>NC_057878.1:2537198-3859349 GCF_019740435.1 Gambusia affinis
ACCTACATTCTCATCTCCTAATGATGATTAAAATAAAAAGTGCTGTTAAGGTGATACAGTCAATCTGCTACAAAGAGATTCAGCCTCCAGCTGCAGCACCTGCTGGCTTTCCATGCACCTTTCAGGCCATAACTGAGAAAGTTTGGAAAACACAAGCAGTACTGACTGTGATTCAATCATTTCACAATCTAACAGAACCAGAAAGTAGCAAATATTGTGTTAGACACGCAGTTTTTTGTTTTTTTTGGCCAAAGACATCCAAACAACTCAAATAGGAAACACGCCGATTCTACAAATTTCGTAAATTTCTTTCCTTAGTGACAGTGATTCATTAAATTATATTAATGTTTAGTTAATAATAAATGATACAATGTCCATTATACAATTTTTTTTTTAAAGCTCAGGTGAGAGGAGAAATCTGTTTGCGGCTCATTTACAGCCGGCGTGATGCAGTCAGGGCGGGGGGAGAAACGAGGTTAGAGCTCGCTGCTGCAAAGCTAATGGCGACGTCGTGGGTCACGCTGTTCCGAATTTCAATTACACTCTGCGGGAACAAAACGCACTCTATCTGCCTCGCACAGCTCTCAGGTGAGCAGTGAGACTAATTCCATTCAGGCCCGTTTCATGCATCACCGCTGGCTGCTAAAACAGCTCTTAGATAAGACTCGGCCTCGCTCGGCACTGATTACTCGAAACCGATTTAAAAAGTTGCTCGCCTGCGCACGGGAGTGTCCGAAAGTTGGCCGAGATCCCGCACGAACAGATCAAAGAGTGAGGGGAGAAAAAAGTGGCTCCGAGGCATCCTTCTAACAGACCGTCTGTCCTCCACATTATCAGCGCATCAGAGCACGAAGGGAGGAATCACAGGAACAGAGACGAGAACAGATCCAGGCGAGGCGGAACGCGAGGAGGCAGGAAACCCGTCAGGTGTCGGCTCGGTTCAGAGCCAGACCTCTGGCAGAACAAGACTTCTCAGAACGGCTGTGTTGTTCGGCTCTGTCCAATTAATCACGTTTGTTGTGAAACTAATCTTTAATAGCCAAAAGCATTAAGAGGACAGTTGAGGGTTCTTGAAGGCAAACTCTGTTCATTTGATGGAGCTGAGTCACCAGCTGCGTTCACGTCACAAAGCTACACAAAACTTTGTCAATATTCTGCTAATGTAAATAAGAAAACAACACACACATACAATTTTACAATTCCAGTGTCACTATAAAGTCAATGCAAAGTGACTGAAGACTCTGGCAACACGCTGGTCCAGGAGGAGTGAAGGCAGCAAGTTAACGACTCGATGCAAACTGCTGGGTTTCCTTAGATTGAAATTTTTTTTTAAATGTTCCTTGGGGGAACCTTTTATTAGAATAATGAACTGAACTTAATGTGCTGACTTGATTAAAGGATCAGTTGACATCTGTCTGTATGACTGGCGCTGTTTAAACAAACTGAAGTTAATCAAACTGCTGCTAACCTTGATTGAAGTTCTGAGCATCTAAAACCGATTCAGCTGCTTCAGTCAGCAGCAGTGGCTTCGTCTAGTTATTTTTATATTTTTTATGTTCACTCTGGCAAATGGTTAATAGAAAATAACTTTCAGTCTTTCACACTGCAGCAGATTAAATAACCTCGTCTCACTTTAACAAGTTTTCAAATAAAAACTGAAGCATTTTAAAATGAGCTGGATCAGTTTGTACATATAAACCAGTCCAGTTTATATGTAGCCATAGCCCAGAAACTGGGCTAGCCTTTCATGAGTAGAAAAAATACATTTTTTTAGGCTTACTAAAAGTACCTATTAAATCCAAGAGACATCATTAGTGAGAAGGAAAAATAAACGAGTCAACAGCCTCAGAGTCCATTCTGTCCAGGTGTGAAACCAACGGTCAGCTGAGGAATGCACAACGGACAGAAGCCGCTGATGAGATTAGAGTGTGAGGCTGCAGCAGGGACACAATGGGATGGAGACAGGAGAAGGGATGAGAAGACAGAGTGTGTGTTGGTCTGGAATGTGAAGTCAGGAGCAGAATCAGGCAGGGACAGAGACGGAGCGGACAGCACGGACACAATGGTGCTAAATAAATCAGCCGGCTCTAGAAATAAGTGTGAGTGAAGTGTTTACAGTACAGAGGCATAATAAAGGGACCGAGTAAGAGACAGACAGAGAGGGAGAGCGAGAGAGAAATAAACTGGCCAGAGACACTTCCAAGCAGAAAGAGTGGAAGCAGGTGGATTAATAAATGATTCAATGCTCAGGGGTTTTTTTGTTTTTTAGGAAAGGAACTAGTGCCGTGTATTCATGAATTATGAGAGCTCACAACCGTGCTACTGTTTTCCTGTAGCAAAAAATAAACTGACTGACCACTTTGCTGGTAACTCCGATTGGGCCACTAGGTGGAGCACCTGTCTTCTGTAGGCTCCACCCCCTTTCCTGATTTATTCATAGGTCAGACTACAGTGAGCTTTATATGTTTTAAAAAATATTTCCATTCACATTCGCAGAAGAAGCACAGCCGTTGCCCCCAACCTCCCCTCCTCTGTCCTTCACCTACTTAGCACCCAGTTGAAGGTCGATGGGACAGTCGGGACAAAACCAGACAGATACGGTAAACACAACAAACGCTGAGCTTTTTTTAATGGAAATCCTCAACTTCTCTTATTTTCAGTTTTGTCTGTGGCGGCGATATGCAGAGATGTTTCAGTATTGTTCACTGTAATTCTCCATTCGACCATCCAGATGTTAAACTAGCTGCAGTTTTATCTTCCTCCACCATACTGTTTGTTAAAATGATGGATAAACTGAAATATGATTTGATTGTATTTGAGATCATGTTCTTTTATTATTGTTGCAGCATTATATTGTTGTTCAGAAATGAAACTCTTTATCAAAATTTGGACTTTTTTGCAACATTCCCAAATATTTCTTGTCATAATTAGAGATTTCTCTTGAGCCCAAAGATGAAAAACTGGACTTTACTTGTTATTCATCAAATTATTTAGTCGCTACAGATCAATAATTACTCACAGATTGAAACCAAGTGTCCAGCTGCACTGTTTCCATTTTAATGCATCAACAATTATTTAAAAAGAAGATAAAGCAGCAGTAAGTGTTCCTCGACGGTGAAAATCCCGTCACGTCTTCTAGGACTCAAAGTAGTCTTCTTAAATAACAGTAAACAAGAAAGAAGCATAGAGATCCAAGGTTTCATGCTGAGTTGTGAGTTGAAGGAATGATCTTGGACAGAGGGACATGGATTCTGAGAAACATCCGTCCACTCAGAGGGATTTCTATGAATAATAACGACCAAACAAAGAAAGTGTTCCAGTTGTAAAGGCTCCAGCTCCGCATGTTAGAGCCAGAATACAATGAATATGATGATTCATAGACCATGATGGATCCTAACCGGGGTGATGAGGGAGAAACCAAACGCAACAAGGATACCATTTTTATTGTCATCTCCTGCCATTGTGTGAAATCCCAGCACAGCAGCCCAACAGATAACATTCAGATATTCCTGTATGCGCATTAAAACTCTGCTATGAAACTTGACTGTATGTTCAATTTGTCTAGGAAGATGAGAAGATGCTGCGATCGCAACTAATAGTGTAAATTCACTCGACACTCGCAAACTTTGCTCTGACTTGCAATTTTCGCAGGTCATCGCAAATCTGACCTTAATGCTCTGTATGTTTCCTTCTTTTCTGACCAATCACTGCAACCCAGCTGAACTTTGACCAACGAGGCCTTTTCTAATTAGCCAAACATGCAAGATGAAACCATGTGACGCTAAATAGCAACATCTGTTGTTTTGAGTTTTGGGTTTTTTGAGCAAAAACACATTTTGAGGTGTTCTGTAAGGCCTGCTTATAGTTTATGTACAGTTCATATTAACATGAAAGACCAATTTACTTCTTTTGCACTTTGATAATTCCTCAGGCCATGATTTGATTTATATTAAATATTTAAAAATACTATTTTCGCTTTAGTTATTATTTACATCGTATCTTTTTGGGAAGGTTCTGAGCAGAAATCACAAAACCACTGTAACGTCCTGTTGCACCTCCAGTCACCACATAACCATAGAAGTATACATACTCTGTGGGTATATACACTAAAATTTTACTTGAAACTGTAGGAATGTTAAAGAGCATATCAACTGAACGCCTAAAACGCAACCCTCTTTTAAAGATTGCTATGCATATTAGATTAGTAAATCTTCTGTGGTTCAAAAAACACGAATCAACCACAACTACCACAATGATGTAGTTTTTCTTCTACATCATTAGAAGTCGAACTCTAACCAATCAGGACAGTTAGGAACAATTTGAACGGAAAACCTTCATGGCTGCAGTTTGATCAGAATTAAAATGTGAGGCTCAACAGCGATGCGTTATTAGAACCCAGACTAATCGTTCTTCAGCACCGGGGCGTTCTTCATTCAAACGTCTTTAGCGGAGTGTGGAATGAGACGCAGCGTGAGTGGACCGGTCCTTGAGAAGGGAGGTGAACTCCAACACAGGAGCTGGAATAATTATCACTAATTGGTGACAAGATGTCCCGAAAAGTTGTGTTTAATCCAGAAATGGTGACCTTAAGTGTGTGTGTCACCAATGTTTAAATTTATTTGAATTAGTGTCTCCTTTGCACAACCATGTCGGCTGTAACGGCATTAAGGATACAGAAAAACAGAGTCCATTAAGCTTCTGGCTGTTGACTCAAAAACCTAGCAATTCATTTTTCTAAGAGCTTCTTTTTTTTAATTACACTCTCAACGTGTTTGAAGAAAATAAATATTAAATCCATGCAAAGTGATGGAAACACATATTTAACATTAGGATGTGGAAATGATTCAGCTACACCTGCAAGTTTGAAACACAATAATCTTCAGCAATAATTTGATTTCTTTTCAGGAAAAATGTCATCAGAGGCAAGAAAAAATGTTATGAAATCTCAAATGTGTAGCAATTAGCATTGCTATTCAGCTGCTCGTGAAAGAAGACTCTTACTTTGAAGTCTGAAAGGAAGTAGTTGTTGCTTTGTTTTTTAAAAAGCTGCATGTTGTCATAGATAACAGCAGACAGGTCCATTAGCTTACAGCTTAAACATGTTAAACCGTTCCAAACTGACTGTAAACACAGTGGAAATTCGGAGACAGGCTAACTGTTAGCGGCTAACAAAATTCATGGTGTAAAGCAGCTAACTGTTAGCCGCTAATAATGCCAGAGGTGTAAAAAAAACTTTTTAATCAAAAAATCTGGTTTTTAAAAACCGCAGTGTTTTCATTAAGCAAATTTATTTCAGAAATGTCAAATTCCTCAATCGTTTGGTGAGTGGAGTCACAGCTATTGTGATGTTCAGTACTTTCACATTTTAAACAAGTCAGACTATAAAATACGAGGTAAACTTGAGTTGTGTGTTAATGTCTATTAATGAGGCTCAATCTACAGACCACAACCTTGAAGTTCAGCAACGTTTTTAATTTCCCAAGAAAAAAACGGGCTGAGTGGCAGTACGAGTCAAAGCAGAGGCTCTCCATGTTGGCTGTGAAACGTCTTCTCACCCTCACAGGTCATCATCACCCTGAAGGTGGAGCAGCAAAGGAGGGAAGACTAACAGGGTTGTGCTCTTTCAGGCTGTTGCCATCTTGGACCAGAGTCACAGCAACAGCAGCAGAAAGCCTTCCTGGTTGTAGACGAACGTGAAATCTGAGTGTGTTGCTCATTTCTGACGGAACAGCAGAGTGACTGACGGGTGCGCCTTGCGTCCGTCAGTCTTTGCGTCGACGGCGCAGTGAGAGTATCGGAGGAGCGTTGGTTCTTCAGGTGTATCTGAACAAGCAGCCATGCTGAACAGCACAAAGCATGACGCAGAGGCTGATTTATAAAAAAAATGACAGATCCGCTGGCCGCCTGCTGCAGCCGTCTTCCATCAACATGTTCTCAGACAGGCACTAAGAATAACTTCTTGTCTTGGCCAGGTCTTTACATAAAGGTGATTTTACTTTGTTGACGGCTCCTGGTTCAAATAAAAAGGTGAAAGGAAATGAAGTGAAGCTTGTTTCCCTTTCTTAAGGAGAACTAACCGCTGGGTTTCCATCTCAGCCTCCTTCCCGTTCAGGTCGGCTCGATCCAACTCACCCCGAGCACTACGGGTTGATTTCATCTCAACGTGATCTTTTCAGTCAGAGCCTTGAGTTTGACACGTGACCCAGAGGATCTTCCTGCGGACGCGGCAGGCAGCTGAGGTGTAGCGGCCTTCAACACACACACACACACACTCAGGTGTGACTCAGTCTGCTGGTTCCATTAGTTGCTACCCACCACCTGTAGCAGAATTACAGAAACTCAGCGCCATGTCTTCTGATGTGAACTGGAACTGCAGTGATCCTGCAGTGTGGTTTTTTTAGTCGTTCTTAATAGCTTTGTTTTTTATTAAAGAAATGAATTAAAACAAGCTACTTAAATTTGTTTTGTCTTGAACAAAATGTACCAGGTATTATTTCCGTCATCTGGCTGCAGACGATGTGCTTTATTTACTGAATAAAGAAATGATGCCAGTTTTAAATCTCCATCTTAACGGTAATAAAACAGTTTGCATGTTCTTTTCTGAGTGCAGTAATAAGGAACCAGTTCCAGTTGTTACTGTGGATGGACAAATATTAACACCCAATATTAATAGAGAATAAATGCATCATGATGGATTTCAAACTTTCATTTAAGAAAAAAAAATGAACACATAAAATAAAATCTTATTTATGCTATGCGTTATGTAATTTTGTCTTATTTTAAGTGTGCCTAAATATTTACATTAGAAACTAGACAAAAACAATTTGATAACATTTAGTCCCTTCCATCAGTTTGCTGGGGGACGACAGAGAACTCCTTGGATAAATCCGGCATATTTGCCTGACGTATTCACATTGATTAACGTGTAATGTTGTAACATATATCTTTTTTCATATAAAAGTAAAGTGGTATTTTTTTTACCCTACATGGGATATATATTTATATATATATATATATATATATATATATCAGGAGAAATTGATGATTGTTTGATTGATTTTATCTTGTTTTGCAATATATATATATATATCAGGAGAAATTGATGATTGTTTGATTGATTTTATCTTGTTTTGCAATAAGAAAATTAAACATTATTCTAAATTAGTTACTAAAATGAGGATATACATTCACTCTTCTATCTCCTCCATATTCCAGTGCTCTAATAAGTACATGTAAAATTATGAATTGATGAGTACCTTGAGGAAAATATGACTTTGTAAAACACAGGTAGGAGAAACGACCTAATGCCGTGTTTGCATCTACGACAAAAAGAAAGGAAAAAGTGAGGGGGAAAAAATGAAGATGTTCATGAAGACGGCAGGATGATTGTGGGAGAAAATAGACTCCTAATGATGCTCCCACTCCTGCAGCAGCAGGAGGGGATCATCATGCTAGAAGAGCAGTAATTATTTTAATTAGCTCTTTTTCAAAACTGAATAGATTCTTGAAGATGGGTCTCTCTTTTTTTAACTCCTAGAATTTCTGCATCATCTCCCCCAACAAAGTTTCAGCTAAGAATGGTAGAACCAGACCCAGAGGAGTCAGGAGTAAAAGACAACATTTATTTCATTCAAAACCAAACACCTTCGTGTTGTTTGTGTGCTCAGTAGGAACGTCTCTAAATGCTTATCAGAGAATTACTGGGGCAGTGAAGTGGGTGGAACAATAAAGACATCAGGACTTCTATTTAAAAAATATTATTAAAAATAATCAAGACATAAAAATATTAATCATTTTTAAAACTACACTTATCATCTGTCACTTGAAGTACTGTAGAGCCCTTGTATTTGTGGACGTTATGGACCACAGCAGTTCACAAACAGATATAATCAGAAAATGCTTTAGCCCTCCTCTAAAAATGATTTAGGGTTGTTTATTTTATCAGAACAAACATGAAATATGCAGTAATATTTGGTGTTTGTTCGATGGAAACCGTCTTAGCGCCAACAACACCTACGGTCTCCCTTATCTCTGCTCATGAGCGAACGGCGCCTCAGGATTGGCTGCTTCGCAAACACCAGCCAAAAGCGTGTCGGGTAGCTTTATAGCCAGCAAAGTTGCATTTTCTTTTGAATATTTTAGATATGATCTACTGAAAAATCTGCAAAAGAGAATTTGGAGTTATGCACAGAAAAATAAGTGAGTGTATGAAACTACAAATTCAGACGGGAGGCGTTTTCAGCGTCTCACCGAAGAACTTTGCTCAGTTTTTTTGTTCAAATGTTGCTTTAGTTCCTGGAGACAAAACATAGAATTGGCCACGGCATTTCCACTAAATTCAAGTTAGGTGTTTGACTCCGCCACAGCAGCATCCTTTTGTTTCTCACAGATTTGTCGCTGAGAAATGTTGCGTCTAACAAAATGCAACGGGCTTCAGCTGCTGGCACCATGCCAGAACTATTAGAATCCTGAGCTTCGGGTTCAGCGATGGTGGTGCTGAAAATACAGACAAAATCACAGAACTACACATATTAAAATTATCCAAGATGTGATTGAGATTAATCTGTGGATGTGAGACAATAGAGTCAATTTTCCCAAGCAACCAAAGTGTTTTCACACGTTGCATCCAAATCCCTATTTGAAGAAGAAGACTGGTAAAATTAAATATATCTAAAAAATATATCTACACATTATTTTTACAGGATTTTAAGATGCCGTTAAACATTTCTGGAAGTTTTTGTTAGAAATCATAAATATATTTATGAAGTGAAAGCCGTCTGACTGCAACACAAATCCAGATCATCTACACTCTGCTGGCCAGCAGCCATTGCTCAGAGCTGGTATGTTTTGTTTGTTTTTCTTTTTCTTTTCTGTTTTTTTCACTAAATATGCTGCTATAGATTTTGGTCAAACTATCTAAAGTTTTCAGTATGATGTTGTAGAGAGTTCCAGCTGTAGCTGTGACCACTGTACAGTGTGACCTGGAGGTGAACTTGGACGCCCATTCCTGGGAATTTCCAGTAGAGATGGATCTGTCTTTCTGCAGCGCAAAATATGAGAAACTACTGATGCGCAGCAAAAACGCTAAATATTAACAAGTGTTTTTGGTTTAGTTTCCAGAGCAAATATTTTACTACAGTTGAAATCAGGCAAAACCGACAGACAAGTAACTTTTCAGCAAAAAGGGCCGGTTGTGCTAGAATGTTTGGATAAAACTAGTTAACAAACTATTAAAATATTAATAAATTCTTAAAATTAAATAATATTAATGAGCATCTTCTCAGACCCTCTAGGATTTTGTGATACTTTGAGTGATATTTTGCAATAAAAATCAAAATGTTTGTGAAACTAATTTGGAAATATTTGCAATATTTGGTGTGTATTTATGATGGTAAATGTGAATTGTTTTTAATTCTCTGTTTAGATCATGGGCTGTAACCCGACATCAGTTGAGGCTCAGGCAGCTGTTTCGTACAAGTTGGAAAGATTTGACAATTTTTGAGAAAAATCTGCAATAAACTCCCAATTATATATTAGTGCAAATAAGTCCGGGGATTTGTTGGGTTTGTGTGAATTTCCACAATAATTCTCAAGAAACTGGAGGGACCGATTGATCGAATTTGGTCGCAAACAGAAAAAACTGCACTAATTTGACTGATAACATGATATGTAAGCACACTAAGTGTTTAGAAAAGAAACTAGAGGGCCATATAAAAAGCTTTGGCGGGCCGGATTTGGCCCACGGTCCTCGAGTTTGACACATGGGAAAAAACGTCTAGTTATAAGTGAAATAATCCACCAAAAGAACTAAAACTTTTTCATTTATATTAAGGAATTACTGACTTAAAATAAATCTCCTAAAGTTACCCTTGAGTTAGTTTAGTCTCATTTCAATTCTACTAAGATAATTACAGTAGAAATTAGACCAAAAATACTTGGTAAGATTTTGTGTTTTTGCAGTGCATGAGTTAGAATTCGTCTGATATCTTATAGAACTGATGTCAGACCCGATGAAGATGACATACTTGTTTGGCCCGATATGCTAACCCTCAGAAAAACAGATTCCTGACTGGATTCCTGCTCTGCAGTGAAGCACACAACGCATTTTTCTCCCTTCATGTTTTTAAATTAAAGCTCAACAGCAGAGACTGAAGAAAACCTCCAGGATGGCTCTTCATGTTTCAGACTGTTTGTATCTCCATTATTGCTCGGCTGCTATCGTAATAAAACCTTCCCCCTCATCTCCTCAAACCTTAAAATCCGGCGATCCTCAAGTTTTTCTTTCCTGATTTTAATTATGTCCACTGTTTTCTGTGCAAACAGCAAAATGGAAACTGCCCGCTGACCCCGTTATGAGTCAAAACATCCACATGTATGTCTATGCATCTGCTTACGAATACAGCCAGTCAGAGAGGAGGGTATTTCCCCCGCAGCAACCTCAGTCTCGGTAACCAAGGAAACATAGGGTGGGCAAATTGGAGGTCGTAGGTCAAGGGTGACGTACAGGAAACGAATGCAGAACAGAAAGATATGACGCTGGTAGACGGGGTCCAGCAGAGCGGAGCGGAGCCGTGTGAATGAGAAGGACAGCATGGAGCATGAGAGCTGAGTGGAGTCCAGCCGGCACGTCTGGAGCCCCATGACCTCAGGAGGAACTCTGTGCAGCTCTGAAATGATGCTGTTCACTCACACGACCCAGGACGCTTTGTTTGTTGATCTGATGATGTTGATGGGGAATTAATGGTTTGTTGGAGCAGAAACTTCGAAAAAAAAAAGGAAAACAAAGCCTCAGGGTCCTGAGTTATGTAATGAGTGATGTTTGGGGGGCGTGCTCCGGTGGCGTAGAGGCTAGCACGTTTGGAGGCCTTCAGTCCTCGACGCGGCCGTCTCGGGTTCGATTCCCGGACCCGACGACATTTCCCGCATGTCTTCCCCCCTCTCCATCCCCCTTTCCTGTCAGCCTACTGTTGTATAAGGGACACTAGAGCCCACAAAAAGACCCCCTGGTGGGAAAAAAAAAAAAAAAAAAAGAGTGATGCTTGGATGGACCATCATCTCCCTGCTTCCCCTTCCTACCCTCAGCTCAACATCCGACAGCCATTTACACGTTTCAACATCATGTTTACTCATCCACATGAGTTCCCATGGCGATGGGGCGGGGCTTAGAAATCACCCACCCTGGATCCATCATTGGCTGATGGGTAATGAAGGAAAGTTAAGGGTTCCAGGCTGCAGGCTGTGTTTACTGGAGAGGAGGGAGAGGAGGAGGAAAAGGAGGAAGAGGAGGGAGAGGAGGAAGAGGAGGAATTGGTCAGAAGGAAGGAAATTCTTAAGTTCAGAAACTTTGGGCGATATGAACTTTTTTTTTGCGATATTTTTCAGTACTATTATGATAAAATTAAAAATTAAAACAAAAAAGAATATTTATTAGTGTACGGCTGTGACTGCATGATTCATACACCACAAACAAATATTGCTCTTGAAAAACATTCCCATTCGAAATGAGCTTCTTCAGGTTGCTGCTCACTTTAAAAAAAAAAACGGTGGTTTATAAACTGCACACAGTCACTACATTTAGTCATATTTTCAAACTTACTGACACTTATTGATGATCTTGTGGAACAAAGGCTGGAGGAAACAACAAAGACAACATTTCTCATGGTATTGTCTGTTTTGTTGACCTTTCTATTCACTGTCAATAACTGAACTTTATGATGACAAGCATGAATCAAGATTCTTATCAGAAATTTTCACAAGTAATGACAGTAGAAAGTGGTTTTATTCATCTCTGCCAGTTGAGTAACTTGGGCAGCAGCAGTTGAAGGTTTCGCATTATCGCCACCTGGTGGTAGTAACGTTTCAACCCCATAACTGGTAAAAATTAAACAGCTGGTCATAAACTGTTCAAATTCATAAAATTTCAAATATTAAAAACAAGTTGCTATTTGTAATCAACATACTTTAAAGTCAAACACATAAAGAAGAAAAGTTATGTTTTTACCACTTAACTTTAACTAGGGTGACCAGATTTGGGTTTCTGAAAAGTAGGACACTTCTTTTTTGTTTGGGGGGGTAGAATCAGCGGACACACATGTGCTATCGATTTGCCATACAAAGAAACCTGGAATGGAGTAGTGGAACGGAGTGGCAATGTAATCACAATGCACTGTAAGCTATGTAATGTGTTTTGAGGCAGTTGAACAAAATCCCGGACGATTTTGAAATTCCCCCCGGACATTTTTTTAGGTCTGAAAAGTAGGACATGTCCGGGAAAAAGAGGACGTCTGGTCACCCTACTTTAACACCAATAAAGGAGGAACATTCTGTAGAAAGGCACATTTCTCCATTTTTATGTTTTTTTTTTTGTCTTTTTCTTAAAAGTCTTCTGTTTGGATGGAAGCAGAGAAATACTCGGAGGAACTTCCTGCAGTCTGGTTCATGAGACATGAGCCATCCTAATATTTCATCAGCCCAGTGGGTGAAAAAATCTGCATTAGCTTTACTCTGAAGCTCTGAATGTGATCACATGACCCTCCACCACAGAGGCTTTCTGGGTCGTGCAGTGTGTGGTCCAGGGCCGGTCCCAGCTACTGCACCGGCTCTTATCTGGTTATGTACACAGCTGAAGAACATGTGGAGGTTCTATTTATTTCATAAGGAATTCTGCTGAGGTTTTAGATAGAAGTTATGAATCATGCAACACACACTTGAACAGAAATGGTAACTTCTTGTCCTGGGATGTCGCTGCCACTAAAAACAGAAAATCACAGTAATGGATCACGTCTTGCTTATCAACCCGTTAAACAACCAAAGGAACTAAACAAAACAGATGAAAACGGACGATAACATGAGGCTCTACGTGTGTGAGATTAACACACAACAGCAAAACTGAATGTGAACATCTAAAAATGTGATAAATGATTTGAGACATACAAATAATTTACTGCAAGCACAAGAAGAAATCAACCAATTAGCTGGTATAAAATTCATTATTTTCAACATCAACTAATTAATAATTAGTAATTAATTTAAAAAATATATATACAAATTCAAATATTGAAAAACCAAACTAGAAAAAAGTTGTTTCTTTGAATTGAGAAGCCGCCAGTTAACAATAGTCACCCCACTGTTACCAACTCAGCAACTTTCTTCCTGTATTTAGCAGGAAGACACCTAACCTATCAGGACTCGATGATGTCATAAACATGATGCGTGAGCAGGAGACGAATAAAACCCAGTGACTCAAATCAGTTTGTGTAACAAAAAAGGCTAATTAAAAGAGATCTTGCTCATGGTTTTAACAGGTTTCCAGCGTCAACAGAACATTATTTTATCTCGCAATACATTAAAGCAGCAAGTAGTTATTCCTCCAGGCAGCGTCTCTTCTCACTACTCCCACATGATGATGAAGAACGATTTATGAGTCGGAACGCACCTGACCGTCCTCTTCACTCGCTCAGCGCTCACTCTAAACCTGCCACCCTTCATGTCATTATCACTCTTATTTCTGTTCTTCTGTATCATCTCACATGTCGTTCTGCAGCGAGGCTCATGGCTGAGACAAGAAAAGCTAATGATGGCAGTAAAATGAGGAGGGGGAGGAAAGTGATGTTAGGGAGTTTCTTCCAAAAACCTGGTAAAATATTTACAGCTTTTGAGTTTTGTTTGCATTAAACATATAACACACATCTCTTTGTCCGCAGACGTAAAAATACAAGGTAGGCCTTGTATTGTTAACTAAAAACACACCTGCTGGTAATTATTGTCTGAACACACTAACACGGTTTAAATAGATTGCCCTTTTGGCTGCGTCCTTTGAGTCTCGAAATATTCTCAAGGTCAAAAACTGATCATGAAAATGTCAGTGGCGTTATTGTGTCTCTTCTAAATATGTGACTGAATGGACGAACGTCGGGAGCTTCACCATCTATAACTCCATCTGCGCATTCATAGAAGAAACACATCTCCAATAGCCTGAAACCAACGACGCAACATTATGCAATAAATCAAAAGCAACTTTAAATATCCTGAAGGGCGAGACGCATCAGCCTCTAACAGGAAACAGACTGCAACGTCCGACAGACCGGAGTGGACTCAGTCTGAGAAAGATAATGTTCAGGATCCAGAATGAACAGTCTGTTCAAAAGACTGGAGACAACAGGGGGAAAAAAATTATTGTTTTCTTCAAATTACTTTTTTTTTTTTTTTTACTGTGTATAAAAAAGGACACTTGTGCCTCTGCCTGATCAAATCAGCAAATCAGGGAGCTGCTGAAGTAAACCTCTGGTAACCCTGATTTATTTTTGTGATGCTCAAAGCTGCTAAAAATCAATGTTATCTCACATCGGAGTGGGCATTTATTGTATCGTTTATCATTTATTGTGAGAAATTTCTTATAGGAATTTTGATTTACTGCTGTCACAATAAATTTCATTTAATGATGATTTTGAAAAAAAAACTGTCCGTATTGTCAGGATTGTTATATTTAGCATTTTCTCCACCGTTTGTTGAACGAGAGTATCAATAAATACTAATAAATGTAAAAATATGAGTTACTGTGTGCAGTTTAGTGAAACTAATCACAGTTCTTCAAGACCAGTATTTCTGTTTGTTATTGATGTGCCACAAAGTCACAACCATATAGTTACCTAAAAAAAAGAAGTAATAGACTGTTTTATCTATATCATAATAATACCACAGAATATTGCAATAAAAATTTTACGTCCATATTGCCCTATTCTGACATCTTACATCAGCAAAAGGTCTGATCTGTCAATTGAGAGAGACTCAAGCTAAAATCAAAAGCCAGATTGAACAACAGCCTGGAGAGAGATTCTGAATAATGAAAGAATGTCGTTTGGTTAGATGAGAAGAAACTAACACTCTTAAGTCATAGAGACATTTCTTATGTTTGGAGAACGAGCCGAGAAGAACCAAAGTCATAATTATAGCAACTTTCCTGTACAAAACCTAGACTCAAATCTCACTCAAATTCTGTGGCTTGAAGTGAAGACTAATGTCCACGCCTGAAGGCTGTCCAATCTGAATGAGAGATTTGCCAAAGAAGAATAGACTGGAGTTCCTCAGGGTACTCGTCAGAGACTTGTTGAGAGGTACAACAAATGACTGCAGGCTGTGGTCCATCCAGAGGAACCGGCAGCAAACAGAAGAGCAGCTGCTGAGTTAGTTTACCCCTAAAGAACACAGCCACAAAGGTGATTACTCAAGTAATCCAATTAGCGACCACCGACCACCTGCCTTGCTCAGGGGCCCTTCACGCAGGATTAAGACCACGTAAGTTCTCTGTCTACATGTAGTGAAGCTGTTGCCTCATAGAAAATCGTCCAGCATCCAGCAGTCTGACACCAGCCTCCCGCAAACCCCTAGAAAAATTAGGCCTACAAAAAAAATATATGGATGGAAATTTGCTGCTCCGTCGATGCAGTGCCTCGTGACACGTTTCCATAACGATGCTTACAGTTTTGCACGTCTTCCTAGAGTGGTGCAGTGATGCTGCTAGATGATGGAAGATCATGCTAAGACAAAACACTTGTGACAGGTTTGGCATGTACTCCAGCAAGTAACCTAATTCACTGTCCTCAACAGTAAACAATCGGAACCATGGCAACCAAACGAGACTTTACCAAGATCCCGGCGGGACTGTCCAGGTTTCCTTAGTTCTGCATCAAGAGTCCCTTAAAACACTTTACATGCAAACGAATGATAATGGCTCTATTTATTGCCATATTTGGCAGATTATTCAGAAATAAACATAATAGGGACAAAGTGTGACTCTTACCCAAATCAAAGACAACATTATAAATGTGTGGAAAACTTTGTCAATGTTCCGCTAATGTCAAGAAAACACAATTTAACAATTGCTGCGTTTCCACTGAGAAGAAACAGAATTAAAATCACTCATGAATAAATTTGTCCACAGGATAAGTTACAATAAGTTGTTAAAAAACGTCTCAACCCAGCAAATATAGATTTATTAAGGAATCAGCATTTGTCCCCTCCCTCAACTAAAGCAGTTTTAAACATTTATTTCTATACAGTTCTACTTCCATTACCTCAGCTGACTGGTAAACTAACTTTTACTCCTTTTTTTAGCAGTTTTATGTTTCAAACCTGAAACCGAAAAAATTGTATGTGCTTCAGATTTATGTCTCCGCAATATGAGTAATAAATGTTCACACACACACACACAGAGTCTGGGAAAGCGGAATGAGAAGGAGGAGGTGATTTGGGATTAGGGTGAGTTTTGTCCTGCATATGGTGTTGCCATAGCAGCAAGTGAGTGTGTGTGTGGTGCCTGGAAGCTCCGCTGATCCCGCAGTCCCAGAAAATTCCTTCTTTGTAAGAGAGATGAAATACATCCTACACACACACACACACACACACGCATAAACGCACGCCCACAGACAAACACACGCACCTGAAATAAGCTTGTTCTAACAGACTAGGACAACAGTTTATATGCGTGTCCTGCCAACTCTCAACAAGACTTAACTTTCTGGTAAGTCAGGGCACACCCACTGTCTTTGCAACGCAACAAGCCAGCTGGAGTGAAAACACAGTGTTGATAATGCTGGAAACACGATGATGAGAGTAGGAGTGGCCTTATGATCGAACTGTGAGAATGGACTCAGCTAACACTCCTTCCCTTCAAGCGAGGCAGTGGGAGCGAGAGGGTCTGTAATCAGTTCAGCTCTCGCTGAAAAGAAATACGTGCTTGTGACCATGCATAATGACGGCATCATTAGAGCCGCTCCTGCGCTGCTGGACCGAGAAAACAGTCAATAAAAATGACCTTCCACTGACAGACGTTCTTCATTTAGGCTGATGTTTCAGACTTTATGGGGACCCTTTGTGAAAATAATGGCATTGTTACCATGGATGTTGGGTTGCACATTTTTTCAACTGGTGTTTTTAACTAAACAAATAAGAGTTTTTTTGCTAGAGGATTTTTTTTTTTTTTTTTTTTTAAAGCTTCATTAGTTAAACCTGAACGCAATAAGCAGTTGCCCCTAAAAGTAAAATAACTCCCATTTAAAAATCAATATCTGGTCCTAATTTCGTTTCCGGGCTGCACAGTGGCGCAGTTGGTAGAGCTGTTGCCTTGCAGCAAGAAGGTCCTGGGTTCGATTCCCGGTCCGGGGTCTTTCTGCATGGAGTTTGCATGTTCTCCCTGTGCATGGTGGGTTCTCTCCGGGTTCTCCGGCTTCCTCCCACAGTCCAAAAACATGACTGTCAGGTTAATTGGTCTCTCTAAATTCTCCCTAGGTGTGAGTGTGTGTGTGAATGGTTGTGTGTCTCTGTGTTGCCCTGTGACAGACTGGCGACCTGTCCAGAGTGACCCCGCCTCTCACCCAGAACGCAGCTGGAGATAAACACCATCACCTCCTGATCCCATTAGGAACAGGGGTGAACAGAAAATGGATGGATGGATGGATGGATGGATGGATGGATGGATGGATGGATGGATGGATGGATGGATGGATCATTCCGTTTCCAACATGAGACCAGGCCTGTCACAATAACAAGGTTTTCGAGACGATAAATTGTCCCAGAAGTTATCGCAATAAATGATAATATTGTTGTTTTCAGACCATTTTCAAGAAGTACGATGCAAATAGCATAATAATGCAAGAACACATTCTGAAAGAACAATAAACTTTAAATTGTAAAGAACATTTAACACTGGAACTGGAAGAAGTTTTAAAACAACTAAAACAAATAAACAAAACAACAGAAAAAAAGAAATAAAATTAATTATAAAAAAGGGCTGGTTGAGACCAAAACACCAAACTGAAGACTTTTGTCATCTAGTTTTTGGAAGAATGAAAAAAATAGATGATCAATAAATTATGCAAATGAAAATTATTGAGCTCGTTTTAATTTATCATACAATTAATTGATTTACTGGTTATTGCAACAGGTCTGCTTGAGACGTGATTTTGTGCAGAAGGGCATTTTTTAAAAGTAGCGATAAAAAGAAAACAAAACATTTTCATCGACTACCAGAAAAGAATTATTGTGGCTCTTGCCCTTTTAAAATTGAATCAGTTAAAACCTAATTTGGTTATGATCCATCCACTGTTTTCCTCCTCTTCAACATCAGGTTGCAAAGCCACAGGTCCAGGTGGGAGAGTCCATATGGATGATTCAACAGGGAACAGAATGGATGTAGTTATCAGTCCAGATCAGTTTAATATTCAAATTGGGGGGGAAAATTTATTTGCATAATTGCACCAACTCATGTAGCAACTGAATAGTCACTTGAAAGTTGTTGGTGACTTTGCAGCACGCCCTCATGCATGCAGTGACAGTGGAGAGGAAAAACTCTCCTTTAACAGGAAGAAACCTCCAGCAGAACCAGAATATATTTGCTTATTTAAAAAAAAAAAAAAATTGCACGGGTTGAACTCGTAAAAGTAGAAACTGTGAAGAACTGAGCAGGTCAGATTATGAATACGACTATCCCAGCTGAGACTATGAACAGTTACATTGCTTGTAAAACTGAATTTTTTAATTGCTACTGAGGGAACTATTATGGTTTTATTGTTGAGACTGAAGAAAGTTGAAGTGTATAGAATCAGATAGATGAGCCCATCAGCTCTCAGCCGTTTGAAAGTCAAATCACAAACATCACATGAATGATTCCGGCTCTGCTGATGTCCCTACCAACCAACATAAACCAGTTCTTTCAACACATTTATCTTTTGTTGCTACAAACTTAATTCTTCCTGGGTAACTCCTGGCATCGTGCACCACTTTCACTTCTGCATCACACTGAATTTGCATTCCGGTCCCTGACGTCTCGTGTTTAAAGGGGCTAAATCCAGCGAGCATTTTAGAGAGAGTAACCCAAATCCAGTTCTGACTGCTAAGGAAGACAAAAAAAAAAAATCTAGGCCAAGAAACTGGAAAAGGATCTACCTTACATCATCTATAATGATTTACAGATCCCTTTTCAACAAACCATAAAGGTCCCCCCGGTCCGCAGAAAATTTAGGAAGGGTTGACCGGTCCGCTGTACTAAAAAGGTTGGGGACCATTGATTTAGATTTTTTTTAATGATTTATCGTGAACAATCTTATTCACGCGTTACAGTACTTTTAATTGCAGTTCTTATTTAATGGAAATGCAGAAATTGCAAAATTGTATCTTTTCAACATTAGTGGAACATTGACAAAGTTTTGCACACATCTGTAACAGAAACGCAGCTACTGGTAGCTCAACTGATTGGTAGATCTGACCACTGTCCAGTCTCCTGCACTAAGCAGCAGCGTCTTGCTTCCTGCAGCCTGAGACGTCGGTCGAGGCGTCACATCTTTGGATTTGGCATCTTTACAGAGTGGGGTTGAATCCAACCAGAGGCGGTCGGTCGGCCTGCACGGCCCTGCTGCCTGCGTTGTGTTGGTCGTTTGTTCTTCCTAAGTGACTGTGATATCCTCCAGGCTGAAACCCAACGCAGCAAAGCGAGCTGACATGCAGTCTCTGGAGTTTTCCCCGATGAAAACACCCGGAGCTAACGCCACGCACCGCCGAGCCGCGCCGCGCCGACACACACTGCAAACTGCCTCCGCCTAGATGAATGTTTTAGGTTGTGTTTTTTTTTTTGTTGTTGTTTTTTTTCTCCCCCAACTCCACACTTTGCTTTTAGCATTTTATTTTTCATGTTCAGCATTTGGCAATTTGCTTTCAACAAACGGCCGGACCGCGTTTCGTTTCATCTGTCTGCATCTCCTCGCGCTCTGGAATTGGTTCTTTTCTCTTCCTGGCATATCATCTGCTTCCTGTTATTTTTTTATTTTTTTTTTTTTTTGTTGGTTTTTATTTTTTTCTCTCTCCAACAGAAATGTTTGGAAGAGGACGGACAGCCGGCGTCAGGATGTGTTTCCGCACGTGGATTCAAGAGGGATTGGTTTGAAAGGTTTTGCAGAACTGAACAGCTCTCCGCTGTCGTTGCCAACAGTCAGCCGAACTTTCAGCTAGTTTGTATTTAAATCAGTTATTCAGACGTAAAAGCCTCTGTGTGTGCTGCAGACCTTGGCTGCGCCGAGTAAAGGTCACTTTAAATCCCACATTGTTCACAGTAACTCCAATAACAGACATGAGTGCTCACACATGAACTGCAGTGACTCACTCTTTTCTCAACAGCATCCTCCAAGACATACAAGCCTTAGAGAGCTGAAAACACTCAAACATCGTTTCAGCGCAGCTTTTATCCTCCAACTGCATCAAAGAAACCATGTTTCTTCACTTGGCCTTTTTGTGGTTTTGATCAAAAAATAAAAATTGCCTTTACATTTTGATGCTTTTTAGAACACAAGCTGACTTCTAATCACTACAAGGTATAGATATCAATTAAATAGTCATTAGATCTGGACACTGGTCAGGATCTGATGAGGATTCGGTACAGGACACAAAAAAAGACTATAAGACACAATATATACTATATTATCTTATAGTCAATATACTATAGACTATAAGATTTCCACTGAGTTTCAACCAAATTTCATCTGTAAACAAAAGTGAGCTAAAAGGAGGATTTGTTATTAAAATTAAGACAAAATAAAAGTGATCAGGCATCGTTTTTCTGCCTTCATATGAAACAGAAAAACATTTCCCAGCTCAAACAAAACACAACCTAAACCTGTTCATTATTAGCATAAAGGTCAAATTCATTTAGGCTTTTAAAGGTTCATTTTTGCAGAAGATAATTAGGGGGACTCAAAAACCAAAAAATAAATTAAATTAAATAAAAAAAAAAGACTTTTGATCTAAGAAGATTAAAGTCAGAATTCTTCTGATTTTCAGTGGCTCTAATTTCCTTCTGTACATTGTAATAATGAAAAACAAAAAAGAAAATGTAAAAGTGTTGAAGAATAAGACATGGATGAACAAGTTTAAAATGCGGTGGATGTTATTTTACTCCTGAAAAGCATGATTACAAGAGGAAAACCCTCATAACGGAGTAGAAACGAACTATGCAGAGTAGATGCTGGTGGCAGAGAGTCAAGAGGAAAGAACTGAAGAAGCCTGGTCAACGTCTAAAGAGCTGCTGTGGCAGCTTGAACCAAAGCGAATCGTTTTGGAGAAACCAATAATCCCACACTTACTTCCTACATGGCTATACCACACATGCAGAGCTCCAAGCTATAAAGTATAACAGACAGATCATTTATCACCCAGAAAGGCTGCTAATATGCGATTTCACAAATGAGCTCTTTTAGTACCTCGTTTGCATTTTCACACCAAGTTCTTAAAAAGATCAGACACCAAATGTTACAAACAGAGGCCCCAAAATACTCAATTATCACTTATTATTTAGTGTTAATCGTTGAGGAAGGTGTCGTTTTCATCACTTCTCCGTTTTCAGCAAAGGACGGAGACGAGATCTGCCCGACGAAACGTTGAGGAGGAGAACACACACATCGCCTGTGTGTCCGCTGATCACACAAACTCATGACCGGCAGCCGTACCGCGGTCTGTTCCAGGGGAGACGCAGCACCAGGAGCAGAGTGTCACTGCTGGACAGAGGGCCCTCAGAAACAAAGACACGCCGTCACAGGAGACGCATTGTCCTCCCTCTTGACCCGTTTTCCCAGGAGCAAACGAACCGCCGAGCGGCGCAGACAGAGAGAGGAGACAAAGAGAAGGACAGAGCAGGAGGGAACAGAGGGGAGAAAACTAAAAGTGAAGTTGGATGAAAGAATGAACCTGGGGTTGGAAAGTCAGAGTCGAGATGGGGAAGAAGGCACGAGGAATCCACACGCTACTCTGTCTGAGGAACGACAGAAATAAACTCATTTCAGACATAAACAAGCTTCTGCCTGTGGCCTTCATAGGAAAGTCCAGAACTTTTCCATGACTTCCAGAACCGGATCAGTGGCACGTTGCACACTTTGCATTTTTTAACCTCAGTTTCCCAGCTCAAAAGTACTTTTAAAGGATTCTTGTAGCTGATAACAGGCCATGGTCTATAAATGATTTGTTTGTTTTTCAACCACTTTGATTCAAACATCTAATCAGCTCTTCTGACAGAGTCAGGACATTGTGGATACTCAGCTGCCTTTATTCCAACATCTGTATCTGGGGGGGAAAAATAAAAATAAAAACATGCAATGCCGAAAATAAATCCTAACAAATACATAATGTTAATCAGAACATTGTTGTTTCTTAGGATTGTGATGATAATGCAGTCCTGACATCCTTTCTCTGTGTTCAGCTCAGTGACATCAGGAACTCTGCAGGGATCTGGTTCTGACTTCAGGCACTAGTTAAGGCTTAGGAAAGCTTCGTCAGCTGCTCTAACACGTAAACAACTCTCCCACCGCGGTTCTTCTTCATCATAACTAATATCAGAGCCAGTAAAACGCACAGCCCAGCTTTACATCAATCAAACTCTTAAACTAAGAAATTCTAGCTGGTTGCCACTGATGACATTAAGTAGAAGTTATGGACGACAACACGGGCTAGCTAACATTTATTGGCTTAATGCAGTTTTATCATGTTCTAATGTTATTCACTCATCAAAAACTTCCATCCCTCATAACTGCCCCACTGAGCTCCTTCAGACTAGCCAGCAGCAATTAGCAAACACCTACAGGAGCTACTTCTTAGTCCAGCTCTGGTAAACATGTTAAAGGCTTAACAGAGGAGCCATGTTGTGATGGCTTCCTGAAGGCAGAGCTTCATTTAGAGCAGGAGTGTTTTTAAAGAGACAGAGGCCCAATTTCATGCAATGAAACTATGGAGTCAAATTTCTTTTAGGTCATGTTGTTATATCCATAATTTGATAACTGAAAGTTATTTTATTGTGCTGTAAAATTGCACAATGTCCCAGGAGAAATACAGAAACTGCCCCTTTAGTCCACTTGAAATTGTGCATAATTTTATATTTCTATATCACATCTTTTTAAAATGTTACGTTTGTTGTCCTGATCAGTTATTCAGTACTTTTCACAAAATACCTTTAAAAATTCATTTCAGTGTTTGTTTAGAGCCATTTCACAACAGATAGTGTCTCAAGGCGCTTTACAAAAAGTCATTTCAATTCAATCCTACATACATTCCAACTGATTCCAGTTATCAGGCATTGAGCTCAGTTCATTATTCAAATTCATTTGAAAAGTTTCTATCTAAAAGAACCAAGCAGAGCATGAAGCCAGTGACTTTGTGCCATTCACTCCCCCGACGGAGGTTTTGCTCTTGAATCGTTTGTAAGACGGCTGCTTTTTAATTTACTAATATATGCTGAAGTAGTAAGCAATGAAGTACACGATTGTGACATGACACACTAAAATCTGTTGAGGAGCAAGTTACTCTTACTAAAAGCCTCTGAAACAGACTTTAACAATATATAAGATCTTAAGATTAAAGTATTGATTAGGACTTCAACTCCATGTTGTCAGGCTTAACATCTACTTTGAGTCCAAATCAGGAAACCAAAAGAAGACAAGTGTGAACACGCCTTAGTTAGTGATAAAGTTCAAAAGGAAGTTAGCTGGTGCACAGCAGAGGGTGGACTAGTTTTAAGACACTATATGCCTTATATATATATATATATATATATATATATATATATATATATATATATATATATATAATTTATTTATTTATTTATTTATTTATTTATGTTTGTTTGTTTCTTTGTTTTCTCAATCCTGGATCAAATTTCCTTACAGATTTACAAGACAAATTCCACAAATTCAGCTGGAATATTGAGGAACAAGCCAACATGAGGCTCCACACAGCAAAACTGAAAACCTTTTTATTCAGAGTGAATGTGTTCTTGTAAAGGAAAGTTGTACTGATTACTGATTAAACTTTAGCTTTAAGAACATAAAGCTACATCATTTTTAAAGTTTAATCAGCAATATTTTTATAACATTTCTGTCAGATCATGATTTCTTGGATAATTTCAAGTTGTCATAACAAAGACATTTTGAACAATGTCAACTTTGTATTAAAAGTGTCATGATTTACCAAATGACACTTTATGAGAACAGTCCTAAATATCCATGAAGACTTACTCATGTTCATGTCATGTTGTTATGTCATGTTTATGACGGTGTTATGACAGCCTTATTCATAACCCGTCAAATAAAGTGTTACCGGAAAGTTTAAGTCTTTCATCATGTTATGATGTTATTCCCTCATCAAACACATACCTGGAGTGTTGCTGTGATTATTTAATGCATGTTTAGGAAATCCTTTAATCTCCATGGCAACCTTTCATCTGTGCAGAATGCCATGGTGGACCAAGCCCCGCCTTTGGGGATGAAGCTCCTCCTCAGGGCTGCAGATTCTAAGCTTCCACATTACAGAACACATAATACTGTCCTTTAAATTATCTAAGGAAAATTATTTTAAAAATCTCTCTATATTTTGAGATTCATCATTCGGAGCCTGCTGAGCTAAAAACCAGAAGATTCTGGTTGCGGTCTGGCTTTTCAGTGAATCTCAAAAACCGGCAGAGTACAGAAGAGGAAAACCTCTATCAGCCAGCGTCGCGCCCAGGAAGCAGTCCATAAACGTGGATGACGCTGAGGAAGCCCAGAGAGAAGCTGAACTCTGACAGTCAGTTGGTGGCTCCAGACAGAGACGGCATCCATCAGCACTCAGCCGACACATCAGCTTGTCAGGAAGACGTCTGGCTAAACCGTCCCCTGAGCCTTATCCTGGAAAGCCTGAGCGCCAGTGTGTGTGCATGTGTGTGCGTGTGTTTTCATTCACTAGTAATCCCACACGGCTCTCCCTGGTCTACCACAGTGTGTTTATTCGCCTTACTGTAATGCTGTAAACTAAATGTGAATGGGCTGCTGGGGGGAAATGAATAGAACAGCCTAATGAAGTCAACTTGACAGAGATTAATATCCTGTAAGTGACTCTTTAACTGGGACTAAGTAGCATCTGGTAGACGTTCAAGTAGCACTGATAAAACATTAAGGAGTGAAAACAATTCTGAAAGTGACAAAGAAGTTTCTGTGTATTTTGGGGATTAAAGCTCAGATTGTCACTTCGTTTTCAAGCATCGTCACGGCATTTCCGACGTGTAGTCTACATATTTTGTAATATGAATGGACACCAGATTTTTCCACTCCTTTTTGGCCTGGTGCAGTCTGCAGCGCTCTGGACGTACAATTATTTCTACTTGTTAAACTAGACGGAGAGAGGAAGTTATTTCTGGCATCATGGGTCAAGAGGTCACTGACTGCTGGAGCCTTTTCAGGGCATATTAGACACAAATCTTTTCCCTGTTGAATCATGAGAAGAAAAATGAACACTTGCTTCCCTGGCATGACTGAGAAGAAAGCTCGTTTCCAGTCGTTTCAAAGCCACGATGCCTCTGACGCGTTTTTAAAAGCTCAAAGCTCTCACAGGCAGGTAGATCCTGAGAAATTCAAATGTTTGATACAAAATAACGCCATTTAAAATTAAGTCTATCCGACACCAATATCTGAATCGGTCATGATATTGAAAAATGTTTTCAGATCCATTGGTGATAATAACGCACCCAATCCATGAGGCCAGATCTATTCAGTCTAATTCTATGCTTTGCATTTTGAGTGACGTCTTTATTTATTATTTGTCTTACATTATATTAAGAAATTCTAATTAAACTTTCTGAACCATTTGAAAGGAAGTTATAATATAAATATATATTATATTATAAAACATAACATACAATATAACATTTTAAATTTAATATTGAAAATTTGAGAAGTTATACATTTTCAATTTAATATTAAAAATGTTAAATTTGACTATCTTGGACAAAGATAGTCAAATTTATCTAGGACCAAGATTTATTCTACATTGGTAGTTCTGCCCCTAACTGCACTGACGGAACAAATTCAAGTTGTTTTTGCATGTTTGACCAAGCTAGTGAAGCTGGTGGTATATTTACATGTGGTGTACTGGTGCAGAGTTATCAAATACATTTGTAATTCAGTATATTTATGTCTGTGTTTGAAAAAAAAAAACTAAACATTTTAAGTCAATTCATCTCTGTTTTTCTGTATCAGATAAGAATCGGTCGATACTAAAACTCAGATATTGGCATTGGTATCGGTAGTGACAGAAATTGGATCAGACATTCCTCTAAACACTTGCAGGTGTAACTTCAGAGAAAAGTAGTTCCACAAGGTATTGAGTCGGTCTATTGAAGTGCAAGCCACACATTTGTCTTGGTAAATCATTCAGAAAGCATGGATCAGTTTTCTCCAACCTGGATGAAAGGTAAAACCAACCCAAATACATCACATATTGACCTTCCACTAAGACTAAGGACAAATACATTTTTAATTAATTACATTTATGTTTGCATTTTTTTTTTTTTTAAAAAGAAAGAAAAAAACATTTTATGTCAATTCAGCACCGCTTTCCTGCATCTGATCGGCATTGGCTGATAATAACCTTCAGCTATCGGAATCGGAAGTGAAAAAAGTGGATCGGTGCGTCCAAGTTAATGATTTTACGTCAAGCTCAATTAAAAAGTTGTAAAAGAACTCGCTGAGTCCAGATCGCCTGCAGCTCTGCAGATACTATCACTGCATCCATGCATCAGCTCTGAGGTACAGAAAAAGTGATTTAATCGCCTGCATGTGGGATTGTTGTGGTAACGTGAGCCGAGCCGCAGGCGGCCTCACCCTGACTTTGTTTTAACCCGTTCAGCTCAGAACCTGTCCAGGTCTGTCTGGGTTTAATCGGGTCTAAGAGGTCGGCAATAAATGGGTGAACTCAGCTTTTTAGCGCCGTGATCCAGAAAAAAGAAAATGATTTGGTCCAAGAAGGAGAAAGAAAATACTCAAATGCTTCAATGGCTAAAGTGGAGAGACCTTTGTAGCTTCTTACTTGAAGGACTAATATATAATGTTCTGAATAAAAACAACGTTGGTTCTGGCTTAACAAGAAATTACTCTGATCTCTGTCTGTATTAACTTTTCTGTTTTAAAATTTAAATATCACATTTGACCACATTTTAGAAGCCAAATTAAATATTGAAAACGTGACGCAAAAGAATTGTACTGGACATTTTCACTCTTTTTCAAAGCACAAAAGTAATTTTAAAGTGCATTGTTCCAACATGAAACGGCCTTTAGAGACACGCCTTGTTAGGTGGGAAGGAACTGAAAGACAGAAGAAATGATCGTTTTCTTGACAGTTTTAACAGGAATGTGCTGATTGTGTTTTTTGGCAACACAGAAAAACAGTAAAAACTTTGTTAAAGGTTTAACAGAGGAGCGATGCTATCATGACTTCTCGAAAGTGGAGTTTCAGAAAGAGCAGGACTTTTTAAAGAGACAGAGGCCCAATTTCAAGGCATTAAATTATAAAGTCAAATTTCTTTTAAGTTATATTTGATATATGCAGTATTTTTATAACTGAAGGTAACATAGTTACTTGATTGTGCTATAAAATGCCACTATATGCCTTGAATATACTCCTTTAAATATCATATTTTTCCACAAGCTGTCATTACACAAAACATGGGATTGCCACTGAGTGCTTTTAAATCTCTGAGTCGGGTGCCGGTCTGTTAGGCACCCAACTCAGGGGTGCTACTGTGTATTATAAGTTTGCTTATAATACATTTAAGAAATCATATCTACATGTCCACTACAGAGAAAAATGTACCAATATTCAAAACGTGGTCCTTTTACAAATAGACCTGACATGTGATGTACTTTTAGACTCCCAGTCAGGAAGTGAATGAATTGTTCAGGCCAACAGGCGTCAAGCTGGACGGGTAAAAATAGGTTAATCATCAGATAAACTCAAGCATCATAAATCCTGCTTCAAACACCAGCAGCCTCCCCACACCCAGCCTCTGAGGCATCAATAACAGACCAATCACACCACTGCCAGTGGCAATTAACAAACAACCCTCTGGAGCCCCACCTCACATCACCGCCATCTGGTCAGAGATTCACAGGCCGTTTCTGCCTCTCTGGTCTGGTTCTTTCAAATGTCTCCGTGGTTCATTTGTGTCGCTTTGTGGTAGGAATATTTATTTATTCATTTATTTTTATTTTATTTTTTTGTACATTTATGATGCTTTGATATAAAACATTAAATGTTTACAGTTACTTCAAGCTTGCAAAGCAGATCTGGCTCAGGGTACCAGTAACTAATTGGACCCCTGGTGGGCAGACCGTTCCAGAAATGAAAAGTGAAACCTTCTAATACAGAGATGCCCTAATTTGTAGTTAAGTTCAACACAATAGCTGTAAACAGTCTTTTGTTTTTGTTTTTTCGATAAGTTCAGATTTGTCAAAGAAGTGATTGTCTTTTTATCTAAAATTTGAGACCTGAAATTAGCAGGTCACTTTTGCACTGCTGCTTGGCTTTAAACCTGTGAGAATGTGTCATTAAGAACTTTTACTTCAATGAGCAACATATTAATATGTATAAGGTTGCTTTTATGATGCAAGCTTGGTGTTGAATATCAATGATGCATTCAGCAACACAAACATGAAGTCAGAATTTTTAGCACCCAGTTAAGAAAAAGAAAAAAAGACAATGTTAACAAAGAACCCAATTTCTGGTACCGACACTAATTAGCGTGCAGCACAATGAGTTCACTGTAGGCCGGTGGTGTCTGCTGTCACCAGACCTCCATCCAGCAGAACATTTAGAGATGAGTTGGAACAAGAGATTTGCATCATGCAGTAAATGTGTGATGCTGTCATCTCAAATTTAGCTCTTAGACAAATAAAGCAGGTCCCATTAAGCATTAAGTAGAGCAAAGTGTTCCTAATAAAGTGGCTGTCTAGAATCATTTTTAATTCTTGAAGAACAAGCAAAATGGGGGAAAACAGAACAATAAAAAGAGTCTCTTTCCTTTATTTAAAGCTGCAGTAAACAACAAAGTGACCATTTATATATATATATATATATATATATATATATATATATATATATATATATATATATAAAATGAGACAGATAATCTTTGAAAGAAAATATGATCCCAAACACACAAAACACTGTAGCTAATGTCTAGTCGATGTTTTTAGGTGTATTACCGTTGGTCTTATTTTTCCCATGATAAGATTAAGAAAAAAAAAGAAACATTTCCTGACATCTGATACAGATCTGATAACGATTTAGCCGACGCACGACGTGGCTGCATGATATTAGAGAAACGTGATAATATCGATGAAAGTCACCATGACGATGTGGTTTGCCATAAATTCAGTTTGACGTTTGGGGTGTTTGTATACGGCTACTAGATTTTGTGCTTGAGAGGTCTGTCTCCAATATGCAAGTCATGTGCTAACTCTTAGTTGATGTCCTAACAATCATTTTTCAGGTCATCCATGCTTTTGAAGACAGGTGCCTTGACTTTTGTTTTTTTTTACGTTTTCTGTTTTATTTGATAAAGATTCTGGAGATTATTGTTCATGTAGTTTGTAACTCCAAATTATTTGCAGAAGAATTTTCAGAGCACACCTCAAAATTATTGGAGAGAAGCTCAAATGCCTAGGTGCAATGCTAACTTAGATGCTATTGGCTGGTGTTTTGCAAAGCAGCCAATCCAAGAAAGTCATTTATTTTCTCTGGCATTGATTGAATGTAAGACCAAAAGCAGAAATAAGGACAACTGTAGCATGTTAGCTTACGCTAACTGTTTGTATTAAACCATGTTCAGGTGTATTTAGAGTTTAAAATATTAAAACAGGCAGTTATAAGGTTTTTTAGAGGAGGTCTTGAGTATTTATAGATTAAAGCCATATTAAGTAAATGACTGTTCACATGCATTTAATTAGTATAGATCATGTATCAGCATGTTGATGGAGTGTTGCTAAGGTATAACCCTAAGATGTGCTGCAAGATCCGAGACTTGAAGTTAGTTAAAAATAAAATGCCTCTTTAATTTAATACATTATCTGAGCTGAAGAAGTCACCAGGAAATGTGATGGTTTCCAATAAATGAGACATTTTTAAAACCTCGACTCCAAACACAGTGCCAAGGTTCATAAGCTGATGTGAATGTCAAAATTCTTTATGACAGATTATATGAGAGTAAGCCATTGATGTGAAGCTCATTAAAAATAAGTACGCAGCAATATCTGAACAATCTCCAATTTTCAACCTTGAGCCAGAGACAATTTTAGATTTTTAAATACACCAGTAGCTGCACAATCTTGATCAAACATGAAGAAACAACTTTAATTTGGTTAGTGGGTGCAATTAGCAGTAGAACTGTCGATGCAAAATAAATAATAAAGACACTGATAAAACAATAAGTTGACTATCTGGGTCAATCATTTTTTTAAAATGCAACAAACCTTCTTTCAAATCGTTCAGAAAGTGCAACAAGGAATTCTAAATATAATGTAAAATAAATAATAAGGCATGATGCCACTCAGAGCACAAAGCACAGAACTAGACTGAATAGATCTGCCCTTATGGATCAGGTGCATTGTCACCGAAAGCCCATGAAGAATTATGTCAATATCAGGGCCGATACAGATATTAATATCAGATCAGTGCGTCTTTAGCTGTGACTTGAACTAATTGGCCACTCTTTGATAATTAATGACACACCAACATGTTTCCATTGAGTCTCAGAGCTTCTGCTGTGATGCATATCATCCTGACTGTGGCCGCCATCCCTCCTCCTCTGACCGTCCTCCCATCTACTTCCTCCTCATCAGTCAAAGAGCTCTGTGTTCAGCTGGCTCCTGCAGATGGGGCCCGACTGTCGGCCCCCGAGAACACCGCGTGGATGCGAGCCTCCTTTCTCTATCAGCTTTACCTATCAGAAAGTGAAACATGGAGGATGACCTGACAGCGTGAGGAGGAAAACAGGCCAGAAGGTCGTAAACCTCCGCCACCGCATCGATCTGATTCCAGGTTTGACGCGACAAAAACCTCGTCTGGCGAATTTTAATGAGAATGAGAACCCGGACTTACTGAAAAGTATATTATTAGAATCCATTATCCACATGTCCATCATGCAGTCATGTCACACATTGGAAGATAGCAGCTCATGTGAGCAGAACAATGATGGAAAAAAAAACAATGTGTAAACTGATTACTGTCTGGCAAAAAGAGCCGAAGCTTTGGAACTTTTAACTTTTAGTCACATTACAAACACTGATGTTGGCCAGAGTATTTCATCTAACCAGACAGACCAACACAAACCAGTGCATACAGAGGAAGCCGAATAATTCATGACATTTTCTTTCTTCTTTAACACGTAAAATCTGAAAAGTGCGGTGTGATGCCTTTATTTATTAAAATAAAAATACACCAATATGAATGTCTCCTATAAAGAAGTTTTAAGTCTGAATTGGTTTTTTATCCTGTTAAAATGAATGTTAAATAAAAAGATAAAAAGTAATTTTGATGTTATGGGTGATAAAATATTATACATACCACACATATTTCCCTACCACCTCACCATAAAAAGCCTTCCTAAACTGCCAGAGCTGTAAGGGATGGTTGAGATCAAAAGAAGTACTTGTTAGAATGGCCTAGTCAAAGTATTGAATCAAATCCAAATGAAAATCTGTAACAAGACTTGACAACTAATGCTTAAAGACAATGTCCCTTCAATCCAACTTAAACCAAAACAGCCTCTAAATATTCAAAGTTGGTAGAGATTAGAGACGCACCGATCCAATAGCAATATCTCTAATAATAGAGACATTCCTCTAAGACTTGCAGGTGTAATTTGTAGTTCCAAAGTGTTGAGTGGGTTTATTAAAGTTCAAGCCACACTTTTCTTTTTGGTAAAACATTCAGAAAGCCACTTCCAGTTTTCTTCCACCTGGATGAAAGAGGTCAGGTAAACAGCCACACAAAAACGTCACATATTGACCTTCCACTCAGAGATAAGAGGAGCAATTTTGATTCAGCTCAGATGAGAAGCCGCACATATCGATTACATGCGTACATGTTGCATTCCAGCGCCTCGGTGACACATGAGCCGCATCACCTGAGGCGGAGAGAGAGACGGAGTCCTATGGAGCGGAAATGTTAGACATGAAAGGTAAAGAACTCCCAAACATGATCCACTCCTATGCACGGCCCAGTGATCTGCAACCTGAGCACAGGTGAGCCCGGGGCCGACCGTGATGTCAGAAAATCAGAGAGCAGCTCAGGGGTTATCTCCATGGAAACCAAAAGCCAGCTACCATTTAACATGGGCTCCGATCGGAACTCAAGGGACTGACAGACTTCCAGGATGAGTCCAAACCTTCAACAAGGATCGTTGGTAGAGTTAAAGTAGGAGATTTGATGCATGTTGCCATGTCTGCTTCTCTCTATGCTCAGCAATTCTCTAAGAATCTGGTCTGACTGCTTTGACATTCCACACGGAAGAGAAAGTCGAGGCACCTCTGACTCGCCTAAAAAAGGACATTTAATCGGAAATGTGCAACAAGATGCGCATCTCCCGCAAGGAGGTGCGTCAGGAGTCAGAAAAGTACCAAGGGGACCGGGGGAGGGGGGCAGACATCATCTTACCAGCTTCCCTGTAGTCACTTGTTGAAATATTTCACCTTAAAACTGAAGAGGCTTTCAAAATCATATAACAAAACAATAGAAGACTAAACATGCTGAGTACCTTAATGATGCTGCTGCGGCGCGGTGCTGCCTTCACGGACTCCAGCAGGATGGTGTCCGAGTCCTGGCCGCCGCCGCCTCCTCCTCCTCCTCCGGGGAGGATGACACCGCTCCGCCGCCCGCGGGACACTCTCGGCGGGATGAAGTCCGGCGCCCCGTCGCCGTACAGCCCGTCTCCACATCCATCACGCTCCGACATGTCGGCGGTCAGAGGGCTGGGTGACTGGGGGGTAAGGCTCAGTTCAGAACAAGCGGGCTCGGGGGAGAAAGTGAAGCAATTTTACGGGATCGGAGAAAGTTTGGTGCCCTTGTTCGGGGATGCCATTTAAAAGAGGAGCGGCTCTGTCAGCCTGACGCACACTGCTCAACTCAATTTGACTATTTATAAGCAGGATTTCATAGTTCCAGAGGAGAAGTCCACTCTGACTTTAGGCTGGTTGTGTTAGCGCGCTCCGCGGCGCATCTACAGCCCAGAGCATCACAGGCAGGTTCAGGTTCAGGAAGGAGAACCGACCCGTGCGCTCCCCTGGAGGCGCGCAACAAGTCCTCACCGTCTCCAGCCCTGCTCCTGGCTCCTGGTTCCCTGGAAGCGCTCAAGGTATCCAGACGTGCGTAAAGCCTCCTGGAAACCAGCAGCTGTTGCAGCGGAGGAAATCTTCCGATCCAATGTTGTCCACCAGGTTACCAGGACTACCTGAAACCGAACCGCTCCGTGCCCGGAACACGTCCTTTGGTGTCAGAGTGCACGAGGGACCGGGCTCTCGGCGTGGCGCGGCGGATGGACCGACTCGCTCGTGCGTCGCCGCAGGTCCGTCTGATTTTCAGTCTCAGCAACAAACACCCGACTTTTGACGAGGACGAGAACACAACTGACAGGCGGTCGCGCCGCCTCTCGGGCGCCACTCCTCCTTCCACCCTGTCCGCGAGGCTCCGCCCACTCCACCAGACTGACGCGCGAGGCAGCCAATGCGCGCAGGCGCGGGGAGATTACCGAGGAAGCGCGAGCCTCGGATAGGCGGAAGTCGTGTGTTCCCTGAGACCGAGGGAGCTGTCAGTATGAGGCGAGGTGTCAACAAACAGTTGTGATGATGCTCAGACTGACTTTGGTTATTGTAGTTTTTCTGTTGTTATTGTTGGGTTTTTTTGTTTGCTTGTTTGTCTTTTAGGTTTCATCTATTGAAAAGGAAACAATCATAGTCTAACTGATGGGTCTCATAGGGCGGTGTATTAAGGCCATAGTAGTTAGGAGAAAAATGAGTAAATTTCCTCCAAAAATCTAAATTTTCTAGCAAAATCTCAGAACGTTTTAAATTGTTTTCATGTTTTTTATAGAAATTTTCTGAGAATAATCTATCAATTTTCTAGATTTTTGTGACTTTTTTTCTACTTTTTGTACTCAGATGTGTTTTTCATGTATAATCCAACTAGAAAATAAAGAATATGTCTGTTAGGGGGAGAAACGTAAAGTAGGACATTAACAATAACCTGGCTGTATAACTATGCACATCATTAAGCTAATAAGTTTGGTTGAAAGCATAACAAGTTTCTTTTTGCTTGTTTGTTTGTTTGCTTTTTGGTATGAGTCTATCACACTGGACCTACATAAAACACCTTCTCTATGTTGTCCAAATCTAACTTCCTGTTCACAGACCTGATGTGGGTGTATGCTGGGACTCACTGAAGCTGCAAAATGCCATCTTTATCTTCATCTTCATCTTCATCTTCCTGATGTTTTTAGGTCACAGCTGATTAACACTTCACAGTCCACAGGCCAGTGAAAATTTTAGGTTGTAGGTTGTATTTATTTATGTGTTTATTTTGTATTTATTTATTGATGTGTCACGTTTTACATCTATATCTTCATTGAAGAAGATGACTCTGTATGCCTTTTCTATGACATGATTTCCCGTTAGTGGCGCCACTTTATCCAAAATGTCAAGTTCAGTTCTTCCAGACACACCCAGTTTCTCTAGAAGTGCTGATACTTTTTATTCCTATCCTAACTCACAAGTCGGGATAAAATGCATTTCCTAACAAACCGCCTGTTGTAGGAATGAAAGAATAAAACCTGACTGAAATAAAAAAATAAATGCTCTTTCTAAGGCTGTTTCTGAGAATAGTGAGGCTCCAAAGCGTTCAGGGACGGTCCAATCTGTGAATCTCAGATCCTTTACTGTTGTTTAGTCTTCTGTCTGAGAAGTGAGACCCTGACCTCTCAGTCCTGTCCGGTAGGTGTGGGTTCAGGGCAGCAGGCGGCTGGCAACAGAGCTGCTATAAAGGGCCGATACATTATTCCCCTGAAGTGGCAGCAGAATCACCTTTTCTTTCCTCTGGTGGAGGGGTCAAAGGTCAGGGTGAGGGAGGAAGCAGCACATGAGAACTGGCAGGGTTTTTTAGTGTTTTGCTCATGGAGACGCTCAGCGGGGTGAACTGATGCTGGCCTTCACGACCTGCAGGCTTCTATTAGAGGGGATTTTCTCTATCTGCTGGGGGATGTGTGGAAATATCGTCTGCTGAATTAAAAGAAAATATAAAATAATCCTGGAAGAAATACATGCAGTCACTACAACGGGTGCTTAGAAGTGTGCTGTTCCTTTGCATAATTTACCCTATTAGTCATATTTTACTGAAAAGAATTTACGTTTTTCCCCTCAGTAACCAAAAGAGCAAAACAATTAGAGACAAAATTCAGGAAGTCATCTCAACATGGCTCCTCTATTAACCTTTTAACAAAGTTTTTACCGGCGTTGCAGTGAGAAGTAGCTCCTATAATGAGCTCAGCTGATGCACAGTTCCACCAGATGTTTGCTAAATCCTGCTGGCTAGTCTGAAGGAACTCAGTGGGGGAGTCACTGACAGAGTTTCAGTAAGAGCAGGAGTTTTTAAAGCGAGTCAAATTTCTTTTAAGTCATATTTGATATATTTAAAGCATTTTTACAGCTGAAGATAACATAATGACTTGATTGTGCTACAAAAAGGGACTATGTGGCTGGAAAACACATAAAATATCCATGGATTCTAATGAAAGTCTCTAATTCATCTGGAGGGAAGTGTGAATATTTGCTAAGGATTATTATGTGGATCAGCCCCACAGCTGCAGTTGAGCCATAATCCTGAAAACACACATTTCTGGTGTGACAGAATAAATCCATCCATTCTGACTGACTGCTGACAAACAGCGACGGGGAGCCAGAAGACATCTTATCCTGGAGTTGAGGATCAAATCTAAGTGGAGGGGGAAATCATTTTTATGTCCACTTAAAATAATAAAGTTTTATTGAGTAAATCTGAGATGAAAGTGCGGTGAATCCCAACTGAACTCTGGTCAGTCTTCTCGAACAGTTGAAATACTATAATGGTAGTCGAGATTCAGACCCTCTGAATCCCCCCAGAGTTATTATTTGAAGGTGTTCCCAGCTGAGAAATGAAAGTGTGTGTATGCGTTTGTTTGTGTTTGCATGTGTGTGTGTGTGTGTGTGTGTGTGTGTGTGTGTGTGTGTGTGTGCCTCTGGACCTTGAGCCACACAGCTGTGGAATGTAGCCGGCTGGTGAAGCCTATTAGCACATGGGGCCCTCCAGTCACACAGCCCTGATAGTATGTGTTGAACCAGGCCACATTTTCACAGCGAAGGAATTCCTCATGTTTGTGCTTTAGTCCATATCACCAGAAAAAAAATGTAAAAATCCAGCAGGGACTGGGAATATTGCTGAGCTACATGTGTGTGTGTGTGTGGGTGTGTGTGTGCGTGTGTGTGCGTGTGTGTGTGTGTGCGTGTGTGTGTGTGTGTGTGTGTGTGGTGACAGAAATTAGGTCGATGGATCAAAACTATCCCAAAGCATCCTCAGCTTAGACAATAAGGCCAGACATTACATCGAAAACAGTCACAAGATTATTTTTTTATTTTTTTTAAAAAGGAAGGTATTTGCAAAATGAAAATATACAGCAGGGAGTTTGTGGGGTGAATTCTGACCCTGCTATGTAAAATGTAAAGAGGGTGGAGTGGTTTACTATTCCACTTACTGTACAACATTAGGTTTGGTTTGGCAACAGTTTGGTCAACAAAATATGTACTCGGTAGCTTACTGATCATGACAAAAAAGTTCCCAGTAGTCACTGAATTAACTTGAAACTGACAAAAGTCGTAATAAATAAAACTGACCAATGAAAATCACATTGCTTTTGAATTCTTTTTTCCTCATAATTATGAAGTCTATAGACGTAAATTCAAGTTGGGAGATTCTCTTCAGCCTACCGGCAGCATCAGTTACCATGCCTCCGCCTCAGCCAACCAGCACCAGACTGTCCACTCCGCTCCAGCCAATCACCACGCAAGAGCTCCTTCAAAAAGACAAACAACAACAGATCCACCTGCTTCAGCCGCGCTTCGATATGAAATATTTGAATAAACTACAACTGGCTACCTATTAGCTACTAATGATTAATCGTGATTAATCACAGCACTAGCATGTGATTATTCTTATTAAGTTTTTCAGTCGATTAATGAAGCCTTCACCACTGAAATTACGTGGCAGCATTTTGTGGAACTTATGTAAAAATAAAATTCCACAAAATAGTGGCTGACGAGAATATTTGAACGAACCACGACTGGCAAACTGTTAGCGGCCAACGAGGATGAAGTTGGCAACCGTTTCCTGCCTGCTAAAGGGCTATTTCACAGTTTGTGACAATGTGGACAAACATCTGATCATGACCATGTGCAAATATGAATTACTTAGCTGGTCAACAATGAATCCAACCACCCAAATGTGACATTAATAAAACATTTTCTGTTTGTGAAAATCAGACATCATGAGCACAGAGTGAAACCTGGACTGGATCATTTCACAGCGATTACAGAACATGGCCTGGGAGGCATCACTCTTTTTGTAAACACAAGTAAATGAATTATTTCTTTCTTTCTTTCTCTCTTTCTTTCCTTCTTGCTAAATCAATCACACATCACCTTGTCCGTTGATTTTAATATAGTATGAGCCTGGGGCTCAATCTTAGTTAATCCTTAATCTTAAAAGCCTCAGAGCAACACTGGGGAGTCGGGACAACCAGGTTGGAACACTCTTAAATAAACCCGTCACATAAAAGATAAACCAGAAGGAGAGGTTCAGATTTTGTATGAAGAAAAAAAAATACAATACATGACTCTGAGGACTTTCTTAGTCTTAATTTCACGCCTTTTTCACCTTCCATTGTCTTTCATTTATTAGGTATCCAATATTAAGAAAGACGCTGGGCACATAATGGCCTCTACTTCCTCATTCAGATGCTAATGAAGTTCAACACTCTGCATTAACTCCTGCCAAGAGTTAATTTGATTTACACTTATTTAGCATAAGAGGAGAAACACAAGAACAAACTCTCAGCAGATTCCCAGGAGCAGCTCATCTGACGTAAAACCACATTTTAAAAATAACACTCCTTGCCTTTTGGCGACAGTACAAGGCCTATAAAAAGTATTCACCCCCTATGATGTATTACCTATTTTATTGCTTTTACAAGTCAATCGTGATCAACAAAATTTGGCATTTTTGACAACAAAAAATTAAGAAAAAGAAATATGAGTTTGTAATTTAATACCTTGAAACTGGGCTTCTGTCTCTTTAAGGGTTTCATTGAGAAGTAACTTATATGAGCTCAAGCAGATGAGCAATTCCACCAGGTGTTTGCTAATTGCTGCTGGCTAGTCTGAAGGAGCTGAGTGGAGGAGTGGTGGGGGAGGGAGGGCTGCTCTGAGAGCCGGAAGCATGGAAGCTTGGAAGCTGCAGCTCTGACGGGAGCTGCGTCTTGAAGGCGGAGCTAGGTCCACCCAGGCGTTTTGCACAGCCGAATGGTTGTCATGGGAGATTAACAGATTTCTCAAACATGCATGAAAGAATCAAGGCAACATTTCATGCATGTTTTTGGTGATGGAATAACATTATGACATGATGTAAAGCTCAAAAAAGCAAACTTTACACAAATATTCCCCCTTTGACTGAAAGTCCCCTCCAAAATCTTGAACTATCTTTTTAATCTTTTCACCTGTAGAAAAACAGCATGTTGTCCTGCTCCTTAAAACAGATTCTAAGAAAAGAGATTCAAAGATATGAGAGACTGCAGATGTCCTATAAGTGGTGAAAATGATTGGACAAGTGTAATAAAAGTTCAGCCCACTTACCATTTATAATTCTAATGTACTTTGATCAAACCAAGCTTGACTTTTTGTTGGGACTAATAGAAAATGATCATGTCTGAGAGCAGCCACCAAACAGACCATTACATAAAACATGGCTGAACCTTCAGCAAAGACAGATTACATGTGGAGACGGAGGTACGAAGTACAGAGAGCAGCGACCTTGTTAAGACGCCTGAGGATCATTATGTTCTGTCAGTATTGAGGGAAAAAAATGGATCTTGTTGATTTCCTCATCAGACGAGTCCTGATTTCTTTCTCCGTGAACTGAAGAGCTTTCAAATGCTGTGAATGGAAGGTCTGATGTTTCTCCAATCGGCCTTTACATGTACATAACATAAAAGCAATCCGAGCCCTTCCATAATCATTATTATCATTATCATTATCTGAAAATGGATAACAGAAGGCTATGCCGCTTATCTGCAGTGTGTGAGTACAAAAGGATTTGATCAGATTCATACCAACTCAGAAAAATGCAGTATAGTACAACAACGTAAGACATTCCTGCGCAATGCAACATTTTATACACCAATCATCTGTTGGACGCATGAATAGATGAAAATTCAGTGGTGAAGACAGGCGGTGGAGAGCAGAGGTCACAAAATGTTTCCCCTGAAGGCAAAGTTCAAAGGTCAAACTGATGCTAGTCTCTGTCACAGTGATGCTGAGTTGATACCTTCTGTTTTCCTAATCAGGAATCTATCAATAAATTCCCCAAATCCAGATTGTACTTAGGGTCACAGAGTTTTTTTTTTGTCTGAACTCTGGTTCATCCATCCATCCATTTTCTGTTCACCCTTGTCCCTAATGGGGTCGGGAGGGTTGCTGGTTCCTCTCCAGCTACGTTCCAGGCGAGAGGCGGGGTCACCCTGGACAGGGTAACACAGAGACATACAGGACACACAACCATTCACACACACACTCACACCTAGGGAGAATTTAGAGAGACCAATTAACCTGACAGTCATATTTTTGGACTGTGGGAGGAAGCCGGACAACCCGGAGAGAACCCACCATGCACAGGGAGAACATGCAAACTCCATGCAGAAAGACCCCGGGCCGGGAATCGAACCCAGGACCTTCCTGCTGCAAGGCAACAGCTCTATCAACTGCGCCACTGTGCAGACGTGTTTTGTTTTGTTTAAGTCAAACAAATTTGTTATGCCTTTATTTACTGCACCGTCACAAATGCAGACAGCTGGGATGAAACGTTGAGTTGGTACACAGGCTGCAGGAATCCACCACCAGGGTGGACAATCAACAATAATCCCTTTGTTTTGTGTAAGTTTACACCAGTTTAGAAAGTGTTGGGACAAAAGTCAACATGATCAATAATCATGTCCACTCTCTCTGAAGCGCAGCACCTCTGAAACCACCACCAGATGTTACAACTACTACTTCCTCAGCCTTAAGTAAGGCTGAGGAAGTAGTCATTTAAACTCAATGTTTTTGGCCAATTTTGAGAAAAATCTGCAGTCAAATCAGAAAAAATTTGAATTTTGCATGAATTCTGTGGATTTGTTAAAAAAAAAAAACTGGGGGGTTTACTGACAACATTTGGAGTCTAAAGGGCCACATAAAAAGCTAAGGCGAGCCAAATTTGGCCCCCAGGTTTTGAATTTGACACGTGTGCTTTAAGCCATGGAGTCAAGAAAATCTCACATAAAATTTATTGAAACAAACAAAAACATTGTCTGTGGCTAAAGGAGTGAGTTGAAACTAATTCTTTTGCTTGCCACTTTGTTCTTTACAATTAGATTTAGAGAGCTTCTGCTAATCAGCGTCGAGTGTCAGAGAACACAAGGTGCTAAATGCTTCCCTCCCCAGAAACTCCCTGCAGGCACACAGAGCTCTGTGAGGGAGCCTGATTTAACAAACCACTTTGAAAGCAAATAAAGACGCCTCACACTTATATGGTTCACCTTTGGCACGGACGTCATAATAGGAAATATGCGTCTCGACATTTGTGGATTTGGTTCGCAAGAAAGTCTCCAGTTCATGTACGGGGTGGAGGGCATCAGGATAGCCAAACTTTAAATCCAACAGAAACGTTCATATTTCTCCTCATCAAAGCACATGTAGGTTTTAAATGGAGACCAAACCCACGGTCACACAGGCGTTGTTAGACACAGGTAGTTTGGGCCGAGGCTTAAAAGTAATATTCACACATTCCTGGATCTCAGTGAGGACAACGTTTACACACATATCAGTCAAAGTCTTTCACTGAGCCCTCAAAATGCCTTGAGAATTCCAGATGTTTGGCTATTTAATGTCTTCTTTGTATAACAACTGAGCATTCAAAGTTTGTGTGTGTGTGTGTGTGGGGGTGTGTGTGTATGTGTGTGTGGGTGTGTGGGTGTGTGTGTGTGTGTGTGTGTGTGTCTAATTTTGGAGGCCCTAAAATTAGGGCCTCTAAAATCAACACACCTCACACTAATGCAAAGCTGGGGGAAAGAATATTTGCAATGCTGTTGTCAAAGCTTATGTTAGAGCTATGAAACTAAAATTAAAAATAAAAAAAACGGAGCTCAGAAATAAGCCACCAAATGCTGATTTGTGTGTTAAAAAAAAAAAGAAGAAAGAAACAGGCACTGTGAATAAAAATCTTGTGCGGGGAAAGCAGAAAGCAAGGTCAAGTAAAACAAAGCTGGGTTTGTACTATGGAGATGTAAGCAGCTTTGTGTTACTGAAAACTCAGCACTAAACCTGAAGTCACCTGAATGAGGAAGTAACCTTTCTTCTTAGAACAGGCCTGCTGAGTCAAAGAAAACACAACATAAAACCATAAGCAACAAAACCTTAAATGTTAAAGAATGTAGCACTCATATATGTGTAACTGGATTTCTGTTCCAGTGAGTCCTTCTCTACATCTTTAGGAATTTCTCCTTTTTTCTCTTATAACAGAATTAACTTTAAAAAGAATAGCAGGTTGTAGCTATTGCTGCTCTGAAGTAGCTCTTCGCTTTACTTTTGCTGTTACTCAGTCAGCTGGAATAGAAACCAGGCACATCCTAACATACAACCGTCTGAACATGCTAACGTACAGCAAAAGGAATGGACTTTTGCTGTACGTAAGGACTTACACAAGTGCTAAGGACTTGTGTAAGTCCTTAGCACTTGTGTAAGTGCTAAGGATGCTTTCAAGAGCGTTTGAGTGAAAGTGGAGCAGGTGCTGTGAAGTTCTCCCACTGTGATTTCAGTCTCTGCCTGTGTCCTGGATCAGTCTGCCACACAGGTGTTTAAACCCCTCTGTGTTCGCTGATGTGTCAGTCAACGCAAACACAAACTCGGCCATGTTTTTGTTCTTATTACCCACAATCCTCCTCATCCTTTGTTGAGGAAGTATGACCTCTATGGAGGTCAGAGTGAAACTACTGACTTTCATATTAAATTAAGCCTCAGGCAACGTAAGAGATCAATTATGAAGGTAAAGTGAAAGTGAAGAGCTGTCACAGTGGGCAACAGTAGGCTAGTTGTCTTACAGTCAGGAGGTTGTGGGTTCTATTCCAACCGTTTATTCTAATCACATGTTGATGTGCCCCTGTGCAAGGCTGGCCAATGTGTATTGGTGTGTAACTAAGTGAATGTGTCTCTAGAGTATACTGAATGGACACTCAGTGACTACAATGACTAGAAAAGTCCAATATGACTTCATTTCATTCACCAAACATACCAAACAACAAGACAGGCACAGATTTACTTTCTAAATGTCCTTGTCTGGGATGTGGCTTGTTTCTGACCATGTGACGTTTTCTTCCTGCTCTGTGAGGAATCCATCATCCTCAATATCACAATCATCTTTCCACCTCTCTGTATCTCCCTCACAGTTCTCTCCTTCTGCAGACTAATGAGAAGTCCAGACCAAGCCGTCTGCACCTTTCACTCCTCCGTAACAATGAACCTGTTGAACTTTTATTCTGCTCTCCTCCCCATATATTTTTTAAAATATATTAGATATTTGATATTTTACACAATAAATATCATGAACCCAAATTTGTCAGTCAAATTACAATCAGAAAAACTCATTTAAAAGTAAAATATTCTCACATTCAGTTTGTTAGTTGTTTTACTAGACTGTTTGGTCTGCTGCAGAAAAGTTATTAAAATGATTGAAATACAGAAATGTACTTAAAACGCAGGTAAACAACTGGTTTAGGTTTAGGTTTCAGGACTCGTAATAGCATTACAAACACAGTGAAGCACTTCAACACTAGATGTCACCATAGCACCATAAATTAATATCATCCAGCCCGTCTGACAGCTATAATTTTGAAATTAGTTCACTCGCACAAACCATTTGGTTTATTTTTATTTTAAAGTTAAATTAGACCAAGGCAGACACTGAGGACTCTTAAGCTTCATAATCAGGGTGAATGTTTGAATAAAATCAAATACACAGACTTCTCTAAATGACTCTGATGTCAATTCCTCGCCTCAGCTCTTTGTTCCAAGGTACACCATGTATTTTCTTGATTGGATGCAGGACTGTTCTGTTTTCTACCTTTTTGTGGTTGAGTAAAAGTTGGCTTTCTTGCAAATTCATGAGAATTTGGCTTAAAGAATTTTTTTCCTCCTCTTATTTGTTTTCATAAAAATGTGATATTGTGTTATTTCAGTTTATTCTGTGATGTGCAAAAAACGTAGCTTTAGCTTGTGATTATGTGATCCTTGTTTGCAAGGGGGGTTACGTCTGCAGGTCTGTCAGTCAGCGCTCTCTCACTGGAGAGTGAAAGAAAGACAGAAGCTGATTCTCTCACACAAGCGGCTGAAATAAACACATAAAAAGAACATTTATCCCAGTGTTAATAAGAATAAAGCTACCAATGTTAGAATGGATAAGTTGTTTGTGTTTCATTCATTTGTGTATCTTTGGGGGAAGAAAATGATTATTAAGTAACTTTGACAGCTGAGGAACTTTAAAATTCAAATAAACTTCTAAATGATTCTCAGTAATGTTCTGAGGGCTTTAATTGCTGCTCCATCAGTCTGTCAAAACACCAACCTTACATGTGATGTAGAACAATGAGGATTCTTCTGTCCCTCAGGACGTCCTAAATGTGTCTCTGGAGGAAGACTGGGGTGACAGGAGTGTTTAATATTCTGCTTCATAAACTGCTCTCTTCCTTCCTCTCCTGTAGTCCTGTAGGCTGTTTAACAGAAGGGGGTGGGGGCCTGGATTTCCTTCCCAGTGCGCTCCAGCCGGGTGGAGCTCATGACAGATGGAGGTTTCCTGCTGGAAGCAAAGTCTAGTTTAAGCCATGAAGAGTTATTTTTGTTGCTGTGCTTCATAATAAATAACCCGTGTTATGGTGAGGTGCTTTGCTGGTCTTCTTTGTTCCACGAACATATGCATATCCAGGTTCCTTTTTGTTTCCTTATTAATGCATTTTTACCAGAGTCTGAGTCATCTGTTAAATGTTTTGATTGATGGGTTAAAACAAGGCTTGAAGGAAACATGTAAACTAGACATCGAGATGTAAATACGGGATGTTTACAGAGTTTTCTAAAATGATAAATAAAATCGTATGAAATCTATTTTTTTTTCCTACATTTTATATTTGTAATTCCATATTTTTCAAATTATTTAAACAAGTTATTCTATGTAGGAATAAAATGTCCTTACATACTAGAATTGCTTTTTCTTTCTGAACCCGGTGAATTCATTGGATATATTTACATTTTTCAACTTGTTCTGTCTCATCCATTTGGTTGTTTCCTTCCTGTGTCTCCTTCCTCTAATTCTTCCAGAAGACATGCCACAGTCTGAACTACTGCTCATTCCGCTAGTTCTAATTTAATTTCATTAAACACACTGAGCACGTTTCAGGAGTTATACATTGTTTGGTTTTGTTTGAGATTCTCATGAAAAATCAGAAAAATATGTGAAAGCAAAACCTACATACATTTAGACTAATTAAAGTTTTTTATCCATTTCATGCTAAAATAGTTTCATGAACTCTGTGATTTTTCCCATTTAAGACACTGTGACCTGAGGCTCACCAACAAACATCAGGCCTGTAATCAGTCTAACTGTAAATACTTTGAATAGAATAATATATTCTTGCTTTCTTTCTGCAAGCAACTGTCATGTTCTGTGTTTTCCTGTGTTTATTTTGAAGTTTCCTGTGTGTCTGAGTCTCCGTGTTGTCCTGTCTCCCCTTGATTAGTTCCCAGGTGTGTCTCGTTCCCTGATTACCCTCTGTGTATTTAGTGTCACCTGTGTCTCTGTGTCTTGTTGGATCCTCGTCATTCGTCACGTCTATGTCTCGTCCCTCCGTCGTCCTGTGATCTGGTTTATTTCATTAAATTCATTATTTTGCATTCAATCCAGTCCAGCTGCGTTTCTGCCTCACCTCCACACCCCATCATGACAGAAGGATCCAACCACAAACGAGGTGAGGTCGCTAAATTTTTGGCCCAGCTGGACCGGGAGGTTTTTCGGGGGACTAGACTGGTCTTGGCACCCCCCGGATACGGTCCCCTCCGTTACCTCCGCCAGGGAAGCAGGCGACCTGAGCCGCCGGTGGACTCGGCCCCTGGTCGCTTCCCAAAGACACCACCTCCACAGTCTGCCCGGATGAAGCGGCGTGAGCCGCCGGTGGACCCGGCCCCTCGTCGCCTTCCGGGAACACCACATCCTCTGCCTGCCCGGAAAGAGCGACGTGAGCCGCCGGTGGATCCGGCCCCTCGTCGCCTTCCGGGAACACGCCCTCCGCTGCCGGCCCGAGGCGCCGCGGCACTCCTCCGCTGCCCGGCCCGGCGCCGCGGCACTCCTCCGCTACCCGGCCCGAGGCGCCGCCCGGCACTCCTCCGCTGCCGGCCCGAGGCGCTTCGGCACTCCTCCGCTGCGGCCCGAGGCGCCGCGGCATTCCCCGCAGCGGCCCAGGCGCTCGCCGGACTTCCCCGCAGCGGCCCGGCGCTGCCGGACTTCCCCGCAGCCGGCCCGAGGCGGCTCGCCGGACTTCCCCGCAGCGGCCCCAAGGCGGCTCGCGGACTTCCCCGCAGCGGCCCCAAAGGCGGCTCGCCGGACTTCCGCAGCCCGGCCCCAGAAAGTCCCGAGCTCCGTCCCAGTGCCAGTCGAGCTCCGTCCCAGTGCCAGTCGAGCTCCGTCCAGTGCCAGTCGAGCTCCGTCCAGTAGTGCCAGTCCCCAGCTCCGTCCCAGTGCCAGTCCCCAGCTCCGTCCCAGTGCCAGTCCCCAGCTCCGTCCCAGTGCCAGTCGAGCTCCGTCCCAGTGCCAGTCCGAGCTCCGTCCCAGTGCCAGTCCCGAGCTCCGTCCCAGTGCCAGTCCCGAGCTCCGTCCCAGTGCCAGTCGAGCTCCGTCCAGTGCCAGTCGAGCTCCGTCCCAGTGCCAGTCCCGAGCTCCGTCCCAGTGCCAGTCCCGAGCTCCGTCCCAGTGCCAGTCCCGAGCTCCTTCCGAGTGCCAGTCGAGCTCCGTCCCCAGTGCCAGTCGAGCTCCGTCCCAGTGCCAGTCGAGCTCCGTCCCAGTGCCAGTCCCGAGCTCCGTCCAGTGCCAGTCGAGCTCCGTCCCAGTGCCAGTCGAGCTCCGTCCCAGTGCCAGTCGAGCTCCGGCCCCAGTGCCAGTCCCGAGCTCCGTCCCAGTGCCAGTCCCGAGCTCCGTCCCAGTGCCAGTCCCGAGCTCCGTCCCAGTGCCAGTCCCGAGCTCCTTCCTAGTGCTCCCCCAGCGACTCCTATGCGCCGAGGTCGGCCCCCGGACCCCCTCCGTGGCTCCCGCTTCCTGCGCCGAGGTCGGCCCCCGGACCCCCTCCGTGGCTCCCGCTTCCTGCGCCGAGGTGGCCCCGGACCCCCTCCGTGGCTCCGCTTCCTGCGCCGAGGTCGGCCCCGGACCTCCGTGGCTCCCGCTTCCTGCGCCGAGGTCGGCCCCGGACCTCCGTGGCTCCCGCTTCCTGCGCCGAGGTCGGCCCCCGGACCTGTTCCGCCCCTGAGCCTCCGCCCACTGGGTTGGGTTTGTTTTTGTGTGTTTTGGACTCTTGGCCTCCACCCACTCGGTTGGGTGTGTTTTTTGTTGTTTTGGACTCTGGCCCTCCGTCCAGCGCCCCCTCCGCCCACCCTTGTTGTATTTTGGACTTTTTTGTTTTTGGGGCGTCTAGGAGCCGCCCTTTAAGGGGGGGGTACTGTCATGTTCTGTGTTTTCCTGTGTTTATTTTGAAGTTTCCTGTGTGTCTGAGTCTCCGTGTTGTCCTGTCTCCCCTTGATTAGTTCCCAGGTGTGTCTCGTTCCCTGATTACCCTCTGTGTATTTAGTGTCACCTGTGTCTCTGTGTCTTGTTGGATCCTCGTCATTCGTCACGTCTATGTCTCGTCCCTCCGTCGTCCTGTGATCTGGTTTATTTCATTAAATTCATTATTTTGCATTCAATCCAGTCCAGCTGCGTTTCTGCCTCACCTCCACCACCGCCCATCATGACAGCAACAGTACATTGGGTTCAGATTCTGCATGACAATAACTAATAATCCATCTTTAATCTACAAAAAAAATATTTTAAAAAATTAAAAATTATAACATGGTAATATTATACAGTTATCAGAAATAGAAAAATTTAATTCAAGATTTTGAGATAGGAGGAACTGACAGGCTGATGATTGAATGCCATAATCAGAACATTCATATGTTGTTTACTGGAACCAGTTAAAGTAACTGGGTTATGGTATGCTGTGGTAGCGCAGGGGTCCTTGACGTGGCTGTCGCAGGTTCGATTCCCAGCCTAGTGACCTTTCTCTCATTGCCCACTTTCCTGACAATTAACTATCAAATAAAATATTTGATATCAAATATCAAACCTTTTTTTAAAAAGTAATTTGGTTATTTGAATTAAAAACAAACAGTTATTATATACATACATCTGTTTGATACTATTCAGTGGTTTGAAGGCTACAGATTTCCACCCTTCTCTGTTGGCCCAAAAACGTTGGAGTCATAGTTGCTTCCTGAACTATATGGCTCAATAAACAGCTGCAGTCCTTCAGTAAAACCAGATCCATCATCACTCCATCCCACTTCTTTCTCCAAAACCACAGATAACTCACTCAAATCTTCACTGAAATCGTTCACAACTCCTTCCGCTTCACATACTCAGCCTCAGTTCTTTACGTCTGACTTACCCTGATTACATCACAAGATGGCACTGGAATTTGATCCAATTACTACAGAGGAAAACTGAGTCGTTCTGTAATGCCAATAAATTTATAGCGGTATGTGAAAAATGTTTGTTATTTCAATCTTTTGAGTACACGGATTAAAACGCAGCAGCAGATCTTTCTAAATGACGTGGTTTTTATCATTTTATTGATTTATGTTTTTAACCTTGATTTCACCTGGAAAATCCCACTGAGATTAAAAATGTCTTTTGCAAGAAAATCCTGGTCAAAACTGGCAGCAGCACACACAGATTACAGAACACTGGCAGCAAAACCAGAAAAAGTTCAAATCAACGAGCAAAAAGATTTCTCAGTTCCTCGTGTCACAGACTCCGTAGCCATCTGCTCTTCTTCTGTCATTGGCACAATGAGCAGGAAGTCATTTAACCAATCAGTGCATGTCTAACACTGAGCTGCAGAACTCAGAGCTGTAACTCAAACCCAGACTGCTGCTGAGTAACAACATCCAGAACACCCTGAGCTCCAAGGGGGTAAAAGGGAACCTACCCACTGAGGTTCTGCTGACCTCTGACCTTTTTCACGCTCAAGTTTCCTCTGAAGACTCTTTAGGCTTAAACAACAGGCAGTCGGCCAGATGCTCATTACTTTTTTCTCTCTTAGCCCTCCTGCGGTCTTAAGGAACGGGGCCTAATGGACCCAGCAAGCTTTTCATCCTGTATGTGAAGGTAAAAAGCAAGTTTTTTTATGGGTGTAGTTTCGGGAACTGATGGTCTTACAGAACAGGAGAATCACCTTGAAGATCAACAGTGGACTGAAAACATTGTATCTGTATAGGAACACAGTCATTGCATCACTTTCAACTGACCCCATCGTGAAGCTTGGTGAGGGCAGCATCCTCCTGTGGGGATGGTTTGTTTCTGCAGCAGGAACTGGGTGACTTGAGAACTGTGGAATATAGAGCATGATCTGGACCTCAGACCTCTCAGAACTCAACCTCCAGCATAAAAATGACTTGAGGCAAGCAGCCAAGATAACACAGGAGAGGCTTCAGGCGCAGACTGAGGCTGTCCTTGATTGGCCGTCCAGGCCAAACCCTGGACGTAAATCCAGATGAACATTCCTGATAGTAAGACCTAAAACTGATGTTTCACTGATGCTGCTTGAATGAGCTCAGATGGATCTGCAGAGAAGAATGGGAGGAAGTGGCCAGAACAGGTGTGTGAAAATGAACCAAATGCTTCAGCAAAGGACCAGGGGGGGGGGGGGGGAGGGGGGGGGAGGGGTGAATATTTAAGCAAGTTCTTTTTTGCAAAAAAGGAAAAAAAAAAATCACCCAATATATTTGGTGTGAATTATTAAGGCAAAATGTATTCAATCCATTCAGAAACAAAACTGTAGCAACAAAATGTGTGTGCGTTTGTTTCGAATACCCTGAGTGTGAGGATGGGGAGAACCGTGTGAATACTTTCCGAACGATTTACACTCACGCTGCTATCTATTAATTTTACCACCATGCTTCATTACCCACCCAAATACTTTTAAGACGTTCCACATGTCATTTGATTCCTCATTGCTTTATTCTGAAGTTTTGGGCGGAAGTGATGTTTTTCCGCTCGTGAACTTGTTTACGGGGTGGAAACTTTTCCCCAGGAGAAGCGCGCGCTCTCTCCTGTCCATGCTCCCCAGCAACAGCATCCTCTGCTGCGGGACTCTTTAAAGTCAAACCCGCTGCGCTGGATGTTTCCTTCCTGTTGCTATCAGTCGTGCTTTGCATTCATCAATAAGGGATTATTAGCTCCGATGGAGCAGTGATGGAGCGGTCCCGTTAGAAGCTGAAGTCTCCACAGTCCACCGGCGGCGGGTCCTGAGTTGCTCCCACCCCGCTGAGAGGGCGCCTCTCCCCGCCTCAGGGAACATGGGCTGCGGCTTGAGGAAACTGGAAGACCCGGAGGACAGCAGTCCCGGGAAAATCTACTCCACCCTGAAGAGACCCCAGGTGGAGACCAAGACAGACACCGTGTATGATTATGTCCTGCTGGACTTCAGTTTGGAAGGTATACCTCGGAAACTCTTTACTTTGAATCGATTGGATTGATGAATGTAACCTCTCTAAAGTATTTCTCGCATATTTTTGTCATATATTTCATATTACAGTTTCGTAGCAAAATATTTACATATAATGGTGATTAATCTAAAATATTATGGGCGGATTTAAATTATTATGTAGTGTCTGGTATCATCAAATATGAAGTAATTTGTTGAAAAGTCGGTATGCTAAAAGTGGTTGTGTGCAGATGGAACATTGTTTAATGTCGTTTTCCTCGGAAATTTGTTATTTTGTTTGTTTGTTTTTATTAGTTGCCACTACCTTTCTTGGTCTAAGGACAGAAAAAGTTTAGTTCAGTGTGTGTGTGTGGACGCTTTTTTATTGTTTCAGTTTGGGGACAATGGTCTGAGATTTATGAAATTCTTATCCGCTAAAATCATTACATTGATTAATTGTAAGCGCAGCTCATCTCCCCTGCTCCGCAATAGAAAACACAGAATTATCGCATCGTGCAAGTTATTTTTCTGCATTATTTCTGAGAGAATTTGACATACTCTCGCTTCATCTGAAGCTACAGGCTACAACCCGCCTTAGAGGTTATGACACATCGGTCACACAAATGGCAAGCACGTGTTTTGTTTGTTTGTTTTATTCAAATAGTTAAAAGATGCCTGAGAGTCAAAATCCAGGGGAAAGTAACCCACACGTTCATGAATGGAGAGAGTTCAGTATTTTTCGGTACGATTTTGGATACATTCAAACTTTTTATGAATAAAAGAATCCGGGTCTCTCTCTAGTGAGCAACAAACCACCATAACACGACGAGTTATACACTCATCGTTATTCATAAATAATTGTCTTTTACTGAAAGGATTGCTAAATATGAGCAAAGTCTTTTAGTCATTTTGATTCAGTGGCATTACTGCAGTTAGATGCATCAGTCAAAACTTTACTGTTATAAATATATATATATAAAATATTTATATCATTGTGAAATTTGACATGTGGAAAATAAATTCGCTTAATGGAAACATGGCAACTTAAGAAAAAAAAATTCGTGATAAAAACTTTGACGCTAAGATGAGGTGTTTTTATTAGTTTTTGTTTGTTTGCTTGTTCTTGTTTTTTTTGACCGCATCAAAATTGGTTTATTTCACAAAAGTGCAATGGAAACACTTTTCTCCCCACATGACTATCGCATCATTTGAGTAACATGATCAACAACTGGATGTTGCCACTGGCACAAACCACAAAGAAGACATGAAGTTTTTTAACGACTTATTCACATATGATTTTAACTGCATATCTCGCCTATTGGAATTGCAAAATTTTATTTTTTTGTTTTGGCATTAGTGAAGTAAAAGTTTTGAACTGGCCACTGTATGATTTCTATGAGATCTCCAAGCAGGAAAATCATAAATGTTCTTTTATTCCCAGGACTGTTTAACTGTCTTAAATTTTGTCTGGGAAACAATTTTAATTTTCTCTCTGTTTTTTTTTTGGGGGGGGGCCTTAAAAGTATCCAACATTTTAATGATAGTGTCTGTTATATTTTATTGTGCCTATTAAGTGCAGTGAAAATAATATTTCAACAAGACAAAGTGAAACTAGCGCCTAAATTACTGTGTGAAATGACCAACCAGTCCTGAGATGCAGCAGACATTTCCTGGCAACAGAGACATTCATTCAGCCTGGCAAAAAAAAAAAGAAAATAGGTCACCAATGATTTTTTTTTCCTCTCTTCCTCTCCTGGCCCTCTCCCTCCAAACACACAAGGACACTCACTCATTCACACGTCTTCCCCTGCAGCCAAATGAAACTCCCTCCCTGACATGTTTAAAAAAAATAATAAAACACCTGCTGGGAAATGGAGTCTAATTTGAACGGCACTGAGGATAATCCCTTCATCTGGGGCTCCAACTGGCTGCTTTTGCCGTGACCTATTTGGAAGGAAACGGTGATTAAGTTGTGAATGGGAGCTGGGTGTGCAAACAGCAGGCCGGGGGGAAAAACGGTGAATCACAGAACGGAGAGCAGCTTCTAAAGTCAGAGATCAGGGAGGCTGAGCAGAAGTTCACTCCACTTTAGATTGTGCCGTGATATGCAAAGGTGCCGTTGATCGATTCGGTGACTGCAGTGATGAAGTTTTTACTCTTCATATAGTTTACATTCTGTAGCATGACATCAAATATAACAGCTTTCGCTCAGCTGATCTCCATGCAACACTACATGTGTTCTCTACTCTAAAGTCCCTTCTCCATTGTCAAGTCTCACTCTAGCTGGTTAATGTCTGGTTCGGTACCAGCCGAGTTGGGTGTGTCTCCACTGGCAGTGTGCTCCTCGCTATGTGGGTATGAATATGGGCAGGAATGTGGGAACGTGGGCGAGCAGGAGCTGTGGCCGGCGCGCCGTTGATGTCATGTTGCGTGTGTCCCGTTGAGCAGCCAGTTTCTCTGAAATGTCTTGGTATATTAGTTTGTTGCGGATTGACTCAGTTCAGTTCAGCTAGTTTTTATAGTGCCAATTCATAGCAAATGTTGTCTCACAGCACTTAAAAAAACAACAAAATCATTTCAATTCAATGACACACACATTCCAGTTCCAGTCAAACAGCACATTAAGCTCAAATTATTCACAGTACTTTAAAAAGTTTCTAAGGAAACCCAGCAGCTTGCATTGAGTGAGTAGCAGCGTTTTCGTAACAAAGTCGTGCAAAACTTTGTCAGTGCTATATCATAATGTGGAAAAGACACAATTTTGCAATTGCAGTGTTTCCATTAAAAAAGAAACACAGTGAACATCACGCGTGAATGATTTTGGTCATGTGATACGTCATTAATAAAACATGCCATGCCATCATCCTTCAGCTACTTCCTATCGCCCTCTCGTTGTTGATCATGTGACTCAAATGATGCGAAAAAACTGTATCCGTTGCAGTTTTGAGAAATAAGCCAATTTTGAAACAACCATTCTCACACAAAAGAAAACAACCTCATGCTAGTGCCAAAACTTTTAATCAAAAAACAAGTTTTGGTTGGGTTTTTTTGTTTGTTTCGGAAATGTCATGTTTCAATTAAGCAAATTTATTTGTGAAATGTCAAATTGTGCAATTTTATGGTCAATGGAAACACACCTACTGACTTGCAGCATTCTGTCCTCTTGAATGAACATGTAGCAAGAATTGCTTTTGTTGTGTTGTTGACTTTAGAGCCTTAAGCTTTACAGGACTTAAAGTTTTATCACGATATTTTGTGGTACTCTTGTTCTGACAATAAACGGGACGATAAGAACAACTTTTCTAGATAACTGTATGGCTCTGTCTGCATGACCAACACATTCTCACTCAAAGCCCCACAAACAAATACGGCTCTTGAAAAATTCCCATTTGTAAAACATTTCTATAGAACACCAGTCGCACAAAGAAGTGTGATTTGTAATACTAAGCAGCACACACTGTATTGAATCATATTTTCAAATGTATTGATATTCATTGATACTCTCATTGAACAAACAGCGGAGGAAATGGGAAAAATAACAATCCTGACAATACAGACAATTCCCATTCATCGATGGGAATTTATCGACAACGATAAATCAAAATTCTTTTCATGACAAGATTTTTATCACGATAAATAATAAACTATAAATGATGCGATAATTCCTGCCCCTGGATTAAATCATGTGAAGCAATTTGCTGATGGCTGGGGTGCTAATAACTATTAGCAATACAAGCCAATGGCATATTACGCTCTGTTTTATGCACTCCCACACACTACTCACACATAATGGTCTGCTACAATGAAGCATTTCAGATTGTTAAACTAATGCCAAGTTGACACAAAAAGCAGTTTTCAAATGATGATTTGTATTTGGCTCTATGTGAAAAAGTAATTGCCCTAAAACCAGATAACTAGTTGCACCAACTTTGGGTGCAATGAGTCTTTTACTTTATTGTGGTGCAATTGTGTTAATTAAGCCACAATAAAGGGATTTTAAGCTTAACAGACTCAATAAGTCTTGACTTTTACTGTCATTCCAAGACCTTCAGTTTGTTCTTTTCTTATTGGAAAGACTAAAACCATCTCACTACCACCACAATGTTTGACTGCAACATATGGGTTAGTGTGAATTATACTCGTGAATATTTATAGTAATAGTTTTCTCAGTTACCTTTCTGCATCTGATTCAGGACCATGTGGTAGAAAACCTTCCCAGTCGCGGGCTCTGCCCTCAGACACACGTATAAATAAAGCTTTTCACTCACAGAGCGTCTTCATGTGACTCGTCTGGATCCGAAAATACATGTGCTAAGTATTAAATAAATACAATTTTTTTCTTGTGTAATCATTTCAACTGCAGTTGGGAGTTTTCACCTGTAGAGAATCCTAACAGCAGACAGAGTTTCATCCTGATTCCTTTGTATACCCTCCTGATTCTCTATGTGAGCGAAGAGCATTAGGTGTTAATTGTCCACGTTTGTGACTTTGTTACAGGAAGGGTTCACTCGAAAGAAGAAAGGTGAGAATGACAGCATCACCCCAGCAGTTTTAGAACAGTGTGAAAACAGCTCACTTGCACTTTCTTTAATTGGACAAAAATGCTTTCACTGAGTGTGAAGCTCCATACTTGACAGAAAACAGAGATAACCTGTACTCTTCTATAGAATAGAATAGCCTTTATTGTCACACGGTGTAACTGTAATTTAGATGTAACTGACAGGATATTATGACATATAGGTTTGAAGTATTAAAAATGCCTAAAAAACAAAATTAAGAAGAAAATGCCATACAGTTAAGGACAAAATTATAACTTAAAATACTGAAAGGTTATCAAAAATAGCATAATCTGATCCAAGGAATGTCCAATTGAGTAGGATAATTTTAAAAAAAAGTACAAAATGTGCAGTTATTTGTGCATTAAAGACAACAGACAATTTACAACATATAAAAATAAAACAGTGCAAATACCAGTTCACCCAGTTTGTAGTCGTCTGCTTACAACTGGCATCGTCTTTTCAATCTGCCGAACTATTTCTTGCCAAGTAAATGATTTTAGTACAGCGCCACCCATCTGAAGCTAATGTCTGCCAACCAGCTCACACCATGTTTCCAGAATGAAGACACTCTCACTTCACAAACGTTCTGTCAGGATTCTCTCATCTGAAACCTAAGAAACAACACACACATCTCAAAGACGTGTCAGGATTTTATGTTAACCAAAATCCCCTTCACTTCCTCAGATAAAAGACCTAATAACTGTTATAACAGTGTTTTTGTAATATGCTAGCATACATAGCAAGACAGCAAACAATGGGAAGGCAGCTTTACATCACATTTTGCTATGAAGGAAGAAAAATGACTATTGCTTTTTAAAAATGGTTTTAGTCTAACAGACTATGATTTGGCTCCTTTAGGTGTTTCTATCTGTCATGTTGTGATAACTAAATCTTGATCCTATTCTGGAACACAGAGGTCAGATTTAAGATGTTTTCTTAAAGCAAAGCCAACCAGTGTTCATATAATGTGTCATGAAAGACCATACATACACTTGTATGATCAGCTGCTGTTCTATTTAACGAGCTCAGCTCACCGCCCTTCGATTCATGGAGACAAACTGACCTAAAAACATTCCAGTTCCACTTGAAGGTTCTGAGCTGCACTCAGAATCGATCAAATCAATCACTTCAACGGCTAAAAGTCGTCTCTGCTTCTCCTTGAAACTACCAAGCATTTCTGGGGCACACACAGTGAGAACACCCCCCCCCGTCCACCCCTCAGAGCTCCCAGGAAGCTTGGCCTTGTTTCACTTTGACTACATAGGAGACTTGATGTGGGGTCCTCATGACTGCACTGACTCTGCCTTCTCAGATATAATATATAGAATAAATGATATCCATACTGTATCTCTGTGAAGGGGAGGAAGCATCTGGACTCCAGCAGGACATTTAAAGTTATTGATCTCTTGATTGCAGACTGCTGAGTGTGGCCTCAGCTCAATAGCCACTTAGATCATTCTGCTTTTGTCCACACAAACACACCGACTCCCACCAGGCAGTGGAGCTCTGAGGTTTTAAGAGTGATCAATCTGAAGGATTATCTCTTGTCCTGTTTACCATTAAGGTGCCAACATTAGTTCTGTATGGAACAGTTTCTCCACCTCATTTTGCATTAAAGAAGAAATGGAATTAAAATCACACATGAATAAATTTGAATAAGTTATTAAAAGCGTTATGCGCCATCATCCTCCAACTACTTCCTGTCTTCTTCCTCGCTGTGGCAACATTCGGTTGGTGATCATGTGACCTGGGTGATGTTTCCATTGTAATTTTGCAAGATTACCCAATGGCTATGAGCATCCATCTCATAGCACCAAAATATTTGATCAGAAAACGAGTTTTTTCAAAATTTTTCATTAAGCAAATATATTTTCAAAATGTACAATTGTGCAGTTATATGATCAATGGAAAATGAGCTAATGATTGTTTCAAATTTCCAAAGTATAGAACAAATTTCTAGACTGTTCTCCATTTTGACTTTCCCATTATGCGTATCAGTTTTTCAATGAAAATTGATAGCAGATGGTATATCATAAGAGTATAACGTAAGGAAAACAATTTTTATCTTCACACACGTGGCATGTATCAATAATGCAGTGGTTAATATTCGGGTGGAGGTTAAAGGCAGCAGCAGGAGGTTCTCTGCACTCCCCTTTTAAGGGACCTAAAATCCTAGATTGTCTATGTTCACAGAGCAGGACTTGATGCTGAATTGCTTTTTTTATTTATTTTTTATTTTGCTGAAATCAGATTTCATATCAACATGGCATAATGATATACCCTCATCAAAAATGTACTTGAAGTGTTGCTTTGATTCTCTCATGTATGTTTGAGAAATCCTTTAATCTCCATGGCAACCATTGAGCTGTGCAGGGGGAGCACCGCTCCCCCGCAACTTCCCCATTCAACTCCTTCAGACTAGCCAGCAGCAATTAGCAAATACTTGGAGGAACTGAGCGTCTGATGAGCTCGTCATAGGAGCTACTTCTCAGTGGTACAAAACCTTGTTAAAGGGTTAATAGAGTGATGAAGGTGGAGTTTCAGAAAGAACTGGACTTTCTTAAAGAGACGCAGGCCCAATTTCAAGATGTTAATTTATAAAGTCAAATTTCTTTTAAGTTATATATACAGCATTTGTATAACAACTGAAGGTAACATAGTGTTATAAAATGGCACTATGTGGCTGGAAAGCACATAATTCTCCCCCTTTGAAGGGACTCAGGCCTTAACTCCACCTCTGTAGTTCACCCTGTGATGCTAGGGGATCATTTAGGCTGTAAGGCATTGCTTCGTGCTCGTTGGGGGTTATTTGTATCCATTCTGTGGTCTGCACTCTTCTGTGACACATGAAGGCCTTTCTGTAATCAGTTCCCTCAAACTGTCACTTCCAGTTTGCTCTTCATGGAGCTGTAGAAGCTCTCTGATTAACAGAGCATGCATCAGTACGATCCATTTTAACAAAAGAGGGAACGCGTCCGCCTTACCCCGGTCAGAAGTGGCCCTTGAAGTCTCGGCCTTCGTGTTCCAGTGCACACGGCCCCGTCGCACAGGCACTTTGATTGGAACCAGGGGTTAACGGCCAACATGAAGGGTGTAGATGATAGCAGGCAAGGACGTCTGTATGGGAGAGGGGCAGTATGGAGGGATTTACAGGGTGGAATGGTTTAACCTGACCCTGAGGTGTTTGGTAATCTTCTGAAAGGTGGTCAGACCTGCTGGGCCTCGGGCCACTCCGTCTGCCTCTAATCCCTGTCTGATCTCAGGATCCAGTCCTGGATTATTTCAGATTAAAGTCAGTTTTGCACATAATAAATTTAGAGCAGCTTTCAAGGACGGGGAAAGGTAACTCAGAACTGCTTTCTTTGTCTGCGTGACTCCAGAGGAATGGCATACAACAGGAAGTTGGTGCAGTGATGTAAAACAGAAGTATCACGAATGCTTTAGTTAGACCTGGATTAGCTTTTTTTAACGGCTCATCATCCATGGCAGCGGTGACCGGAAATAGAAAGTCTTCAGGAAGATCCGTCATTTCTCCCTGGAGCGCTAGACATGTTCATTTGTTTTGGTTGTATTTACCCACAATGCCCTGCGTTATAGTTTGTTTCCTGCTTTTAGAGCAGTCTCTGGTTTGCTAGGATTCACATATGTTCACATATTCGCAGCGCGTCAGAGTTCACCTCAACTGAACAGAGTCTGAGGTCCGTAGGAGGATCAGAGTTTGGGTTTTAGGTCCAGATCAGAGTTTGATTGGACCCAAACAAACCGGACTTTCTAGGCAAACTAACTGCTGGACTAAACTGGTGTGAATACACGTTACATTTTAATTAACGTTTCTATGTAAATGCATGACATCATAGCCGAGTGACTCATTTCCAGCTCTACTCTCATTGGCAGGTTGATGTATATGGTGTTTAATAATAATAATAATTATAAAAACTAGTAAGAACTACTGTACAAAACAAAACTCTTCATAAAGGAGAAATGGGAGAAATTAAACAGTCGTCATTTGTATTCTAAAATGGTTCAATCATTTTGACTTTTAGTTGATAAATACATTGAACAGAGTTAGCATAACCGTGTATACAGTTAGACTATGCTAAGCTAATCAAGCTACTGTAACAAACAGCCTGACCCAATAAGACAAAAAATCTAAATTCAGCAATAATTTTACCGTGGTTCAAAACCATCAGCTAACTTAATAATCATTGAAATAAAAAACAACCGTTGCCTTGATAGCAGAGTGCACCCATCATGGCTTCACATATTACTGATATTATAAAACGGAAGAGTTCAATCTAGAAACCCTGACTCTACATAAATGTTCTGCTTTTTCACCATAGAAACATAAAAAACAGAAAACCACCAAAAACCCGACATATTTGTGTTTCTGCCAAAGCTTTTGTCCGCAGCCGTGTATCACAGAACAGAACCAGGCTCCACAGATGTGTAGACGCCCCAAAGGTTTACAGATGTGCTCTGTGGTGTCTGTTATTACTGCAGCTTGTCCTTCCCTCCTCGTCCTTTCAGCTGAGATTTCTGCCCCTCTGAGAGGCAAGTTGTGCTTGTTGATGAATTGGTTTAAACAGAGGTTCAAGCCTCTTGTTTACAGTCGTGTCCCACGTTTGTGGGATGATGTCCACAAAAACTTGGCTGGGTAGAGTTGATCCTTTTTTTTATATTGTTGTTTTCTCTGCTCCTTGCTGCCAGGCAACGCCCTCTTTTGCTGGCCTTCACAGAAGCACTCATAAACTGTGGTCCTTGGCTCTGAACCTCCTCTCTCTTTCTCTGCTCCTTTTAAACTGCCTCCTTCTTCTCTAACCCCCTCCCCTCTTCTTCCTTTCCTCCTCCTCCTCCTCCACTCAACTTTTCTCCCACGCAGGCAGTTCTGAACAGAGGGCTCAGTGTCCGAGTGGATGGCAGGCAGTGGGGGACAGAGGAGGTGGAGGAGGAAAGCAAAATGTCGGAATAAAAGCCTGGTGTGGATGTGTTTTGGTGAGCCATCACGGCTCTCCTGGGACGGTTTGACTGTGGCGAAGGTCGCCCTCTCCTCTGGTGTCAACCCCAAACTCTGCTGGATGATAATCCCGGTAATCAGTGTGGGGCTGCCAGGCGTTAAAATCGATTATCAATTAATCCAATTCTTTTGGTTTTGAAGATTTCATTTTGGAAAAATCTAGATTTCTTTTTCACCAAAGCCGTCCTTTGATTTATATAGATCTGAGTGATGTCAGCTCATCTTACCAACCATGTTGTTTGATTCATGGGATGACATTAACCTTTATGTCTTCCTTTAGTTTCATGACCTACATCTTCCTGACGTCTCCTGCTCAAATGACAAGTTTCAATGCAGGATGGGGAGTTGAAGTCAACCCATCAATTTAGCATCCAAATGCATCTTGGGAGGTAGTGAGCTCATAAACACAAGAGTAAGGGCTGTGACAAACACAAAGCAAAGAGCAGCAGAACAAACCCACAGAGCATGAGCACACTGATCTTAGCTGCATTTCCTTTACAAATGTGCACAAATTTTTGCATGTCGAACAAATAAAAATTCTCCGTTGTAAGCCACGCCCCTTTTGATTCCGATCTGGTGATTCAGATCACCAGCCGTATGATGTGAAAGCAGACATACACCGTGAGCTCGCCAGAAGAACTTTTATGATGTTAAGGGACAAAGTGATCTGTAATCTGTGATCTGAATGACGTGGCAACTTCTAATCACTGACAGAACAAATAAAAAGCCAGCAATGTTACTGCTTTTGATTGACCGCTAGATCTTTTTAAGTCTGGGTTTTACATTGGAGCCAAGCTTCCTGAACTGGGTCTGCTTGAGGTGCCAAACAAAGTACTCATAGTTTTTTGGAACTTTGTGAAATATACAATCATCATATTGATGGCAAGCTGTAATTTAAAGTTAACAGTTTTTAGTCTGAGGTGACCTAATCCACACTTTTTTGGAGTTTTCCTGTAAGTAACTACGTTAAGTAGCCTGCTGAATCACAAACCACTTTTTAGCACCTGGTTCTTTCATGATCTGTGGGAGTAAATTGATACCAAAACCCGAATAATGTTTTCATTCAGTTTCCTGTAGTGTTCAAAACACAGATGAAATTTAGAACATCTTAAAATTTGTAGGAACCTTGGGTCTTCTCCATGTGACGGTTCTTGGTTCCTCTTGGTCTCTCCATGTTCCAGCGTCTGACTTGCAACTCGAATCCGTCGCTGCTTCATCTACCTTTGAAGGTAGGAATTCCTGTGGGCAGTAAAGCCCACAGGAATTCCAGTAAAATGCAGCAGTGTTTACCCCAGCGCCATCTTTACTGGTTGGGTCTAATGGGAACCAGTGAGACCACAGTGATGTCAGCTGTACGCCGGACTCCCAAACCTCTGGTTGTTTGTTGGTTAGAGAGCGGTGGGAGTGTTGTTGTGTGGAATGCTCCCACTACCCCACACACACATACACACACACTGTTTATGGACCTCATGTTAACTTAAGCACATGTTCTGTAGCTCTCACTTTCTTCCTGGTAAAACAGGCAATCAACTAAAATGTAAAAAAATAATGTCTGTGTAGTTTAACTGCTGGGCTTCAATCATTACTTTGACTCCAAGCTTGTCTGAAATAAAAACCATAGAACGACTCAAAGAGAAGTCCCAGTGGAAGGAGAATACGACTGTAATTACTGCTTTGATTACCAAAGAAAAGAAGAAAACATTCAGATCTTTAGATGCATTAAAGGAGAAATGCAAAGGTGATCAACATAAAAAGCACACAGGTTAAACTGATTAAAACCTATTTAAATTTCTCTTTAGCATTTGTATAAACAGCTCCATAAATATTTTTTTCAGCTTTCCTATTAAGAAGGAGCAGAGGCAACATCCTGCTGCGCACTGAAAAACAAGAATGGAGCTCCAACTTATAAAAAAAAAAAAAAGACTTGAGTTAATTTGTTAACTTCATTTATGTAAGTTTGTTTAATGTGACAACTTTGTAAACTTGGTATGTTTTCTTGGGAGAAACTTAATTTGATTACTTGTAACAAATTACACCAATTTATTTGAAGTGTCATGACCAGCTTTCTTTTTTCAGTGCATGAGAGAGCATTCGCTTTAAAACAGTGTTACAACAAAGACAAAACAATTGGAGTTGACATTTTCAGCTGGCTTAGCATTCTATATTTGTGATTCAGTTCGTTGCTGAATTCAGCCTTCCTATTATCTCCATTAAGCCTTGCTCTCTCACAGCCTGACTGAAGCCTAGACTTTATGTCATAGAAAAGAGTTTACTATTCAGTGCAATTATTCCATGATAAAAGAGGAAATACTACTAAAAAACTGCATTTACTAATATATCTGTAATTAATAACATTATTTAGTTCTTCAGCATATTTAGTCAAAGATATTGAGAGCCATTGCTGGAGGTCCAAAGAGCCTGTGTGGCTCCAGCACCTCAGGTTGCCGACCCCTGACCTGTCCTAACTGTGTGTCCCCACAGGCAGCCGTCCCACTGTCCAGTATGTGTCCTCCCTGTCTGAGCTGCCTCAGGCCCTGCAGTCCTTCTACACTCAGGGCTACGTCCTGGCCGCCCTCCACCCCATCATCCTGTCCCTGGGCCGGAGCCGCTCGCTGCCCTTCAGCCTGCTCTACCGCGCCGTCCTGGCCCGTCCCAGATCCAGGTACGCCAGCCTACGACCCGAACCGGATCACACACCCCCCTACGCCCAACAGTCACATCCGTGCCATGGAGCGACACAATGAAAGATAGATGAGGTCAGCTGCATATTTAATAGGAAGTTTTAGATGGAGGTCAGACTGGAGGAGGAGGAAATGTTTTGGTCTGAGTTGTATTTTCTACGGATTCTATTGGCTAGAAATTTACTCAACAACAGGGGTGTTTGAGCAGCCAATGAGGAGGCAGAGTGTCTGAACTCTGATTGTGGGTTGGCTGTAATGCTGTAACTATCATGGATTTATTGTAAGAAGGACAATGTGTACTGTGTCATCAACCAACACAGAGCGGCATATCCTTGTGAAGTGAAAAAACTAATTCTATTAATTTTTTTAAGTGTTAAAACCCAGAAACAATATTTAATAGAACTACATTTTGCTTGGTGTATGTCTGTAGCTGGTTTGGACACGTTACAGCTGAATTCTCTGTCCTTTCTTCTGCTTTGACTGAGCCAGTCTAATACATGGTTCTCTAGTTGTGGTACAAGTGCCACCAGTATCACATGAGCTGTGAACAGTAGGACTCAGAAGAAACAATGTGGTCAAACATTTGTACAATGAATTCAAGGCTTATCAAACACTGTAAACTAAACAGTAATGTAAAGCTACTGAGCTTTAGCAGCTAAAGAGATGTGGCAGCCATGTTGGATTTAGAGCTGTGGATTGCAGGGATATATTCAACTTTGCAGCTGGAATATAGAACTCAAACTTCAGACGGCCCTCCTGTTTTGTTTTTCCCCAAGACGTTTTGACTTTGGCTCAAATGGAACAAATAACTGTTTTATTGCTGTCTTAAAATGGTGTTAGACACGTTATGGTGATACTTGGGAAACTTTGTGTTGACTGAGGTGGTAATTGTTTTTTTTAAAAATCTAATCTAAACCATTCCATTGTAGCTCTAGCTGGATGTCCATCCAGGTCTTTGAGTAAGCCATTTTAGTACATGAATATGCTTTGTTCTATGTTATTCCATCTTAGCTTTGTCTGTGTGTTTGTGATCATTGTCCTCCACCCGGCTCACTAGTCGTCTGCAGCCTCTAGCTAGCAGGTTTTCTTACAGGTTTGTCCTTTATGTAGCTCCATCCATTCTATCAATTCAGACTCATTTCATGAAATTCAGATTATTTATAACTTGAATTCATCAGTAGATGCTCTCTGTGCAGGTTTTTATTGACCAAATTCTGAATTTGACATTGGTGTTTTATTTCCTTCTTTTTCGGTGCTTTCAGCAACCAGATTGCGTCCACGTGCCACAGCGCGCCGGTGCTGAGGGTGGAGGAGTGGCCTTTACCCGGAGACTCGCTAACTAGCGACACGGTGCGGGCGCTGATTGACAGGGTCAGACAGCTCCTGGAACCACACTTCTGAATATTCAGCCTCAGTAAAAGCCCCGGACGCTTTGGGTCTAACTTAGCTCGCGTGTGGTGTGCGTCCTGCAGGTGAACAGCAGCGCACGAGGAGGGGTTCAGTTCGTTGGCTCCGTCCTGCAGCAGGTGAGCGGCGTCACCAACGGGCGCGTGCACAGCCCCAAAAGAGGCTGCCGCTCCCCGCCTCGTACGCCGCCCCAAACACCACCTGGAGACAGAGAGCAGGAGGAGCACACCTACAGTCCAGGTGTGGCCCTACATAAAGTAATTTACTGTTGTACTGTCGTGATAACCGATAAACGTAACAATAAGAACTACTAGTTTCTGTTTTAGCGAACTGTGCTAGCACAGCAGTCATAGCCGCACAAACACAAATACTCTAGAAAATTATTCCCATTGGTAATGTTCTTCTTTAGGACGCCATTCACATAAAGAGTGTGATTTGCGTCACTAAATTCCACACAGCAACTTCATTTAATCATATTTGGTAATTAATTATTTATTGATACTTTTGAACAAACAGAGAGAATAGTAAATCTAACAATACCAAAAATATGGACAGTTTGGAGGCGGTTTAAAACGTCATTAATCGGAATGTATGGCGACAACGATAAATCAGAGTTGTTATAATGCCAAAATTTATCAGGATAAATGATATAAAAATGGCCACCACTAGCTGGATTTACTCTGTGTTGTTCAGCAGGGTGTTGGAGCTAAACTTAAGTATCTAAGGGCAATGTAAATAAAGCAACATTTCAAATACTAAAGAAGGATTCTTAGCTTTTGAAAAAGCTCTGTTGTAATGCATGTAAAGCTTAAAGCACCTGTTCCTGCTCATAAACCCACATTTCCTGTCTGCTCCTGAAGACTTGAGTCTGCTGGTCTTCTTCCATTCCTGGGCCCCAGGCTGCGTTCCTCTGGACTCGTTGGGCTGTCAGTACCACCAGGGGGCGCTTTCTATGCGGGTCTCCAGAAAGGGCCAAGTGGTCAGTGCGCTGGAGGCCGACTGGCTGGAGCTGACCGCTGCTTACTACCGCAAAGGCTGGACGCTGGTCGACTCCTTCGTGTACTGGGACACACCTAAAGGTTGGTCTGAAGCTGCACAAGCATGGGGGCATGGTGGGGTTAAACCCTTCAGCAAAACTGTTTCAGAGAAACGTTTCGGGTAAACGCTCAAGCAGTGGTGGTTCTAACAGGAATTGTGCCCTGGGCAAACCCTCCTTCTACTGCCCCCAACCTAATAAAATGCAAGCAATGATCTGGGGGGGGGGGGGGGTTTAGCAGAAAGCAAGGAAAACTTGTAGATATATTTTATTATTTTCTTATTCTTGGGTGTCACCTCCCCTTGGTGCTGCCCTGTGCAACTGCCTACATAGCCCACATCGAAAACACCTAGTGCACCTGAGAAAAACAAAACACACACACACTCGTTCAAAAATCTGCATTTCACTGTTCTATGGACCTCTAGATTATTTTTCCTCTGGGTTTAGAACAGGGTGTGTATTTAATCTGTGATAATCCAGTCCAGACTTTTCCCATATTCCAGCTTTTAACTGATTTAAATTTGTCCAGATGCCAGAAAAGGCCACACTGTTGAATCAGCAGCGTGTTGTCATGATTTGAGCCCAAGTAAGGATCAAGTTAAAGAAGAGAACTGATAAGAGTTTGGTGGGTCCAGTTTTATATTGTCCTCAGAAGGCTTTTTCATTAAATGAAAGCATAAAATGGACGCCGTAGCTGCTTCCATGCATGCATTGGATTCCTGACATACTCTGGAGTCGTTCCAGAGGGGTGCTTCCTGTTTTAATCATCTGGATGTTTGTTGGGATCTTTCCCCAGCCCCTGTAGCCTGCTGGAAGCTTTGGGGATCTCTGCTACTGTTCTGGTGGGAGAGGCTGCCCCTCTGCTGCTCCCGGACACGTCCTTGTTTGGACCCAAGAGTTCAGGACGTTATTTATTCATTTACCAGCTTCACAGGGGTGAGCATCGCATCTGGTGCATGATGCGAATGTCAGCTGTTCGGCACAGCAACAGGAAGTGAGGTCGTTGAGGTCTGGAGGACGCTCCAATTTTAGATCCAGTGGGGAAGAGAGAGGAGACAAAACAGGAAGTGGCTGATTTTGGTGTGTAGGAATCTGGAAGGAATGGGGAAAAAAACTGGTTGATGGGACTTCCTGAGCCTCTGTTGGCTCAAACACACACACACACACACACACACACACACACACACACACACATAGACTCTCTGTACTTATAAGCACATGGAACGTTTCAAGCAACTTTATTTTAATGCTGCAGTTTGTAACTTTCATTAAAAAAGAAAATTAACCTAGTTAGATATTTGCATTAGATGAATGGAACAAAACGGCCCAAACTTTTATTAGATCCCCTCATTTCAAACACACACATGGGAGCTGTCAACCTATTTCTAATAACTGGGTCATTTTAACTCATCACACTCAGCTACACTCATTTGAGGTTCATCCACTGCTAACACAATAGCACAGCTTGTGTTTCCTGCAGTCAGAGCTCCCCCTGGTGGCGAATCAGTGAAGCAAATCATTAAAAACCCAAAGTTGAAATGTGTGTGTGTGTGTTTGTGTGTCGCAGGTGAACCGGTTCCCAGATCTCTGGAGGGACTGTTTGTGTACGAGGAGCGGAGCACCGCCCCTCCCCCTAACGACACCATCGTGGTGGAACAGTGGACCGTCATCGAGGTGGGTCACTCCAAAGGTCACGGAAATGTGACCTTTAAGGGTTCACAGGGTGTGTTTTCCTGGTTCACACCAGAACCGTCTGGATCAAGTTCTTATTGTTAAACAGATTAACTGGGGTGAACATAAACACACACCACATTACTCTTGACACCCCTAAATAAAATCCAGAACAACAATCTGGCTTCAAAAGTCATCTAACAAAACCCTCAGCCCCCAAGCTAATGTTTTTTCCTGGTAGATGTTTTGATATTTCCCTCGCAAACCATAATTAATTAATTTCAAAAACCATCCAATGGTTGTTTCTGGATAAAAGAAACAGCCAGAAATGAACTTGTATGTCCATTTTCACTTCATCCATCCATTTTCCGTTCACCCTTGTCTCTTAATGGGGTGAGGAGGGTTGATGGTGCCTATCTCCAGCTACGTTCTGGGCGAGAGGCGGGGTCACCCTGGACAGGTCGCCAGTCTGTCGCAGGGCATCAGAAACAATGTTTTCCTGAATTTCTCCTTTGTGAGACAAGATTATCTTCTATCGCCGTCTTCACCAAGTTATTTTAACTTATATTTTATAGTACTGATTGAAAACCAGATTCCATTTTATATTAAAAAAAATAATCATTTTAAAATATATGATTTATTGGAATCAATAAATTCCAGTGGTGGTAAACGGAATTGGTTGGACCAATGTATATTTATCCATCATAGTCAAAGTCTGTGCAAAGCTGGCAGAGACATACCTCCAAAAGATCTGACTCTACAAAGAATTCACTTAGAGGGACTGATTATTGATGCACGCCACACTTTTCAGATTTTTACTTGTTAAAATCTTAAATATTTCTGTTTTACCCTCAGCTATTGCATAGAGAGCAACTTGTGACAGAGAAATGAAATGAAGAGCTCTGTGCTTTCAGCTACATATTGATCTGTAAGTGTTGGGTCTGTGGTGTGTTCAGGGCTCTGACGTGAAAACGGACTACGGGCCGCTGCTTCACACCCTGGCTGAGTTTGGTTGGCTGCTCACCTGCGTGCTGCCCACCCCCATCATTCGACACGACAGGTGGATACCGAGTGGGTTGATGCATGGCGTTATGTGAGGCACCTCTGTCTGCTAATGCGTTTGTTTTTCCGTTTCCGCAGCGACGGGAACCTGGCCACAAAGCAGGTGGTGTTCCTGCAGAGACCGGTCAGGACCTCCACATCCGGATGTCTAAAGAACCAGGTGGGATGAAACAAAGATCCTTAACGTCCTCAGACGTAACGAAACGAGCACAATCATTTCCATTTGAAAGATTTAGCGTTTTTCTTTTTTTCTACCAAAAACTGGATGACAACAGTCCTCAGTTTGTCCTTCGTTTTTATCGTCCAGCAAAATTTGTTGCCATGACAGGCCTATGAATTGGCTGAGTTAATTCTAGGAATACACTGATTGCAATTTTCTGGCCAATCATTGATATTTAATTTTCAAAAATATTTTTGGGCTCCAGTTGATTAAAAGGTTTCTTGCACTAAGATGAGGTGGGGGTTTTTCTGGCCCTATGGAAATTATTTTATTTCACAAAGCCCCAGGAAACACTTTTTTTACATGAGTCATGTTATCAACCACCCCATGGTACCACTGGCAGAAATGACAAGAAGACGACAGGAAGTATCAAGTGGGTTGATGGGGCGGGATGTTTTTTATCGACTTATCACATGGGGTTTTAATCGTGTTTCGTATTTAGTGGAATTTTTCAATTGCAAAATTGTGTTTCTTTTACATTAGTGGAAAACCAGCAAAGTTTTGTGCACATTTCTAATGGAAACGCAGCGAATGTTTAAGCGGATCTCGTCACCGTGAAACTCGTCATTTCATGGTCAGAATCAGTTTTGAGGCGGATCAGTTTCCGGTTGTTTCTTGACGCTCCTCTTCCTCTCGCCTCCACAGACGGTCTCGGCGCACAGCGACGTGTCGAGTCGCTCCGTGAGCCGCGTGGTCAGCAGCTCCGCCCCCACAGAGGATCTCTCCCCCGCCGCGGGCGGAGGCATCGGGGGCTTCCCGGTTTTCGGAGGCGGTTACTCCGGCTCCCTGTCCCACCTGGAGGAAGGGGGCTTTGAACAGGAGGAGGGGAAGGCCGAGGTCACCTGCATGTGAGCAGGAAGGAAGCTGACTCAGCACTTTCTGGGCTGATTTTATTAAAGCCATAATATTAAGAAGGAACAAGGAGCTGCAACACTTTATGACTTATTTTTGATCTGACAGCGAAAGAAGGGAAAGCTGCTCCACTGCTCAGACCTGAATTTCTTCATCATCAAATTTCATCTCCATCTTTACTGCTCAGTATTTCTTACAGAGGTCCTTCAGTCTGGTGCCTGAGACACAAATAACTGTTCAGATGTCTTTTACATGGTACTGCTAATACGCTGCAGCGGAACTATTTTTTAGTTTTTATTTCAGTCCAAGGTATTCTGTAATTAAAGTGACTGTTGTGGCTTAAGCAGGGATTTGACAGATGTCAGTGCTGTAACGGATCTATTGCTGTTGTGATCCACTTGAAGATTAGAGAGAAATGGAGCTGCAAGAGGTTGGGAAAAAAATCATTCTTGTTGCAGAAATGCTGAAGTATTGGTGCTCTGCTCACGCTTCACATGAGAAGCCTAAGTTAGACTTTGTACAAGTGTACATACCATTGGAACTTTTTACATTTTCTTCTGAAAGGATAGAATTGGGATGTTGTTGTAGATCAACACATTTGTCAAGTGGATGAACAATGAACTAGATTTTTTAGGTTTTTCTGTGTAAAACTTTAAAAGGAATCAATTATTTTCCTTTAACTTCACAGTAATACGTTGTACTTTGGGTTGATCTTTTGGAGGACAAAATATCCCAATAAAACACACAAGTACTTGACCTTGTATTATTGCATTACTACAAGGTTTGTAGTCATAACATGACACAACTTCTTCTTTTTTTTAAGTTTCAGGAGGTGTGAATACTTTTGCGATTCACTTTAAGTTGTTTTTTGTTGGGTTTTTTTTGAGAGAGAGAACAAGTAAAATGGACTGATGGGAAGAACCAATAACTCCAGATGTCAGTAGTGTCCCAGCTCTTCCTTTTTTTTAGGAACTTCTACATTCATTTCTGTCGCTGTTGATGCTTTTCTTGTGTAATGTACATGTGCACTCTTCTTACTGAAGTTGAGAGAGGACGTTTTCAGCATATGCTTTTTTTCCCAATGGTTTTCTCAAGATGTCAATTTTCCGTTTTCCACATATTCTTTTCCCCCATGGTTTTCTCACGATAAGTACATCTGGATCATATCACAGGATGACTGGTGTGTGTTAAACCTGATTTCATTCTACACTAAGCTCGTCGCCGTTGCATGGATTTGAAGCACAATTCATTATTTTGAGAAAACCATTGGGAAAAGTATATGGAGAAAATGGCCGCTCTTGGCTTGTGTACCGGTACTCTTCTTGTAATCAAAGATTAACAGAATTCCACCTATCAACAAGTGTTCATACTCGCGCTTCATCTTTAATTCTTATCATCTGATTAGCAGTGACCACTGTGGTCAGCAGGTGGCACTATTGAGAAGTCCAACTACGTGCGTGGTGTTGGTCACCATCTGGGAAAAATGCAAACTAAATGTTTTCTTCGTGTTTCTGTTATTTACTGAAGAACAAAGTCTTTTCTCAAGTTTCAAAGGTTTTTATTAGATAATATATTAAAAGACAAACCCCCACACCTCTCTCTAAACGTGTTGGCCTCTCCACCTGCTGTTGGAGGCAGGAACTTTCACAGGCAAGCTTTCCCATACATTATATGATTTTATCAGGATTCTTCGCTGTCACCAACACACCAGTCATGATAGCTTCCAGCTGTTCTCTGATCAATCAGATAGGAGAACTGCAGCAGTCCACTCTTTCATTTCCTCTAGTTTCCGTCTGTCCCTCAGGCTTTTCTTGGACAAAAACGTCTTAGTTCCTGTTCCATCACTGAGTCAAAGGTTTACACGGCTCCCTGCATGCAGTCACACCTGCAGCAGCACATCCTGATGTCCCTGGAGGCTTCTGGACAGCAGCTGAACATCTGATCTGGACGATTCATTAAAAGATCATTTCATATTTTCTCATTCTAGCACAAATAGGTTAAAACCTTTTTTACCTTTTTAAAAGGTAAAAAAGGTTAAAAGGTATCAAGACTATCAAACAGACTTTATCCTCAAGGGAAGTTTGTAAACTGAATATATATATATATTTATTTTTTTTGCCAAATTGATGTTTTACTGATGGTAGTAGATCTCACTAAAGCTGCTGTTCTGTAGGCTTATAGCGAAGTAAGACTTAGAAAAAGACTAGCCAGCAGCAATTAGTAAACACCTGGTGGAACTGCTCTTTTCCTGAGAATATAGGAGCTACTTCTCAGTGCAATGCTGGTAAAAACCTTGTTAAAGGGTTAACAGAGGAGCCATGTTGTGATGACTTCCTGAAGATGGAGTTTCAGAAAGAGCAGGAGTTCTTAAGGTGACAGTGGCCCAATCTCCAGGCGTTAAATTACAAAGTCAAATTTCTTTTAAGTCATATTTATTTTTATAATAAAGTAATGTAGGTACACGATTGTGCTATAAAATGGGACAATGTGGCTGGAAAACATCACACTACTTTCATCTCATAGTATAAGGAAAATCTTGTTTTACCCTCAAGGGAATTTTTGTTTCTTTTTAGCCAAACTGATATTTAACTTCATAATGTAGTTTAAGTCTCCGTCTCACTAAAGCCGTTTCTCTCCAGGTTTACAGCAAAGTGAGACTCAAAAATAGTATTTTAGAGGGACATTTAGAAACCTTTTGCTCAGTCCATGAACATCCTCGTGATGTTTGCTGAATCCAGTGGTGCATCAGTGAACAGCCTCCACACAACTGTATGAATAATAGGTCTTTTTTTTTATTAACAGACATCATGAAAATGTCAACAGTAACAAAATTTTTAGTCCATTTAAAAAACAAACAAGTGGGTTGGACTGAAGAGACTCCTCCCACACAATAACTTAATGAGGAAGAGGGTTAAAGAAGGCAGGAAGTGGGTTGTGCTCTGACACATCATGTAGCCAATACTCTCCCTCCTTCAGCACGGCGCTCACTTTGAACCTGGCTAGAACAGGCCCGCTGCTGCTGCTGCTGCTCCCGCTAACAAATACTAGCCGCATGGTGCGCGTCACAAAGCAGGATCAGAGTCCGACGAGAAGGAACATCTCACTGCTAGATCACAGAACAGAGCTAAAGGTGAAGGTTTGGTTACTACCACACAAGCATCACACCTATTATTTCCATTTCATTAGGACAACCCCGACCCAAAGCAGGAAGGTCAGCAACACAGGTGAAGAGAAGCATGATGTGGGGTGTATATACAGAGGAAGTGGGGGCGGGTCATTTCTGAGGCAAACCCACCATGTCCACAGCGAGCCACTGGTCAGTGGGAGGCATCAGGCGGCTAAAATCAGGAGTTAAAACTTTAGGACTAGTACTGTGCTGCCGGGGGATAAACAAAACGCAAATATGATTCAATGTTTTGTAAAAACCCATAAAAATGTTGTGTCGAGGGTCAAAAGAGAACCTGATATAGTGATGGGGGGAGGAAGGGCGTTGCTATGGACAAAGTGGGTGGGAACCAGGAGGAGAAAGTGACCTTGTTGATGTCACCCTGCAGGCTCCTGCTAGCTTTACTTCCTCAGATACAGACAGAAGAGACAGGGGGGTGTGGACAGTGTCTCCATACACTGTAGTGTGTCTATACATATATTCAGATATATTTATGCAGAATGGGTGCGCCTCCTCTGTACTGTATAGATATAGAGCTGTGTGCGGCGGCGGCAGTGGCGTTAGGCCTCGCTCTCGCCGGCCGATGAGGTGTTCTGGACTTCCTCCTCCAGGATGGGCACTATCAGGTTGTCCTTGGACATCAGGTTGTACTTCATCACGAAGCGTGTGAACCGGTGACACAGGAACGTCTCGTTCTGTACGCGCACAAACACACACACACAATTGCTTTGTCAGACTAGATTTTTCTTGCTTTAGGTCAGTTGGGTGACCAACAACAAACTAACAACAATCTTGGTTATCTATTCCATCGATGTTCCGATGATTAGAACATGGCAAATTCTTCAGATTTTCATTTAACCCCTTAAGCCTTTTTTCAAAACAATATTTGAAATACATTAAAATATGCAAATAAATAATTCAGTTCCCTTTTAAAATAAGAAAATAAACATTGTGTTGCCTAAAATGTAACAACGTAGCTTTCCTTTAGTGAATGCCTACTCATTTTTAGATTCATTAATTTTTGCATTAATAAATATGATCAAAAAGTGGTTAATGGGAGATTTAGTGTATATTTTCTTACAGAATCTGAACCAAGAGAAGCTAAAACTTCCACTTGGATAGAACATGTTTATAGACAAAGGTTTTTTTTATTATTTTAAGTGCAAAATGTAAATATTTTTGTACAGTTTGTCTTGATTACTGCTCTGAATAAGTTGTCCTTTCAGCAAATTACCCTTAATAATTAATCGATTAGTAAATTAGTTGACGATATTTCAATAATCTGTTAATCATGATTAATTACAATTAATCATAATTAACTGTTATTTGTGTGAAAATAAAGTTTTTAAAGTTTATTCTGAGAAAAGTCTACATTGTCTTAGTGTAAACATCCTCAGGATGTCGGCTTCTACGTTAGTTTCAGACTGAGATCTTATTTTCTCTCCATGGTAACAGTGGTGTGTCCTTTCTAACACACAACCTATGACTTGATTGGACAGGGACCAAAATGTGTTGGGATAAAAGCAGAGACTTTAAACTGCTAATCCTAATCAGTGGCAATCCTTTCAGATGGGGATTATTAGTCTGAGTTAGTATTAGATCTGATCACAATCAGCCAGTCCTGTCTGAACTGCAACCACTGAGAAAAACAAAAAAACAATACACTCAGTGATAAATGGTTACCAGATGATCTTATTGGTCAGGCTATATGACCTGACCAATAAGATCAGCTGTTCCACCTTTATGAGATGCATCATATTGACAAATGAAACCAGGAGGGAGAACTTGGAGGACTTGAGTATAAAAAGCAACTGTATAAATAAGTAACCAAGAGCAGGTCAGTCATCAACACTCGCCTCATACTTGTCGAATATCTGACGATGATGGAAGTAGGCATGAGAGAATATCCTATAGATGCGGCGACAGACGGAGCCCAGCTTGGCCACTGATGACTCCTTGATGCTCACCCTGCAGCACAAAGCGGACAAGATGAGAAGGAAGAGGAACGTGAGGAAAACTCTCAACCCAGCAGAGAACCTCCACGTGCTTCACAAAACCACACAGTACACTGTATAGTAACTCGTTTCTCACACTTCCAGTAGTCAAAATAACTGGGGGGGTTTTAGCAAATTTTCAATGCACTTTTATACTTTTTTTTCCAAAAAAGAAAAAAATTTTTATTAGTACAATATCTTACATTAAAACATTTTCTATGAATATTTCCCCTTTAGGACAGAGGCTGAAGAACTAACAATGTTTATAATGACCTGAGGAAAAGCTCTTGACTGGTGAAAATGCGAGAAAACATTTTACAGGACGTAGCGGTGCTCTGGTTGCAGTTTTCTGGCCCATCACCAGTTTGTACAGATCCTCACCTGCCAATACTAATTTTGACCAGTACCATTTTTTTTTTGTTTTTTTTGTCTGAAAAGTCAGTATTGCGGTGAAGCAGTAAGCAGTAACGACCAGAATAAATGCTCAAAATAAATGTTGAATTTTCTGGAACGTAGCTGACGTTAATATACAACACCTTTATATATATCCACATGTAAACAGAGCGGGTGACTGACCTGCTGGGAAAATATTTGTTGCTATTGAGAAGACAGGCAGCTCCGTCCAGCGTGTGCCTGGTGTAGTCAATGGCAGGGCACTGCGATGGCGGCAGAACACACACCATCAATGAGAGCGACTTCTCCGTGTAGTCAAACCAATGATTCACTGGGACTCACCTCTTTGGGCGTCTTGTGGGCGGCACATAAGAAGATCCACTGCTCTGTGGCTGTCATCTGGGTGCAGGTGTCAGGGTGGCACTCACTCTGCAGGCAAACACACCAGCAGCACATGTGAGGACAGATGTTTCACAGCGGAAAACATTTATTTAGTCTTTCTGGCAGTGATTGTCTTTGAACTTGTGTTGAATGGCTGAGGAGAGTATTGAGCTTAAGTGTTCACTCATTAGGAATGATTAAAAGGTTCAAAGTTCTTCCTGATGAAATGAAGCAGCGAGAAAATAAAAACAACAAGTCTAACAAACTGTTCCACACAATGAGCCTGAAACTAAATATTTAAAAACTGTGCAGAAAAAGCAAACCGACGGATATTTAAAAATAAATCTAAGCTTTTAAGGTCAGACTTTACATGCACAGAAACTAAATGTGGAAAACTCACCTGCAGTTTTACGGCCAGTCCGTTAAGTTCCAGACAGAACTGCCTGCAACAGAACAAATCAGAACACAAAGGGGAAAAAAACCTGTAAATGTTTGGACATTTCTGCCTCAGTTTTACCCTCACCGTATAAAAACAGAACATTCACTATACTGGAAAATGGTTGTTTTTTCTACAATAACTGGTAGCAAATAATTTAACTACATGGATTTAGATTTTTTTATACCTTCATGACAAACACAAAAGGTAAAGAGGTGAAAAGGTGGGAAGGCATTAAGAGAATACAACCGAGTGGTTTTGATGTAAGCAAGAAGAAACTTTTTCAGCAAAACCTATATTTTTTTCCCCAGTATTTGCAAAGCCAATTCATTATTTTACTGGTTATTAAGAAACAAAAGTCAGTAACACTTTTGAATTCTTTTCTAATCGAAAATTGTATAATCATCATTGTATAATCGTCATCGAGTGAGTTATTGTGTGACTTTAATCACACGATAACTCACTAAAAGGACAGACTTGGACACCAGTCTAAACAAACAACGACTAAGCGCGAAGCTCAGGCAGACGTTTTGTTTACCTGAGGTGCTCATACTTCCAGACGCCTTCATCCTGACCCTCAGGAGGCTCCAGGATTTTGTCAATGTTGGAGCAGTCGGACCGTATGTTCTGCTGGATGTACTGAAAATAAAAAGACAACAAACATAGTAACAAAGAAGGGAACATGGATCAAAGAAGTCAGTCCTCGTTGTGTTTGTTTAGCTCTCCTACTTAGACTAGCTGTAGTCTCAACACTTGCACCGCCCTTAAGAAATATAACAAGAATCCAAGCATTCTAGACTCAAAAAACAAATGGGTTTGTTTTTAACCAAGATAAGAACAGAAGGTAACCATGTAAATTCAGCACAGAAGATAAACACTTGGTGGAATATTTCTGAAGTTTATTTGTATTTTACTTCATTTGTGTTACCATGCATCTATGCTTGTATGATTTTTATTTATGAATCATTGAGAGGTTTGATGTAGTACCCACTGTTCTGTACTCCATACATTACTCAGTAACAGTTTATATTCAGGATAACACATTAATAGCTACACACCTGTTGAACAGCTAGCGTACTGTCCATCTCCTCAAATGATTCATCCGGCCAGTTGTAGAAATCCTTTAAGAGAAAGGAGGAAAAATCTCAGAGCTAACAGCTAGCATTGTGGCACAAGTTACTAAATCACAGCGCTAGTTCGCCTACGCTCGCCACTAGAGCTAAGTGTCTGATAAATATCAAAGAGTCAACATTTGCAGGCATAATACGTTTTGACCAAAGGTTGCCGGGTGAGTTTTCACTCTTCCTTGAAGCTGCCTTGCTAGTTTACCTGACAACGTAAACAAGGTCGTGACTACTTCCTGTAAAGGTAAAATGAAAGTCACGGCTCTGTTTTTATGGGACTGGCTATAAACGCCATTTGACGCAAAACATCATTAGTTACATGAAGCGGTGACTCTAAATTCAAATTCAAGACAAAAGAGGCAAAATAGGAACTGTTTTAGAAAGCCCTTCATCCCAGCAATTAGACGGTGTAAAAAGCTAACTACAGCTAGCTGTGCATTCCGATGACAAGCCCCTCTGAGTCGGTGTTTTGGACCGAGCTGTCGACGGAAAGAGGCGGGAAGAAACTGCATGGCTGTCCGGAGATAACTCAGCCCGTCGTGTGGGGTCTATGTGGTTCCACCGAAGCTGAAACCAACCTTAGCCTTGGTTCCAGGCCGATTCCTCCTGAGAACTGCAGCTCCCTCCGCCATGACCATCTCGACAGAATACCCGGATGTTCGTCAGCGGCGACGTTGTCGCGAGGAAAGCGGAAGCTTTTCACTCAAGGGCGGGCGTGTTGGAGCTCCAGATTTAAAAAGTGAGCGCAAAAGTGAATGGATTTATTAAGTGTAAAGGGTAATAATAATAGAATACAGTATATCTTAAATTATTTGTGGAAGACGTGCAACACGAACACTGGAAAATGCCTCCACAAAATTTGCCTTAAAATAAGAAACTACAGACCTTATAGTCTAATTCCAGTCTTCTTCAAATTCTTGTGAGATTTTTCAGAACATACATAAAATTATTCAGAAAATGATCACCACTTGCATCCTTTGCAGTTTGGGCTTAGAAATAATTAACACAATCTACTACCTGCATTCTTTAAATCAGTGGTCCTCAACCTATTTATTACAGCGGACCGGTCAAGACTTGGCAATTTTGCTGCGCCCGGGAGGTAGTCAGATAATACTTCTGTATATTGATGTTCCCGCTAAAGCCTTTTTTTTTTTTTTGCCCCGATTCTTATTTCTTGCGCGGCTTGGTACCAATTGGTCCACGGAGCAGTATCGGTCCGCGGGCCGGGGGTTTGGGATCACTGCTCTAAAAGACAGTAAACACTACACAGTAACTGATCATTTCAGGTCTTCACATAAAAAAAATAAAAATAAAAAAAAACATTTGAGAGTTGCTTAAATTGCTTTTTAGTTCTTGTAATAAATCTTCCAGATGTGTATTGGGATTGTTGGTCATCACATGTGTGCTGATATGTCAGTCTTCCATATTGCTAGAGAAACCAGTGATAATGTGGCAGAAAAACAAAATCATAGTTTAGCTCCACCTAATCATTGCTGATGGCCACTAATGAGCAAGGTTCTGCTGGTTTCTTCCTGTTAAAGAAGTTTTTCCTCTCCACTATCACTTAATGCAAGCTCTGAATAAAGGGGTTAGATGTTAAATATTATTAAATGAAACTTTGTAGAAATCCACCTTCAATGATATTAAAGGGATTTTTGTAAAATCTCTTTCAAAAATCCAAAATTTTGATCATGATTGATTGGTAAAAGCAATAAATAAGGAAAACATTGGAGAGGGTGAATGGTTTTTGTATCAATTCCTTTCACTTCATCATGTCCTATTTTTTGTTGGTCCAAAACTCAAAATCATAAGAAAATATATTTAACATCTAAGTTTTGTTTCATAAGATGCGGAAAGGTTCAAGGGTTTAAATATGCCTGCAAAGTTCTGTAGAAAGGTTTCATCTTCCTCGGTGAAATCGCAGCAACATTATCATACATTAATGATACACACATGTTCACTGTTAAAAGAAAAGTGGGGAGTTGTGGATGTTATCTGCTGCAATATTTCCAGTTTAAATAAAGCCAAGTTTATTCCAGAAATATTACTTACGCCTCCATAAACTTTTAGACAGAAAAAATGTGTTTACATTTATGTTTGAACGTGCATTAAACTTGAAACCCCTAGAAATGTGTGGAAAAAACCCCAACACATCCCCATAAAAATAATACAATAAACAAACAGTTGAGTGACTTTATTATTGTAACAAAATGCAATTAGGATTATTTACAATTTATGGGACATAAAAAAGAAAAATGGACATAAATGAAATTAATTCTTCTCTGCAGCGATGATGGACTTCACACAAACTAACAAACAGAACTTAATCGACGTATTTGCCGAGAATGTCTCCGTCGCGGAACAGGAAATAGTCCTATGGGAGCAAAATATGACAAGTTAAACCCAGAAGAGCACAAAGCGTCTGCTGTGACTGAAACGGTGCTTCACCTTTTCCTCTAGAACTACTTTCGTTCCTCCGTATTCCGGTAGCAGGACCTTCTCTCCAACCTTCACGCTAACAGGCTGCACATGGCCTTTCTGAAGACAGAAAAGAAGAAAAAGACAGAATGTTATAAAAATCCCTGCCCAACTCCTCATCTAACCAGTTTGTTTCATCATGATGGTTGTTGTTGGACATCATCCCAGATCCATCTCCGAAAATCTATCGAAACAAAATGGCCGAATTGCATTGTACCTCTGAAATCAATAGAAATGCTCTGTAAAAAGTTGCAAAAGCTTTGCATCACAGAGATAGCAAAGATGTAGGTATAAGGTCTGCCATGTATTTATGTTATTAGGATAAAAGTACAGACAGTCAAGATTATCATTTGCTCTTGTGTGATGATTTACTATTAGAAGCAGAGAAAATAAGGAAACTCTGAGGTATGAAACATGGCTGAAAAAGTCCAAAACTTCACGTTGAGCCCGATAAAACACTTGCAGTCTGTGTCTTTAGGTGAAACCTTTTTAACCCTAAAGTCTCTGCATGAAGCTAACTGCATTTCTAAAGGGCCTACAGATGACAACATAGGAAGAAACTGAACTGGCATACTGTGGACCGCCATCTATTCAGAGTTCAGTATTCACAGATTTTTCTGTGGAATGTAAATCCAAAATACTTGTGCAAAATCCCCCTTTTAGTACATTTTTTTTCCGTAGAGCATATCTAAGATATTTAAAGGAAAACTTTAATATTGGGAAGTTCAAATACCTAGCAGAGATGCTGCTTCACAAACTACTGGCTGGCTTTTGTAAAGTAGCCAATCCAGGAGTGCCATTTCTTTTACTTGGCTCTAATCAGCCTTAAGGAGGATGTAGATATTAGCTTCTGATGCAGAGCTAAGATTGTTTGTACTGTACGTTTTAATGCGCATCAAGATATATTTGGTGTGAGAGCCATTAAAATAGGTCGTTCTAATCATTTCTAGAAGGAGTCTTAAGTATTTTGGATTTTAGGTATTAGCATGTGGCTAATCCCTAACCCCAGCAGGGGTCAGGGGTTAGCGGGGGTCCACTACTCCATCCGTCTTTTCTACCTCACTTTGTGGGCCTAACTACTCACTACTCTCAGGAAGGTGTAAAAATCTGAATCTGTGGACCGAGGCAGCCTGCAGATTACAGCGTGATGATTTCAATCTACCTAAGAACAACACAAAAGTTACATGATTAAGGTACAACAGGTACTGCATCAGACAGCAAGCTGTGTGAAACATGGAGTAGAACTCAAACTATGGGGGAAATGAAGGAAACAATAGATCACCTGGTTAACAGAGCCTGGGCCGACTGCCACCACCGTGGCCTGCAGTACTTTGCCCTGGGACTTCTCCGGCAGCATGATACCTCCCTTGGTTACCGTCTCCGCTGTGAGACGCTCCACCAGAACTCGGTCAAACAGGGGGAGGAACTTCCTGAAGGCCTGTAAGAAACGGTGAGCTCCAGGTCAACCATGGATCATATGGACGGGAATTAGTTTTTAACTGTAAACCTATAGCATCATTTATTCAAACAGAAAAATTTCCTCCAAGTCAAAAGTTTTCTAGAAAACGTTAAGTTTTTGCTAGCAAATTTCCAACTCAGAAATATCCTTGTTTTTTCTATAAAATGTTAAGAATAAAAAAATGTACTCTTCTTTTTTTTGTTCTCCAAAACGTTCCTAATATGCCCTCGTAGAAACCAGACATGTGATTTCAATTGACATCAATTATCAAAAAGCCAGCAATAATTAAGATTGTGACTTAGTTTCTATTAAAACAACTATTGTCAGTTATACTTACACTTGCAGGTAACTCAAGTCAGCTTTATTACATTTGGTGAGATTTTAGCAAATGCCTTAACGGAGGATTCCAATAGTGGCTGCTGAGTTTAGGATAACAGCAGATGTACCAGTGACCTTGTGTCAAGGCTTCTGGTCCCAGCATGCTTACTGGGAGGAGGAGGGGCAGGTACGCGCTCTCTCTCTCTCTCTCTGATCAGTCGACCCTGAAACTTGGCAGGACGAGGACGACTCGACTCACTGATAAAACACCTGAAAACCCAACACAGTTTCTGAAAGCTTCAATGCCTCAAGCCTCTCCGGCTGGTTGAACTGCCTTCTTTTTATCAGCTGCATCAACTCAATGACATCCCATCAAAAATATATGAAAAGAATGAATTTTCTGTATCATTTCAGAAATCGCTGTTAGAGCTGGAAAGTCATCAGAAAAATATTAGCTACGAAAAGGAAATTAATGTGGGCTGTACAAAGGAACCACGTCAACATATTTATATGTTAACTAATTTAACCAGGATTGTGTCACAATTTACTTTTAGGTTTACTAAAATCAGGATTGAGCACTTATTTATCCCAAAGTATCTGTACGCTAACTGATGGTTACTTACTCATTAAGTTTGAAATTTAGAACCTTGCATTAAAATAATCGAGTGCTCTTAATGTAGGAATTCTACAGAGACCATTCCTAAGGCTTCAACTTTTTCCTGAAATGCCAGGAAGAGTGCTGGAGTGACTGGAATTATCTCTGGCTGTTCAGTACATCTTTGAAGGTTTTTGATTTAACAAAAGCAATCACACTATTTTTGTTTCAAATATTTGAAAACATACTTTATATCAAGGCATTTTATCATGCCATTTTTACAAAATATTCCCATATCATCAAAACCAGTCCATGGCAGACATCCACCATTTACTTTTATTTATTTATTTTTACAAAAGTAGACAATGACTCAGCATCTAGGATAGTATTACCTCTTTTAAATAAGATTTTTCGTACACGTTCTTTTGATGACATGAGACTAGGCTCACTAAAATGATAGCAAGAGCCACAGTTGTGCTGAACTCCTACAATACAGCTTTAGGGATCAGTTCCAGAAAGTTTTGTCTGCTGCAGTTAAGTTTCCCCAACCCTAAGGTCGCGGGTTCGATCCCTACAACTTTACATGTAAATGTATTAAGCTGAATAAAGTCTGCGTAGATAAAAAGCCATTTCAATAACTAAAAATTATTAGGTATCATAGCAGCTGCATATATTCAATAATCCTGTTTTTTCTTGCTGTTATAAACCTATTCTTAAACCTATTCACGGAAATACAAGGTAAATGTGCGGTTGAGACCCCCCACACACACTGTTCTCCTCAGCAGCGTGACCTTGTGAATGAAAATTAGCTTACACAACGTTAGCTGACGCCTCGATGCAGATAAAATAAAAACCTTACAAAGTATAACCTGTCCCTGTCTAAACCCTGTGCACCCAGCTGTAGCTATCTCCAACTATTAGACGCTGTTTCTTACCATTTTTTGTGTGAGAGTCTGTCAGGAGCTGCACTGAAGTCAACGAGCGTGGAAATGAGGCTCTCCTGTACTCCTTCCACGTGAGGAAATCTCCAGAAGGCGCATGCGCACTACCTCTCTGAACTTGACGTGGCTCACAGAAGGTTCTAGTACACCCGGGGTTGATTTTAAAAAATCTATTTTGTTGTGAAATTCTATACATTTTTAAGTTAAAATGTGCATTCATGCATTTAAATTACTTTAACTTAATTTATTTTAAAAAGTTTCTCATTTGAAGCTCGCGCAAGATTGCACAACGTCAACTTTGACCTGTGTTGGCTTCTCCAATGGCACGCAGGAAATTTCTGGAACCTCTCGCCCGGGAACGAGCATATCTGTGGTGTTATTGGACCAAAATATCATAAATAATCAAATAATCATTTAAAAATCCGAGTATTTTCTGAAATTAATCTCTTCGTTTGCTATACCGTAGATAAACTTAGAAAAAGCAAGTAAATATAATGGTTCAGTAAGATATTCTTAATTATACTGAGTACGGGGCAGACCGGTACATAACCCGGATGCAGTAGACCATGTGCAGTCCTGTCTTCACAGCTCCACACGACTGTCCTCTCATCCAGTCCTACCGCTCCGTGTGGTGTCCTCGCTGCATTTACAAGCTTTTACCTCGCAGGTAAGCGCTTAAGCTTCACGTGTGTTAACATAGGCGGCTCGAGTGTGCATATTTTAAGAGCAGACTTCAATTAGGCTCGTGGAGATGACGCTGTTTTAACCCGATCAGCTCATATTTCGCTAATTCCTCCTCTGAACAACAAGGACGTGCTCGTTAAAATGGCACTACGGATTTTACCGAGCTTCTTAACTGTCTTAACTGGGAATGCCGTTCAGTTTCAGTGTGATAATAGTTGTCTCGTGCCTAACGAAATGAGACGGTCAGTTTGCTTTGGTACCACTTTGATGTCATCTCGGATACAGCAGGTTTGTGCCCAATTCAATGCATTCACAGGCAGTGCACGTGCTGCCTTCACAATTCTTACAATTTGACCTTGTGACGTACGACCTCAGGAGCCCCACGTGGGATCTTTTGCTGGCTGGATTTTTAAGTTTCAGTAAAAGGCATATCTTGAAAGAAAATTAGGCGTTTGAATGTACGATCCTGGATCTTTTAAATATTAGTAACATTTATGCAAAAGTTCCAGAACAAAAAGTAAATGAAGTTTAATTTTCTAGCAATGTGTAGGTAGAAGATGAGACTAAAAGCTACAGGAAAATGTCTGATTTTATAATTTCCTTGGGTTATTTACAAAGGATTTTTTGCTCAATTGTGTCTTTTTATTAGTGTTTGTTCATCCTTCTATTTCCTTTCACTACAGATAAAACTGAATTATTCAGAGTTTGGAAATGGAAGAATACTGTATATAAAATCCTAAAGTACCCCTGCCACTATGTAGCTACTATGTAGGATCAATATGCAGGATATGACGGTGTACTTGGGGTTTGTATATTTTTTTTCTGTGGCATTATCGAAACAAGATACCAAGGAAAGTTAAAATTTGTTCTAGATTTTATGAGATTGTCTGAGGTATAATTCTTATTTTCGTCACCTCCACCTCTTGCTGCACACAGCAGGTCAGCTGGCTGAACAGTCTCATGCCTTTCCCTCACTTACAACAAAAATCAAATTCAACCGTTGGAAATTTTTTCCTGTTGCAAAATTCATGAGCTGTATTGGTGTGGGAAGTGACTGTGTGTCAAAATGGCAAAATTAAATAAGTGACATTTCTTTTATTGTAATAACCAACATGTTACAATTTAGCAGCTATATATATATATATACATATATATTCATTTCTAGATTTAAATATAAGCACTTGGACCATGTAGTACATTGTATGTTTTTTGCGTTGATACTTTTTACTAACAGTTACCACACTGTAACATGTGGTAACTGTCAGAAAAGGCCTCATACTGGGTCTTTTCTGACAAGTAAGAGCGAAAAACTATACAATAAACCTGTTTAGACTAACACAAATGTATTTGTGGTTGCCAGTTGTCTTTAGCAGATGGCTAAAACAACATTAGTTATCTTGTGGTCAGGTCAGAAGGTCAATCTCATCCTCTGGCCTTCTGCCAAAAGTGTCCTTGGTTGAAATGTTGGTGCTGTTCTTTTCTCACTAAAAAGATAACTGAACTCTCAAACCTGTTTGATTTTTTTTTTTTTTTTTTTTTTGGCTCTTGGAATTTATTCTGGAATGTCTTGAAAGTTGCCCAAATCCTACTCGGAAGAAGTCATTTTGTAGTTTTGCTTGGTTACCTGGTAGTTGCCGTGTAAAGCCAATTTTGAATGGTCTAGACTTGATGAACTTACTGCTGATAGGCTGGGTGGATTACTGCCTCATGGTTGATGTCATGGGGGCAAGAAGCTGAAATAATCAGGATCTGTGACTCTTTAAAGGCTGGACAGTTCAGCTGCAACTTAAGTTTTAACAACTTATTTAAAAGAAGAAGTGCAGTGAAGCATGTGGGTAGCTACATGTGTAAATAATTAGTATGATAGAGACTTTATCAAACCTGAAATGTGTTCATTTTTCATATATTTAATTAAACAGTTACAATGTCTTAAGTGTGAGGCTGTGGTAAACTTCATATTTTTCATTCATTGTCAATGTGCGTCTTGTGCAACTAGCTTGTTGAATCATCAACTTGAAGGTTCAAATTTCAGATCCTGACCTCCCTACCTATACAGTGGTTAGATCGGTCCAGACAAGTAGAGAAGTGCTGTCTTTGTGCTGGCAAATTAAAAGCTTGATGGTGGATATTTTAACTGGCCTGTTTGTGCTTTTGTAACCTGATTATGTATTTACCAGTTTGATGTCCTTCCGCTTATTGTCACTAGGGGGTGGCATTCATCCCCACCATGTTGATGAATTGAAATCAGCAACTTTCTGCTCCTAAATGAACACTAACAGGACAGACGTAACCTTAGCAATTCTTCTGAGGTGAAAAAAGTCATCGCCTTAATATTTTTGTGAGTGGTCTGATCAAATAAAACACAAAATGACAGTTTTCAAAAGGCAAGGGAACATTATCAAGTAGATGATGCCATTTCTACCTTTGCAGAGTTAAACAAGAAGAAGCTCTCAGAAAACCAGTTCCTAAGGGGGGATAGGCATACTTAAAGTTTGGATAAGTTAGACCCATTATCAAAAACCAAAGACGTATGTAGTTGTAAATCATCTGTATTGATCGTTTTTCTTCTTTTTTTTTTTTCTTCAGAAATGTTTCGTCTACCTACCATCATGAAACAGGTGAGGCCTGTGTGCCGGGCCCTGGCTCCTCACCTCACACGAGCATACGCCAAGGAGGTGAAGTTTGGGGCGGACGCGCGCGCCCTGATGCTGCAGGGGGTGGACCTGCTGGCTGACGCTGTGGCCGTCACCATGGGGCCAAAGGTATCACACTTCGCTAACGTCCCCTGCTAAATGACTCGTCTAATGACCGACACTGTCGGAGAGCTCAAGTATCGTCTTTGTGATCTTCAGGGTCGCACTGTCATCATCGAGCAGAGTTGGGGCAGTCCAAAGGTCACCAAGGATGGCGTGACGGTGGCCAAAAGCATCGACCTGAAGGACAAGTACAAGAACATCGGGGCCAAGCTGGTGCAAGATGTGGCCAACAACACCAACGAGGAGGCCGGCGACGGCACCACCACGGCCACGGTGCTGGCGCGGGCCATCGCCAAGGAGGGCTTCGACAACATCAGCAAGGGCGCCAACCCCGTGGAGATCCGGCGTGGGGTCATGTTGGCCGTGGAGACGGTCATCAACGAGCTGAAGAAGCTCTCGAAGCCTGTTACAACCCCAGAGGAGATTGCACAGGTACGGAAAAACGCTAGGTTTGCTTAGTGCTGCCCCCCAGTGTCAGGACAATGAAGTTTACATGCAGTGATGTCGTTTTAGGTCGCTACCATCTCAGCCAACGGAGACGTGGAAATCGGTAACATCATTTCCAATGCCATGAAGAGAGTTGGACGCAAGGGAGTCATCACAGTAAAGGTCTGTGTCTGTTGTTCCTGTTTTACTTCAAAATAAGAGTCTCAAAGATGAAATAGTGCACCAAGATGACAATATCATAATCATATGAACTTAGACAGCAACAGATTGCTGCTTCTTGAGAGCAATGAGAAATTTCATGACATTCTAAAGTCTTAGATTTGGAAACATTATTTCCAGTTGAAACCAGATATTTTCATACAGCTAATAAAAAGACCAACTTTTTTTTGACACCATCTGAAGTTAAATAAGACCAAAATTTCTTGTTTAGAGAATTACAAAAAATATTTCTCTTTGTTCAAATGCCAGAAAACATATTACTTATTCTTCATCTTATATATTGTATATTAAACAAAGCTTTTAAATTAAAAAGAAAATTAAGTTAGTATATTTGTTTGTAACAGGATGGGAAGACTTTGCAGGACGAGCTGGAGATCATTGAGGGAATGAAGTTTGACCGTGGTTACATCTCTCCTTACTTCATCAACACCGCTAAAGGTAACGTCACTCGTCTGACCAACCCCATCCAAGGTCAGGGTTTGGTCATATTTAGATCTCTCGCCATCCGTCTTGTTTTGCTTCCAGGTCAGAAGTGTGAGTTCCAGGACGCCTACCTGCTGCTCAGTGAGAAGAAGATCTCCAGCGTCCAGAGCATCGTACCGGCTCTGGAAATCGCCAACCAGCACCGCAAACCTCTGGTGATCGTAGCCGAGGATGTGGACGGAGAAGCCCTGAGCACCCTGGTTCTCAACAGGCACGTCTCGTCAAGTTTCTCCCCTCAACACAGAAACAAAAAAAGGTTTTGGACAACGCCTAAGTAACCGTTGATTGAACTTGCAGGCTGAAGGTCGGTCTTCAGGTGGTCGCTGTCAAAGCTCCTGGTTTCGGAGACAACAGGAAGAACCAGCTGAAGGACATGGCCATCGCCACCGGCGGCACGGTTCGTTTCATTTCAGCTCTCATTGGAAGATTGCCTTCCAGTCGGAATTAAATTAATGATGTTAAATAAAAAACTAAAATGTTGTTTTTACTTTATATAGGTTAATTAAAAAGAAAAAACTTAAATCACACTACTTTCCATATGTGACACCCTGAAGATTTCCATTTCAAATGGGAATATTTTAACAGAATGTTTGTGGCAATATGAATGTTGTCATGCAGTGACCCATACAATACCTTAAAATGTAGTAATAAATAGTCATTTTTATTATTAAAATGGCACAATAATATTCTATCTCCATATCAACCACCTCTACTTCCAAATGTCGATATCTGAGGTTAAGCATCAGCCAATACCAATTAGATACAGAAAATCAGCTGAATTGACTTAAAATGTTTTTTAAACAGACATAAATGTACGGAATTTTAATTATCAAAACAACAACTTAAATATACCAACAGCTTCACAAGTTTGGTCAAACATGTAAAAACAGCACAACTTGAATTTGTTCAGTCAGTGCAGTTAGGAGTAAAACAGCCAATGTAAAATAAATAATAAAGAAACTGATAAAACAATAGGTTGTTCAAATATGTAAAAAATAAACTGTAACAAAGCTTCTTTCAAATGATTCAGAAACTGCAATTAGGAATTCCAAGTAGGTAAATAATAAAGCATGGCATCACTCAAAGCATAGAATTAGACTGACTAGACCTGCCCTTATCGAGTGGGCACAATGTCACTCATAGATCTAGAATGTTTTCCCACATCAGGACGGATCCAGATGTTAACTTTGCATCGGTGCGTCTCTAGTCGACCCCTGACTGGATGTGTGTCTGCAGGTGTTTGGTGATGAAGCTCTGAGTCTGGCTCTGGAGGACATCCAGGCTCACGACTTTGGCAGAGTGGGGGAGGTGCAGATCACCAAAGACGACACCCTGCTGCTGAAGGGCGGAGGCAGCCCCGCCGACATCGAGAAGCGAGCGGCAGAGATCGCCGAGCAGCTGGAGAACACCACCAGCGACTACGAGAAGGAGAAGCTCAATGAGAGGCTGGCCAAGCTGTCTGACGGGGTGGCTGTTCTCAAGGTAAACGCTCGCGCTCCGTCAGTCGTTAAGGGATTTGGGGAACAAGCATGTGACTTCTCCGTGGATTGCCAGGTGGGGGGAACCAGCGACGTTGAAGTGAACGAGAAGAAGGACCGCGTGACGGATGCCCTGAATGCCACCCGGGCCGCCGTGGAGGAGGGCATCGTTCTCGGCGGAGGCTGCGCTTTGTTGCGATGCATCCCGGCACTGGAAGCCCTGAAAACCGCCAACAGTGACCAGAAGATCGGTGAGTAGAGCGCATCCTCTTCGCTCCATCTCCTCTAGTCGACACGCGAGCTCTGCCTCATGCTCTCCGTCGTTCTGTCTCAGGCGTGGACATCATCAGGCGGGCGCTCCGTATTCCTGCCATGACCATCGCTAAGAACGCTGGTGTGGAGGGCTCCCTGGTGGTGGAGAAGATCCTGCAGGGAGCGCCAGAGATGGGCTATGATGCCATGCAGGGAGAGTACGTCAACATGGTGGAGAAGGGCATCATCGACCCCACAAAGGTACAGGACAGACTGAAGATGAAGCTCACCGCACCCACTTAGTGTTTGAGTCATTAAAGGGACAGTATCATGTGAAATCAACTTTATTGATCTTTCCATCCAGTTATAATGTTAATCCCTCATCAAAAACATACCTGGAGTGTTGTGGGGATTCTTTCATGCATGTTAGAGAAATCCTTTAATCTCCAAGGGAACCATTCAGCTGTGCTAAACAGTTGGTGGGACCTAGCCCCGCCTTCAAGATGCAGCTCCTCCTACGGTCTGCAGCCTCCAAGATCCTGCCTCACTGAAGATATATGACAAATTGTGGCAGGGGCTGTTTTACTCATAGGTAATAAATCTAAAATAATTGGTTTGTCTCATGATCAATGTAAAGAAGCTCATTTTTGAAAGCTTGTTTGGTTACAAAGAAAATACCAGACTTAGAAAGATGGAATAAACACGTTTTCTTGTAGTTGTATTTTACTGGGAAACAAAAACAAAAAATATTGCGCAGTTTGTATTTTGCTGTGGGATTTCTTCCCTGATTAAAGCTTGAAACTAGTCGTATATGTTTTTTATATTTCAAATCACTGCTCAGTTTTGAAGAGCTGCTGGTTTGGGCTGCTAGACCAACACAAAGCAGTGCAGAACTGTGAAGTGTAAGAGAAATGGTGCATAGAAATATTTTAGCGAAAATCTGAAGAATATGGCTTGCATATAGTCACCTTCCTAAAATAATAGTCTTAAGTAATTTTCTGCCAGAAGTGATTAAATTTTTTTTTTACAACAAAAAAATTGCCCCCTTTCCATTGCCTAAAGATAATTTAGTCAAAATTATTCCTTTTGGCAAAAAATTACTTAAATATTATTTTACAAAAGTGACAATATGGCATTGTATCCAGCCCATTTAGATTTGACACCCTTAGTGACAAAACAAAATTAAAATCCTGACTTCAGAAAATTGGTAAAAATCCAGCTGCAGTTTCAACCTCTGCCACAGGGGGCAGCGTTGTCCTGCAGACAACAAATAAGCTATAACTATCCTTCTCTTTCTCCTGCAGGTGGTACGGACGGCGCTGATGGACGCCGCCGGAGTCGCGTCTCTACTTTCCACCGCCGAGGCCGTCGTTACGGAGATCCCCAAGGAGGAGAAGGAGATGCCAGCAGGCATGGGGGGCATGGGAGGAATGGGAGGAATGGGAGGCGGCATGGGGTTCTGAGCCGGGCCTGCCGACCCTGTACAGACTGAATCATCAGATTTGAGCTGGATTGACCACGATTCCTCCGGAGCTTCACTTGGTTTGACGGCTCAGTGGACTGAGAGCTGCCGGAGCCCTTCTTCGTATTCCACACTGGCACCTGAACGCATCATGTAACCTGCTCAGAGGGAAGCACTAACAGAGGGTTCACCACTAGGGAGGGTTTGGTTTGTTTCAGCCTCACGTGTCTGCAGAGAAACGCAGAGTTCTGAATCTGTGTGCATTGTTGCATGTGGAGAAAATGATCACGCTTCTTTTTTTCTCCAGAATGTTCTGATTGATTTGATGAAACCACCCACCTCTCTGCCCAGTTGCTCTTGTTGAGTAGCTGTAGTCCTGCAGGCTGAAACAAACAGAACCATTCCTATGTGGACCAGAGAGAGTAGGCCTTCAATGTCCATGTCTGGATTTTTATTTTGTAGTAGTTTTTTTTCTGTTAATTCTTCTTATGTTTTTGTAATATACATGTCTGTCATCATCGATCCGAATTAAAGCAGTTTTCTTACAGACTACGAGCGTTTCGTTACGTCTTCACTCTGAGTGCCTAACAGGCCTGTTGAGTCTGAATGTTTACTGACATGCTGACCCTCGTTAGCGTAAACTTGACCCTGATATGTTCTGTGACAGTGTGAATGTGAAACTGTATCTAGTCCTGTAGTAAGACGTGCAAGAAGCAGCCAGTAGGTGGCGCCTGTGTTCCTGAAAGTGGTCATCAGGTCATTTCTGTTGAGTAGACATGGTTGTTTTTGTTTTTTTTAATAAATCAGTGTCCATATTACGTTTGAATTTAGTGCTTCCTTTATAGGTTAATTTAAATCACTCAAGCCAACTTATTTCAGTAAAGAGAAAAAAAAAGTAAACAAATGTAAAATATAAGAGGTAAGTTTTCCATCATCCTACCATTCAAAAATTAATACAGAAATTTGGTCACTGCTGAAGACGTTGGCTCACAGTGCTGCATCTGAGCACACTATCGGAAAGGTAGTTGGAAGGAGAAAGTTTGGTAGAGGGGAAAACAGTCCCAAAAGGACTGCGAGTCAAAGCTTATTGAAGTTTGGGAGGGATTCATAAAGCCTGGCCTCACAAAGGTCTGCTTTGCTCAGGCAGCTCCTTCAAACTAGCAGCAATTAGCTAACACCTGGTGGAACTGCAAATCTACATAGAAACTCAAACAGTCCTAACCAATGTAAACAGCATGAAGGAGGAGCATTGTTATGGCCTACTGAAAAGGGGTGTCAGACAGAATAGAAACTTCTTAAAAGAGACAGAAGCCCAATTTCAATGCAAACTGCAAAGACTATTATGTCATATCTCTGTCTCTCTCTCTAGCATTTTTATAACTGATTGTGCTATAAAGTTTCACTTATGTGGTTAAAATACATAACACCACCCCTTTAACTGAGTAAGAATCTAGTAAATTTAAGTCAGTCAGAAATGAAACTTTGAATTCTGCAGCAGACAGTACTGTCTCTACCTCAGAGCTCAGACAACTGGTGTCAATTGCTAAACTTTGTTTATTAACTCATGTTTCTGTCTCCAGATAATACAATTGCAATAATGTATTTACTTGTCTCAGTAAGAAGGAACTATTTTGTCCAGAACCTGCTGCATGACATCCAACTTGCTAAAGAAGAGTTGATATCATTTCTGTTTTAAAATACCTCCAGTTGGTTTCAGAATAAAAGTTAAAATCATACTTCTAAACTTCATGCGATGACTTTGGTTTTTTTCCATCTGCTCGCTTTTCTGTGAACACACTTTATCTGAAAATGGCTTCAGGCTCTGTAACAAAAACACCTGACTGTTTAAACAGGTCAAAGGTCAGGAAAATGTGTGCATTAAACTTTGTCACTCTTCAAGAAAGAAACCACAGGAAGTAGTTTTTCTTTGTTTTTTAGAAAAAAAAGTACTTTATACATCATGCAGTTGGTACATCGTCTGAAGACTTTGAAAACACAGACATCATTATCACACAAAGACCTTTCCAGAAAAAAAAAACAAACACACACACACCAGTCTCCATCCTCTTCTAAAAAGCAGAGTACAGCTTCCTCAGATGTTCAAACTAATATTTACAAACTGACACTTGAAGCTGCCTGAGTTAACATTTACAACCAGCCACAATAAAACTGAATAAAGCAATGAAGGCGATCATAAAAATAAAAAAAATAAACTGACAAAGAGGAGATGATAACATTGCTGTGCAAAAAAAAAAAAAAAAAAAAAAAAAAAAGATACCTTTCAGGATTGAAATGTTTGCATTGTGTAAATGTTAACCATCAGCTACAAGTAAAACAGACGACCATTTATCAGTAAAACTAAATAATAAATAGGAGATAATGACCATGATGTTCCTTTACACTGGAGATAAATATGCAGCCAGCAGGCCTGGAGGCACAGAGTGGGCAGGACAGTTGAGACTGTCATGGAAACAACTTCCTGTTGGGACGTTCGGGCCGACCACGGAATCAAACTTCCAAATCTAATGAACATTAATCGTTTTGTTCCTTTATGCTTCCGTTTAGTCATTAAAGCTGGAATAATTTTATAAGTTACATGAAACTGTCACCATGTTGTGGCAGTACAGTACGAGAGACAATCTCTGGAGAAAAGAAATCAATCAATATCCTCCGTCTTCTCCCAGTGCTAACCAGAAACAACCAAACAGAGAAAGGAGGCGGGACTTAGTGCCGTCAATCATGCGCAAAACTCACCCCATCACTCCATTCTCTGCCACACTTCAATGTCAGAGGTTGTCCTCAATGCTAAGGTTAGATAGCATACCCACCAATGACGGTGGATAAACAGTTCTCTGACATTAGCACATGTAGCAGAACATTCACAAGTTTGACTGACAGCACTAAGCCCCTCCTCCGGGCTCTGATTGGTTGTTTTTGGTCAGGAGTGAAGCATTTCTTCAGTCAGCAGTAGCAGCTCAGGAAGGACGTGGATAAGATCTTTTCTCAGATTATCTGACTCATACTAATTTTAACAAATATGTAAAACGCTTTTTAAAAAAAAAAAAAAAAAAAAAAAGTTAGATACTGCAACTTTAATTTGAGAGCAGCTTGAGTCTCATATCTGGCTTCCCTTCCTCAGTTTCATCCCTTTTGAATCAACTTCACACAAACTGTCCCAATAATACTGATGTGAATCATTCTGAAAACATACACCAAGCGTCTCCTGATTGAATAATATTAATAGCACACATGGTTCGTCATCTGATCAGTTCCAGACATCAATGGAAGCTGGAAGCGTGGAGGAGCAGAGGTTAATGAGAGCGTGTCTCTGTTTACCGAGCTGAGCCAGACTAAAGGCGCCGCAGCCTTGAACATCTGGCTGGTTCATGGAGGCTGAGCAAACAGCAGCCAACATGAGGTGAGCTGGAAACATCCGGACCGGTCTGAACCGGGTCCCAGGACGCGGACCCATCCCCCCCATCTGAGAACGGAATCGCTCCGTTTTCCCCATGACCCACTGAGATTAATGATCAAATACTGAAACTGCACTGATGAGCTCCTGATGAGTAGAATATGTGTAAAAATAAAACCTGATTTTGGGAGTCGAGCTACTGAAAAAAGATAAATATCTGCCATCATTAGTGAGACAAGATATTAGGACCATTGTAGGTAGAAGAGAGAAAGGGGGGGAGAAATAAATTTACTAATGAACGCTGGAATTTTTTAGATTAGTCTCAGACATTTTCTGAGTTCTAAAAGTTAAAAATTTTCGACTTTTCAAACTTAGAAATTTCCAAGTTCTTTTCTAGAACATTTGAGATTGATCTCAAAATTCCTGTGTGTTTTTTTTATTAACTATACAATGCCCTTAATATGCCATCATATATTGGTGACAGCAAAAAAAAAGTCAAAACTCAAAAATATTTTCAGATAAATAATGGAAAGAATAACTTATAATCTGAGCAGTCTGGAGGACAGTTTTTGAAAACTACTGGTCAGAAAATGTTTGAATTATGTCCAAAATGTCAGACCTCGCTTGGTCTAACTACGTAATTTTACCTTTATTTATTTATTCAAACGCAACGCTACGTTAGGGGGAACGTAAAAGTGAAATAACCGTTTCCATAGCGACCTGACGGTACAGTATATGAGTCGTGTTCTGACTGCGTGACCTGTGGGATCACATTTTGTTTTTGTGCCCTTTAAAGTTGAAGCGACCACAGAGGAGCGTCCAGATTCCTGAGGCACCTGAACGCCTCACCTGGACCCTGCTGATGCAGCTCCCCTTCAGCTCGCCTCTATAAATCATTGATCTTTTTACAACAGGGGTGTCCAAACTTTTGCCCTCGGGGGACCAAAACTGGCAAATTTAAACATTCAATCAGAAATGAAAAAACTGCTTTGTCATTTTTAGTTTTGGTTTCACTAGCTCAACAACACAATTTGTTTTTTATTTGTATATCATTAAAATATCTAAAACATTAAAAGGACTTTGGACTGTTGCTTTATTCAAAGTAATAACTTCCACATTTTTCCATATTTTCCATTCAATCAATCAATGATTTGATTTCATTATCAATTGTCAAGAAGTCATGAATTTTCTCCATTCGGCCAAACAGAAGCATTTCAAGGGCGACAAATGGCCCCCCGGCCTCACGTTGGACACCCCTGTTTTACAAGCATCAGTACCAACTGGCATGTCTCCCATAGGGAGCTCTCCTTCTACATAGTTTCTATAATATGTTAGCTTACTATATTAGATTTATATTCATCACTTTTGCTTTACATCTCTTAGATTTAGCTTCTTTATGTTCTAATACGTTCTAATGCTCCTCTTTGTATTTCCATATAAATAGAGGTTAGAAAATGCTTCATAGTGAACTATAGAAAAACTTCCCTAAAAACCAATCGATCAGACCAATCCCAACGCCCGGCTAGCGTCGCTCAGTGCAACTTCTCTCAACGAGTTGATTTATTCAGAACTCCTCTAACGGAGACTTTCACAATCCGATTTGACAAAGACAAGCAACAAATCCTCCGGTTCGACGCGCTGGAACCAGAAAAGGCTCACTTGGAAGAAGGCCACTTCATGTAGAAAAGTGTTCAACAAACAGCTGGCGATCAGTGAAAAGTTTTATGAAATGCTAACGCTAAAATGCTAGCCATTCCGTGGCTCCAGCTGGATTTCCTGATGTGCTTCGTCAGACGTGACAGCATTACGGTTTAAACGGAGTTGCAGATATTCTTTTTAAAAACGAGCGGGCTGCTCCGTCTCTATGGTTACGGCTGGCAGCCGCTTCCTGACAGGTTCTTCGCTGCTGTGGGAAAGGCACTGCGCGGGGCGGCGGTCCTCTGGCTCTTTGGCGTCGTGTTTCGCTTGTGTTGTCGTGTGAAGCTGATGGGCGGGGCCACGGGGGTGGGAGGTCGGCGGCGGGTGCTACGTGTGGTGGACCTCGTGGAACATCAGCTCACGGGGGATGGGCGTCTCGGCGCCGTGTATCGTGGAGGCGCGGCGCTCGAACGCCGACACCATCTGCTTCACCACCTCGTCGAAGAAGACGTTGGCGAGCTGGGAGTGGAGGAGGGAGCGGAACTCGAAGGAGATCTGGACAGGGGGCAGGCTTCAGGTTAGCAAACATTTCTGACAACATGTGGTCTCAGGGAAACTGCGTCGTCACACACACTTGCTGCGTTTCCATTTGGCCAGAAAGTTGCACAATTTGACATTTCGAAAATAACTCTACTTAATGGAAACATGCCAATTTCAGAAAATACTTGTTTTTGATTTGAAAAACTAGTCAGCGCTCGGATCAAGTGGGTGTTTTTTGGCTGTATTGAAATTGGTTTATTTTGTAAAACTGCAATTGAAACACTTCCTTTTGTATCAAGAGTATGGCTGTCACAATAAACAATACATCAATTAACTGCATAATACATTAAAACGAGCTCAATAATTTTAAATTACATGATTTATCATTGTTCTATTTTGTCTCTTCCTGTCAAAAACTGGATGACAAAAGTCTTCATTCTGGTTCCTTGGTCTCTTTTTCTGAAGGACAGTTTTGTGTACAGACACTTTGATTCATTTTATTTGTTGTTTCTGTTGTTTTGTTCATTTATTTTGGATATTTTAAAAATGTCTTCCAGTTCCAGTGTTAAATGTTCATTAGAATTTAAAGGTTTATTGATCTATGAGAATGTGTTCTTGCATTATTATGAAATTACCAGTATGTTACTTAAATATGGTCTCAAAACAACAATATTATTGTTTATAGCAATAACTACTGGGACAATTTATCCCCCACCAAAGTCTGTTATGGTGTTATCTGGTTCACAAGTCACATGACCAACAGTGGACACTGTGAAGAAGACAACAGGAAGTAGTTGGAGGACGATGGCGCCTCATGTTTTTTAATAACTTATCACGTGATTTTAATTGAGCTTCTTATTTAACAAAAACAGTCTGAAATTGCCTTTTTTCGACTTTAGCGTAATATTGACATAATGTTGCACATTTGGAAATGAAAAGCAGCTAATGTCTCTATGGCTACATTCACACAGCAACACTTGATGCTCAATTCCAATTTTTTTTTTTTTGCTAAAATGCCATCAGTTGTTTGCTTGGTCATCTATAGCACTAACTAAACCCAACCTCCAACAGACTTCAGTCTGAATGGTTTACTTTACTCACAGCGAAATCCACAGTGCAGGTCCGAGGGTAACCAGGGAGGCCCGGGCTGAAACGCCACACCGTCTCCAGGTGGTTGAACAGCTTCCCGTCTGAACAGGACGCCTAAGGACACACACACACACACACACACACACACACACACACACACACACACACACACACATACACACATAAACCCATTTAGGTGGCTTCAAACTTCCACTGACAGAGTGATACCTCATTCATTTGTGTATTATCTGAAACCTTCTGGTATCGTTGCCCCAAAATCTGACCTTTAACCTAATATTTCCTCCAGCCTTCTGTCCAGGGAGAGAAGTGTGACTGGTTGGAGCAGCTGGCTCCAGCCTCTTTGTTCTGACCTCAACCCTCCTGGGCCCACAAATCACAGAACAACCTGATTGGTGCTGCTCAGTCAGGCTCACAGGAACATCCTGTCCTTTGGTGGTTTACAGCTTTTAGTCTCTTGGATTTGTTTTTCCCTCCAAAGTCAATCAGCTTAAAAAGAGTTAGGTTGGCTTTTTTTTTTCCAGTTAATGTCAGAGTTATGTTTAAATGTAGAAAACAAATACCAGAGCAGTCCCCAGATCTTCTCCAGAAGTACGTAAATGAAAGTCCTGAGTCCAAACCCATTCATCTTTAGTAACTAACGATTTCATTGTTAACTGGTTTTATTTCCTAAGAAATGCTCCATCTGTGCATTTTGACCCTTATCTGATTGAACACGAACCAAAGTCAATTAAAGTAAATGTGTTTATGGAACAGTAACAGTTTTGATTCATTTAATAAAATAGTTTTAAAAAAAACAAACAACTGTTATCTGATTGGCTGATCACAGGAAAATCTGGTTGATTCCACCCTGTGTCCAAAACGTGGCTCTAACTCTGTGTGGCCCCCGACTGCAGTTTAGGAATGGTCCAGACTGGCCCTCCAGTTTGACTTTTAGCCTGAGAATTTCAGTGACAAATTGAATTCTAATGCAAAGTGTTCTTTTCTTATTAGCTATATTTTCTATTCATTTTAATTTCATAAAGAAGAGCCGCAAAACATCCGGCAACTTTTCGCTTACAAAAAAGAAAAAGGCTGGTTCTGTTCTGTTAAACCTGCTTTGAAAAGAAAGTTATTCTTTTTAGCTGCCATGATTGGACAAAGATTTTCTAGACCAACCAAACTGGGAAAGAAAAAAAAAATAACGCACAAAGTCAGGAAACTGTCCACCTTTTATTAGGCAAAAAAGGCTGATACTTTGTTTCATTAAAAATAATGAATATTTAATTCATTTCTGAGCATCTACAAACAAACTAGAAAAATTATTTTTGCATTTTAGGTTGGAAAAACAATATGGCTCCTGAGTTCTTTCTGGTCCATGTTGAAAAAACGTTTGGACCCTCTGAATTATGAAAATGAACCGATGTGAGGTTTAAATAAAACTAAAAAATGAAATGAAAATGTCACTATGGTTACATGAAGCTCCATACAGTGTGTTTTTGTTGTTATAGGAATGCAAGGAATATTAACCCTCAGCTTTGTCATCAATTGGTGGGCAGAAACTGTTTATTCAGCAAAAAAAAAAACAATAAAAGAACGTCCAGTTCTGAGACTTCAGTCACAGCTAATCATCAGCTCTGCTTTGACTATTCCTTTTCCCTCCTGAGGGTGGAACAGATATGAGGTGGTTGTGTCAGGATCACAGAGCGGCTGAGAAAATGAACACAAGCTGCTCATCAAAAACTCAAGGTTTCAGCCACTTCTGAGTATTAATAACCTTTTCCACCCTCTCCTAATGTCAGACATGTTCAGGTTGTGAATTTCCACCTGATCTGCTCTGAGGGACGAGGAGAACTTCTTTCTTTCCATTTAAAATTCTTTCAGAGACTTTACAAGCACCGTTTTAAATGAAAACATGGCTCCTCTCAACAAGCTTAAACAACTACTTCTGACTTGTGAGGTTTTTAAAAATGCTCCAACAGGATGAAGTTGCAAGTTTCCCCAAAACATCCAAATCGCAGAGTCATCCTGACAGAGGCAGATCAACTCTGAGAACGAGTGGAACGGGTTTGTTTTCTATAAAAAACTGATGTGTGAGGTTCTACAGAGGCAGAGGGGAAAACGGGGAAACAGAGCTGCTTCTGGAAACTTTACTTTAAAAGTAATAAAGCCGAAATCTGTCAAAAACTCTGTTTAAAGTTCACCCATCATGGCAAACTTCTCCATTACTGACCTGTTTTATCAGCCCTGCCTTTATCCCCCCACATCAACCACAGTCCATGTTGAACTGTTGAAACAGCTGCTGTTGAGCAACATTTTGTAGATGTTTTAGAAGATCCTACTCAGATTTCTTTAATCAGAATATGATATTTTGAATAACTGTACAGTAACTTTTTCTTATGCTGTAAATGTGTCCTTACTGTACAGTCTGTCATTGTTACTTCTGTTTTTACATTTTTCCCTGAATTTCCCCATGGAGAGAAAACAAAGGTTATTTCTATTCTGTCCTATTATTGGTGTCGGTGCTGAAATCCCTCTGAAAAGTTGAACTTATGACTATGCTGAATATTAAACACACTTTAGGTTGGAAACTTTACGCAGCAAGTTGTAGCGGTTTTCTGACAAACAAATGTTCCCGTCTTAATGGATTTCATTACATTTTTCGGCTTTTTTCCTATAAAAATGTACATTTCTCCCATTATTTCCCCTCACATTGTGGGAAAAGGCATAATAAAATATCTCAAATCATTGCACACATTCATGTACATGCTCAAAATAGGGCAGCATGATATTAGAAATACTGCAATATTTGCTTGCTGTCTTCTCTCCGGTCTGTGTTTCCTGCTCTATGTGACCGTTAGCATCTCATTTCTATCACAAGACAACTGTTATACAAGAATAGTCTCTAAAGTACACCCAGGTGAATGAAGGGGTGTAAATACTTTCACGAAGCGCTGTATTTGGGCTATTTATGCTTGTGCGTTACCTTGACCAGGTGGGGTCGCACCGTCGTGACGAGGGAGGTGTAGTTCTCCACCACGGGGGGGAAGCCCACCATCAGCTTGGCCTTGCAGAACCCGGAGCGCCTGAACACAACGTCCGACTTCTTACACCAGGGAACGAAGTGGCGGTAGTTTTCCACCTCCGCCACAACGTCATAGATTTCCTGCATGGAATACCTGCAGAACAGGGAGGGGAGTGGAGGTCAGTGGGCGGTTCATGTGACGCAACAGCCAACAGGACGGGGCGATGCAGGACCCATGACTGAGGCCAGAGAGGACTGTCAGGGGTGGAAAAAAAAAGAAAAAAAAAAAAAGAAGAAACAATTAAATTAAGATCAGACGTGGTGATTGTGAAGCTCTGGAGTAGAGCTAGGACGTGCAGAGTGAGGGACACGCAGAGACAATGTCCAGTTCCAGCTGGGGGGGAAATAGCTGGCACCTTCTGGAGTCTATTTATACCAGCAGATTTAGTGATTATGACCTCTGTGTGGAACACTTAGTGCGTCACTCATACATGTGGACAGAGGGGCAGTCCGGGTACTTAAAGTATGAAAGTTCGACCTGTGAAGGACGGCAATGACGGGGCAAAACAGCTCTGGACAGGACTGGAACAATTAATCAGATTAAACGTGATTAAATAATCGTCAAATGATTAACTGGAGTATACAGAGTCTTTAAAAGGCCATTTGGTGAAAGAACAACACAGTCAGAGCATCAAAGATTAAATACAGTTTACATTTAAGATGCAAAAAAAAAACCAACCAAACAAAAAAATAAAAAATACAACTTCTTTGTCTGTAAATCTGTTCTACCCAGAACTCTCCAAGTGACCGTTTTAACTTCACCTGGTTCAAAGTCTTAAAAAATCTCTTCAGTTCCTTTTGGTGGTTAATTCAAAAAATAATCAACAGATCAGCCCTACACTGTAAGGCTACAGCTAGCGAATCAAATTCTGCAGACTTTTTATTTAACCACTCAAGTCTTTTCATAGCAAGAAAATAAACTTTTTTGCCTGAAGAGCAATAATATTTGCTTCTTTGCATTTTTGTGTATTTTCAATAGTATACATATTAGACTTAAACTTAAAGGTAAAATTTTATATTCTTTGGACAGTTTTGGATTAATTACTGCTGTGACTGTGTTGTCCTTTCAGAAAATGGCCTTTGTTAGACTGTAATTTCATTATTAAATGATTACTATATTAACAATTTTTTCAATAACTGACTAATCATAATTAATGTGCCCTAGGATGTACTGCAGATAAGTTCAACAGAAAGGGCTGAGCTTTTCACGTTGATGTCAGAAGTACTGACAGATGCTGCAGATGCATTCTTTGCTACAAATAATCAAACATTTACTAGAGAAATTCTTTGTTATTGCTTTTTTAACAATAAAAAAATACTTTGCCATTTAAAAAAGGAATTTAATTATTTGCTTCTTTGCATTTTTGTGTATTTTCAATAGTATACATATTAGACTTAAACGATTAAATAAAAAAATCTGCAGTATGTGCCAAATCTTCTATTTGATTAATTGATTATTCGCCAGAATTAAAGGAATAATCGATTTCTCAAACAATCATTAATTTATATTTCAGCTCCATCTTCAGTAAGGTGGAGCTTTCCATCCTTGTGCTTCCTGGGCCTCACACTGATCTCGCCGAGAAGAGTTTCATTTTGTTGCAGATGGAGACACAGAGACGGGATCTTTGTGTTCTTTATTTTCTGTGACAGTGTGAAACTAAACCTGATCTGCTCCACATGAATTGGCAGTGTGTCTGCCGGTGTTACTCTGAGGAAGCAACATCCGGAGAACAATGCAGTCCATAAAACACTGCTTTTACCCAAAAAGGATGTACAACTAACCAAAAAAAAACAAACAAACAAACAAAAAAAACACACTGCTGCCCCTTTAAGCAGGGCCAGAACACAACGCTGAGGGTCCTGCTGAGATCTGAATTTATCTCTCTCATTAAAAACCTTAACGAGCCTGTGGACGTCCTCGAGGTTTTGCTTACTGTGAGCAGATGTTGTTTTTCAGGTTTTTCTCCACAATCTGCGTTTCAGTGAGTTCAAATGTTTTTCTTTGTTTAAAGTCGAGCCGCACCTTCTCTAATGAATGAATTGTTCCTCACAAAAAAAACCCAACAACAACCAGCGTGCAAGTCTAGTAATGGACATCGCTAATGTCCTCCATTTCCATCCTCTTTCATGTAATCATCCTGGCCCGACCTTCAGAGCAGCAGCTAGTCGGACATTTCCTTTACTAGCATGACGGGGTTCTTAGAGTAGAAATATGTGGGGGAGGGAAACAGCAGAATAAGGTGTAGCTAACATGCTAACTAAACCTCAGCTTGAATAATGCCATCAATAAGAGTTATTTATTATTGTATCAATTTAAAATTAATTTATAAGAAAAATATACTTAATAAACCCTGGAAGATTTTGTTCCTACATCATAATTGAAGCATTTCCCATCAATACATTTTAACAGCTGAACTGAGTTTTTGGAAGAGACAGAAGAGATTGGTTGCCCTCCTTCAGCCTGCTGACAGGCAGTGCACAGCTGGGAATGAGAGAGAAGCAGCAGATGATACTCCTCGGTACCACAACCTGAGCCAGGTTCTGTATGAAAGTAAGCAGATGTGATGCAACTGCTAATGATGACTTCTAATTTCATGGTAAAGTTTGGTGCTATTAAAGCTGCCTGTAACTTTTAGTAAAAAAAATAAAATAACCTGACATTTGATGAAACTGTCACTATGTCCTAACTCAAACAGATAATCTGTAAAAACATTGAGCTTCCCCACTACCTTCTAGATCATTCCGATACTTTAGACATTACAAATCTGGTAAAGTACCGTAAGTACTAAATCAGGTCTGTCTGTAGCTGATCTGACAGCAGAAAATAAGATCTTACAACAGAGTAAGAAATAAAAGACACACAGACAAAGAATGAATGAAAACAGCTGGTAAACGGTGTTAACTTACCCAATGATGCGTCTTTCTGAATACTCCTTCCTCTTGGAGAGGGAGCCAGTGAGGTTGAAGAAGCTGCGTGTCGGCAGGACGATGGGCCGACCGGACATGGCTCCGCCCAGCAGAGGAGGCACGCGCGTCATCAGGATGCCACATGACGACAGGTATCTGGTCGGCAAACAGATAGAGACACAGAACATGAGGCGTGCAGACTAAAAGACACTTTCAGTTTGGAAACCTTGATCGATTTGTCCTCCAGACAACCCCAGATAAATCAGTTAGTCAGCAGAAACAGGGCAGTAAACACTAGAGCTTACAGAGGAGCACCACTGCATGTCCATTAAACATAAAATTACACAACTTGAAAATACAAAAATAAATTAGCTTAATGGATTCATGCCAGTTTCTGGAAAAAAATAAAAAATCCTATAAAAGTTCTTTGGACTGTACTTTCGGAATGATCAAATATTCATGTTTCACAGAACTGCAATGGAAACACTTTCTTCACTTCACACGAGTCACATGATGAACAGGCCGATGTTACTACTGGCGGAAACGTCGATGAAGATGACAAGAAGTTGTAGAAGAAAGATGTTTTGTTTGGTTTTTTTCAGACTACAATTTCCCCAAAACTCTGCACATGTAACCACGCCAACAACTGAATACCACGTCTCCCCTGACAGCTGATGAGCGCTAGCGCCATGACTGAATTATGAGCTGCCATGGTTTTGAATGTCTTATCGTTTGAACAAGTTCATGCACGTTTAATTTTGATTTAATTTCTTATTTAATGGAAGCACTGCAATTGCGAAATAGTGTTTTTTCAGCATTAACCAAAAATAGAGAAATATTTGTGCACATTTGTAATGGAAACGCTGCTCTCTACCACGACAGACAGCAGATGTTTTAGGATCTACAGTCAGTCTAGCTGAGGGATAAAGACTGCAGAGTGTCAACTTTACACCAGAGTTTGCGGACTTTGATATGATGATGTCGACAAATACCAGCAGATTTCAATAGGGATCACTTCTGGGGACTAAGTGGTCACATGAGGCCGTGTCTCCAGGTATGTTTTTGATGAGAGAATATTACAAAATTATGGAAAAAAAAAAAGAAGTTGACTTTACATAATTCTGTCCTCTTACGGGACATAAAATCAGTATGCAAGACCTCAAATAAAACGAGAAGTAAAGATGGTCAGGAAAGGCCTGATTAGTGCATCTTCACTCTGTCCATTCAAAGTGATGAAGAAGAAAAGTATAAAGGCCAAAAAGTGAAGCAGCCAAACAAACAGCATGATGAAGGTTGATGAACGACATGAATAAATCTCTTCAGATCTTTCTGAAAAATCTCTAACTTAATGTTGGCAAAAACCCCTCAGGTGCCTCTTTGATGAATACTTTGTGCAACATAATTACAGACTAGAAAACGAAAAGCCACAACTTAGGAACCAGCCAGTTCTTATTTGAGGTTTTGTGGTTCCAAGTTTTTCCATTTTTAACAATACCTATTTCTGCTTTACCTGCAATTTAGAATATATGTTTTAAAAGATCACAGTTTCAATGTTACATTTAATGCCAGTTGCTGAAGTTTACAAAGCAACGTGACATTCTGAATTCAGTGTGGTGACCAGAACGGCAAATGATGATCTTGTTCTACTGCTCAATATGCAGGAGCTTATTCTCTCTCTCTTTCAATGTACCAAAAATAAAATTATATTTTATATTATATTAGAATTATATTTTCTCTTTTTTTAAGTGTTATAAATACTGATATATATGTATAAGTTTAATTATATGTCATAAGTTTAATTCTGAGACACAGATGAGAACAAACGTACTCTGAATACAAATAGAGTATTATTACACAACCCTGTGAAGTCCCAACACTTGCATGCTGGGCTGTCACTGTAAACCAGCAGGACCTCTGGCTCCACAGGCTGTTTTCTAGGAAGCCGACGCTCCTCCACAAATAAACCTCCAACAGGACAGGAAGTGAATGCATCACAGGAAGCGCTTTCCCCACTGGTTTCTTGTGTTTCCATACACAAGAAACCAACGACGGACAACTACAGAGTTATGTGAAAAAATGAGGACACCCTTAAGGGAGTGTGTTTTGGTTTGTTGGTTCAAAAATTTTTGGACATATGCATATTCATTTTCAGTTTCTAAAAGGAAATTAAAATCTTACCGTATGATAATCAGAAGTAAAAAATAGCAGTTATCAAACACAAACATTATAAAAGGTCATCTGCTTTTATTTAAAATAGACAAGCAGGACTGACTATATGACGTATTCTAACACTAAAATACGTTCTGAGCAACGTTTACTTCTGACCTGTCAAAGCAACGCATTTTTCCAGACGACAAATTGTCCCAGAACTTATTGTGATAAATGATAATACTGTTGTCAAAATGTCAATTCCAAATCATTTTATTGTTCTAAACCAGCGAAGCCCAGTTTTACAGTGACTGCTCTCTCTATCAAACTATTAGAATTTTTCTCTTCTAATATGTTTGCCACATAGGTGTGGCAATTTAGAAACACAAATGTGAAGCTAAAATAATGCGTTTAAAATAATAGTAATACATTTTATTTGCATTGCACTGTTCTAAAAACTCTACAGGAATCAAGCAAAATTAAAAACAGAACACTTGAGTACATCCAACTAAATCTTAAAAGAAAGAAATACTTCGATACACACAGCAAAAACAAACAACAAGAATGTAAAAGGTCCATTAAAAGCTGTTCTGAAAAGTTTGTGTGTTTTGTGACTTTGATTTTTGATTAAATCAATTTAAAGTGCAAAAACAACAACAACAAAAAATCAATGGAAAGTGTTGATATTTGAAACTAATTAATTAATAAATGACTGATCAGTTATCACAACTGGAGTTTCTGCTCCAGCGCTCCTGGGATCAAGTGAACACGTCTGACCCAGATCCGTCCTGACGGCATGAATGAGGACTCTGTTAATCCGCTGACTTGTAACCTACACTGCAGCCCTGAGCTTGCACCTTAAATGGGGTCCTGCTACCGTGACAGCGGCGGCATGCGGGGATGCTGTCTGTGATTGGCCGCTGCTGAGGGACGGGGCCGGCTGCTTTCATTGGCTGGCAGTCGACCCAATAGCTGCTCCACAATGTCCCTGGCACCAGATGTTTCCCTGCCCCATGGAGGCGGAGGATTTCTGCAAAACTCTCTATTACAGTCCAAAACACTTCCAAACATTTATGAATTATTCAATAAATACATCAATTATGTCTACAATTTTATCAGAATGGTGCAAACAACATCAGAAAAGTATGTCAATATTAATTTTAGCCTAATTCCAAGAGTTGAATAAAAGAAGAAAATATAATAGAATTGAAAATATTTTCTAGCCTTCCTGCAGTGAAGTGTGGCTTATTACTGAAATTAAGAGCAGTTAATGTGATGCTGTGTTTGTTAAAGGACTATTCATTGGAAAGCAAAGTTTTGCTGTTGTAGAAACAAAATGATCAGAGGAGGCATTTCAAACTGACTTTAGCTTCTTTTATCAGCAGTTAGCCTTGCTAGTGTTACGCCTGTCACAATAAATCACAATAATCATTAGTATTTTTTAAGCTAATTTATTTCATTTATAGAAACTAATAATCTATTATATAATATATTTATGGTTTAGGTTTTGTATTGTTTTTTTTAAAGGTTTTATTGGCTCTAGTGGCCTTTATTTGAAAGTTAATTGACAGGAAAGTGGGTAATGAGAGAAGGGGGAAGACATGCAGCAAAGGTCGCCAGGCCGGGAATTGAACCCGCGACGGCCGCGTCAAGGACTAAGGCCTCCTTATGTGGGTTGTGCTTAACCCCTGCGCCACCACAGCACATCCAGGTTTTGTATGGTTTGCATTTTTTAAATTTGTTTTTATTTTGGATATTTAAAATATCTTCCAGTTCCATGACCAAACAAATACTGCACAACCAAGCCCCTCTGCCATCAGAAACATAAACAAAAACATTTGTTAATACTGGCCCAGATTTATTCATCAGATGGATACTGATGTGGTAATAAAATGCCAATATATTGTGCAACACTGGCACAAAGACTATTAAAACACAAAGAAATGGGAACAGAATTAGACTTATAAACACTGAAAAAGTCACAGGAATGCAAAACATACACATACTCCAAAACTAAAATCACACTGTAATCCAAAACCACAGCAACCTCATATCCTCAAGGCTTTACGTATTAAGAAGGTAATCTGCGGCATTAGGTTCTATAGAGCTGCACATACCTCTTACATAATAGCTTAAAAAAATAAATAGATATCCAATTATAACTTTATGAGCTGACATATCATGATGTCAGCAGTAGATGTCCGTCATGAAGTGTCATCTGGACCACCTGTTCCTAATGCAGACCTTCAACAGGAGCCAGTTCACCAGTACCTGGAACATGAGACAGCTGACACTCTGTTCTGACCTCACACAGGTGTACCACAAAAGACATGGCTGACCCTGACGAGCAATCAACTCAACAGGCAGCAGAAACTGGGCCCAAAGTTCAAAACAAAGGCTGTTTACTCTCTTGTTGTACCTGGGAGATGTGGATGCTGCAAACTGTGATGTCAACACATTGTCTATCCTAGGAAAAGCAGCCACAGCACAGGAAGTATGTATTCATACTAAGCTACACTGTGAAAATGTATCAGCTTTACCATTTATGCCCACAGTCACTTTGTTGCTAATATTTTTTTTAAATGATATTTTTAGATAGCTTATATGGGACATAAAGAAGTACTTCCAAATGTCTTTGGAACTAATGAAGGGAAAGCTCTACTTTAGGATACTGAAACACATTGTTCTCATTTAGAAGCTGTTATAAATGAAAATATCAGCAAACTGATTAACTATACTGGTTCTTGTTTTCCAGGGTTACAAGATATTAACCTCAATTATATTTTTACAAAGTGCAATTGTGGTTTACACTAAAAAAAGGGAAACTAAAAATCAAACCTATATCATCACAGAGACTTATAAGGAAACCTGTAATAACTGCGATAGAGAATAAACTGCTTGAATTAGGGTCTATTAAAGACAGGAATATTTTGTGATCCAGTTCATCGTTGACAGTACATTCTATTTAAATCGCATCCGCAGGTAACTTTATCAATATGTTGGTGTCATTAATAGATTAGCATTAATGAAACAATCACAGTATCAGTGTTTTTCCTGACTTATTTTGGTTTCAGTTTTGAACAGCAAAGTGACTGTGGGCAATTTTTGTGCGAGAAGCAGCAAGTTAATGTACATGACATTATAATACATACGGGATCTACTGGACTAAATGTAGCTCATAGCCAAAGTACTAGTGACTGATTAGAATATTTGTAGACCCCAGCCCAAATCGGCTTTTCCCCTAGCAACGCCTCTGACGTTTCAGTCTTTGAAAAATACGAGGTTCTTCTTATCAGATACAGCCATTTAAAGATTAACTTTAAAAATAGTGCAGTTACTTAAAATCTGTCACATTTAGTTATCAATAAACTAAGCTTTTTGTCCCCCAACGTGAACGGAGTAAGTTCACTACAGCTCCGGTTGCTGCCTGTGTGCTGGGAGCCTTGGGTGTTTCTCCCCAAACCCCTTCGGGCTTAGTCGACAGCAAACAGGCTACTTCTTTACCTGACATTATTCCTGGCCTGGATTTCCCGGCTCCCTGTGCTCGGTAACTGCTTCAGATACTCTGCTACTCTGCGTAAGCTGCGGCCGCCTCTCGCCATCTTCTTTCTTTTACGGTTTCTTCTTACGCCTGCTGGGACAAGTTTACAGGCATACAGCGGTGGTATGCTAGCCACGTTGACGTCACCTCCCTTCATCTTTGCTATTGGTCGATCCGTATCCGCTGAACGCTTTCATTGGTCGGTCAACCCATTCGTTGGTTGAGAGTAGTGACGTTTGAGCACGCGCCTAAGCGCATACCCGAGAGTCACGAGATGCTGGCTCCGGAGCTGTGTGAAACTGACACCCCACCCACGTCAAAAAATTCAGCAAATAGTCTGAATGGTTAGTGCTCCGTTTGTGCAGGTTTGTGCAGTTGAAATTTTCGTTTGTGCAGTTTTGGTTTCTGAGATATTAAAAATTATTTTTTAGGTCATCTAGAGTTCACCATCCCCCCATATCGCTCCAAAACAAACCAAAGTGGGCTAGATCGTTAGTGCTCCGTTTGTGCAGGTTTGTGCCGTTGAAATTTTCGTTTGTGCAACTTTCGTTTTCGAGATATTAAAAGTTATAATTTTGGCCGATGACGTCACCATCCCCCCATATCGCTCCAAAACAAACCAAAGTGGGCTAGTTCGTTAGTGCTCCGTTTGTGCAGGTTTGTGCAGTTGAAATTTTCGTTTGTGCAGTTTTGGTTTCTGAGATATTAAAAATTATTTTAGGTCATCTAGAGTTCACCATCCTCCAAAACAAACCAAAGTGGGCTAGATCGTTAGTGCCCGTTTGTGCAGGTTTGTGCAGTTGAAATTTTCGTTTGTGCAACTTTCGTTTTCGAGATATTAAAAGTTATAATTTTGGCATGACCCTAACGTACCTGTCAACCTCAGATTTTCAGCTGTTGTACAATGTGTACCTTTGTTTTGAACTTCAATAAAGACTTAGAACAAGAAAAATGTGTTTCATTTCAAGTAATGTTTCAAGATAGCGTAGCGTTCTCTCCACAATAATTGAATCCTGCTAATAAAGGGCATGCAGCCCTGACCCTAACGTAATGTGTATAACCTGTTCAACTGTGCTTTGATTTTGGAGGTGGTCTGAACAATTATATTAGCGACTGTCAAATAATGTCGCCGAGCGACTGAATAGGGGAATCTTTGTTGACACGCCAGCTGATCAAAACGCAAATCCTGGATGCGGTTTAAAATGGTTTTATTGTATCGACATCCAAGACAGAAAGGTGTCCAAAAGGCATAAAAAACCGGATCCGACATTTTAACAGTGATCAAGGACAAACATACGACGTTACAGCGGCGGAGCGACGGCGGTCAGCAAAAAGTAAAATCTCCCCCATCACCCACTCACTCAAGTCACCAGGTGCGCAACAGGTGATCTATAATCTCTAACAACCCCACGTGATCCCGCACTCCACCTGTCCACAACAAATTATATTCACATTGTTGACGTACTGTCTGCTGATTATGCAGCAAACGTGTAAAAAATATACATTAGCCTATAACGGTTCAAAAAATAGAATTAATGAGATCATTATCTCAAAGTTTATTTCCAGAATACTTTCATGTCTTAGTATCGAAACAAACCTCTATCCACTGGGAAGCCAAAGATGCTGCTATAATTTGCGCAGCAAACAGTAACAATTTATTTGTAGTTATTGTTGAGGAGATTCCACCATGCTAGGGAAGTAAATATGCAACTGACAATTTACATGTTTCTGCTTTCATTGGGCAATGTGTAAACAGTGATGTCAGTAACGCGTTAATTTGTAACGCGTTACTGACGTCGGACCACTTTTTTCAGTAACGAGTAATAGGCTTATAACGCGTTGCTATTTCAAATCGAGTAGTCAGACTACAGTTACTTATCAAAATTACTGTGCGTTACTATCTTCTTTTGTAATTTTATCGTATTTCCTCTACTCGTCTTGTCGAGTGACCGACGTCTCTATGCGACAGAAATGTAAACAATGGAGGGAGATGCGCATTTTGTTGGTGGAAAAACTGGAACTATTTTGAGTTTCTGTCGCCAAGTCCGATTATTGTAAGCGGCTTTGGGCTTCATTTTTTTTAAAGTCGCTTGCAAATTTAATGAGTGGCAGGTTGCGCCTTTTTGGGCTCGTTTTTGAACGTGAAGCTACTCATTTGGGCTTGGGAATAAGCAGACTCATAATAAGTCCCAGAATTTGTCCGTCATTAAGGTAGTTTTAGTCAGTCTCTCCCTGTCCATCATTTCCCGGAAGATCCGTCCCGCTGTGTCTTTGTTAATGTCAAGTTAATATATTACCTCTGAATGACGTCGAGCTTCGCGTTGCGCTCCAGAAAACTGCAAACATTGAGACCAATATGAACAGCGCAATGAACGTGAAAACAGCCACGAATGAACGTGTCCGTAGTTGCCAATAATTATAATGGCAACTTAACGCCACTATAATTATTAATATTAAGATAAGTGTCACAAATCTGTGCAGCCATCTGAGCTGTGGAGCTGCAGGAGGAGCTCTGTGCGCTGCGCTGCGCTGACACCAAACGCAGGGCCGTAACGCAGAATCTGGAGGCTGGGGGGAGGGGGGACTTTAAAATCCTTCTTAGAGTTTTCCAGACAACAGTGGACCACCCTTACTAAGTAAGGTTTAGTTTAAATGCAGCACACCTTTCAACATTTACGTCAATTTTAATCTCACATCTCATATTCTGTATAGATGTTTATGAAACAAAGCTGCGACACAGTTCAAAAGTACAAGCTTTATCTCTGCTGGTTTATGACCTCAGATGAGAGATTAAAGCAGCAACCATTACTCAGAAACATACAGATGTTTTTTGAGATTGGTTTTGTGTGTGTGGAGCTGTGAGTAGAAAGGATGTAGCTAATTCAATTTGCATTGCTGGAAACTGCAAAGACCTTTTGCAAGGCATTGTAAACTATTTCATGTTATAGTCCTTTAAGTCCTATAAAGTCCATAAATGTTTTACATTTGATGATAATAAACAACATTTCACAGAATTTTGTAATGTCGAGTTATTCAGCAAAATGAATATAGATATTTCAATAAAAGGCAGTCTCTTTTACACATTAGGTATCAAACCAGCAGGTGACAGTGTTACCAAGAACGTAGTTATACATATCCTAAACAATTTCAATAATGATAAAAAACCTCTCTTAAAAGAAACCTGTCCTTTAAAATATATGACAAGATTATAGCACTTTAACTTAATTTGAGAAACCTCTAAGAACTTTCAGGTTTCCTGAAACTTTGAATGGTTCAGACATTATAAATACTTTCTGAGCTTTTTGACATTTCACATGACTTTTATCCTCTACAATTTAACACACAAAAATAAAATAAAAAAAAATTGATAGGGGGAAGAAGATAAGAATGAAAAAAGATGTACTAACCTGGTTGTCCAAGTGTGAATAATTACACTTAAATTAATAATTATAACACAGTTTTTTACAACATTTCTGATTTCAGTTTTCTGTAGTAAACACGATGAAACATAAGCAAAACAAAAATGAGCTAACATAAAGCTCAGGTGTTCTTGAAGGACTTTCCTGACAAAATAATGTAATATTTCAAAGGTATTAGCAAGGAGATGGGTACCAAAATAAAAATTAAAGAAAATAAGTGACCACATAAAAACATGGATGAAGAAAAATTGTGCTAGTAACACTGAAGAAGTTCCATCAGCCTAAAAGTGTTTGCTAGAAATCTGAAGATAAAGAAGGATTTCATTTTCCAGAAATAAAGTAACCCTAAGCATTTTCAAATAACAGCAACCATTTTAAAAAAAAACTGAAACTTTTAAAACTTTTAAACTTTTTAAGTCATTTAAAACTTTTTAAAATTTTGGTATCAGAAAAACTGAAACTTTTAAAATTTTGGTATGAGCATGTCTGAGTTATATATGACAGAAAATCTTGCGGCTCTGAACGCAAGATGTCCTCACAAAATGAAATACTTGGAGAACATTTTTCAGAGGTGGAATTTGCAAGTATTGTCAAGTCTAGTTGTGGCATGCTGGAACACTTCTTCCAAAAGAAAAACAAACCACAAAAAATAAATGCTAAAATTAAATTCAAAAGTAATTTAGCAGTGTATTAGTTTGAGGTTGTGTGCATGATGGGGCACACAACATGCAGACAACAAGGTTATTGTAGGTTTTTATCATCCTTAAAAGATTACTATATGTTTGTTTCTTCTTCATATTTTTCATTGACCTGGAGTTCTACCTACAAATGGTAATTTTATGGAATTCAAATCAGTGTTATTTAAAAACAAAAATGAATAGACATATGACTATTTCAGAGAACATTTGTGGTTTAAAGTTGCAGTGTGTAACTTTTATGAAAATGTTTTTAAAAATATTTTTTGTAACTGAGCTCCTTTGCCTCCTCCCAGTGTTAACTAACAACCAATCAGAACCAGGAGGTGGGTCTTAACGCTGTCAATCACAATCTTATGTGTTGCTGCTCAGCAGCTCAGCAGCAACACATAAGATTGCTCAGTTATCAGGGGCGGTATTTAGGGTAGATAAACAATTTTCCTTTAACAATAAGATGTTTCTTTAATGTTTTCCTTCTGGCTCTGATTTGTCGTTTTTGGTCAGGAGAGGTGCATTTCTTTAGACAGCAAGAGAATTTCAGAGAGGTGTGGGAGATTGATCTTTTCACAGATTATCAGTCTCATAATATCCTGTCACAACACTGTGACAGTTTTAGTGAATATGTAAAGAACTACAATGCCTTATTTCAAATTTAATTTCCTAACAGACTGTATTCCATCCATCCATCTATTATCTGAACACCCTTCTTCCCTAAATGGGGTCGGGAGGGTTGCTGGTGCCTATAATGTGTACACTTTTCAAAAAAAAAAAAAAAAAATCAGTTTATAATGCATTCCAAGTTTGGGAGTCAACATTTCGATTTATAATTCACATTTCTGGCACAATGATACAGCTACAAAACTGTGGCTATACATAAGTTATCTGGTGGTTCCTCAAATCCCCTTTTTCCCCAACCAGAATGTTCTTGTTGCCTAGTTTTATGTTACCGAGGAAGTGCCTGGAGAGCTAAACTGTGCGCGGCAACATGATTAAGTATGACAGGGTTCCTTTCACTGACACAAGACAAATTCAAATACTTTGCCTGTTAAGCTTTATTTAATTCCAGAAATGTTTGGAGCTTCAAAATTAAAATGTATTTGTCTTGTTGGAGAAAAGTAAGAGTGAGTTAAATTTATTGGTAATCTGTCCAGTGGCCTTTTACCCAAAAGGATTCATCTGACAGTAATAAATTATCTAAACACAAATATTAAAATTCATTTTTGGCTAGTGGCTAACAGTAGAACAGTTTTGTATTCACAAAAAAGGATTAACTCAAGGATAAACCTGTATTGTTCCTAAATAAGAAATGCCTACACGTCTTCTTCTCTTAGACACACATATTGCTATGAGGCATAAAGGTAAACCAAGGGTGCTGCTGAATTTCCTAAAAAGGTTGCAAAAGTTGATGCATCTATATCAAAGCAAGATCTTATTTTAAATTATTTATCCTGGTGAAACAGTCAAAGTGGTTCAATGAAGAAGAGAAATTCTAAAATTCTCCCTAAATGTCCTAGGGTAAGGAACAAACATGGCTGACCAATATGGCCCGTTACCTCTAGAGTTTATTTCTTTTGAAGATTGCCAATGAGAAGTGGAAGAGATGTTTCGAATTGCATGTATGTTAATATAACAACCTCCTTTGGAAGTACATATTATGTTGGGAACATTTGTGTTAATGTTCCTAAAGCAAACAGTCTAATTTCTCTAAAACAAACTCCTCTAAAAAAGTTAATTATTTTTCTTTCTATTGGGTTGTCTCTACTGAACACTAAAAGAAGAAATAGGTTTTTGAATTTTTCTAAGGTTGTAATATCTATTTAGTATCAGTACTACAGTTAACATTTAAATTACACTATTGAGTAGACAAAAAGCCAGCAAAAACTAGTAAGTAACAAAATCCAGGATTTAATTTATAATTAAATATTAATAAATATTTATTCCAAATATTTAACTACACAAAACAAACTCACAAATTGAAAATAACACTAGCTTGAAAAGATGATCAACCCTCTCACTTAGTTGACAGTTCTTTCATTTGATGTACAGTGGAAGGGTCCCTAACACTTTCCAAACACACCTCCCTCAAACTTCAGAAATTCCTCTTAGTTTCAAAAATGTTCAAAAATGACACATTTTTAACACATTAAAGGTGCTTTTGATTTCTGATAAAGATATGGATGCATATTATGCTTCATCAGCCTTGCATTTCACTATAGTTTTTTGAGGAAGTTTCCCCTTCACTAGGGAAAATTTAAATGAATGGTCGATTTCTAAATTTGTTTCATGCAGCCCATATCATAAAAAGCCCATTAGCTTTCAGGTAGCTTTATTTCTTATTTGAGAGAGTAAAGCTGCATTTTTTTTTCTGTGGTTTGCTGAGATCAGGGAAATACAATGGTGAAGATAAAGCATGAAGACAAAGTTCAACAAACAATAGGCTTTTTGATAAAACTTTATCTCCCGTCATGCAAAACCACTTACACCTAATGTGGCAGGCTACTGCACTGAAATGTAAAGATCCATGTTAGAAAACTGCAAATGAAACAACCTGGGATTGACACCAGAAATGTTGTAAACTCACATATTACTTTTAGATACAACTTTCAAAATTATATCAATAAATCCAATAGGATCTGTCAGGCTGCCCCAGGGTAACTCAGGCTATAATGCAGCTTACCACCAGCATCGTGAGAGTGTGTGCATGAATGGGTGAATGACTGGATGGTGCTAAGTGCTTTGGAATCTTCAAAGCACTCTGAGCTAGATAAAGCTCTTTACAACCCCAGGCCATTTAAGATTTAATTAATATTACACATTGGGCCCTGTCATTTAAATCCAATAAGATAAAATTTATTTCACCTTCTCTTCATTTATGCCACTTCTGCATACTACAAAAGCCCATTGAGAAATATCGCTGATCTATGGTTGCTGGAATCTGATGATTGTTTCTTAGTTCAATTTTCTCCTGGGATTACTCTATCCACCCCAATGAGTTAGTGAAGATGCAAGCTTTTGCCATTTTAGTAGGAGAAATGTCATTTTATTCATTAAGGTCATTTTTGCATGTTTTAAAGCTTCTAAAGTTGAGCAAGTGCTAGTTCTCTTAATTGGATAAAACCAAGGCTTTAGAGGTGTATGTATGTAGTTTGGCCTCAGGCTCATAATGCAAGTTCATTCTCTCAGACTCATTCTTAGTAAATTAAACTGTGTGATGACTGATGAGTGTCTATTCTCTAGCTTTTTTTGACAGAAAAGCTTGTGTGTAAATTAAATATGACTCATGCATGCAGGAGTTAGACATCCCTCTGAGAATGTGATACAAAAGGCTCTTTGTATTCATTAAAATCCTTCTAAACATTTGTTGTAGTTAGATTGATGTTTGACACAGAGGCCTCTTCCATTATGGAGACAAGCCAAAGCAGCACGGTTGCCCATTCATGATTGTTTGGCAAGTCAAACAAGAGTCGGAAAGTTTATAACAACTTCTGTGGATCTGTCTGTTTGATTGCTTCCATTGCACATTAACAGGAAAAATTATGGCTTTTATCTCTGGTGATGAATTCTGCACCAAAATTACCACTAGGGGGCCTCAGGACACATAGAATGTGAGCCATATTTTAAGATGCAATCCAATAATCTACTATATAGGATTAGATTTAAGAAAATAATTTTCTAATTTTATTCATTATCTTGGGGGTTCAGAGCTAGATTATATTACATAGTATCACATATGACACTAGTTAGGGGAGTTACTGCTTCCTGTTATGCTTGTTTACAAATATTTACTCAAACTAAGCTAATTTTTGTCAAAATAAGCAAAGACAATGACAGAGATTTTAGAAAACATCAATGAAATTTCTCACGTCAAAGTAATCAGCCCTTACAATGAAGTGTGTTGCTGCCCTCTGCCTGACATATGTCTGTACTACACATGCTCTCCTACAGTAGAAAAATAAATAGGATTTAAAACAATAGAAAAGTCTGAAAGAAAATTATGAGAGTAGTATTATTTTCATCTGGTTGAGGATTTTTTTTTCAGAAGCGATTCGGGAAATGGGAAGATTATTTATGTTATAAATTACTGAATGGAAAAGGGGTATGATTATAAGTTAAACTTTATCACAATGCTTTTCAGACTCGGTCACTGAACAAGTGGTGTATATACATATATTTGAGTATGTATATTTGGTAGTAAGGTATTGTATTTACACTTAGAAATATGAAAGTCTTTGTTATATTTTGTTGGTGAAATGTCCGTCTGAAATAACATCATCATCATCGTAAAATTATCAAAGGGAAAGCACACAGATGTATAAGGAGTCACCTATGAAAGAACCTGAGAGTAAAATTAATAGTAAGTATTATTGAATCACAAATAGAATCTGTAATGGAGAGAAAAAAGCAGAAGCAACAGGCAATTGCAGTATTGGTATCTACACTGTGGCACTAACACCAACACCTGTCAGGGATTTACAGTTTGATTATAAACCAAACTTCTAGATTGAAAAAAATGGTGTCTTTCCAATACTGACGCATAGTATAGCTACCGAGCACTAATAAGTAATAGTAATGGACTGATCTCACTATCTACACCACAAAACACAGAGAGAGACGTGAGACGTTTAATACCATTCTGATTGTTTTTCTGCGAAAGGGACAACAGCAGCTACACCAACAGGAGCTACATAAATGTCCGAGACTTTTACCTGCCAGGTTGTTTCCCCCAAAGTGGAAAGGAAAGGTTCCTGGTACCATTCAGAGACGTCTCTGTCGCAGAACAGGGCCACGTATGGTGGATCCGGAGGAGGGACACAGAAGCGCAGACACAGGAGCCAGGGCTTCCAGGCCAAGAACGTTGACATTAGGCTGCTGTAGGGTAAATTTGTTAAAAGTCCCCAATAGATGTCAGCAAACTCAGACACCACTGGCTGGATCAGATACTGTCCTTCTGTTTGGAAATTTCCACAACGAAGGGAGGTGCCATCAGGAAATGTAACAATTATTCCATCAGCCGAGCACATGATTGTTGCTCCCATCTTTATCAGCAAGTGTCGCCCAAGTAAATTCATGGGAGTCGTAGGAGAACTTACAAAAGAATGTTTCATGTTCTGATTACCCAAGGTGAAGGTCAGAGGCATCGTGAACAGCAGACTCTGTTCAGTCCCTGAGAACCCTGTTAAAGACACAGTTCTTGATGTCAGAGAAAAAGGAGGAGCAGAGTTCAGAGTGGAATGTGTGGCTCCGGTGTCAACCAGGAAGTCTGTGTGTTTTCCTTCCACTGTTGCAGACAACATGGGGTCTGCTGTACCCACATTGTCTCCGGGGTCCTCAGCAGTGTGTCAGTAGATGTTCTGTGTGGCCTCAGTATCCCCTGAAAGCAATGTCCAGGAATCACATAAGGATTGTTGGGGATCAAACCTGGCAGTCTTTGGTATGTTCACACAGTGTTTGACCCAGTGTCCAAAATGTCCGCACTGGTAGCACGTCAAGTTCCTTTGGTCCTTGGCCTCGTGCTCCGTGACCTTGCCCCATGGCTCCCCATCCATGTCCAGCCAAACGCCATCCCCGTCCACGAGGAAATGCTCTGTATCTGCTTTGAGGATATGAAAAAGAAAAAGCAGGAGGAGGAACCAGTCCCCCCCCCCCACTTTGATTAGAGTTTTGCCAGTAATTTGGAATTTTACCCTGTGTAGAGTTATTTTGTGGGGGCGTTGCTGCAGCTGCAACCATCACTTTTATTTATTTTTATTTATTTAATTAATTTAATTTTGTTGTGCTTCCTGCAATTGGAGTTTCAACATCTGAGTGCCTAAGCCCTTAAGACTGTTTTTTCTTTAATTTTTCCTGCGCCTTTAAGAGGTGATGAAGCAGGTGTCTTTCCCATCTCACATGTTCACACCCTGCAAGATCTGGAGTTTTTATAGACTGCATAACATATTCAGGGACGCCTTTTAAAACTGCTTCTCTGAGCATTTCAATTAAGTTTGTGTATGGACCTTTAAGATTAACTGTAGTTTGTCTGAGCCAGGTTTCTAGATAAAAGTGTCATTTAGCTGGGACCAAACCATGGGATTTGGGGAGGATGGGGTTTGATCCAATACAGTCCAATTCGGGGTTCTATTCCCAGTGTGGACTCCTGAAGTTTTGTGGGGTAGCAGTTCCCCCTTGACTGCCAAAGTTCCCTCTGTGATATTAATTATGGGATATATCCCCTTAGAGCACATGTGTCAAACTGAAGGCCCGTGGGCCAAATCCGGGCCGCTGTGGGTTTGTGCGGCCCTCCACATTCTAGACTAAACACTAAGTGTGCTTAAATATTATGTTATCAATCAAATTAATGCAGTTTTATCTGTTTACTGCCAAATTATATCAATAAGTCGCTCCAGTTTCTTTTAGAGTTATCAGGGAAATTTACCAAAATCCACAAATCCCTGCACTTTTCTGAGCAGGTAATTGGGAGTTTTTGCAGATTTTAATCAAAACATGTAAAACTTTCTTACTTGAACTAAACAGCTGCCTCAAACCTAATTGATGTCACATTATATGACCTGTACAGCGAGTAATAAAAAGTCAAATTTATCGTCATAAATAAGTGCAAATATTTCCAAATTACTACCACAAACACTTTTTATTGCAAAAAAATCACGGAAATTCAATGATATTTAACAAATGCTTGATATTTTAACAGTTTGTGAATGGCTTTTATCAATACATTCTGGTACAACTGGCCCTTTAAGAGCATTCATATTCTTGATTTGGCCCAAAACAAAAATGAGTTCGACATCCCCGCCTTAGAAGCTCAAGTTTCGTCTCTAGTATATAGTGGAGGAAGTGAAGTCTGTATTTATTCAAGTCTGTATTTTTATGCTAGAGTGTTCAGAGCTGGTGGCAATGACCCTTTTTTCTATTTGTTTGTTTTGTTTTTTTTTTATTTATTTTATGTTATTGTCCCTGTCAGGAACCCAATAGTTTTCATTTTGCCTAACTTCTGTCTCTGCAGTCTGCCTGTTTTGTCTTCAGCCTCTTTTTGTCATGTTGGGCTCTATTCTTCTCACCCACATGCAGAAACACAAGACGGAGTACCCGAAATCAGTAAAAGAAGTTTATTGAAAAACAACGGTGAAATCTGGGTCGGGGGACCAAAGGTGAAAACGGCCGGGTCTGGTTCACTGGAGTGGATGAGAGGAGTGATGAGTTCAGGGGCGGTTGGAATTTGAGATTGAGAGTGAAGGAACGTTCTTACTGGATTAGGTGATGATCTGCGCCTGGGAGGTTTCGGTGGTACCGGGGTGGAGGAAAGTGATGGTGGGTTTGCTGCAGGAGACCAGGAGGTGCACGGCGTTGGAGGGCGACCAGCGGGTATTTTCCGTGGCGTCACGAGGGCAATGATATTGTGGAGGCAGCCGGAGGTTCAGGGTTCAACGGATAGTCCTCAAGAGTTCTTTACGGGTCACCATATCAGGCTAACACTCTGGCAAAGAAGTGTTGGCTGCTCCCTCCTCTTAAACTCCTCCAGATAAGCTGATAGTTTACAGGTGCGCAGGTAATACTACTGCCGGTGGTCACGCCCTCCAGTCTCCACCTCATGGCGACCTCTGGTGGAGGAAACAAAAAAAAGAAAACAGCAAAACACCCCGGATCCCAACACTTTTAGTAAAAAGTCCTGCCTCTTTCTGTTTTTTTTTAATTGAAGAATTTTATTATTATACAGTGTTGCCCCTTTAATTATTCTCATTTGTGATCTTGCTTTTAGAGCATTTTCTTGCATGTCAGGTAGAACAATTTTATCTATTATTTGTTCCTTTTAATCTTAATTTAAGAAGTTTCCAGTACTATGTTATCCTGTTGCTGCTTTTATTATTTAACACTTGATCAGCTGACCTGTTTCCCTTAAAGAGCCTCATCCTGTCCTGTGGTGTGCACGGCACGCTTACAAATTATTAGTTTTACCTGGCAGTTATATTGTTTGTAGGAGACGTGTTAGCAAAAAAGCAATTAATTAGAAATCTTACATGTAGATGTTGTCAAATTCATCAAGGTGGAACACTTCTGTATTATTCCTGACAGATGACACAACCCAAAGTTCGCTCCTCTGCAGAACATTGTTTTTTTTTTTTGTTGTTTTTTTTTTACACTTTTTAAACAAAAATTACCGTCCTAAAATTAAACCAAATCTAAAATCCTCTAATTCAATATGTCTTTATGAATTTATTTATCATCAATCAATCAAACCTAGTTTAAACTTTAGTCTAGAAAATGTTATTCTTATTCACAATCATCAGTTTGAAGTTACCGGTTGCTTAAATCAAAGTTTCCTTTAGTCTTTCATTTGAAAGCAGTAGACATTTATTATTATTATTATTATTATTATTATTATTATTATTATTATTATTATTATTATTATTATTATTATTATTATTATTATTATTAATACTATTATTATATAATTAAGAACTTCATCAGTTACTCAGTTGTCGAATACAGGTTGTTTGTTCTCATAATCACACTAATTTTCATCAACCAAAGTGGCACAAACAGAAACATAAATATTTATCTGATTTTCAGTTAGTCACAAATTTTCAGTCTGCTTTTCTTGTTTTTCTGTGCTCAAATTATCAATTTTATTGAAACTTCATGAAATTTCCAATATTAGTTAACATTTTTAATATGTTAATTTTAGTTGTCAGGTTCCTGTTTTTAGGTAATGCGCACATTTTATTTATTTATTTATGTATTTGTTTATTGTTATTAAAACTATCTCAGACATATGTTAGAGTCCAGCAGTAACTGAACTTCCTGCTGCTAACACTTCACCCATTTTAATAAATTGTAAATTCATTTATAGAATTAAATTGTAAATTAACTGTTCAATTTAAATGCTACAAATACTTTATGGTATATGAACACTTCAGTATCAATTATTTTCAGCACTTAAAGCTGTTCAATTTAATTACACACTAGCATGTATTACCAGGATTTTTAAAGAAAAGAAAGGTTTTGCAAGTCATTATTAGCTTAGACTCTGATTATTTTAAGTTGGTGCAATTTAGTGGCATAAGTTTTTGTTAGATCTTTTGCTGAACTTTTAGTGATTGCAGATTTTCTTCTAGTTATTCTAGTTATTCCGTCTATTAGCTCACCAAGCGTAAATCAAACCCCTATAACCCATTTTAGATCAAATTTCTCCCTGTCAACCTCGTCTGCCATGTCTGGAGCCAGAATCACCTCTTCTCTCCTCCCTGCCCCCCTTTTTTTTTTATTCATCATGTTCCGCCAGATAAGTCATTAGTCCGTCTATTTGTTCCCCGAGAGTCACCCAAGGGCCTGCGCCCCACTTTGAGTCGTAACCCTCATCCCTGGAGTCACTCTCCATTTTGCAAATTCAGAAATCACCTTATGTTTTGTTTAGTGGGCACGGCGGCACCTGCTCGTACGGCAACGACAACACCACAGACAAAGTCAAACCCCTTTTACTGTCCGCACGGCGGCGGGACGGCACGCAATTGATAACTTAATCACGATTTGTTGTTTCGTGTTTAAATTACAGTTCACAAACACCAGAACACATCACAACATTAAACAAGCAAAGAAGCCACACATGAGAGCAAAAATGTCTGCAGCTCTCACACACACAGTTGACACACACACACTACGCTCGGCGGCGGAGCTGACAAACAAACAGAGAAGAACACATGAAAGGATCCCCGCTTTTCAGCTCCTATTTTAGCCCTGGACGTTCTAGGTTCTTTCCACACAAAATAACTCTTTTATCGTCTTCCCACACAGAAGACGTCTTTATTTTCTTCCCACACAGAAGAAATCTTTTATTCTCTTTTCACTTATATTTCGTCCCAGGAACAGATCGCGATCAACTTTAAACCTTAATTTTCTCTGTTCCTATGATGGCCAGTTCAGGAACAGATCGCGATCAACTTTAAACCTTAATTTTCTCTGTTCCTATGATGGCCAGTTATCACCACTTTTTGTGTTTCTTTAACGGGCACAGACTGGCAACGCGTTCTTTTTAGAGATTCGCTAAATATCAGGGCTAAAACCGACAAAACCCAGCGTTTACTTTAAGTCGCGTCCGACGAAAAGGTGAGATCGCCACTTCTCGCGGACCAGCCAGTCACCAAACTTTTTATTTAAATTTTATTATTTTTATATTTTTATTTGATTTTGTTTTTAATTAACTTCCTATGAATATGAGAGACTTTGACTAACAAACGGAAGCACACAAACGCACACACACACTGACAAATCAGCTTACTCCGTGAACCCCACAGCAACTACTACGTCTGATATTTAAATTTAGGCAGCCCCACAACAGACAGTGCAAATGCGTTCAAGGAAAAAGTTTCCTTACTAGATTTTTTGGGCCCAACGCTGTTACACTGTCCGGCCAGGCCGCAGCAGCCCAAACGGCTGGCCAAATCTGCACAACTCTGCACGTGTGTCAACACGTAACCATCCTTCTGCTACCAAGTTGTTGATCTTATATTTATTATCGATGAATCGGAACCATGTGATCACACGTGCAGAAAATCAGCCGACACAAATAATCAGACTTTACTTATTTTATTCTTTTTAGCGCTAAAAAGAAAGAGACGCTTACCCTCACAGGCTAATTTGTTGTGACGTGAATACACCGGGATTAAACAGCATCTGATCAAAAACGGACGATCCATTCTTTATATCTAAGACACGCCTTACTGGTCGTCTGATGAACTACGTCACCTAAGGAATGTCTGCCTAGAAGTCACCTGATATTATGGCGTCAGTGTAAGTTTCAATATTACAGAAAACCTTTTGTTTGAAAGTGAAACATGCAAGGTCAAGTTTCATTCCTCCAAAAGCTCTCTGTGCATAAATGAAACATACTATGTGTGAAATACAGCTGTATGTGCATGAGTACACGTGCGACCCTGGATAAGCATCTCAACAGTATCAATCCTAAAGTCTTTGCAGCAAGTTCTTGACTGTGAGGTTATCTTGGATCAGACTGATAATTTAAATTGTGTGAATAAACTACTACAAAGAAGTAGTGTTCATACATATAGGTCTTTCTATGACGGGTCATTTTTTTGTGAAAATGAGCTTTTGTGTAAGGAGGAGAGCATTTCATTAATATTGTATATTGATGATTTTGAAATATGCAATCCTCTCGGTACATCTAAACGGAAGCATAAAATTTGTGGCTTATACTGGATTCTTGGTAATTTGCCACAGGGGTGGATTTCTAACTTGTCATCCATTTACCTGGCTGCTTTAATCAAAACTAATGATTTGAAGTGCTATGGTTACGAGAAGGTTTTAGAACCTTTACTTAATGAGCTTGTGATTTTGGAACAAGAGGGGGTCATTGTGTCAAAGTTGGGTAGAGCTGTAAAAGGCACAGTTCAGTGCGTGGTTGCAGATAATCTTGCTGCCCACAGTATTGGTGGCTTTGTAGAGAACTTCACAGAGTCATACATATGTAGGTTTTGTTTGGCAGTTAAAACAGACATTCAAACTACAGAGGTTAGAAGTGGTGCATTTACCCTGAGAACCAAAAGCATTCATGCAGATCACTTAAAAATTCTTGAGGAGTGTGAATTGCCAAGTTATCAGGGTGTCAAATCAACTTCCATTTTATCACATTTATTGTATTTTGACATTACCACAGGTCTTCCTCCAGACATTGTGCATGACCTTTTTGAAGGAGTTGTTCCTTTTGAACTAGCTTTGTGTCTGGGTGTTTTGATTAAGAACAAATATTTCACATTGGTATCACTGAATGACGCAATAGCATCTTTCAATTTTAAGGGGACTGATAAAACTAATCGACTTCATCTAATTGCTCTCAATTTTGAAGCCAAAAAAAGTGTTGGGGGTAATGCTCATGAGAATTGGAGTTTGATCAGATTTTTACCTTTGTTGATTGGATACAGAGTGCAACATGAAGAGCCAGCTTGGCAGATCTTAACAGACTTAAGGGACATTGTTGATCTTGTGGTCTGTCCTATTCACACAGAGGACTCTATTGCTTACCTTGATTTTAAGATCTCAGAGCACAGAACACAATTCCAGGAGGTTTTCCCTAATTGTGACCTTAAACCAAAACACCATTTCTTTGGAACATTACCCGCACTTGATTCGCCAATTTGGTCCTTTAGTAGCCTTATGGTCCATGCGCTTTGAAACTAAGCATAGCTTTTTTAAAAGAGTTGCACGAAATATCAAGTGCTTTAAAAATGTCCTCTGTTCCCTTGCAGAGAGACACCAATATCAGATGGCACATCATTTGCATTTATCTGGTTTTCCTAAACCTCTTTTGGAAGTTACAAATGTTTCCACAGTAACAACTGATGTTCTCGACAAGGGAATAGTAAATGCTCTAAAACAGAAGTTTTCAAATCTGGCCACAGTGTGCATGACTAAAAGTGCAACATTTAATGGACTGAAGTACAGATGCGGGATGATCTTGATCCATGGGTCATTGGGAGGATTACCAGAGTTCATTGAAATAATCCAAATGGTGATTCTGGCAAACCAGTTATTCTTTCTGGTCAGAAAACTTGAGGGGTGGTATGTTGAGCATTACAGATCTTATGAGCTGAAAACATCAGACAAAGAACTGAAACTGGTTGAGCTACAAGACCTAACAGATGTATACCCGCTGGAAGACTACAGAATTAGAGGATTACGTCTTGTTACTGTGAAAAGATATATCCACGTTTAAGGGTGAGGTAATACAAGATTGTACAAAAAATTAAATGCGTGGTACAAAAGACTTTTGTGTTTGTATGGCTGAACTTAAAATACAGTAATATTTTAATAACTACCTTAATATTTTTTTGGCCCTCTACAAGCAAATGTCCAAACATTTGACTAATAATGTATATAAAATATTTTGTAATGACTTTAAATAGCGACCAGCATTGCTTAACTCTGTATGTACCCTTTTCTCAGATTGTCATGGCAAGTTCAAAACCTGCAAGACTGAAGGTGATTCTAGGAGAGAGCAACACTGAAAAACTGACTCTTCCAGATGGCATACCAGACTCTCTGGATGAGCTTCTCAGCAAGGTGAAGGATACCTTTGGTTTAAAGACCAATGTCAGATTGCAATATATGGACAAAGAGTTTGGTAATGACTTCTTCAACCTCAGCTCAACTTCAGACCTGGAGGACTTGGGAACAGTCAAGGTGATTCAAGAAAAAACCATTCAAACTTTTGTTGATGTCATTGAAACAGCTTCATCTTGTTCTACAGTTCACTCTGACGACAGCAGTTCTTTAGCCTCAAATGACAGTATAATCCTCTCCTCCCCTGAATCCTTGCCATCGCGAACACAACAATGGCCAGCCAACTTTCCCATTCCCATATTTTCATATGACACTGAACATAAGCTAGAGAAGGGGAATTCTGAGTATCAAGCAAACAACAAAATGTTGACGGTCACCTCCCGAATGAAGACTGACATCCTAAATAGATTAGTAGAAGAGATCTACAGATACAGAGCCTACCCAGAGGATGCACAGTTCTGTGTAGTTGCAGAGGCCTTGGTTAAAAAACATCCGTGTTTAAAAGAGCCCGGTTCATTCAATGGTTGCTACGGTTGGAAGCAAAGGCTGAAGTACAAATGGGAAACTACAGGACTCTACTCAAATCACAAGGATGTCCAGAGTTGTCTGTAAACTCTCTTAAATCCAAAGTTAGTATTTCTGTTTCTCCTGCTGCAAAAATAAAGAAGCCAAGACGAGCTGAAGCCAACTTTTATCCATCCTTTCCATTGGGAGAAACACAAGAAAGCATGGAAAAAGAGAGAATTGAACTCTTGGCAGCAATCAAAAGGCGGAACAATGACAGGGTCATTGCGGAGAAAATGGCTCGTACCTTTGCCTACAGGCGTCAGGAGGTGGTGAATGAAGAACCTGGTATAGAGGATTTCAAGGACAGATGGCCTGCTCTGTTCCAACAGAAAGAGGTAGTAATGCAGATTGAAATTAAATGTCAAGGGTTTTGAACTTAGACTTTGGGAATGATTGAGTATTTACTTTAAGTAATTTTTTTTAACATAGTAAGTTTTTTTTTTGTTTGTTTCACAGATTAATGCGGAGTTCCAGAGGCTCATGGCTCTTTCCCTTGAGCAGACTTTCTTGGCCCAGTTGGACAGGCACTCAAGTCAGCTGATTAAAGTCATCCAGGCCAAAGGAGGAGCAACACGTGCAAAAATGGCTGGCATCATGATAACTTATGATGAGGTATGGATATCATCAATATGGACACAGTGAACTAAGCTATGGCCATTTACCTTTTTCCATTTAAAACAAAGAACTTAAAGTGATTAGTTACTTTCAGACTTTGTTTTAATTTTAATACTTGATACACTTTCTGTGCAAAGCTGATATCATTTGAAGAAAAGCGAGTTTGCCTGTCATGTATTTCTGCTGCATTTAGTTGTTATAGTAAGTCTGTATTCTGGTTTATTCATGAATTCAATAAAATAAACCTTTCTATACAACTTGCCAGAAACCGGTGCAATTTAGCCAAATTTTTGAGCTTCTGTTGCTTTTAAATTTTAGCATTTTTAAATGTTTGACTTGTATCAATTCTATGCTGTAAGAGATCTCTTTAATGGAAAATGATATTCACTAGTTCTGGTAGATTGTGCTAAGAAAAAGCCTTAACAATACAGTCTAGTTTCACAAATTGAGATGTGAAGGATAAAATGTGGCAGAGGTGGAATATGAATAATTTTGAAGTGCAGCATTAAAACCCAGTGGACTTGTGGGCTGTACATTATGGCATCTGATAGGCCTTTGCTGTTGTGAACAGCCCAAATATATTAGTTATATCATGAATCTCTTCAGATATGAAATATTGATAATGATAACTTTTCTACAGGTTGAAGACATTGGGATTCGAAGGGAATGTGTTCTGAAAGGGCTCATCACCTTTCTTGGAGAGGATGCAAAATACCTTATTAAGGAATACTGTGTAAGTTTTTAAAGGTTTAAAGTTGCATCTCATCCCATTCAAGCAAATGGACAAATACAATGTCAGTTGTTTTTACCTTCTTAAATGATTTATGGACTGGCCTTTCTAAATGTGAACATCTGTTTGAAAAAGCGGGGCAGATTTGGTGTCAGAAATGTAAATTTAACATGGCTGGGTCCTGCTTAAATCCAGAAATGGTGAATTTGCTGTTCAGCAGAGCACATCAACTTCATTTCTTGTTTACCAATATGCCAAACAAGTTAATAAGAATATGTTTTAGCGTCATGGTATTTTGATACCAGCTCCAAAATATCTGACAAGCAACACAAATATGCATTTTGTATTGAGTTCCACCCTAAGATGACCATTGGCTGGATCAGTATTCTGCTTTGATATGAAATCTAAGAAATTGTTTTTTAAGCTAAAGCCTGTAATATGATGGAACATGTATAAAGCTATATACATGCATTATCTTTTCAAAAAAATTAAAAATCACCCTTTGATTTATTATTTGTAATGCAACTTCAAACTTGGAAAATTTATCAAGGATATTTCAAATGCCGTAAACCACTCTTCAGTTCACAAGCTGTACATCTTATACTTGGTGCTTGCATTTACAAGGCTTTTATTTTCCAAATTCTGTAGTGAGAGATTAGTTACAGTGTTCAAGTTTTAACATATTGTTTAACTCACTACAGGGCAGCAGCGGAGATGATGCCCAGATGGAACTCAAACAACTCACCATGGCAGTGTTTGTGATTCGGAAGGAGGGAGAGGGATTGAAAGAACCCCCAGAAGACATTGGCATCGTCATTGTGGGAGTGGAGGTGTTGCAGGACCTGACTTCAGTTGCCTCAGCATGTGCCCTGCTTCTGGGTTTGATATATTCCCTTAACCTGGCTTATCCAAAGGCTCTGCGCTTCACATTTGAAGTGTTCCAAAAAATCTTCATGCAGCTTGAGCAGCACAAGATGTCTCCCAAAGTTCAAAATTTGTTTGGAAGACTTCAGACCTCACAGTAAAGACACTGGCATGGTGTGCAACAGGACAGAAGATCTTCAGTCTTCTTTGTTTGGACAGAAGAGCGCCATGTTTTGGAAGCTTAACACCTGAAGGAACTGCACTTTGTGAACTTCTTTTGGGACATTGTTCATATTAAAGCCACAAGTAATACACAGTTTACTGGGTAACAATTGTGACTGGCATTTCTGGAGGATGTTTGTTGCTCTTGTTTTCAGTGTAAAAATAGTCACTACTGTCATTATATTTTGTCAAAAACATGTTCTCAGCAAATGTTATGGTTTAAGAGTGGATTTTCTTTTTTAGGAGGACTTGTGTTAAATCTAAAAAAACACATTTTTTTTCCTGAGGAATACTTCTGGATTCTACAACCTCACACAGGGGTATCCAAGTCTTGTCCAGGAGAGCTACCATTGTGCAACTTTCAGATGGACCCTATTTCAATACCACCTGAAGCTAATTTCTGAATTCACACACCAGCAGACATTCAGCTCAGCAGAGGCGTTGAAATGAACAGTTCATTTGATTCAGATATATTGGAGATGGGATGCATCTGAAAGTTGCAGGATGATGGCTCTCCAGAACAGGACTTGGGCACCTCTGATCTAGCAGGTTGCTGACTAAAAAGGTTTAAGTATTCAAAAATACAACCCCAATTAAGCAGAAAAGTAATATCCCTTATGACGTTTCAAAAAATCTGTGTAGCATGTTTAATGCATAATATTTTGTGAAAAACCTGTAAGTTTGTGATGCTTTCACAATAAAATTTAACCAGCACACCATGTGTTCCTCTCCATGATTCATATACAATGATTCAGTCTTTCTTTTTTCCAATATTCTCAATTGTATCATGTTGTCCCCTGCAGACATCCATGGAAGACCAGCCAGAGATCTTGTTATTTTGCTAATCAAAACATCTGCAGTAGTAAAACAATTCCACAAAAAAAAAACAAAGAAACAACAATAAAGGCATAGCAGTTAATATTTTAAATCATGTTTGTTTTATCTTGTAAGTGACACTTTAAAGCGTTTTGTTCTCTTATGTTTTTGCAATATTTTGCTAGCACTTATGTGAATGTGACAGCTGACCCTGCTGTCACACAGAATTGGTAATGGTTTTCTGTTCTTCCTTAATGTTACTTTACATATTAATTAGTGCTTAGTTTAGATTTATCTTTATCTTTGAAATTATTTTTATTAGTCTGACATTTTAGTTAACTATTTGACTTGCACACATTTAGTTAACTTTATTTGTCAGTTCTTTGTATTTTTTGTTAAAGACAACCATTTAATTTCTTCTTTTTGAGTTATTAGTTTCCTTTGGACCTGCCCCTGGAATTTACAGATGAGCTCCAGCTGACTGAGGTCCAGGGATGTCAAACTCCCTCAGCGGGCCGGTCCATTTGTTCACCAGGGGAAGGGGATATTTGGTTTATAGTTTATTTTGACCATTTTTTTTAATGTTTCTTCTTTTTCAAAGTTAGTTTAAATTTTATATTTATTTAATTTAAAGATTTAATGATAATCTCACTAGTATTTGTTAGGTTCTTGTGTGTTTAGTTACCCCCTTGTGTGTGTTAGCAGTGGTCTGATCAGCCACTATTTAAGTTCCCCTCATGTCTTGTTTGTTAGGTCAGTTTGTGCTTGAGTTTCTTTTGTTACCACTTGAGTTACACTTTGTTATGTTGATCTCAGTTTTTGGGCCCAGTTTGTCATTTTTGAATTAGTTTGGATACTTTTTGTAATAAATTAAGATTATTTTCTGAAATTCTTTTATGTCTCTTGGCTGGTCTATGCAAAACCCTCACAGTGAAATATACTTATGTTTAAGCGTAGCTCTTGTTCTTTTATATGTACAATATTTTAGGATTTATTAGTCATTTTCTAAACTACTCTTAAGATTAATACTACTGTCTTAGTGCTGTCACAGTACCATATAAATGAGGATAATTGCATTAGTAAAAGTGTCCAGTGTTTACAATATAAGGCTTCAGTGATTAATCTAAACAAAGGCTGATTTGCCTTGAATATATATATATAATAATTTTTTTTGAAAAGCCCAAATGTTATATTAACTGTACTAATATAAATTTTTGCAGACTTTCAAGAGCATCAACCTGTGAAGATCGCCTTTTGACGATTTGAAAAAGGTAGATTAATACATTAGTAAAATTAAGCATATAAGTGCTGCAGTCTGTTGTTCCTGCTGCTGCAGTCTGTTGTTCCTGCTGCTGCTGCTGCAGTCTGTTGCTGCTGCTGCAGTCTGTTGCTGCTGCTGCAGTCTGTTGCTGCTGCTGCAGTCTGTTCCTGCTGCTGCAGTCTGTTGCTGCTGCAGTCTGTTGCTGCTGCTGCAGTCTGTTCCTGCTGCTGCAGTCTGTTGCTGCTGCAGTCTGTTGCTGCTGCAGTCTGTTGCTGCTGCAGTCTGTTCCTGCTGCTGCAGTCTGTTGCTGCTGCTGCAGTCTGTCCAGCGCTCTGCTGTGATTTATAGACCAGCAGAGGAGCTAATTGCACTGTTTCTACGTTGACCACCAGTTTCCAGTAAACATCATCTAACTTGTTGGAGGCTGTGTGATAAACGCAGCATGAGTGTTTATGACAGGATGAATTGACGAACCTGTCACTTATATAATATTCAGAAAATATCACCGGCTCAAAAGCAATTCTTATTTTCATTGATAACTGGTAGAAATGTTTTCTGTTTACATAAATTTTTCCTGGTTTCACAATTTGAAAACGAAAACACAAATAGCGGTTGAGTTTCATTCTTACATCTTTTTCTGTCAATATTCATGGTTATAATTCTGATTTTTTAAATATTATTTTCTCAGAAGAGCTGGAGGACACCATGTTTTGTCTTGGTACTAAGTTTCCATCAGCAAAGGTTATTTTAGGGGGAGATTTTAATGTGGTCTTTTCCACTCAACTGGATAAACATCCTCTAGATTTACAAATGGACAGAACCATCTTTTGAACTTCTCTAACCGGCTAAATTTATTAGATATTTGGAGACATCGTCATCCTACTGACATACAATTCACCTGGAGTAACAAAAGCTTTTCAACTCAATCTAGAATTGACTTCTCATAGAGGTTTTTTTTTTTCTTTTTTTGCCTTTATTGTTTTTTTTGCTATAATATACAATCTTAGATGTATTCGAATATATTTTTGACATTTTGTTATGAAAACCTAACTGAAAAAGTACACATCATTTTCTTTTACCAATGTATATATATTTATTTAAATCTTGTCTTTCTAGACTTTAACATCAACACCCTCAATATCTGTAATTATTATTTATTTGTTTGTATTATATTTTAATATTTGACTTTCAATTAACATCTGTATATATGCTCATGTTATTCATTTGAAATAAAGTAAAAAAAAAGCACACAAATTGTTTTCATTCAAACTTGATGAGTTTGCCATTTGTTCTGCTGAGGCTGTGACATCAATCTGTGACATCACGCTTTTCTGTATTACATCACAAAACTGAAATCTGGAATTTTAGTTGACCACAAGAGACGTTCAGTCAGTGAAGAAGAGTTTGACAATTCAGACTGCTGTTAAAAACGTATGGAGTGCTACAACAATGGATGAAAGCTATAACAAAGGGACACAGGAGTGGGAAGACATATATAAATGGGTCGATAAAATGGGTTTAAATTATCAAGACCAATATAAAAAACTAAGACGAAAAAAGGACAAGATATGCTGTCCCAATTTATTTCAAAAAATTGAAGAACTTGAGAAAAAACTTGAATCTCTCGATGTAGCTATAAAATCAAAGATTAGTACATTAACGGAGGTAGGACAAGAATGGGAACAGCTAGAAAACACATTGGAAGATTCAAAAAAGACTTTGGTGGAACTTAAGGAAGAGGCAAAAAGGAAGGAGCAGCCTAAGAAACCAAACCTATTTTTAAATGTCTTAAAACATATGGGAAAAAGCATTGTAGCAGGATGTTGCTTAGGTCTGATGATGGGGGGGGCACTAGGTGTGTGGAGATTTTGTACTTAATGGAACTGGAGCACCACAGCCGAGATCAGATACCTCTGGACCCTGAGGTTGGTCAATGTATTCTGAGGTTGGTTACAGCCCTGGTTCCCAGACATGGAACCAACCCTAGTTCTGGTCTGGTCCCAGCCCTGGTTCTGGTTTCTGGATCCAGCCTGGTTCTGGTTTCTGGTCCCAGCCTTGGTTCTGGTTCCAGAAATGGTTCTGGTACCCAGCCCTGGTTCTGGTGTGGTTCCAGACATGGACCCAGACCTGGTTCCTGGTTCCAGACATGGATCCAGCCCTGGTTCCAGTCCTGGTTCTGGGCCTGGTTCCAGACATGGATCCAGCCCTGGTTCTGCGTCTGGTTCTGGGCCTGGTTCCAGACATGGATCCAGCCCTGGTTCCAGTCCTGGTTCTGGGTCTGGTCCCAGCCGTGGGTCTGGTTCTGGGTGTGGTTCTGGTTCCAGACATGGATCCAGCCCTGGTTCTGCGTCTGGTCCCAGCCTTGGTTCTGGTTCCAGTGGTACCAGCCCTGGTTCTGGTTTCAGACATGGACCTGGTTCCTGGTTCCAGACATGGTTCCAGCATGGTTCCAGCCTGGTTCTGGTACCAGAAATGGTCCCCTGTTGTGTGTCTGGTTCTGGTTCCACTCCTGGTTCTGGTTCCAGACATGGATCCAGCCCTGGTTCCAGTCCTGGTTCTGGATTTGGTCCCAGCCGTGGGTCTGGTTCTGGGTGTGGTTCTGGTTCCAGACATGGACCCAGCCCTGGTTCCAGTCCTGGTTCTGGTTCCAGACATGGATCCAGTCCTGGCTCTGGTTGTGCGTCTGGTTCTGGGCCTGGTTCCAGACATGGATCCAGCCCTGGTTCCAGTCCTGGTTCTGGGCCTGGTTCCAGACATGGATCCAGCCCTGGTTCTGCGTCTGGTTCTGGGCCTGGTTCCAGACATGGATCCAGCCCTGGTTCCAGTACTGGTTCAGGATTTGGTCCCTGTTGTGGGTCTGGTTCTGGTTCCACTCCTGGTTCTGGTTCCAGACATGGATCCAGCCCCAGCCCCTGGTTCTGGTTCCAGACATGGTTCCAGCCCTGGTTCTGGTTCCAGTCTGGTCCCAGCCTCTGGTTCTGGTTCCAGACATGGACCAGCCCTGGTTCTGGTTGGTTCTGGTTCCAGACATGGATCCAGCCCTGGTTCTGGGTGTGGTTCTGGTTCCAGACATGGATCCAGCCCTGGTTCCAGTCCTGGTTCTGGGTTTGGTCCCAGCCGTGGGTCTGGTTCTGGGTGTGGTTCTGGTTCCAGACATGGACCCAGCCCTGGTTCTGGTTCTGGTCCCAGTCCTGCGTCTGGTTCTGGGTCTGGTCCCAGTTCTGGTTCTGGTCACAAGGCTTTGTGTCCGTGGCAGCACAACACTCAGGTTGGATAAGCTCAGTCTCTCATGTCTTTGTTTGGGATAAGGCAGCAGAGGGACTATATGTTCTTAAAGGCTCTGCGTCCTAAATGGATTTCTTCAGCGCCTCAGGTTTTGGTTTCCTGCTGTTTAATGTGTTCTGTGTCGCCGACTCGCCGGTTGGTTCCCGCTGTAAGGGATGGACGTGAAGTCTGAGGAATCTTCTTGTTGATGGTCTCTCTCAACCTCCTCACCTCCCTCTTTCCTCCTCCAGGTTGCCAGAGCTGCTCCTTTGATGAGCATCTTCTCTGCTTGGTGGTGGATGTGAAAAATCACTTTTTTATTTTTTGTTTTTAGGTTTCTGAAGAACTTAGGGTCCAAACATAATGTACTTAATTACAGGTTTGGTCACTCTATTTTTATGGAACTTTTGCAACAATGTATATGATGGAATTAAATATTAAGGCTTTTATTTGAAAGAGTATTTCTACGCCTTATTTTAAGAGAATTTGGACGATCTAATGCAGAGATCCGCAGCATGGAGCTCCGGAGCCACAAGTGTCTCTTTAGTGCTTCCAAGGTTCAATAGTAACAATAATTGTGGCTAAAAATGTTAAAGAACCAAATGACTTTTTAAAAATGAATATGTAATGTAGCAGGATGAAGCCTGCTTCAGGATTGAAGTCACCTGGCACCTATTCACCTGAGTGGGTGGGAGCATAAAGGCAGACTCCCTAGCCTTCTCTCTTCATGCCTGCATTTGGTCACACGTCAGTTGAATGTCTGCTTGGTTAAATTGCAGTGATCAAGTTGGTTTATCACACAAAACTCTAAAAATACACAGAGGTTTGTGGTTGCAGCATGTAGAAACAAAGGGCTTGTAGAGCAACAGTTTAATTTAATTGTATAAATGACTCTCCCAGATTCAGTTAAGATGTAGCCTGATTTAACAGTTGAGTCAGACTTATGTGAAAGCGTTTTAAGGAATCAGTTGGTTTATCAGCTCAGTGACTTCCTTCCAGTGCCATTACTTCCAAGAAGCTTTTGTCTTCAATAGAGGGAGCTAACTGGTGATCATGAATTGTTCTTGAAAACACTGAAAGTGTGTCTGATGTTTCTGTGTACAAGTCTCTTACTTTCATTTTGTTCTCACACTCTACAAATGTAGAAGGTCTGCCACTGTCAGATATGTATGTCTTCATGCTGCTCACTGTTGGAGGCCCATGCATTCCATTGATACAGACATCACCGACTACCACCCAGCCGAGATCCAACTTTTGTGCAAATGGTTCATTATTCAGTCCGTTTATCTGTTTCCGTACTTTGTGCACTCTCAACAGGTCTCTTCCTATCAGCAGGAGAATCTCAGCGTTGGGGTCGAGAGGAGGGATTTCTGAAGCTATTTTGTTCAGGTGCTTGTGGTGATAGGCCACTTCCGGTGTCGGGATTTCTTTCCTGTTGTTAGGAAGATTGTCACATTCAATCAATGTGGGAAGCTGCAGACATGTTTCTTTGTCTAGAGATTCTATGACATAACCATGGGCTCTTCTTCCATATGCTTGTGTTGCGCCCATACATGTTGTGATGCTGTAAGGAGCCTCAGTGCCATGTATGTCAAACTTATCAAAAAACTCACTTCTTGCCAGGGAGAGATTGCTCTGGTCATCCAGAACTGCATACATCCTCATACTCCTCTGCTGTTGACCTGAGGGATACACGTTAACCAGAATAATCTTGGAACACGATTTACTACTTTGTCCTATGCCACAGACTTTAGTGCAGTTTGAGCTTATTTCCTGTTTCGTCTCTTCCTCCCCGCCGTCCTCTGCACACGGTGGGGGCTGACTTGAGGATTGAACTGCGCTTGTTCTACTGAAATGCATGGCACTAACATGTCTGTCACTTGCACATTCCAAACATTTGATTGGAGCTTGACAGTTTTTGGCCATATGACTTGTAGAAGCACAGCAGCGATAGCAGATCATGTGTTCTTTGAGAAGTTTTTTGCGTTCATCAAGAGTCATTTTAACAAATCCTCTGCACTTACTCAACGGGTGTGGTTTGTTATGGATAGGGCATTGTTTTTCTGGGTTAACAGGAATTTTCTCTGTTGATTTGAGAGGAGTGCTTATTTGATCTTGTGTGACATTTGTTTTATTGACAGCAACTGGGTGTCTGACTGGTGCACATTTCTCCTTTCTCTGAGGAGCACACGTGAGTGAGAGAGTCTTAAAACTTGGATCATTCCTTACTTCAGCTTCTGTGCACACAAATTCTTTGAAGAAGGAGAATGGTGGGAAAGACACATTATATTCTTTTTTAAATCTAGAACCTTGTGACATCCAGCGTTCCTGTAGAGGGTAGGGGAGCTTCTCTACAATTAGCCGGACACCTCTAGCCGTGTCCAAATAGGCCAAACCACACAACTTGTCACTTTGCTTTGCAATCTGGAGCTCTTGTAGAAGATCTGCTAGCTCTTGAAGTTTGTGGTTATCTCGGGATTGGATTTTGGGAAAAGCTTCAAGTCTTGAGAAAAGAGCATTTTCAATTGCCTCTGGTGAGCCATATATTTTGTCCAGTCTTGCCCATATTGCTTTTAGTCCATCCATAGGCCGGTTAACATTAACTGCTCTTATTCTGGCTGCATGCTCACTTGACTCCTTGCCAAGCCATTTCACCATCAGATCAACTTCTTCACTAGGTGTCAGCCCTAGTGGCTCTATAGCACTGATGAATGAAGCTCGCCATGCTTGATAATGTTCTGCAGTGTCATCAAATTTGACCAGACCAGATGTTATGACTTGGCTGCGTGCTAAAAACCTTGCCAGATCAAATGTGGGATTTCCTGAGTTTACATTAGAGGTAGGGACAGCAGTTTCCACATTAACATTGTGCATTGTGTCCCCTCCATGGTAAGAATTAAAGCTGGGGGATTGTTCAACATGTCCTCCTGTCATGTCTGGCTGATGAATGGGAAGAGACTTGAATTCATCTGATGCTGTGTATTGTTGCGTGGTTACAGCAGCAGGCATAGGTACTGTATATTGTTGCACGTTAACAGCTTTGGGCATAGTGTTAGGTGGGTGTGAGTGAGTCCCTTCATCCTTGTAGTCGTACTGACTGAAGTAAGATGACTGCTCTTTTACATAGTCTTCTGTCCTTTTCAGTGTTTGTATGGCTACAGGGCTGCGTTCGGATGTCTCACTGTATTTTCCTTCTTCTATGTCTGCTGCTACTGCCTCAAATACTTTTGCTTCAGCATTAGCAGCTGTAACTTCCTTTTGAAGAGTGAGTGCACGCAGTGATGCTTCAAGTTTTATCTTCTCAATCTGAATATATGTCTCTTTATCATGAAACTCCAATTTAGCTTTAGCTGCTTCAGCCTTAGCTCTTGCTTTAGCTGCGGCCAAACTGACTGAGGAGCACGCAGATGACCGTGAGGCTACGGAACGGACGTAGTGCACTGTATTTTGATCCATGTCCTTATTTGATTGCTCATCACTTGCCTTCTGTCCATTATCTTTGTTGTCCATGGCTCAGAAGTTGTCTTTATCCTTTGTCTTTTCTGCGTGGGACGTCTTTTTACTGTCCTGGCCTCGCTAAGCACTGTGACGTTTAGCAGTAACTCAGCTATACAGGTAGCTAAACACTTTCCCATCCGTCCACCAAGAAGCACTCAATTTGGTTCTTTAGCAGGGTTTAATGAGAATCGTGTAAAACTGTAACACACAAAGGTACAGAAAAAATTAATGCTAGTGTTACACGTCTCAGGTGAAATGAAACTGCTGTAACAAATGATGTTTTATATTCTTGTCTCTGCTTCTTTTTTTCCTTCCACGTGAGAAGCCTGCAACAAGAACAGCTCCAGTGAATGAGAGAGCGACCGCCGTCTTCTTCCCCAAACTCTGTCTGAGGGGCGAGGGGGCGGGGCTCCTCACTCTGGGTCTTCTGGTGGAGCGCTGTCTATAATTTGGTTCCCTTTTTTTTTTTGTTTGTTTAATTTGATGTGATATTGTGGTAAATTTCACTCTATAAAAACATTTATAATGCATCGCAATAATTTATGTGGTGGCTTATACACTTAAATTTTCCCGACTATATAAACAAATGACGGTTACAATCTTGCACTTTATGGTGTATCACACTAGCTAGGCTAACACATGTAAAAATCTCTAGCTTCACATAAAATATGTCAACGGTTACAAATTATGATTTATATGACAAGCACATTAGAACAGTACTTACAGACGATGCCGTTTTTCCTTTTTTTTTTTATTCAGATTAAAGAAAACACAACAAAAAAGACTTCTTTCAGAGCAAGACGGATCAACAGGCCTTCTTCCTTTCGGTAAACAAACTGTCGTAATAAAAGTGACCTCAAGATGGCGTCAGTTAACCGGTAATAGACAAAATTATAACTTTTACCACTAGGTGGCCTCAATAGATGAACTCAACATTGAATAACATTAAATTAAACAGGTTTCACTACAACGTTTATACACTTAATGTTTTCACAACATTTTCAAAACATAAAAGATATTTTTAATCATTATGGTCCACACAAGAAACCGATTTTGAGCCCAGCCAGGCTAAGTAATCATCCAGTTGAGTGAAATCTATATGGGGTCTGGGTTAGTCTAATGTAAAGAAAAGAAAAAGACTAGATTACAATCTTATTACTTTACACCCAAAAACAAAATACAACACCTGATCTTCTGCAGGCACCAGACACATTTACATTGGACCAAATAAGAAAAACAAGATGTAGCACATATTTTAAGTTGTTTATTATTTCCCTCTTGCTTATTACAACTCTACTAATTTTATTCTGAAACTTTTGATAATAGGAAAAGCACCAGTTGCTTTACTTTTACAAATCAATAACAAAAAAAAACTTAAAATCTCTCTGAAGGTTTTATTTAATTATTACAAATAGTTGGATAAAAAACCCCACTACATTTTATAATAATTTATTACTAAAGCAGAAAAAGCAAAAACAGTTATTTGTTTAGTTGGCCTCATAATTACGGTCTGAAGAGAATTAGAAATTTAAATATGTGTTCTTGGAGGAAAAAAAACAACAACAAAACCATTCAGGATTTCCATGGATGAACTGACGGGGAGGCGGTAAAACATTAGCATTAGCATACAGCCAGGCCTCTGGTGATTCCAAAGGCCTTGCTGCCAGAAACAAGCTAACGCAGACTAAGCAGGGCTTTTTTTCTGGACCTCTCATAGGGAATACATTACCTCTCTCAGGGATGTAGAAGAAATTATTCTTCAGCTGTAGATTCTCAACTATCCTGACATTTCTGTTTGTACAACTTGTTAAAAAAAAAATAAAAATCAAACTGAAAATTTAAATAAAATTTGGATATTTAATCTTGGACAGAGTTGGGAACATTCATTAAAGTCATTTTATGCACATGGGGGAAACATCAGCCCCTAATGTCTGTCTCTTGTTTTCAACGGGAAAATCTCCAACCAACATTAATTATCGGGTCTGGTGAATGCAGCGACAACCTTGGTGGACAAACTGATCATTGGCACATTTTGAGGTGAGCTATGAAACCAGCAGATGCTTGTTTTTCCTCTGTAGTTTCTCTAAACCTAAACAACAAAGTCTCCCCTTCTCCCTCATCCACAAGCTGTTTGAATAGGAGAGTCGACATCTGAAGAATCCCTGAAAAAGCATCAAACTTTTTCAGAGATGTAATAGATGTTGAACATAGCTGTCCATTTTAACTTCTATAAAGCCCTGGAAACATTTTACGAACATTCAAACTAACCACTAATCAAAATGTTGTGGGGTTAAGATTCAATGAAAAAAAAAAAAAAAGAGTTCAGACAGAATTGGTGACAGTTTGTTTAATGAACCAGATGAGAATGGAGACTAAAAGCTCAAAAGCTGTCAAGATGAAAACTTGAAGTTTTGTCTACATGTGATTCAGATTTTGTTCCTCAAGTGACTTTCATTAAGTTTACTTGGGGCAAAAAATGTACAAATAAAAACATTGCTTTGGTTTAAAGAAGAACAACTAGCCAATCCCAAAAAATGTTTTCTGGCAGAGCAAGTAATAAAAATGTAGCATGCAAACAACATATTGCCCAACTCCACAAAAACACTAACTTCTAGTGTGCAATTTAATTAGCATGTTAGCTCGTGTTAAGGAAGAGTATTTTAAATTAGCTTAATTTGGAAAAAGCTTGGCTCACTCTTGCTCTGTTCCCAGGTCCTCTCAGCGGGCGGCGACAAGGAAAACAACAATGCGTGATGACGTCACAGAATTACAGAGTTTAATCCCATACAAAGCAGCGTATGAATTAACAAGAAAACCGCAGCGTTACAGAGATATACATTCTTTACCTGAGACAAAAGAATTAGAAGAAAGAAAAGATAGAGAAAAGAAGGCAAAGACATGTCTTTGGAGAAAGCTGATGCCGAAAAGGCAGAATAGGGCAGCTATCTGAATTATTATTATTGTGCACGAACTCTTATAGTGAAGGCGTTTCTTTCCTTGTTAATGTATTCAATTAAGGCGTACCTCTGTTTGACCAACCAGAAGCTACCTTGAACACTCAGAAAAACTTAGAACTTCCTCTTTTTTACGCAAAAGATCAAAGGCCGTTTGCTCCTTGCTGAAACAATGGAGCAAGCAGCTGCATCCTGGTTTTCTGGGCTCTAGGGCCACCTGGGCAAATAAAACCATAAAACAAGACTTCACAAATACCTGTGAAATTTGGAGTGTCTCCCGTTATCTCAGAACAAAGCTAAATCCAGTAATTTGGTTCAAGGAAAGGTTACCTCCACAAAACCCAGTTCTGCTCTGCTGCATTCAGCATTCTCCAAAGATTTAAATCTCTGCCTTGTCACACAAAATCAACAATCTGACTATGTTGTGTTTTTATTGTTGATTTTATGTTGCATTGTATTTTTGTGTTTGATTTGATGTAAAGCACTTTGAAATGCCTTGCTGCTGAAATGTGCTATACAAATAAAGTTTGATTGATTGAGTACAAAATGAGGTACAATTCCTTTTTAACCTATAAAACATAACATTCAAACAATTTCCATTTGATTCAGATATCGTCACAGATAGTACAATTTTCAAATACATTCATTATTTACTAGATTAGTAGTTCTAAACTTAGATAATACAATCTTCATTAAAAACCTGCTATTAATACTTACAAAAATGTCTTAGAAATTAAATGTTAATGGTTTCAACATTCTGTGTTGTATTCAGTTTTATACCATCCCAGATGTTGGTTGGAAGACTTTTGATGTTCTGTGAACCAAACAGGCTTCTGTCCTGCAGGAGATGCTAATTTTATGGCCTCCTGACCTCTGATAACACAGCAGGAGCCTCACAGAGAGATCCCCTTTTGATCTGCATTTGGTTCCTGTTTCTGAATACTTACCGATTGAATAGTTTGGTTTTAAATCCTTAACGCAAACCTGTTCAAAATTAAGAAATTTGTTCAAAATAAGAATGTTCAATATACCTTTTACACGTGGCGTAAGATTAACTGTATTAAGCACTAAAAATAATCATTTTTCTTCAACACTCGCTAGAAACAGAAGTAATTTTTTCTCCCAGCTTGAATAACATTTGCTTTGATAAAATTAACAATTATACTAACCAGCCAACTCAAAATAGTGGTAAAAATAGCCTTCTGGCATTTGTGTTGTGATAATAGAGCAAGTACTAAATATTTAGCATGTAAAAACATTTTCTCCAACTCCAAAAAACAGCTACCTCTACTCAAATTAGCATGTTAGCTCATTAGCTACGTTTTCTTTTGCAACTTGATTTAAATTTGCTTTAATAAAAATAATACATTTTTATAAATGTCTTTGCATGTTAAAAACGATATTTTACAGAGATATATTATCCAATGTTTACAAATTTTACTCGAATATTGTTCCACAATTGCAACATTTTTGTTCTGCACGCATGGCTAATTTGAGGGATAACGTGATTTTATTATGACCAAGTTTAATGACTAAAACTGAGTTCAAGACTGGCACATAATATAAAAGGCTAAAATTGCTAAATGTTTTGACTGCACATCTGTAGCTTTTTATTTATTTATTTTTTAAAACGCTTCCAGGATAATTGTTTTTTTTAAACTAATTTATATTTAATTTTTTCCCACCTGCTGACCACCTGGCAAAGAATCGGTTCTCATCTTAGCGTCTCTCCTGCTTTCATTACACTTCATACTAGTTCTTCATTATTGAACACTTCCAAGCCTGCAAGTGTGACCACACCTCGGTGAACTTTGAACCTAAGCTTACTTTCACCCCGCAAAACTCCAAGGTTCACCTTCTGCAGCGTGTAAGAGGCCTTGTGCGAAATTAGGTTCCCCTGTGAAAATCTGTTCCCACTGTGTCGGGAGCATTGCAGCCACAGAAGCGGATGTGGCGGATCTGACCATTTTCACGGCGCTTCTGATCGACTTCTCAGTAAAAACAACTCATACAATCATGTCAAGGTTGTAATATTCAGTTTAATCGGCAGCTGCTGTTTACAAAATTGTAAAATAAATAAATAAACGAGGTCTTTTTACGCTGTTTTGTGCTATTTTAAATGCCAAGAGAATCGGTCTTTCTCCAACTTCTGTCACTTATACGCCTGACAGAAATAAGTCATTCAAACACAGTTTATTAAATATAAACATTATTATTATTAAACAAACAGTATACAAAGACTCGTTGAGGTACAAAGAACATTGCAACATAAGTAGAAAAGGAAACAGAACATGGGGGTAAAACTAAAGACAAACACATAAACAGTAAGACAAATGAATATAAATAAGATTTAAAACAACAGAAAAGTAGAGATACTGGCAGTTACCTTTTTTTTTGCATAAACAGATTTCAAATGTTTCATTGAGGTGTAATAAGTTTAAATTGGTTAAGAAAATTATCAAAACAAGGAGTAAAACCTCTCCATTTACAGCAGTATATATGATATTTAACAAGCAAGAAAACAATATTTACCATGTCAGATATTTGACTATCAAGGTCATCAACATAGTATAATATGTGGGTGATGGTTGTCTCTGGGATGTCTTTAATTTTAAGGGACATCCCATTTTTAATGTCTCTCCATAGTTTAAAAGAAAAAGGGCAGGAAAAAAAGAGACGATTAAGGGATTCCTCTGGACATTCACAAAAGGCACAACATGTTGAATCAAATTTAAATCTTTTGTGCAAAAATTAAACCACTGGGTAAATATTATGAGAGATTTTGAAGTGAGTCTCTTTCATCTTAGGTGAAACCAGCCGTTTTATATACTTGGAAAACGCCTTTTCAATCATAGACAAATTTTCAAGATATTATTGTTGTAATCATTCAATAATTTAGATGTGAAGGCAGTCACAAGTGTAACCCACATAAAGTGGGTTTGCCTCTTTAAGAGGGTTAGAGTGAGGGTAGGAATAAAGGTTAAGATTATAAGGTTATATAACCTTATATAACTTATATATAATCTATATATAAGTTATATAACTTAACTTATATAAGTTATATAACTTAACCTTATATATAAGGTTAAGGAAGCTGGTTGGTCTACCTGGCCAATAGGAACTTTAGTTTCCAGAGGGTCTGAACCAATCAGAATGCAGACTGCCGTTGTGGGTCCCGCCCTTCTGCCCCGGGTCTGCAGTGCTGTTGGTTTGCCCTAGACCAGGGGTGGCCAACCCTGGTCCTTGAGGGCCAGTGTCCTGCAACTCTTAGATGTCTCCCTGATCCAACACACCTGAATCCAAGAGCTGAATCACCTCCCAAGTGCAGTCAGGTTCTCCAGAGTCCTTCTAATGATCTCATTATTTGACTCAGGTGTGTTGAAGTAGAGATATATCTAAGAGTTGCAGGACACCGGCTTTCGAGGACCAGGGTTGGCCACCCCTGCCCTAGAGATCCAACGTAATGAGAATGCTGAGCTGTGCAGCGCCAGAGTATGTATCGTGACAGCTAAAGTATTTCGTACGAACTGTATTATTTACAAACTGTATTGTAAACAAACTCTTTTGTAAATAGATTTTATGTTGATCGTCCAGATTTTGGGCTGGAAATGATTTATTAAGTGTAAAACTGAACTTCAATTTTCTGCCATTAGAGCTGTTAGGAACCGTTAACTCTTTCTGGCAGTTGGTTCATCTTGTTCTCCATTTAGTTAAAGGTAAAATTTAGGTTATGACATATTTTTTACTTTATTAAGTTCACATTAGAGGGCTGCACAGTGGCACACTTGGTAGAGCTGTTGCCTTGCAGCAAGAAGGTCCTGGGTTCGATTCCTGGCCCGGGATCTTTCTGCATGGAGTTTACATGTTCTCCCTGTGCATGGTGGGGGTTCTCTACGGCTTCCTCCCACAGTCCAAAAACATGACTGTCAGGTTAATTGGTCTCTCTAAAGTCTCCCTAGGTGTGAGTGTGTGTGTGTGAATGGTTGTTTGTCCTGTATGTCTCTGTGTTGCCCTGCGACAGACTGGCAACCTGTCCAGGGTGACCCCCGCCTCTCGCCTGGAACGTTAGCTGGGGATTGACACCAGCAACCCTCCTGACCCAATTAGGGACAAGAGTGAACAGAAAATGGATGGATGGAAGTTTATATTATTTAGGTCAAATATGCTTTGTCATCTAGTGCCCCACGCATCCCGACTGAGAGCCACTATACAGTTGTCTGAGGCGTGTCCCATTGAGATTGGTGAGCATATTCCAAGCCTTTCATTTGAGTTTTTGTTGTTTTATCACATTGTTGTTAAAAAATATCCTTTATTTGAGTAATTAAGTAATGTTTTATTATTAATATGTTGGAAAAAAAGGATTAAAGCTAGAACAGCTTAGTAAAAATCCTATATTTCTGCTGGTCCTGTCTGTTGACAGGTCAGGTTTTGTATATATACAAAACCTGACCTATATATATATATATATATATATATATATATATATATATATATATATATATATATATATATATATATATATATATATATATATATATATATATATATATATATATGCTGGATTGTTCCTGATGTGGATTCCTCCTTTGATCTTGATGGCGAACCTTCCCACCTGGACCTAAAGCAGTGCTTCTCAATTTTTTTCTGTCATGCCCCCCCTAGGAAGAAGAAAACGTCTTGCGCCCCCCCACGTGACTATTAATAGTATCATTGTCAATAAAATTGTTATAAGTATACATCTGCATAACACTCCATTCTTATTAATGTATAAGAGAATATAAAAAGAAAGAAATATGGATCAACTTACCACAAATAATAGTTTAAAAAAAAACTTTAACCTGAGAAACAAAAATATATAAAATAATCTGTGCTGTTTTTTTTTTAAATCAAAGATGATGTCTGGATTAATGGCTACAATGAGCACGTTTTGCAATGCACAGCTTTTTGAAGCGGGGTTTGAAGCAGGACACAGCAACTCTCAGCTCCTGCTCAATGTGTAGCTGGGACCTGTATTTGCTTTTCAGAGCAGCAACAGCAGAGAAGCCAGAATGTGCACAGTTCTTTGTCCTAAGAGTGGATATTGCTTCTCCACATTCAGCCAGAATTCACTCAGTGTCTGGGATGTGAAACTTAGTCTCAATATGGAGTATATGCCTCTCAATATATACCTTAAATGGGTGATTCTCACGAACATGGTCCAACTTGTAGCAAAATTTAAAAAACATTATATACACAAAAAAACACTCACTCTTTATAAAACAGATCCTAATTTCACTTTTCACTGTAAAATTATAATCTATATGCACATTTTCTAGGTAATTTTAAACATTTTATTCTAACTTTGACCAAATAAATTCATTACCGTAACACAATTTTCATGAAGAAATTTGAAACCACAAAACCGTTTTTTTCACATTTTTTGGACACCAAGGACTTCAGTGTGCACAGAGAGACAGAAATAAGCAAAAATAGGCATTTTTTTTTTACAAAATGTTATATTTTAATGCAAAAAATCATTTCATCACCGTAACAGTGATACAAATTTCAAAGTCAATTTTGATTGTGATTTTTTATCAAATCATTACATTGAACAAACAATATAACCATAACATAAAAGGGTCTGGCACATTTCATCAAGGGATGAATATAAAAGTAATTCACATAACTAATCTAAATAAATCCTCATACAGTTAACATAGCGGTAATGAAAAAACACATGTCGGTAATGAATAACAATGTTTCGGTAGTGAACCCTTCATAACTACATTAATATTTAACTACCCAAACAATAAAATACCCTAGTAAAACATACATTTTTAAAATGTTAAGTTTATTAAGTTGACACACAAACTGAACAGAAAAATAGTCCCATATTTTTCCCAGCCATTTCAGGCAATGAAACAGTTTACCCTGTTTTCAGCAGAGGAAAAGCAGCTGATGTCTTCATCAAATGGCCCAGTAATCTGAGCAACAAAATTGTGTGGGGAAAGGTAAGACTCAATTGATATCAAATCAAATTCAGAAAATGACCCTGAACTACTGATAAAGGGAGACATAAAAAGATATGGTGATGGATTTTTTTTGTTCCTAGATGATTTGTGACCTTTTTTGTGACTCTTTTTTTCCTTCTAGGTCTGGCCTGATTTACCAGGCGTCATAGTTAATGAAAGTCTTGACTGCCACTTAGACACTTAGATTTAATATACATACATAAAAAAACAAAATGTTCATTAATTTTAATAATTCATTGGACTTTCTTTTTGTACTTGGCCCAGATTTCTGACACCACACAGAAGTGTCTTGCGGATGAAGAGGTAGGCAGTGGTTCAGGAATAATTTCTTTGATGTCATCCAAATAATACCATACCTTCTCACCAGCAAACCTTATTGATGGTATGTAGAAGCGATTGTCTCCCGCACAGCTCATTGTATCAACCTCATACTGACCACTGGCAATCTGGATTAATGAAGCAAAAAAATGTTATCAACTGCGTTTTTCAAAGACAATTTGATTATTACATAATCATTACCCTGATATTACATGTTGACAATCTGAATCCAATACTTGCACACCTGACTTCCCATTCTCCACTCAGTCTTAAACCTACCTGTGTTACTGTGCCAGGATAGAGGTCTCCATCATAGTCCACAAGGACCCATGTTCCTACTTTGATGGTCTCTTCAGATTCCCTTTGCGTGAAAACAAACTCCTTTGGAGAGAAGCAGTCACAAGAGTGACTACAGAAGCACGAAACTTCTCGAAATCTAATATTTCCTGGTTCAGTAGCAACAACCTGTGGAGACGTTATGTTTAGTTTTATCTGCAAAACCATGAAAATGTCAGATCTATAAAAAGAAATATTTTTTTTGAAATGCAAACTTACAACAAAAAATAGAGAAAAAATTGAAACCAAGCTGAAAAAAAAAAAAAAAAGCCAAGCAAAATAAAAATGAGTGCGCATTTGTTTAGTTGCACATATGGGTGCTCACCTGGTGTATTTTCATAGTTCCTGATTTCAGGAATGGAGGAACGAGTTCCCCACATGCAGCAATATTATCCTCTGTTACTTCAAAAAGCCTAACAGATGAGTGCTTTGCCAGATTCTCTAGTAGAGCAGAAGCATTTGGGATGTCTGTGCCATAGGCCACCACACGATCTGCAAGGTTTTTAAGAGCACCTTGTAACGTTTGGGTTACGTTTGAGGGAGGAGAGGAGGCGGCAGAGTCATCAGGTCGATCAAAAAAACTCGCAACCACACTGGTACTAGAATTCCACAGTGTTATCTTTAATAAACACACTCTTCAACAACCTTGTAATGCCCGGTTGAACGGCTGCTGTAGTATCAAAACATAAATAAAATGAACAGAGTCCAAACAACGTCCGTCTAGCACGTTTCTCCCTCGCTCTCCACAGAGAAGCTACAGCGCATACGTGTGACGTCATCAGCTAGACTAGAACATCTTAAAGAGACACCACAAATACAACTGTTACAACCTCCTACTCCATCAGGAGCTCCCTTCCCATGAGAGGCCTCAGTGAAGTTCCACGTCACAGTCTTAAACCCTTTCATAAAAGGCACTGTGGACGCAAGGTAGAATGCTACCTTGGTCCGATATTGAGATGTTGGTCCATCGGACAGGAAGTGGATATTTTTTGCCAGGGGTAGTTAGATGTTATGTATCCTAAAACTGGTTGCAAATGTGCCCATGTGGCAACAGCATTGTGCTGTAAACTGGCAGACACAGTAGCAAAGGACTACTGGAGGACTTTTTACTGTAATCAACATGGACTACAACATCATGCTGGGTCAAATTTTCTTTCAATTGCTTAAGATGAGTGAACTGGTGCCAAATGTTATACAAATGAGTAGAGATCCGGGGCAGTTCTGACTTGGTTAGCTCTACAAATGTTTCAATAGTGGCCACTTTTTTCTCCAGGGTGGTGGTTTTCATGTCAATTTCCATGGTAGTGCCATTTTGCAGTTTCTTTTTTACTGGTGTTGACCTTGTTGTCCACTCAGTCCAAGATATAATGTTGTTTTTAGTAGTTGGATCCATGTTGACAGGGAAAGTAATATCTTTGCAGGCTTCACATCTACCATACATGCAATCAATGTTTTCCGAATCACAGACAGATGAAGCCACTACATCAGTAATAGATACTGTATGTATCAATCCAAGATGGTGCATTTTTTTTATTTTATTTGAAAAATTCTCATGTATTTTGCAGGCACATGTTTCCCTATCAGTGATCTTTGGTCTCACTATCCAGAAGGGCCTCAGCTTAAAAAACTGGGAGCGGGAACATTGAGGCCTGGATTCTCTTTAAGAAATCTCTTGTGGAGATTTCCCATGGTGTCTGAGAGGAACCTCTTCCTATAAATTTGTCCACCCTTCCTGACTTCCCCAAGTTTACCATTTATTAATGTGGACACATCGTCTCTGTTCAGGAACAGTCTGACATTGTCACTCATCCTTCTTCTTTGGTTTCTCTCACCCTGCTTCTTGCGGTTCTCTCTCCTCTGTTTGGCTCGACTTGCAAGAAGAACTGTGGACCTGTTTTCCTCCATTCATTTTTTTTTCAGGCAATCTAGTTCCTTTTTCTTGTTACTAAGAATTTGTTGTGCCTTCCTCAGTTTTTCTCTTAATTTGGCTGTTTTTTTCCGCTTTGGAGTTGATGTTGCAGATGGATTAGAGTTCATGGTCTTTGGTTGGATGAATCTTTTACAAAGTTGTGGTTGAGGCTGAGGGTTGATTTGATTCACACTGTCATCTGAGGGAGGGGTTTCATTTAGTATGTGTTTAACTGTTTGTTTCTTTTTATTATATTGATTAGAATTTTCCCTCCATTTTTTTTGCTGTTTCTGCAGCTGCCTGGGTGTCAGATCTGCAGCTGCCTTTAACAACCCTTTTTCCTTGCGCTTCTGATACCTGTTAAAATAAGATATCAATAGAAACATTTGTGAGACAGCAAAGTTAGCAAAGCCTGTACTGTATTTGTACAGTGTGAGCGTGAAAAAACAGAATAGAAGGAGAGACGAGAAAGAGGGAAGAAGAGAGGGAGAAAGAGAGACACTACCTTTCCCTTTCCTTTCTTCTATACTCCTCTAGAAGGTCTGGATTGTTATAAATCTTCTGCCTATGTTTTTCCACCCTAGCTCTTGATGCCGCCCTCTTCTGTTCACTTCCTTTTGCCCTTCATATTAGGTGATATCAATTAGCATAAATTAGCTTAGAAATTTAGCCTAAAAAATTGAAAGTATAATAAACAACATTACAGTTTAAATAACCTATACATTTATCTATTTATTATTGCAAAATGACACTGTTCATCACCGTAATCTTGTTTCTCATTACCGCAACAGGCCTCAGATTACGCGGTAATGAAAGTTATGCATTACGGTAATGAATGACATCCACATGTGCTAACTTAAAATTCTAGCATGTCGTGATGACTCAGTTAAACTTTTCTCACAAACAGTGTGAACTCCCTAACTTCTTCTGTACAAGAAAGTATCTTATTAACAACTTTTTAAGAACATGAGGTATTATACATTACGGTAATGATAACCTGTAGTGTAAAAATAGGCATATGGAAGGAGAAACTTAACAGATGTCATGATCAAAAGATGTCAAACAATCTTACCTTGTAGCCATCTTTGTCTTCTCTTCTTTGTGGTGCATCATGGGTCAGAAAAACTTTATTTAAAAAAATGCTGTGAATATTACAGGACTTTGAACACGGTGCAACGGTAATGAGAGTTGAACCTCCGGACACTCACTTTTATTACAATATGCTGAATTACTTAACAGGAAATTATTATATATTATCATATTTTATTAATTTATGTATATTTAAACAAATTTATGATATTTTTTTTATAAACCTGCTGGATTATTCATAATAATAAATTGAGGCGAAATCATTTTTTTCCCCTTAGGACACATTACGGCAATGAATTTGTGACTCCAAAAACAGTTTAAAAAACATAAAAAAATTTATTTTGGTAGCCAACAATGATCTGTGCCAAATATTAGAAATAATGATTGTCCAAATAAAAGTGGATTATTTTGAGTTTTTATGAGTATGACCCTAAAATTTTCTAAGACATTCAATAGGTTGGGTTCGTGAGAATCACCCAAATGATGCCAACAACGCTCGCTGGTTTACTGAAGTAGCAGTCACAAAGCGGGATGATTGTTGGCAATATTCGGCACGCTTTTGCTGAAAAAACTCAAGCGGCTTATCAGCGTGATTGGGGTGTAATGTCTTTAAGTGACGCCTTCATTTATTTGGCTTCATGCTGTCCGCTGCTAACATTTTGAGACACAGTAAGCACACCGGTCTTTCTTCGTCTCCCACCATAGTACATATATATATATATATATATATATATATATATATATATATATATATATAGTTACAGATTGGAAATGTGATGAAAAACATTACAATAACACAAAGCTCATCACTTACTTGATAGTAAACCAGCTCACCACAACCATCCTTAAGATATGCATGGCTGCCCTGCCCTGAAAAACAGAGAAAAAATTATTTTATTGTTCCTCTTTGAGAAGTTTTTTTTATTCCAAATCCATCTATTTGAATAGAGGCCATTTTGCTTGACCCTTTGAACTTTGTGTGATTTGTGTTAGGTTCCCGAAATTGGAGATTTTGATTAGATATTAGAATATTAGTAGAATGGGTTTCAATTTGCTTCTGCAGCTAAATTAGTGATTCACACTGGACCAATCTGGCCTTTCAAAATAAAGCTTACAGATACCATAATAAAAATTAAAAATAGGGTCTTATAAGTCATATCAGGAGTTGACAACCTTTACCATCCAAAGAGCCATTTCAGCCCTCACTCCATCTAAATAAAACTTCAGAGATGCAAATGTTACTTCAACTATTTAAATAATAATAATTTTTAAAGAACCTCAGTTTTATTTATATTTGGATTTTAAAATACATAAAAACTTTGGAAACCATGAGGATTGATCCATTTTTTCCTTTATGGGATTTTGATATTTGGGGAATATCTGAAAAAAAAAAAACTATTTTAATGTTATTCTGTTGTAAAAACACAAAGCAATTATTTCCATACATATACATCAACTTCTAAGACTTGGATTTATTACATATTCATTTTTAAAAAGTCATTTGGTTCTTTAACATTTTTAGCCACAATTATTGTTACTATTGAACCTTGGAAGCACTAAAGAGACACTTGTGGCTCCGGAGCTCCATGCTGCGGATCTCTGCATTAGATCGTCCAAATTCTCTTAAAATAAGGCGTAGAAATACTCTTTCAAATAAAAGCCTTAATATTTAATTCCATCATATACATTGTTGCAAAAGTTCCATAAAAATAGAGTGACCAAACCTGTAATTAAGTACATTATGTTTGGACCCTAAGTTCTTCAGAAACCTAAAAACAAAAAATAAAAAAGTGATTTTTCACATCCACCACCAAGCAGAGAAGATGCTCATCAAAGGAGCAGCTCTGGCAACCTGGAGGAGGAAAGAGGGAGGTGAGGAGGTTGAGAGAGACCATCAACAAGAAGATTCCTCAGACTTCACGTCCATCCCTTACAGCGGGAACCAACCGGCGAGTCGGCGACACAGAACACATTAAACAGCAGGAAACCAAAACCTGAGGCGCTGAAGAAATCCATTTAGGACGCAGAGCCTTTAAGAACATAAAGTCCCTCTGCTGCCTTATCCCAAACAAAGACATGAGAGACTGAGCTTATCCAACCTGAGTGTTGTGCTGCCACGGACACAAAGCCTTGTGACCAGAACCAGAACTGGGACCAGACCCAGAACCAGACGCAGGACTGGGACCAGACCCAGAACCAGAACCAGGGCTGGGTCCATGTCTGGAACCAGAACCACACCCAGAACCAGACCCACGGCTGGGACCAAACCCAGAACCAGGACTGGAACCAGGGCTGGATCCATGTCTGGAACCAGAACCACACCCAGAACCAGGGCTGGATCCATGTCTGGAACCAGAACCACACCCAGAACCAGGGCTGGATCCATGTCTGGAACCAGGCCCAGAACCAGACGCAGAACCAGGTCTTGGTCCATGTCTGGAACCAGAACCAGGAGTGGAACCAGAACCAGGGCTGGGTCCATGTCTGGAACCAGAACCAGGAGTGGAACCAGAACCAGACCCACGACTGGGACCAGACCCAGAACCAGGACTGGAACCAGGGCTGGATCCATGTCTGGAACCAGGCCCAGAACCAGAACCAGGGCTGGATCCATGTCTGGAACCAGGCCCAGAACCAGACGCAGAACCAGGGCTGGATCCATGTCTGGAACCAGAACCAGACGCAGAACCAGGGCTGGGTCCATGTCTGGAACCAGAACTACACCCAGAACCAGACCCACGGCTGGGACCAAACCCAGAACCAGGACTGGAACCAGGGCTGGATCCATGTCTGGAACCAGAACCACACCCAGAACCAGGGCTGGAACCATGTCTGGAACCAGAACCAGACGCAGAACCAGGGCTGGATCCATGTCTGGAACCAGAACCAGGAGTGGAACCAGAACCAGACCCACGACTGGGACCAGACCCAGAACCAGTACTGGAACCAGGGCTGGATCCATGTCTGGAACCAGGCCCAGAACCAGACGCAGAACCAGGGCTGGGTCCATGTCTGGAACCAGAACCACACCCAGAACCAGGGCTGGGTCCATGTCTGGAACCAGAACCACACCCAGAACCAGACCCATGGCTGGGACCAGACCCAGAACCAGGACTGGAACCAGGACTGGATCCATGTCTGGAACCAGGCCCAGAACCAGATGCAGAACCAGGTCTTGGTCCATGTCTGGAACCAGAACCAGGTTTGGTTCCATTTCTGGAACCACACCCAGAACCAGGGCTGGTACCATTTCTGGAACCAGAACCAAGGCTGGGACCAGAAACAGAATCAGGGCTGGATCCAGACCCAGGGCTGGGACCAACCAGTAACAAGCCCCATTGACCAACCTCAGAATACAGAGGTACCTGATCTTGGCCATGAGGCTCCAGGCGACGGCTCCCAGAGTTGGACCCCGTACCAGGGAATGCCCAGCTGCCTGGCGAAGCCCCAGTGACCTTCGTTCTGGGTACACGGTTCCCAGAACCCAGATCTCGTCCAGGGACCACCGACTTACCTTCTGCCAAGTAAAACTCACCCTAAACCTGCCAGGTTTAGTGCACCCAAAGCCCACATGAAGCTTGGCTGGAAACCCTGGTTCTGGAGAACAAACATCCATACCACTGGTTCCACTGATAGCTAGGAAACAAAACTATCAAACTCCCTGGTTGATGTTAAGGCAGAGTTTAAAAATGCCTTTTCTCTGGGTCAGATATAGTGCAGCTTAGTGCACTTCAGCTGGTGGCTCCATTAAAGTTGAAAGGATTGCCATAGTAATACTGCCCCCGCAGCCATCAGACCTAACCCGATTCCTTGTGCAATTTTTTCTAAAGCCTTTATCGCCTTTGGTTTCTTAGCGTGTGATTCCCTCCACTTCATATGTTCTCTTATCCGCTTTTTCATATTTTCCACACTGTCGATCGCTTGTTTTAATTCTTCCAAATTCTCCCTTGAATCTCTAAAATATGATTTTATTTTGTGGAATCTAATATCGGCATCTCTAATTTGCATCCTAAGTATTTTTAAATTGTCATCGGACACCGTGTTCGGTTTTTTCAAAAGGATTGTTATTTCATTCATACTTTTAATTATGTAATCCAACTCTCTCTCTGCCCACGTCGGCGGCTCAGGAGTTTCATCCATTGTTGTAGCACTCCATACGTTTTTAACAGCAGTCTGAATGGTTGAACTCTTCTTCACTGACTGAACGTCTCTTGTGGTCAACTAAAATTACAAATTGCAGTTTTGTGATGTAATACAGAAAAGCGTGATGTCACAGATTGATGTCACAGCCTCAGCAGAACAAATGGCAAACTCATCAAGTTTGAATGAAAACAATTTGTGTGCTTTTTTTTTACTTTATTTCAAATGAATAACATGAGCATACATACAGATGTTAATTGAAAGTCAAATATTAAAATATAATAAAACCAAATAAATAATAATTACAGATATTGAGGGTGTTGATGTTAAAGTCTAGAAAGACAAGAGTTAAATAAATATATATACATTGGTAAAAGAAAATGATGTGTACTTTTTCAGTTAGGTTTTCATAACAAAATGTCAAAAATATATTCGAATACATCTAAGATTGTATATTATAGCAAAAAAAACAATAAAGGCAAAAAAAGAAAAAAAAACCTCTATGAGAAGTCAATTCTAGATTGAGTTGAAAAGCTTTTGTTACTCCAGGTGAATTGTATGTCAGTAGGATGACGATGTCTCCAAATATCTAATAAATTTAGCCGGTTAGAGAAGTTCAAAAGATGGTTCTGTCCATTTGTAAATCTAGAGGATGTTTATCCAGTTGAGTGGAAAAGACCACATTAAAATCTCCCCCTAAAATAACCTTTGCTGATGGAAACTTAGTACCAAGACAAAACATGGTGTCCTCCAGCTCTTCTGAGAAAATAATATTTAAAAAATCAGAATTATAACCATGAATATTGACAGAAAAAGATGTAAGAATGAAACTCAACCGCTATTTGTGTTTTTGTTTTCAAATTGTGAAACCAGGAAAAATTTATGTAAACAGAAAATATTTCTACCAGTTATCAATGAAAATAAGAATTGCTTTTGAGCCGGTGATATTTTCTGAATATTATATAAGTGACAGGTTCGTCAATTCATCCTGTCATAAACACTCATGCTGCGTTTATCACACAGCCTCCAACAAGTTAGATGATGTTTACTGGAAACTGGTGGTCAACGTAGAAACAGTGCAATTAGCTCCTCTGCTGGTCTATAAATCACAGCAGAGCGCTGGACAGACTGCAGCAGCAGCAACAGACTGCAGCAGCAGCAACAGACTGCAGCAGCAGCAACAGACTGCAGCAGCAGCAACAGACTGCAGCAGCAGCAACAGACTGCAGCAGCAGGAACAGACTGCAGCACTTATATGCTTAATTTTACTAATGTATTAATCTACCTTTTTCAAATCGTCAAAAGGCGATCTTCACAGGTTGATGCTCTTGAAGTCTGCAAAAATGTATATTAGTGCAGTTAATATAACATTTGGGCTTTTCAAAAAAAATAATTATATATATATATTCAAGGCAAATCAGCCTTTGTTTAGATTAATCACTGAAGCCTTATATTGTAAACACTGGACACTTTACTAATGCAATTATCCTCATTTATATGGTACTGTGACAGCACTAAGACAGTAGTATTAATCTTAAGAGTAGTTTAGAAAATGACTAATAAATCCTAAAATATTGTACATATAAAAGAACAAGAGCTACGCTTAAACATAAGTATATTTCACTGTGAGGGTTTTGCATAGACCAGCCAAGAGACATAAAAGAATTTCAGAAAATAATCTTAATTTATTACAAAAAGTATCCAAACTAATTCAAAAATGACAAACTGGGCCCAAAAACTGAGATCAACATAACAAAGTGTAACTCAAGTGGTAACAAAAGAAACTCAAGCACAAACTGACCTAACAAACAAGACATGAGGGGAACTTAAATAGTGGCTGATCAGACCACTGCTAACACACACAAGGGGGTAACTAAACACACAAGAACCTAACAAATACTAGTGAGATTATCATTAAATCTTTAAATTAAATAAATATAAAATTTAAACTAACTTTGAAAAAGAAGAAACATTAAAGAAATGGTCAAAATAAACTATAAACCAAATATCCCCTTCCCCTGGTGAACAAATGGACCGGCCCGCTGAGGGAGTTTGACATCCCTGGACCTCAGTCAGCTGGAGCTCATCTGTAAATTCCAGGGGCAGGTCCAAAGGAAACTAATAACTCAAAAAGAAGAAATTAAATGGTTGTCTTTAACAAAAAATACAAAGAACTGACAAATAAAGTTAACTAAATGTGTGCAAGTCAAATAGTTAACTAAAATGTCAGACTAATAAAAATAATTTCAAAGATAAAGATAAATCTAAACTAAGCACTAATTAATATGTAAAGTAACATTAAGGAAGAACAGAAAACCATTACCAATTCTGTGTGACAGCAGGGTCAGCTGTCACATTCACATAAGTGCTAGCAAAATATTGCAAAAACATAAGAGAACAAAACGCTTTAAAGTGTCACTTACAAGATAAAACAAACATGATTTAAAATATTAACTGCTATGCCTTTATTGTTGTTTCTTTGTTTTTTTTTTGTGGAATTGTTTTACTACTGCAGATGTTTTGATTAGCAAAATAACAAGATCTCTGGCTGGTCTTCCATGGATGTCTGCAGGGGACAACATGATACAATTGAGAATATTGGAAAAAAGAAAGACTGAATCATTGTATATGAATCATGGAGAGGAACACATGGTGTGCTGGTTAAATTTTATTGTGAAAGCATCACAAACTTACAGGTTTTTCACAAAATATTATGCATTAAACATGCTACACAGATTTTTTGAAACGTCATAAGGGATATTACTTTTCTGCTTAATTGGGGTTGTATTTTTGAATACTTAAACCTTTTTAGTCAGCAACCTGCTAGATCAGAGGTGCCCAAGTCCTGTTCTGGAGAGCCATCATCCTGCAACTTTCAGATGCATCCCATCTCCAATATATCTGAATCAAATGAACTGTTCATTTCAACGCCTCTGCTGAGCTGAATGTCTGCTGGTGTGTGAATTCAGAAATTAGCTTCAGGTGGTATTGAAATAGGGTCCATCTGAAAGTTGCACAATGGTAGCTCTCCTGGACAAGACTTGGATACCCCTGTGTGAGGTTGTAGAATCCAGAAGTATTCCTCAGGAAAAAAAATGTGTTTTTTTAGATTTAACACAAGTCCTCCTAAAAAAGAAAATCCACTCTTAAACCATAACATTTGCTGAGAACATGTTTTTGACAAAATATAATGACAGTAGTGACTATTTTTACACTGAAAACAAGAGCAACAAACATCCTCCAGAAATGCCAGTCACAATTGTTACCCAGTAAACTGTGTATTACTTGTGGCTTTAATATGAACAATGTCCCAAAAGAAGTTCACAAAGTGCAGTTCCTTCAGGTGTTAAGCTTCCAAAACATGGCGCTCTTCTGTCCAAACAAAGAAGACTGAAGATCTTCTGTCCTGTTGCACACCATGCCAGTGTCTTTACTGTGAGGTCTGAAGTCTTCCAAACAAATTTTGAACTTTGGGAGACATCTTGTGCTGCTCAAGCTGCATGAAGATTTTTTGGAACACTTCAAATGTGAAGCGCAGAGCCTTTGGATAAGCCAGGTTAAGGGAATATATCAAACCCAGAAGCAGGGCACATGCTGAGGCAACTGAAGTCAGGTCCTGCAACACCTCCACTCCCACAATGACGATGCCAATGTCTTCTGGGGGTTCTTTCAATCCCTCTCCCTCCTTCCGAATCACAAACACTGCCATGGTGAGTTGTTTGAGTTCCATCTGGGCATCATCTCCGCTGCTGCCCTGTAGTGAGTTAAACAATATGTTAAAACTTGAACACTGTAACTAATCTCTCACTACAGAATTTGGAAAATAAAAGCCTTGTAAATGCAAGCACCAAGTATAAGATGTACAGCTTGTGAACTGAAGAGTGGTTTACGGCATTTGAAATATCCTTGATAAATTTTCCAAGTTTGAAGTTGCATTACAAATAATAAATCAAAGGGTGATTTTTAATTTTTTTGAAAAGATAATGCATGTATATAGCTTTATACATGTTTCATCATATTACAGGCTTTAGCTTAAAAAACAATTTCTTAGATTTCATATCAAAGCAGAATACTGAGCCAGCCAATGGTCATCTTAGGGTGGAACTCAATACAAAATGCATATTTGTGTTGCTTGTCAGATATTTTGGAGCTGGTATCAAAATACCATGACGCTAAAACATATTCTTATTAACTTGTTTGGCATATTGGTAAACAAGAAATGAAGTTGATGTGCTCTGCTGAACAGCAAATTCACCATTTCTGGATTTAAGCAGGACCCAGCCATGTTAAATTTACATTTCTGACACCAAATCTGCCCCGCTTTTTCAAACAGATGTTCACATTTAGAAAGGCCAGTCCATAAATCATTTAAGAAGGTAAAAACAACTGACATTGTATTTGTCCATTTGCTTGAATGGGATGAGATGCAACTTTAAACCTTTAAAAACTTACACAGTATTCCTTAATAAGGTATTTTGCATCCTCTCCAAGAAAGGTGATGAGCCCTTTCAGAACACATTCCCTTCGAATCCCAATGTCTTCAACCTGTAGAAAAGTTATCATTATCAATATTTCATATCTGAAGAGATTCATGATATAACTAATATATTTGGGCTGTTCACAACAGCAAAGGCCTATCAGATGCCATAATGTACAGCCCACAAGTCCACTGGGTTTTAATGCTGCACTTCAAAATTATTCATATTCCACCTCTGCCACATTTTATCCTTCACATCTCAATTTGTGAAACTAGACTGTATTGTTAAGGCTTTTTCTTAGCACAATCTACCAGAACTAGTGAATATCATTTTCCATTAAAGAGATCTCTTACAGCATAGAATTGATACAAGTCAAACATTTAAAAATGCTAAAATTTAAAAGCAACAGAAGCTCAAAAATTTGGCTAAATTGCACCGGTTTCTGGCAAGTTGTATAGAAAGGTTTATTTTATTGAATTCATGAATAAACCAGAATACAGACTTACTATAACAACTAAATGCAGCAGAAATACATGACAGGCAAACTCGCTTTTCTTCAAATGATATCAGCTTTGCACAGAAAGTGTATCAAGTATTAAAATTAAAACAAAGTCTGAAAGTAACTAATCACTTTAAGTTCTTTGTTTTAAATGGAAAAAGGTAAATGGCCATAGCTTAGTTCACTGTGTCCATATTGATGATATCCATACCTCATCATAAGTTATCATGATGCCAGCCATTTTTGCACGTGTTGCTCCTCCTTTGGCCTGGATGACTTTAATCAGCTGACTTGAGTGCCTGTCCAACTGGGCCAAGAAAGTCTGCTCAAGGGAAAGAGCCATGAGCCTCTGGAACTCCGCATTAATCTGTGAAACAAACAAAAAAAAACTTACTATGTTAAAAAAAATTACTTAAAGTAAATACTCAATCATTCCCAAAGTCTAAGTTCAAAACCCTTGACATTTAATTTCAATCTGCATTACTACCTCTTTCTGTTGGAACAGAGCAGGCCATCTGTCCTTGAAATCCTCTATACCAGGTTCTTCATTCACCACCTCCTGACGCCTGTAGGCAAAGGTACGAGCCATTTTCTCCGCAATGACCCTGTCATTGTTCCGCCTTTTGATTGCTGTCAAGAGTTCAATTCTCTCTTTTTCCATGCTTTCTTGTGTTTCTCCCAATGGAAAGGATGGATAAAAGTTGGCTTCAGCTCGTCTTGGCTTCTTTATTTTTGCAGCAGGAGAAACAGAAATACTAACTTTGGATTTAAGAGAGTTTACAGACAACTCTGGACATCCTTGTGATTTGAGTAGAGTCCTGTAGTTTCCCATTTTGTACTTCAGCCTTTGCTTCCAACCGTAGCAACCATTGAATGAACCGGGCTCTTTTAAACACGGATGTTTTTTAACCAAGGCCTCTGCAACTACACAGAACTGTGCATCCTCTGGGTAGGCTCTGTATCTGTAGATCTCTTCTACTAATCTATTTAGGATGTCAGTCTTCATTCGGGAGGTGACCGTCAACATTTTGTTGTTTGCTTGATACTCAGAATTCCCCTTCTCTAGCTTATGTTCAGTGTCATATGAAAATATGGGAATGGGAAAGTTGGCTGGCCATTGTTGTGTTCGCGATGGCAAGGATTCAGGGGAGGAGAGGATTATACTGTCATTTGAGGCTAAAGAACTGCTGTCGTCAGAGTGAACTGTAGAACAAGATGAAGCTGTTTCAATGACATCAACAAAAGTTTGAATGGTTTTTTCTTGAATCACCTTGACTGTTCCCAAGTCCTCCAGGTCTGAAGTTGAGCTGAGGTTGAAGAAGTCATTACCAAACTCTTTGTCCATATATTGCAATCTGACATTGGTCTTTAAACCAAAGGTATCCTTCACCTTGCTGAGAAGCTCATCCAGAGAGTCTGGTATGCCATCTGGAAGAGTCAGTTTTTCAGTGTTGCTCTCTCCTAGAATCACCTTCAGTCTTGCAGGTTTTGAACTTGCCATGACAATCTGAGAAAAGGGTACATACAGAGTTAAGCAATGCTGGTCGCTATTTAAAGTCATTACAAAATATTTTATATACATTATTAGTCAAATGTTTGGACATTTGCTTGTAGAGGGCCAAAAAAATATTAAGGTAGTTATTAAAATATTACTGTATTTTAAGTTCAGCCATACAAACACAAAAGTCTTTTGTACCACGCATTTAATTTTTTGTACAATCTTGTATTACCTCACCCTTAAACGTGGATATATCTTTTCACAGTAACAAGACGTAATCCTCTAATTCTGTAGTCTTCCAGCGGGTATACATCTGTTAGGTCTTGTAGCTCAACCAGTTTCAGTTCTTTGTCTGATGTTTTCAGCTCATAAGATCTGTAATGCTCAACATACCACCCCTCAAGTTTTCTGACCAGAAAGAATAACTGGTTTGCCAGGATCACCATTTGGATTATTTCAATGAACTCTGGTAATCCTCCCAATGACCCATGGATCAAGATCATCCCGCATCTGTACTTCAGTCCATTAAATGTTGCACTTTTAGTCATGCACACTGTGGCCAGATTTGAAAACTTCTGTTTTAGAGCATTTACTATTCCCTTGTCTAGAACATCAGTTGTTACTGTGGAAACATTTGTAACTTCCAAAAGAGGTTTAGGAAAACCAGACAAATGCAAATGATGTGCCATCTGATATTGGTGTCTCTCTGCAAGGGAACAGAGGACATTTTTAAAGCACTTGATATTTCGTGCAACTCTTTTAAAAAAGCTATGCTTAGTTTCAAAGCGCATGGACCATAAGGCTACTAAAGGACCAAATTGGCGAATCAAGTGCGGGTAATGTTCCAAAGAAATGGTGTTTTGGTTTAAGGTCACAATTAGGGAAAACCTCCTGGAATTGTGTTCTGTGCTCTGAGATCTTAAAATCAAGGTAAGCAATAGAGTCCTCTGTGTGAATAGGACAGACCACAAGATCAACAATGTCCCTTAAGTCTGTTAAGATCTGCCAAGCTGGCTCTTCATGTTGCACTCTGTATCCAATCAACAAAGGTAAAAATCTGATCAAACTCCAATTCTCATGAGCATTACCCCCAACACTTTGTTTGGCTTCAAAATTGAGAGCAATTGGATGAAGTCGATTAGTTTTATCAGTCCCCTTAAAATTGAGAGATGCTATTGCGTCATTCAGTGATACCAATGTGAAATATTTTTTCTTAATCAAAACACCCAGACACAAAGCTAGTTAAAAAGGAACAACTCCTTCAAAAAGGTCATGCACAATGTCTGGAAGAAGACCTGTGGTAATGTCAAAATACAATAAATGTGATAAAATGGAAGTTGATTTGACACCCTGATAACTTGGCAATTCACACTCCTCAAGAATTTTTAAGTGATCTGCATGAATGCTTTTGGTTCTCAGGGTAAATGCACCACTTCTAACCTCTGTAGTTTGAATGTCTGTTTTAACTGCCAAACAAAACCTACATATGTATGACCCTGTGAAGTTCTCTACAAAGCCACCAATACTGTGGGCAGCAAGATTATCTGCAACCACGCACTGAACTGTGCCTTTTACAGCTCTACCCAACTTTGACACAATGACCCCCTCTTGTTCCAAAATCACAAGCTCATTAAGTAAAGGTTCTAAAACCTTCTCGTAACCATAGCACTTCAAATCATTAGTTTTGATTAAAGCAGCCAGGTAAATGGATGACAAGTTAGAAATCCACCCCTGTGGCAAATTACCAAGAATCCAGTATAAGCCACAAATTTTATGCTTCCGTTTAGATGTACCGAGAGGATTGCATATTTCAAAATCATCAATATACAATATTAATGAAATGCTCTCCTCCTTACACAAAAGCTCATTTTCACTAAAAAATGACCCGTCATAGAAAGACCTATATGTATGAACACTACTTCTTTGTAGTAGTTTATTCACACAATTTAAATTATCAGTCTGATCCAAGATAACCTCACAGTCAAGAACTTGCTGCAAAGACTTTAGGATTGATACTGTTGAGATGCTTATCCAGGGTCGCACGTGTACTCATGCACATACAGCTGTATTTCACACATAGTATGTTTCATTTATGCACAGAGAGCTTTTGGAGGAATGAAACTTGACTTTGCATGTTTCACTTTCAAACAAAAGGTTTTCTGTAATATTGAAACTTACACTGACGCCATAATATCAGGTGACTCTAGGCAGACATTCCTTAGGTGACGTAGTTCATCAGACGACCAGTAAGGCGTGTCTTAGATATAAAGAATGGATCGTCCGTTTTTGATCAGATGCTGTTTAATCCCGGTGTATTCACGTCACAACAAATTAGCCTGTGAGGGTAAGCGTCTCTTTCTTTTTAGCGCTAAAAAGAATAAAATAAGTAAAGTCTGATTATTTGTGTCGGCTGATTTTCTGCACGTGTGATCACATGGTTCCGATTCATCGATAATAAATATAAGATCAACAACTTGGTAGCAGAAGGATGGTTACGTGTTGACACACGTGCAGAGTTGTGCAGATTTGGCCAGCCGTTTGGGCTGCTGCGGCCTGGCCGGACAGTGTAACAGCGTTGGGCCCAAAAAATCTAGTAAGGAAACTTTTTCCTTGAACGCATTTGCACTGTCTGTTGTGGGGCTGCCTAAATTTAAATATCAGACGTAGTAGTTGCTGTGGGGTTCACGGAGTAAGCTGATTTGTCAGTGTGTGTGTGCGTTCGTACTGGCGTTTGTGTGCTTCCGTTTGTTAGTCAAAGTCTCTCATATTCATAGGAAGTTAATTAAAAACAAAATCAAATAAAAATATAAAAATAATAAAATTTAAATAAAAAGTTTGGTGACTGGCTGGTCCATGAGAAGTGGCGATCTCACCTTTTAAATCGGACGCAAACGCTGGGTTTTGTCGGTTTTAGCCCTGATATTTAGCGAATCTCTAAAAAGAACGCGTTGCCAGTCTGTGCCCGTTAAAGAAACACAAAAAGTGGTGATAACTGGCCATCATAGGAACAGAGAAAATTAAGGTTTAAAGTTGATCGCGATCTGTTCCTGGGACGAAATATAAGTGAAAAGAGAATAAAAGATTTCTTCTGTGTGGGAAGAAAATAAAGACGTCTTCTGTGTGGGAAGACGATAAAAGAGTTATTTTGTGTGGAAAGAACCTAGAACGTCCAGGGCTAAAATAGGAGCTGAAAAGCGGGGATCCTTTCATGTGTTCTTCTCTGTTTGTTTGTCAGCTCCGCCGCCGAGCGTAGTGTGTGTGTGTCAACTGTGTGTGTGAGAGCTGCAGACATTTTTGCTCTCATGTGTGGCTTCTTTGCTTGTTTAATGTTGTGATGTGTTCTGGTGTTTGTGAACTGTAATTTAAACACGAAACAACAAATCGTGATTAAGTTATCAATTGCGTGCCGTCCCGCCGCCGTGCGGACAGTAAAAGGGGTTTGACTTTGTCTGTGGTGTTGTCGTTGCCGTACGAGCAGGTGCCGCCGTGCCCACTAAACAAAACATAAGGTGATTTCTGAATTTGCAAAATGGAGAGTGACTCCAGGGATGAGGGTTACGACTCAAAGTGGGGCGCAGGCCCTTGGGTGACTCTCGGGGAACAAATAGACGGACTAATGACTTATCTGGCGGAACATGATGAATAAAAAAAAAGGGGGCAGGGAGGAGAGAAGAGGTGATTCTGGCTCCAGACATGGTTTCAATAGATATTACAATATTCAAAAACCTATTTCTTCTTTTAGTGTTCAGTAGAGACAACCCAATAGAAAGAAAAATAATTAACTTTTTTAGAGGAGTTTGTTTTAGAGAAATTAGACTGTTTGCTTTAGGAACATTAACACAAATGTTCCCAACATAATATGTACTTCCAAAGGAGGTTGCTATATTAACATACATGCAATTCGAAATATCTCTTCCACTTCTCATTGGCAATCTTCAAAAGAAATAAACTCTAGATGCAAACTTGACATGTACCATCAAAATAACAACATCTGGATAAATGTTACCATTAACTACTGAACAAAGTTTTCAATGTGTTGACAAAAAAAACAAACTTAGAAGCAACTTTAACAGTGCAGATGGCCAGAGGACAAACTTGATGCAGGCAGGGAAATGAAGTTGAAGCAGTGCTACCATGTGCAGCCACATTGAGAAAACCATATGTTGTTTGTATAAGAAAACAACTAGGTTTTCCTGTTTGTATCAGCTCATTGGTTTTTATTGAGCCTTTTTGGCTGGAGGAAAGTAGAGAGCAAATGGGACTCCATTGAGCCGTTTAAATGGAAATGAGATGGTCAAACTCATCACTTAAAGAGATGTCAGCTCATCCCCAACACAAACATCCTTAAGGCATTGATCTCAAACATTAAGAAAATATGTTCTTCAAATAAGACTTACCTGAAACACTAACATATTCGTAAATGGTTTCTCATTGTCAGTAGGTGTATTTTCAGTTTGTTTTGTATAAAAAACCTTGTTTGATGGTTTTAAAGACTTACAAGATTTTTAATTTTGTTGATTTTGTTTTTCTCCCTTATTTTCACACCATCAGGAATGATCAAACCTGCAGCCTTTGAGTCTTTCTTCACTTTCTGATCACCATTAAGACATAATATCTCCCCACAACCCCACAAAAAAAAAAATAATCTAAATCCCTTATGCAGCACTTCGGTGGGAATAACCCAAGCTGAGAAATGGCGCCGGTTTAACGTCTGCAACCACTGTTGAAATATTTTTTCAGAGGCAACCAGTAGGAGCGTATTGGACGATGGTGAGTACAGTGCTTGTGAAATGCATTAGGACCAATGGGCAGTTTGGAATTGGAAGCTTTACATTTGCTACCAATTTATCTCCTTCATCTTAGATTTTGTTCCTTGCTTCCTCTCTTGGCCCTGAAACCCGGCCCGATGTTGCAAATGACCTGTAGGATAAATAGACAGCAGGTTACATGACGCCGGCCATCAAAAATTTTTGGGTGTAATTAATACTACATAGCTGCACATGAAGCATGTACAGCATTCTCCCAAAGCCTGCAGGAAAGGAAAACGACAGGGTGAATGGGGTGAGTCTCTCTTGCTTACCCTCTCTTTTGGTCAAAACCTCTCTTCTTTTTTTTTTTTTTCCAGAGGTCTGTTATTACCGGCCTAGTTCCTGGGTTCTTCTCGGGAGCAGAGCTTGTTCATGTAAACCTTGTGGTTTTCAGAAATCGTTGGACTGACTGGGTGGCTTTCAACAGGGAATTAACACCAGATCATATTGGATCAGAATCAATAGGCAGCAAAACCTGCCTGAACTGCTTGTGCAGCTGGTAAAGGCCTGAGAAGATTCCTGGTTCTTGAAATATAGGTCAGGTCATAAAGACTATATGATCTAATTGTATGAAATGTTAACCTTTCTGATGCCTTCCCTGTAGCAGAATTAAACAATTGAAGTCTTTAATTGAAACAAAACTAGACTCATTACAGCCACATACAGTAGGAAGAAAAATATATATCAAGCTTATGGGTGTCCAAGTGTCCTCGAATTTTTGGTTATGTTTATTTTTTTCCTCCATTTTCTTGGTCATTATCTTTTCCATATATGTGAAACAAAACTTTTGAAGATCACAGAATACAACGATTCCTCTCAAGCACTTTAATAAGATAAATCATTTTTTTTACTTTCCACTTTGAAAATAAAAACAAAATGAAACCTAATAAAAATGAATCATCAAGACAGAATAAAAACCAGAACATTTCTTGTTTTATTTGTTTTTCATACTGGATTTCAGTGAAGAAAAAAACAACGAGGGCCAGAAATGTTTGCAAATAACATGGACATTGGATTTTGTGATTTTTTTTTAAAACTCCTGACTCCCTTTGCAGGGAGGTAGGTAATATTTCTTCAACAGAAGTATTCTACACATGTGCTTTATGTAGGGGTAAATAAATAGTATTCAAAGTTACTTTTCAAGAACTTTTCTGTACATATTAGACAAAATATAATTGAATTGTTTTTTTTTCTTGTTTTTTTTTCAGTTTCCTATCTTCATCTTCACATTGAGGTGTGTGATCCATTTACTTTCCCACTTCACCAGGTCTTATTCCTGGCTCTGTTTGCATGTGTCTTTGGTCAGTTAATCTCAAGTGTCAAGATTCTCAGACTCTAAAATGCATGATGGGAACTTGAGTTTGATGACAGGCCTGCGGCCAATGCTGTGAAAGAATTTTCCAATTTAATGCCACTTTTGAAAAGGCCTGCTTTCTTTCTTTAACTTTAAAACTTGGAGAAGCTAGGCTGAATGTCAAGAATACAATCTTGGATTGTTTAAAAAATATGACAGGTAACAAGCAGAATAGAAGCACTTTATCCACATGTTTTTGTTCCTTTGAACCAACCTCTTGCACAACATATAAAGCTGAGAAGAAATACCAGACTAAAATACCAACTAAAAAACTTTCCATGCATCACTCAGTATGAGTTCCTTTAAGATGATGTCTTATGTTTTCATTTGTGCTTTTGACATCTGGGTTTCTTCCTCTTCGCCTGACATGTTCCATCTGTCCCCAAAAAGCCACAGAAGGTAGCAGGAGGAGTGGCGCTGCTGATAATTAAGCACCAAAAAAAGAAAATTACAACAGAACCAACAGCTTCAGCACCACAGATCTTTTCCTCTCTGCTGCTCGGACGAAGATGGATGTTTTACATGTCCCCAACATCAGACACATGTGGCTTTTTTGTAAAGCCAACAACATGGTGTCATCTCCATATCGGGCACATCTGCTCACTCTTACTCTGGTTTTAGAGTTCTTTCCACTCCACATTTATATGGAAAAGTGTTTCATGCCTTTGTTCTTTATTCTGTGGGGGGTTTGTGTCTTTTTTTATAAAGAGACATCAAACAGGATCTAGGGGGCACATGATGGCCTGACGCTGATGGAAATTATTTTTCATCATCATTCATCATAAGAAACAAAACAAAACAAACAAACAAACAAAAAACTTTAGAACAAACGTCATGACTGGATTGTTTTTCCCTCCCAGATGTTTTTATACACACTTTTTGACTGCTACTGTGTGAGTGGCCTAAAACAGAGCTTTGCAAATCTTTTCAAACTTGTTGAACTTTTTAAAATGTATTATCTATACTCGGACTAATGTTAAGTATTCCTACATTTCAACATTAATAGATAAAGGTGATTTGTAATATCTGTCTGTAGGTGGGTTTTTGGTCACATAACAAAATAAATGCATACAAAATTTAAAATAAAAACCAGTAACATCAGGATGAGAAATTTGTAAATCATACTTGACTACATCACAATTCTTTGATAAGAAACGGATTCAACTATAATCTAATAAAATGCAACTTTGAGTTCAGTTTTAATTGTGCAGGAAGAGGATTCAACATAGCTCCTCATACAGATTATGTTGTTTATCCCAGAGAAGCTTTATAGAAACCTTGCAATTCCCGATGCTTCATGAGTTACTGAAGCTCGTAAGCACGACCAAAGGGTCACTGAGCACTCTTGGAGTCTTACTATGCATGTTTGAATATTTTATAACACTTTCAAAATTCATGAAATTCAACTTTTAGAGACCATGGTAGTCTTTATACAGATACCTTGTTATACCTGTACTATGTAACAAAAAATTTTATGGAGATATTTTTTTTTACCTTGCTGTCTCATGGGTGCACCAAAATGTTTCTACCTCATAAACTGACAAAAGTTCTCAAGGCAAAACAGGCAGACTCTGTAATTGTCTAAGTGGTCGGGCGTGTATAAGAGGGTGTGGGGAGTTATTAGGCAGCTGTAGAGGAATAAATCCAGTGTGGGTGTTTAAGTGTGGGCTGTTTGTTAACGTCTGATTTGATGAAAGCAATTATTTATTCATTTGACAAGCTGAGCTTTCATTTCAGAACATCAATAGAGCTTAATTTTCTAGTAATTATTAAGCAAATTCTGGACTAATCATCTTTTTTTTTCTTTGCAATATCACAGGGAACAGCTCTGTTTTCAGGAAAAAAAGCTGCTTTTGTATTTTAAGTCCCTATTAATAGGGACTTAAAATTAATTTTCACAAAGGGACATGAATCTAATTCATAGAATAATGGTAAGACCTTTCAACTGAACAGCACAGGTATATTAACTGGAAAATCAAATAATTATGGGTTTGTGTTTTATTGACAATTAATTTAGCTTTTTTTTGTAAAATAACAGAAAATCAGATTTTTTTTCAAAAGCTTGAAATTTGGCATGATACTCTCAACAACCAGCTGTTAAACTGATCTTATTGCCAGATAATTAGTTGCACTTATTTGCTCCAAATGGATATTCCAATCTTGCTTGGCTTGTTAAAGTGGTTGACTATTAAAAAAAGTCACAGACACAGGATGATAGAAGTTGTAAGATACTTCTCAGAAAATCAAAAATCCCCAAAACTAGTAAGTATAGATGTTTGGTAAAGAAATCCTCTGAGGTATTGAGTGTGAAGAAACATTATGAATACTGCGAAAATAGCAAAGAATATCTATAGTTTAAGTCTACAGTGTGTAGCATCTCCTCTTATAAATATACAGTGAAGGACAAATTACATATTTGTCAGTGATCATTTGAAATCATTGAACTTCATTTAGCTAAATATGTCAGTTTACTTTACTTTATCTATATTGTTCCAATTCGCTGGAGAGACTGGTGGATCGAACTACCAGAGCAACTGAGATCAAGTTCAATCAAAATAACCACTGGTCTTTGATATTTTCAGTTCTATGTTTTATCTACTGTTTTCTTCAGCTTTAGTAAGCCCAACATACAAAAGTGTTTTGATAAAAGTGTCTTTTCTTTCCCTCTTGAGGCTTCTTTCCTCTTAGCATGACAACTTCTTCTCTTGAACCTAGCCACAAGGAACTTATCCAACCACCAGCTTTTGGCACCCACACTAGTTACATTACATTCAAATCACCTGATTTATTTTTTTTTTCATAATCTGATCAGGTCATAAAACTACCATAAAGTTATTATAATAACCCTGTTATTTAAACTTTAAAAATAGTTCAGGCTCTGTTGAAACCTTCAGCCTGTAACTCAGTTATTCTTTACTTATTAACTATAATCTCTACTACAACTTTGAATCATTCAAATGGGGAGTGATAACAATGAGGCAGAACAGCACCTCCCGAAAGTAATTATAGAAGATTCTTAATTTTTACTTAAACCTTTCACCAATAAGTATTGTTATTTTTCATTCATGACTTCAAACAAGCCTATTGTAAAAACTGGGAAAGAGTACAACTACAGAGACAGTGGGAACCAAAGATGTTTTCCCAGTAATTTCTTTCTGGACTCGGGTAAAACCGCTCCTGCACCGCATGGGAATGACAGTTCACAGCTACAGAAAAAACAGGGAAAGAAAAGTAAGATACCAAGATACTGAAAATCTACACAGTTTCACTTGAAATTAAGCTTTAAGTAAGACTTCAGTGTGAATGTCATAAAGATATGAGTGTTGTTCACTATCAAGTTCTGCTTTACAAGCTTATCCTTGTACAGGCTGATGACCAACTTCAGTAGTCATTGGGTGAAGTACATCCATGACAGAGAGTCACCTTCTATCACAGGCCTACATAGAGGACAGACCATCACACACATGCACACACATTGTGCAGATCCATATATACTGACCTTTAAACATGACTCCATGCTCTTTAGAAAGCTCTAGAGGTAACGGGCCATATTGGTCAGTGTTACGCCCCCAAGGTCTAGGGGGCCCAGGGGCGGTAACATAAAATGTCCAGAGAAAAAAGGGATTATATAAAAGAGGTGATTTATTACAAAAAAGGGTTTCACAGAACCAAAACAAAGTACAACATAACCCAATTGAAACAAAAGAAAATGACTAACAAATGTAAGACTGAGCAGTGCAAATTAAATTACAAAAGTTCAAACAAATCAGTCCAAAGGTAACTCAAACAATCCAAATCAAAAGACACCAAGGGAACACCAAACCTCCCTAGCACAAGCTAGTAGCAGCACACACAATCAAACTGCTTTAGCAGTAGCAAACAAAGTTCCAAGTGCTCTACAAAGCAGCATCAAACAAAAAGTAGGGGAACAGCTTTACAGAACCTCTTCCTACTAGCTGTCCCCCCGAAGGACTGTTCCAGGAGCCTTTTAAAGGTACAGGTGAGGCTCATCAGCATCTGATTGGCTGGCCACGATCTGCTGATCCAAGGGTGTGTGTCTCCTGCAGCTTCCAGGCAACCAATCAGAATAAGTGTTGTCACAGCTGATCCTGCTTAACAAAAGAAAAAGGAGCATGTACAGCCTCAAGAGGCCAGGGGCCGTAACACTCCCCCCCTTAAATTACAAAACCCAGTTTTGTAAACTACTAAGTGTCACATACATATATATATACACAAAAACCATACTCACAACCTGGAAAGGCCATCTGCAAGAACGTTTTCTGTTCCTTTTTTATGTTGAATGTTTAGATTGTATTCCTGTAGAAGTAATGCCCACCGCATAAGTCGCTGATTGTGGTTGTACATGCGAGAAAGGAAAACTAAGGGGTTATGATCAGTGAACACATCAACAGGTAAACTACTGGAACCAAGGTATACGTGGAAGTGCTGAAGAGCCAATAATAGAGCCAAGGTTTCTTTTTCAATGGTGGAATAGTTCAGTTGATGTTTGTTGAACTTGCGAGAGAAATAACAAACAGGATGGTCTAAACCCTGCAAATCTTCCTGTATTAGCACAGCTCCAGCTCCAACAGCGCTGGCATCCACCTCTAGTTTAAATGGTCTGGTGAGATCCGGTGCAGCTAATACTGGGGTGTGACAAAGAAGAAACTTAGCACTTGCAAAAGCATTCTGGCACTCATCTGACCAAACAAAGTCAGTTTTTGGGCTAAGTAGATTTGTTAACGGTTGCACTACTGAGGAGAAATTTCTGCAAAAATTCCGGTAATAGCCAACCATACCCAGAAATCTACGCAGCTCACGGCGGGTTTTGGGTGTAGGGTAATCATTAATTGCCGCCACTTTAGCGTTGAGGGGACGGACTTGGCCCTGCCCCACCTCTTTGCCTAAATATGTTACCGTAGCTTTGCCGAATTCACACTTTGCCAGGTTAAGGGTCAAGGAAGCTTGAGCCAAATTGTGAAATACTTGGTATAGTATTTGCAAGTGTTCCTGCCAGGTTTCAGTATATACCACCAGGTCATCTAAATAAGCACTACAATTGGAGACGCCACACAGTACTGTATTTATCAGCCTCTGAAAAGTAGCTGGAGCGTTACACATACCAAATGCCATGACAGTGTACTGCAAAAAGTTATCCGGGGTCACAAAAGCTGAAATGTTGGAAGCCCTTTCAGTCAAAGGGACTTGCCAATATCCTTTGAGAAGGTCCAACTTTGTGACATACTTTGCAGCTCCAATATTGTCCACACAGTCCTCAATTCTGGGGAGCGGATAGGCGTCAGGTACAGTGACAGAATTTACCTTACGAAAGTCAGTGATAAAACGTGGTGAACCATCTGACTTGGTTTCTAATAAACAAGGTGAGCTCCAGGGGCTTTGACTAGGTTTGGCTAGACCATGTTCCAGCAGATATTCAGTTTCCTGTTTCATTAAAGAGCGTTTTGTGGGATTAGCACGATAAGGATGCTGTTTGATGGGTTTTGCATTTTGAACATCTATGTCATGTTTTAGAACTGTTGTAGGTTTTGGTACATCATTGAACAAACATGTGTATTCATTAATGAGGACCATTATGTCCTTTTGATGTTCAGGAGGTAAATGTTCAAGCTGTCTCGGTAGAGATTTTAGCATCTCTGAGTTTGTAAGGCGAGGACTAGAACAGATGGGATAATTCATTCTTAGGCCATCAGCATTACTTAGCTCATCTACTTCTAGTTGACTTATGACTGCAACCGGAGAACACCCTCCACTAGGTTCTGAAACAGGACGAGAGTGGTACAACTTTAGCATGTTCACATGGCAAACACGAGTTTTACGCCGCCGGTTCGGGGTACTAATGACATAATCATTCTCCCCAATTTTCTCTAGGATTTTATAAGGGCCATCAAATTTGGCAGATAAAGCTGAGCCAGGAATAGGTAGAAGCGCAATAACCTGATCTCCTACCTGAAAAACTCTTTTGACAGAGGCTTTATCATAATGCTGCTTCATTTTCCTTTGAGAGTCAGATAAATGCTTTTTAGCTAGATCATTAGCTTGACACAGACGCTCCCGAAAGGCTTGCACATACTTAGTGAGACTTTTCTTAGAACCGTTTGCCGGAACCAAGAAGGTTTCTTTTAAAGCTCTTAAAGGGCCACGGGGTGTGTGACCAAATACTAGTTCCGCTGGACTGAAACCCAGGGATTCCTGAACAGCTTCTCTAGCAGCAAACAATACAAATGGGACCCCCTCATCCCAACTTTTATCAGTTTCCAGACAATATTTGCGCAGCATTGACTTTAAGGTCTGATGCCATCGTTCTAAAGCACCTTGGGACTCTGGGTGGTAAGCAGAGGAAACAACATGCTTAATGTTTAATGTCTTAGCTACCTGGTTGAACAATTTTGATTGAAAATTTGTTCCTTGATCTGTTTGAAGAGTTCTAGGTAAACTGAACATAGAAAAGAACTTTGTCAGAGCTTTAACCACAGATTTGGCTGTAATCTTGTTCAAAGGGATTGCTTCAGGGAATCGCGTTGCAGCACACATAATTGTGAGCAAATATTGATTTCCACTCTTTGTTCTGGGTAAAGGTCCAACACAGTCTACTATGACATGGTCAAATGGTTGATCTATCACCGGAATAGGACACAATGGAGCAGGTGGTATCACCTGATTTGGTTTACCAGCAATTTGACACACATGGCAACTACGACAGAACTTTGAAACATCACGTTTCATTCCAGGCCAGAAGAAGTGCTTTAACAGAAGTTGGTATGTTTTGGTAACACCTAAGTGACCCGACCACTGGCTTTCATGAGCCAGAGATAGCACTTTCTGTCGGTATGTGTTTGGTATAACAATCTGTTTAACAGTACCCCAGTCTGAGCTTCCCGCACCTGATGAAGACCATTGACGCATTAAAACACCTTGTTCCACAATGTAAGCTTGTTTCTCTTTATTGGCTTGATCAGCACTTACCACATTCTTGAAACATCTTTGTATTGTTTCATCAGCTTGCTGAGCAGATGACAAGTGTTGTCTGGTCATGGGGATGGATGCTTTCTCCCAGAGTGAACCAGGCTCCTCCAGCTCCACCAAATCTGGAAGTAACATCATGCTGTTACCGTTATTCTCAGCATCCCCCTCACTGGAAAATGGAGACATCAACACAGAATCAGAGATTGAAATATCGCCTTTGCGTGCTTGTGCACGGGTGACCACACAGGCTGGGTACAGCCCAGGATCTGAAAAGTCTGGGGTTGGCTGATTTAATGGATTTTCTAAAACCTCCAGACTGGGAAGTACTAAACCTCCTGCTATGTCATTGCCCATTAGCATAGCCACACCGTCTATGGGTAAATCTGGGCAGATGGCAACGGAGAAAAACCCTGTGACAAGTTTTGATTTTATATAAACCCGGTGGACTGGTCTTGGAGCGTAGCCCATCTCTATTCCCCTCAGAACAGAGTTGTAACCACAGGCACTCTCAGGTGAGAAAGGTAAGACATTAGCGAGAATAATTGACTGAGAACCTCCAGTGTCTCTCAGGATGCGTACTGGCTTTAAATCAGAGGGCTCAGCCGTCAGTGAGATCAAGCCATCAAAAATGAATGGTTCAAAACAGGGATCAGGTAATTTGCCACCACAATCAGTGCTCTTAGTACGGGGTTCTTTTCTTACAAAACCAACACCTTTTGTTTGTTGGGAATTTGGCTGTGTTTTACGTTTTAAAGCTAAACAATCAGCGATGACATGTCCAGGTTTGTGACAGTAAAAGCATTCACGGCTTTCTTTTGGAATGGTTGTTTTAACAATGTGGGACTGCGGTACAGAGTTAACATGTGACTTCTCATTAGCAACAAAGGAGGACTTGTGGGTAAGCACATACTCATCGGCAAGAACAGCAGCAGATGCTAAAGTGGTCACTTTCTGTTCATTCAAATACAACACCACCCGATCAGGTATGCACTTCTTAAAGTCTTCCAACAATATTAGCTCCCGTAAAGCGTCATAATTGTTCACCTTAGATGCAGCACACCACTTATCAAAGAGAATGCCTTTCTCTCTGGCAAACTCAACATGAGTTTGTCCAGCAGTTTTCTTCTGCTGGCGAAACTTCTGTCTATAAGCTTCTGGGACCAACTCATAGGCTTGCAAGACAGCCGCTTTAACGAGATCATAGTCTAAACTATCTTTTAAAGGAGCTGCCAACACCTCTTGAGCTTTACCGAAAACTTACATTGTAGCAACAGAGGCCAGGTTTCCCTAGGCCATTGCAAAGCACCAGAAATGCGTTCAAATGCTGCAAAGTATGAGTCCACTTCAGATTCTCTGAAAGCAGGTACTAGGGAAATACATTTACTAATGTCAAACGGCATAGCAGACATGGTGGTGGAACCAGGTGTGATAGAGGCAGAAGGTGCTTGAATCTGGGCCTCCAGCTCAAGTTTACGCAGCTTTATAGCTTTATCAGCCTCTATTTCCAGCCTCCTGATCTCAAGCTCCAATTGAGCTTTTCTGTCCTGGGCTTTTTCCTCAGCCTCCATCTGGAGACGTGCAATCCTCACCTTCAAACGAGCTCCATCTCGTCCTTCTGAACTCCCAGAAGACAGTGGGTCATAGCGAGGGAGTGTGCGAGGTGTCCTCCCCCGGTCACTCACCGCTTCCTCCACCTTAGGTCTATCTCTGAGGTCCTCCACAAACAAGGCTTTTTGGCATGGCACTAAAGTAGCCTCAGGCAGATCAGGCTCTTTGATCACCCCAATCTCCACCAACTTCTCCACTATTAAAGCCTTTAGGTCACCTTTAAGGACCTGTTTTGGGACCTGCAGCTTAAAATGCTCCACAATTTGCAGCAATTCACACTTGTGGTAGCTATCAATAAGCTCAAGGGAGGGGTTGGCTAAAAGGTGCTCCAAACTAAATGAAACTGACATGGTTGCTGGATACAGACAACCCAAAATGTCTCCCCCTTTTTTTTTTTTTTTCTCTGGACAAAGAAATCCTCTTAACGAGTATCCCGGACGAGCCCCCACTTATGTTACGCCCCCAAGGTCTAGGGGGCCCAGGGGCGGTAACATAAAATGTCCAGAGAAAAAAGGGATTATATAAAAGAGGTGATTTATTACAAAAAAGGGTTTCACAGAACCAAAACAAAGTACAACATAACCCAATTGAAACAAAAGAAAATGACTAACAAATGTAAGACTGAGCAGTGCAAATTAAATTACAAAAGTTCAAACAAATCAGTCCAAAGGTAACTCAAACAATCCAAATCAAAAGACACCAAGGGAACACCAAACCTCCCTAGCACAAGCTAGTAGCAGCACACACAATCAAACTGCTTTAGCAGTAGCAAACAAAGTTCCAAGTGCTCTACAAAGCAGCATCAAACAAAAAGTAGGGGAACAGCTTTACAGAACCTCTTCCTACTAGCTGTCCCCCCGAAGGACTGTTCCAGGAGCCTTTTAAAGGTACAGGTGAGGCTCATCAGCATCTGATTGGCTGGCCACGATCTGCTGATCCAAGGGTGTGTGTCTCCTGCAGCTTCCAGGCAACCAATCAGAATAAGTGTTGTCACAGCTGATCCTGCTTAACAAAAGAAAAAGGAGCATGTACAGCCTCAAGAGGCCAGGGGCCGTAACAGTCAGCCATGTTTGTTCCTTACCCTAGGACATTTAGGGAGAATTTTAGAATTTCTCTTCTTCATTGAACCACTTTGACTGTTTCACCAGGATAAATAATTTAAAATAAGATCTTGCTTTGAAATAGATGCATCAACTTTTGCAACCTTTTTAGGAAATTCAGCAGCACCCTTGGTTTACCTTTATGCCTCATAGCAATATGTGTGTCTAAGAGAAGAAGACGTGTAGGCATTTCTTATTTAGGAACAATACAGGTTTATCCTTGAGTTAATCCTTTTTTGTGAATACAAAACTGTTCTACTGTTAGCCACTAGCCAAAAATGAATTTTAATATTTGTGTTTAGATAATTTATTACTGTCAGATGAATCCTTTTGGGTAAAAGGCCACTGGACAGATTACCAATAAATTTAACTCACTCTTACTTTTCTCCAACAAGACAAATACATTTTAATTTTGAAGCTCCAAACATTTCTGGAATTAAATAAAGCTTAACAGGCAAAGTATTTGAATTTGTCTTGTGTCAGTGAAAGGAACCCTGTCATACTTAATCATGTTGCAAGGCACAGTTTAGCTCTCCAGGCACTTCCTCGGTAACATAAAACTAGGCAACAAGAACATTCTGGTTGGGGAAAAAGGGGATTTGAGGAACCACCAGATAACTTATGTATAGCCACAGTTTTGTAGCTGTATCATTGTGCCAGAAATGTGAATTATAAATCGAAATGTTGACTCCCAAACTTGGAATGCATTATAAACTGATTTTTTTTTTTTTTTTTGAAAAGTGTACACATTATATCAACGCTCTATTTTACTTTATATGTTTACAAAAAGCCTTGTAAACATATAAAGTAAAATATGTTTACATAATACAGTCTGTTGGGGTGCACAGTGGCGCAGTTGGTAGAGCTGTTGCCTTGCAGCAAGAAGGTCCTGGGTTCGATTCCCGGCCGGGGAGCTTTCTGCATGGAGTTTGCATGTTCTCCCTGTGCATGCGTGGGTTCTCTCCGGGTTCTCCGGCTTCCTCCCACAGTCCAAAAACATGACTGTCAGGTTAATTGGTTGCTCTAAAATTCTCCCTAGGTGTGAGTGTGTGTGTGTTGTTTGTCTTGTATATCTTTGTGTTGCCCTGCGAAAGACTGGCGACCTGTCCAGGGTGTACCCCGCCTCTCGCCCGGGACGCAGCTGGAGATAGGCACCAGCAACCCTCCCGACCCCATTTAGGGAAGAAGGGTGTTCAGATAATAGATGGATGGATGGAATACAGTCTGTTAGGAAATTAAATTTGAAATAAGGCATTGTAGTTCTTTACATATTCACTAAAACTGTCACAGTGTTGTGACAGGATATTATGAGACTGATAATCTGTGAAAAGATCAATCTCCCACACCTCTCTGAAATTCTCTTGCTGTCTAAAGAAATGCACCTCTCCTGACCAAAAACGACAAATCAGAGCCAGAAGGAAAACATTAAAGAAACATCTTATTGTTAAAGGAAAATTGTTTATCTACCCTAAATACCGCCCCTGATAACTGAGCAATCTTATGTGTTGCTGCTGAGCTGCTGAGCAGCAACACATAAGATTGTGATTGACAGCGTTAAGACCCACCTCCTGGTTCTGATTGGTTGTTAGTTAACACTGGGAGGAGGCAAAGGAGCTCAGTTACAAAAAATATTTTTAAAAACATTTTCATAAAAGTTACACACTGCAACTTTAAACCACAAATGTTCTCTGAAATAGTCATATGTCTATTCATGTAACTTTTTGTTTTTAAATAACACTGATTTGAATTCCATAAAATTACCATTTGTAGGTAGAACTCCAGGTCAATGAAAAATATGAAGAAGAAACAAACATATAGTAATCTTTTAAGGATGATAAAAACCTACAATAACCTTGTTGTCTGCATGTTGTGTGCCCCATCATGCACACAACCTCAAACTAATACACTGCTAAATTACTTTTGAATTTAATTTTAGCATTTATTTTTTGTGGTTTGTTTTTCTTTTGGAAGAAGTGTTCCAGCATGCCACAACTAGACTTGACAATACTTGCAAATTCCACCTCTGAAAAATGTTCTCCAAGTATTTCATTTTGTGAGGACATCTTGCGTTCAGAGCCGCAAGATTTTCTGTCATATATAACTCAGACATGCTCATACCAAAATTTTAAAAGTTTCAGTTTTTCTGATACCAAAATTTTAAAAAGTTTTAAATGACTAAAAAGTTTAAAAGTTTAAAAAGTTTCAGTTTTTTTGAATATGGTTGCTGTTATTTGAAAATGCTTAGGGTTACTTTATTTCTGGAAAATGAAATCCTTCTTTATCTTCAGATTTCTAGCAAACACTTTTAGGCTGATGGAACTTCTTCAGTGTTACTAGCACAATTTTTCTTCATCCATGTTTTTATGTGGTCACTTATTTTCTTTAATTTTTATTTTGGTACCCATCTCCTTGCTAATACCTTTGAAATATTACATTATTTTGTCAGGAAAGTCCTTCAAGAACACCTGAGCTTTATGTTAGCTCATTTTTGTTTTGCTTATGTTTCATCGTGTTTACTACAGAAAACTGAAATCAGAAATGTTGTAAAAAACTGTGTTATAATTATTAATTTAAGTGTAATTATTCACACTTGGACAACCAGGTTAGTACATCTTTTTTCATTCTTATCTTCTTCCCCCTATCAATTTTTTTTTATTTTATTTTTGTGTGTTAAATTGTAGAGGATAAAAGTCATGTGAAATGTCAAAAGCTCAGAAAGTATTTATAATGTCTGAACCATTCAAAGTTTCAGGAAACCTGAAAGTTCTTAGAGGTTTCTCAAATTAAGTTAAAGTGCTATAATCTTGTCATATATTTTAAAGGACAGGTTTCTTTTAAGAGAGGTTTTTTATCATTATTGAAATTGTTTAGGATATGTATAACTACGTTCTTGGCAACACTGTCACCTGCTGGTTTGATACCTAATGTGTAAAAGAGACTGCCTTTTATTGAAATATCTATATTCATTTTGCTGAATAACTCGACATTACAAAATTCTGTGAAATGTTGTTTATTATCATCAAATGTAAAACATTTATGGACTTTATAGGACTTAAAGGACTATAACATGAAATAGTTTACAATGCCTTGCAAAAGGTCTTTGCAGTTTCCAGCAATGCAAATTGAATTAGCTACATCCTTTCTACTCACAGCTCCACACACACAAAACCAATCTCAAAAAACATCTGTATGTTTCTGAGTAATGGTTGCTGCTTTAATCTCTCATCTGAGGTCATAAACCAGCAGAGATAAAGCTTGTACTTTTGAACTGTGTCGCAGCTTTGTTTCATAAACATCTATACAGAATATGAGATGTGAGATTAAAATTGACGTAAATGTTGAAAGGTGTGCTGCATTTAAACTAAACCTTACTTAGTAAGGGTGGTCCACTGTTGTCTGGAAAATTCTAAGAAGGATTTTAAAGTCCCACCTCCCCCCAGCCTCCAGATTCTGCGTTACGGCCCTGCGTTTGGTGTCAGCGCAGCGCACAGAGCTCCTCCTGCAGCTCCACAGCTCAGATGGCTGCACAGATTTGTGACACTTATCTTAATATTAATAATTATAGTGGCGTTAAGTTGCCATTATAATTATTGGCAACTACGGACACGTTCATTCGTGGCTGTTTTCACGTTCATTGCGCTGTTCATATTGGTCTCAATGTTTGCAGTTTTCTGGAGCGCAACGCGAAGCTCGACGTCATTCAGAGGTAATAAGTTAACTTGACATTAACAAAGACACAGCGGGACGGATCTTCCGGGAAATGATGGACAGGGAGAGACTGACTAAAACTACCTTAATGACGGACAAATTCTGGGATTTATTATGAGTCTCTGCTTATTCCCAAGCCCAAATGAGTAGCTTCACGTTCAAAAACGAGCCCAAAAAGGCGCAACCTGCCACTCATTAAATTTGCAAGCGACTTTAAAAAAAATGAAGCCCAAAGCCGCTTACAATAATCGGACTTGGCGACAGAAACTCAAAATAGTTCCAGTTTTTCCACCAACAAAATGCGCATCTCCCTCCATTGTTTACATTTCTGTCGCATAGAGACGTCGGTCACTCGACAAGACGAGTAGAGGAAATACGATAAAATTACAAAAGAAGATAGTAACGCACAGTAATTTTGATAAGTAACTGTAGTCTGACTACTCGATTTGAAATAGCAACGCGTTATATTACTCGTTACTGAAAAAAGTGGTCCGACGTCAGTAACGCGTTACAAATTAACGTCACTGTTTACACATTGCCCAATGAAAGCAGAAACATGTAAATTGTCAGTTGCATATTTACTTCCCTAGCATGGTGGAATCTCCTCAACAATAACTACAAATAAATTGTTACTGTTTGCTGCGCAAATTATAGCAGCATCTTTGGCTTCCCAGTGGATAGAGGTTTGTTTCGATACTAAGACATGAAAGTATTCTGGAAATAAACTTTGAGATAATGATCTCATTAATTCTATTTTTTGAACCGTTATAGGCTAATGTATATTTTTTACACGTTTGCTGCATAATCAGCAGACAGTACGTCAACAATGTGAATATAATTTGTTGTGGACAGGTGGAGTGCGGGATCACGTGGGGTTGTTAGAGATTATAGATCACCTGTTGCGCACCTGGTGACTTGAGTGAGTGGGTGATGGGGGAGATTTTACTTTTTGCTGACCGCCGTCGCTCCGCCGCTGTAACGTCGTATGTTTGTCCTTGATCACTGTTAAAATGTCGGATCCGGTTTTTTATGCCTTTTGGACACCTTTCTGTCTTGGATGTCGATACAATAAAACCATTTTAAACCGCATCCAGGATTTGCGTTTTGATCAGCTGGCGTGTCAACAAAGATTCCCCTATCCAGCCGCTCGGCGACATTATTTGACAGTCGCTAATATAATTGTTCAGACCACCTCCAAAATCAAAGCACAGTTGAACAGGTTATACACATTACGTTAGGGTCAGGGCTGCATGCCCTTTATTAGCAGGATTCAATTATTGTGGAGAGAACGCTACGTTGCTATCTTGAAACATTACTTGAAATGAAACACATTTTTTCTTGTTCTAAGTCTTTATTGAAGTTCAAAACAAAAGGTACACATTGTACAACAGCTGAAAATCTGAAGAATTAAAAGAAGTAGCCCACTTTGGTTTGTTTTGGCGCAAGATGGGGTGACGGTGACGTCATCGGCCAAAATTATAACTTTTAATATCTCGAAAACGAAAGTTGCACAAACGAAAATTTCAACTGCACAAACCTGCACAAACAGAGCACAAACGAACTAGCCCACTTTGGTTTGTTTTGGAGCGATATGGGGGATGGTGAACTCTAGATGACCTAAAAAATAATTTTTAATATCTCAGAAACCAAAACTGCACAAACGAAAATTTTAACGGCACAAACCTGCACAAACGGAGCACTAACCATTCAGACTATTTGCTGAATTTTTTGACGTGGGTGGGGTGTCAGTTTCACACAGCTTGGCTCCGGTTTCAGTGTCTTCTCACGCAGGTTCAAGCAGGTTCACTGTTTTCAGTTAAAACGCGCGCATACGCAACTTTCTTAAGCCCAATTACAAGACAAAAACCTTTTTCCACTTTCATATCCGCTTACCATATATTCGTTCTAGTACTGACACATTCACTTCAAATTGAATTCAATTGAAAAATACTTTATTTATCCTAAAGCAAGGACATTAATTTCTGTTGTAGCTCATATTATTCAATGTCCTTCAAAGAGTTGTAGATATATTGATGACTGTGGGCAGGAAGTATCTCCTGTAGGGGTCTGCATTACAGCAAATTTGAAGAAACCCTTGCAAATGCTTGAAATTATACTAAGAGTAAAGTATCCAGAAATTTCACTCAGGAAGAGTAGTGATACTTTATCATAATATTATTCAAATAAAATTAAAAAGTACGGTGTAGTAAAACTACTCCTAAAAGTAAATTTTTAAATAAAGTTACTCTAGTAAATGTAACTGAGTAAATGTAACTAGTTATTACCCACCTCTGGATGTCATCAGTGCATGCAGATAAATTGCTTTGTTTCTTAATCTATATCAATAACATATATAAAATGATAAGATATTTTGATGGCGAAATACCATCTTGTTATTCTTTCTTTTTTATACATTCTGTAATACATAATGAAGTGCTGGAGATAAATGGTGTCACAATCTTCTCTTCGCTGTAAGCACACACACTGACACACAAAACTGCTGCTGATGTTAACTAAGCTTTACACAGGTGACAACATAACTTTATGCTATGTTGTCTTAGACACACTGAACCTTTTTTCATTGCCACTGAAAATCAGTTATTCTGTTTTCTTTTTTATTCTAATTGAATCTCTCAACTTAAAATATTTTTTAAAAGAACACCACAGACAAAGAAATAAAAAGCTTAAACTCACATAGTCTCAGCAGTGGTTTTCAGGGCAAATTTAGAACTATTCCAGTGATGGAGCTTTTGTTTAATTTTAGAAAAACAATGACATAACCTATTTACACATGCAAAATGTCAATTGTAGCAAAATAATTTTGTGGGTGATGGCAGCATCGTGTTGTGGGATGATTTTCTTCAGCATGGACACAAAGGCAGGTAATACTTAAAAGGAAGATGGACGAAGCTAAATGCAGGACAATCCTGGAAGAAAACTTATTTGACGGTCCAAAAATAATTGAGAATGAGGCAGAGGTTCAACTTTTAGAACGCCGTGAACCTAAGCTACAATAGAGTGTTTTTTTGGATCAAAGCATATTCATGTTAAAATTACCCAGTCATAGTATAGACCTAAATCCGGTTGATAATCAGTGCCAAGACAGGAGCTAAATACAAATATGTTCCAATTCTGCACTACCTTCTGATTGAAAATTCCAATAAAATATACCAAAGTCTGTAGCTGTAAAGAGACAAAATGTGAAAAAGTTCAAGGTCTGCTACAGACCTTTAATATCTGTAGCTCAGATATTAAAGGTCAAAATAATGAGAGGGTTTGCTGTTTGTGTGATGAACTCATGTCAGACATAAAGTTGCTTGTTTTGTTCACCGTGTGTTAATCAGCAGTGTATTTCTAATTGAAGAAAACCTCAATCAAACAACTTCAAACCCTGCAGGAGTCCAGCATGAACTTTGTTTCTCAAATCTTCAATAAAATCTTGTTTGTTCTCTAGCACATGAGACCAGGGGTCAGCAACCTTAGCAACTCTGAGAGGCATTTTTACCTTCGGTCCAGTTAAACAAAGTGTGTTTAGAGCTACAGCAGTACATGACTGTTTGACACAAAATAGTTTGATTTACAACATGTAGTATATGAAATTTGAATAGGGTTTTGCATTAAATGACAAAATTATATTTGTTTAATATACATTTTAATCCTAAAATAATGGCCTAAGCCATTTTTTTTTTATTTTTTTTGCTACAAGTCATTTTTTGGCCAAAATCACTTTGGGCCAAAAATATCAAATAGGCCATTATTTTAGGAAGGTGATGATATTCAAGCTGTTCTTTGATTCCTACAATTGAAATGTGATTTCACTGCAGAGGATGACACACTTTTCTGCTTATTCTCTGGCTTTAACAAACACATAACAGAAAAAAAACAACAAGCCTTTCCACATATGATTTGGTACTGCATTGTTTTTCTAAAAGTGATTAGGACAACACCTGGAATGGAGCAGATGGTACTTAGAATATTGAATGTTTAATATCAAACCAATCCCATGTCAGCATTCTTACAAAAAATATGTTTCTAGAAGAAACATAGAAAAATTGGTAAACACCATTAATTTATATGTCTTATTTAATCAGAAAAAAAAAGAATTTTCTTTACCCACTCTAAAAATATACTTAAAAGGAAGGATACAATCATGCTATGCAATTATTCTCTCATCAAAAACATCCCTGGAGTATTTCTTTGATTTCTTCATGCAATTGAGAAATCCATGGATCTCTGTGTCAGTCATTTGTGGCAGCCTAAACACCTAAACACTTGCCAGTCTGACTCACAGAGCACCCCTCCTTAATCTCCTCCAATTAGCTCCTCTAGACTAGCAACATCTGGTCTAGCAGTTAGGAAACAGAGCTGGAACTGCGAGTCTGCTGGGCTAATCATACAAACTAAGTCTTAGTCCAACACTTTTAAGAAGGATGGTAAAATGCATAATGGAAGGCATTGTAATGATGATGTCGCAAAGAGCAGGAGCTTCTTAAAGAGACAGACAAATTTCAAGGAGTCAAATTTATTTTTCAATTACGTTTTATATTATACAGCATTTTTATATCAGTAGAAGGAAACATAGAAAGAAACTAATTTACTGCTGCTTAAATAAATATGAAAAAGTTCTTAGATTGCAAAATCGGTTAAGATTCCTCTTTGTGTTGACTCCTAATTATAACATTTCTGTAGTGCTGTGGTATTTCATCTGCGTGATAAGAGAACGTTTCGAAATGATAACAACCTTCTATACGCCTCCAACCATGTAACCTGGAGCTTTAAATTAAGGGCGTTCTATCTTTAGAGCCTGCTACCCGTAGACATGAGTTTACTGCTCCTCACAGGAAGGAGACGGAAGTCAAAAACAACGCATTTCCGGTTTCAGTCTTGAGCCACCAACACCAAAATGGCGAAGATCGCCAAAACACACGAAGGTAAGTTTCTACTGAAATATTACATATATCCAATATCTACGCGATGCTTTTCAGTGAGTTTTGGAAATGAATGCAAAACCACCAATAAACCAGTAGTTTTACGTCAAACTAATTTCTAGTTTGACGTTTAAAAGAGGATAAGGAGCAGGCCTGTTACGACGCAACGCGGACGGGTTTATATAATGGCGCTGGTTGCTAATGCTAGCTAGCTAGCTTAAGCCGAGCAACCTTCTGGCGCTTCTATTTTGTACACGTAAAGAAAGGTTCTTGTTTTGTTAGATGACTTTATACGCTAAATTTAACTGTATATAATAACGATGCTACCTCATATGCGTTTATTTTGTTGTTTTTGCAGCTTTACAATTTATAGCCATTATTTGTCATAATGAGGCCAAAGCTTTTAGCATGACCCCTATGTAACAAAACACTAGAAGCCCAGACACAGACGCGCAGTTTGAGTATACCTACTTTCAACTGACGCTGAAGCTCTTTCTTAAATGAAGGCAAAACTAAAATAATCTATTTAACTCATTCATCTTTGTCGCACCCGACCATTGGGATTTTTTTTACCAGAGCCCAACAGAGTTACACGCTTTTACCTTGGTTATGATTAATATTAATTAGTCAGTTGTTTTCTTTTCACCTGTCACATAGCACGTGCTTTGTCTTCAAAGACAAATGACTAATGACATGCAATATACAAAGTTACAGTGTCATTTCGTTTTGTTTCCATCAACATATTTTAACAAAACATATTTTAAAAAAATAAGGTAGTTGAATGGACTGTTGAGTTTTGTGTGTTCGTGATTTCTTTAGAGAAGATTTTCACTCACTATTTACTCCAAAGATTGAGTCTAATTGAAGACTATGCCAGGGGACGTTGTGAACGTGGAGGATGAGGCAGATCCTCTGTGAAAATGATGAAAATTGCAACAGAATCAAGAACAACAAAGACAGTTCACAACAGTTTAACACTAAAAGTTCCCATGATTGACTTGCTGAACATTGTCTATTGAAAAAAACCCGTAATATTTTATATAGTTGTTTGGCATTTTTCAGCCTGTTCAAAGAATAATCAAAGAATGTATGAAAAACTAATGAAACATAACAGCTTTTTCTTCTATTTTTGCATTGGTCTTGGTACTTCAGGCAAAACACACATTGATTTAAATATGTAAATTGCTAAGCATGTTTTTGGGCATGTCTCTTTTCTTTTACTAAAACACCCCTACTCCAGTTGACCTTGACCACATGTCAGGATGCCCTATGACTTAAAAAATTTTTTTTTCCTTTTTTTTGTCTGGCATGTAGATATCGAGGCCCAGATCCTGGAGATCCAGGGGATGAAGGCCACCCTGCAGGAGGAGAATGGCGAGCAGGGCGTGGGTCTGGTCTCCACTGGCTTCTACGACCAGGAGATCTACGGCGGCAGCGACAGCCGCTTCGCTGGTTATGTCACTTCAATCGCAGCCAATGAGCAGGAGGACGTAAGTATTAAGTGAAGTTCTGTTGCTTGGCGATTCAAGTCTTGTCCCAGGGAGCTTGACTGCTCCCCATATATATGTATATGTGTGTGTTCTGTTTGCGAGCTAGGAGAGTCTTGCCAATTTGGCGAGATTTGACTAGACTCTTGCTTGTCCTTCCTTCCCCAGGACGATGAAGACGACACGTCCACCAGCCTACTGGGGCAGAAGAAACCTGGCTACCACGCGCCGGTGGCAATACTCAACTCCATCCCTCAGTCGGATGAGCAGGTATGTCCACTTCTATCCCTTTTTTGCGTTTATTTCCAGAACAATTGTTTGAACAGGAAAAGGAAAAACAATCTCACCTCTTTTTTTGTGCTGCAGTACGACCCGTTCGCAGAACATCGTCCGCAGAAGATCGCCGATCGGGAGGACGAGTACAAAGCCCGCCGCAGACAGATGATCATCTCTCCCGAGCGTCTTGACCCTTTTGCTGACGGTAAATTTTTGTCGTTTTTCTTTCCATCACATCATACACACCCTCTCTTTTTATTCCCCTCCCCGCTGCTCACATTAGTGAATTTCCCCCTTCTTGAACATCAGTAGCTTAGCTTTACTGTTCAACCCTTCGACCACATTGCACTAGCTTGCTTCCCAGACTCTGTGCCTTCCCTGTGGTCAGTCCTTTGTGGTCAAACTACATTTATATCATTTTCTATTTTTTTTTACACCAAGTAGAAGTATGGGCTCATCATTTGGTTGGGGAGAGAGTTGGTGTTCTGGTTTTGCAAATGAAGCGCTTTATTTTCTGATTTGCCTCTAAAACCTTGCAGGGCAAACCATGTGTTGAGGGGGAGAGCTGGTTAGGTCTGGCCTAACAAACGTGGGTCGCAGATTGTGATGTATGTGTGTGTCGAAGGGTTAACGATCCCAAAACTGGCATACAGAGCATGTGAAGACATGGGTTAGGGTTTGGATGAGCTGTGCTTTTTTCATACTGGGCACAGTCATGTAGATCTACGGCAGTCAGAGTGGAGCGGCCAGCATAGAGGCAAATGGCAACCATTGTTGCAGTTCTGTGTCAAAGGCCCTGAAAAAGCTAACAAAAAAAATCTAATTAGTTTTTGAGTAGATTAAAATCTTGGGCCTCTGGATTAATCTTCAATGTAGAGGTTAGCGTCTTTATTCCTAGAAATACTGAAAACAGACCTCAGCTGTTCATCATTAATTTCATTTTTTAGGAAGCAGATTTTCTTCTTTTTGATAAGAGCTTAAACAACCTGAGTGTTTCAGGTTTGGTTGTAGTTTCTCTGAAAGCCTGCATGTAGAGAGAGCTCTCTGTATAAAGTTGTCATGTGAATATATTTTTATTTTACAGCTCTCCCCTGTAAAATAGAAATATGTTGCCAAGAAAAGTTGTGTGCCAAAATGCCACAGGCCCATACTAACTGTCCTTAATTTCTCTCCTACAGCAGTACTGCTTTGCCAGTCCTGTACTGCACTCTGTAAAGGGTGCAGCAACTCATCCTGTGTAGGTTATGGGGTCAGTTTGGTCAGGGTCCACTGGCCGCTTGTTTGGGAGGCTGTGAGGGGGAATGAGATGCAGCGCAGCTACTTCAAACTTCAGCCTCCTTTATTTGGCCTTTCAGAAATCCAACATACAAGTTCAGATATTTTTTTTTTTTTTAAACATTTGGCTTCACACCTATCCACTCTTCCATACGAGGAAGTCAAGGCCAAAATGAGTGAATCAGAAATCAGAGTGGCTACTGCATCCCACATATTTCTCTATAGTTGTAATGTTTTGCTTACATTCAAATAAATATCTTGTTACTTTGCCAAACCTTACCCTGAACATTTTAGTTTCTTTTAGTAAAAGTACCAGTCAGAATCATTTACCTGTGATTTGGTGGGTAATCCCCAAGAAGATGCATTGTCCTATGAATGCCATGACTCATTGCAACACAGGTGGTATACTGTTGTGTGTGACTTCAAACCCTTTTCCAAAGTGTTACTAATGGTAAAGAGAAATTTTCTAGGCTTCTTTTCTGCCGGTTGAAGTCTGACTGCAGAAGGACCCTTGGCACTGAAAGTGTACGTATTCTGAGGAGCACAGCCCAGGAGCCCTGCATCAGTGATGGCTAGACTTCTTAATCCACTTAAAGAAATCATCACAACCTCAGCTTTTTTCATGTATCTTGTTTGTTGTTCTTTTAAAAATGCTATGACTCAATGTAAGAAAACGCTGTAGATTTTTTTTTAACATTCAGTACAAGTTTTTTTTCCTTCTCTTTTGTTAATCAGCTGTTTTAAATAGAGCAGAAACATAAGTAAAGAGACAGGGTTAGCTGGCTGTGTTTGTACTTGCTGTGTTTGTGATGGCTGTTCTTTCAGAATCCTGATAAGTCTCCTTTGTCCTGTTGGTGCTCTTTCGCGCAGGGGGCAAAACACCGGACCCCAAGCTGCAGGTCAGGTCTTATGTGGACGTGATGATGGAACAGAACCTGTCCAAAGAGGAGGTACAGTTCTACACCAGCTTTTCTTTTCTACTTTATAGGTTTCAGTCTGTGTTTATTATCTTCACCTTGAACTGTAAACACTGTAAAATTCTTCCTTACATTTTCAGTCTACATGTCCATGCCACCTTCATCGATTATTTATTTTAAGAGCTCCATTTTTAAGTTTTCCACTGGTGTCTAGCTAGAACATTAGGAGCCATCTTAAGGCCTAAGCTGCTCTATGAATACCACCCACTCAAGAGTTACTTTTTTATTTTTTTTTTTACAGCTTCTATTTATTCCAACTTTGAATTCAGGCCAACTCACAGTCGGAATGATTAAAATAAAAGCCGGCTTTTAAAAAATATTTTCTGTCTTTTTTTTTTTTTTTTACTAAAAGGGTGAGTAAAAAAAAAATCCATTAAAATTGAAAATAGAATTTGAGATTTTATTTTTAAACCATATTGCCCTGTAATATGCAGGTTTCCATTTAGAAATTTGTAAGTGTCTGGATTTGAAGCGGTGATGCAGTTACAGCCCCGTTACCGTTAACCCTGGCGATCATCTTTTGTGTTTGCAGAGGGAGATTCGTCTGCAGCTGGCAGAGAAGGCCAAGTCGGGGGATCTGAAAGCTGTCAATGGGTCTGCTGCCTCCCAAGCTGCTGCCAAACGAAAGCGCCGCTGGGACCAGACAGCTGACCAAACTCCGTCCAACGCCACACCCAAAAAACTGTCCAGCTGGGACCAGGCAGACGCCGGGGCTGAGGTGAGCCATCATGATCAGTCTGTCCATCCTGCTCCGCTTGAGGGGAAAAAATGGCTCTTCTGAACCTGCAGATTGTCCCTCTGGTTGTTTCAGACTCCAGGACACACTCCTGCACACACACCTTCCAACAGCCACACCCCAGCCGGCGCCGCCACGCCTGGCCGGGATACGCCAGGCCACGCTACGCCCGGCCATGGTGGCGCCACGGGGAGCGTCCGCAAGAACCGCTGGGACGAAACCCCAAAGACGGAGCGCGAGACGCCGGGACACGGCAGCGGCTGGGCCGAGACGCCGCGCACAGACAGAGGGGAGGAGTCGGTGGGGGAGACCCCGACCCCGGGAGCCAGCAAGAGGAAGTCTCGGTGGGATGAAACGCCCGCCAGCCAGATGGGCTCCTCCACACCGCTGCTGACGCCTGGAAAAACTCCATTAGGAACGCCAGCCATGAACATGGCCACACCTACACCCGGTACACATCCTCCTGTCATTCTCCCTCTGCAGCAACAATACATAAGCTGTGTTTCCATTCACCATGTCATTTCTCAATTTGACATTTCAAAAATAGGTTCACTGAATGGCAGCACAGCTTTTTTTAAAAAAAACTTTTGATAAAAAGTTTTTGGTGGTGGTGTTTTGTTTTGTTTAATGATTTATTGGATGGACAAACGTATCCATGTTTGATTTCAGTCATGTTTCTTATTTAATGTGTAACAGTTATGGGCTAGGCAGCTAACTGCGGCTACCAAAGCAGCATCAGAAGAGTGTTCTTTTAGGAGCCCGAGGTGTGGAGAAAACAGGAGGCAGTGTTTTTAGTTTTGGTGAATATATATTAAGTGATTTCGACAACACAATGAGACAATTGACCCAGAATAAATTAATTGCAAAATCATTAAGTTCAGAGTTCTCTTTCCTTTCGCCATCTTCAAATCCTGATGAGGATCTGATCCAACCGACACCTAAAAGGTCAGAAATCCATTAAGCATTTTATCAAAATAACAATTATGTACAAACATAATACCAAAAAAAATAATTTAAGCATTTAGTTTGGGAAATTAACGAATTAGATTTCTAATAATTAGACAAACATTTCAAATGAATAACCATTTAAATAAAGTAAAACAAAAATATCAATCATAATTCAAGTTAATCAATTCAAAGTTAAAGTCAAAGTCAAAGTTAAAGTGCACTTCCAAAATATCAATCAAGGAAAATAATAAATTACTTCTCAAATACTCAAGCAGAGTGAGGGAAAGAAAAAACATAAGTAAATACCTAAGTTTATTCAATATCATATTTAAGTGTAGCTACATTCTGTTCTGATAAATTTTATTTTAAAACTTCATTGCCTCAGCATCAATATAAATGTGTCAGAACATACACAAAATTCAGCAACAGATTACCTTATCAAGATCCACGCCCAGCCACAATCAGCTGTGCCAGAACCCGGCGACATCCAGGTAACACCGCCAATAATTCTAATAAAACAATGCTCCAATGAGCAATCAAACCAAAGTTTCATAAAAAGCAACACTGCTTTCAGATAATAAACTCACCAGGCAATCAAATCAGTGGGCTTAAAGATTTTGATGACTCCGTGAAGAAGACGCCAACAACACAACCACAGTGGAAACAGGTGAGGATCTTTAAACTGGCTTTCTTTAAATAAGCAAAATTAGAGATGCATTAAAATATGCAAATAACCAAAAAATATTATTCCTTTTGTCTCTTTCTGAATCAAGCTGTTGTTTGTTCCAGGACACCTGATGAGCATGACCCCAGAGCAGCTCCAGGCCTGGAGTGAACAATTGATAATTGATGAGCAAGGAAGACCTCTGCTAAATAATTAAGCTACGCCATGTTCCACATGTGAAAAGATCAGAGCTTTCTGCTTGAGTTATTACCAATACATCGTAAGGCTGATCTGTTGACTAATGTTGGATCAACCCATTAATAATTGGATAGCAAAAGGTGCTTAATTAAAGCTCAATTTATTTTACTGAATTTGAACCAGGTGTAGCTCAAATGAAGCCACTTGAGTTCTAGGAAGAGCAGATTGGCTTTTTTTGATTTCATATACTCCAGTTAATGATTTAATTACTAAATGAATCAACAATTATTTAAATAACTGATTAATCACAATAATTTCAGCACTAGTCAATTGATAATTATTGATTAGTTTTTGATTTTAAATATTTGAACTACTACCAAACTGGTGACGTGGCTGGTTGATGCCTCCAACCTTAGTTAACTGGGACTGAGGGGTTTTAGCAGCTAAAGCCTTTCCTCTGCCTACATCTCCCAGAATGCTATGCAGTTCTTCATCCGAGTTCAGTGACATTTTACTGCACTTATTTTCTATTGATGTTGATGCCTTGTCTGGCGTTCTACATTGTTACTGGTTTATTGCCCAACCCTGCTGTGAGCTGTTCCCAGGGAGACCCAGGACTCAGTCTGTCCTTCCTGTCTGCAGGTGTTGCCTCCTCCAGCGGGGTACGTACCGATTCGTACTCCGGCCCGTAAGCTGTCGGCCACTCCCACCCCAATCGGAGGCATGACGGGCTTCCACATGCAGGCAGAGGACCGGACCACCAAGCAGATGAACGACCAGCCCTCAGGAAACCTCCCCTTCCTCAAACCTGATGACATTCAGTACTTTGACAAACTGCTGGTGAGCACCAACACCGTATACTAATTATTCATCACTAATATTGTACACAAGGACAGTTTGAAGTCATTAACTGTTTGTTTTAGGTGGAGGTGGATGAATCAACTCTGAGCCCCGAGGAGCAGAAGGAAAGGAAGATCATGAAGCTGCTGCTGAAGATTAAGAATGGAACTCCTCCCATGAGAAAGGTTGGTTTCTGATTGTCATGATGTAAAGTCTGTGTAGCGGAGACGTTTCTGTTCCTGCTGCTAAATCAACACCCAGCACTGAGCCTGTATGTGGCTACAGTGTGAATAAGTGTTTGCTACAGAAGATCCTTTCTGAGGAGCTGCTGCTGTCAATGGAGCTCCGTCTAGACTGGTGTACTCTACTGGGAGCAGTGGACATAAACCATTAAGGCTCCTATTTGCAAAGAAACCTGTCACACTTCCCCCGATTCTGCAAATGTTCACAAATTAAAGACTTGTGGCACATCTAAAAACTGCAGGACAGCGGCCCTTGAGGACTGGAGTTTGATACCTGTGCCTAAGAAGAAGACACTGAACAAAACTTTCTTTACAAAATGTAAAAATAATTTAAGTTGCATCAGATTTTAACAGCTGTAGGATTTCCCTATTGTCTTTACTAAAAGACCTTGAGTCATTTCTCCCACTGGCTCTAGACTCGTGTTTGTTTCAGTTGTATTTACCTGTGTGAAAGTATCTGATGCGTCCTGTCAACTAGCAGAACTTTGTCCAGTTACAAAATGATCCCCTTGACTATTTATGTAAAGTTGATGTCACTGAACTGCTTTGTGAACACGTATACCTGTGAGAAGAAAACAGTCTCAGCTGTTGTTAGAATCAACTTATACTGTAGTAAAAACTGCGTATTTGTTGGCAAGCTACTTAAATATTAGCAAATATGTGTAGAACAATAGTAATATCAAATGTAGAAGCGTGAACTTGCAAGCAATTTCACTATGATCTAAATAAACTGAAAAAGAACAAGTATGTACATGGAAACAGTGTGTGTAGATCTGCAGGTGATGAGCAGTTCTGTCTTCCTCCATCAGGCCGCTCTGCGCCAGATAACTGACAAAGCTCGAGAGTTTGGAGCAGGTCCGCTCTTCAACCAGATTCTGCCGCTGCTCATGTCCCCCACCCTGGAAGACCAAGAGCGCCATCTGCTGGTCAAAGTCATCGACCGCATCCTCTACAAACTGGACGACCTGGTCCGGCCGTACGTGCACAAGGTGGGCTCAGTTTTAGATTCATGCTTGCTCCAGTGGGCTCGCTTTGCCTGTGTCGAGACTCAAACTTTTCTTCTTCTTGTGTCCAGATCCTGGTGGTGATTGAGCCCCTGCTGATCGATGAGGACTACTACGCCAGAGTTGAAGGCAGAGAAATCATCTCCAACTTGGCAAAGGTAATGTTGAACAGTTGTTTTTTTGTTTTTGTTTGTTTTGCGAACCATTCTCGCCTGTTGGACCGGTCTGTGGTCAGAACAGGGCTAGTTGTTCGCCAGAGTGATGCCAACATGAGAGCAAGCAGACCTGGTGTTAACAACTCGTCTGTTCTCAACCTGCACCAGTTGGGCACAAATCCTGGACACTATATACATTTACATATTATTTCAGAATTTATATTTAAATTGTTTCTTAGTTTTTGTTATGTTGGAGGCCTATTCTCTTGTCCAGTAACCGTATTTATATTTTATGGCCTTATTAATGTCCAAACATTTTGTCACATCAGCCAAAAATAATCGAGTCAAACACACTTCCCTGTCAAGGTCTGAGTCTATCCTCCAGTTAACGACTAATTGATTACCAAATTAGTTGAAGGTTATTTCAATAATTGATTAATTACAATTAATACGATTATTCTTTCAAATCCCCATTAGTAAATGTATTTGTGCAGTTTTGGCTTATTTACTAACATGTTGAGTTTTGTTGGGGGGGTTTCAGCAAATGGCCTGTTTTGAGTCTATACTTAATGATTAACTGATTACCAAATTAGCTGATGAGTGTTTTAAATAATTGATTCATAGTGATTACTCCAATTAATTTTCAGCCCTTGTCAATAAATAATTTTACCCTGACTAATAAATGCTATTGATGCAGGCTAGATCTGCATTATGACTTGTGTTGGAGAGGAAATTATTCCCAGGGCCACTCTTTGGATGTCCCTGCTCTAATCTATTTAGTGGAACATGACAAAATAATTGTCCATATCTTCATCTGTTTTGTCTTACCTGGAACCCGTCCTTCTGTTGTGTGCGTCAGGCTGCTGGGTTGGCCACGATGATCTCTACGATGCGACCCGATATCGACAACATGGACGAGTACGTCAGAAACACCACGGCTCGAGCCTTCGCCGTGGTGGCCTCCGCCCTCGGCATTCCTTCGCTCCTCCCCTTCCTCAAAGCCGTGTGCAAAAGCAAGAAGTCGTGGCAGGCTAGACACACGGGCATCAAGATCGTGCAGCAGATCGCCATCCTGATGGGCTGCGCCATCCTGCCTCACCTGCGCAGCTTGGTGGAGATCATTGAACACGGTCAGTTCAACGCTGATCTCTGGAAACTTTAACTGGCTCCATACACAACATGCTGTAGTTTGTTTCGCATAGTTTTGAATTCTACTCGCTAATCTTGACAGCATTTGTTCAAGTCCGGAAAATACTCTCAGAATATTATTATAGCTGCAGATTACTACCCAGGTTTTAGTTTCAACCAGCTTTTGGCAGCTTTTTCACTTCTCACTAGAGTTATTAAATTTAAAAGGTTTAGAGGCCCAGAATTGTTTCTGAAGCTTTCTGTGGAAACCTCTAGTGGACTTTTATCTTATTTATGGGAACAGATTGTATAATGTAAACAAACAATCATACTCAAATGTTTTGCAAAAGACAAATAGTCAACTCCTCCCATATCTTGTAGCTTTTTAAAAATGTTTTTTTAGCCAAGATGATCCTAAATGTATTTTCCCCAACCATGTTTAAAATCATAACTGCAAGTCAACCTGCAGTTTGTTTAAATCCAGGTTTATTCCTGGGAATTTCTCTTATTTGCCTTAGAAAGTTTCCAAGTCAGAAAGTTTCCACCTAAATGTGTGAAAGTGATAAACCCTGACTGTCCCCCTGGTGGCGCTGCAGGTCTGGTGGACGAGCAGCAGAAGGTGAGGACCATCAGCGCTCTGGCCATAGCTGCCCTGGCCGAGGCCGCCACTCCCTACGGAATCGAGTCGTTTGACTCTGTGCTGAAGCCGCTGTGGAAGGGCATCCGGCAGCACAGAGGAAAGGTGAGCGCCTCGCTCTGCTTCACTCTTCCTAATGCAAGATCCACACCCAGCGCTGAGCCTGGACGTGGCTGCAGCGTGAATATTTGCTTGCTACATTGTCTCTGTCGAGGAGCTGCTGCTGCCGGCTGAGGTCTGGTGACAGACCGTTACTACTCAGCTGGGAGCAGCGGACAAAAAAACAAAGAAATAATTCAAATCTATGAATAAGATTTAACGTTTAACTTCTTACGTCTCCTGACGTTTCCAGGGTCTGGCTGCGTTCCTCAAAGCTATCGGCTACTTGATCCCCCTGATGGACGCCGAATACGCCAACTACTACACCAGGGAGGTGATGCTGATTCTCATCAGAGAGTTCCAGTCGCCTGATGAGGAGATGAAGAAGATTGTGCTGAAGGTAAGCGGCAGCTGGCGGGCAATGTGGAGGCGGCTCATTCTCGCCTGTTCAGCCGTGACGTGGCTGTAGCAGGGCTAGTAGTCCGCTAGATCAACACCAGCATGAGACTCACCAGAAAGATCAGCTGCTCTCTTTCTGGTCTCACCCTGCACCCGTTGGTTACATTCTCACTCTGATCACCTACTGCTCTTTATTCACAATTATAGATTTAAAGGCAAACTGTACAGAAGTCCCACAGTGTTTCTGTTTTTGTCTCTCAGGTGGTGAAGCAGTGTTGTGGCACTGATGGTGTGGAAGCAAACTACATCAAAACTGAGATCCTGCCCCCGTTCTTCAAGCACTTCTGGCAGCACAGGATGGCTCTGGACAGACGCAACTACAGACAGGTCAGTGGGCAGCATGGAAGCATTTAACATTGAAGCTATAAAATAGCTGCAAAATTTAAGTTCCCTATTGGCATCTTTTTTTTTTCTTTTTTTTTTTATCACTTTTTACATAACATTTCCTACTGATGTCTTCATTGTTAGATAATGTTTATTAAAGACGTCTCCATCAGTATTGAGTTGCTGGTGTTCCATGTTGTCTCGTTTACAGTAATACTAGTGGATTTTTGACACCAGTGACAAAAATAATATTGCTATTTCAATATCCATGGAAGACATGAAACCGAACAAAGTTCCTGATTCCTCTTTGATTTGATGACTTGTTAATAATTCATCTTGCATTATTTTTCGCTGTTTGGACAGAAACTAAAGAAAAGAAATGGCCATCTTTGTAAGCCTACAGATCACTGGTGTTTTTCACCAAGTCAGCTGTCTGGGCTCAGAGCAAGTCACATGACTCACAGAGAGCCCTGAAAGCCTGGACAGCCTTTCTTTCACTGGGAATGCTCCAAAAACAGAAAAACACTGAGATTGTCAGGGAAGACAAAGATTGATGAGACGGTCATGTGGACAACCTATAATAATGCTGAATGAGGCTGACAAAAATTCCACCCTATAAAATAGCAACATTTTTTTGAAGGGTGGGGGGCAGAGGGGCATGCAACTTCATTATTTCCTGAATAGCTGATGGACATGACTAAGGTTTGTCCTTTGTGTGTTTCCAGCTGGTGGACACCACCGTGGAGCTGGCTAACAAAGTGGGAGCAGCCGAGATCATTTCCCGCATTGTTGACGACCTGAAAGACGAGGCGGAGCAGTACAGGAAGATGGTGATGGAGACCATCGAGAAGATCATGGGGAACCTGGGAGCCGCTGACATTGACCACAAGCTGGAGGAGCAGCTGATTGACGGCATCCTGTACGCCTTCCAGGAGCAGACTACAGAGGTGAGGAAGGAGCTCTGTTCACAACCTGATCAAAACGTTTGAATTTTTACTGTAACTGAACTGAATCCCTCCTCTTTTCTTTTCTTTTTTTCCCCCACTGTGTGCAGGATTCTGTAATGCTGAATGGGTTCGGTACAGTGGTGAACGCCCTGGGGAAGCGCGTGAAGCCGTACCTGCCTCAGATCTGCGGTACGGTGCTGTGGCGTCTGAACAACAAGTCAGCCAAAGTCCGCCAGCAGGCGGCCGACCTCATTTCCCGCACGGCAGTGGTGATGAAAACCTGTCAGGAGGTGAGCGCTGCGCCACGCCGCATCGAAGCCCGCCGGATCTGATCGACTGCTCCAGCTCATGCTCTCTGCTCTTTGTCCCTGCAGGAGAAGCTGATGGGTCATTTGGGCGTGGTTCTGTACGAGTACCTGGGAGAGGAGTACCCCGAGGTCCTGGGCAGCATCCTGGGAGCGCTGAAGGCCATTGTTAATGTCATAGGTATGTCAGAGAGCGTCTCCTTAGCAACAATACTGCTGCTACCATCCTGTTTTAAATGGTGCTTTTTACAGCTTCTAACTATATGGACATTGAAAGTTTTTGAAAATACTTAATTTCATTTACAATAATTTTTTTTTAAATAAAAAGTGAGAAATTGTAAAAGATCTAAACTTGTATGAAAAAAATGTTACGTCATATTGCCCACCGTTACGCCAAAGGTTTGAGTTTTTTACACATCAGCTATTAAAAACTAGATTTAATTAAAAAAATATGCTGTTTGGATGGGGGGTTTGTTGTTTTTTTCAATTAAACATTAAGCTTGAGAATTATATGGAAAGATTTTGCTGTTTGCTTATTATAGGTATGCACAAGATGACTCCACCAATCAAAGACCTGCTTCCTCGTTTGACACCCATCCTGAAGAACCGGCATGAGAAGGTTCAAGAGAACTGCATCGACCTGGTGGGCCGGATCGCTGATAGGTCGGTGCAACCTGCATGAACAACAATCTGACTCGGTGTTGTGCAGCCCGTTTCCTCTCGTTCTAACTTTTGTTCCTCGTGTAGGGGTGCTGAGTACGTGTCAGCCAGAGAGTGGATGAGGATTTGCTTTGAGTTGCTGGAGTTACTCAAAGCTCACAAAAAGGCAATCCGCAGAGCTACCGTCAACACCTTTGGTTATATCGCCAAAGCCATCGGGTCAGTTCAGATGTTTGCTTCCTGTATGCTAACCTGTAGGAATATTTACTCTGTCTGACCCCATTTTGTTTTCCCTTTCTCCTTTCAGGCCGCATGACGTGTTGGCCACTCTGCTGAACAATCTGAAGGTCCAGGAGCGTCAGAACCGCGTGTGTACAACCGTGGCCATCGCCATCGTGGCAGAGACCTGTTCACCGTTCACGGTGCTGCCGGCGCTCATGAACGAATACAGAGTGCCTGAGCTAAACGTGCAAAACGGCGTCCTGAAGTCGCTCTCGTTCCTGTTTGAGTACATCGGAGAAATGGGAAAAGACTACATCTACGCCGTCACACCTCTGCTGGAGGACGCATTAATGGACAGGTGATGCGCCTCGGTTTGAAAGATTTCTAGCAAGTTATTGGCATGTCTGAAACAACTCCCTGATAAGTTGGAATTGTTTACTGATGTATTTAAATACACTGCAATTTACTTCAGCTATTATCAGAATTCCAATCCAGAATGAAAAACTAGGGAATAAGGTATTTTTCCCAGGGTTTGATGAGTTGGAAAAGGCTAATTGAGAAAGGGAAAAAATAGGTATTTACAGATGTTATTTCATGTTCCATTCTCTTGGTTACCAATCCACTTTGTCCATCAGGCTTCTTTACAAAAATCTGCCATAAATAAATTAATATTATAATGTTAATGCACTACAAACAGGCTGACCTTAAAATCCTTTAATTCATGTATCTAAACTTAAAGCGTTAAAATGTCTTGCATGTCTAATTTAAATTTACTTCAGTGTGGCTTTAAAAGGATCTTAGAAAGTTTTTAATTTGACTTGCTGAAAGCTACAGATGCCTAGGAGAAACTATATATATGTATATTTAAATAAGAAATGGAGCATTTAATTTTCATTTACTGAATTGGCCTTTCCAATCACATCATTCAAGAGGCAAAATAGAAATGTGTGTGGAGGAGAACCTGTCCCGACACACGACTCAGGGTTTAAACCCAGAACACTTACTAGGCTTGCTAAGGGGGCGCTAGGGCAGTTATCCAGCAGCCTAGCATGTTTTTGAGTTAAATGTTTAAAGTTGACAGGAAATGTGAAAGTATAACGAGGTCATGATGTGTTTTAGGTAAGTAAAGCCAGACGGGATAAAACCATGTGACTGGTTCTGAACTTGTTTCTTTGTCATCCTGCAGAGATTTGGTCCACAGACAGACCGCCAGCGCCGTCGTCCAGCACATGTCTCTGGGTGTCTACGGTTTTGGCTGTGAAGACTCCCTCAACCATTTACTGAATTATGTGTGGCCCAACGTTTTTGAGACGTCTCCCCACGTCATCCAGGCTGTAATGGGCGCCCTGGAGGGGCTGAGAGTGGCCCTCGGCCCCTGCCGCATGCTGCAGTACTGCTTACAGGTAGAGACCAGAGTTAGGATGTGAGATGTTAGAATTGTATGACTAGAGAGGATGGTACATAGATATGTTTCGTTGGAATATATACGAACCACATTGTTTAACCCCGTCTCTCTCTGCAGGGTCTGTTCCATCCGGCCCGGAAGGTGAGAGATGTCTACTGGAAGATTTACAACTCCATCTACATTGGTTCCCAGGACGCCCTGATTGCTCATTACCCACAAGTCTACAACGATGAGAAGAACGTCTACGTCCGCTATGAGCTCGAATATGCTTTGTAAATACACTTGATTTATTATTTTTTTTCTCTCTTCCCAACCCTGATCAGCTCTAGATCCGTTGCCTGTGTGTCAGGTTTTATTTAGTGACTTCGTGCTTACATTCAGTTTCTTCTATTTGAGTGAAAAATCCAAACATGAAAGAAGGAACCTTGTAGAGTCTGTATGTATTTTTTACTTTTAACTTGTGTTTTCTGTAAGAAGCAGTTGAGGCCGGAAGATTGTCTAGGAACACAGGGCTGTCGTCAGCACATTTTAAATATCGGGATCATTTTGTCTGTTTAATTGGTTATGATAGACTTCTGTACCCCCCAGACCTTCTCCATTTTTCATATCACTTCTGTTCTTAGATCAAGGCTTTATTCAACCAAATAAAAGGTTTGTGTACAAAATCTTGTTTCTGGTTGAGTTTTTTTTTTTCTTCCACACGTGCATTTGCATCCAGGAAGAATGCCGTGCATCTTGTCTTCTCTGTACTGTCCTGGGTAGCAAATGAGCTTGTAATAAAGTGACAGAATAAGAAAATAAAAACCATCAACTGTGACTTGCACCTCCCCCTCCCCTCAGTTCAGCTCACTCCTGCACCACAGAGACTCTGACCCAGATTCCCTTGCAGACGGCTGAACTGAGGCCATGTTGTTCCCTCTCTGATCCGTTTGTGTAGTTTGCTCACTTTTGGAAGTTTGTTGCAAAGTATTTGCGTCTGTTTTGATTTTGAACATTGGAAAAAAGTCAATTCTGTGTTCAGCATGCAGGAGAGAGTACAAAGTGACAAGAAAACCACAGATTTTTACAATTAAGATGAGTGCTAATGTTGGATCACTTGCAAAAAGACATTCTCTGCATACCAGATGGAGAGGTTAGTATTCACTGGACAGCATACTAGTGAAGATAAATCAGTGAGAAATGACCTTGGTCTAACTATGCCAGAAAGAGCCTAACAATTAAACCTTGGGTCAAGAAATTACAAATATGCCTGTTGTTGAAATATGCCTAAAATATTTGTCTAAAGGGGTTTTAAGCAAAGGTATTTACTCCCAGGAGCATTTCCAAATGGCTATGTTTGTCTTAAGGACAGAAAGTCAAACCTCAGCAGTGCCCAGGTGGAGATAGACAGCACAGTTTTTCCATATTCAGTACATCTATCTGTCTGTTGTTTTCAGCTTTACTGAAATCACTCCTTGTGGCAACTGGTTGAAGAGGAAAACTGACATTCTCTTCCCCAGCTCATTATAGGGAATCCCAAGGCGTTCCCAGGCCAGAAGGCAAATATAGCCTCTCCAATGTGGTTTGGGTCTGATCCCAGCAGGATGTGCTCTGAATACCTCCAAAGGAAGGTGCCTCGGAGGCATCCTGTTCATATTTCTAAATGACCTCAACTGACTTGTTGACCATTTAGAGCAGCAGGTGATGAAGCTCCTCATCTTATCTCTAAGGCTGAAGGTGGCTGGACAGAGGACACTCATAGCTGTTGCTTGTTTCACTAATTTTAGGACCATTAGTGAGGGTCTGAACAGACCACTTTTTGCTTGTTCTTGTTTGCTCTTTCTTCATATCAAGACCCAATGTCTCAGTCTTCTTCTCAATTCAACCATCTCTTGTGAACAAAACAGCAAGATCCTACACTTGATGCAGAGCTTGACCCCAACCAGGAACATTCAATGTACTCCAGGTGTGCCCAAGTCCAGTTCTTGAGCGCCACCACCCTATAACTTTTAGGTGCATCCCTGCTCCAACACAACCAAGTCAAATAGCTTAAGCAGAGGCCTGGTAACTAGCCATTCATTTTTTCCAGGTGTTAGAGAAGGAATGCATCAGTACGCTGTAGATAGTTCTTGAGGACTGCACTCGGACGCCCTTGACCTACCCTATTTACGGTTGAGAATCATGACTAGTTTTTCTCAATTGCAATTCGTAGGAACCACCACACTGCATGTATTAGGTTTTCCCTCTTTTGCCACACACCCGACTTTAATATGTGGGCAATTAACAGGTTCCAGCAGCACTTTGTGGCGACAGAGGAGATCATCCAATCATTTGAATCAGGAGTTCTGGAACAAACACATTGAAAATATGCAGGGCAATAGTCCCAGAGGACTGCAATTGAGGAATAAAATATTGGGTCCAGTCTTCAACAGCTACCACCCTACAACTTTTAGATTCATCCCTTCTCTAACACACCTGGATGAAATTAATGGCTTGTTACCAGGTCTGTCAACCTGAATTACTGCTAGAGAAGGACTTAAGCCTGTTGATTTGTTGTATGTCAGTATGAGGAAGGTGGCTCTTGACTTGGGCACCCCTGGTCTAGACTTTGTCTCATCCCAGCTGCTTCACATGGTGGTTGTGGTTTGAAGGTGTCAACAGAAGCACATCATCTGCAAAAAGCATAGATATGACTCCCAAGTTTCTTCTCCCACACAGTTAGTCTCGAGATCCTGTCCAGGAGCGCCACAGAGGAGATCGGGGACAAGGAGCTTTTCTTGCAGAGCTCAACTCAAGAACAATTTTGTCCTCACAACTGCAGACCAGAACTACATCCACATGTCTCCAAACAAGACCCCCAGTTCATCACAGGGAACATATGATTTCATTTATCACTACACCACTCATCTGGCAGGATTTCTGGTGTTAAAAGATTATAAACCTTGGCAGCAGTTTGAGAAAATTTTGTAGAATTAGAATCCGCAACTGGTTGCTCATCTGGTTGGAATGTTTTTCTGGGAGAACCCTCTGTCGTGGCAGTCGCATGGTACCGATGTATGTTTATTTTTTTTTTAATTGTGAAGTACTGCAATGGCTTCTTAGAAAAGTTGGTTTTGACTAGCTCCGGAAACAGGAGAAAAAAAACAAACATGACAGATATTGATCAGATTCTATCTGTATCAGAGGCCACGCCTCATAATCCACATCTCAACCAAACCAAACACTTCAGGAACATTGTTTCCTCAAACTACCAGTAGTATTTTTGGCAGCAAAGGCTCGGTAGGTCAAAAAGAAATAAAATGTTCACCGAATGACATCTGTGAATGAAATATGACACCACACCATACAGTCTAGTCCTCCTGTCACACTGTTCCAGTGTCTTCAGTAGATTCATCCATCTGTTTCCTTCCTTCATAACCTTTGGAATGCATCATGAAAACAGAGCTACAAGACGTCCCTCGCTAAAAGTTATTCCTAATGCTGCTGCTGTGCTGCAAACATGAGGACATACCTCCTGAAAGCAGATGGTTGCAATTTGAGTTTGGTAGAATATTAATAAAATTCAAAGTCTTTTAAGTTTGAGGGGTTTTTTGTAATCAGCTTTATATATTTTTTAGTAGTCTTATTTGTTTGTGTGGATTTCTTTGTAGTACATTGGGAGTCGCTTTTAGGTTAACTAGTGACCGCCTGACTAGACCTTTGAGATGTCTACCTTGATGTTTCAATAAAAAACCCCAAGATGAAATCTATTCGAGTTGTTGTTGGAGTTTTGCAGTTCAGCGTTTGGCCATTGGGTGGCGGCAACGAGGAGATGCTGCAGCTCTGGTGATGCTTAGCAAGCTTCGCCTCCACTCTTGCATCTGAAAGCAGGAGAGAAGCAAGGACTTCCTGTGTGATCTCGTTCAGCTGACTACAGCCTAGCTTCCTCTCCGGGAGCTTTCTGCTTCTGCAGACCGGGGACGAGGAAGGTTTGTGAGGTTTGCTGCAAAACTCCGAGAGCCGCTCGGGACCTCCGTGCACCAGAAGTAATAGAAGCAACCATAAATGCGGATCGTTCACAGCAGCGGGTCAAGCTTTTCCTGTTTCCCTGCCTCCCAGCGACTCCGCGCGCCTGCCTCGGCTCAGCAGCCCTGCCGCAGATAGCCTCGGTGGAGCGGGGCTGATGGCCGTGGAGCTCCTACCGGCCTTCACCATCACCACAGTCACCCGTCTGAGTGCCCGGTAGAGAATTACGGTCTAAAATTTCGCCTTTCAGTCGGCTGTAGTGCCGCAGGAAGCTCGAGGGGGAAGTAGCGGCAGAACGAGGCGCAGCATCGCACCGTGCATGGTGCTGCGGTTTGGGGGCGAGTGGATGCGCAGACGGAGCTGACCCAGAGATGGCTGTTCTGAAACTGGCCGACCAGGTAGGACCCGCTAGCCGCTGTTAGCTTAGCGCGAGCCCACCAGCTCAGCATCACTGATGCGCTGTCTCGTTAAAATGTGATTAATATATCACCTTGACTTTTTATTTCTCTCTAAAGCTTTAACTGTAAGATCTAAACCGGAAGCAGTACTTCTCACCCAAATATAGACTTCACAGTGCACCTTCAGGACATCTGCACAGAAATGAGCAAAGATGTAATGATGTGTGTAAGTGTTTCCTAATAACAGAACTCAGCGACTTCCTGCTTGTTTCCGTCCACCAGGAGCAGGTAGCAAAAGTACGCGCCTGTAAGAACACATGACATAATTAACTCTAGTGTGTTCTGTGTGGAGCTCCTCTGCAACGATTTCCAGAAAAATCTGTTTTAAAAAAGGAGCCCCGACAGTAACAAAACAAGTCAATAGCCCGAATCCAGAAGCTTCAGACCAGTGCATGACTTTAAAAGTGAGAAGTTACTCTAATGAAATTAGAAGCAATGTAATTTTCTAAGACTCAAACTTTTAACAAACTATACAAGAATCATAATAAAAATACAGAAAATAGGATAAATAAACAGTACAGTGAAGACCAGCTAACTGTAGCTGGCAAGTTAGCCTTTGCTAAATTTAGGCGACTCATTTTCACAACTTTTGCTATTTGAAAAAGGAAAAAAATATTTTTACTCCATATTTTTTTATTAGTACTATATAAAACTGATTCATAATAGAAAAATGCCCTAAATTTTTAATGTTAACTATCTATAAAGATAAAAACTAGCTAAAAGCCACACCACTTTATTAATACGGCGCTGGTGTTTTGTGTAGTTGAGAATTGCAAATTTAGTTCTAAATAGATCTATTGTTTAATGTTTGTGGGATTTTGGTAGAGTTACAGTTTTGGCAATAACAAATCCTGTTGAATTAATTGATTTATAGGACAAATATTAGTTGACCTTCTTTCAATTTTGCTGTTTATTGTATCAGACTACATTAAAAATGACAGTGTCTTTATCGGTTTTAAAATGGTTTAAATCTAACATTAAAATAACAAAAACACAACATGTTCCCCACAGTCATCAGTTTAACAATGCAACCCCAGAATGTTCCAGCTGTGCATTAAAAAAACAACTTAGTACACTCTTGCTGTTTCCATAGGATTTAAGAAAGAAAGTAGCACTCAGGTGTTTCCAGTGAAATGTAGTTGGATAATTGATCATTAGGGAGTGACAGCACCTTTTCTGCTGTACTGCTTTTAGAAAGTGTACACTTCCTAAAGTGTACACTTTAGCACCTGTGTGCTTTGGAACACACAGGTTTGTATTAACAAAATCCTAAGGGGGAAAACATCAGCAACGAACTTATAAAAGCAGTTGTTACCATACCACCCATAAATCGAAGAAGTGTTATACTGACATTTCCAAAAATATTTGAAGCTCATCATTCTTCAGAGAAACCAAAGGTCAGACCATGCATTTCTCAGAGAATTGTAAGAAACCCAGGAGCTCTGGGACCTCTACTGGTTCCAGTTCACATGTTAAGTGCTGAAATTAATGACACTTAAATTAGACTGAACGAGGGGAAAGAGTCTTCTCTTGAAGTAGAAAGATGCATCACAAGTAATTATAGCACTACTAGAGCAAATTACTTGTGACAGATGAGAGCGGAACAGAGTCGTTTGGCCATGATGCACAGCAGCAAGTTTGGTGACAACCAAAGACACCATATAAGCACACAGTCTTTCATAGCAGCTGTCAAGTACGGTGGTGGGTGGTGATACTCTGGGCTTGTTAGTCAGCCACAGGTCTGGGGACCTTGCTGTCCATAAGTCAACTTTTGTCTTAGATTGTATTCTACAGTCCAGTGTGAAGTCACCTGTCAACTAAGCTGAAACATCAACAGGATAACAATCACTTCCCCAATGTGATCTGGTTGAAGAAGAGGTCCAGTCAAAGCCTTGACTGAGCTTAAGTTTCCTTCAAAACAAAATGAGATGCTGCTGAAATAAGGCCGAAGACAATTCAAATTCTAACTGCTGAGTGGAGGTATACAAGCTATTGAATCATGGGGTGCACTTATTATTTTTCATTGTTCCATTTAATTAAATTTTTTTTTAGATTTAAATAATTTTACAACCTGATAAAGATCAAAATGATGTATTATGTCTTGATAGACAAAATCCTGGAAGATAAAGAAGGTGTAAATTTTTTTTTAGCATGCCTGTATAGTTGATTATGAACAGTTGTCTTATATTTTAATGAAAGGAAAGCAACCAGATCATAGCAACTTAAATGTCCAAAAGTTGCTTAAATGTTTGTTTATTCATTGTAATAACTTTTTTAAGTTGGTGTCAAATATTTAATGACTTCACCCAACATATTAATCTAAAATGGACTTGATTATTTTTGTAATTCTTTGTCCCTGAAGCACTTTTTATTTTAATCTATTTTTATTGTAGTGGTGCATTCTTACACTGATTCTATCTGAATAACCTCGCAGTCCAGAGTTAGTCATTAAAATGATAAAAATGCTGCTTCAGTGCAGATCAGTACTGCTGACCTGTTAGATATCCCACGTAGAAAACTCATGAGCAGCCGAAAGATAAAATGTTTCTCCCAAGGAGACATGCTTTCTCCTCTCAAACGTTCACTTGTATCACAATTATACTCATCTGCAGAATTTGATCAATTTCAAACTTCTTTGGAGTTTTGTCCTTCATTCTGACAATCTAGATGACCTGAATCGTTACAAAATCACCGACAGAGTTTGGTCTGGGAAGGGTTTGGAAAGCCATTTTTAAGGCTGCGTGACTACGGAACCATAATGAGAACCGTTATCCACAAATGGAGGAAACATGGAACTCCAAGAGTGTCAGTGACTCATCCAGGGGGTCACGTTTCAAGCTCTAGCCTCAAAAAAGGTCGGAGTTCAACACCAAGAAGTTACCCCATCTGTGTGAGAGTTCCAAGATTAAAACCACTGCTGACCCAGTGGAACAGGACGTCCCAAAAAAAGCATCCTGACGATTGCCAAGGCTTCTGTGAAAATATTTAAGGGTTAGATGATGAAAAAGTTGAACTCTTCAGAAGTAGTGTGTCCCGTTGCAGCTGCTGTGGAACTAACACAGAATAAGTTTCAGAATAAAACCCACCGTCAGCCATTTTGGTAGTGGGATGGTCTGGACCTGAACGACCTGGCATCATTGATACAGAAAATACTGAAGAACAAGGCCAGCAGGTTCTGACGTGGTCTAGTTGAAGTCTGGACTTGAATCTGATTGATTCTTGGATGTTATCTAAAACAGGCTGCTAAGGTATTCAGAAACTTATGATGCGACTCAACTATTCTGCAAAAAAGATTGGAACAAAATTCCTCCACAGGGTGGGAAAAACACTCGGTGGCAGTTGTTGAGAGCGCCTTACTGGAGATGTTGTTGCTAAGGGAGTCGTTACTAGGGATGCACCGATCCACGTTTTTCACTTCTGATGTGGATAACGATAGGTTTGAATATTGACTTAAAATGCTTCTTTTTTCAAACATGTACTGAATTACAAATTTATTTGATAACTGCATCCAATAAGTTGCAGGTGTCAAATAACTGCAGCTTATTTGCAGTTATTTTGAATCCATAATCTTAAATATGCAAAAACAACTTTATGTTCAGTCAGTGGAATTAGTAGTAAAACAGTCAATGTAGAATAAATAATAAAGACAGTGAAACTGATTTAACAATAGACTGACTATCTTTGTCAAACATGTAAAAATGAACATGCAACAAATCTTCTTTCAGACGATTCAGAAAGTGCAATTAGAAATTCTAAATTTAGCATAAAATAAACAATAAATCATGATGTCACAAAGCACAGAATTAGAATAGCTCACCCTTAAGAATCAGACACATCGTCACTGATATTCGATCTTGAATTTATTTTTAAATATCGGGACCGATCCAGATTTTAATATCGTATTGGTGCACCTTTAATCATTACGTTTTCCAGTTGTGGTCATAAAACTAGTTTCCCGATCTGAAAGATTAACGAAAACAAAAGAATTGATGCTTTTCTCCAGCGCTGTAAATTCACACAGAAACGGGAATGTCCTCAGTGGTGCAGGTCGTGCAACGCCTCGGCGATCTCCATCACTTAGCACGGAAATGTTCATCAAACTGAATAAAACATTTGTTCCTCCCTGTTCACTTTTCTCTCTGGTAGTTCTGACGGAGAAAGCTGACATTGTTAGACGATGCAGTCGTTGTCTCTGTTGTTTGATGCCGTGGCTTTAATGTGGGCTCATGGTGCTGAACACAGAAAGCCATCCTACAGGTCTCTGAACCTGTTTGGGAGCCTCTGCAGAGTGGCGTTTGCAGCTGCTCTATGGTGGACATGTCTTAGTACAAACTCTGATTTGGCGCTCATATCAGATGGTTCGTCAAGGAAGGAAGAGCTGCTTTTTTTTTTCTTTTTTTCAGTTTGTCTTTGTGTGTGTGTGTGTGTGTGTAACCCAGAACTGTAGGACTTCCTGTTATTTTCAGACAACAAGCTGATGATGACTGATAACTGGATGCCTTCACTCAGCACTCGTCTAAAACCCACAGGCTTGGTGTACTTGTGTACTTTTCTTCTTCTTCTCTTTACTCTCTGTGCTTCTCTGTCCCTCCAGAACAGAACTCTCCTCCATGCTGAATAAAAGAAAAATTCTGGATGTTCTGACTAGGGCTGCACAATATACCGGTGCCAACATCGGTTTCGGCCTATATTACTCATTTTTTTCTTAACATACCCGATAATTAAAACTTGCCCAATATTAGCAACCGATATTTATTTCCATTTTCCACCCTAAAATCTCGATGAAATGAAATCTGATTTCACTCGAAATAATAATAATGATGATGATTATTATGAAACATTGAAAAAAATTAAACATCTATTTTCAAAATGTACAAAATGTTGTACACGTTGATAAATGTGTATAATGTCAGTAAATATCAGTTATCGTCCAAAACAGCAATGTTAATATTGGATATCAATATCAGCCCAAATTTTCATATTGGTGCATCCCTAGTTCTGACTCAGGTGGAAGTTTAGATGTGCTTATTTATTTATATGGTAACTCTTTGTTTTCTTTCATAACACCTTTAGATTTTCCCATTTTGAACCTGTCAGAAGTTTACAGGTTCAAAATGATTAGTGTTGTACGATATGTCATGATCAGGCTATTTTTAATAATTTAGTGGAGAAATTTAAAAGTAACTGCACCGATTGCAGTTTTCTGGCCGATCACAAATCTCTCTAAAGAATAAAATCTGTGTCGATTTATCGGTGCGCCCTCTAATGGTCTGGAGGAATCTGCAGAAAATAAATCTTTCCTGTCAGATAAAAGAAGCAAATTCTCCTTCCTAAATACTTCCCAAAATACCCATTGCAACCGATTGGTTAATCAATAGCAGCATCGGTGTTTTCCCTTTCTGTCATAAAGCGTTGTCTGTTTCCAGCCTTTCGATGTGCCGAATCATCGTTATTTGACATAATTTGCAGCTAATTAAAGCAGAATGTTCTTCAGCGTGTGGATTATTTGATGAAACCAGGACATTTCAGCTAACCTGACCGACTCAGTTTGAACTTTTCTGTCCTCCTTTTCTAGTTCAGCCTGTTTTTAATAAGAACTGCCAGGAACGAACAGTCGCTGCATGTTGGAGAAGAATTTCTTATTGTTTTGCTTTCTAATGGGATCTGGGTCACATTGAGCCGTCCTTATGGGATAATAACAAATATGCCAGTGTGTGTGTGTGTGTGTGTGTGTGTGTATGAGAGAGAAAAAGAGAGAGAGAGAGGGAGAGAGAGAGAGAAAGGTTGTGGCAGGGTATATATGTGAAAGTTTCCGCTGCAACAATGACTTGTTATGTTCGGGACGGCCTGCAGGGAAGATGAACCAGACTCCTGATGTCACTTCCTGTCAGGCCTCCGCTCTCCCTGTCTCTGCTCCATTCTGCTCCTCTCCTTGCTTTAGGTATCAGGCTGGCTGCAGGACAATCTGGGAGCAGTGCTGTAGACAACGCTGTCACCCACCACACCACGTTATTTGAATGCATGCAGAGACGAGAGGGGAGAAACCCAAAGCTGTCTGTGTTTGCCAAATGTCGACGGCGTTCCCCTCAGCCGTGACATTTGAACTGCATTCCCCTCTCTGCGGAGGAGATAGCAACAGGAACTGGATGTAAATTAGGCTAGTTTGCTTTTATTCAGAGTTATGGCTCTGAATTTTATTTATTTTTTTTCCAAACAAAACTTATTTTACACTCACACCTAAGGAGAATTTAGAGAAACGCATACACAGAGAGAAAACATGCAGAAAGACCCCAGATCGAACCCATGACCTCCTTTCTGAAAGGCAACAGTTACCAACAAAAAAAGAAATGATAAAAGATGGGAAATAGTTTCAAAAAATGTCTTTTATTTCCAACATTCCTTCTGTTAGCTGTATGAAAACTTTTGTTTAATGACAATAATGTAGTCATAATATTTAAAGACCGTCTTTCAATTACGAGAAAAAGTCATTTGAATGAGAAAAAGTCTTGAATAATACGTTGTAAAAAATATTTTTTGTGTTGGAGCGCTCTTAAAATGACTACTTCATTCTTAAAATATCCTGACTTTATTCTGGTAATATCAAGACTTTGCTCTCTTTTTATTATGACTTCATTCTCTTATGACTTTATTCTCATAAAAAAGCAAACATAAATCAAATCAAAGCCTGGCCCTGGTGTTCAGCGATAGAGTTGAAGAAGCTGTAAGACATGCTTGTCAAACAGGACGGCCAACGTCGGCGCACTCACATCACTCTGAACTGTGGAAACCCAACGAGGGAAACGGTGACAAAAAAAAAAAATCCCCCCAAAAAATCCAGATTTTCCAAAAATATAATCTTCAAAAACCAAACATCCGATTAATTGATAAAATTGATGTATCACCCATCATTAAGTGCAGACCATAATCAGGATTACATTAAATGAATTAAGACATTTTATGATTTCCTGATAAACACGTTAGTTACATGATAAATTCAATACCAGGACTACAGGGAAGCACGAGGGTGGCAGCATCATGCTATGAGTCAGTGTGTACAGACAGAAGAATGTAAAGATAAACTCAGGAGGAGAGGTGTTGAAATGAAAGCTGATTTCAAAGTGGAGAGACCTGAAAATGGGACACACGTCTGGCTCTGCTGGACTGACCAAAAACAGAGAAAGAAACAGACAAGACAACTCTGGACAGGCTCCAGAACATTCCTCCGTCTGTACCTGGAATAGTTGGGCTGAATCCCAACAAAACCTGGAGACGTTTAGAGATGCTGACCGGCTCTCACAGACATTTCCTTTCATTGTGACCAATCTGCAGGAAGAATGACAAAAACCGAGTGCGTCTGTTCACTGCTTCTTTTTTTGCATACTTATTACTGCCAAAACTTCTCATACATGTTGAAGCCAATATTTTAACATGTTTATAGATTTTATTTTTTATTTTTTTAAGAAATAAAATCTAAAGACGAAGCACATTCTTTGAATTCCGAGCTGTGGTAACTGATGTGACCTGATGTCTGGTTTGCTTTAAAGCTGCCGCCAAACTCAGGCTCCGGTATGTCCATCAGCGGCGTGATGATCTCACCACGCCACAGTCACTTTCAGGGGGACAAAACGGGTCTGATGAGGAAGTACCGCTGGCTGTTTGAAGCAGAAGTGAAACGCTGCTCTGCGATCGGTTCCTCTCTGTTGTTTCTGAGAAGGAGAGACTGTGCAACAGGAAGTGAGGCAGCTGGTGGCAGAAATACAACAGGAAGTAAAGTGAGCCTGAGCTCAGCTTTTAATTGTTTAACAGAGTAGGTTTAATCCCATTCTGTAGTTTTTTTTGGGTTTTTTTTTTGGAGGGGGTCAAGATTAAAAATATTTCTATATTAGTAGTTTGCATTATAGATGGGATGAACTCATAACAATGCTAATTGGCAATACAATTCCACATGGTTTTCAACTGTTCTGCTCTTTTTCCTTACTTCATACTTGTGCAATTTTAAACGTGTCAGTGAAAATGCAAGGAGGAGCGGTTTTGAGTTTTTTTCTATTTTTGACAAAACACTGTAAACGTTTATATTCAGTTTACATCAGAGGTGGAGCTTGTAAATATCCAAAGCTTTGTGTTAGCCTTAATACTGTCAATACTTTGACAGTATTAAGGCTAACAGTACCCTGACCACAGTGTTATGTCTTTGGTTTTGTTGAGTAACCTCAAGATGTCTCACCTTACTGTGCCCGTGAACACCACAGGGAATGTGTTGTTGAAAAGGACTCTTGAAAGCAGAAAAGGGATATCTGCAAGTTTTAGACAGTCAAATTGAAGACTTTTTAAGACCTTTTTAATACCGCTTGGAATGAAATTTAAGGATGAAAAAACTATTTTGGCGTTGTTGGGAAATATTGCTGAATTACACAACATATGGTTCTCTATAGCCTTAACCCCCATGGTACCTAGCTTAAATATTTTCTTTTTTTTCCCACAGAATGCACCTACCCTTGTATGGGTTGGCAGCAGAAGTGAGCCAGTGGTGAAAAAGAACATGTCTAGTCAACTGGCCATAAATTTGCACTTACCCATGGCATGCAGAAGCTAGCTAGCTATCTAGTAAGGGTAGACTTGCTAGGCAGCTAGCAAGTCTAGCTATCTAGACTCGTTAGATCAACCAATCAGTCAAGTTTATTTGCATAGGACATTTCAGCAACAAGGCAGTTCAGTGAGATAGCTAGCAAGTCAAGCTTTGAGACTTGCTAGATGCTAGCAAACTGGCAAATCTAACTATCTAGCTATTGGAACTAGCTACCGATAGTAACTAGCAACTACTTACTACTAGTTACCTGTAGTAAGTAGTTGGTTACACAACAAGGAGCCAGGAATTACCAGGAGCCCCAACTACCTCGAGTTAAAGAACATAATGAGGATGTCCGCATGCGACTCAAACATTTGCCTGACTTTAAAGTCGCGTGACAAATATAAACTAAATAGAATATACAAAACTAAATAGTCTTGTATATAATCTGAAGAGCTGTGATTAACTTATTTAAGGCTAACTACATTTTTGTCTGAGTTTTTAAGAGATTTTAAGGCCTCATTTATAGTCACATGAATTTAAGACTTTTTTGAGAAAACAGGAGGCTGAAAAAGTCTGTTACAAACTGAGCTGTTTTGCCGCAACACTTTGACATTCCTAACAACACAGTTGGCCTGCTGGTGTTCCTCAGTCTCCAAAGGAGTGTCGAGAGCCTGCATTTACCTCATGTCTGCGATGTTGAAAAGCAAAATAAGGGCCTTGTAGATGTGACCTCCATGCCACGCCTTTCACAGAGACCGTTTCTCTACACAAGCCTTTTATTTTTCTGATCTGTATCCGCAGTGCGTTTTCCACAGTGGTTTGTCTGTTTGGGAGAAGATGGGAAAAGGAATGGGAATATTTTTCCTAAACCGAATAACTTCCAGTTGTGCACGGCGGCGCTTTGCAACACTGGAGGAATGAATTCCTGTTGCAATGTTCAGGAAACATTCCCACGCGCTCTCATCATGTCGCCTCACTTTGACAAAGTGCTTAAGAGAAATGTTTGTGCTTCAGGTCATGTGACCGTTTTCTATTTTTTCTGTCTTTTTTTTTTTTCCTCTCTCTCCCTTCTCCCTTCCAGCCTCCTCTTATCCAGGCGATCTTCAGCGGAGACCCTGAAGAGATACGAATGCTTATATACAAATCTGAAGACATCAATGCCCTGGTGAGGACACACAGTGACATGGACACAGGGCTTCACAGGAAGCTGCAAACCCCAGGCTTTTGTGACATTAAAAAGTGAAAATATAATAAATAATTTCAACATTTTGCAGAAAACAAAATAACCTGATATAACCTGGTTTCAGAAGCCTTAAATTAATAATCTATTAAACGGTAGGTTTTCTTCTGTACCCAACTAATTTTTTTCTGATATTTGCATTCATTAGCTAGAGACTAAAAACTTGTCAGGAAGTGTTGCGTATGTTTGGTTACTGAAACATGGTAGTGGCAGCATCATGGTGAGGTTACTTCAGTTGGAAGTTTTTGTATATAATTGGATGAAGTTATGACCCTTTGCAAATAAATGCCAGTCAATGTTGACCAAAAAAATGGAGATGAGGAGTGAATACATTGTTGAGGATCAAGCATGAGTCCAAATCAACAACATAATTGCTTCATAGGATGAAAATTACAGCCTAGTCAAAGTCCTGAACAACAACTGACAAAGAAATCTGTAGGCTTAAGCGTTGAACCGATTGCAGTTTTCTGGGCGATCTGTAAAAAGACTGACCTGCTGATACCAATTTTTTTAAAATTATTTTTGGCCTTTAAAGTTGCAAAATATAGCAACAAAGTGCGTAAGTTGTCAACAGTTGATTTGTCCTCAATCTACTAGATTTGGAGCACATTTTTAAGCTTGAGTTATCGGATATCAACTATTAAATCAAGATGTACAAACTTGATATCTGTACCAAAAATGACTGAAGTGTAAGATACAAACTTATGCAACTGGGATATTGCAGCATTTAAATTTGTAATGTTTTTTCTACAGGTTGAAGGGGCAGCATTATGTGCATTTCCAGGCACATAGTGCCATTTTAGCGCACAGCTAAGTAATATTAACCTCAGTTTTTGCAAAAATGCTGTTCATATCAAAAATAGCTTTAAAGGACATTTGACTTTGTAATTTAGCACCTTGTAATTGGGCCTCTGTCTCTTTAAGAAACTTGTTTTTCCTGACACAATATAGCTCCTCTTTTAACAATTTAGGAGACATTGCTAATTGTTGCTGGCTAGTCTCAAGGAGCTGAGTGACAGTGAATGTTACATTTTGTCAAATAATCAAAATCATCAATCAGAATCAAATCTGTTCCATTTACTGCTCATGAAAGGCAGCTCTAAACAGGTGGGTGTTTAGCCTTGGTTTAAAGGAGCTCAGTGTTTCAGCTGCTTTGCAGTTTACAAGGTTCTAAGTCACAATAAGGTAAAATACATTTTGAAATTCTCTCACTGTTTCACATCACAAACTACTGACATCTTACCAGGGCTGTGTTCTCTTCCACTTGTTCAAACTGTGCATAAAGGACTTTCTACGAGATTTACTCAAAAAAACAAACAAAAAAATAACATTTTAAATATGTTAGAAAGAAGTCATGACAGGTTAAAAGTATCTTTATGTAGCTGCTTTCAGGAGCTCCCGTTCAGAGTCAGCTTTCAAAGAGATGATCCATCGTCTCCTTTGTCCACCCCCTCACTTCCTGAGTCTGGAGGTCAGGGGTCAGCGAGGCCACAGTTCAGAGTGTGTGTTTATTTACATGTGCTCTAATTTGGCTATAGATAGACAACACGTGCAGCTGAGCTGCAGCGAATGTGGGTTGGACTTTGGCCGGCTGTCACTTTTCCACTTCAGTTTGTTTCTGTGGCAGAACGTCCAGCGGGACGTCCGTCAGCTGAAACTCCTGACCCGTCAGCCCGCCATGTGTAACGGGAGCTCGTTCTTGTGGGACCAGCAGCTTGTTTTTGTTCCATTTAACACCTTACTCCATGTAAACTGCTGAAATGGTGTCATAGCAACCGATTTGTTTAGAGCTGGAGGACGACCAGCATGTTTTAGTAACCCGGCAGTAACGTCTGTCGTATTTACAGGGACACTTTACTCCTGTTTCCTTCTGATGTAGAGATGATTTATGAACCCTGACTTCACCTTTTACCACACTGCATTAGAACAGGAGTTGATTTAAAAAAAAAAAAAAAAAAGCAGAGTTTCTGTGACTGGAAGGATTTTACATCAGACCCAGTGATTATTGTTTCGGTTTGTCTGTCAGAGCAGCTCCAGTACTAAAACATGGTTCGGGCTAGACTTTTAATAGACACATTAAAACTGCAGTAAATGAACTGCAGTCTTAGATTCCAGTGAACGGCGAGCCAAAACTTCAGTAAAACTATTCATGTACCCAAAATAAAACACATGAATCTGTATAGCATGTGAAAACTGTGTAGTAGATTTGTTTGTTACAATGACTATTTTTCTAGTCACACAATTAGCCTGTTTAGTGTAGCATAGCTTAACTGTATCATATGCACCTCTATTTTTAGTGCCTTTAAGCTAATGCTATTCAATGTATTGAACCTTTATAGGCTACAAATAATAAAGAACTGCTTCATTAGCCCCTTTTCTCCTTTATGAAGAGTTTTTGATGCAGTATTTGAGGCTGCTTTTTCTTATTATTTTTAAACATCATGCACATCAACCTGCTAATGGATGGAAACTAACCCTTTAGCAATAATCTCATGCATTTATATGTAAATGTTAATTGATATGTAACGTCCTATTTTCAAAAAGGAAACTTGAAACAGTCAACAGCTACAGAAGATAATGTGTTTTTTCTGCGCTAACCTGTAGCACCGATCAGGCTTTTCCTGACCGATGCCTGTTTCTAGTTACCTCTGGCTCTGTTACTCTGACTCTGATGATAAATTACAACCTTTTTACTTTCTAAATGAATAATTAATTACTTAAAAATCATTCAGGAGCATTTTCTGGGGTTTTAGTTTAGAGTCAGACTGTTGAACAGCTCCTATGATAAAAGTGAAAGACTTCTCCATGCTTTGCAAGTGGGAAAACCTGCTAAATCATCAGTTTATCAAATACTTGTTCTCCCTGCTGCAATGTACATAAAATTGGTACATATCGGTTATCGGCCATAATGTAAATAAAAATATTGGCCCAAGTTTTCAAATTGGTGCAACTGAAAAAAAAAAACTCCACCAAAAAACAGAGGTGTAATATTTCTTAGCACACAGCAGAATCAGAGGCTGCTAAAGTGTTCTGGCTAGAACAGGTCAGCTGTGCTATTATTGGTGAATATAGTGAGGATGATGATGATTGATGATGATGATGATGATGATGATGATGATATTGATTGTGGTTAACCCACATTTTTACCTTCATCACAAAGTCCCAACATCCTGGCCTTTAAAAATACACATCAAATGTTTGCATGAGCGGCTGAGAAGGTTTATCCAACAGGCTAGAAATATGACTGACCTGCACAACTTCCATGCATGGTACTTGGAACATAATATTCTACCAAACATGACTGTGGGTTGTACAGCTCTGGGCTGGTTATGTGATTAGAAGTGGATTGTTTTTTGTCCAGAGTCCAGCATCATGATTCTGTTGGTCCAGAGGTTAATCCCTCTGAGGTTTCTCCTGAGCTGAAGGTCGAGGTGCTTGTTTTTCTTGAACCTGCTGCATCTTGACTTGTTGCGGGTTTTCCTGCAGGATCCAGAGAAACGCACCCCGCTGCATGCAGCAGCATTCCTGGGAGATGCAGAGATCATCGAGCTCCTCATCCTCTCAGGTAAGAAATCCACTCACATTTTTCATCTACTGTTATATGTTGCAAGTACCTTTTTTCACTTACGATATGAACCTGAAGTTAAAATACTTAAAGAAAACTATTATTAATAAATGATCTCAGAAGCATAAATACTTCAACAGCTTCTCTGCATCCTGTATTTCTTGATGTTCTTCACTAAAGAACTTGTGTAACAGGTTAGCTTCAGATGTTCACTATAAATTGCAAGTATTCTCACAATTTCCACATCTGGTGACGGAATTTCTGTGGAAAGCGTTTCTCTAAGTTTGTCCTTTTTATCTGCAGCTTTAATCTAAAATGTGAGACAACATGAAAAGGAAACACAAGGTTGTCTTACTTTAGCTTGCTGCTGTGTATGCTGTCATGGTTGGTGTCGTTTTTTTTAATGTGTTCTTCCACCTGACAGCCATATTGATGTGTGAAGGTGCAGATCAGCAGCACCGTGTTGACATGAATGTTTCCATGCTGCAGGGGCCAGAGTCAATGCCAAAGATAACATGTGGCTTACTCCTCTGCATCGCGCTGTGGCATCCCGCAGTGAGGTGAGTGTATACACACACACACACACACACACACAGGCACACTCAAGTGGAATCATGAGTTTATATACATCAAGTAAAAAGATTTACACAACTTCTTTTCTCACAGTCTGAAAAGAAATCAGAGCAAACTTCCCTTAAACAAACACAGTTTGGTCTGATTTCACTTCAGACAGTAGCTGCGCTTCCCTTAGAAAAGTTCATACGACTTTGTTACTATCTGCATTTCCGTTGACTATACAATTGCACAATTTGACATTTTGAAAATAAATTTGCTTAATGGAACACTGCAATCAGTGGGAAAAAAATAAACATTTTTATAAAAAATTTTGCCGCCTGGATAAGGTGGTTTTTCTTGCCATATTAAAATTGTTTTATTTCGTTAAAATGCACAGGAACCACTTTTTTTTTTGCATCATCAACTGGTGCAAACCACAAAGAAGACGAGGACAGGAAGTAGTTGGAGGATGAAGGCGTGGCTTGTTTTTTAATGACTTGTAACATGATCAACCATATTCACATATGAATTTAATTGCGTTTCAAATTTAATGAAAATAAAATTGTGGAATTGTGTCTTTTTGACATTAACAGAATACAGCGCACGTTTGTAATGGAAACAGCTAATATTCCGCTAATGTCGAAAAAACACAATTTCATCAAGTCGTTAAAAACATCGTCCTCCTTCCACTTCCTGTCATCGTCTTTGTGGTTTGCACCAGTGTATTCATTTCAGTTTTATGAAAAGAACACAGTTTCAAAAACCCCAATTTAATATCCAATATTTTAATTATATTGTAATTAAATTCAAACTTTTTTTGAACAAATGAACTTATTTTGACAAAAAAGCTCCTCATCCTGCCACCAAAACTCTTTATTGAAAAACCAGAGTTTCTTTTCAATTGGCGTGTTTCCATTAAACCAGTTTATATTACAAATGTCAAATTATATGGTCAATGGAAATGCAGCCAGTAACAGTCTTTTACTGCTATTACTTGGTCTGACCGAAAAACTTTTCATACCAATTGAACTTTTTCACAATGTGGTAGAAAGAGAGAGACACAAGAAAAAAACATTTTTTATTGGTTATTGCGTGAGGCCTAGTGAAACAGTTTGTGGGACATTTTTGTCTCATCATGCTTTAACAAATCTTAATAAATAAACATATTCCTTTCACTTCATCATCTCTCTTGTTTTTCATAGTGACTTTGGTTAAGATGTCCTCCGGTCTGTTCTGTCTTGCCTTCCCCTCCAGGACGCTGTGCGGGTTCTGATCCGACACTCCGCAGACGTCAACGCGCGGGACAAGAACTGGCAGACGCCGCTGCACGTCGCCGCCGCCAACAACGCCCTGAGGTGCGCCGAGGTCATCATCCCTCTGCTGAGCAGCGTGAACGTGTCGGACCGCGGCGGGCGGACCGCGCTGCACCACGCCGCCCTCAACGGCCACACAGAGGTACTGCAGGCAGCGTCCAGACTAAAGCAGCTTTTTCCAGTGCAGTTTTCCTGTAGAGGGCGGCTGTGATGTAAGCGGCCCTTCGTTGCTATTCTGGTCGGATGAATAGAGGAAACAGGTGGGCGAGTGGAGCTGTATCAGTGGGGCTTTGAAGTGGGCGGTGCCTTTTCATTTCTGACAGAATCATTCAGAAATGTGCCAGAGCTAAAATTAATCTGCGGTTTCACCACCAACAACAAGTCCTCCACAGTTTTCATGCAACAAGTGAGCCAGGAGACGAGCTGTGTTCATGTGTTCATCATGTTGTTCCAGCCAATCCCTCCTCCTCTGCTTGCTTTCCCTCAGATGGTGAACCTTCTGCTTGCTAAAGGAGCGAACATCAACGCCTTCGACAAGAAGGACGGCCGAGCGCTGCATTGGGCCGCTTTCATGGGTGAGACCAACTCACCTCTTTCTTATAGAACTAAATGTCACATTTATTCCTGTCCAAGATGTGTAAAAAGTTTAATATTGCTGTTTTTTAAATGGAAGCCTAAAAATGTTTGTTTTTAGTGTTTTATAGTCTTTCCTCCTTTTTTCTTCCCATTATTCCCCTCCTGTGTTCTTCACACTATGTTCCTTCTTAGGCACAAATCCAAAATTGGAACTATAAATATGAAACAATTCAATTAGATTACACTGTGCTTTACATTATATATATATGTATATATAATTTTTTTTTTTTTGGAGATTATACTACTGCAATTTCACACACTTACAAGGGGTGCCAGTAAATAATAAAAGTCAAATTTTTAATCTGAAGCTGGTTATTTTTCAGCATAGAGTCACTTTGTGTGTTAATGTTTAACACTGGCTAGTCTAGAATAGGCTGACTGAGTGTTAGAGTAGGTGATGTTAATGTTCTGATGCTGTTATCCTTATAATGACGTCTTTTTTTCTCTCTCCATGTTCTGCTTTCAAGTCAGTTTTCAGTCAAGTGTCCTGGTCTTCCTTTTTTTTGCTGATAATCAGAAATATGACCACAATCACGTGCTTCCATTTTAGTTCTCAGCATGGCAAACTAAAGCCAAGGCTGGAGGTAGTGGACCTCTCAACTAAAACAGAGCATGAATGTTGAATCATTCAGAAAGTTCCAGGATCTGACTCTTGTTTACAAAAAGGTTAATGCCCAGAGTTTTTCAGGTGCGACTTGGTTTGTGTGCTGCTGCCCCCTGCAGGTCATTTGGAAGTAGTGCGTCAGCTGGTGAGTCAGGGTGCAGAGATCAGCTGTAAGGACAAGCGGGGGTACACGCCTCTTCACGCTGCAGCGTCCAGCGGACAGCTGGCCGTGGTCAAGCATCTGCTCAACCTGGCTGTAGAGGTAAGGACAGATCGTCAGAGCAGATTGACTGGTTTCCTTCAGATAAAGCTTTTTCAGTCTGTGTTTCAGTTCATAGTTACAGAATTCCACCCATTTACAATAAACAAGAAACCTCTTTTAAACACAAAGCTTTGGATATTTACAAGCTCCACCTCTGATGTAAACTGAATATAAACGTCTACAGTAATTCTTCAAGTCAAGCTTGTGTTGTATTTGGTAACCATTGACCAAGAGACACAAATCTGACAGCTCCATTTTTTTAAAGGGGTATTATCATGTAAAATGGACATTTTTTTAGCTTTACATCGTTATAATGTTATTCCCTCAACTAAAACATACGTGAAGTGTTACTTTTATTCTTTTGTTGATGTCTGAGAAATCCTTTAATCTCCATGGTAACCATTCAGCTGTGCAAAACGCCTGGGTGGGCCTAGCTCGCCTTTGAGGACAAAGCTCCTCCTCTGAGCTGCAGTTTCCAAGCTTCTGAGCTTCCAACTTGCAGAGCAGCCCTTCACTTGACTTCCCCACTCAGCTCCTTCAAACTAGCCAGCAGCTAGGAGTGTTTGTTAATTGCTGCTGCCAATTATGTATTATGGGATCATTTCCTCATCCCATAATACAAGCTACTTCTCAGTGCAACACTGGTAAAAACATTGTTAAACTGTTAATAGACGAGCGATTGTTGCGAGGGTTTCCTAAATGTAGAATTTCAGAAAAAGCAGGAGTTTCTTAAAGAGACAGAGGCGTTGAATTACGAAGTGAAATTTCTTTCAGGTTAGCAGGTTGCTGTAAGTCATCAGTTCTGTCACGCATCCCTGCCATTGCCGTCACGTTTCCTCCTGCGTGCCAACAGATTGACGAGGCCAACGCCTTCGGCAACACGGCGCTCCACATCGCCTGTTTCAACGGCCAGGACGCCGTCGTCAGTGAGCTGATCGACTACGGCGCCAACGTCAGCCAGCCCAACAACAAAGGCTTCACCCCGCTGCACTTCGCTGCTGCCTCCACACACGGAGCACTCTGTCTGGAGTTCCTGGTCAACAACGGGGCTGATGTTAATGTGCAGGTAAAACCAGGTTACCAGGGATGGACAACAGGATGCTCTGTTGAAATAAAAGTTCTGTTCTTTTAAAACCAGAATCCTTTTTGCTTTGTTTTCAATCAGAGCCGAGATGGGAAGAGTCCTCTTCACATGACAGCGGTTCATGGTCGTTTTACCCGCTCACAGACACTCATCCAGAACGGTCGGTCGTCGTTCTACTCATCGTCCTTTCCCGAAGCTGCTCTTTTGTCTTCACCCGTCCACATCTTGTGTTTCAGGTGGAGAGATCGACAGTGTGGACAAGGACGGCAACACCCCGCTTCACGTTGCCGCCCGCTACGGCCACGAACTCCTCATAAACACGCTCATCACTAGTGGAGCGGACTGCACAAGGTGTGACGTTTGCTCGTCTGCAAGTGTTTTCATCACCAGGGCAGGTTTCTAATCATTAAAAATACTGTCAATCTGTCTGTACAGACGAGGAGTCCATGGGATGTTTCCTCTCCACCTGGCGGCCTTGAACGCCCACTCCGACTGCTGCAGGAAGCTGCTGTCCTCAGGTAGTTTACCTTCACATACTGATAAATATAGTGGAAAACGCGCAGCGATTAGTGTATTTCGCCAAGCTGTAATGGAAAGGATTTTTCACATCACGCGAGTCACATGGTCAACAACCGGAGGTTACCACTGGTGGAAAAGACGAAGAAGACAGCAGGAAGTATTTGGAGGATACTTCCTGCACGTGATAAGTGTTTTTTAATGACTTATCACGTCAACCAGCTTATTCACATGTGATTTTAATTGCGTTTCTTATTTAATGGAAATACTGAGATTGCAAAATTGTAGTAATATATTTTTTTACATTAGTGGAATATCGACAAAGTTTTGTGCACATTTGTAATGGAAATGCAGCTACTGAGACGGATTCCACTCATTCTTTGAACAAGTAACTCATTCCCATGTATTTAGTTGTTCTCTATCTGAGATTTTACTTTTTTTTTTTTTTGCCATATTGTGCCACGTTATAGAGAAATTGGAAGAGAGGACAAGACAGTAAAACCTTCTGGCTCCAGATCCACAGTTTGATGATTTCAAGACTCCAGTGCTTGTTGTGTCTACAGGCGATGAGCACAAACAACAAGGTTCATCATGTGGTTCAGCTATATTGTGGAAGTGAACACAAAGAACCTATTTTTATTTCTACTGCACAGCTGCTGGTTGGTTGGGCTGCCTTTGTTACCCTCAATTAAAAGTGGAGCTCAAGGTTTTTACCTGGAGTTGTCTGTTTTCTTCACTCAGTTCTGGTAGAAAATGTGAGTTGAGAGCATTTTATTGGACTACCAATATGTTATTCTATACTTTCTACCATTGTGCCACTCTGAAATGAGGATTACATAAGCATAAAAATACTCAAAGTTGTACTAATAGGAAGCTGTGTTTCTATCAAAAAATTTTCTGCGCATTTTAAAGCTGTGCATTAGAAATATTTTTAGAAACAGCAAAAATTCAAAATAACGTACTCGATTTAGCAAAAGAGTTTTTACGCTGGTTTTGTGAAAAATAGTTCATATGTAAATGGAGAGATGAAAACACATTTGTCAAATGGGTTTGTGCTTTACCAGAGGCAGGAAATTCATAAAACATTTATGTCCAAACCTCCAGCTCAGAGGGGAGGACTTTCTCTATTACACTAAATTATTTTTTGCTTCCTTCATTGGTTCCAAACCTGTAGATGGAAATATGCGTAATTCGAGTTTTTGTGACACATTTGAATGAACGCCCAAAATTTGCATGACTACTGGATGGAAATATGGCTAGAGAATTGTGGTAAACTTCCCATTCCTCTGACTGCCTGTAACTTTATTTTACTTTCCACTCAGCATGTATTTGCTGCTTCTTGTTCTGTCATATAAAATCCTAATAACACACCCTGAGGTGTGTTGTGGTTGTAACATGTCAGAATACAAAAAGCCTGAGGGGTTGGGAATACTTTTGGAAGGCCCTGCATGTGGGGCTGGGATGAAACCTGGTGTTTTACACCGTGGTGCATAGTTCATTACATTCTGAAGTGGAACACAGAAGCAGATGGAAGAGAAAAACAGACTTGTCCAAAACGGGTCTGAACGTGTTTTAGAATGACTGAGATGTTGAAACAAAACGCAAGTTCTCAAAGTAATTTGAGCTCAGCTTGTGCTAAAACATAACAGTCTTATGACTTATCACGTCAACCAGTCTTAAGGGACTGGGTAAATTTGGACCCCGCGAGCTTTTTAATCTACGCTTGGTTCGCGTGCGTTTTTACAAGTTTTGTTGTTTTTGCGTTTTGTTTCTTCCGCTCTCTTCCTGAGCGTTGCGTTAAGACCTTCGGTTCAATGTCTCCACCGGTTCTGAGCTGCTCAAGCTGTCTGACTATTTGTGTAACCTGAAGGCATCACGTTGTGTCGTCTGTGTTAGCAGCATACGGCTTACATCTGTCCACCTGTATGATCACGTGAGCCTCGTTTCCCCCCTCCTGTCACACTAACACCTGTCTTTCTCTCCATGCCCGCCTGCTTCTCTTCTTTTCTCTGTCTCTCTGCCGATGTGTGTTGTCTGGCCTCCCTGCGTCTCCCTGTGCCGCCCCCTTCAGGTCGGAGGTTTAGCATAATGTGTAACGACTCGGTCCTGTCCGCAGGCTTCCAGATAGACACCCCGGACAGCCTCGGAAGAACGTGCCTGCACGCTGCCGCTGCTGGAGGGTGAGAGCCGCTGTTCACAGATTGGGCCGCTTTGAACTTCATGAATTCATCTGATATTGTGGCAGAATTATTTTCAGTCAAGTAAATAACTGAAAACATAACTAAATAACTGAAAACATTTCCACAAGACGTTCAAAAGATCAAACAAACCAACCAACCAACATATAAAGTTATGTGGAAATGTTATTTTAAACACCAAAATGAAAATAACCCAAACCTTTATAAACATTAACAGCCACACATTTCCACTAACCGTGTTTTTGTTTCTGTTTCTGTGCAGTAATGTGGACTGTGTCAAACTGCTGCTGAGCAGTGGGGGGGAACACAACCGCAGAGACAAATGTGGCAGGTAGGAAACAGCACAACAGCCTGTCACTGAGCCTTCAGTCTATTTAAATTCTCTCATGTCGACTTGTTGCCTCAGATTGGATCTTGTTTCCTTTATTTTCTTTTGAGAATGTTTCTGCTGGTTTGGCTTTAATGCGTTGGTCTCCGTGTCCCTCAGGACTCCGCTTCATTATGCAGCAGCCAGCCGTCACTTTCAGTGTCTGGAGACCCTGGTAGCTTGTGGCATTGATATTAATGCGACCGACCAGTGGGGGCGCTCTGCCCTGCACTATGCTGCTGCCTCAGACCTGGACAGAAGGTGAGCTGGTACAAAGTTGTTTCTGACTCATTGCTCAGGTAACATGATACCACACACCAGGCCGGTCCACAAGACGTGTTCTGATTATCTGATTAGGGAGTTTGACTGATATTAATATTGCTGCTATGTTATATATAGTACTCTATTCTTTCTACATCTTTGAAAAAAAAAAACAAACAACACCCAGAAACAGGCAGCAACAAGGTGGAAATAAATATTTATTGTTTATATCTGCCCAGTTTTATCTATCATGCCGATCCCAATGTTAAAAAAATCTTTTCCCCATTGGTGGAAAGAGTCATTACTCTTTAGTTATAATACAATCAGATCTAGATCAATCCAAGAAAAAGGAAATTGAGAGAGCAAAATATTAACAAAATCATGTTGTTTTCCCTTTTAACATGTACATAATTTTCTAGTAAAAATTAATGAGAGGGAACATTAACATGTAGCAATGTTTAACTTAAATTGAAAGAGATAACAATTAAGATTTTTTTTCAAAACTAATACTCAGTTCTTCATTTACATCAAATAACCAAAGATACAACCATTTTGTATCATAATTCTCTCACTTCTCCCAATGTTCAGCAATAATTTCCATCTGTAAACTCACAGAAATATCATTTGTTTTCCATATTGTAAATAACCTTGCTCATCTCAGTCCATTCCTAAACGGTCGGCTCATGCCGCACCGTCCATTTTTTTCATTTTCGTTTTACTTCTCAGAAGCCAAAAAATCATTCCACACAACAGTTATCTAGATAGTTCTATCTAAAAAGCCACGGCGGGCCGGATTTGGCCCCCAATCCTTTAGTTCGACACACGTTTTAGAGTATGCTGGTAATAGTAAGATAAGTGGTGAGATGACGCTGATTATGCTAACATCCTGTGTTTTACCTTCAACCCGTCCACAGGCGGCGTGTTGCCCTGGAGCCAGAGAGCCAGGGAGTGCAGGCGGAGAGGGAGAAGGAGGCTGCGCTGTGAGGGAAATGTTCAGACATGTTGGATTTCTGCTGCCAGTTGCTCCCTCCGCTGAGTCTCTGTGTTTGTGTCGCAGATGTTTGGAGTTCCTGCTGCAGAGCGGAGCGACGGCCTCGGTCAAAGACAAACAGGGCTACAGTCCTGTCCATTACGCTGCCGCCTTCGGACACAGGCACTGTCTGGAACTGGTTGGTCCCTATACACACACACACACACACACGCGCACACACACACACACACACCAGTAAGATCTAACAAAGACACAGTAACTTTTGTGGGGGGTTTTTATTTGTTTCTTTGGACTAAAACTGCCTGTAAGGACTTTTCACCCTGCAGTTGTTGCCATGTTATGTTGGTTTGATGCTGGTGAAAGCAGCAACTTGTCATTCTGAATGTTTGCTCATGTTGATGTGTTCAGCTGTTAGTCTGGGAAGGGGATGGGCTTTCTGTGCATGCCCAAAGGCTGAAGGAAGTGATAAAATAATTACATAATATCTGCCTTATAATTCATATTGCAGCATCTTAACTTTTGATTTTTTTTTTCTAGTGAATAGACTAGAATGATTTTAAGTCTAACATTTTTCTGACTGTCTTTTACATCTTTTATTAAGGTTAGTTGGATTAGCTAACTGTAAAGTCTGTGTGGCTTTGCTAGACTGTAAATAAATCCCACGTGGGCTGGAAGTTTTCTAGGTGACTGGATGTAAACATTCTGCCTCTGTAGAAATAGTTGAAATGACTGGTCCAGCTAAAACACTGCTGGATCCCATAAACGGCCTGTTAATAATCCCTCACCTTAGTCTGAGATATTGTTTAAATATTCTGTAAAATAACGGTGATTAAAACTTCCACACCGCCATAAATATCCTTTAATTCCATCTGATGGCTTTCTGAGGCCAGCCAGCCGGGTCTCATGCTGGTTTTGTTGTGACGTGCAGCTGCTGAACAGAGATGATGGACCTCAAGAAGATCCTGAGTCTCCTCATGCCAGGAGCCCTCTGCACCTCGCTGTAAGTCTTCTCTTCTCCTACTGCACTTTACTGTAATCCACATAATGTCATGCATTATAATGACAAATGATTTAATACATCATCTCTACTGGGTTTCTCTGCTTTATTTATGTCAGCAAAATGATTATTAAAGTAGCTGTATTATGGAAAATCCAATTTTTGTCATTTTATACTGTTATTTCCTCATCAAAAACATATTTGGAGTTTTGCTGTGATTCTTTCATGCATGTTTTAGAAATCCTTTAATCTCTATGGCAACCATTCAGTTGTTCTATACACCTGGATGGACATAGCCCCAATTTGACAACAAAGCTCCTCCTCAGAGCTGCAGTATAGATCAGCCCTCCTGTACAACGCCTCTGCTCAGCTCCTTCAGACTAGTCAGCAGCAATTAGCAAACATCTGGTGGACCTGCTCATCTGCTGAGCTCATTATAGGAGCTGATTCTCAGTGTAACACTGGTAAAAACATTGTTAAAGGGTTAGAGGAGCCATGTTGTCAAGGCTTCCTGAAGGCGGAGCTTCAGAAAAAGCAGGAGTTTCTTAAAGAGACACGCAAAGTCTGTCACTTTCATGGTGTTCAATCACAAAGTCAAATTTCTTTTAAGTCAAGCATCTTATAACAACTGAAGGAATAATGGTTATTTGATTATTCTATAAAATGGCGCTATGTGGCTGGAAGAACACCTAACACTGCCCCGTTTAGAGATTTGAATTAAGAATTATTGATTGTTTCCTTGTTAATTATTTGACTAACGTTTTTGACTCTGAGCTTGTTTTCCATCAGGCATACCACGGCCATGCCCAGGCTCTGGAGGTCCTTCTGCAGGGGGAAAGGGAGGTGGACCAGGCAGACGAGGCGGGACGGACCCCTCTGGCCCTGGCCGCCCTCCGGGGCCACACCGACTGCGTTCACACACTCCTCAGCCAGGGGGCATCGCCACACTCTAGTGACCAGCAGTACGGCCGTTCACCTGTTCACCTGGCAGGTAGGTTAACAGTCATGGATAGAGTTCAAGTAAAATTTTAGATTTTCGATCAAATCGCCTTTTATTTAGAGGGAACGGTTAGTGCAGCGCTGCAACCATGTTTAAGTCATGGCTGTAACATCTCTGTCTTGTTTGGATCCACTATTCAACAGTTAGTCAGCTGACCAGCCATTAATGTCTGCTCCTCTCTCTTCAGTGATGAATGGCCATACGACGTGTGTGCGCCTCCTGCTGGATGAATCGGACGGTGCGGAGCTCATTGATGCCGCTGACTCTCAGGGACAGTGAGTTGTGCTCTTCCCTTCTGCCTTCCCGCCTTATTTTGGTGTCCGTTGCTTTAAGGAAGCGTCGCCCTTGTTTCCTGCAGGACTCCTCTGATGCTGGCGGTGGCTGGAGGTCACGTCGACGCCGTGTCGCTGCTGCTGGAGCGGGAAGCCAACGTCAACATGGCTGACAGCCACGGCCTCACAGCCCTCCACCTCGGGGTGAGTCTCTGTCACAAGGCTTTATTTTGCCCACAATGAAGCTCCGTACAAATTGTTTAGCGCCGCAAATGTTACATAACCTTATAAAAAAAGACAATATTTAATTTTTAAAAATATCTACTGTAAGAAGTTATCATTAAAAAATACAGTTTTGTTTCTTAGGTTTAAAGTACAACATAAACATTTTTTTTTTTTTTAAATGAATGGATACATTTTATTTTATGGAATATTCATATTTGTAAAAAAAAAAAAAAAGTAGTAAAAGTTAATGTAAAGTTATGCAGTCAAAAATTTACAGTGAAAATTTTAGGGTTGCAACTAATTTTAGTAAAAGATTATTTTGATGAATAATTGAATAAAAAGATTATCACAGTCAGCTGATTTTTCATATAATGATTCAAACGTATCTCATGCCATACACAAAAATGCAAATAATTTAAATACTAATTTAAAGTAGCAAAATAAACATTTACTGCCTAAAATTGATTAACAACATTCCTTTGATGAACACTTGATCATTTGTAGCAAAGGATTCATCTGCAGCTAAATAAGATTCTAACATCATTTGAAAAGTTCTGCGCAACAGCTAAAGGTGCCGAATACGAGATTTGTTTTAAACAATTTGAACCAGGTGAAGCTAAAAATGCCACTGGAGGAGTTCTTGTCGAACATAATTATAGACAAGGTTTTTTTATTGTATTTGCAAAATGCACATTCTTCTTTTTTCATTGTGAAAAATGAAGAATTTTTCACAATGAAAAATTCTTCATTTTTCATTGAAGAAAAATGAAGAATTTTTCTTCAGATCCTGTTTATTCTTCAATAAACAGGATCTGTTTATTATTTCATCTAAAATAATAAACAGATCCTGTTTATTATTTTAGAAGAATAAACAGGATCTGTTTATTCTTCTAAACAGATCCTTAAACAAAAACTCCTGCTAGCAATTAAAACCAAGAATTTTGGTTTTGTGTAGAGGTTCGACTGAAAGCTGGAATAAAAAAAAAAAAGAGGAAAAAAGGTTGTTGTGTAATATTTACCTAGTTCCATTTTTGTAGATTCTTGTGGCTCCGGGGCGAGCCACAGGTTGCAGAGCGCTGAGCCAGCCGATGCCTGTCATGAAGGAATCTGTCAGACTTGCTGCTGTTGATCATGTGACTGTTCCTGTGAAGTTTCACTCTGACCTGCTCTCTGTCCGCCCCAGCTGCTGTGTGGTCAGGAGGAGTGCATCCAGTGTCTGCTGGAGCAAGAGGCCTCAGTGTTGCTAGGAGACTCTCGGGGTCGCACCGCCATCCACCTGGCCGCCGCCCGAGGCCACGCCTCCTGGCTGAGCGAGCTTCTGAGCATCGCCTGCTCAGAGTCGCCCTCTCTGCCCCCACTAAGAGACCACGGCGGGTACACACCTCTGCACTGGGCCTGTTACTACGGTTAGTGACTGAAAGACACCCGCTGCTGGAAGACGGTTGGGTCCACTGGTGAACTGTCAGGAACTAAGAATGAGTTGGACTGTTTTAAGCTAAATCAACCAAAATTAGGCAATTATTCCAACTGTGCAGAAATATTGTTTTCCAAAAGATTATTCAACTGTGTCGTTTAATTTGAAGTTAAATGTTCAAAACACGCAGGTTTATTAAAAAGAGGACAGACTTAAATTTCCACAAATGAAACAATAAACCCAGATAAATAAACTCCACTGGTCAGCGCTGACGATGGGTGTGTGTTTCCAGGCCATGAAGGGTGTGTGGAGGTTCTGCTGGAGCAGAAAGGCTGCCGATGCATCGACGGCAATCCGTTCACTCCTCTGCACTGTGCGGTGTAAGTCTGTCTGCCGACTCTCACTGCGGCTCTCCTGTTTTGCCGTTTGTGCGTCCTTCATGCCGGAGCTTGTGTCAATGTTTAAATTGCCAGGTTGAACGATCATGAGCCGTGTGCATCACTGCTGCTGGAGGCCATGGGGTCGGACATCGCTGGCTGCAGTGATGCCAAGGGCAGGTAAGACGTTGGTGTGAAAGCACCGGTGATGCAGCGCCATCGGCCTGCGCTGCATCACAGCTTTTTACTCCTGCAGGACTCCTCTCCACGCCGCGGCGTTCAGCGGCCACGTAGACTGCATCCAGCTGCTCCTTTCCCATGATGCACCTGTGGACACCGCAGACCAGTCAGGCCGCACTGCACTCATGATGGCAGCTGAGAAGGGCCGGGCCAGAGCTCTTGGTGAGGATTCCTGATTTGGTGCTTTTCCACCTAGCAGCTCGACTCAACTCAACTCTGCACAGTTCTGGTTTTCCGTTACAGGAGATGAACAGGTGTAAGCGGGAGGGGCTCTTCATATAGATGACCCCGGAGTCCAAGAAGTATTACGACATACGTGTACTTGGCACAAATTATCGCTGTCCTATATTTTATATGTTGGCATCAATCCAATACCAAGAAAATAAATCGTCAATACTGAGGCTGATACTTTTTTTAAAGTTTGATATATCATCAAATTTCAGACCTTTTAGGTGTTTTTGTGTTTGTTCCTGTCTATTACTGTTTTTCAAACTTCAAAACTTTGTTTTTTTTTTTGTTTGGTTTCTTTTGGTAATTTTTTTTTTCTTCAGATTTTTAATTTTTCTAGTTTTTAATTTGAACCTAGAGAAAATCTGTAACTGCGCAGAGTCAAGTTGAGCCTTGCTGAGTAGGTGCCAGTGGAAAATGATCATTTGAGTCCATTTAAAAACCTTCCCAGCAGTCAGTCTGGTTGTTGTATTAACTGCATATTAACATGCCTCTCTTCCAGACTTGCTGTTGACCAGCGCTAACGCCAACCTCAGTCTAACAGACAAAGATGGCAACACCGCCCTGCATCTGGCTTGCAGTAATGTAAGTGTACAGCTTTAGTATTTGCTAATGTGATATGCTAACTTTAGCACGTTTGCTCTTTGTTTTGTCATGAGTTGTTTTGTAATTCAGCTTGTGGCTGACGGTGTATATATATATATATATATATATATATATATATATATATAAATTAACAAAAGTTGGATAAGAAGTTGTTCTGGAGCTTATATATGTTTTTATTTTCTTAGATTGTCATAACATGTAATGGCTGTGTGTTTTTGCTGCTTTTGGCACAGCTCTCCTCCAGACTGACAGTCACAGATTCGGTAATCTTTCACTACATGTGCGCATGCATTAGGAAAGGTGAAAATCACTCAGATTGTTTGGAAAAACCAAGATTCAATAGAATCAACAGAGTAATGTGCATGGCCTTTAAGGGAGTTACGCAAGCTGTGCAGAGGAAAGCAGGTTGTGATTTTTAAGTTCAAAGCACAAAAACTGAGTTTTTTTACATGAGTTTAGTCAGTTGTCCCCAAAACTGATCATTTAAAATGCTTTCACTGGGACATTTAATGAGAAAATTGATGTGTTTTCACTCTGTTTACTGGAAGTGTCATTGTTTTCCTCCTGACCTGTAGCATGTTCTGGTTTCAGGGGAAAGAAGACTGTGTGATGTTGATCACGGAGAAGATGTCTGACTCTTCACTCATAAATGCCACAAATGCTGCGCTGCAAACGTGAGTGTCTGAGAAGCTGGATAAAAATTAAGCGAAATGTATGAATTATCTACAAGGGATATGTTGTGAAATGCATTCTGTTTATTTTTATGTTGTATTAGCAGTCCACATCGTCTTGAGTTTTAGTAACTTGTATAATCTAATACACTGTTTAAAAGTAGCCCAACCTATATATCTGGCACCTTATATACAAAATGACACCTAACAGGAAGTTATTTTGGTTTTGAATGATTTGTATTGGTTTTAGTTTTGTGCTACACTGCCCCCTATGTGTTTGGCATGGTTGTGCGGGTTCATGTGGATGAAAATTGACACCAATCCTGTGTGCATGATATCATGTTTTTTAAACAATATGTTTACATTTTGGACAAGGCTTTTGTCATATTACAACTTTATGTCTTGTAGAGGAATTTTTGCAGGACATATGGTTTCTACTGTAGATTTTATTTAGAGGTATCAGAGTGAAGGGGGCTGAAAGCATATGTATTCCACATTGTTTTTAGATCTTTATTTGTAAAAAGTCTCAAAGTCATGTATCTTTTCCTTCCGCTTGGCAATCGCTCAATACTTTGTGTTTGTTTATGACATTATAATCCCATAAAAATACAGTGAGGTTTGTGATTGTAAAACGACAAAATGCTAAAAATGTTCATGAGGTGCAAATACTTTTGCGCTGCATACCTACACCAGGTTAGACTTTATATGTTGCTAAAATGTGTAGGATTACTTATTGGAAGAAGTGTATATAAAATAGAACGTAAATGTTCTGGGACACTCCCTGGTTTGGTGTGTCTGGAAGAGAAGGAACAAAGGGAAAAGTTGTTTTCTTTTTAGCCTGGGCAGCAGTGTGATATGATTCCAGTGTGAAACTATCTGTCTCCGTCAGTCCGCTCCACCTGGCCGCCCGCAGCGGCCTGAAGAAGGCGGTCCGGGATCTGCTGTCCAGAGGAGCCAACGTCCAGACGGCCGACGAGAACGGTAGGATGACCATCTTCACGCCATCATTGCTGCTCTGCATGAACGCTTCTCTCTCCTGCAGCATGAACTGCACTGTACTGCTGAAGGGTTTGGAAACCATGTTCTCTCTGCTCTGCAGATGCTCCACTTCAAACAGCAGCTCCCACTGGGTTGACGTGTACATGCACATTACAGGCACACACTGCAACAGCACAACATTTTACTAACGGTTTTTGGTCTAGTTTCTAGTGCAAATAGAAGAGAAAACTAACTTATAAGTAACTTTTCAGCAAGATACAGGAGCTTGTTATAAGTCAATAACTTATTAATATTGATGAAGTAATAGTTGTCCTGGCAGATTATTTCACTTAAAGAAAAATGTCTGTCAGTGAAATAATCTACTAGTGGATCTAATACTTTTTCATCAATATTTAGGAATTATTAACTTAAAAGTTATTTATAAATTAGTTTTGTCTTATTACAAGTGTATTTAGATATTTGCACCAGAAACTGTCTATCAGTGATTGTCTATCACAGTGTTTCCCAACCCTGGTACTCAAGGCACACTGCCCTGCATGTTTTAGGTATTTCCTTGCTTCAGTGCAGCTGATTTCAATTGATGACTGATTAACAGGCGTTTGTTGAACTGCAATCAGTTGAATCAGGCACATTAAAGCAGGGAAACCTCTAAAACATGTAGGACAGTGTGTCTTGAGGACCAGGGTTGGGAAACACTGGTCTATCAGAATCTAGAAGAAGTCTCAGCTCTTTGAAAAGATTTTAATTAGGGATGCAATAATATAAAAATTTGGGCAGATATTAATATTGCCAATAATTGACATACATCAATAGTCCCTTTTGACTTCACCAATGTGTCTTTGGTTCAGTTAAATTCCCCATAATCCTTTGGTGCATCACTATCACTGTCACATGACCAACCTGCTCCCCTATTGATCCAGATTAGATCAGTAACAAAATAGAAATATCGGTTGTTAATATCAGTCCTGTTTGATTTATTGAACCGGTATCGATATATGCCTGACTTCGGCCGATACCGATGTTAATACCATTATATTGTACATCCTTAATTTTAAAGCATCTCTTCTGGAACATATTGATTGTGAAAACCAGAATGAATATTTAATAAGATTTTTGGCTCATAATAACCATTTTTCTTTCCAAAGGGTTCTGGTATTAAATAGTTTCATTTGCATCCAGATGGTGGGAGCTGTGACTGAACGGTTCAGGTTGCTTGTCGACTTGCTGTGTTCTCTATTTAATGTGTTTACTGGTCAGGGCTGGATGTCGCTGTTTTTAAAACCCAGATTGTCAACTAAAGTCCGAATCGACCCTGTTTGAATTCTCACATTAAACTAAGAAAACTAATTTAAACATAAACAATAAATCTAATGTTTATCAGCTTCTTTTTATATCTTTTAATATTCCTATATATGTATTTGTATTTTAGAACATGACAGCATCCAGTAAACACCACACTGTTTATGTATTCACTACAAAAGCAGGTGATTTCCTAAATCCCTGTAAACATTCACAAATCCTGCGTGTTCTTTCACAAATACAGATAAGTGTAAAATAATAGAAACAATGCAGCTTTGCTGTAATGTGTTTGAAATTGACTCCAGCACATAAAACCTTTCCAAAGCAGGAAGCAGTTGGCGTTCTGTGGCAGCTGGATCCTCTTTGTTCTCTGAACAGCCGATGAAGAAACGATGTAAACTGCAAAAAGCAGGAAATGTTGATGCAGTGAAATGAGTAGCATCCACTAAAGAACACTGTTCCACACGTCACGCTGAGGTTGAAAATGTTCAGCTTTGAGGCTCCATCTACATGGAGAGGAATGTGGTTCATCTTTGTTTCAAAGATAAAACCCCATTTAGACTTCTTTGTCACCATTCAGGATAGAATGAACAATAAATTATAACTGTGGGATAGTTTTTATTAGGGATGTGAACGATTACAGTAATTGATTTTTGACTAATGGTTTATTACGTTAAAACTAGTTCTGATCCGCGTAGACCTTATTGTTTGGGCGACAAAGATGTTGTAGTTTGGGCGCCATCCAGCAGAGGGCGCCATTGGTCATAGAGCCAGTGATAAAAAAATATTAGACAGCTGAGCCTTACCAGAACGGAAAAGAAAAACAGTCCAACCAGAGTTCGGTTTGAGATGCTAAACTCCTTTTCTCTGGTTCTGTTTTAAAATATATTTTGTGTTTCAAATATATTCTACTCAGCAACCTATGTTGTCACGGCCTTCTAAGCTCCAAAACCAAAATTATTCCAAAAAGAATAATTCTTTTTGGAATAATTTCCAAAATCAGGTGTTTGCTTCTTGAACGCACTTGCGACTTGATTGTTTGGAAAAAATATTTGAAGTTTTTAATATTTTCTAGCAAAAACATCAACAAATCAATAACAAAACTTTGGAACAACTGCGATGAAAACGAAAGTTAACTAAGACTAACATACAAGTTCAAAAAGTGGCAAAAAGCACAAATGCCCGTCATCACACTGGACATTCAACAAACAAACACACACACCCTGCCCCTGGTGTGGTCTTCATCTCTTAAATGAATGGGAGGGTCTAAAAATTACCAAAGTAATCTGAACATTTCCAAATGCAAAAATTAATTACAGATTTTGGTTCCAAACTAACTGAAGTATATTCTAGCAGCTCAAAGAAAAATGAAATTGGTAGAACCTGTGATTTGGAAAAAATCAACATGAATGACCATAATGTCTAAGATTAATGATGACTGAATTATCTGTTGATTCAGTCAGTGTTTAACACAGCTGACTCTAATATATGTTAAACTTTAATAATGATTTCCTGTTTATAATTCAGCATATTATTCAGCATAACATGGATGGCATGTTGCCATGTTGTGATAAGACGGTTGGGCCTCTTCATACAAGAGAAAACTCAGGGTTTTAAGCAAATGGCTGCTGATCAATTAATCTTGAGTTGATCATCTTTAGATCAGCTCATTAATCAATAACTCGCATCCCTGGCCGCGATCTAAAACCTTCTGTAGTGGTTCCTCAGTCCGTCCAGCCCTGACTGACTGTCTTTGCTGTCTTCAGTGTTCTCCCTTCTCTTTGCTCCACCTGTCAGCTGGCTGGAGACTAACGGAATGCTGCTCCATCTTTGTCTTCTGCTTCGCCTCCCTCGCTTCCTCCACATCTCCCTGTCTCCTTCCTCCTCCTCCTCCTCCTCTCTGCTCCGTCTCTGTCTCTCTGCCTCAGGTCTGACCCCTGCTCTGGCTTGTGCTCCTAGCAGAGAGGTGGCTGACTGTCTGGCTCTCATTCTGGCTACCATGATGCCTTTCTGCTCCCCTTGCAGCTCTGGAGCTCCCTCCCCAGGCTCCCTGCTGAGGCAGCTGCCCCACCAGGGGGGTAAAGGCGCGGCCGCCGGCCCTCGGGGACCCCGCAGCCCCAGGAACCCCTCGGGACCTTCCAGCGAGGGAACCACTGAGAACGACTCTGAGGACTCTGAAACGTTTTGAAGATTCTTACCTCGGGCCTGGTCACCCGGACTCCTCAGCAGAACGGCGCTCCTGCCAAGCAGAGCGGGACGTTGGTCAGCATGGAGCTCCAAGGGATTCAGTGTTACGGAAAAAAGCAAATTTACAATCATCATTTACAGATATTACAAAAAAATATATATAAAATAATAATCTCAGAAAATTATTTCTAATTTATTCTTTAAATAATTTATATTTTCATTAGCGTTTTTTTTTTTGGTCTTTTTTTTAATGAATCATACTTGTCTGATTCTATTAGAAACTAAAATTTGTTTTAAATATTTTTTTTCTAACAACCAGGTTTTGTTTAGCTGCGATGCGTTCTTGGGATTTTGTGAGAAACATGACAAACTTTTCACGCCTCATGAGCAAGTCAAATCAAAATCTCACTTTCAAGTTTTAGATTATTAAAAGAAAAAAAAAAATCTATAGTTTATAAAAAATAATGAGGAGTCTCTAAATCTGCTTGGAACAGGTTCCTGATTGGTCTTTGCTCCATTAGCTGTGTTTCCACTGTAGGACACGCTTTCAGTTCCTCCTTGGTTAAAAATCAGAACCTTTTAGTTTTATCCACTTGGTGTCTAAACAGGACGCCAGGATGGGAGAAATTAATTTAAAATCCCTCTGCAGTTTTACAGTTCTACACTGACTTTCCTTAGCTTTGAAACTGTAAGCGCTATGAAAAAATCTGAAATCAATGCTGCATTAGTCAGTTTTTTTTTTTTTTCTTGGTTTGATTCTGGGCAATAAATGAATAACAATATATATCGCGATAGACACTTGATCAATATAAATATTCAATACCTCCAGTAGAATTTTCAAACCTTTCACTGAGCTCCGATTCAGAACCGAGCAGCATTCTGGGGGTTGTAGGCAGAGGAAAAGCATTAGCCGACCAGCTAAGCACAGTTGGTGATATCAACAAACTCACTTACTCTTTGGTTACCTAGCACCAACCTATTAAGTAACTTGCACAGCAACAGTTTCATCTTTCACCACTGTGTCTCACTGCTTACTGCTTAAATATAAGAAAAACAACAGTGTGCATTGCAAAGAGAAAAAGCTGGAGAGGAAATTGTGAATAAAACCGGAAAGGTCATGTCACCGTGACCTTTTGTCTTTTTTTTTTAAGACAAAAAAAACGAATCAATAATTATTGATATTGATTGATATGAAACCCATGTATTGTGTCACATCTATCTGTCCTACAGTGGAAACACAAACAGCCAACAGATGCAGTTTGGGAGCCGATAGCTGAAACGCGCGTCAGTTTAAAAGCAATAAGACGACTTGATTAATTTTTCTAAACATTCAGACTTGACTGAAATTAATATTGAGAAGTAGTATTTTTTTTAGTTTTGGTCTTTTGTTAAACAGATGACGTAGTGCAGCTGTTACACAGTGAACCCTTGGGGCTCCACATCTTCACGTTGCGCCTGCGGACAGTTCTCCTCCTCTGACTCGGAGCAGGACGTCCGGCGGCTCTTCTTCGTTTCTTCCCTGCACCGGTGCCTGCGGCCGGCCGGCCCGCTCAGCCCACGAACTAGGAGAGCTCCATCTGGACCGGCCTCAGCGCCGGTCTGCACGCTTACACTGACTGACCCCGCAGTTGGTTCTTACACTCATGGGTGCTTCAATGTAAACTAACCTCGGTACTTAGCATCTGCATGGCAAAGCCATGCCACTCTGAGACAAAGTTTCTTTTTTTTTCCCGTTTTTTTTCTTTTTTTAAAAAAGAAGCCATTTTAACTGTTTGTACACAATTAAGATTATTAATTATTAAGAAATTCCAGTGTAGTTTTAAGTTTTTTAAAACTTGTACCAAATATTTGACTTCCATGCATAGATAATTACCATGTACTGAAAGGTTACACGAGCAGGTACTTTTTGAAATGCTTTACCAGCTTAAAAGCACAAGTTTGGAGTTGGCTGTGTGGTTTGATGAAATGTGAACCGTACAGCCTCAATGAGATGCTTGATAGTTTAATTTTCACCAGGAGAGAGAGAGAGAGAGAGAGAGAGAACGAACGGGTACATCTCAGTTCCACCAACATCAAAAAGCCACGCACATCATTGGCTGGATTTAACCACAAATGAAAGGTTTTACAAGGTACAATATAAACGTGTTACCAACTCTCACTCTTATGGAGAGGAGCTCCAGGTTTTCCTGTTTCTCATGCTGTCCAGTCTGATCTTACTCCAAATAAGTAAGTGCCTGTGTTCCTGCTCTGATGGAGACTTTTATTTTCTAGTTTATTTTAGTCAAATTCTTTGGCAGCTAACAAAAATGCTATTGTGTTACATTAAACAACATACTAGCTTCTTTGTTTGCCCAAATGAAATCCCATCACACTCCACATTTACTAAAATATGTTTTCTTTAACAGAGAAAGGTTTCTATGTCACGCAGAACAAGCTAATGGTAGCCATTTTGTGAGCATTGATAACTGTTTTAAACAAAACAGTCTTATTTAAACTGTCAGCTATTAGTTTACATAACATTAGCCACTAGATTTGCCCCAGCCAGAAGATACCAGCCATTTTGTTACACAAGCTAATGCTAGCCATATTGTGAAAATTGCTAATATTATAGCCGTTGTAAAGAAAACACATAAACTCCTCTTAGCTTGCATAATATTATCAACTCAATTTGCCCCAGTGAAAAGATGGGAGCCATTTTGTTAAACAATCTAATATATTAATGTGAAACCCCATCGTGACAACCAATGATTTAAGGTCATTTTCTTTATGTATAGTCTACTGCAAGGAAATGTGATTCAATTTAATATTAATATGAGCTAGCAGCTAGCAGAAGAGCAGCCAGTTGTTGTTTAATCTGGTTTTACAATCTGTCATATTTCACAGGCGTCAGCTGGTCGGAACTGAAATAAATGAGAAAAGGGTGTAATGTTGAGATTTTAAAAAATATCCAACAGCATTAAGACTATGTGGGATTTGAACGTATTGTTGCTATCTTAACAAAATCATTAAAAATACTTTCCATAGAAGAACATTGGTACAGCAGAGTTACGGGTATAAAAAAGATTCAGAATGAAGATACTAGACTTACCTAGTACCTTCACCTAGGTACTATATGAAGGTACTAGGTACCTAGATGGGTAACTGGGGGGGAACCGCCAGACAAACAAAATAACAATGATTTGCATAGAATACCAGCTTCCCTTATTTTTAAATGCCGGTATGGGCATTGGCCTTAGAAAACCCCAGATTGGTTCCGATGATGTGTGGAATGATTGGTTGAGGGAACAGGGGTGTACCCGTCGATGGAACGCAGTATTTGTGCAGATGTGGACGAATTATGAGATAATCACGTACATTAGTGCGTTTTGTCCCGCAGTCTTAAACGGCCTCCTGCACTTTGACCTCTCCATGTGAACCACTCGGTTGTGCTCGTTTGCACACTTTACAATTCAGAGTAGCACGGTTTCCAGATTCCCAGAAAAAGACCAAAAGTCTCCTGTGGTGAAAATGTCTTCTTAGCTCAGTTCTTTGTGCTATTTATTAACTTCATCATGATGGTACAAATACTGCCAGCACTTAAATGTAAAGTTACACAGGGCCTTGACCACTCCCCCCTCCTCCCTCTTTCCTCACCCCCATTTGTCTGCATACCAGCAACGTGCCATCGTCTCTAACGTGTCCAGTGCCTTGATGTTGATTCACTTTGTTCGTTTTATAATATTTTCTATTTGTAAATTCCGGAAATGTTTTCTTTTGTTTTGTTTTATTAAAGGATAAGTTCACCAAAAGCTCCAAATAACTTGTATGTTAATAAAATTCACTTGAATACTTGAAGATTCTCTCGCCTCGGGTTTACTGCTTTGACATTTTGTTGGTCCTCCTCCGTAAATCGAAGTCACCCAACGGAAAACTTCACGATTTTAAAAATAATCTGCCTGTTTCAATCCGTAAAGAGAATATTCAAAATGCCTTGAGAAGAGATCGAGTTGCCATGAGGAAATCAAGTTATGCTATTTGTGTGAACTTATCCTTTAATATGTGGAGACATAGATTTTACTTTGAATGAGAAAGTGTTGTTCCCCCCCTTCCTGTCTGGAGATTTTCCTTTGTTTAGATTTACTGCCAACATTTCTGATGAAGAGACCAAATTAATGGAACATGTTGAACCGTCTCCTCTGCTGTTGCTCCAAATCAAAACCCACATATCTGTACTTATAGGTCATAATAAACAAAGGAGTACCTCCAGGTTTTTCTTTAAAGTTGTGTGTGTGTGTGTGTGTGTGTGTGTGTGTAAGTTGGCTTTAGGTACTGATATGAAAACGACTAGTCACAGCTTTGTACGAAAACACTTCCCGTAACAGATGGTTGATGTTTGGGTTCAAACGATTTTGAACTGATAAGCACACCGATGGTGAACAAGCACAGTGTGTTTCTGCCTGCGAGACTGAGTCTGGCCACCAGTATTATTATTATTATTATTATTATTATTATTATTGGACAAGAAGAAGAAGAGCTTAGGCAGGCCTGACAATCTCAATCGTCAAGTGTCTGATGATTTTCATGCCAGTTCCTGATGCAGTACGACATGCTGAGGGCTGTTTGTCAGCAACGTTTCTTTTATAGTAGCTGTACAAATAAAACTAAAATCTGTCTGACGTTTTTGTGTGACGGTTACTTTTTTCTCTCTGATCTCTTTTAGTAAAATGCTTCCATGTTTTTCCAAACTTGGGAATAAAATGTATTGCCGTGTTTGCATGCAAATTTTATTTTTTTACGTATTCAAACCCCTTCACCCTGATACCGCCAAATGAAAGAATAACACAGGAGACTGGTCGGGTCTCTCCCTTAATAATAAAACATAAAACACTGTTTTCTGTGAGCTGTGGTGAGTGTTTGTGTTTGTTGGTCATTACTGGCCTGTACAGAGTGGTGGGTTGTTGGTTTGGGGTGTTTCTATACAGCAATGCTTACTCCACTGCCTTTTATCTCTTCAAGGAGAACACATTTACTGTGTTAAAATGTTCAATGAAGGAAGTTGAAATAATGAACACTCTGAGCCCCGAGTCCGTTTGAAAGAAATAATTTTATTTTTAAAAATACTTCAGTCCTTTTTCTTCCACCTCTCAGTCATCACCCCTTACTATACCAATAAAATTCATTGAGGTTCGTGGCTGCAGTGTTACAATGTAAAACAGTTCAAGTGGTATAAAGAGTTTTTCAACCAGGCTGAGGTGTAGCAGTAAAATATTGTCACTCGCTGTGACAATATTGACCATATAATTGTGCAATTTGACATTTCGGACATAAATTTGCTTAAAGGAAAAAAATGTCAAAAAAAGAATTGCATTTTTTCGATTAGAAAGTTCTGCCGCTAGAATGACATGAGGAGTTTTTAGCTGTAATGAAATCGGTTTATCTCGCAAAACTAATGAAACACATTTCTTTCGCATCACACGAGCTACATGTTCAACAACCAGATGTTGCCACTGCACAAGCCGCGAAGAAGAAAACAGGAAGTGGTATGACGGCAAAAAAAAAAAAAAAGCAGACTTGCGCAGTACATTTTTAATGACTAATCACGTTAAAAAACGTATTCACGTGTGATTTTAATTGTGTTTCTTATTTACGGAAGCACCGTAATTGCGAAATTGTGCTTTTTTGACATCCATCCATTTTCTAACACCCCTGTCCTTAGTGGGGTCGGGAGGGTTGCTGGTTCCTCTCCAGCTACGTTCCAGGTGAGAGGCGGGGTCACCCTGGACAGGTGGCCAGTAAGTCACAGGGCAACACAGAGACATACAAGACACACAACCATTCACACACACACTAATACCTAGGGAGAATTTAGAGAAACCAATTAACCTGACAGTCATGTTTTTGGACTGTGGGAGGAAACCAGAGAACCCGGAGAGAACCCACCATGCACAGGGAGAACATGCAAACTCCATGCAGAAAGACCCCGGACCGGGAATCGAACCCAGGACCTTCTTGCTGCAAGGCAACAGCTCTACCAACTGCACCACTGTGCAGCCCACTTTTTAGACATTAACGGAATATTGACAAACTTTTGCAGACATTTTTTGATGGAAACGCAGTAACTAATGTACATGCAAAATTCGATCTGACCAATCACAGCAGAGCTTATTTTCTGTTGGTAGGTCAGTTTTCCTCAATTTTATCTGTACAACTAACAACATTTGAACTGATATTAATAGACCAAGATAGAAATTGTTAGTTTCCTGCGTCACTCAGGGACTCAGCTCTGAGCTCAGCTGAAAGACCCACAAAAATCATGTGAATTTGAATGTTTGGTTTATTTATCTGACCTTATTGATAATACCTAATATTGCAAACACATAAATATATAACTCAGAAAAAAGATCTTGTTTTGTCCCAGAAAAACCAGCGATGAACATATCCGGATTTAAAGCCCAGGAGGCTGCAGGTAGTCATAGATAGGCTGCAGACACACAGAGACGGGCTGGGGGTTCAGATGAGTCCCGAAAGAGAAACAGTTCCCGCCTCCTCCAATCAGGAGCAGAGCCGGTTCTTCTGAGTCCGTCAGCTCGGAGCAGAAGGAGTGGAGCATCAGAGGCCAGGGCACGGAGCTCTGCACACACACATCGGAATCAGACATTTACACTAAAGAAATCTGTCAAAATACACCCTGTTATGTTGTGCATAACAGAACATCAAAACGTTTTTACACCAGATTATCAGGTATGAAAACTCCTCCAAAGGGCGGGGTGTACTTTCATTTTCCCCATACTGTAGCTGAGTGAAAGCTGACCGTGTCCAGTCTGAACTCCATGCTGCTGTACGTGCTGAGGCTGATGATGACGACGCCAGGAACGCCATCTGACTGCATCCAGACTCCGCCCACCACAATCAGCTTATCACCAAACACATGGGCGCAGTGGGAATACCTGAAACAAACAGGAACAAAGGGGCTCATTTTGAGGCAACAGTTGCTCGATGGGAAGAGTTGTCATCTTGGAATCTGGAAGTTGCAGGTTCAATTCCAGCTTCCTCCTCCTCCACATGTTGAAGTGTTGCCTACCAGTCTGTTTCTGAGAGTGACTGGGTGAATGCTGCAACAGTGTAAAGTGTTTTGAGAGGTCGGTATGACTGAGGCGCTGCAATGTGATGTCACCATCTTCTTGCTAGAGAGGGAAACAACCTGCTCGCTACCGATGGCTACCACTGGGTTTACCTGTCAAATCGTCAACATAACGCGCTAAATCTTAAATATACGCCTGATATAGAACAGAAAAAGGGACACAGTGCTTTGCTAATAATTGTCAACCCCACAGCGACTAGATAACAAGGTCCAAAAGTATCGCATTTCTCAAGTCTGACAAAAGTTTTAATTTAAAAAACAAAACAGCAACATGGGAGTGAGTCGGTTATGCTAGCTTGACTTTGACAACCTTAACATGTAGATGTGCTGCAGAATTCTGTCTGTTTGATTCAGTTAAAAAAATAAGACGACACACACACACACACATTAATAGAGCAGGAATTTAAATGAGCTAATCAACCACCTGTGTCCAGACGATCACTTATTAATATGCAAAATAAACATCAAGCCTGAAAACATCAAACTAATGGACTGACCGTTCTGTTTGTGTTGGAAACGTCTGTGTGATTTTTGGCTTTGTATCCTGATACTCTATTGGACCTGCTGTTAGTCAGTTGCTATGAGTGGTTTTGAGTTCTTCAACAGGTTTTCTGTGTTATTGTTGGGGCCTGCCCATAGCAATGCATAAGGAGAGCAGTGACTGACTTGCGAAGCAAGTCAGTCACTGCCTCCATGCATTGCATGGCAGGCACCTATTGTTCTACACCCAATAGAATGTTTCTTTAATACGTATTATTTATTATTCTTCCGTTACCGTTAATGCGGCTCGTGATCACATGCAGCCCACCCACAAAAGTGGTATCAAAACGTGCGGCTCGTTCCGGGAGGAGCTATTACTTTTGGTGGGCTTTGGAGTTACCATGGCGGCGTAAAAGCAAAAACGACCCCAAAATCACTAACGAGCTCACCAGGTGCATCTCTCGTCATGCGTCAAGGGGAGGCAACCAGTAAATCCTGAAAATACCCTATTTTTGAGGATTTTCTGTGTCGTCATAACTTTATGTAGAAACGCCATTCAAACTTCATTTTGTAGATCGTCCGTGATCTCTTTTAAAGTGAAGACAACCGTCAATATGTATTATGGTTTGTCCACAACTTCTTTCTAAGCGACCCAAAGTTTTTGATTTTGGAAAAATCAGAGTGTGAAGGCCGCTCCGCTAGAGTGAGAGTCAGAGCGACATTTTGACCCCAAATCATTTTTAACTCGCCCTCACGCTCACAAATATTGCATGATTGGTATCAAACTTGGTCATGACATTGATACGCTGCGTGCCTGCTCCGGTCAAATGTTTTCAAAAATTATCTAGCGCTTACAGTTTTCTCTCCAGGTGCTTCAGAGCAAAGTCATGCGCCAGGGTAGCAGACAGATCTCACTGATTCACTTCCATGTATTTCTGAAAAATTTCAGACCTTGGCACACACTTTTTATCTCATTGCTGTTAATACTGTGAGTGAGGTAGAGATATGAATGGCGGGACTATGTGAGACGACAAATAGCCCTCTCATATGCTTCAAACGGTTTTCGAATATGTATTACGGTTCCCGACGGAAACAGTTTTTTGTAATGCTTTTTAGTCAAACTGGCTGGCTCAAACAGAGAATTGTCTCCCCTGGATGTCTCACTCACAGCTGGCAGAGAGGATTATTTACCATGGCAACGGAACCCAGAGCAGGGAGATGCTGAGGACTACAAATCGCATCACTGTAGTTAACTACTAGTTCAGTTAAAACAGAGGAGGACTGAGCTGGCCTTTAGAAAAACTTGCTGCTATGGGCTGTATATAACTAATTTAACCCTGTCACTGTTACACATGGGATGAGTCTAGCCCTTTGAAATGAAGCTTACTGAAAATTTCAAAATAAAAGCCCTTGAAAATTTTTACATCAGGTCATTGTTTTTTGAGCGTTATATGACTGATTTAATCCAATGACTGTTAAACATGGGATGACTTTGACCCTTTCAAATGAAGCTTAACAAAATTTCAAAATAAAAGCCTTGGGAATTTTTACATCATGTAATTGCTCTTTTTGGCTTTATGTGACTGGTTTATCCAAAGCACTCTTACACATTGGATTAGTGTGGGCATTTAATATGAAGCTTACTGCAAATTTCAAAATAAAAGCCTCAAAATGCCCCTCTGGACAGTGCACCACCGAGGCGGTGCAGTGATATCATTCTGCATTATCTGTTTATCCCAGGTTAGGAACTGCCTTGCACAGCAAGGCAGTTCATTAACATTAGCCTTTTAGCTTAAATAAGCTATTTTCTATTTTCAGACTTATTAGCCATGTTTAGTATACTTAATGGAGTAAGTAAATTACAGAGAACATTCTAATAATATCCCACATGCTACTGAGAGCATTCAAGCTAACATTAGCATATTTGCTAATTTTCGCTAATACACTTACTTTATCATACTGAATGTTGCATGTCCAGCTTACTTAACATTCTTGTGATTCTATTGATTGTATTGATTACATTGCAGCTTTCTTTAGCATTGATGCTAATTTTTAGTATCAGAACGCTGGGTCCAAACCGACGGGCACACTTTGGCAGGCCCCAGTTAAATTTCTTCAGGAATTTTTGGGGCCTGCCCCATAGCAATGCATAAGGAGAGCAGTGACTGACTTGGCAAGTCAGTCACTGCCTCCATGCATTGCATGGCAGGCACCTATTGTTCTACACCCAATAGAATGTTTCTTTAATACGTATTATTTATTATTCTTCCGTTACGTTAATGCGGCTCACATTTGCTCATGAGCCCACCCACAAAAGTGGTATCAAACGCGTGCGGCTCGTTCGGAAGGAGCTATTACTTTTTGGGATTTGGAGTTACCATGGCGACGTAAAAAGCAAAAACGACCCCAAAATCACTAACGAGCTCACCAGGTGCAAGTCTCTTCAAGGGGACGAGGCAACCAGTAAATCCTGAAAATACCCTATTTTTGAGGATTTTCTGTGTCGTCATAACCTTATGTAGAGACGCCATTCAAACTTCATTTTGTAGATACGTCCGTGATCTCTTTTAAAGTGAAGACAACCGTCAATATGTATTATGGTTTGTCCACAACTTCTTTCTAAGCGACCCAAAGTTTTTGATTTTTGGAAAAATCAGAGGTGAAGGCGCTCCGCTAGAGTGAGAGTCAGAGTGAAATTTGACCCCAAATCATTTTTAACTTCGCCCTCACGCTCACAAATATTGCATGATTGGTATCAAACTTGGTCATGACATTGATACGCGTGCCTGCTCGGTCAAATGTTTTCAAAAATTATCTAAGCTTACAGTTTTCTCTCCAGGTGCTTCAGAGCAAAGTCATGCGCCAGGGTAGCAGACGGATCTCACTGATTCACTTCCATGTATTTCTGATAAATTTCAGACCTTGGCACACACTTTTTTTATCTCATCGCTGTTAATACTGTGAGTGAGGTAGAGATATGAATGGCGGGACTATGTGAGTCGACAAATAGCCCTCTCATATGCTTCAAGCGGTTTTCGAATATGTATTACGGTTCCCGAGCAGGAAACAGTTTTTGCAATGCTTTTTAGTCAAACTGGCTGGCTCAAACAGAGAATTGTCTCCCCTGGATGTCTCACTCACAGCTGGCAGAGAGGATTATTTACCATGGCAACGGAACCCAGAGCAGGGAGAGCTGCTGAGGACTACAAATACGCATCACTGTAGTTCGAACTACTAGTTCAGTTAAAACAGAGGAGGACTGAGCTGGCCTTTAGAACAACTTGCTGCTATGGGCTGTATATAACTAATTTAACCCTGTCACTGTTACACATGGGATGAGTCTAGCCCTTTGAAATGAAGCTTACTGAAAATTTCAAAATAAAAGCCCTTGAAAATTTTTACATCAGGTCATTGCTTTTTGAGCGTTATATGACTGATTTAATCCAATGACTGTTACACATGGGATGACTTTGACCCTTTCAAATGAAGCTTAACAAAATTTCAAAATAAAAGCCTTGGGAATTTTTACATCATGTAATTGCTCTTTTGGCTTTATGTGACTGGTTTATCCAAAGCACTCTTACACATTGGATTAGTGTGGGCATTTAATATGAAGCTTACTGCAAATTTCAAAATAAAAGCCTCAAAATGCCCCTTCTGGACAGTGCACCAGGCGTGCAGTGATATCATTCTGCATTATCTGTTTATCCGAGGTTGGGAACTGCCTTGCGCAGCAAGGCAGTTCATTAGCATTAGCCTTTTAGCTTAAATAAGCTATTTTCTATTTTTCAGACTTATTAGCCATGTTTAGTATACTTAATGGAGTAAGTAAATGACAGTAAACATTATAATGATACCCCACATGCTACTGAAAGTATTTATGCTTATATTAGCATATTTGCTCATTTTAGCTAATGCACTTGCTTTATCATACTGAATGTTGCATGTCCAGCTTACTTAACATTCTTGTGATTCTCCACATGCTATTGATTACATTGCAGCTTTCTTTAGCATTGATGCAAATTGTTAGCATCAGAACGCTGGGTCCAAACCGACGGGCACACTTTGGCAGGCCCCAGTTAAATTTCTTCAGGAATTTTCTAGTTTCTTTTGCTGTGGTGCACTGCATGAAGTTACTAACACCTCCATCTCCAGGTTTTATTTTGTCAATGGAACTGTTCCACTGCAGCAGCATGGCTGGCTATGGATGACAAGAAAAATAATCCTGTTTTTGCCCTTCATCGTCGTGCGCACGCACAAAATTTCCAGATGTACGCAATGACATGCGACGGGTCTATAGAAATTCGGCACATTTATTGTTTCTAGAATCAAATTGAAACAGTTCAGAGGAAAACCACTGACCTGGGAACAGGAGGCGGATGAACAGCTACTCTGATCCAATCGAAGCCTCTTTCTGTCGGCGTCAGGAAGCTCAGATCACCCAGAGGCTCACCCTCTCGGCTCAGACCTCCAAACACGACAACAGATCCGAGATACGAACAAGCTGAGTGAGAATGACGAGCCGCTGGCACATCGCCCCCTACTGGAAACTGTGGATCATAATGAAACCAAACAAAGTTCCCTGAATCTTAGAGACAGAGCAGAGAGCGCAGACGTGTGAGTTTATGGGAAATTCAGACAAAAACTGACCTCAGTCCAGTGCTGCTGGTCCAGACTCAGGAAGCTGCTGTCACTCAGAGCACAAGCTGATTGGTTCTTCCCACCAAACACAAACAGGAAGTCTCTGCCTACCATAAAAAGGAAACAAGGATTGAGCCTGGGACAAGAAGACGTTTGAATAAGACGAGAAGTGAAACGTTTTCAAGTCATCAAGAGAAGTCCAGTTGGTTCTGGAGGACTGAGGGTCAACACCGACAGACTGGGGGTCAAAAAAACTGACGGACCGCTGGTTTGGTGTTGGCTCACCTCTGTGCTGAACCACTGTGGCAGTGTGTCTAAATCTTGGTGGGGGAGGATTTCCCGTACACTCCATTGGCTCCACCTGAACCTTCTCTGCGTCTGGACGCGGTGCCTTGGCAGCGGACGGGTCAAAGGTCAGTTTAAACAGGTCGGAGATGGGTCGGAGCGGTGAAGAGCGTCCACCGTACACCACCGCTCCTCCTCCTCTTGGAAGGGGGGTAACTGTGTGATAGAGCCGCACGCCTAGAGTAATGAAGAAAACATTTACAAAACCTCTCATAGGCAAGTTTAGCTAAATCTGTAGAAAGTGGAGGAAACATTGATCTGACCCAGATCTGCTGACGCTTCGACGCTGGTGGATCTCCATCCGTTCTGATCCCTGATCAGGGATCTGGACTGAGTCACCCTGCCTCTTCTGCTGGACCCTCCAGTCAGCAGCAGCCCCTCTGACCTCATCCAGGTAGAGGCCAACCCCAAGCCTTCCAAACATACCGGAACAGTGCTCACCTTCAGCTCTGTGGAGCCCCAGCTCAGACTGACGGACGGTACTGGAGATGGTCAGATGGGCTCAGTCAGAGGGGTTTACAGAAAGGTGCACAGGCTGAGGCAGAAAGGTTTCGCTACCTGAGGCCTGACTGAGCAGAGCCTGCTCCATCAGAGCGCCTCGAGATGCGGTCAGGATGAAGTAGTGGGAACACTTTTGGTGCCATTCCTGAGGGAGGACAGGAAGACTTTGGAAGGGTCTAGTTGGAACAGAGATATAGAGTTTTACACATTAAACATGTGTGTCTAGTTGGAACATCTGACGGAGGAGTCCAGCTAACCTCATGCTCATCGAACGGCTCCAGGGTTTCTATTCTGTCCCGCTCCTCCTGGGGGACCAGCCCCAAATAGAACGCATTCATGTCCACACACACACACTGGTCCCAGCCCTGAGGACAACAAGCACACACACACGGCTCATGTGCCATACTCCTTCCTGCTCCAGTGAGGTTTCAACTTTCTGACAGTCTATCACAAAAAAATAAATCAAAGTTTGTGACGGTAAACGACAAAAGTAAACGTCATGTCGTGTGTACTGGCCTTGTCCAGGAACCTTTGCCTCTGTGCCAACAGATCTGGGTACTGCTGCAGGGCATGCAGAGTTGAATTGAGCTTCAAGAAATGGTCCTGCATGACGCGGCCGAAGGGATCGTCGGGACGGATCTGCTCATACATCACGAAGAGGGACTGTGGTAGGCGCTTTGCTGCCCAGCTGATCACGGCGTCTGACCTGCGAGGCACACAGCGGGCCGCAGCTTTTAAAGCCTTACAGGGCGATGGACACCGCTCTGTCACCGTCTCTGCTGTACCGTTGGGTTTCCATGTAGGTGAGCACCACCTCAGAGAGGATCAGGGTGGGAGCGGCCCAGTCCAGACCAGCTGCACTCAGAGCCTCCTCCGTCTGAGATTCCTTCCTAACATCCACCCCTAACAGGCGGTACTGGCTGCTGCACATGTAAACAGGCCCTGAGAACAGACATGTGATTGTAGAATAAAAGTGAAGCTATATTTAGACAACTACTCTGTCATTTTAGGCATCAGGAACCTGGTTGAGGAATCGGAGGCAGGCAGGGGTCCAACATGCCTCTCAGTGTTGCATTAGAAGTGACCAGAGCAGCTTTGCGCCGCGCCACATCAGGAAAATCCACCTCAAACACGGCGGTTCCGTCCAGAGCTCCGTCTGCACAGAGGCGGAAATACAGAGAGTCGAAGCCGGCGCCCAGCGACAGAATCTGCAGCAGCGGAACACAAGAAGCACAAAGAACACAGAAGAATGCAGGAAATTAACAAGCGCATGAGGGATTGTTGCTGTTATCGATTTGATCAACAGTCCATTGGTGGGATTTAGACAATTTTCACCAACTTCAATGTAATACCTTTTAAGACCATTATCATGGCAGAAATGTTCAAGAGAAATTGGTTCATAACTTTCAGGTCAGTAGTCCCAAGATTTATTGTACAGGATAAATCTATAGGTTGGCAACAAATGTGAGCTGATTGCAAAGACAAACATCATCCAGTCAACTATTAATAAATTTACACTTATCCATGATGGAGGCAAAAAAAAGCTAGCTAGATAAATTCTTTGCATCTGTCACTGATATAAATAATACTAATATAGCTAGCTAGCAAGTACTAACAGTATTACTCACTAATAATATTTGCTAGTTAGCTATCAAGTATTAATACTGGAAATAAAAAAATACACTTAGTATTTTTTGACCATATGCTACCTAGGTAGCAAGTACAAGTAGCTAACTACTTAGCTAGCAAGTATTAGAATCTCACTTGCTGCTGATAGTTGCTTGCTATCAAGCTAGACAATTGAAGGTCTTAATTTTAGATACATCCATTTAAGACTTTTTAATGATGCAAGTACACCCTGATGCCCATTTATGAGGAGGGACTTGATATAACATTTAATTTGAATTGGTTTTATTTATTGGTTGTATGAAAACGAACTCAACAGAACTCACCTGTCTCTTTGGACATTTCGCAGTGATCAGAAGGAAATGCCTCACACAGTGGTCCACAGCTCTCCAGCGCACAAAGTAGCCCCTAAAACATCCAAGCATGCGTTAAAGGCTGACTGACAGCAGCACCGCGACGATCCGGCTGGTTCACCTGTGAAGAGGTTCAGACACCTTCTCACCTGTTGATAAGCGGGGCTCTTCGAGATACTTTACACACAAAGTGTTGGATGAAAGGGTCCCTGAAGTATCCCTGCGCGGCGGCTGAGGCCTTGCTCACCACGCTGCTGTCGTTGGTTTCCTGCACCTGAAGAGGGAAAATAAACCGCTGCCATCAGACGGCTATTTGAGAATGATCTGTTCTGGAAAGTATTTTATTTTGAAATTTATTTATACTGGAATAGTACAATGGTTTACACTATTGGAAAATTGTTATTGCTATACTGGCTCAAAGACTTGTATCACATTCAATTCATTTGCCAGTTGTAGTGTTTTACATTAAAAATGGCCAGAGTTATTACATAATTGGAAGTCATTCAATTGCTAGGCTTATTGGTTGATAGTGACCCTGCAATACTGCATTTCAAAATAGAAGTTTTGCATTTCTAAAGACTTCCCTTTAGCTTACTTTAGTTACTCCAGACAGCTCTGCCTCCCATTCTACTCACAGATAGGTTTCCTAATTAAAATCCAAATTTTGTGGAACATGTTTTTATTGTTGTGTACATTTTTGTACACTGTATAAAACACTTTATATGTTTTAATACTCTGCTTACTTTCTTTCTTTTTTTGCATGGAGGGACCCACAAAGTGTGCATACAATGTCATGTTCTACTCTAGGATTCACCAGTCAACCTGCTGTCCCAGACACGTTTAACATAAAATGGAGTTCGGTTATTTAGTTTTTTTAGCTTCACATTAAACGCTGACTAACTCTCAGTGAGAGGAGGAAGACCGTGAGAAAACTCTCCCTCGTGGAGCCTTTATGAAGAGACACATCACACTGTAGTAATATTTAATGTGCAGTATTTATTACGAGCTGTGCCACAGATAAATTACACACAGTACAGTTAAAGACAGGTTTTTTTTTTCTGTGTATAGAGGAGCTGAACTTGCCGCCGTATCGCTGCCCTTTCTCTGCTTCTTTCTGGCTCTTGTTGCCACGACGCCATCGAGATTTCCACTGCAAACTTCTTCTTCTCCTATTTCTCTGGACCACATCACCACATAAAATAAAGTACAATCTGATAGGGATCTTTTGACATTAAAGTTTTGGCTCTTTCATCTGAGCACTCTGTCAAAAAATAATACAAACATCCGCCACGTGAGGCAAACTTCCGACTTCCTTTTCATGTGGTTCTCGGTCGCCCTCCAGCGGCCTGGAGGTGGAAAGATCGCGTCAATCTTTGCTGTTCAGTAGCAGTATCACCATACATTTATACAAAGCGATTCAAAATTTCTTTACAGGGGAAAATTAGAAAATTAAACTAAAAGAATTAGATTAAAAAACGTAATCATATTTTACACTCTAATCTTTTTAAAAAAATCTTTAAAATCAAATTTAAAAATAAATTTTGAAAAACTGCTAGAAAAGCTAATTTCCCCCCTTTGGAAGAGGTTGCCACTCCTTTTTAAAATCTCTGTCTTGCTGTACTGTATGATTAGATAGATAGACAGACAGACATTGGAACTGGAGATATGATCCTTACTCCTTATGATCTATGAAAATGATGGTTTTAAGATTTTAGGTTTAAACGATTTAAGGACTGAAAGAAGGCATTTGGCTGCTCCGTTTATATCTTTCCATGCACTTCCTTTTTGTAATTCACAACGCTTAATTTGTTGAACATTTGTTAATGTTGGTTCGATGGGATTTTACATGGTCCCAGAATGCAAAGAAAGTAGAAGTTAATGTTTGTGCCTTTCATTGTAATCCTATCTGAGCTCCTATTAAGATCTACTTTGCCATAAATTTGTAAAATACTCCTAAAACCTGCTACAGTTAGACATTTGCATAGGATTCTGAGTGACTCTAAAGAAAGACATTGCAAAAAGCTCCTGGTGAAACATTGACAAGTTCTCGTTTTATTGCTTACAGCGTTCATATTTATTTCTTTCGCCTTACGCATATTTGACAAAACCCTGTAAGTGGCAGACTGAGGAGAAGTAAATCTGGGAACTTTGTTAGTGCCAGCAGAGGTAATTTACATAATCTTGTAGTCATAACGCACAGCAATTATGAGATAAAGTTCAAGGAGAAACAGTTTCAGTTTTGCCTAACAGAAACCCGCCTTAAATAGTTTCTCTTCTTGATCAGTTCTGGTCTGAAGAGGACTGACCAGATGGATCCAAATTGTAAAAACGCTTGTCTAGGTTTGCCTTATTAGAAGAACCGCACACAGACTGAACATTTTATGGTGCGACTGACCCTTTTTTAATTTTCTTGTCTAGTCACAGAGACAAGAACCGTTCAGTTCACTTCCGTTCAATTCCCTTATTGTCTTCCAAGGGAGAAATTCGAAACAACATACAAAACAACATAGAATGCGTAGACAATGTTTTAAAACAAACAAAACATACAAGCAGGTGTCAATCTTTCTTTAAAAACAAACCAAATTTAATGAATCAATTAAATACAGGTTTGGTTGTCCCAGTTTTGCTTTTGAGTAAAGGTTGGTGGACATTTGTGATGCAAGGAAGTTAAAAGGAAAGCGATAAAAAGTAAGATTATTAAAAGATGAATATTTTGTCATTCATAACATTTTACTTATGTAAACCGCATGGGTGCTGACTCCCAGTGAGGTATCATGAGTTGTTTTTTGTTTTTTTTTCGATTGTGCACTGCTAGCTCTCATGCTTTTTGTGAAACGTGCGAATCATCTCTAAAATTAACATTTTTCCACAAAGGGCACTACTGATGACTAAAAATACTATTGCTACGTCGTTTTTCCAGATTTGGCTAAAGATAACTAGAAAGCTTGACAGGAATGTTTGTATTTCAAATTCCGACTTTCAAATATTCCACCGAACTTATCACCAGACAAAAAGTGCAAAGAGAACCATGTGGAATTTCTTGGAAAATATTATTTCAATCCGCCATCTTTTTTATTTTTAAGCAAACCCCCTTTTCAACGCGTCTTTTCTATTACAGACACCCACTGCATTTACTTTTTATTAAAGAATAGTTAATTTCAGTAGCATTTATTATGAACGCAGTGTTTATGCTTGAATTATTCTAGGCGTTCTTAGGTTTTGCTTAATAACTCAATAAACTGGGTAGATAACACTTGTTTTCATTTCCCTTCATGCCAGTTTGACAATGCGGCACTCACAGCGCCTGCGCCAGATTACAGGAAGTGTTACCATTTTTCTTATAGCAGCCGCAGCAGCAGCTGATAGCTCCACCAGAAAAGCCTGGGACACCTGCTGCCGCTCAAAGACGGTAAATATCCTTTCGCTGGAACGTCAGTAAGAACACGCCGTGTCGGTAGAAGGAGAAAGAATCTCTATTTCTAGTCCAGCGTCGAAATACGAAGGTCTGTAGTCTGAGTGGTGTCTCGTCTGGACCCGGCGGTGTGTGTCGTTAGCTCACTCCGTGAGATAAGATAAGGTTCAGTGAGGGAGGAACCGTAGCGTCGTAACGATCGGCTCAGAGAGCTGGAGTCATGGACTGATGGAGCCCCCCCACCAACAGTCCCCCTCCTCATTGTATCGATTAGACGCAGAGGCGCAGCATCAGAACCCGTGCTGAGACCTTCACCCTCCGTTCTGTAGATCTCATTGTTGATCTGATTCAGACCTCTGTTGTTTGACATGACATGTGAGAACATCGATCTGAAATTGTCTTATCTTCGCGCTGCGAATTTCTCACAGTCTTGCATTTTTAGCTTGTATTGCTTGTCTTAGGGTGCCTAGCAGGAAGGGGGTGTTACTGTCACAGAGGACAGTCCTGGTAAAACATCACTTTTCACTTGAAAGATATGATGTAAAAAGAGTTTTTATATAAACAGTAACTTAAGATTTACTATGTGCTATAAAATGGCACTGTGTGCATATGGTGCCATTTTATAGCACTATCAATTAACTACTTCAGTTTTTATAAAATGGTGTATACATTAAATATGACTTAAAGGTGTTTGACTTGTTAATTTAACACCTTGAAATTGGGCCTCTGTCTCTTTAAAAACTGCTGCTCTTTCTGAAACTTCACCTTCAGGACGTCATCACAACATGGCTCCTCTGTTAACCCTTTAACAACGTTTTGACCAGCGCCGCACTGAGCAATCAGCACGCCTAATGAGCTCAGCAGATGCACAGCTCCATCTGTACTTAGCAGTATTTGCTAACTGCCTCTGGCTAGTCTGAAGGAGTTAAGTGGGGGAGTTGTGAGTGAAGGCTTCTCTGAGTCGGAAGCTTGGAAACTGAGGGTCTGTGCCAACCCCAGCTCCAGACAAGTTTAACAGGGGGTGGCATCAACTTGTTTTGTGGGGCAAAATGAACCTTCATAGCTGAACATAAACAACAACATCATCAGTAGCCTACAAGCTACTTGTTAACAAGCTTAAGGTGCTGTATTGTTATTAGTTAGTCTTCTTTTAGCTAGCATTACCTGCATCCAACAGCTTTACTCAACTCAGTCGGTTAGTTTGGGGGAAAAACTTCTTTGTGTTTTGCTGGTTTGCTGCCATGATTCTAACATACACCCGAGTAGCTCTGCACAGCAGCAGCAGGTCTCCTTCGATACCACACAGGTGTAAACCCAGCGCAAGGTCTCAGCTTCATCTTGCGTTTGAAAGCGGCTCGGAAAAACAGGTTACATGTTAACAACGGATTAAACAGTTTTGACTGCTGAAAAAGTGATAGAGGACACAGATATGGGAAGTATGGAAGCCTCTACTGTCAAATTGACATAGGAATAACAGACAGTTGGCCACTCTGAGGTAAAAACAACAAACAGCTTCCAGTCCAGGGGGGGCAGAGCTGAATCTGTGCGTGCATTGGGGGCCATTGCCCGCCCATGCCGCCGGGCCTTAAAGGTGGAGCTAGGTCCAACCAGGTGTTTTGCACAGCTGGATCAATCAATCAGTCAACTTTAATTTCTCCCATGGCAGAATGGTTGTCATGGCAGATTTAAGGATTTTTCAAACATGCATGAGAAAATTAAGGCAACACCCAGGGGTCAATTTTACATAATGCTGCCCCTTTAACACTTCCATAAAAGCAGATGTTTTGTTGGTTTGCTGCTGCTCAGGGGGATTCAGGCTTTGACTAAATGGTGAAGTAGGAAGAGCTAATGACTGATCTTACACAAGCAAATGTTTCTCCTTGTGATGACGGCTATAACAGGCGTGTCAAACTCCAGTCTTCAAGGGCCACTGCCCTGCATTTTCAGATGTTCCACTGGTCCAGCACATGGAAATCAAATGGCTGAATTACCTCCTCAGTATGTAGACAATTTCTCCAGAGTCCTTCCAATGACCTAATTCTTTGATTCAGTGTTATTGCAGCAGAACTGTGTCTGAAAGTTGCAGGACACCGACTGTTAAGGATTGGAGTTTTACACCTGTAGGCTATAGGGACCATTTTTTCAAATAGTAGAGTCCATGTTGCTGCAGCAATACAGATGATTCAAAAGTCAGATATGTTCAGGATTACTAGCAGTCCATCAAGTTCAGTCTGCGGTCAGAGTGTGTGCTAATCAGAGAAGCTCATGACAGGAAAACTAAAGGCTGCCTTGTTGTGGAACGCTACCTAGACAATTGATTTGTCTCTCCAAAGAGTCTAAGAGCTCTAAATAGGTTCGAGAAGTTATATTAGCCGAGCCACTGCCTTTCTATGCAATTCTGCCCAATTCTCCTCTCATTTCAGTGCTCTGAACAAAGCAAAGCATAGAACAAGGGCCTGGTTTTTACCAGTTTATGGTTGTATCTAACCAAACCATGGGATTTTGGAACAGTGTTTTTTGCATAGGAAAGACCAAAGAGTCAGTGAGGGAGGAACCGTAGCGTTGTAACCAAATGTGAAGGAAGGTGATGGCTTGCTGCCATGGGGACCCGGCCATCTTACAGTCATTGAGGTGACCACGAACTGCTTCGCCAACAAAATTTCCCGTGTCAAATATGAAGCCATTTGTGATGGCTCCACCTTGACCCAAACCGGACAATGATAAGAACAAATAGTGCAAACACAACAACTTGTCAATTACAAGGAAAAGAAACCCTGTGGCTGGACATCTGAAGAAATATTCCTGTAGAAGGGGGTTCTGGAAGCTGTTGCATCAGGGACCCAGTCTTTCCTTGTGTGCCATAAGTTGAGGTGGGAGGTTTGTCTTTAGCTAAAAAAAAAAAACCCATTTGTATTGATATAGCATAGTGATTAAATAAATGTCTTTTATCTTCACAATGTTTCTAGTCACATTAGATAAAGGTTGTGTTTTCTCCCTGGGTCTTACAGTCACTTACCCCCAAAACTGACATTGTGTTTTATTAACATTTCTTCAGATTTCTTTGAAAAGCATTCCAACATGAGCTGTTGTGTTACTCCCACTCAGCAGAAAGGTTTCTTTCTGCTCAGAGTCAGTTTTGAGGTAGACTGTACCAACTAAAACTTAGCATTGATCACAGTTCTCCTCTAATTTAGACCAGTGGGGAGTAAAACCAGAGATATTACTAAGTATGGAACCTGTTGTTGAAATTCACTTCACAAAAGTTAAAGTTTTTTCCTTTTGCACAAAGAAAAACACCAGAAGAGTACAAAGATCAAGCCAGCCTCGGTAACGAGTGTCTATTTGGGAGGCCACTCGGGTCACTGTTAGAGCAGCATTCCAGGGAGGAGGCCCAGCCCCCCTGCCGTCTCCTGCACAGGTCGGTATGAGCTCCAGAGGGAGCGGCAGCCGATCCAACGGCTCGCTACCGCAGACCAAGATCTGCCAGTTCAAGCTGGTGCTGCTGGGGGACATGGCTGTGGGCAAGTCCAGCCTGGTACTACGCTTCGTCAAGGGACAGTTCGACGAGTTCCAGGAGACGACTATAGGAGGTGAGACGCAGTGGTGATGATCAGGTGATCGTTCCTTATGAGAATACTTTGATGTTAACTTGTTGCTCTTTCATCCGTGTTGCTCCAGCTGCGTTCTTGGCTCAGTCGGTGTGTTTAGACGACACCACAGTGAAGTTTGAGATCTGGGACACAGCAGGACAGGAGCGATACCACAGCCTGGCTCCCATGTACTACCGCGGAGCTCAGGCTGCCATTGTCGTCTTTGATATCACTAAACCGGTACATGAAGGCAAAGAACACATTATTTACGAGTTAGTCTAAGTAGAATGGGTTTAATTATACAGTCTTGTGAGAAGTTCATTATTTTACCTCTGATTATGTGGTTGCAGGAGACATTTGAGAGAGCTAAGGCCTGGGTGAAGGAGCTGCAGAGGCAGGCCAGTCCAAACATTGTTATTGCTCTGGCTGGAAACAAGGCCGACCTTGCTGAGAAGAGACTGGTAGAATATGAGGTACTACTTGTTTTTTTTCCCCATTTTAATCTCTCTATATCCATATTATAAATCCTCTACACCAGTGGATTGCATTCCTTGAGGGCCATAGTCCTGCAATTTTATAGATGGGTCCTTTGTCCTACACACTTAATTTCAATAGCTAAAACTGCCTCAACAGCATGAAGTCAAGCTCTACAGAACTCTGTAATGAGCTAATATTGGAGCCAGGTGTGCTGAAGCAGAGACAGAGCTAAAAGTTGCAGGACCCTGGCCCTAGTTTGAGACAACTGCTTTACACCTTCTCTTTTGCAAGAGGTCACAGCAGGGATAGTCCATTTCTTGTCCTGCTACTTCCTCAGTCAGTGTGCTGAGTTGGGGTTTTACATTGTCCTGTTGAATAATAGAAGGATATCCCTGGAAACCATGGTCTTTAATTCAGTGTACAGGGCCCTACGAAAGTTTAAGCCTGCACACAAGAACAAGACCCACTAAAGTTTTAGCTGTACCATGACTAAACGATTGAAAGCTTATGAGGTGTGAATATTTTTGAAGGGAGGGGATGAACTCTTCAAACCTCTGTATCACTAGTTTATGGTAGAATGGTTGTATTGCTAGAGCAGTCCACCCCTGGTAAGGCCGTTCAAAACAATGTCCAATTCATTAAACCCCTCCAATGATGAGGATAGGACGACATTGTCACTGATCAACTGACCTTCTCTGTGTTACGAAGGAAGCCCAGACATATGCTGAGGACACCGGTTTGCTGTTCATGGAGACGTCTGCCAAGACAGCCATGAACGTCAACGAGCTTTTCTTGGCTATTGGTGAGACACCTTGTATCAGATTCAACACATTTAGCTCTTTTGTAAATGAATTAATAACCTGGAATAGGTGTTGTATTTTGCTAATCCAATTACAACTCTCGTTTACTCTGCTGTAGCAAAAAAGATGCCAAAAACAGACACGCAGAACCCAACACACGCAGCACGACATCGGGGAGTGAACCTCCTGGATCCAGACGCCCACTCCACCCGAGCCTGCTGCGGTGGGAACTAAAGCTCCTGATCCACCCCGCTGTGTATTAACTCCCCCATCCATTCTCTCCTCCACTACAGTCCTGACACCGCCACGTCGTGTTGCAGCAACATCCAGGGGTGAGCCTGATGTTGGGAAACCTGACATCCACTCCCCTCTGTGCTTTGCGCCCATCCTCCAGTTCAAGCAGACAAAAACTCGAAGGAACGGGGAAGACAGAAGAAGAATGATGCCAATTGAATTAAGGGTGGACATTTGAGTTTGCCCACCAGACTTGGAGATTTTACTTTTGGAAAGAACAGGCGGAGACCAAGATTGAGGAGTGCAAAACGAAAGAATGTGCAAGACAGTGGCAGGCCTGTTGTAGTATTTAGCACTAATTGTGAAAATCCTGTTTCTCTCTGCCTTGCATCAGTTTACCCCACTGTCCTGTTGCATAAACTGAACAGCACATTCTTGTGAGTGGACAGGAACCATTAGAAAAGGGAGCTTTCTTCTTCTTCTTTGTGGAGCTTTGCTTTGTCTCATTTTGAACTGATCAAAGTCTGCTGTGAATACTGCCCCATAACACTGTCCTGGAATGATCTGTAACCCTTCTGTCATGCTTGAAAAGATCCATATCACAATTTCTCAAGTGTGTCAGCCTGGTCAAATTTCTAGTGTGATGGTTTAGACTTCATTGCCTTCCGGCTGTAATATTCCAGCCTGTCCAAATCATGTCCTGTAGTCTAGGTAGAAACTTAAGTTCACTACATGAGGTCAACGTGTTAGCTAAACCTGTTTGTATTTTTAGGTATTTAAGATGCAATGTTGAGAAACTCCCCGCATCGTAGTGCATGAGCAGGGATAAAGAAAGAGGTGAAACTTTAACACAACACTATGGCCTTGATGTGGAGGGGATGTTGGGCACTAAACACAGTGAAAGGCGGGGAAATCCAAAGGGTTCAGATTGGCATCAAATACCAGAATCCTGCTGTGAGGAGATCTCTTAAACCAACTGAAGGGCTGCACTGAGTAATAGAGGTGATTCAATTGCAGATAATACCATGGTGTCTGCTTCTGTGCATGTAAAAATTCTCTCCTCAGATCACTGATATCCTGGGGTTGTTTGTTTAGTTATGTGGAAGAAAGATCTAAAATGACGCTCAAAATAACCCATGTTTCCCTGTGGGATCTTTTTTGCCCGTCTTCTGGTAAGTGTTTGTCTCTTGTCACGGTGATCTTAGATGGTTTTATGAATTAACTTATTTTCAGACAATGCTCTTGAAACGAGTTAGGTGTGCTTGTTAGCTGTCAAACCTCGCTGAAGAAAACAGGAAAAAAAAAATTGTTGGTAAAACACAAGAACAGAAGTGCCTATCCCCAAGTTTTCTTTTTCCTTGGTGTGACTTTTTTTGTGGACAGGGTGCAGGAAAAGCACTTCCCTGACACTGGCTTGTATTTAAAACAACATGGCGCCTTGTCGTTAAGCTACACTGTAATGGCTCTTTGAATGGATGTAAAGAGATCTTGTCAAAGACACTGTATGTCATATATTGTCCTTATTTTAATGAAAGTGTATGTTGACTTTAAGAGATCACACTTGTAAACCTGGAATGGATTGTTCAAAGGACTCTAATCAGTGTTATAAATCTATTTGATTTAAACAAACGGTGGTGACCAGTGCAATATTTTCCCTTTTCAATTTCTTGAAAAACCCTTTCAAGTACCTTAAAAGTGTGAAAAATATATTTATGCAATTTAGAGAAGAGTTCATGCAAAACGACCTACAAATGAGGATGTAATAGTGCAGTTAATAAAGCTAAAAATAAGCTACTTGGAAGGAACACGACAGGCAGGCTCTGTCAGACCCTGCGACAGAAAAAAATCTGTTGGAAGTTCTATAAAGGTTCTATAAAGGATACTGAAGGTGAAGTGTGGTAGAAAGATGGACATTGAACTCAAGCTTTAATGCGTAATCTCAATGAATCCCCCCAAAAAGCTAACAATAGCTAGTATACTAGCAGTAGCTAATACTAGCTAATCCCTTTCCATCCAAATATTAGCTTGTGTGTTGATGTGAAGTAAAGCAGAGATATGCAACACCAATTTTTGGAGTGTAAACACAAGTCAATTGGGTGCACATTTTTGAATTTACATATATAAAAAAGTTTAGATTTGTTTTAACGCATATGGGGATTGTCTTAGTTTTTAATTTTGTTTAAATATATATTCAGGAACCTGTAGCATCTTTTTGGTGGTGTTGGTGGGAAACACATCTCTTGGTTATAAGAACTTTTCCAAAGGCTACACATGGAACGGCATGAAGCCTCAAAAAGGACATTGCAGGAAAAAAAACAAACCAAATATGAGTACCAGATACAATTTTGTGCTTACCAAATCTTGTGCACACGAGAAAGTTTAGTTTTTCCTTCAATGTCATTTTAGCGGGTCTGCAACATGTTACCCACAGCTTTTCCGAACCAAACTGGACCTCGGTATCAACCTGGAAAAAGCTTAATCGCCCTTTTTAGCTGGCAACTCCTGCAAAGACAAAATAAAATGTAGAATCTGTTCTGAAAGTCAATTTCATCTGTGGTTTTAAAAATAACTATAATTACCAGAATTTATAAGCCGAACACTAAGTTTTAATGGGCGATTCCCGTTTTTAATTCAAATACAATAAAAGGTTTCAGGTTTACATGATGCATCGTTCAGTGTTCAGTAGTTTTTCTTCTAGCATGAAACTGATGGAATTTTACTTCGAGCTGAGTCTTGTTGGCAGTGTGCGATTAGAAGTCAGAAAAATTATCCAAAACTATATAGAAAGTTGAGGCATCTGCAGAAAATGTAGAAATACACAATTCTGCTTGCAGATCACTAGGAAAATAAATACTCAGTACTTTTGTTAGGGTAATGAGAGAAATTTATTTGCAAGTTCCTTATTAAAATTAAATCATATTTTGCTCAATTTACAAAAAAAAAAATCATTATGGCTGAGGGTTCAGGCGTACTGCATTGAAAATAATGTTTCTAATAACCACAATTGACTTTTTTGTTTCAGTTTTAGTGGATTATTCTAAAAAAAGTTTTCAGCTTCTTTAATCTTGGCCATTAAATTACAATTTCCTATTACCAAAATTAACTGAAATTCAACCTGTTTTCTAAAATGATCTGGCTCTGTTTAAAACACATAAAATGTCATCTTAATAAAGAAGTCCGTTTCCTGCATTCTAACCCTCACACTCGTCATCGTCCGTGGTCTGGTAAATAAGCTGGTTCCTGCGTTTGATTCTCGGAGTCGTGTTCCCACTTCCCGCGTCGCCGCTGCTCCGCTTCAGGATGCGAGCGGCAGCCTCCTCGTCACTGCACCGTCCTTCCTGTTCGCCTTCTGGCTGAGTGGGAGGAGCTATGGGTGTAGAGTGGGAGGGGGGTGGCAGGTCCATCAGGACGGAGGGGGAGATGGTAGATTTGGGCTCTGGCAGGACCATCCGACTGGGGGTGTGGGTATCTGAGGGCAGGTCCGCCTTTGCTCCTTCCTCCTCCTCTTCTTCCCACTCGTCTTCGATGGTGATCTCATCAGGGTTAAAAGAACTGGACAACCCTGAAGTATCCGTCGGATACTCGCTGGGTTCATCCAGACTTTCATCCTCGTCCTCCCCGGTGGCGCTCTGGGACCTGCCTGCGTCGTTGCCTCTCTGTCTGACCTTACAGTAGATGTCTGTGAGGCCCAGCTTGGCGCAGAGCTCTGTTGTTTGTGGGTTGGTGTTGTAGCTCTGGGGGGCGTGTGGCTGGGGGTGACCGGGGTCGTACGGCGGGACGGTACGGCTGAAGTTGTCTGGAATGCCGAGTTCCCCGCTGAGATCCTCCATCACCTGCATCATGTCCGCCTCCGAAGCTCTGAAGTCCCACCTGACGGTTACAGACCACCCACAGCAGCGTCAGGGGAAACCACTGTTCACAACCAACAAAATCACAAATTCTGGAATTCTTTCCTCCTCCTGTGTTTCTAGTTCAACGCTCTCTGGGTTTCTAACAAAAACCTTACAATGAACTCACTGACGCTCAAAACGGATGGATAGATTTAGTCATCATGCAGCAAAGGTCTTTGCACATTTCTACACAGCACAGTGTGCACGGCACTAGCTGAAAATATAACAAACGTCGCAATTTTGGTCCTCAATCAAACCGAGTCTACCGGACTGTCAGTTATGAAAACACACAAAGACTGTCTACAGTTCTAAATCCAGCTTGTTCTGCAACAAACTGAAAGGTAAAACAGAGCCGCTCTGCCTTCCTGTTACATGTAAGACATGAAATGACAGAGAAAACACTGATTCCTTTTCATCAGTGTCTTACGTCTTTGACTTCTAGACACTGTTTTTAGACATCCTACTGACAGACGATGACTAACATGGAGTAGTCTATCCTCAGTAGCAGCTTTCACACTGAAGAGTGTTTTTCCCTAAAGAATTATTGGATTTTTGAGGTTCTAATCAGTCAGTCGAGCTAAAAATGCTGCAACTTAACTCAACAGACAGTTTCTCTGCAAATGTCAAAGTAATTTGTTAAATAAAAAAAATTAAAAAAAGAGTTTAAGTGTACTGTATGCTGAGATTCATTTAGATTGAGTGCATATCGTGTCATTTTTCTTGGGAACCTTTGCGTACCGTTCGTGCAAGCCGTTATTCTCTGGGGGGTTCCAGCGCTGAGGAGTGGTCACCTGTAAACTGTTGGTGGCTTTCAGAACAGCAAACCACTCTGGGTCATATTCCAGACCTTCAGATGAACTCGATCTGTCTGGAATATCAACAATCTGAAAGATACAAAGATATACTGTGAACACACACGTATGAAATAGCATAGTATCTATGAAGAAGACTTCCTCTGACCTGCAAAAACTCTCTGTAGGGGAGACATTTATCCAGAGACAGGAACTTGGTGACACGTGGGGCTGCGTTTCCCTTAGGCTATGAAGAGGAGAACCAAGTTTTTTTTTTGTTTGTTTAAAAACTGGGCAATATTCCACCTGATGAGACGGAGACGCTTACTGGATGCTGCATGACAGCAGCAAACTTTACATGGAGATGTGCAGAGAACCAGTAGCTGGGCTGCAGATGGGCCAGCAGCTCCTCAGCAGCCGGACTTCCCAGTGTGTTGGTCTCCACTTCTGACCGCAGGAACTTCTTCTTCCGCAACAGATCCTCCGTGTTTCCATAGTGGTAGATTCTTCGAGGCCAGTCATGGCTCATGAAAATGTCTATGGGCATCTGGATCTTTTTTTATTGAAAGAGTAAATTACCAATAAGACACAAAACCCCCCCACCACCAAAAAACAATATGCAAATCATATCTAAGTCATTCACAATAAGCAAGGAATCAGTTAATCACATGATTGGCTGAGACTTCATAATGCATTTTATTTCTGGTTTTAGTTTTCTTTCTATATTTTTTTTTATTTCTGTCCTATTTATTGTTTTTGGTTGTGATGTTTTACTTTGGATATTTTTTAAAAATTTTCCATTTCCAGAGTTCTTTTCAAAATGGAAGTGGCAGTATTATGTCTTCCAGGCACATAGTGCCATTTTATACCACACTCAACTGACTATGTTAACTTGAGCTGTTATTAAAATTAAGTGTATATCAAATATGAATTAAAAATAAATTTGACTACCTAATTTAACACCTTGAGATTGGGCCTCTGTCTCTTTAAAAACTCCCGCTCTTTCTGAAACTCCACCTTCAGGAAGTCATCACAACCTGGCTCCTCTGTTAGCCCTTTAAGAATGTTTTTACTAGTGTTGCACTGAGAAGTGGCTCCTATAATGAGCTCAGCAGATGTGCAGTTCCACCAGGTGTGGCTAATTGCTGTTGGCTGGTTTATAGGAACTGTGTGCTCCTTCAGACTAGCTGTTGTGGGAGAGGCGGAAGCTCAGAAGCCTGGAAATTGCAGGAACTTCTTGCTCAAAGGCAGAGCTAGGTCCACCCAGGGGTTTTGCACAGCTGAATGGTTGCCTTGGAGATGAACAGATTCTCAAACATGCATGAAAGAATCCAGGGAACAGGTATGCTTTTGATGAGGAAATAAAGTTATAACATGATGTAAAACTCAAATAAGGAAATTTTACAAAACACTGCACCTTTAAAGTTTATTGACCTTCGAGAGAGTGAATTTGGATTATGCCATCATCGACACAGCACTTCAAAGTGGTCTCAAAACAACAACATTAGCGTTTATCGCAGTAACTTCTGGGACAATTTGTCAACCAGCAAAATGTGTTATTATGACAGACCTGTTCATATCTGAAGGATTTGCAGATGAATATTAGATCTTGATGTACCTGTTTCAGTTTAAACACCTCCATATTCCTGATGTGGTACACACTCCGGAGCGTTTCGGGATTATACGGAGGGAATTCGTGGTGACCTTAAGGGAAACACACTCTGTCAGCGGAAAAAAAACAACTTATCAAAATATTTTATACATTTAAAAATATATAAATGAACAAACCCTTTCTGTAGTCGTGTGATTTATAGATTCCAGACAGGCCACCGATCCTGATCCCTTTATAGCGGACGACACCAGCGTAACCTGGAGACATAATACCAAGTTAATATTAGTTAATGTATCGGAGGCCCAGGTCTACAACCTTCTGCTGCTTACCCAGGTAATAAATGTTCGGAGCAACCCAGCCTCCGTACGGCAGCTCCTGCAGGTGGTTGGAAGCCTCATGGTTCCCTCCGATGAAGATGGTGAGAATTGGAGCCTTCTTCTCTCCAGAGTAATACCTGCAACAGTCCCATCACGTCTCAGCAATGTCTGCTCCACCACCATCATCCCCAACCAAAACCAAACTACTGACTTGTAAAATGTCTGCATAGTCCGGTACTTGGCAGGCACCGCCATGCACTTCAAGTCTCCCTCATTCCGCACCGCCTGGAAGTCTCCACAGCAGAGCAGCAGATCCACTTTGATCGACTCCTTCTTCTCCAGATATTCGATGGTCTCATAAATCTTGTCCAGCTCGCCGTGGCAACAGCCTTCTACTGCGATCTTCATGCTGCGGGGAACAGGTGAGCTGCAGATTACCAAACGAACTTACATTCGCACTGTGAGGTTTAGTGATCGGCATGAGATGCCATCGACTATTACAAATAATTGGAATTTGACTTCGGTCAAAATTTTATTTTTGGTTATGAGAATGTAAACGAAGAATGTGCAAGATGAGTTCTACATTTTATTTATTTATTTATTTTTTTACAACAAAATTTGCAAACTATTGTGAAAAGCTTGCGGAAGGAAACCCAAAATGTTTGACACAAATCAGTCATACTGTTTATAAGGCAATGCAAGCAAATACTGAGTAAATGCATGTAAACTTGTGACTTTGAAGACATTATCAATTACATCTATGCCATTTTCTTTTTCTAATTATTGTAACATTCAGAAAATAGAAATGATTTTGGTGATTCTAACTAAAACAAGAGAAGTTTGGTTTGACTTAACTTGATTTAAAAGGTGGATGGTTTCAACTGTTACACTACTCAATAAATGATTGTAATTGTTTCATTGTATGACGTCACCATGGTCTGTGTCTCAGGCATTCTAAGCCTTTGCATGCAGTTGATCAGTTTTTGATAATGACAACCTACAAATTAAATTGTACATAATATATTAAAAGCAAGCAAATACTGACTTAAAATACCTTAAGAACGTGAATATGAAAGTATTTTTCTGACATGGTGCTGCTATTTAGCAAAAGAATAGCTTTAACAAAGCCTAATTTATTAATATATATATATATATATTTCCATTCTGGCAGCCAGATTATTAGTAGTAGCTCAAGTTCTACAGCAACAAACCAAACACAGCACGCCTCAGCTAGCAATACCTTTTGAGACGAAACAACGCAACGACAGAAGCAGACGTATAGCAATTCAGTACATACGTGAATCAAGTTTTAGCTGAGGCGGTTACTTGTCTCCAGGGATTGTCCATAGAGGTTCTAATTTTCTCCAAAACACATGATTTTGTTACTAATCTATAGTTGAAAGCGACAGAACAAATTTTCCCACCTTGCTTTTACCATTCAACGCGCATGCCCAGTTCTCTTAGAGCATGTTTTTAGACTCGGAAGCAGATTCATCATGAATGTGTTGATTCCATTTTTTTTTTATTGTTGTTTAAGATTTGTGTTTCTAAATATTATATATGATGAAAAATGATATTCTAATGAGGATTTCCTAGCTTTGTTTTAATTTTCACGGTGGTTTGATCTTGGTAACATATCGAATCGGGCTGAAAAGGAGGACACCTACGTCACTCTTATAAACAACATTTACCTAAGTGGTAAAGCCACAGACTGTCAGACAGCTCGGCCACACAACCAGGGCTGTTTTGTTCTGTATCCAGTAATAATTATCACAGCCGAACTCTCACAGGATTCTGGTGCGTTATTAGGAAAGGAGAGGTCGTGGAAAGCCCCTTGGGACGGCCGCCATTACTTTTTAAAGCCGCACATAGTTGCTCTGGGGGGCGGAGTGTCCGCGGAGTGCTGCGCCGATTGGGGCGCCCGCTTGGAGGAAGAGAGATGGCGTGCTTGTTGGAGGCCCCTCTCCGCATCAGTGTTCTGTCTGTGAGTCTCACTCTCATAATTTAAGCCGGTTTGCAAAATGCTCCCCCCAAAATCAAGCGGTTGATATCATGGAAACGGTCATAAACAGCTAGGGAGAGTTAAACCCCCACATTAGCTTTGGAGGCTAAATGTGCTCAGCAGCATCTAGCTGTGCTCCTACATAGCTGTTAAAGGGAACGTTTTTTACTCCCCCTTCGCTTCGCCGGGCGGAAACATATGAAACACTTTTACTGACGAGTTTGTTTCATGGACGCCCGCCCCAGCTGTGCTCTCCCAAAAACAAATGAAGCAACCACAGGAGCTGTCATGTCAGTGTCATTTGGAATGAGTTAGCAGCTAGCTGCAAATTGAAAGTGTTTGAACAGTTGAAACATGTTTACATACCACATAAAGCTACAACTGAAGACAGTCATGGAAGTTAATTTCTATTTCCACTACCTGTTATAATTTGTTTTAAATCACTGAACCTCCTGCTTAGTCTTACGTTTGCAAACTTGGCGTTGTTAAGCTAACGTCAAATTCTGTGAAGTTAGCAGTGTACAATTAAGCTAACGCAGCTAATACATCTGTCAGCTCCATTATAATTTTAAGTGAGCAAAAATAAGCCAAAGTGGTGCCATTTTTAGGATATTTCGAAACCTTTAAACTAGAGTTAATGCTTGATATTATTTAGCTAAAGTTTAGTGAAGGTTAAAAAGAAGCAGTCGCAAGATACCCAAATTTTAGCTACACAGAATCGAAAATATTGTTTTGTTTGCGTATTTTTGAGCATGAAAAGCTCTTACAATATGTATATTGTAACAGTATGCGATCATCCTATGTGAGAAAGCTGCGAACAGAAGTGTTCAGACCCGTGATGTTGCAGGTGCAGTCATGTTGTGTGCATGTGTTGGCATCCGGAGCCATCCAACAGTATCACTGTGCTGTTAGCTGGCGGACCTTTGCTTCTCAGGGGTCATGTGGAGAGTTCTGGTCCAAGCTGTCAGCGGAATAAACAAAGTTTTCTGGTGTCACATGCAGTCGCATTAAATGACACATGAAACAGCTTTGTAGGGGGGCTTCTAGAATGAAGACTTCTGTATTCATCAGAGAGCACATGATTATTTCTAAGCGAGCAAGAGTTAAGTTGTGTTTTGTGATTTATGTTTGAAAAGCTCATGAGATTATTGTTTTACTGAAATGCTACGTATTTGTCCAGTATGAACGTCAAAAAAGAACATTGTGCTGGAATTTCTTTAGATTTGCTTAAGTTTATTAGCCCTCACTACTCAAATCTGTACTGTTGTTTATATTGTGTAAGAAAACAGGTGAAGACTTAACCATTATATTCAAAAGTAATTATGCTCTTCCAGATAATTTGCTTTTTGTGGGGCACCAACCACAAGTTTTAATGTACTTTATGTTGTATTTATGTGACAAACCAACAGTGGAATCAATTTTTATTCAGTTTTTCTGAGTCAGTCCTTTGTAGAACTATAACCACATTTTTCTGTAAATACAGCTTGATGCTTTCTTCCAGGATTGCCCAGGCTGAAGAAAAACATCCAAACAGGATGATGCTACAGTGGGAGATGCAGAGTCCAGGGCCACACTTTAAATATTTTGGAGACCAGGGGATCATTTCCCTTTAACTTCACCATTATACACAACGTTGTGTTGGTCACATTAGATACCTATATAATGCATTGAGGGTGGTGGTTTTAATGTGGCAAACCGTGAACGGTTCAAATAGTCTGAACACTCTTAGTGTTGGAGTTCATATCTCTGGATTCGTACAGTTATATTTATTGGTTTTGTCTACACAGGAAGTCACCGCCACCAGTCGCCATTATGTTGACCGACTTTTCGACCCCGACCCACAGAAAGTGCTGCAGGGAGTCATGTGAGTCTAGCAGTGCTCAAGTTCTTCAGTTAAGCATTATGTTTTAAAAAAGCTGCCTGTTTTTTTTTTGTTTTTTTTTACCAATTGTTCTGTATGGAAAATACATTAATGATTCATTTATACAAATAAGCAATAACTCTGTTTTTACCTAAATGAATCAGTTTATGATAAATGCAGGTGAAGTATTTCTGCATGTAGTTTCTATGGTTTCTTGTCTTCCTGGTTTATAAATATGACAGATATTATATGTCATCTCAGTGCTGGGTAATATGGGGAAAAAGAATATTACAATACATATTTTTCTATTTTTATTGAACGATTTCAGTGTTTAAAGTTTCAAATTTAACCAGTTTCTAAGATGCTTTTATCTGAACACAAAGTACCATTCAAATAAACATTATTAATGATGACATTTATTCTCAAAAGTCACCTTTAAATGACACAGAATTCCTTCAAGTGAAGAAGCAAAAAAAAAAAAAAAAAAACATTTACAAACTATATGAAGATTTTAATATGTTTATATGAAAGCCTAAAAATAGGGAAAATCAAGATGACAGGTTGCAATCTGTCTTTTAAAAATGCTTTGAAGAAATGGGAACTAGGAACCTACTATTTGATAAATCTGTCATATTAATTTTTAAAGCCTACACTGTAAAAAGTAATAAGTTCACTTTACTTAAAAAAAGTTAGGAAACCGATTGCCTCAAAATCTTCAAGTAAAGTAGCTAATTCATTTTAAGGTGTTATTGCTAAAAATAACTATGTTTAGACCACTTAGATAAAGGCAGTAAACCTGAGTGCCGTTAACTCAAAATCATTAATTGGGTTAACTGTAAAATATTCATTCAGACAACTCATGCAATGGCAGTAAACTTGAGTGCCGTTAACTCAAAATCATTAGTAAAGTTGACTATAAAATGTCAATTATGACTACTTCAAATTGTGAGTTATGTCAATTAAGCAGTACTCATAAAAATAAGTTATGCTTATATGTTTAAACGTTCACATTACTTGGAAAATATCAGGAAACCAATTGCCTTGATATGTTCAAGTAAGATGAACCAAAAGTGTTAAGTTATTGGAACGAAGAGCCAACAGACAACAGTTTGAATGGAAAAAAATGTTTAATAATTAAACAAGTTTACCTTAAATACAAGGTTCTCAAGTGTGGTTACATACACACTAACCTGGAAACAAAGTTTTCCATAGACTTTTTTAAGGAAAAAAAATGACATGACTTTTTTTCTAGGGTAGCCTTCAATCTAATATTGAATCCTTCAAATGGCCCTCAGTCTTTAAAACTTTGAGAATCCCTGCTTAAATGTCTTTGTTGACTGGTGTGAAACAAAAACTCAATTCTCAATACTAGAGCCCAACATTTATCATAACATTGATAAAGTAAATAATGAAGTAGTGAAGTGAAGTAATGTTTCTCCTCATTAACATAAAACCATTTAGTAGTCTGCAAATGCAATGATGCTCTCTCCAACAAAAAAAGAATCAAACAAGAAATAAAAATCACTTTTCCAATAAGGGTAAAGGTATCAACGTTGATCCATAATGTCACATCACATTCACTCATTGCATCAGAAGATTTTTGAGTGATTGTATTTTTGGTTTTAGGGATTTATGTCCAAGTGAGAGAAGCACCCTTTGGATGAAGTCAAAGGTGTACTTCAGTTGTTGAGGGTACTCCAAATTCAGAGAATAAATAAGTCCAAAGAGCAAACACATGGCATGTGGAAGATTCCCAAGATCATTCATGACAAGACTTCCTTCCAAAATGATGGCAGTACTTGAAGACTGGAGGTGCAGTGAGTCAGTGGAGGCCTGCCTGTCCTCAGGAATGATGGTCAGGATCCCAATGGGGGTGTGAGACACGTCTGGGTCTTCGCAGTCCTAACAACAATAGAAGCAACACCACAATTACATATCAACATAACACTTCTTTAGGGTGACCAGACGTCCTCTTTTTCCCGGACATGTCCTACTTTTCAGACCTAAAAAAATGTCCGGGGGGAATTTAAAAATCGTTAGGGATTTTGGTCAACTGCCTCAAAACACATTACATAGCTTACAGTGCATTGTGATTACATTGCCACTCCGTTCCACTACTCCATTCCAGGTTTCTTTGTATGGCAAAGAAATCGGTAGCACATGTACACACATGTGCTACCGATTTCTTGTGCTACCGCTGGTTCTACGCTCCCAGCCGCCGTCTCTCCCCCCACCCCCTGTCTCCCCCATCTCCACCCCCCGTTGGCGCATGTGTGTCCGCCGATTCTACCCCCCCGCCAACAAAAAAAGAAGTGTCCTCCTTTTCAGAAACCCAAATCTGGTGACCCTACACTTCTTCATCACGGCAGCTTCTCCTACAGTTTACAGCTGTCCCACCTATGGCAGTCTACTCATCATAAGCCTTCTATAACAGTACAGCGGCTTTTTTAACCTGCCAACATCTTTATCCTTATCCCTTTTCCTTTTTTTCTTTTGTGCCCCGGACAGCTTTTTTGCACTGCCGCTCCATCTTGTTGCCACTAAATAAACATGATATTTTTGACTAACGTTGGTCCCAGGCATCGCTAAATCATTACACATAAAGTTAACCTCAAAACCTGGACTTACGGATGAATTATACGGCCGAGATAACAAATATAAGTTTGCTAAAAAACAGTGGGACTTACTGTGACAAAACTTAGCTGCAGCAACCGCCGTATTGTTGACAGTTTGACGCTTCTTTCAAACACGTCGTCACTCGTCAGTGTCCAATGCGCATGTGCGTTCAACGAGAGCTGCCGAATGATGCCGAGTTTTCTGCTGGTTATGCAGATGCGTTTTGCTCACTCATAACTCCAAGTTCGGGTTACTTGCTGCTGATGAGTTTGATTACTTGCCTCAGTAGAAAGTTGTCTTTGCTAAGTTTAAGTTAGTATAGTCAACAGACTAAGCTGGAATGAGTTCAGGTCACTTTTCTTTTTGAGTACACTTTACTTTTACATTTTACAGTGTACCTTGATCTTTGGTATTTTCATCATCTGTTTGTCCTTTAAAATATTAGTTCATTTATTTTGGGGCTATAGTTCTACATGAGGACACAATTATCTTGGCAGTGAGCTGTATGGTAAGGGAGGTAAAAAATAGATAAAATAATCCCCAAAGCCCACTTTGGGAGAACTTCAGCAGAGACTTGTATCTCTAGACTCCATAACAACCAATTAGATGCTAACTACATCCCAACTGGTAGCTTGGTAGACACACGTAAACCTGTGGAGTTTGCTAAACCTTACTGGAACTGTAACAGGAACGTATGACCACTGTTGAGGATCGTAACAGATCTGTGATCCTGTGGGCCTGTATGCCGTCAAAAAATTGATTGATTTATTTTCCAACCCCAACCATATGTGGACAGAGCAACACAGAAGTTGTTCATCAGATATAAAACCAATCTTCTTCCATCTTCATCTCAACACCCAGACCTAAATCCTGTGGAAACTCTTTCTGTGTAGATGCAGAGGTCAGATTCCTCTCTCTGTAGATCATGTTATAGATCATATCCAGTTCATAATTGTATAACTCTGTGCCATGATTTGGGTTATTTTAACTTACTTCATGTTTCGGGATATTATGGAAGCTCCATTTTTCCAATGAGAGATTTTCCTGAAATGAACCGAAGTGTTTACATGTACATGTTTTCATCTGATACTTTTGTATCAGAACTCAGCATAAGGTAGATGACATGTAGTCTGACTATTTCCTGGTTATTTTTATCCTTTGAGGTTACTAGCTCTAGTTACGGCTCGTAGCTCTCTGCTATCTAAACTCCAGCTGCACTTTTCTACCAGCTTCACTCAGCTGCTGTTTGACGTAATCCGGGTCACTGGCACAGCAGAAGAAAGGTTGCATCGATAAATATGTGTTGAGCAAGTGCGTATTGGACTTCAGATTTATAGAAATCCATCAGTTACACATTAATATTTTCTGTTTCACCTCAAATAAGCGTATCAAATCTTTCATCTCTGGTGCAATTATTAAATCATGCTTTTTTTTTGGGTTTGTTTTTCTAAAAAATTAGTCTGGTGATGAGATGAATTTTCCATGACAAAAATGAATTAACATAACAATGTAGTCATCACATTGTCACAATAAAGAATTTGCTCCCTTACAAATTTCTTCTTTTGTTTAACTTTCTTGCTTTTCACAGATCATCTGTCTCAGACTCTTCTGTCATGGTATAGTGACAGTTTTAACAAATATGTAAAAAAAAATTATTTATTTATTTATTTTTTTTTTTTTACATATACAAGTTACATACTGCAGCTTTAAACATTTAAGCGTAGCAAATAAACCAAACAAACGAACGAACTACTGTATCCAAAGAAAAGACTCTCATCTATCTTTGTGTTTTTTTTTATTTGTCTTTTCTTTAGTGATATGAAGAATGCTGTCATAGGAAACAACAAGCAGAAGGCCAATCTGATTGTCCTTGGAGCTGTACCGAGGTACTCTGCATGTCTTTTCATTTCCATCTTTTCTCTTGCCATTTATTTTGTTTCTTTCTTTGTTGTTTCAATCGCATCAGCATAAATATGTTGGTAAACAAACATTAGCATAGAGCACATCTGCTGTGTCAGGTCTGCTGACTATTCCAAACCTGTGTTTTTTTTAGGTTTTTTTTTAGGCTTTCTACCTTGTGTGCTGCTGTCTGTGATCTAATTTACATTTAGCAGTTTATGAGACATAATAAAACTGAAGTGTTGGCCTTTAAGTTGTGTGATGATCTCATCTATAGCAAATAGATCAGATCCTGTATTCGCATCTAACAATAGTGTAATGCTTTGTATTAATCCAGGCATTTTTTTTTTTAACAACATGAGCTTTTTATTGCTGACCTCAGCTTCTCAACTATATATGCTCTCCTCTTTTTACTGGTCCATTTCCATGGAAACAAAGTCAAAATTCTTAAGAGAAACAAGGTTGAACAAAATATAAAATCTGACTCGCTTACGCCTACACATATCAAATTCAAAATGTTATTTTAGGTGATCTAATGAAACAACAATTAACGTGACAGATTTAATAGTTGGATGTTCGGTGCACTACAAAATCCTACCAAGTATTTTTGTTTGCGTTCTAGTGCAATGTTACGTATTACATTTAAATAGGACAAAGTAAACTTTTCAGCAAGATTTAGGAGTTTGTTTTAAGTCAGTAATTCCATAATATTGATGAAAAAGTACTAAATTCTCTGGCAGATAACTTCACGTACATCATGAGTAAAATTTCTTGTTACAAGTGAAATAATCTTCAAATTCAAAAACTAGAACCTTTTCATCAATATTAAGGAATAAGTGACTTAGAACAAGCTCCTGTGACGTGTAAAAGTTGTAGGTTAGTTTTGTCGTATTTCAATTGTAGTAAGATATTTACAGTAGAAACTAGATCAAAAATACTTGGTAAGATAATTTTTTTTTTTGCAGTGTCAGTTTTGTTCCTTGTAGGTGATGAAGTTGGTTTCAGGTTTTCTCTCTCTCTCTCTGCTTCCAGGTTACTTTACCTGCTTCAGCAGAGCTCGTCCAGCCTGCAGCTGAGGACGGAGTGCGCCGTGGTGCTGGGCAGTCTGGCCATGGGCACCGAGAACAACATCAAGTCCTTGGTGGACTGTCACATCATCCCCACCCTGCTCCAAGGTGAAGCTATTAAACACACTGCCATGCATGCAAATAAGAAAACAAGGGCAAACGGTCGTTCCTTTTGCTTTGCAGGTCTCCTGTGTCCAGACCTGGTCTTCTCTGAAGCCTGTCTTCGATGTCTCAGAACTGTCTTCATCAGTCCTGTTACGCCTGTGCAGCTGCTGTATACAGTAGGTCACCTTAAAGCTGACTCTATGCAGCACATGTTTACAGGGCCTTCTTTCCCTTGCAATGTGATTATTCACAGTAATACATCTTTTAAGTGCTATGCACTGCAAAAACACTAAATCTTGCCAAGTATTTTTAGGGCTGTTTCTAGTGCAAATATCTTTGTGCACTTGTAGTAAGGCAAAACTAACATACGTACAAGTAGCTGTAAACCAAGATGGAACTTGTTTTTGAGTTTAACTTAATATTGCTGAAAAAAATACTGGCAGAATATTCTATTTATAAAAACATTTTTCCCATGTTACAAGTGAAATAATCTGCCAGTGGAATTATTACGTTTTCATCATTATTGACTTAAAATGAGCTCCTATATCTTGCTCAACAGTAACTTTTAAGTTAGTTTTGCCTTATTTCAAGTGTACTAAAATGTTTGCGATAGAAACTAGACCAAAAAAAACTTGGTAAGATTTAGTGTCTATTTGGTTACAGCATTGTTTTTCAGATGACTCCTCTGTACACGTAGAGGAACGGGTTGATGTGTTTTACAGCGCCGTTAGAAACCACTTAGTGATGTCTCTAAGATGAAGCTGATGCTTTCTGAACTGGATTCAGTGAGGATTTGATACTGCAGGAACTTAACTGCAGCGTCACTATTAAAATTCAAAAATACTTTATTGATCCCAAAGCATCAATTTCACATGTATATTCTCCACATTGCTCTACATTTATTTTCAGAACAGTAACGTAAATATACTTGTTTCTGCTGTTTGTCAGTACTGTGAGGCCATGCACATATAGTGTTGTTGTATGTTTTACTGAAGGATCCCACTGTGATTCCCCATCTCATGTCTCTACTGAGCAACTCCCAGAGAACCCAGGAGTACATCACTCAGATCTTCTCCCACTGTTGTAAGGTATTTGACAGTATTTGGCCACACACGAACATGATGGATTCATTCACACACACAAACACACACACACATTTATATCCAGACTGTAATCCGCTGCTGGTTGTTGTCTGCAGACCCCAGAGCACCAGACGGTTCTTTTCAACCACGGCGCCATCCAGAATATCGCCCCTCTGCTTATTTCACCCTCCTATAAGGTACGCAGCTCCTCCCAGTGAGGTCGTCTGACGTGTTCTCACCGTCAGTGATGCGTACATCAACTTCTACGTCATTCCCTCCTCAGGTCCGGATGCAGGCGTTAAAGTGTTTCTCAGTCCTGGCCTATGAGAACACTCAGGTCTCCATGACACTGGTGAATGGTGAGATTCTTACCTGCTTTTGGTTTTCCCTCCACTTTTTCTACTCTTCTGAACTCTGCTTGTTGTTCTGTTGCTGGCAGTGCTGGTGGATGGTGAGCAGCTCACTCAGGTATTTGTTAAAATGATGCAAAGGGATCAACCCGTTGAAATGCAGCTAACAGCAGCCAAATGGTGAGTGTAGCAGCAATTTATCATCATATATTTACTGCAACTATGATGTGTTTATAGTTGCAGTATGTAACTTTTACAAACAATATGTTTCTTTTTTACACATTTGGTAAAACTGTCACTCTGCCCAAACAGTATAATATGAGACAGATAATCTTTAGAAAAAAAATGAAGCTCCTCAGCCTTCTCCTAGTGCTTTATGGCTGTCTGTAGATATACACTCTCCAGTCAGAAACAACCAATCAGAGCCAGGAGGAGGGTCTTTACGGGTCAAACATCACAATTGGGCCTCTTATGAAAACACATTGGCGTGGAAAAATAGAATTGGGTGGGTTGTTAAAATTTGGGCTGATTTTCCTTTGACATAATTTTTAGAAAGTATTCATTGGACTATTTAGTTGAAATATCTATCACTGTGTGGCAGTAAAGAACAAAAGTTGTACATTTTAATAAATTTACATATTCTTACACTAATTTTACTAGTTCATTTATTTTTAAATGTCTAAAGTCTCTCAGACCAGAGTCTGTCATGAATGCTAAAACCAGTTAGCATAGCCCACAGTGACAGCAGATAAATAGTTTTTCTGGAACGGGAACATACAGGGGAGTGATTGACAGCACTAAGGCCTTTCTCCTGGCTCCAATTGGTTAATTTTAGTTGGTAGCGTTGTTGGTTTAGTTGGTCCATTTCTGCAGATTGCAAATTTATCACTGGGAGGAAGTGGAAGTGTTAGTTTTTTTTCCCCCCACAGGTCATCAGTCTCATACCATACTGTTACGGTATGGTGCCAGTTTTAACAAATCTGTAAAAAACACACTTTTTATAGAAATTATAGACTTCAGCTTTACAGTTAGAGCGTGTTTGTTGTTTGGGTCAACCTCATGTGCGGCTGCTGTTTCCGTTCCAGTCTAACCTACATGTGTCGAGCAGGTGCCATCAGAACAGACGACGGATGCATAGTACTAAAGGTTTGGATCTTTTTACCCCTGCATGTTGTCCTAACTACCGCCGGTGAGCCGTTTCTGTTCGACGTCACTTCCTGTTGTGTGTTCAGACGTTGCCCTGCCTCGTGCGAATGTGCAGTAAAGAGCATTTACTGGAGGAGAGAGTGGAGGGTGCTGAGACACTAGCCTACCTGATGGAGCCCGACGTGGAGCTGCAGAGGATCGCCAGCACCACCGACCACCTGGTGGCCATGTTGGCCGACTACTTCAAGTACCCCAGCTCTGTGTCTGCCATCGCTGACATCAAGAGGGTGGGTCTAAGCAGGCCTTTTACATGTTTCTGACTGAAATGGAGAGTTTGGGTTATATGAAATAAGTTATCAATATTTCCTGTTCCAGTTGTAGTAAGATGGTTCACTGCGCTATCAAATATATACCTTCTCGACAGTTAGCAAAGTTTTAACTATTTTGATTGAACAAATAATCAGATTTTTTATATGAACGTCATTGTAAAACTGGAGATGGCTTTGGAATAGAAGGAAACCAGAAAGCTTGGAAAATATCACTTTGTGTTGCTTCTTACATTTTCGTGAGTAGATTTTTATTTAAAAGTAGTAGTTTTCTCCTATTTCATTCTGAACTTGTTTTGAGAGGGCTGCAGAAAAGTCTTAATGCGCCACAAATGGCCCCTGGCCTCCACTTTAAGCACCTTTGACCAAAAGCATTCATTCATTTGCCCAAGAAAAATGTTAAGTATCCATACAATAAGCTGTGTTGAACATTAAACACTGCTCCAAACTATTTGAACAAGGGGAAATGTACCTTTTTGATTTGCTTGAAATATGTATAATGTAATAATCGTAACAAGTTTCTTTGTAGAAAAGGACTAAATGTTTCCTCCGACTGACCTGATTTCCAGTGTAGTGAATGTCTAAAATGTAACTTAAACATAAATGCATTTAATTTATTGTTTATGTAATGACCGTCTATAAAGACATAACAACTTTAATATGTACAAGATCTGTTTATTAGCCACTGGGGGCAACTGTCTTAATCCACCAACTGCTGGATTTGTAATTTGAATGGAAATCCTGGTCAGTCTTTGGTCTCAGCTGCTTGTGTTGTGTCTGGGTTCAGTTTCACCTTCTGCTTGTGTGCTGCTGTTAGATAAAAGTGTAAAAATGGAATAAAAAACAGGAATGAAAATCACATCAGATCACTTCTAGCCTAAAAGGTTTTGGTGATTTCTAAAACTGTCAATTTCAATACCTACCGTACTTATAACTGTGTCATCAAACGATCAGTATGACAAAACTGCTAATTCATGGGTGGGTACACAGAGGCTGGATTGTGATGCGATTATGTCTGTATTGTGTAATATGATGGCGTATTTATGTACTTTACACTCTTTTCAACTTAATTTGAAAATTATTTGCTTCAGGCTTTCTTCCTCCCTTTAATCTCTGATTGTTTGTTCTTTCCCAATGGGCTTTTGGGTCTGGATGGGATTGTTTTATATGTTTTACAGAACCTTTTTTGGTTAAAGCTAACAGACGTCCTTATTGTAATGTTGCGCCTGTCCACTCTGCAGCTGGACCATGACCTTAAACATGCACATGAGCTGAGACAAGCTGCTTTCAAGCTCTACGCCTCTCTGGGCTCAAATGACGAGGACATTCGCAAAAAGGTCCTGCAGTCAGTTTTTTTTTTTTCCCCCCACCATTCCTGCATGTGTGGTGATATGAACACATGCTCATGTTCCAATGCACTACCTTCGTTTTCTTCAGATCACAGAGACGGAAAACATGATGGACCGAATAGTCAGCGGCCTATCGGAATCCAGCATTAAAGTGCGGCTGGCAGCGGTGAGGTGAGCTTCTCTCAACTCCGTTTCCCACTTTGAAGAACAGCTTGTGCATCAAGTAATGCCTGCAGGGTTCATTTTAACTTTGGAGCTCTTCATACTGATGCCATACGGATAATAAAACCATAACACTCTGAATGTGTATGAAAATGTTCCCAACGATTAGATGAAGGAAACTGAACTTGAAGGAACCGTGTAAATGCGCTGAACCAAAATAGTGCATGAACCCAGAATTAAAGGTTAGAGCCACAGTATGCAACTTTTACAAAAATGTGTTTTAGCCCTCACATCCAGTTGTTAAAACTGTCACCATGTTGAAACAGTGTAATATGTGACAGATGATCTACGAGAAGATGGAGGCGTCTGCAGAAATGTACCACTCACAGTCAAAAACAACCAATCAGAGCCAGGAGGAGGGTCTTAGCGCTGTCAATCAACATTGCATATTCACTGTAATGTGCTAATGGTGCAGAAACAAACCACTAGATGATAACTGCATTGTGGTGAACCAGATGCAGTGTAGCGGAGAAAAAGTGAAAGGTTGTGAGCAACAGGACGATGATTGAAAGAGCTACGACACTAGTCCTGGCTCTGATTGGTTGTTTCTTACAGAGCTGTGTGTTTGCTAAGATGACCGTTGGAAAGAGGCAGAGAAGCCGATTTCTTTCTTTCTTTCTTTTTTGTCTCATATTACACTGTCATGACATGGTGATAGTTTTAACAAATATCTATAATCCATATTTTGTTCTTCTAAAAGTTGCTGTAATGTTTGTCCATGTGTGCATGTCTCCTCCGTTCCCCTCCTCACTCCTCTGCAGGTGTCTTCATAGTCTTTCCCGGTCAGTGCAGCAACTAAGGACCAGCTTTCATGATCACGCTGTGTGGAAGCCCCTCATGAAGGTCAGTTTGAACCGATCGCCACTCAATTTTCTGACTGAAGTAAGACTAGAATCTGTTCCAGCTGTCAGGCTGTTCACTATGAATGATGTGTTTGTGTGCAGCTGCTGCAGAACGCCCCAGATGAAGTCCTGGTCATGGCTTCCTCAACACTATGCAACCTGCTGCTAGAGTTCTCACCAAGTAAAGAGGTGATGATGTCACTTGACACTGAAAAAGTCCTCACAACCAGTTGTTCTTAGATATAGTTGATCAATTATATGTGGCTCAGTTTGTAAAGAGAGTTCATTTTAAATTTAATGGACAGTAGACCAGTTTAAAGTTGATCTGTAAATGAAGTTATTATTTCCAACAGCCCATCCTGGAGTCTGGGGTGATTGAGTTACTATGCAGTCTGACTCAGAGCGACAGCCCTGCTCTCAGGGTAAATGGCATCTGGGCCCTGATGGTAACGAGCAAACTTTTGTTTCATTATAGAATTAATTTTATAAAAAAAAAAATAATAAAATAAGAAGAAACCAAGAAATGGTGATGGGGAGAACTCCCATCTTATTTGTATACATGTGTTGATGATGTGTTTCCAGAACATGGCGTTCCAGGCCGATCAGAAGGTGAAGGTGGAGATCGTCCGGTGTCTGGGCACCGAGCAGCTGTTCCGCCTGCTCTCTGACCCCGACACCAACGTGCTGATGAAGACTCTCGGTTTGCTGCGTAACCTACTGTCAACACGCCCGGTGAGACGTACACACACATACTGAATATTCTGCTTGTGTTCCCTCACAGCTAAAACACAAAATCTTACCAAGTACTTTGGTTCTTGTTTCTACTTGAAATAAGGCAAAATTAACTTACAAGTAACTTTTCAGCAACATATAGAAGCTTGTTTTAAGACAATAATTTCTCAATATTGTTGAAAAAGTACTAGTTCCATTGATGGATTATTTCACTTGCAAGACAAATGGAACTATTACTTTTTTATCAATAATAAGGAATTATTGATTCTAAAGCTTCTATATCTTACTGAGACTGAACAGCACCAGAATAAAGACTTTTATCATCCACTTTTTGGTAGAAAGAGAGAGAAATGATGAAAACAATCAATTATGCAAATTGAAATTATTGAGCTTGTTTTAATTTATCATGTGCAATGATGATGCTGAAGCTTGTATCAGCCCTCCATGGTGCAGCGTTTTCTTCTGTTAAGATAATTAGTAGAGCACATTTCAGCATCCAGGCAGTTCAAAATGATCTACACCAGGGGTTTTCAAAGTATGAAAGAGTGAGCCCCCCTCCAAGGAGCCCAATGAGCCCCGCTCTGGCCAAAACCAGTGATGGCATAGTTACAAAACCATAACATCAATCGATACTTGAAAAAGTAACTTAGTTATATTACTGATTACTTGACTTGGAAAGTAACTAAGTTACACTAAAAGTAACTTTTTAGTTACTTTCAGCAGCTGCTAACAACAACGCTCTGCCTCCTGTGAAAATCACATTGATCTTTGCTAATACTTAATTGGAAGTTATTTTATAATGATAACATTAACAATGTGTCTCCACTGATAAGGTTGAACTGAAGAGGAGATTGTACAAAAAACAGTACAAAAATAAAAAACATGAGTAATTTGTGTGGTCCACTGTTGTCTGAAAAACTCAAAGAAGGATTTTAAAGCCCCCCGCCCCAGCCTCCAGATTCATGCACGCCTGAGTTTGATGTCGCTGCAGCTCCACAGCTCAGATGGCTGCGACACTTACCATAATATTAATAATTATAATGGTGCTAACTTGCCATTATAACTATTGCCAACTACAGGACACGTTTCTCGTGGCTGTTTTCGCTTATTCAGCTGTTCATATTAGTCTCGATGTTTGCAGTTTTCTGAGCGAACGCCAAGCTCAACGCAAAGACACAGTGGGACGGATCTTCCGGAAATGATGAACAGGAGAGACTCTTAATGACGGACAAATTCTGGGATTTATTGAGTCTCTGCTTATTTCCGAGCCCAAATGAGCAACTTCACGTTCAAAAACGAGCCCAAAAAGGCGCAACCAGCAACTCATTAAATTTGCAAGCGACTTTTAAAAGATGAAGCCCGAAAATAGTTCCAGTTTTCCACCAACAAAATCGCATCTCCTCCATTGTTTACATTTCTGTAGAGACGCCTTATTACTCACGTTGAGAATATTCAGTAACTTCCATAAAAGAATTTTGATAAGTAACTGTAGTCTGACTACTGGATTTGAAATAGCATTTGAGGTTAGATTACTGGTTACTGAAGAAAGTGGTCAATCACTGGCCAAAACATCCTCTAAGGTGGGAAACATTTCCACTGATCCCCACTCCACACGCACCCACAGTACCAACTTTTCCTAAATCCACAGAGTTGATCGTGTGCGTAAAGACGCTTTCTCATCAGTAGACAGCAAGCAGATAGCTTTTTCCGGCTTTTCCTAGCCCGCTAAGTGCTTGGCGCCCCCAGGAGGCGGCTACCCTTTGCTAACTCTCTACACCATAAAAACATAATAAAGTAGCTAATTATTAAACAAGAAATAGATATAACATTTTGTCAAATACCATCATCAATCGTATATACGTCAGATATATTGATAAATGTTCTAATCTACTAATCCAGTGGTTCCCAAAGTGTGGGGCGCGTCCCCTAGGGGGATGCAGTGCCATTGCACAGGGGGGGGGTTGGGCGGCATGGGAAGCAGTATGGATGAATGGAAAACAAAAAACAGTTAAACAAAAGTGTTTCACTGTAAAGATGGTTTGCAACCTGAAGTGTGAAATGAACTTCAGTGGAATTTGAAAACACTGACCTCCCTCTGCTCTCTCCTCATGCTGCCAGCACATAGACCAGATCATGATTTTTTCATGGGAATCATGCAAGCAGTTGATCTGATCCTGGAAGTAAGGCATAGAAAAGGTCAAAACTGGGCATGCAAACAGGATTTCTCTGCAGCACTTCATCCTGCTGCTGCACTGCAGGATGGGATTTCTACGTTTTGAGTTAAATCTGTAGTCAGCTCAGATGAAAGCACTGAGTCTTTGTTTTTTTTTGTTTTTTTGTTCATTCAGACGCTGTGCATTCTCGCCAACATCGCCGATGGAAACACAGCCAAGGAGCTCATCATGACAAATGATGACATGCTCCAGAAAATTAAATACTACATGGTACGGCCCAGTGTTGATCCAACCCAGTGTTGAACGTTTCAACACAAGCTTGCTTCATTGTTACTTTCTGATTCTGGTTTTCAGCCTCATGAAAAAAAGTTAATTTATTTAGCTAGAAACTGAATATAATATTTCGTTTAATTAGATTCGTATTACATGAGGATGTTTTGTATACCCTTATTACTCACGTTGAGAATATTCAGTAACTTCCATGATTCAGGATTTCAGAAAACATTTGAGGAATAAATCACTAATGATGTATATAGACATGTGATCAATTTCAATAGATAATACATCTGATGGAATATTCACTGAACGCCAATACAGAACCGCACAGCATTCTGGGAGATGTAGGCAAAGGAAAGGATTTAACTCCTCAACCTTTGACAGAGAGCTAAGCTAGTTGATGGCATCAATTAACTCAGTCTTTGGCTTCCTAGCAACAACTGTTGCTAAGTAACTTGGGTAGCAGCGGTTTTACGTTTTGCTACACTGCTTCATAACTACATAAACAAAAAACGATGGAGTGAAACTTTGGACAGAATAGAAAAGGTCACATCACCAGTTTGACAATTATCAGTATTGACTGATACATGAGCTGGTATGATAAGTTTTCCAGCCGTATTGTCCAGCCTGACATTTAAAATTGTGCTCACGGTTCAGAAAGCGTTGGTTTCGCTACGGAGCGGAGATGTGTGTCTTTGACTTCCTCTCCGTCCTCCGTTCCCACAGGGACACTCGAACGTGAAGCTGCAGCTCGCCGCCACCTTCTGTGTGTCCAACCTCATCTGGAACGAGGAGGACGGTAAGGACTGCTGGTAGATTCAGATTACAGAAGAACTCATGGGTTTAAAAAAAATATATGGCAGGAAAAGAGAGTTTCTGTTACATTCCTGTCACATGATTTTTTTAGTAATTTTTTTATGTACCCTTTTAAAAGTTGATCAGTTTTTGTTGTAAGGATGAAAAGTCAAAACTGGGCAAAATTCCTACATAATACCAGTCAGCAGTATAATCACGACAAAGTGAAGTTTACATATGGAGGTGTGTTGGTTTTAACATGTGCTTAACTTTTGTTTCTGTTCTCTTAAATCCCAACAATAAGTTACTCTGACATAAACTTTTAAACACAAACAGATCTGCAGCAATGTTTCCATGTTGCATGTCTAATATAACTAGAATAATAATTAATTCTGCTTTTCAATCAGCCAAAATAAAACAGCATGTTAGTTTAAATTGTGTTTCAGAGTTTCAGAGTGTTTTCACTGAGGAACATTACAGTTGCTGATTGTCATTATTGTACATTTTAAAAATGTACAAGAAAGTACATTTTTAAAAGTACTTTCTTGTTCACTGAAATCTGGTTTAAAATTTAATTACCCAGTTCCAAACAATGTCAAAAATGTGCTAGAAAGCACAGCAAAGTGTTGAGATTAATCTCAGAAATTTTCTAGAAATTTTTAAAAAATATTTCCGAAATGTGAAAATATTCAGAAATGTCCAACTTTTCTTCCCAAGAAAATCGCTGAAATTAAAATAAAAACTTCAGATTTTTTTGCAGTAATTTAATCGATCTACAATGACCCTAATTTGCTGTTGTAGAATGATTGCAGACTAGGTATTAATCGGTACCATGTCCCCACCCGAGTCTGTTTTTAAAGTAGAATCAGGTTTACAAACTCGGAGTCTTGTTCACGATGATGACGTTTTCCGGTTTGCTCCTGGTTGTGCATTAGGTTCTCAGGATCGCCAGGACAAGCTGAGGGAGATGGGCTTTGTGGACGTCCTGCACAAACTGACGCAGTCAGGCGATCCCAACCTCAGTGACAGGTGGGCCACCGAGCAGAAAACCCTTCCGCCCCCTCCGTTACCAAAGACCGTGTTCAGACCTTGATGATGATGATGATGATGTTTGTGTCTCTGTGTTTGTCAGAATGGAAACATGGACAGCAATACCGCCTCCCACTCCTCCAACAGGCAGCGATCCTCTACTACCAGGCTAACTGATGGTCATCTAGAGGACGCCTGCTGCTGCCTCTTTGGGTTTATGTTGGCTTTCGTTTTGAGACTTGCACAAAGACACCTTTTTGTTTCGTCTTGGACCTGTGGCCCACGTTTCTCCTGCCTCCCATTTTCAGCGGTTCTTCTCCGCCCTAACTCATCCTGGAGGAGGCTCCGAGCGTGTGGCTGTTTGGTTGTTGGAGAAATTAGGGAAGTTTTTTTTTTGTTTTTTTTTTCTCCTGTTCCTTTGTTTTTTTTTGCTTGAGAGGTAACTTTCTGGGGTTTGACGTCAGATTCCCATACATGCGCTCGTCTGAGGCCTCTCTTCTGGGACTCCTGACGGTGGAGATTCAGGACAGGAGAACTTCCTGGTGTTTCTTTTGGAATTTTTGGATTAATATTGCTGTTAATATTAACGTCTACACAAGGCATCACTAGCAAGGATATATTTGGAAGAAATGCCTATTTTGAAACTTTGGGTGTTTTATTTTTTTGTGGACATATACCTCGTAAATATATATAAATATATATATATATATATATAAATTTAAACATAAATATATATTTTTGGATTTTTATTTTCCCCGTTCTCAGCCCGTTGACTTCATCCTTTCCCGCTACATCTCCACTCTCAGCACAGTTGGAACTGCAGCCTGATTGGATCACTATTAAACCCTGAATTTTGTCTGCAGGGGTGAAAACTGGAAACAAATCCAAGGATCCCAGAATTCTAAGTTTCCGTTGGTGACCGTGAAGAGGCTGCTTGCACTTGGCGCCTGTCACCTCTGCCCATTGTCCTTACAGTCCCCATGGGAAATCTAGTTCCAGAGCTGGTAGTGCTTAATCTAATCAGCTCCATTATCAGTGGACTAGAGGAGGATTCACTGTTCCTATCTCTGTATCATCCCCCCATTTCCCCAGTACTCTTTTTTTTTTTCTGTGTTTGTCAGAATGGAAACATGGACAGCAAACCCGCTCCTCCCACCCTCCTCCTCCAACAGGTCCACCGTTTCCTCTCTGAAGCTAGCGCTCCGGTGTAGAACCTCTCCTCCATCTAGGGGGTTTTTAGTGTTGCCCTCTGACATTTCAAACCGTACTGAAGTTCTGATAGAATGAATGTTACAAAATGGAAAATATATGCAGACCTGCAGAAGGATTCCTTTGTGTTGTGTGTTATTTCTTCTGTAGGGAGGCTGCATAGAGTTTTTGTTTCAGTCCCAAACTTGGATAAAGCTAGTAAAAGCTGCAGTATGTAGCTTTTTTGTTTTTTTTTTTTGGAGTGAAATAAAAGTAAGTCACTGAGAAATGATCAGTGGAAAAAAGTTTTGTTTCCCTGGCTTCTCCCAGAGCTCCTAGTACTTATTAGAAACAACCAATCAGAGCCAGGAGGAGGCGGGTCTTGGCGCTGCCAGTCAGCCAGCAGAACCTGTCCTGAATGCTTGTCTGGTTAGCATGGCCACCAATGACGGTGGATAAATGGTTTTCCTGTAATGGTACTTCATTTTCCCGCCATTAGCACATTTAGCAGTGAGTAAATGAGGTTGATTGACATCGCTAAGACCCGCCTCCACGCTCTGATTGGTTGTTTGTGGTTTCTTCAGACACCAATAGTAGCTCAGAGAGGAGGTGGATGACCTTGAATTTTCTTTTTTTCCACAGATTGTCTGTCTCATACTCTGTCGCAAATTTTAACAAATATGTCTAAACAAAAAACATATTTAAAAAAAGTTACATACTGCAGCTTTGATGTATTAATTTGTAAACCCACAACATTGCAGAGCCCAACTTTTAAGATTTGGTACTAGGAAGCATATAGATGCTCCGTTTTGTCTTTTTTTTCTTTTGGTTTAATTTCTTACAAGAATAAAAATCTGGAGTTAATTTAACCATATATTTGCTTTAACCTTGTGGTGGTCAACATCACGTCTGAGTAAGGTTAAAGAACGAGTTCTTTATCGACACTAACAACGTGGCATATGTGACTGTAACTCCATATTGTTGTCTCTGACAAAGATGTCAGGCCCAAAATGGCCTCTTTTCTAATTTTTCTTAGTGTGTTTCTGGCTTGAAGCAAAGGAAAGTATCCAATGAAATGAAGGTGCTGAACTAAACATTTAATATTCTTGGTTCATCTGGAGTGAAATAAAAGTAAGTCACTGTTAATGTCCATGTCCCTACGTGCTCACTAGGTTTGACTCCTGTTCTGTTCTCACGTCGTGCCAGTGCTTCCATCGTCACACTTAGAGACTTCAGGACTGCGCCGCTTCCATGGACAATGGCTTCAGGCTGTTAACGGTTCTGAACGGCCGGGTTCTGTATCAGAGCGACGACGTCATCGCCGCTGAAAATGAGACTAAAACGCTTCGACACACACTGGTTTGCACCCAGAATGAATGGCTGTTTGGGTTTTTAGTCCCTTATGGAAGTATTCACGTGCTTGGAATTTTTCACATTTTGTCACATCACAACTAAAATATTATATGTATTATTTTTAAGATTAAAAATAGAATAGAATATACTACATTGAACACCAAAGGAAAATTGAGAAGATATTCCATCCAAAATGTTAATATTAGAAATAAATATAATCAGAAACGATATAAAAAAACCCCAACATAAAATATTTTATTTAAAAAATGCACGTGTGATAGTATAGGCAATTTCAATATGACTCAATATAAAATGAATAACAAGCGTGCACATGGAAATATGTTGATCTATAAGTAAATTTATAAATGAGTTCATAAAAACTTATAGACACTTAAGAGTTGGACATTACAAAACCTGGTAGACTGAATAGACCAGGATTGCTCAGGTCCAGTCCTGGAGAGCTGCAGTCCTGCAACTTTTAGATTCATTCGTTGTCAACAGACGAGGATCAAATGTCTGAATTCCCTCACCAGCAGCCATTCAGCTCTGAACAGGCCAGGTAACGAGCCACTCGTTTGATTCAAAGTCAGAATCTTATTTATTTTATTTTTTGGTGGCCCAAATCTTCTTCCAGTTGATCCCGACTTGTTGCAACCCACATCATTTTCATTCATCACCTGTCTCCTTGCCAACCAGATTACACCCAAATCAAGCTGACCCTTCTGGGTGCTTAACCCGAATTCAATGCCTGCTGGTTTCAAACTGTTTCTTTAAAACAAAACAAAACAAAAAAACCCTCAAAGACTCTGCTCTTACAAAACAACCCTTCTTTATTGTTGTAATGTATGTCATCCCAGTTTAAATTTGTATGTAACAGCAAGTCTGTAATAAAATACATCGGAAACCCAGCAGCCTCCACCAGGGGGGGCAGTTTTCCCTCCGGCCTGAACAGCTCAAAAGCAGGCACGTTTCTCATGCAAAAATAATAATAAAAAACATGCATTTGATTTAAATCCCAATAGAGTATCACTCCGCATTACATCTCACTGCAACCAACCCCCTCACCCACCCACCCACCCACCCACATGGCGCCCAGGATCAGAACTCCACACATTCATAGGAGTTTTGTTTTCCAGTGTGTAGAAAGTCCAAGAAAGTGTCCTCTGCTGTTTCTGTAACAAAGTGGGGGCCAGAAAGCTCAGCGTCTACGTTACAGCGAACAAAACAGACCGAGGTCCTGAGGCTTCTGTAGCGTAGTAGCTCTGGCTGAGGTCTCGCAACCCCCGGGGGTCGGAGGCGATGTCTGTGTGCTACATAAGAACTGTGAAGGGTTCCACATGACGTGCAATACCAACCCACCGCGATTCCTCTGCACAGGTCAAACCCAGAGCCTAAGTGGAGCGGAAACGTTTCAGAGGAAGGTCAGAGTGTTCTCAGCAGGTGGCATTGATGGCTTCTTCTGGGTAAAGTTGGACTGACTGAAGGGACCTGTGGGCAGGCGAGAGGGGGGCGGGGTCTTCACATGGAGAAGGCACGAATGGCTGGATGGCTAAAGCTCAGGGGCAAACGTGAGACGTACAATCTGAATATGCTTGGCTTGAAAACTACAGATGCAGTTCAATACATAAAAATGCCGTTAAATGGTTTGGTTCATTTCAGCAATTTATTTTGAGAACAGAAACTGTTCATGGTGATGTTTTGAGTTCGTTTTGATAATTGTGGCCTACAGCATAAAAAACACAAAGAATGAAGTATAGAGAAAGAAAAGGGATTTTTGGATGTGTGGGGACAATTCCTGTTTTAAAGCTGCAGCATAGAACATTTAGAAGAAATATATTTTCACATATTTGTTTAAACTGTCACCATGTTTGGACAGTTGCAACCCAAATCGCTTTCATCCATCACCTGCCGTTATGAGACAGATAATCTGTGAAGAAACATTTAACTCCTGTCAGTACTAACTAGAACCAACCGATCAGAGCCAGGAGGCGGGTCTTAGCGCTGTAAATCACCCACCATGAGGTGCTTCTCCCCCTTGCTTTCTATTAGTTGTAATGGTAAGTTGTTTCGCCGCCATTAGCACATTGAGCAGTGAGTACATGAGATTGATTGACAGCTAACAGTTAGCTTTCGTCAACAACTCAGAGGCGGAAGCGAGAGCTCCGCGAAACGCAAGTAATAACCCGGCAGGAACACGGTGCGCTAAATAATAAAATAGAATTCAACGAAACTTCGAGGAATTTTAATAATCGAGGTACTCCAGGGATCATTTCAGCCCTAGTCGGTTTGATTGGGAATTTTCTTTTGCTGCAAGCTATAGTCATCAAAAAAACACAAAAACATTTATCATATAGCCTAATATATATATGAATTTTGCTCGATAACTGAAATAACTAACTTAAAGTTACTGAGTCTAGCTTCTTGTTGAGAAGCTAGACTTCTCAACAAGTCTAGCTTGTTGAGAAGCACCTTATAGGGCATTTTAGGATCTAAACTGCAGTTTTGTTTTCCTCTTTGGCATTGATCCCAAAGGTACAGAGTACTTGAATTACATTATGAGAGAACCAGGCCTTGCTACTGTAGGGAAATGAGTGGTATGTGTGTGTGTGCGTGTGTGTGTGCGCATGTGTGTGTTTTGGTGCACAGGGGCAGATGATTGCCTTCCTTTAGAAAATAAAATCTGGAGTGAGAATGAGCGACTTTACATTCCTGCTGTGCTGACTCAAACCCACCAGTTGGGGGATGTGTGTGTTTGTCCCTGCCTCTGGAGGAGACATCTTGGTATTTAAAAACTAAAACAGATTGGAGAGGGTAAGAGAGAGAGAGACAGAAAAATGCTGTCTGGTTCTGTGTGTCAGGAGCTGAAGGCATCGACTCGCGCCGCAGTTTTGCAGGATTGTTTCTAATAATTGGTGGGTGATCCAGTGTGTGATTCTGTTAGCATAGACTGTTAGCGTAGAGAGGAAGCCTCTCAAAGCATCCCAGGCTTCCTGCCTGAGACAGACCAGTTTGCTGCTGCACCGATCGCTTTGTTCACGGTTGCATCACGCAGGAAAAACCCGCCTAGAGCCCAAGATCGTCCTCGTCGATGAAGCTGAAATCCTCCGTGGAGGTTTTGCTCTCTTCTCCCTGCCGCCCCCACTCCTGCATCTCCACCTCCTGCGGACTGGCAGAGGCTCTGGCCTCTTCGGGGCGTCTCAGCAGATTGCACCTCGCCGGAGTGTGAGCGTCTCGCTTTGCTGAGCTCCCAAAGTCCAGAGACACGGGCAGGGACAGGGTGGAGGGATGGACGGGCGCTGCGGTGGACGTGATGGGGATGGACAGGGAAGGCCTCAGCCGGTGACCCCCGGGAGACGAGGAGACGGACGAGGGAGCCGAGCGATGGGATGACAGGGGAGGGGGCGTGTCCTGAGAGGGAGGCGGGGGGAGCAGGCCTCTGCTGCCACAGCTGGTGGGCCGCGACAGGCAAGGAGAAAGAGACGATGAGGAGGAGAGGGAGACGGAGAAGGACAGCGACGGCGAAGGGGTGTTGGAGCGCAGAGCAGGCTGGTCCTCCAGGGGCGGCAGGAGGATCCCGTTACTGGGGGACACAGTACTTCGGGACACCGGGGACCCCTTTGGAGCTTCTTCCTTCGATGCGAGGAAGCTTGAGCCAGTTGCCACAGGGCTGGGTGGGGGCTGTGCTGATGCTGATGGCGAGGAATCAGGCCTTTTTGGTGAATGATGAATTGGGAGAAGGCATCGCGGCAAACCCTCGCCCTCCGGGTCTCCACTGTCCAACAGGGAGCCAGCGTCCTCTCTCGGGGGGGAACAGGGCGCCGCTGCGGGCGCTGCCGGGAACCAGGGGCTGGACTGCCCCTGGGTGGCACTGCCCTGAGGCGGGGCCAGGTTTGGCACTGCGCTCATCAGGATTGGCTGCGGGGCTGCCTGGAGGAAGGGCTTCAGCAGGCAAGCCATTTCCCGCAGCTCCTGGCTGAGGCTGGACACTTGTTTGGACAGAGAGTTCATCTGGGCGAGAAGGAGACAGAGACACAACCAGACGGTCACATCATGCGGCATCACGATGCTGCAAAACATCACTTTATTAAAGAACTCCATCAGTCCTGTTACCAGGTACCAATTCCAGCCTAAGACTCAGAACCTCATCTGAATGTTGATGTAGAAATGTTTGCCTGACGATAAAGGGACATGCTTATGCACATATCAGTTCAACCAATCAATTAAAATCATTTCAATAGCTAGTTTTGCAACAGTTCAAAGTTCTTTAAAAACACAAAAATAAGACGTAATAAAGACAACACAGTCAGCAACTGAGAAACCAGCAACAAAACCAGTACATTTGATCAAAATCATCAATACACATCAAACCTGTTGGTCAATATTCTAGTGATTGTGGGTCTAAAGCCCAGCAGGCATTCCTTATCAGGGTTTTTAGCCTGGGTTTAAAGGAACTCAGTGTTTGGGCTGTTTTTCAGTTTTGTGGAAGTTTGATCCAGATCAGAGGAGCAATAAAAACAAATCCACCTGCTTTGTTTGTTCACTTTACATGCATCAGCATCCATTCCCTGTCGGGAATCATCACGGGTGGGTATGAACTAGATCAGTTTATAAACAATGACACTTGTTGTGAATTATCACAATACGAGTAAACTAAACTGAATATGACCCGAGTCAGCATTTATTTTATAGAATGGGATGAAAATTACAATCCTGGGCTTAAAATTTCTGTCAGAAGGAAAAATGCCACAGTCATGATGCGTCAGGTCAGATCTTACCTCCTCTGTAAGCTTGGTCACGCTTTGCTTGATCTCAGAGTGTTCACGCATCCCTGCAGACAGCGGGAATATAAAAGGCATCCATATTAAGCTCCCAGGAAAGAAAGAGAGCATATACCATAGATGGGGTAAGTGTGTGTGTGTGTGTGTTTTACCTGCATACGGGGAAGGTGGAGCTGCAGGTGACAGACTGGGACTGAACTCAAACTTCTGTGAAGAGGTGGAAACGCTCTCCGTTTCGATGCCGTCCACGAATCTTTGCAGGACAGAAAAGGTGAAAGGTCAGTAGCATGAGAAGCAGGTATGACGACGTGACGCCCGCTGCAGAGAGGAGGAGTACACGTCCACCAAAAAACTCAAAAGAAATTTTGAGATTGATCTTTGAAATTTTCCAGAAAAAAACCTTGGAGGTCTTCTGAAGTCGAACATTTTGAAAATTTCTGGAGTTTAAAAAGTTGAAGAGTTTTTTAACTTTTCAAACTCAGAAATTTTTTGAATTTTTTTTTTTTTTTTAGATTACTCTCAAAATGTATGTAGTTGAAAAGTAAAAAACTAATTCTTGGAAAAACTTGGAAATGTCAGTGCCAAAAGCTCAAGATATATATATATTCTTTTACTTTTGAAACTCAGAAATTTCTTTTATTTTTTTCTAGAAATTTTCTTATATTAATGTCAATTTTGGAATTGACATTAATATAATATTAATATATAAATTTGCTAATTTGTGACTTTTGAAGCTCAGAAATTCCCTTGTTCTTTCAAGAAATTTCTGAGGTGAATCTCAAAACATCTGTGCTGTTTTTTTGAGAAACGTACATTATTTTTTTTTCCCTCTCTGTGTTCTGTACGTCGTCAGAACGTCAGTCTGGTCTGAACCGACACTGATTACTGCACAGCATCTCCCCCGTCTTCTGCTCACGTCTTAGACATCTACACAGCATGCAAACCATTCAGCTGCAGTATGAAACCCTGAACACAGCAGCAGGTCCCATATGATCCACCAGCTATGTAATCTACCGGTTGCCATGGCAGCCAGACACTGATTGCAGCACAGTCCAGTGCAGTTTCTTTCTGTGGCTCTGAGGTTGTGTCATTACCCGTTTTGTGATTACAGTGTGCACTTGCAGAGAGAGAGAGCGCGTGTGTGGGGGGGTGTGTGTGTAGGCGTATGCATTCGTGTGTTTAGGTGTGTGTGTGTTACCTGGGGCTGAGCTCAGGTGGAGCGCTGCTGAAGCTAACCACTGGTATCTGCAGGGTGGAGGGCCGTAAGTGCTCAGTGGGGGCCCTGAAGGGCCGCGGAGCCAGGAGGGGGGAACGCAGCGGGGAGCTGAGGCCCCTGCTCAGATGCAGTGGCGAGCGGGGAGCCCGGGACACGGTGCTCTGCTCCTCGTCGCCCTCCTCATCCTCACGGATGGACGGCAGCTTCTTCACCAGGCCACCGTTGCTCTCCCAGTCCTTCTGACACACAGCAGGGTCAGAGATTCAGAGCCTGACCAGAACTCACCTCACAATATAATCATCAATAACAATAACTCTTTAAAGAATTTTGAATGAATATGAGCGTTTAACTTCCCTTAGGGATCAAAAGTATTTTTTTAATTTGAATTTTGAATCATCAAACTGACTGAGTTGAAGGTGAATGGACTGCAGTGTCGTAGCTTCACCAGTAGGTGTCAGGCGAACACAAGAGTTTGTCTGTGATGATTTGTTTGAACTGCTGTTACAATTGAAAACTCCAAATTTGTTCACTGCAAAAACACAAACTCTTTCCAAGTATTTTTGGTTTACTGCAAATATCTTAGAACACTCGAAATAAGACAAAACAAAAGGATAAGTAACTTTTCAACAAGAAATACGAGTTAATAATTTCTGAATATTAATGAAAAAGTTCTAGTTCCATTGGCAGATTACTTCACTTATAATTACGCTTTGCCCATGTTGTAAGTGAAATAATCTGCCAATAGAAAAAAGTGATTTTCATTAATATTAAGGAATTACTGTCTTAAAACAAGCTACCATATCTTGCTGAAAAGTTGCTTGTAAGTTAGTTTCGTTTTTTTCTCCACTGTGATAAGATATTTGGATTGGAAACTAACAAATCTAATTGGTATGATTTTGTGTTTGTGTAGCAAACAAGCTGGACAAAGTGTGTACTCCGTTCCTTTTCTCTCTCTCTCTTTTTCTTTTTTTTAAAAAAAGGTTTTTACTTTTATTAGCTCCTTTGCTTTGGTTATCTGCTGTTGTTCAGATTCGTCAATTTTCTGTTCAATCGTAAACAGAATGCTTGTTTAAAAACCACAATAAACAGAAAGAAAAATAAAAAAATAAAATTCTGTTCACTGACGTCCGACGCAGTGTCAGGTCACCCGTGTAGATGGATTGGTAAAGCGTGAGGAGTGTTTTCCTGAGGTCGCTATATTGATCACAGAGGGATGATAAAGTGGGTGGGAGGCTCAGTTTCTGCCTCAGGCCATTTCAACTATTTCTGTGTCAGGTACAAGAGTCATGGATGGATGGATGAATGGATGGATGGATGAATGGATGGATGATGAAGTGCTGTCCAGATGTCTAAAGTCATCCAGTTGCAGTTCCTTTATATCCAGGGATTTCACCCAACTGAAAACTCTACACCAGCATCCGCTGTAGGTGTTCTAAGTTGTTCTTATTGGGATTGTTGTATCTGATTGCTGCACTGTAAAAAAACAAAAAAACAAAAACAAAATCTCACCAAGTATTTCTGTTTAGTTTCTAGCGCAAAGACACTTGAAATAAGACAAAAACTAACTTAACTAAGACATGTTTTAGTAATGTAGAGTACGGAGTCCTGCATGGGACATGGGGATTTTATTTTTCTCTTTTGCATTCCCTCGCAATAATGTACTGATCAGGTCATGCAGCATAATTGAACATTGTAAGCCTTTCTTACTGTGGCTATTGTACTCTGGTATTATGAGGTTTTTCCATGTATGATAATATCTTGTGAAATATCTGAAGTTTCATGTCTTTTTCTTTAGGATAGAAATGCACCACAAACCAGAGATACAAACAGAAATCTTCCACTGGAAAGAAAGAAAAACAATACATCCTGTTTCTGAGTTATCATCACGCAGTAATCATCAGTCATCTGACAGTGTTGATTGTCTCTCTATTGGTTAATAAAGGGCCGTTTCCATGTGCAGTTCTATCTCAAAAATATCCAGACAGACAAACATGCAGGGAATCAATCGATTTTCAATCAATTGTTTGCACCAAGGAGTTAATAATAAACACGTTTTCACCGAGCCTCTTCAGGACTGTATATATTTGAAAAGTTCAATTGACATTTGTGACTGTATACAAAATAGACCAGCATATATTGCAGTAAGCTTATTGTGAGGGAACGCAAATGAAAAAAAAAAAAAAATGTCCCCATGTTCCCAAGGGGCCTGTGTAATAGAGGAGTTGGGCTTGACGTAAATAATTCCTTAATATTGATTTTAAGAAGAGTTATTAGTTCCACTGGCAGATTTTTCACTTACAGAAAAGGAAAAATGTCATGTTTTAAATGAAAAAAAAAAAACAACACAACAAATCCGCCTGTAAGCTAATGCTCTGTTATTTCAAGTGTACTAAGATATTAGCATTGAAACCAAGAGAAAATACTTGGTAAGATTTAGTGATTTTGAAGGCCCAACACATCGTTTCATTTTGTCTGGAGATTCTTCCATTGTTACTGAGGTCAAACGACTCTCTCTCTGCTTTATTTGAGTTTATTCCGCTCGTCATTCTTTAAGAAGTTTGTTTTGAATGCGAAAGACTAATTAGTAAAGAAAAACTCGTTTCATTTTTCATTATATCAAAATTTTCTTAAAAAAAAAAAACCCAAACAAACTGCAGATTAAAGGTTTGATGCAAAATGAAGAACATGTTTCTTGCTGTTCTTGAAATGTCGCTTCGCATAAATCAAAAGAGACAATGGAGAAACTGAGTGTAGACAGAAAAATGCACTTTAGAAACATCATCCTAAGGCATTTAGGCAGTTGCTCAAAAATGCATCAGTAGGAAAAAGAACTGAAGTATTTTAGATTGTTCACATCATAAAGAGAGGTAAGAAATATTTTAGGAGCTGCATCCCACAATGCTCATTGGATTTTATCTGAGGAAAAAGTCATGAAGAAATTCAGTAAACAGCTTAAACACACAAAAACATACTTTTGTACTTTCTGAATTATTTGATCCCACTGAGGCTCTGCTACAGGTTAGGAAGTTCATTTCTTTCCTTAATAAAAAGTTTAAGCCTCTATAGTGAAAACTATAAATGTAAACATATCCAGACTCAATTATTATGTCTGGATACACTGCAAAAAAACCCCCACTAGATATCACTGAATATTTGTGGTCTGGTTTGACATAACACTTGAACTGCGACAAAAACTAACTTACAAGTAACTTTTCGACAAGGTGTTTTAGGTCAATCATTGCTTAATGTTTATGAAACAATACTAGTTCCACAGCAGATTATTTCACTCATAACATGGAAAACAATACGAACAACCTCCTACATCTTGCTGAAAAGTTAGTTGTAAGTTAGTTCTGTCGTATTTCGAGCGTACTAAGTAACTTGCCCAAGAAATTAGACGGAAAATTCTTGGTAAGGTTTTGAGTTTTTGCAGTGTTTTAGGCGGAAAAGCAGTTGGAGTGAAAACAGAACGTTTGCTCAGGCGAACCAGAACCTGGAGTGGACCAGACCAGAGGAAACTTCAGGGACCCGAAGATTCTGGTTCTCCTTCAGACAGAAACGCAGCTCCTGCTCTAACATCCAACTATTTGAGGCCATTTCATCGTTTCCATGGCTGTGTGATCAGACTGCGCAGGCCAGCGCCAAGAAGCATCAGCTTGGACTCAGAAAGCCTTTCAGGCTGGTCGCTCTGAGGCGAGTGGTGCCTTAATCTGGCTGATGTCCTTCTGTTGGTCAGTGCAGAGCAGGAAGAGAGCGTCCAGGTGGTCCGTACTGAACGCTGGGCATTTCTCAGGGTCCACTTTCCTCTGACGGAGGCAGAGGAAGGTGAGAGGAACACAAGAAATCCTCTTAAAGATACAAACTCTAACTGCAGTAAAGTTCTTAAAGTTTTGTGTTTGATTTCAAAGCTGCTTTACAAAACCACATGTTGATGCCATAATGTTTACAAGAGAAGCAAACCTTCCAAACACAAAACATTTCAGTTCATTTTTGTTTGAGTGACTCCTTCAGAGTCTAACATGGAGCTCCACATTTTTAGATATATGTTTTTGCCCTGTAACAATTTCTCTGACAATTGCACGTTGTGACTTTGGGGTGAGTTTGCTGGAAGTCCATTCAGGAAAAATCAGTGGCTGGAAAAAAAAAAAAAAAAAAAAAGCTTTTCACTCCTGAGTAATCTTTGTCTCTGTGAGGAAGTTGGACCTAACTTTGTTTGTAAATGACCTTTGAACCCTTCCCAGATTGACAGACAGCTGAAATTGCTCCTTTCAGGTCACTGTGGTTGTCTGTAAAACTCGCCTGTATCCTGCAGAGCGACGTTGATGCCCGCTGCTGATCCGCCGCGTTTGGACAAAACTGCCACGTTTAAATCAAAATCTACTCACAAGAACGTGAGACGCAACACAGAGTGATTGTCTTTCCCATGTGTTATGGTTTCCTTCTGTTGCCATGGTAACTAAGAGCACATCTACTCACTGACTTGCTCCAAATAACACCTCGGTGCACCCAGATCTGCGTTTGCTTGTAGTAAAACTTGCTACAGCAAAAAAAAAAAAAAAAAGGAAAAAAAACGAAGGCGGACATAGATCCTGTTTTTATCACCGAGAACAAAATGAAATATTTGATCAGATCTTGTTCCTACATGAACATCTGATTATTGGTTTCATTCGGATGCTTATTGTTGAGTAAGTAGACAAAAAGAAATCACAACATATATGGTGGTTTTAGTTCTTAAAAATTATATATATATATATATATTTTGACATGCAGTGCTTTTCAGCTGACGATTTTAAAACGTACAAATGAAATTATTTATAGTTTTAAATGTCGAAGCTGCTTTACTGAAAGGTTCAGACAGAAAACGAGAGAGAAAATAATAAACAGCTTGAATAAAGACGAATGACAAAGTTTGATTTGGGAGCAGTTTGAGTGTTTGGACTGAATTTTGAAACTAGTTATGGTTCCATTAATTAGAACATCTCGTATTCTCTTGTCTCCATCAATCAGTTGGCCAAAGACCGACTGCATCAGTCAGTCATCAATCTCTGTGGTGATTTTACAGAGAGATCGGATTGAACCAGAACCGGATAGAACCACGTAGAACCAGAACCAGAACCAGAATCAGAATCAGAACTCCTGATTGGCTCTCGTGTTTCTCTTGTTTTTTCTTTTTTTTTGTTTGAGCTCATATTTTTATTATCTTATAGGTAATTGAGTCAAATTACATAATTACATAATCGTTTTGAATGATTGTTTCACTCGTAAGTGAGATCTCGGATCTCAATGAGACAACCTGAATGTATAAAAGTAAAAACAGTTCTCTCTCACCCTGATCTCAGCCAAACCTTCATCACATCGTCTGGTTTTTTCGGCCATCGCCCCTCTGCTCCCCCTCCATCATCTCTCCTTCCCTTAATCAGCTCTCACTCCTTCCACTCCATCCCTGCCGGCTCAGCATTCTATCGTTTTTTTCCCCCCCTCCTCTTTCTCCTCCTCTGTGGCAGCCGGGTTTATTTTTAGCTCTCTGTTTCTAATCTTAGCTCGCAGCTCCGCGGGAAACCAAGGAGCTCCGTGTGATGCGTGGGTGTGATAAGTGTACAGTTCTCCATGTGAAGGCGTGTGTGTGTGCGTGTGTGTGAGGGTTTGTGTACAGAGCTCTTTTTTTTTCAGAGATCTAACCGCATGTGGGAAGATAAATGAAAACTCTGCACACATTTCTTGCAAGCAGGGAAAAAAACAAAAAACAAAACGTGATTTTGTTCATGTTTCTGTGTGAGTGCTGGCAGATCTCACCCTCCCTGTCATGTTCATCAATCAGAGACTGAAAAAGCCCAGGAGGAGAGAAGCTGAAGAGAGATGATGTGAGCTGGTGGACGGCTGGAGAGATCGGACTGAGAGATTGTTACTCATTTGCTCGACGAGCGACGGCTGCGAATGATCTGATGACGTTTTACGGCCACGTAGAGGAAAAAGGAAGAGGAAGTTTCCGTCACAAAAAAAATCTCTAAAATTTTGAGATTTATCTCAGAAAATTTCTAGAAAACACAAAAAAAAATGTCAAAGCTTGATGGGGCAAAAAAGCTTCTAGAAAGAACTCCGAAACTTTGAGGATAATATCAGCAATTATCTAGAAGAATGTAGAAACTTTTGAGTTTGAAAAGTAGAAAACGTTTGACTTTTGTAGCTCTTTTTTGTTGTTTTCTTCTAGAAAATTCTTGAAATCAACCTCAAAATTTAGGGGTTTTTCTACATTTCAAACAGAATTCTTTTGATTAATATTAAAATGTCTGACCTTCTTTCAAGCAAATATTAGACTTTTCAAACACATAAATTTCCAAGTTGTTTTTTTATTTTTTTTATTTCTGGGCTCAATCTCAATTTTTGTTTTTTGGTGGAATTCTACTGCTCCCCTTTTTCTCCATGTATAACAGCTTCAATACACCGTCATATTTCATAATGAGTTATATTTTTGGATCAGTCAGACTTCACACCTGTCAGCATGCCTGACATCTCTGCAGGCTTCCCTCAGGTAATCAGTAGCAGCTTTTTTTTTTTTTTTTTTCTCTTCACATGCTTATGACAGACATCTGCAGCCGCGGCCCGGTTACATGTGCAGCAGATTGCACATATGCTGGCGATGTTTTCTCTGCAGACAAACCAAAGCTTCCACTGCAGTGCAGAGAAAAGGAAACGAGATCGCTCACGTTCTTCCTCCTTTCTCCTCTTCATCTTCTCCCTGACTGGCTGCTCTATTTTTAGCGAGCAGGATCCAATCTTAGCAGCAGCTGAGGAGGGAGAGCCAGTCAGGGAGAACCCGTGCTTCCCCCCCCTCCTCTATTTTTAGCTGCAGGAGAGCTTCAAACGGCAGCACTCATCTATTCTGGTCTGTCTGTTTTTCTCCCTCTGCAGCAGCAGCAGCAGCAGCAGCAGCAGTGCTGGAGGATCCAGTGTGTGTGTAGTGTGTGTGTGTGTGTTTGATGGCATGGACTTTAAATGGAGGCACGTGTCAAACCGCATTATGAGGGTCAGATACGGCTTTTCTCCATCCTCTCTTTGGGTTTTCTCCACATCACGGCGGATATGTTTAAACAGAAATACCAGTTTTTATTCCTCTGATTCGTCCGAGTCATTTCCGACATTATTATTTTATTTTATTTATTTGGTAGAGATATTACCAAATATTTCACCAGACCAGTTTCCTCTGGTCTAGTGCAATATTATTTCGTATTAGTTCTATTGGCAGATTATTTTACTCATAACAAGATATTTTCCCCAAGTTATTAGTGAAATAATCTCAGTGGAACTAGTACTTTTTTCAAAAATCATTATTGGACTTAGTGACTTCAAACGAGCTTCTACATCTTGCTGAAAAGTTTCTTGAAAGTCAGATTTTGTCTTATTTCAAGTGTGAGAAGATCTTTACAATAGAAACCAGACAGAACTGCTTGGTGAGGTTTTGTGTTTTTACAGTGCAGCAGTCCGGCCAAACAATCCCAATAACAACCAGTTAGGATTTTCAACACCTACAGTGGATGTTAATGGGAAAAGATTCATGTAGGTGAAATCTCTGGACGTAAAGGTCAAAGGTCACAAACTACCATTGGATGACATTAGACAGCTGAACAGAACTTCATAATGAATGAATGAATGAATGAATCAGTCCATCTTCAGGTCAGTTACTCGATAATATTTTGTGTTTTTTCAGTGTAGATGATTGTTGCCATCAGCTAGAATTCATTTAAATCAGACGTCTGATTTTAAATTCTGTTCAGACGTGTACAACAATCCCCTGAACTGTTTGTTTGTAACTGGGATCCATGGCAACAAAAAAATCAGAGTCTGGGTTGTTCCGATTCACTGGGACTGAACATCCACTTCCACGCGCACACACACACACACACACACACACAACCCCCCAGCCTGAATAAAGAAAGCGGGTGTTTGTTTCCTCTGTTAGCTCGGTGGTCTCTGTGGGTGGGGTTACTCACGTCTGCGCCGTGGCCCTCCCGCAGGTTGTAGGTGAGGTCGTGCTGAATCTCGCTGATGAACTTCTGCGCGTACTCTGGGTAGAGGCGGAGCACCTCGCGCAGGCCCTTCAGGCTGATGTACTGCAGGTCGCAGTAGGTCAGCGCTTTGACGTTGGCGTTCGTCTTGATCACCTGCTCCTTCGTCAGGGAATCCGAACCAATCAGATCTCCTTTGCCTGACGGAATGAGTCCAGAACAAAAAACCAGTTAAAACCAGTTTCACTTTGAGGGACTGTTTGCTTCAGAGCTGTTTCTGTGTTGGCTGGTTTTCGCTGTTTGGGGTTTATTTGTGTCGTTCTCTATGTTCCATTTTTGCCCCTACATCTTGGTTTCTAGTAGTTTTGTATTCATTGGTTCACTACAGGAGAACTCATTTCACTCACTCAACGAAGAAAGATAGTTCAGTCAAATGTGGCTGATTTTGGAGTCAATTCCATGGAAGAGGAACAAAAGATTTCAGAGTTTTGTTCCTATATGAGCCATAAATACCAACACCACCATCAGTATTCCCCCACATGCAAATAACGACTGCAGCAGTGTAATATGGTGATTTTTTTAAACATTTTTTATGTTGAACCAGCTTTATTGGTCCATATGCAAGAAATTTCACTTCAGTTTTCAAGCACTCACCTTGTACAGACACAAAGTCTTACCAAGTATTTTTGGTCTAATTTCTGTTTTTATTACGCTTGAAATGAGACAAAAGTAATTTACAAGTAACTTTTCAGCAAGACATAGGAGTTTATTTTAAGTCAATAACTCATTAAGTCTCGGATTATTTCACTTATAACAGTGGAAAAATGTTTTGTTGTAAGTGAAATAATCTGCCAGTGGAACCAGTATTATTTTCATCAATATTAAGAAACTATTTACTTAAAACAAGCTCCTGCATCTTGCTGAACAATTACCTGTCAGTTAGTTTTCTCTCTTATTTCAAGCTTCCTAAGACGTTAGACCATAACTACGTGGTAAGAGTTTTCATTTTTGCAGTGTGCTGAAATTGTTTTTTATTTTTATCTTACTAAACTTTAAAGCTCTTTTGTGGAACAATAAACCTGCAAAAAATAACAATATTTTTTTTATTGACTCCACAGCTGCTGAACTTTACTTGTGATGGACAATTTAAAAGTTCATGTAACAAGCATTAGAGATGTTTGCAGACTGGCTACTATGAGACCAAGCTGCTGTGATGCAGCATCCTGAGAGGGATGTGATGGCCCCGGAGCCCCGGAGCCCCGGAGCCCCGGAGCCTGGCGCTGCTGCTCACCACTCAGGGGTTGGTCTCTCAAGGTCACTGCACCAAAACGTTTTTTTTTTTAAGCAGAGGGAAATTCTTCAGTGCACAATTTTATGTATCAGACAACATTTGGTTTGATCTGCTGTTAAGATAATAACTCTATAAACATAAACACACTTTTGTCTCTGAGCAGAGAGGGAAAAAAAGAGAAGAGATTTTAGTCAACAGATTTCCTTCTGTTTTCTGTGGCCTCACTGCAACAGGATCAACGCAAAAACATTTTCAGAACTAATCCATTTAATATTCCTTTTCAGCTCTGTCTTCTCCGTCAATTCAAAAATGTGTAAAAAAGAAAAAAAGCAAAGCAAAAGAAAACAGGGGGAATTACAGTGTTATTCATGGACACAGCAGCTGCTGCTCACACCGTCATTTCTTCATTCCTGCCTTTTTTAAAAATATTTTTTTTTAATCAATGGTCCATAAACATGGTTTTCAGATGGATTGTTCATAATCTGCTGAGTGATGTCAAAAAACACAAAGAAAAATAAAATTACCAGAAATGTATCGCCGTCTATAAGGGGAACCTGTAATTTGGACGCCTTTTGAAACAGACAAAAGCCTCCACAGTTTTGGGATAAAGAAGAAAATCTGACAAAAGACTCGTGGGGGCTGAGAAAAAAAAAGAGAGAGAGAAGAATGGGGGGAGGGGGAAGAAAAAGGAGCTGAGAGGAAACAGAAATGATGGAAGGAGGCGAGGAAGGGACTGCAGACGGGTGGAGGAGTGTGGAGGTGGACAGAAAGGAGGGTAAAAGAGAGGAGATGAGGTGTGTGTGTGTGTGTGTGTGTGTACACTAACACCAGTAAACCAAAGAGGGGAGGGGATCAGGAAGTGGAGCATCTGTGAACACCTCCACATCCTCCTGCTGCTGCGCCCCCACCCACCACTGCTCTTAACATGGCGGATGAGACGGGCTCTACATAATCTCCGTCTGCCTCGCCGTCTTTTTCAAATTTCTGCTCCCCCCCATCCCCCCCACACCGCCGCTCTATTGTTGTGTTTTCAGGGAGATGATGGGTGGCGGTGGCGACAGAAAGCGTTGCTCTTAATAAAGATGAAATGTTACTCGGAAGTGACATTTCAGTGCGTCTGTCTGGTTTTGGGAAGTGCAGGTGAGAGCGATGAAGGTGGGGAGCAAAAACCTTTCAAAGAAGTTCATTTTGTCAGTGTCAGTGATTCTTAGTCCTGGTGCACATTATCACTGTCAGGATCTTTTTCTTTTTTTTTTCTTTTTTTTTATTGCTCCTTTTGCTCTTTTCAAGACCAATTTCTGATCCAATTATTCACACCTACTGCTGTTAAATTGAATATAATGCAGACCAGTTGCAGTGAAATGTTCATACTGCGGGACAGTAATACTCACAGATTCAGACCCACACAGACAAATCTATGACGGAGTATTGGAGCGATTGTAGGTAGAAAAAAAAGAAAGGAGGAGTACATTTCTGCCCTAAAAACACTCAGAAATTTCAGGAACTTTCTAGAAAAAATAAGGAAATTTTATTTCTTGAAAAGTCAGAAATTTGCCAGTTATAACTTCTGGGTTTAAAAATCTGAAATTTACAACTTTCTGATTTTCTTCTGGCAAATTTGTAGAATTTTCAAACGCAAACATTTTAAATGTTTTAAACTCAGAAATTTAGATTTTTTTCTTTAAAATTTCTGCAATTAATAAATTGTTTGAGTTTTTTCTAGTAATTTTTTTACTTTTCAAACTCCAAAATGTAACAACGTTTTCTTTTAAAAAATGATGGGATTGATATCAAAATTTATGATTTTTTTCAGGAAAACTTTTGACTTTTTGTCAGTGTTGACTCAAATTTCCAAGTTTTTTATCTTCAGAAATTCACTAGGATTAATCTCCAATTTCTAAGTTGTTTTTAGCAGATCTTTGACTTTTCAAATACAAACATTTGTATTTGAAAATATCTGCTAGAAAACACAAATTTGAGATTTGTCTCAGTGATTTCTTGAAAAGAAAAAAAAAAAAAACTTGGAATCTTAAGAAATTTGGAATTTCCAAGTGTTTTCTATGAGATATCTGGGATTTATCATTAAACATTAGATTTTTTTTTTTCTTGCAAATCTTTGACCAAAATTTACTTGTTTTTTCCTAAAGCTGCTTTTTTTTTGGAAGGAATGTTCTCCTTTGTTTCTATCTACCTCGCCTTTTCTAATAGATATATCCAAAAGATGTAATGCATCTTAGATAGCAGGGGGTGTCAGAGAATAAAAGGTCAGTGTTTTCATTGGTGTCACATGCTGTTAATTCAGCTTGAACTAATGCACAGCGTCATACTTGTGATTTAGTGTGATGGTCAAAGTAAAGGTTAATTCAGGCACAAATTGACAGGCGGCTGGAGGTGTTACATCACAAGCCCTGCTCCTGGTCCATGTTTCATCATGGTTTAAATTCAATATTTAATACAATATCAGCCCAGCTGTTGATTGGATCACTGCTTCAAGAAGCTATTCTGACTTCAAACAGCTACAGCTCCACTGAAAATCTGCTTCATTTCCAAAAACATACAAACACGTAATGTAATTAAACAGCTAATTCATCAAATGAATTAAAACAACAACGACAACAACAAAAGAGTGGGGAGTGCTTCTGCTGTCCCGTTCTTATTCAACCCCCTCAGGACAAGCCTCTTTGTGACAAACACAAAATCTTAGAATTTTTAAAAAAATATTTTTTCTAGTACAAACATGTTAGAACGTTTGAAATAAAACAAGAGAGATAGAAACTTGATCTCAGACTCAAGTTCCAAACTAAAAAAGACGATCAAAATAAACAACCAAACAGATTTTAATAGCTACAATCACCTCACAATAAGATTACATATGATTTTAGATGAAAATCACATTACATGTAATAACAGACAACTGTACCAGCTGTGAATGATATTCTGTAGAGCTCAGCCGATTAACTAGCTTACCGGTATCTTTTCAGCAAGTCATTGGATAAAAAAGTTCCAGTTCCACCGGGAAATACTCTTTAGTTTAACAAAACAAAACATTCTTCCCTATTTGTAAGTGAAATAATCTGGAAGGAAGTCGAGCCGCCCCAGAGCTCGACAGGGGCACCGCCACACTTAAACGCAGCACCATGTTCTTTTCAGCTTCATTATTCTTCCTCCAGACATACAGTACCTCTGATCTGCAGCTCTAGAAAGCTCCAAGGAGTTGTGTACATTTCAGGTTTCAGCGTTTAGTAACAGCCTTCTAGTGGAAACTAAAATGCTCGGAGGTTGCTGCTACCTAGACGTTTACCAGGTGTGGCAGACAGTCGAGGGGATTTTCTGCTTGAACTGACGTTGCAGCATATTAAAAAGTGAAAAGCACCAATATGGCCAGCGGCTATCTGAATTAAGAGACAGGTGGTGTGCCGTGCTTCCACATTTTAATTGGTTCATTTCACTCTCTAAATGAGGTCTTTGTGGATCCCTGGTTTTCTCTGTTTCATAGACCATGACCAACAATCACCTGTTGGAGGTGATCATAAATCCCTGATGATTTATTGATATTTAACAGCAGAAATAAAAATGCTCGACTACCTGTAATGCCGCTTGAGTCGTGGCGCTGAAACATTTCGACATGCATGACTGGAGAAGGAGAGAGTCGGGTTCTGGTTACCAACCAGGAAAGTAGATCCTTCCTGGAAGAACAGTCTGTCCACCGGGCCGAACAAGGCCAATGGATTCCTGGGCTCTGCAGTCCTCTCATAATAATGATTCTGTTTCAATAATGCAACATCTATTTATTATTAACAGCTGCATCGCAACACATACTGCCTGTTGATGCGCCAGATCAAATACAGGCTGAGGGGCCTGGTGTTTCAAGGAAAAACTCATTCACTTTATAATTACACACACACACACACTTCACTGTACTTTTGTTAAAGTTGCAGAATAAAATTTCATAAAAAAAATAAAATAAATATATATATTTGACATATGTTGAAACTGCCAGTATCTTGTGACAGTAAAATGTGAGACAATCAGTGAAAGGATTCCTCCTGGAGCTGCTATTGCTGTCTAAAGAAACCCTCCACTACTGATCAAAAACAACCAATCAGAGCCAGGAGGAGGGGCTTACCGCTGTCAATCAACCTTATGTACTCGCTGCTAAATGTGCTAATAGAAATAGAAGAAATTTACCGTTGCAGAAAAACCATTTGTCCGTCACCATTAGCTATGCTAACTAGCATTAGCATTCAAAACAGTTTCTGCTAATGTAGCATTAGGAGCTACTCTAGCAGCCTTTTTTAAAACAGATTATCTGGTTCCTACCATATTGTCAAGGCATAGAGACAGTTTCAGCAGATATGTCAAAAATCTATATTTTATAAAACTTACACACTGCAGCTTTAAACTGAGGTCTTCATATTCACTTCCATTTTATTAACTGCATTTTTGCCTAACACCAACTCTTTTCCCAAACTCTAACCAACACTAGTCTATTCCTACCCCAACCATCACCCATAACCCAACATCATTTCCCCTCATGGGGACCAGAAAAAGGTCCCCACAAGTATCAAAAACCTGGTCACACCCCCTCTGCCCCCCACACACAGAAATACAAGTCCACCTCATTATTCCAATCCATGATGACCTTTGTATAAACATGTACATCTGCTCCAGCCATGAATGCATAAGAAGGCCTTTCAGCTCCTCTCTTATCCCCAGTTTGTTGTTTCTGTTTTCTCCTCATCCACACGGCTCTGGCTGAGGGAAGCTGCTTCCTGGATTAGCCTTACAAAGGTTCCTAGTCACATCCCAACTAATTTAGATTTTCACCAGCGGCAGCTAAAGACATCATTGTTTTGGCAGCAGCAATAGTTCATCTCAACATACCGCCTCCAATTGGATTATTTTCAGTGAGACAATATTACTGTTGATTTTACATTCAACACTAAATGTTGGATAAAGGTGAGGTTTTTTTGAAGTGATTAAGTGGAGATGCAGTAATTAGTTCTGATCTCCAGTTTTTATGAAGCTCTGACCTGATCAGATTGATCTTCTAGCTTCTATTATTTTATTATATCTCTATTATAAGTAAAAGTTTTCAACATATTGTTCTAAAGAAGTCTTAGACTTGTTCTGCCTCCACAATCTTCATTTTCAAAAACCTGACTGATTAGATAAGGTTATCTGGCTGGCTAATTTTTCTCATAATGTTGTAGAATTTAATCAGCTGTAAATTAAATTCAACATTAGAGGAACATTTCAATTCCCAAAGCATTGTTTTCTAATAATAGTAAAGGTGAATCAGAATCTCGGCCCTTTTCTCAGAATTTCAGCACTTTGATTAATTCTTTAGATGGAAGTTCATGATAAGACAAATAATGCCGTATGGTTATTAAAAACAGCATGATTAGAAGAAACGTGCTGGGTCATTTAGAGAAAGAAAAATGTACAAGATATGGATCTTCAGTTGAAACCAGAAGTTTACATACAAAGAGTAAAAAGACACACACACACACACACGCACACACACGCACCTTTTATTCTCACTGTCGGAAGTTAGATCCATCCAGATTTCCCTGAATTTGTCTGATGTGAAAATTACAGAAGAAGTTTGCTAAATTTCACAATAAGACCAGAAAATAATATGTCAGATTAATGCCAGAACCATGATGATGGTTCCTCTGCAGAGCACCAACCACTGTTTGTCCAGATATAAGTGAAAATTCTGACCCTTACTGGTAAACCCTCCCCTAAAAAACACAACAAATTAAAAATTGTTTTAAAATCTCATCAAACTAGTGTGTAACATCAACACTGGACAGATGAGGGTCCTTTAGCAGAGAGACGGTAAAGTGCTGCACTAAAAAGAGACCATAACAGGAGATGATAATACCTCAGTTGTTTTTTTTTAAAATCATTTAGTAGATGCAATATCAGCCTTTGCACCATCTTCTGCTGATTCTAACAGGAGTCCTGGAGGATAATCGCCAAGCTGCGACTCTTTCTGTGCGGCTCCACCTGGGTGATAACGCCTTTCAGCAGCAGAGAGCAAACTGCAGCTTTTCAGCAGCTTGCTTTGAGCCCTGCCCTCCCTGTTAGCTTACACAACGACCCTCCTCCTCCTCACTCCTTCATCACCAACTGTTCATTGGAGCAGTCAGGGTTGAAACCGAACGAGGTGTTGCAAAAATTATTCTAACCACCATCATTGCACCAACAGACCACCTTTATTTTTGCGGTCCACGAAACGCTCAGCTTAATATAGCTGGTGATCTAACACACACACATATACAAACACACACTGCTGGATCTCATTGGATCACTCCTTAAAGGAACAGGAAATATGAAATGTTAGTTATTCATTGAAGATAGAACAGAGTCCTTATCAGGGCCGATGTACCCGAATAATTTTCTATCATCTTGAGTGTCATCATGTCCCAACAAAGGATTTTAGCTTCTTTTTGTTTGTTTATGTGTTTAACATTAGGACACATTTTTCTAGAGGGGAAATATTTTACTCCTCTTGAAATAGAACCAAACTAACTTACAAGTAACTTTCACCAAAACATACTAGAGCTTATTTTAAGTAAATAATTATTTAATATTGATTTTAAACAGGTACTGGTTGCACTGACAAATTATTTCACTAATAACAAGGGAAAATATAAGTGAAATCATAACCTGCCAATAGAGCAAGTACTTTTTATCAACATTAACAAATAGCTTGCTGAAAAGTTACAAGTTAGTCAGTTTTGTCCTATTTCACGTGTACTACGGTATCTGCTCTAGAAAGCAGACCAAAAATACTTGTTGGCAACTCTGGTGCAAAAATCTCTGAAATCAATGAATCTTTACCGCACCGTTAAACCGCTGAAGAACAGATGTCCTTTCTGATCTTTCACGCACATATGTGACAGAATATGAGGTCCTCCATCTAGCGGCAACCCTTTTCACAGACTCACCCAGTATAGCCAGCACAGTGTTGTCCTTCAGCACCTCCATGGACCCTGAGCAGACGAAGTAGATGGCCTGCAGGGCGTCGCCCTGCCGGATGAGGAACTCCCCCGGGGCGCAGAAGGAGGTCTTGATGATGAGGGAGAGGGAGCGCAGGCATCCCCTGCTGGCCGACTCGAACAGTGGCAGCTGCAGCAACTCCTTGTTCAGGTGCATGGCGATGTCGGCCCGCAGCTCGTCAGGGAAGTCCTTCAGCAGCTGGGGAGGCGGAACAGCTCACATTTAACAGCTGCACTGTCTAAAAACATCACCAGAGGGTTTTAGCTAACTGAGTTAGCCCAGTTAACTAAACTGAGCTAACTCAGTTTAGTTTAAAAAAACTTCTAAAAAAACTTCTTTAATATTAAGACAGGAGAAAAGACAGTAAAAAATGATGAAGAATTGAAAAAAAGAAACCCTTAAAATGATTTACTGCAGTAAACGATTAATCAGTTATTCTGATGATTAATTGATTAATTGTATAAACCGTTGACGCATTCTACTGAAAGGGTTTATTTTTACTGAAAAGTCTCAGACATATTGCTAAGATCCCAAAACACTCGCTGCGTCTAAATAGAACTGATGTGTTAAGAGAAAGTATTTCTACTTAAAAAGGTATATATTCAATTTTAGCTTCTCCAACCACATACTTAAGCAGTATCCAATATAAATTTGAATACATTTCAGATGTCCTACCTTATTATTTCTAAAAGCAGCAGCTATTTTCTTGCCTTGGTGCCCAGGTCTGGCCCAGGTAAAGCTCACAGAGCGCCAGTAGACACATCCTCCTATCTGCACAGAGCAGCTACCAGTGGAGTTATCTCTGTTGCTTCTCTGATTAATGCCTTTCCTGCTGAGTCTGTGGGTTTTGGTGGATGGCCCTTTCTTGATCTCTAATTCAGCATGACTTTGTCCTTGACTTATGGGAAAGTTTCCCCAGATGCTGCTCGTTGGGGCTGTCGGTATGTGGACAGACTGAGGTTTATGTGTTGGACATTAATACAAAAGATAAAAGTTCCTTTATTGATTCTTATGTTTTGTTATGGGGATGGACAGTGGAGCAAATGGTAGCACTGTTGCCTTGCAGCAAGAAGGTCATGGGTTCAATTCCCAGGATTCCCCAAATTTTTAAGGTCCAACTCTTATCTCACAAAGCATGCAAGTCTAAAGCTGGGATTGGTCACACATTTTTGGAAAGGTTTCCATCAGTGTCTTGGTGTTTTACCTCCCTGAGCCAACCTAATTAGCAGAACATATTTGAACGGGAGGAATTAAACTAATTCAAATTACATGCAGTTACTTCTGCATTGCGATTTATGTACCCTGACATTGACTTTCAATATAACTAGGTGCAATAACAATAAAGTGAACTGAACAGAACAGATGAGGTAATTAAAGGAATGATTTCTCATAATATTTAGCTAATTTGTAGATGGAAGTTGGGCACTTTTTTTCCCCTAACAGTTTTGTGAGTGCTTGTCTTTAAGGGCTTATCGTATTATGAAAAATCAACTTTTTTGAGTTTTACACCATGTTATACTGTCATCCCCCCAACAAAAACATGCCTGGAGTTTTACTTTGAGTCTTTCAAACGTTAGTGTCTTCTCCAGTGCTAAGACGTTTTCTATATATTTGGTGTTTGAATTATTAAAATAGACAATGTAAGTCTTTTATAGAGTATCTTGAGTATTTGGTGATTTTAGCTTTTCGCATGTGGTTGTGGTCACTAGCTCCCGTGAATCTCATGGATCCACTGTACTTTGAAGAAGGCCTTAATGATTGCAAATCATCATCTATAATATTTCTTTGAGGAATTTGAATTAATATCAACTACCACAACATTGGATTTCCCTTTGGGATCACTAAAGTATTTTTTAATTTGAATTTGAAAAAGGCACACAGATATTGCAATGATTGTGATTCGAAATATTGTGGACATCTGCTGAAGAGGTCTATATAAAGGGTTTTTGGTACTATTTTTACTGAAACATCTCAGACATGTTGCTATAATCCCATAACACCCACTGAGTTTCCATTTACCACAAATTTGCTCAAATTGGAATTAGAAAAATAAATTTGCTCAATGGAAACAAGCAGTTTTTTAAAAACCTCACGTTTTTTAGTAAAACATTTTTTTTTTTTTTTTTTTAACTAGGATGAGGTGGTTTTTCAACCATATCGAAATTTATTTACTTCATGAAACTGCGATGGAAATTTTTATTTTTGCATCACACAAGTCACATGATCAACAACCGGATGTTACTACTGGCAGAAACTACAAAGAAGTCGACAGGAAGTGGTAGGAGGATGACGGTGCCACATGCTTTTTAATGACTTATTGCACCAACAAACGTATTAGTGTGATTTTAATTGCGTTTCTTATTGAATGAAAACACTACAATAGAAATATTATGTTTTTTTGGCATTAGCAGAATGTAGACAACATTTTGTGCACATCTGTAATGGAAATGCAGCCACTGACACATATGTTTCCTTTAATGTGAGCAGAGTAGCGTGCCAGGTGTTAAATGTACCTCATTGACGTCTATCCCGTTGTTAACCGACCAGGTGGTCTGGAAACACTCCAGCATGCGTTGTTCCAAGGCTTTGGGCAGCCGGTGCACCCTGATGAAGTCCTTCAGGTCCTTGGTGCGGGTGTGGTACAGCGAGCGGCGGGAGTACATCCTCTGGATGATGGCGGTCACGTTACCAAACACCACAGCGTGCATCAATGCTGTGGGCAGAGGTAAGCTTTCTCGTTAACTTCGTCTGGTTAAGACGAGGGACAATGTTTGGAAGGACCACAGTTTCAAAGGTCTCACAGACTCAAAGGTCTCCACAAACCTGGAGAATTTAGAATGTCTAGATTATGATTAAAAAATAACTCTGAAATGCAATAAATCTTTTGCATTGTGCAGACAGAAAAAGCTATTTTAAAGCTCCACACCTCCCTTTCTATTCTACAATGGCTTACCAGGGCCATTGTAGCTCGGAAAAAAGAGGTGTACATTTCTGCCAAAAAACTCACACTTTTGGATTCATCTCAGAAATTGTCTTACAATAACAAGGACATTTCTGAGTATAAAATGTGGAAAATTTTGCTTGGAAAAAACTCGGAAATTTTCAGGTTAATCTTAGAAACCTTTAAGAAAAAAACTTGGAAAGGTCTGAGTTAAAAAAAAAAGGCTGACTTTTGAAACTCACTAATTTCCTTGTATTTCTAGACGATTTCTCATCTCACTCTCAAAGTATTGCAGTTTTTTGGAGGAAATGTACTCATGTTTTTTGACCTATCTACCACAGCCCTGATACGCCACAGTACTATTCTGATGGTTCTTGATATTGTAGTGAAACTTTCTCAGTGGTCCCTTGCTTTGAGCTTTGCTGTGAACCGACCCACAGCCAATCAGCAGCAGAGAAAAAGTTAAGCGAGCTAAAAAGTGGCAGAATCAGCGTCAGATCGCAGGACATCCACAGTTCACTGACAGACTAGAGACTGTCCCCTCAGGCAGATCAACCTGTGGCACATTTAGGCAAACTCTGACTTTAAAGCGTCTCTTGGTTGCAGCACAGAGCGCCTGTGGGCAGCAGCTCGCCACGTAGATTCAGACGGGCTAATGAAGCTGCAGCTTGTTTTGACAAGTGATCATGATTTGATACAGTTACTCTGATTCCTCCATGCTGAACAGGGCTTAGGATAAGTTCACATTTCTGTCTAAAATCCAGTATGTTACCGAGTGAAATTTATCAGATTATTTTAACCATGACATGCTGTAACCTGCTACTATTTTGACCCTCTGGCATATTATAGCTGAATCTGAATGTTTTGTATTATAATTGGACTGTATGTGACTTGAATGTTCGACCTGACAACTGCTATGCACCCACTTAAATGGAATGAATAACACCAAAAAGTACAATTGAGCTTATTTCCCTAGCATCAACTTAAATAAACCTGCAAAAACATCAAATCTTACCAAGTAATTTTTATCTGGTTTCGTGTGTAAATATTTTAGTACACTTTAAATAAGATAACATTTAATTGCATGTAAACTATAAGAGTCAAAAATCCTTTAATATTGATTAAAAAAAAAGTATTATTTCCACTTGTAGATTATTCCACTAAGGGGAAAAAGGAATTACTAAATTAAACAGCCTCCTTTCTTGATGAACAGTTACTTTTAAGTGAGTTTTATCTTATTTCAAGTATTAAGCATTAATAGTGTATTAAGGAACAAAAATACTTGGCAAGATTTTGTGTTTTTGCAGTGCAGGTTGTAATTTTCTTGTTCTAGTACTGATAGGATACATTATTGAGTTTTTGCTTGAGCTTTAATTAAAATATGCAAAACTATGCAGCATTTGTATCAAGATAAGTAACTGTAGATCTTAGTAAAACTTTATTGGCTTCGAGAAAAGCAACAGGGCCAATTGATATGATGTCAGTAGTATTTTTGTAATTAAAGAATATATTTCTAACTATGCAGAAAGAAAGTCTCATATATTCCATTTATATAAGAAAAAATGGGCATGTTTTAAGTGAAAATACTCTATTTTTAAGGCAATTGTGGCTTCATTGAGGTGAGATACTTTTACTTGTTTCAGAAAGTCTTGACAAGCCTCATTTTCTTGTTCTGTTGGCCGATAAGTTTTCTCATTTTAAGTAATGTATAGCTTATTTTGGAACATTTTTTTGAAAGGCGAGTTTTTGCAGTGTACCTCCTATAAGCATGGTGCAGATGGAGAAGATCTTCTCTGAGTCGGTGTTGGCAGAAACATTCCCGAAGCCAACGCTGGTCAGGCTGCTCAGAGCAAAGTACAGGGCCGTCACGTAGCTGCTCCGGGTCGACGGGCCCCCGCCCAGCATCTTCAGGCCCCCCGAACCTGAAATGTTCCCATAGTCTTGGCTCGAGTTCCAGGTGCCCTGCCCCGCGACCTCTGACCCCGACGCGTTCCACTGGGTGCTGTTGGCTGGGAGGCTGCTCACTGCGGGTGGGGTCTGTGTGGTCAGAGGGGACATGAAGTACGGGGTCCCCAGGCGCTTTGCCAATTCATAGAGCCAACCTGTGAGGAGAAAAGGCAAAATATACACACTGCAAAAACACAAAATCTTACCAAGTATATTTGTCTCATTTCTAGTGGAAATACCTCAATACACTTGAAATAATCAAAAAACTATCTTAAAGTAACTTTTCAGCAAGAAATGAGTTTGGTTTAAGTTAATAATTCCTTAATATTGATAAAAAAGTACAAGTTGCACTAGCAGATTATTTCACTTAAAACAAGACATTTTTCTCATAAGTGAAATAATCTGCCAGTGGTTCTAGTACTTTAAATCAATATTAAAAAAATATCGGCTTAAAACAAGCTCTTATATCTCACTGATAAGTTACTTGCAAGTAAATATTGTCTTATTTCAAGTGCATTAAGACATTTACACTACAAATGAGAACAAAAACACTTGGTAAAATTTTGTGTTTTTGAAGTGCACACCATGATAAAAGACTTGGATTCATTTCTGAGTCTTTTCCATGAAAAAAGATGAAGTATTTTCAGTTCTTTCTACTCTACAATGAAAAGCCACCTTTGAAAAAAATATTAGTTGCAAGTTAAATTCAACTTCAACCTGAATTCAGTGGCATAAAAAAAAACATTTATTTCAACTTAATGAGGACATGTTCTCTCTTTAACTCTTTATTTTGTGCAGGTATTCATAACTCTGGAGCGATTTTTGCTCCATTACTAAAATATTGAATATATTTTACTGGGATTTTATGTGACAGACGCACAAAAAGTAGTGCATAACTCTGAAATGGAAGGATACGTCATTTTCTCAAATTTTTCATAAAAGGCGGGACTACATCCAAACAGGCGTTTTGAGCAGCTGAATGGTTGCCATGGAGATTAAAGGACTTCTTAAACATGCACGAAAGATCAAAGCAACACTCCAGGTATGTTTTTGATGAGTGGATAACATTATAACATGATGTAAAGGTAGAGAAAAAATTAATAATGATACATTTTACTTAACACTGCCCCTATAAATTTCTATAAATTGAGTAAATAAATAAAGTTTGTGGTTGTAGGATAACAAAATGTGACTAAAGTTATGCGTAGATCAGAAGGCTGTAAGAACAGTGCTAGAAAACGCGTCCAGGATGAGCAATATGAAACACGCAAAACATTTAGATAAAGTCATCAGATGTCCTCAGTGCACAGGAACAAAAGGAAGAAGGAAAACGCTGTCATTAGAGAGTAAATGAAGGCTGTAATAAAACCCAGCGGAGTCTGTGACAGCAGCAGCAGAACGCAGTAGAGGGATGTTCTGATAAGAATCACACAATGCAATATGGATGAGTCTATTTATTGATCCCCGGCATCCAAACCTCCAGGGAGTGAGCTTTTGTTCGCCCGCCAGCATCAATAAGCAGAAGTGACAGCGGAGCGGCGAGCGGATCCCCACCAGAGCTGCTAAACCGTCGACATCGGAGGATTTAACACCTGAGTAGTTTCTTGATTACATCGTCATTAGTGCAACTTAACCTCTGCCAAGCTCTGAACACACGGGCCTGTCTGGATGTTTGTTTCACCAAAGTGTGAGCAGATGTGGATTACAAGGGGAAAACCCAAAACTGATTGCTGATTTTAATAGAGGACAGTATCAGTATGTGACTTTCAGATCACTGATCAGGTTATCAGCCCGACAGCTGCACAAAACCTGTTCATTTATTAACAGGGCCTAAAAAAAAAAGCATTCATATGGGCGTTTTACGCTTATTGATTGTGATTATAAATCAATCACAATCAATAAAATTACTAAGCAAACTCTGAAAAACTGCTATTTTACTTTTGGGATTAATAAAGTATATTCTGATTCTGATTGAAAAATATTGAAAGAACAATATTTGACGTGAAATAATTGATTGCTAAAATACTCTCCCCATGTAAAGTAACAGATTTGTAGATCTAACTCTCTGAATGAGTGGCTTACAAAAGTCAAAGCAAATCAAATAATACTACTAATAATAACAATAATAACATATCAAATAATTTTTTTGGTCACATTTTATTAATACTGTTTGTCTCTGAACACTCAGCTGTTCAGAGACAAACATGATCTGATCTTGTGGAAAGCTTTTCTTTTTCCTCCACTACATTATATTACTCTGTCATCCTGAGATTTCTTTATTATTATTATTATTGGTTTTCAAGCAAAGAACAACAACAACAACAACAAAAATCTAAATATTATCAATAATAAAAAAAGAATCATGCACAGTAGATACTAACTGACTGGATATTACTTCTTGTTGAAGTAGTATGTGTTTATAACTCTATAAACGAGGGAAATAAAGTTGTAAAAATTGAAGCTGTTTTCAAAGCTCTGTGTTTGGTCCTGTGTTGGTTCTGCCTCTGTCCATGGTGCTGATGTCTCCTGTCCCTCTAGTTAGGTGGAGTAAACTTTCTCTTTCAGCTGTCTGTGTACTGAAATCTGTTCAGTGCTTTGCTCTTCCAATATGAATTTCCACATATTGCTTTCAGGTCCAACATGTTCTGTTGGCTCAGGTCCTGTTGGGATTTAACACACTGTCTTTTTTACACCTCTGTCAGATGAGCTTACAACCAGTCTTTCCACTACATTTTTGCTCAGTTAATTATCACCTTGTATCTAATTATGTGCTGTCTATATACACCGTGCGCTCACTGGTTGCCAGATTTTTTTCTAAGTCTAGCTCTCAGCCTTTTTAGAGGTACGATAAAAATGGGCTCCATGTTTCTCATCCAGTGCAGTCTGGCTTTTTGTGGCACTTTCCTGTTATTGTCGACATGTAGCTCTCTGCTGAAGTGAGCTAATGCTGCTGTTTTCAGTTGATGAAGTGAGTGCTTAATTAGATATGTGGTCCATTTACAATTTAGAACAAAGGTTCTCAAACTTGCATGAAAGAATCAAAACAACATTTAAGGTATGTTTTTGATGAGGCACTAATATTAGAAAATGCAGTGATGTCGGGTCAGACCAGGCCTGTCATCATAACAAATTTTGCTGGACAATAATTTGTCCAAGAAATTATTGCGATAAACAATAATATTGTTGTTTTGAGACCATTTTCGAGCAATAACACATTCTTACAGATCAATAAACGTTCAATTTTGATGAACTTACCACTGGAACTGGAAAACATTTTAAATACCCCAAATAAATAAACAAAACAGAAACAACAAATAAAATGAATCATGTAGTCTCTGTAAACAAAGGTATCCTTCAAAAATAATGGCCGGTCAAGACTAAAACACGAAACTGAAGACTTCCATCATCCATTTTTTTGGTAGAAAAAGAGAAAAACAATTTATCATGCGATTAATTGATTTGTTGAGTATTTTGACATGGCTGGGTTAGAGGTCGCCTAAGTGTTACAGACTTGAGGAGAAAATGTTTCTTTCAGTTTTTCGAGGGTGTGAGATTCGACTCTGAGTTGAAGACAAATATTGGAGACTTGGAATAAAAATGACTTGTGACCACCTGCGGATGAAAGTCAAATCAGTTCCTTCATATTTCTGTGCACCAACCCTTCCTGCCACTTCAATCTGTATTTGAAAGGGACAAAATCCACATCCCAAGATGTGTCTCCTGTATCACACAGGATGTATTGCTTCTCCACTGGCTGGGTGAACTCTTAACCACACGCTACGGCTCTGCAGTCTGTAAATTATTGATGAGAAGACAGCAGCAGCAGAATGCTGTCCAGTGACTGACAGACTGAACAGTCCAGCGTATTCTTGCTCTGATATCAGTCCTCCATTGTGAATCTCAGCTGGTGGCAGGGAAAGGTCAGGCCGCAGGCTGCTCTTTGTTGTCCCCTGGATTACCTCGGCCTTTCTGAATGGTCAATTGAGGCTCTGCTGACATGAACCGACCGCAGAGCTGCGGCGCGCCACCGCTTCACTGAAAGGACAATGACAGATCGGACGGTGCGAATGGATGAGATGGGAGACTGAGAGAGGACGATACGACGGGATGCGCTGAAATCAGAGAAGAAAAGGAAAACACGGCGCGCCGCAGTCCACAGATCAGAGAACAAACTCATTTTCAGCGTCTTCCGTGTTCTTCGTGTCGCTGCTAAATATAAAAGAGAAACAGAAAGCTTGAGTGTCGCCTGAGGTCACAGTCAAAAGGATTCAAGTTTGCTCCTTTCGCCCTTGGAAACTCCCTGTCTGTGTGTCTGTACATGTTCATCAGACTGTGAGTCAGGGTTTCACACCGCCTGCAGGACTTCACGTTCTCCACTGAGACACGCTTGTGGAATTATAAAGTTTGAACCACAGATTCTTGATTTGTCTTTAAAGCAAGTCGAATGTAGCTGAGAAGCAAACATGAGCAGGACTTTAGGGAGGAATGCAAAACAGACTGAACTGAAAACAATGCTAATGGAAGGAGGACAAAAAACACCAAATAAAAAGTAACAAAGGATATGAAATGCTTTGCAGGCAAAGGAAAAAAAAAAAGACTAAAAATGTTAAGGGAGTTTTTTTCCACAACTGCCTTTTCAAACACCAAAAACCAAAATTAAAGAAAGTAGGGCTGGACGATATAACTGTAAAACGTAGAAGATGTAAGTCTTTCATGTCAGCCAATGTCAATAACACTGGGTTAGGAAAAATATTTTTTGGAAGTTATCTACATTGTTTCAACTGAATTATGACTATGTTGCACCGCTGAACATAGTTCCTGAATAAGGTCAGGTTTTTATTCTAATTTGGTTTGGAGAAATCGGATCTTCTGACTAAATCGACAGTGATTGGTCCACACAGGAACAACAGAGAGGAGGAGTGTGTGGAAGGAGGTTCATGGAAAAACATTCAGACGCTGTGCCTTCTCTGGTTTTATTGTTTGATTTGGTTTTTATAATTACACAAGCAAACACAGCCAAGATAAGTCAAGATTCATTTAATTTATGTGAGCAAAGTTTTGATCAGACTTTATATATATATATATATGTAAAATCAGGATTTTACCATAGAAGAGAATAGATCTTTAACATTCTTTCAACGTGATCGAGATTAGAAGTGCAATTATAAAACAGTTTTTTTTTTCCTTTTGAGAACAAATGGATGAACAGCAATGATAAATGATGAGTGATGAAAAGGAATATTGCCCACATATTATTTGAGTGATTATAATAAAACTGACAAAGAAAAATACCAGTGTTACCGGTCAATGTGTTTTTCATGCTAATTATCACATCGTATCCTGTATTTGGCCAATTTTATGAAAAAATGATAAATGATTATGGGTCTGTTCAGTTAGGGCTGTTCAAGGTTGTAGCACATAAACAGTTTCATCAGATTTGATCTTGAGGCAGTTTTTCAAACACAACACTGGATGTTAAAACGTACAGCTGAGGCTCTCGCTTTGACGATGATGATGAAATTTATATTGTGAACATGTAAGCAACAAATGTCAGCAGAGTAAAATAAGATAAGAAAGTAAAAATAGGAATAAACATCAACATAAAAATAAAATTGTAATGTTCAGTTGGAATAGGAATAATTAACTTCTTATTAAATCAAACCCCCAGTTGACTCATCAAGCAATTCAAATGCTTCCCATGTTATAAATATTTATATATAATTTGTCCTCTATGTCACAGTTATCTATTCTGCATTTTCCAGAAATGTTCAATTAATTTGCTGCCATGCAGTCTACAGCAGTTCTGCTAACTGTGTTCAGTCAAAGCAGCTTAAGTTTGTAGCCGCACAGGAAAGAAGTTTTATGGTGCATTCATCATTAAGCTTTCAATATTTCAGCAGCCAAATCAACTTCTTTTAAAGCTTCATCATGTGATAATGTTACTCCTTCATCAAAAACATATGTGGAGGGTTGCCTTTATTCTTTCATGTTTGAGAAATCCTTTAGTCTCTCTGGCAACCAACTGTGCAAAGTGCCTGGTTGGACCTTGCACCGCCTTCCAGGACAAAACTCCTCTGAGTTTCCAAGCTTCCGCCTCTCAGAGCCTCTCCTGACTCATGATGCCTCCATCCAGCTCCTTCAGACTAGCCAGCAGCAATTAGCAAACACCTGGTGAAACTGTGCATCAGTTGAGCTCATTATAAGAGCTACTACTCAGTGAAATGCTGGTAAAAATGTTGTTAAAGGGTTAATACAGGAGCCATGTTGTGATGACTTCCTGCAGGGGGAGTTTCAGAAAGATCAGGAGTTTCTTAAAGAGACAGAGGCCCAATTTCAAGGCGTAAAATTACAAAGTCAAATTTCTTTTAAGCCAAATTTCATATATGCCACCTCTTTTGTATCAGCTCAAGGTAACATAGTTACTTGATTGTGCTATAAAATGCCACTATGTACCTGAAAAATACATAACACTGCCCCTTTAAATTTGTAAAATGTGTGAAAAGCATGTCTCATTTTTCTTCCCCCCTCAGAATGTGGTTTAGCATTGGCCATGTGCATACAATTCTAATAAAATACATCCAAAAGATAAAATTGACAGTGAACTGTATGTAAGTTAGAACTGAAGAACAAACATGCATGGATAGTAAAAGGGCCCGCTCACCGATGTCCGAGGAGCCCAAGCTTTCGATCTCCTTGCGACCGATGTAGTACCAGACACAGGCCATCCAGTGGGCCAGCAAGGCAAACATGGACATGAGCAGAGTCAGAACCACGGCGCTGTACTGCGAGTAGCGCTCCAGCTTCTGCAGGAGCCGCAGCAGCCGCAGCAGCCGGACAGTCTTCAGCAGGTGGACCCTGAAGTTCTGCACACAGGGGCACAACAAGAGGTCAAAAGGTCAGTCTGAAAAACAAACAAGTGTTCTAAAACAGAGCAATGACAACTATTTCATTTATATATCAGCTGGATGGATTGATTGATGGAGAATCCGATGTTTTTCAGCTTCTAATAAAACTGAACAATGAGTCAGTTAGCATTTAGCTGAACTAATTTAGCCCTCGGTTCTTTACCTTTTAGAATTCTTTGCAGGTGAGCGAAACTAATTAGAGAGGAAATGTGTTTGTGTGCAACAGCAATATGAAAGAAAGGATGATCCAGTCATTTGAGAAAATGGGACTGTGTACATTAAATAATAGTCAAGAGACTGTCTTTTGTAAAAATAAATAATAATATTTGTAGAGGTTTAGGTTACACAAGTGAACTCACCACAGTGACATTGAAAGCGTAAAGCAGGTCAAAGGGCAGGGCAGCAACAAGGTCAACAAAGAGCCAGGTGGTGACGTAGTGGACACAGATGGAGCGGGCGTCGTAGACCACCTGACCCGACGTGCTCACAAAGGTCGTACGAAAGTTCAACATGATGTCTGAGGACAACAACAACAACAACATGCTGTTAAAAAAACAGATACATGCTAACAATGTTCTGCTAACCTTTTATGTCCTAAATTTAAAATCTCCGACTAAATATTTTTGCTTATTTTAAGTGAAACGCAGTTCTTTAACTGTCCTGTGAGTAAATATATATTTACCTCTAAACTGTAGATTAGAACGCATCAGACAATAGAAACATGCCTTGGTATAAAAGTAATTGAGTTAGAACAGCTGGTCAGATCACTGGGGTGAAACTGTCTTAACTGCTACACACAGTGTCTCCGAAGGCGCGGCTTCGTATTTTTCTAAGGTAATTAATTTCTTCTTTGTGGCTTTGGCTCCTGATGATTATGATAAGCAGTTGATATGATTTTATGTATTTGATTGTTTGAATAAAATTCTGGATGATTGTGAAGTTGAACAGTGACTCTTCTCCAGGTGGTTTCACTTTTACACACGACGAGATAACAACGAGCAACAGGTAGTAAATATATCTCCTTTCTCAACACTGGCAAGTTGTATTCGCAATTTACCATCAACTAAAATATTACTCCTCAGATTAATTTCACTCCCTGCTACGGCGGGGAGTGAAATTACAGTAATAACCCAATATTGGCTGGAAAGCGCAACATCTCCCCTTTCAGAAACTGTGAGAGTTTTTCAAATAGTGCAAAATGTGGCAGAATTACAGTACTGCAAATTTGGCTGGAACTCCAGCGCCCCATTCAGGACTTAAAGGGTTAAAGAAACAAATCAGATTAGCGCTGTATATGAGAGTATCCAAAAGAACACCAGTAGCTCTTTCTTTTAAGATCTCACATGATGAGGTTTACAGGGAACACAACTCATTCTGGAGTGAACTTAATACATACTCCCAACGTTTTAAACCTGACATTAATGGTGTTTAATCTGACAAAATAAAACCAGAGGCTCATGTGATAACCATGAAAACTAATTTTCTTGCTCGTCTAATTAGCCAATTTTTGGCCAGTAACTTTGCAGCTGAGAAGCTGGAGTTTCATGTATTCTGTCATGCTTCTTTAAATAATAATAAGAAAAAACATCAAATGCTATTTTTATTTGCGTAAGTGAAGATTTTATTTGTCTGCATGCCAGACAAAAATCAATAACATGCTGCTTTAAAAGGTGCTTCTGTGTGACAAACAGTCTGAATACGTCACATTCAGCCTCACTTTCCTTCATCATAACAAACATGTTACTACATGGTAATAAATATCACGTGATTACATAACTCATATGCTCATTGGTGAATGACTTCATGAATGACTGAAAAATAGTTCAAGTTGAAGCTGTGAACATAATCTCAGAATATTTATATTTCTTTATTTTTATCATAGCTGAATAGAATCTAGAAGTATTCGTGTAAAAGACAAACCGGAACAACACTGCTGCCCAAAACTTTATGAGTATGGTGGTTGTATTTCCATTCAGCTAAAACTATTCCATCTTTCTTCTTTTAGGTACGAGTAGCTTTTATTCATCAGCAGCTGGACAGGAATGTTGTAGTTTCTGCACTGAGTCTGTTGGCTGATATCTCAGAAGACAGACAGGCAGGAAAAACATCACTGCTGTGATTTTGTTCAGCATATCTAAGTTACATAATGAAGCCTTTAGTGTAGACTCAGCTTTAGTTTAGAGATATGCACATGCTAATGGCAATTTGTATCCACACTATGTTGTGGGTTTCCATTTGTTAAAGCAAAGGGAAAAAACCCCCCCCAACGTTTATGTTCTGTTTTTACACAAACTTTTATTTATTTGAAACTTTTTCGGTACTTCTGTTGAGCAATGCCCAAACGCCAGCATCAGTAAACAAGCAAGCCCTCATTAGGATGAAGGCCAGAGGGTGTTGGAGCAATTTGGGTGCAGTGTGTACTTTTACTCTTCAGCAACATATCTGCCACGTTTTAGCTTTTAGTGATTTATATGAGTTCAGATTCAGGTTGAATAGACATCCTCAAAGCGCTTTTAAAGTAAGGATTCGGTGCACTATTTTGAATTTATTGTAAGTTACGTGTCGAGTGAATGTGACTTGAGATACGAACAAACACCACCATAAATATTTCATTAAATCTTTTTATTTTATGCATTATTATTAGTATCATTGATATGACCACTCCTCTAGATAGAATGGTGATGAATTCAGGAAGTCATCAGAACATGACTCCTCCTGTAGTAACATCAGAACGTGTGACTCGCGTGATGCAAAAAAAAGTGTTTCCATTGCAGTTTTGCTAATTAGATCTATTCTGATACGGCTGAAAAACCACCTCCTTCCAACTCAAAAGCTTTTTATTGAAAAGCGTGGATCTTTTCAAAATTACCACGTTTCCATTAAGGAAATTTATTTACATAATTTCAATTTGCCCAATTTTATCACCCTCCCACTCTTAAGAGACGAGGGTCACTCAGAAACTCACAAGCCTTTTCACTCTGTGTGCAGTCCAGCAGGGTCGTACTGACCCTGCGCGTGAAGTTTTTTTTTTTGTAAAATCGCAGCCCCGCTGTCAGACTGTGACATTTTCCTAAGACCATCAGAGTTAATGGAAACTCAGATAACGAGCCGATTTCCGCACTTCAGATGAAGCATGAGTCCACTGGAACTAAGAAAGAGAGAAGCTTGTCAGTTTTTCCAGATGTTTTCTTTGATCAAAATTAATGTTAACTAAAAGAACAATATACAGAAGCGAGAGTTCAAGAACATATCAGCTTCAGATCATTTAGTAGAAACATGTTACCATACCGAGGTAATAATAACACACCTCTGTTCATATTTTGCTATTCAAATTTCAACTGCTCATTATCCTTCAAAGTGCAACTCTGTTTACTGAGCATAAACAGGAAGTTTATGCTCAGTAAAAGTGAGCTACCTGCTCACTTTTACAACCCTTAAGTGTCTTTATTAAAAGCATGAATAAACCTGATGGAACAACTTAAACTTGAACTCAAAGTATTGATCAGCAGTCTTGGCCTATTTGTCCCAACGAATGGGATATTGATTGACAGGAGTTACACATCTCACCACAGTTGGTTTCCATAAATCCAATGGTGAACATTCCAATAAAACTAATTGTGCGCTGAAGAGATCTCACACTCACAGTTAGACCGACAGGAACAAAGAGGCATGCTGGTTTCTTGGAAAAAGAGTCGGCAGTGAGAAGTAATGGCCTGATGTAAATGGCTCATATCCTCTTACTGCATCGTGCATCATTAAAAAGCTTTACAGGTTTTGTAGATGGAGGATTATTGGCTGACCTCCAACCGGCAGGAGGCTAACACAACGACCAACAACGTTCTGCCAACCGGTTTCATATCAGATACGATCGAACGGTTCACATTGCTTCCTTTTACTGCTCACTACACCAACGCTGGAAGAAAATTCCTGGAACTATGCAGGCAGAGGAAAGTATAAAAACTAAAGTGTAAACTCAAACTTTTCTAAACTTTCTTAACCCTTATTCCACCTTAAATCAGATCATGTTTGCTCCTTGTGTTCATTTCATTTGTTGTTAACCTTTTAACTGTGGAAATTTTCAGTACAGTTGGATTTACTGTTTTATACTTTTTGACAATATTGCTTTATATTATTGATCACATTGGAATGAGAATGATTTATTCTGAACTATCTATAGAAACACTGAAAAGATAGCTGCCTGGTTTCTCCTGACAGCAGATCTCTTTTTCTCAGAAAGTCCTGATCCCTCTTTACCCGACCAAACCCTGAAACATCGTCCTGCTGCTGGACTCTGCTCCAACGTCTCCTCATTGACTTTTTGCTCTTTCTGTTGTGGCAACAAAGATTCCTTTTAAATCTGAGGAAAGCAACAAAGAGCACAACTCCTGTACAGAAATGAAAGAGGATTGGGTTTATTCCTGGCATTAACTAACTAGCAAAGGGTAATTAAAATATAACATTAGTATTCTTGTTATTGGCCTTAATGTGATATGCTGGCATAGATGAACTAATCATCATTTAGCTTTAGCATTACTCGACACACAGTTTGTTTGGAAGTAAACTCAGTAAAGTCTTGTGACTTTTGGCTCTGGCTATTTGCTGCTCACCCCTCTGTGATCAGACCCACGGCTGTCAAAGTTCATCTATTCGCTCGTTGTGCGTTTAATGACGGCTTGGAAAATCATGTTACCACATCTTCACTGAAACATTGACCAATATATTTGATGTGTAGTTGATCATTTCGATGACAAAATGTGACGTCTGTTTCTGGTTTCTGCATTGGTGACTGTATGATGTTTTTATGACTTTGCATTTCTGTGCTTTAAACTGCCGTGTTGCTGAAAGTGACAAATCAAACTAAATCTGTAGGAGAACAACATGAGCGAGTTGTTCATTTCATTTGTTATTGACCTCTTAAAAATGATCTAGTCATATCTATGTAAGTTTATTTGTTTTTATTGAGTTGATTCTCACCTAAAATGAAAAGGATCTCCACCAGGATGTCGCTGACACTGGGTGGATTTCTCGAGGCGCCGCCTTCGTCCCGCCCTCCACTGAAGCAGACGTTGTAGGGAACGGTGACGGCCACGTAGAAGGTCGCCAGCAGAATCAGCCAGTCCCAGCCGGCCTTGAAGGTGCCGTAGTGGAGCAGGATGAAGCGGGACTTCTGGATGGCTGCTACTTTGTACTCTGGGATCGGAGGTTTCTGCCCAAACATGTTCTGTATCGGATCAAAGGAACACGGTTGTTAACGGCAACATCACGTCAGGGCCTCGAGTTTCCCCTTTTACTTCCTGCTCACAGGTTTTATTTCCAAAAGTTGATCAACAATGGAAAGTGATCTTCTTTCTGTTATATGGCTGCCAAAAACTCACCCAGTCATTTCCGTTGGATTTAATCCTGAATTTATATAAAGCACAGAACAAATTAGGTCAAATACTTTGGGAAAAGGCCTCGGCTGGTATCTTCAAACTACTTCCAACTTTCAGCATTTCCATACAAATAGAAACTGAAACCCCATCTGATTTTCATATCTTCTGAAAAAACAAAACAAAAAAAAAAAACAAAAAAACAAACCAAACAAAAACAAGATAAAAATAGCATGCGGCTCTCTTATATTTGCAAAAAAGTTTGTAAAAGTCAAAGCACGTCTCAAAAACTCTAGAATAGTGGGAATTATACAAAACACAATCTTTTTTATTATTATTAAGACTGCATGCTTATGATTTGTCTTGATTTAATTTAAATATCAAGTGTTTGTTCAGCCTAATATTTTACAATGACACTTTCTAAAACCTTTCAGATCTGGGCTGCATGTTATTGTTATGCTATATATTTTTTGACTTTGAAACTACATTTGCAGGTTATAGCAGTTTGAATTACTCCGACTGAGAGGCTGCAGAAGATACCGGGATCAAAGTATGTCCAGGGTTTAAAAAGTTTGAAGTTGCTAAATGTTTCGTCTTGCTGTCCTTGTGGTTTAAGCTCCTTTAAGTGAAGGCAGAGAAAGTGCTGGAGTCTTGATGGAGCGCTGCCTCACTTTGTAAAAAAAGGTTACCTTAGCCTTGGATGATGTCTATGGAAATTATCCGAAGACAGGGAGTCTTCTGCTGCTGTTTTCTGTTCAACTGTGTTCACCATTTCTTTCATTTTATCTGCATTTGTAACTTATAGAAGGAATCTTGTGATGATGATCAATGTATCAATATGTACATTGTTTTTGCATCAAATATAAGCAATTCTACAAGTTTTCTTTCAGTAATTATCAGATTTACTCAAATTAACAATTACACCATTTCCATTGTAATTTGACATTTGGTAAAAAGAAAAAAAAAACAACAAGAAAAAAAGTCTTGTATTTTGATAAAAAAAAAAGTTTTGGTGCTTTTAAAAAAAGCCAAATAAAAATGCATTTACTTCTCAAAACTGCAATGGAAGCACTTTTTTTCATCACCAGTCACCAGATCAACAACCGGATGTTGCTACTGGAGCAAACCATGAAGAAGACAACAACAGGAAGTGGTTGGAGGATGATAGCATCCCATCACTGCACATGGCCAAATCATAGATATGCTGCATCACTGCCACCATCCAATAAAAACTCACTTAAGAAGTTTTGTATTTATTTTTATTGCTCCCTCCAATCCCTCCATGACCCTCTATCAGACAGAGTGGGGGGATCCACTGTGCAACACTCTGCAAAAATAATTCACATTCTGTCATGAAATGTGGTGTGAGGTGGTGAGGCAGCAGGCAGTAGACCCAGGATGAGATGAATGATGGTAATTCAATGATGAAAAAAACACAAGTCCAAAATCAGGCAGCACAGCTGAGCAGAAGGCTAAGGCTCAACACTGGCAGCACTGGTACACGAATGGACAGCAAAACCAAAAACCGACAGACAGCAACAAACGATCAACAAAGTCCCGACAGAGATGCAGAGACACAGGTGACATTAAATACACAGGAGGTAATCAGGGAACGAGACACACCTGGGAACTATCATGGGGAGACGGGAAAACACGGAGACTCAGAGACACAGAAACTCCAAATAAACACAGAGAAAAACACAGATCACAACACATTCTGATTTTTGATATTACAAAGAGAACTTCAATAAAAAGCACTTTTCAAGTTTTCCCATTACAATTTTAAAGAAAAATTCCTTCTAAAGAGAGAAATATTTATGAACAACAGCAAAACTTTCCAGACAGGTTCAATTGTCCCCAAACGTAAATGTCCCAGCAGACTCACTGCATGGTCTGACTGTCCACTGCTCCAGATACACTGCAGAAAGATTCTAGATCACTAAGACTCCACAGTTATTGATAGGACAATTTCACAGAGCATCGGCAAATATGGTTTTAGCACTATTGTGCTAAAGAAAATATTTTCTCTCCCAAACAAAGAAAAACATAGCAGCAGCACGGAGTTTGTTTTGAAAAATTGCATCAGAGCAAACCATAGAACCTCTTCTGTGTTTTGTTCAGAACAAAGTAGAGATTTTTGGCCAAGTTTTTTTTTTTTTTTTTTCATCAAAGCACCTCAGGAAGGATTAATGACTTGCAGTCACAGTTCACCACAAAATCCACTGAATACCAAGGAAGACGAGAACCAGGGTGGACATCTCAGCAGCAGCAAACTGCTCAAAGTTCTGCCACTTTCTTTATCACCCGAGTCAGCAAAATAAGAAGTTCTTTCCCCCTGGAATCGGCCAGATGTGAAAAAACTGCTCATGTCCTTCAGAACATCTGTTGGGGTTAGAGCTGCTGGCTGCACTGGAGCACACCGACAACTCATGCAAGAAGAAAAACAACAACAACAAAAAAAAAACTGAGTTTCTGCTCTGAAACTAGAGTTCATTTTGCCTTCTTGTGTTTGGATATTTTATCTTCTGCTGCCTCTCAGACGGAATGAAGAGTTGTTGAAGGTTTAAGAGATTTTAATTTGGCTGAGAGACGAATGAATCTCGAAGAAAAGCATTTTAATATCTCTCACTTAATGATGTCCTCCAGCGTCTAATACCACACGTGAAGAAACGAGGACATAATCTAATTACTAGACGTCTTCAGTTCTTCAGGTGTCGAAGCGTTTATTTGATTCTTATTGTTTAATTAGGAAATATTAATTCCCTTAAACCTGTGAGTGATTAGAGAGGTGGAGTAGACTGGAAAAGTCTTTGCTATGAAAGAAGCTCTTATTTCCCAGAGAGCATTGTTGAATTTAAGGGTAAGAAGAGCTTTATGTTAAGGAGGAAAACTGCCTTTTCTTCATTCTCAGTGAAGAATATAAGTGCAAATGAAAACTGAGTGAAAAAGCTTTTCTTTTGTCTGTTTGATGAGTACGGAGCCAGATTTAGACTTCGGCAGAAACAAAAGGCTAACGAGTGCGTGAGGAGAGGAGAACATGTCAGCTCATCAGTGGAAACTTTTACACAGGACACGGTAATAACAATGTTATTAACAATTCCTCTATGTTTTCCTCCAAATAAAAAATGCATTTCTAGATTCTGACTCCCTTCCTTCTGTACGACAGAGAGCCTTGCCTAATGAGATGAACATAATGGAAAAATAATATTCTTGTTTTATTTAGAAAAATAAGATTACAGATTACTGGTAGAGTTAGTCATTATTTATTGGCAAACATTAGTTCTATAGTTTGAAAGATAAAATTGATCAACTCTGAAGGATAGTAGACATATATAAGCAAGATAAATGCAGATTGTCCTTGAATTTCTTAAGTGTCTTCCTGACTTTGTCCTGGTTCTGGTCGTGTCCTTGACCTGTTTTCTGTTCTGTCAGGTTCCAAATTCAATTAAAACATATTTAGAGACTGAATTTAATGTGCTCTCTAGATCAGAAATGTGAAGCTCAAGGCTGCTAGCCACATGCAGCTTGAAACAATACCGTTTGGCCGATGAGATAATTTCATAATTCTAGCATTAATGATGGCCCACCAGTAGGTTATGTGGTAATCACACCAACCACACTACATAATCCATAATGCAACAGAGACTCCAGCTGAAGACGAGGCTGCAGAAGTCATCGCCAAGTAATTATTAATATTTATGTAAGTCTGAACAATGGGGCAAGTGGAGCCGCTCTCTTTCTATCTATCTCCATAACAACCATTAGATGGAAACAATTCAGGCTATTTGGTTACATGCTTTCCAACTGGGTGTCATACAAACCAAAGGATGAGAATGTGGACTAGTATATCATGATGTTGTAAGTTTATTAAATTATTATTACATTTTATTATATATATATCATGCTTGAACGTTTTAAGCAAAAATCACAATAGCTGCGTTTACATCGAGCGTATAATTGGGCAATTTGACATTTTGAAATTAAATTTGCTTAATGGAAACATTAGGTTTTTATTTTTTTTATTTGCAGAATTAAAATTTTTCCATTTTGTAAAACTACAATGAAAATGCCTTTTTTCAAATCACCCAAGTCACATGATCAACAACCAGATGTTACTACTGCCAGAAAAGATGAGGATGAAGACAGGAAGTAGTTGGAGGCTGATGGGGTTTCATATTTTCAAATGATTTATTGAGCGAACAAACTTATTCACTCTTGAATGGAATTGTTTCTTATTTAATGGAAACACTGTAATCGCAAAATTGTGTTGTTGTTTTTTTGGACAAAGTTTTGCTCACATTTGTAATGGAAACGCAGCTGCTGATGTCTCAGCCTAGAGAGATTGTTTAAAAAGATTCTTCTCTCTGTGAGCTCCGTCCTGGAAAACTCTTACAGAAAACTGAGTGCTGTTCTACTGGTGGAGTCATTGCTTGATAGTTTCTGTATGAAGGAATGTTTTCTTCATGTGGGATTTTTATCCACTATCCTCAAAGGATGTTTGGATTATTCTAATTTTCAAAACAAAGAAAAGGGCCAAAACTCTGATATATTTTCACATTGAGAAAAATGATGTTGTAGGGTAAACTACATGTATGTGAAGCCACCCCTTGTTTGCAAGAAACAGTAAAAATCATTGATGATGTGACTAAATAGTTAGGAGGAAGGCATCATTTAATGACATTTGTGAAAGTAGACCCTCCTGGGTAATTTGTTTGACTTTTATTTCTTAAAAATGTTCTTTTATTACTATTCAAAGGGAATTTAGTCTATCATAAGCTTAATAAGAACAGTGTTTAGATCATAATAGATATATTTAAATTTGTTTCATATATCAATTGTGCTATGTATGAGCTATGACATAAGGTCACAAGTAGAAGATAGAAGTGTAGACTTTTCAGTGTGGGAACAAATAAAGCTGAAATGGTAGTTTTGGGGTCAGTTGAGCCAGTAGATGAAGGCAGCGTTAGTTAGCGACCAAACTAAACTAAGGCTACCTTCATCCAAAATATAAACAATGCCTCATTTTACCCAAGTCTCCCCAACTTCTAGAAAATATTTTGGATTGAGGTCAAAAAGTTTTCTAACTGCAGGAGAGCGTGTTTGTCTTTTTGATTGGTTTCCACCCAGCTTTAGATTCTTTCCCTCACAACAAAGCAGCAGAGATTCATCCACGCCGTCGCTGGGAAACTCACATTGTTGATCTTGAGCTTGCTCTTGTCTTGTTTCTGCAGGTGTCCTGACAGCTGATAGAGCACGGCTCTGCTGCGGCGCCGGTTGGCGTTGAAGCCTGGAGGGCGAGTTACCTGATGCACCTGCAGACCCGTCTCCTCATCTGGGGATGAGATGGAGACATGCTGGTTTTCAATTCAAAGAGAGAATTTCAGTCAGTGTCTGTCTGATCCTGTGCATGTTGATTTTGTTTTTAAACAGACTGTCTGTTTCTGACCTGGGATTGACGTTTTGACAGTGATATTTTAGTGACTGACAGATAATGCCGTTTGACTCAGTGACTGTCAACCGTAACAATGATGCAGCGTCAGTGAAACCACCTGGTCTGTTGTTCGCGTACTTCTTTTGTGGTAATAGCTTACCTGATATTGACCTGTGTTCTGCCTCTTTATTGACTGGAGCTGTTGTCAGTGTACAATTCAAACAGGCTTCCTATCTGTGTCCACAGAATAGAATCAATACTAATGACAAACAGCCCACAAAACCTCATTCATGTCATCTTTTCTTTCATGTGAACAAAGGTCTCCATGCAGGAAAACGAAACAAAAGCACACAAATGGATTAAAAAGGGGGGCTTATTCTCATAATGGGTACATTAGGTCATCACCCGGGCAGAAGATATCTTCTTGTTTATTTCATTTCCTATTTGAGATGTTCCCCTGCCCATAATATGCTATCTTTCTTGGAAAGTACCCACCCATGTAACCAAATCAATTCATTCTCTACAAGTAAATGAAATTTGTTCACAACGTCCAGGAGAGATCCTGAGCATTTTAGAAAGAAAGCAGGGGTGTCTGTAGCTGTATAGTACAGTGGACGGTATTTTACAGACAGTCCAGTTTATATACACAGTCTTTAAATGTTACAAAGTTTTTTGAAAATTTTTATTTAAATTTGAAGTAATAAATACAATCAACTTGAAATGATTTTGTATTCATAACACATACATGAAAACCAACGGAACTGAACAAGAACCAGAAAAACCTCAACACAAACAAACAACCTAAAATATAGCCAGGTTTTAGCAGTGCAACTGGAAAATACAACTTAAAAATAATTGGTAAAAATAATTCAGGGCAATTCAATAAGGTGTAAATATTTTTAATAAAGAAGTAAGATTTTCTTTTTTCTCCTCCAGGGGGTCTTTTGTCCCTTATTTGAAAGTAGGCTGACAGGGAAGGAGAAAGAAATGTGGTGAATGTCGACGGGTCCGGGAATCGAACCTGCGACGGCCACATTGAGGACTTAAGGTCTCCAAATGTGGGTCGCGCTATCCCCTACACCACTACAGCACGCCCAAAGAAGTCAGATTTAAAGCATTTTTTGACTTAACCTAATATAGGGACTTTTAAAACAATAAAAAAACTGAATAAAATTAGGAATTATTTTAAAAAAATAATTCCCAAAAATAAAAAACTCTCTTTGGTTTGTATTGCAAACACAAGGGAGTTTTTATTTTTTATTTAGCTTCACCAGTTCTGATAAAGTTTTTCTTCAGCATCGCTGAATTTTCGCATTTTCCCCAAAATATTTTTAAGATAGCAGGTGTCGCGCCACAAACTGTAACGTGAACTTGACTTAATACTTTTTAACAGATGTGATCACAACACAAGACGAACATATTCAGGGAAAGACCTGCACCTGTTTGAACAGATCTGAACCAGATGTTTTAAACGTCCATATGTTGAGATGAGGAGAATGTTCTTGGCAAATATTTTGAAGAAAGAACAAATCTGTCTGTGGCTAAAGAGATGAATTTTAGACACATATTTTGAGTGGAAGGTGCAGAGCAAAGGCAAACAGAAGAATCTGACAAGCGCTGTAAGAAAATCTTGGTTTTGGAAGATGAATTGGAATTTTCTCACAGTAAGTAATTAAAGGGGGAAACAATTTCAGTTCTGATGACAAAAGCAATGTTACAATAGATTTCCCACTTGTTCCCTTTTCATTATTTTTTTAAATTAACAATCCAATATTTTTTGCCAGCTTCCATTAACAAACCCTGTCAAATTCCAAACAGGACAAGATTTCATGCTCCTTTTGTTCTCCTTTAGGTTTTGTGGTTGTTTTTCCACAGTGTGGGTTCTGAGAAATGTTCCTTACTATTTGTCCTTAGCTTCAAATTCGTTTCTTTTCCATGAAGGTGGAGAAAGCATCTTCATATGAGTACATCTGAAGAGACCGAATGTTGTTAAAAAGTTACTTATTGTAGCCTCACTTATTTCAGAAAGGGAAACTCATATAGATTCATCACAGAAAGACGGAGATATTTCAAGCCTTTGTTTCTTGTAATTTTGCTGATTAAGGCATAAAAATAATACAAGTGTATACAAAATCCCCTTGTATACAAAATTAGAATACTAAATAATCCATCCATCCATTTTCTAACTCCCTTGTCCCTACTGGGGTCAGCAGGTGTTGGTGTCCATCTCCAGCAAACGTTCCAGGCGAGAGGCGGGTTCACCCTGGACAGATCAGTCTGTCACAAGAATACTAAATTAGATAAATAAAAAAGCATTATATAAAACATAAATGTCAGGCTTCTGAAGATTATGGTAATTTCTGTGTTCTTTGTACTCGGTTGCGGTTGCATAAATGAATACATCGGTGCCGGTGCGGAGAGCTCAGGGTTACAGTAGTTTTGTGTTTTCCATTATAGTTTAATTTTATTTTGTTGTAACTTTTTGTCTGAGTTTTAATTAGGTTTCAGAGAGTGTTTGCTAACTTTAGTTACCGTAGTTATTATTAGTAAAATATTGCTTAGTTTTAGTTGAGTTTCTTTTAGTTTTATTAGTATAGCAGTAGTTGCAGAACTCATAAAGGTCAGAGTATTATTGTGATTATGTATACATCGATTGGATAATTAATACTCAACAGAAGATACCACTTTCTGCTCTTTGTCATTAAAATAAAAATATCTAGGACTTTTCATGAAGGTTATTGAACATGTTAATGTTTTCTGTAACATAAAATGTTCTGACATCGTAAAGTCCAGCATTTCATTTTCTCTATTGAAGGCTGTGTGTGTCCTAAGTGTCATTAAGCAGAGGCAGCTCAAGAACAGTTAATTGTGTGCGTGTGTGTGTGTGTGTGCGTGTGTGCGTGTGTGTGTGTGTGTGTGTGTGGCATCAGCTGGCCCAGCTTGATTGTCTCAGTCATCTCCTAAAAGCCAGAGCTCTGCTGGACGTTGTGTAGGTGGGGGTTAATTAGCTGGGGGCCGACATCCGTTGTTTATTAAAAAAATATGACAGAACACACGGAGGCTCAGAAACATGCATTTAAATCCCACACTTGGTAAATATCTCGGTTCAAAGTTGTCCAAGGAACTAAAGAAGGCATTTTAGATCGGTTTCAACTAATTCATCTGTTTTTTAAAAGTTTAAAAGCTTCTCCAGACAGCAACTCAGCCCCTGGTTTGATTTCTTCATTCTCTTATGCCATTGTTTTATGTAAGAGGTAAATGGATTTTGTACAAAGTTTCAGAGGTAACCATGGTAACTGTAATCAGACAGTGCCTGGACAATGTGAGGCTATGGTTCAGCGACTAAAAATATATTTTCCACCAACTTTTCAGCCACCTGCTTGTCTGATTGTTGCATGTGGTCCCTTTCCATCGGCATGAGGTGGATATAAAACGATGCATGCACCATTATGAATATGCATAAAGCATTTTGTTAAAAGAAAAGAAGATGTTTACGTTTTACATGTTTTGCATGTTTAAAATGACATTTATGTCATCATAGTTAACTAAAACTAATGAAATAATGAAAACTGAAATTTAAAAAAAAAACATTTTCATTAACTGAAATACATGAAAACGTAGAAAACTATAGCTAATAAAGTGCATTCATAAAATTAACTAAAACGTTATAGGTATAATATTCTCCATTTCTGTGTTTGTGAATCTATTTATCTGAACTGACGACACAAACAGTTTACATCAGATGTCAGAACGTTTCCGTTCTCCTTTTGCCTCCAGGTGGCGCTAGTCCTCTAAACGACCACAGCAAAAGTTGCTAGAAATCACCAGAGTCAGTTGTTGTTCAATCAAATCAAATCTGTTTTTGATAATGGTATTTTCTGTTCAGTATCACAATAACAATATTTGACCTTCGACCTTTTTGAAATCTGCACCTAAAAATGAACCAAAGTATGAAAAAACTAAAACTACAACTAATAAAAACTAAACTGAAATGAAATAACATTTAACTAACACTAAATAAAAACCAGCGGACCCATTCTTATGAATGGTCTAAAACTAACTAAATTAGACAGTGGAATAAAACTAAACACCCAGCATGCATGTTTGAGAAATCCTTTGATCTCCCATGGCAACCGTTCGGCTGGTTGGAGTTAGCTCCGCCTTCAAGGCGCAGCTCAGCCTCAGAGATTTCAAGTTTCCGAGCTTCTGCCTCACAGAGCAACCCTCTCCCACGACTCTCCCACTCAGCTCCTTCAGACTAGCCAGCAGCAGTTAGCAAACACCTGGTGGAACATCAGCTGAGTTCATTATAGGAGCTACTTCTCAGTGAAATGCTGGTAAAAACTTTGTTAAAGCTTTAATAGAGGAGCCATGTTGTTTTGACTTCCTGAAGGTGGAGTTTCAGAAAGAGCTGGAGCTTCTTAAAGAGACAGTGGTCCAGTTTCAATGCGTTAAATCCAGAAGTAAAATTTCTTCTAAAATTTCTCCCACGTCATAGTTGATACAGGTAGCATTTTTATAACAACTGAAGTTGACACAGTGACTTGATTATGCAATAAAATGGCACCATGTGGCTGGAAAACACATAATACTGGTCCTTAAATTATGAAGCGTGTGACTCTGAACACTGATGTTTGAAATTATGAAGGTCTCCAATTCGCTCTTAAAAAGTCTAAGCACTTTCCTCTTGTTGCATTTATTTAATTCCCACGTTTCCAGTGGTTAAGATTTGAAAATTGCCCAGTGATTAAAGGTGGGTGATCAAATACAAGTCTTTCTCTTCCAAGAATAAACTTCTAATAAAACTCCATCCTAGATGAGAAGGTGTAAGCAGCACTGGGTTGTTTGTTTTGCGTGTTCCTCTGATGGACTGGTCACTTGGTCACTCCATGTCCTTCAGTTCAATGGCTTCAGGAAAATTGATTTTGTAAAATATTTTGAAAAAAATCTTTTTTTATTGGTTGTTTCTTGAAAAGCACTGAGAAATCTGTCGTTGACCCGATCCAGCTCGTTCACAGCAAAAAAACTCAAAGATATGACCTTTTTTTAAATCAGTGAATGCATCGACTCGACTGGTCCTCTTCCACTGACCGATTTTCTTTATCCGCCTGAGACATTCATATCTTTGAGGAGTGTTCAAAGATATGTCAATGCTCCCCTAAAGGCTGCTGCTAGTTGTGTTTTCTTTTTATTAGCTTCATTTGTGATGTTGTGACGATATTGTCGACTCCCATGGCTGAACGGCTTTAGTTGGAGACATCCTTTATTAATTCCATAAATAATGCGCTGTGTTGTGCCATGAACGTTCTTCTTATGTACATGTGAGTCATTCGGTAGCATGAACAACCACGGCAAAAAAATTTAAAAGTTGGATTTCAGTGTGTGTGTGTGTGTGTGTGTGTGTTCATGTGTGAACATTCTGAAAGTAAAAGGCTCGTTAGTGCAGCTCTATAAACTGAACTAATTTAAATAACTGATAATTGCAGTTTCCTTCATTGAGCTTTCTGATGCATTCTATCGCATCTCCATGACAACCTCATTGTATTTTATTTAGATATCACTCGACGACACAAAGAAGTACAAATTCATGAAGTGGAATAAAAATGACAAATTATTTTTGTAAACCTGTAAAGTGTGGCTTGTGTTTGAATTAGGCCCCCCTCTACTCTGATACCCATAAACAGAATTGGGTTGTGTGACTAGTTGCATTTACTCAGTTAAATGAGTCATTTTTGAAAAAGGATACTCTTAGAGGTATTTTTACTACACTGTACTTTTTCACTTTTACTTGAGTAATTTTATTATGAAATATTGCTACTTTTACTTGAGTGAAATTTCTGGTTTCTCTACCCACTGAATGAAAAACAAAGCAGTTTGTGTTAAAGTTTCAAAAGTTTTTGTTGAAAGAAACAAATTTGGGACAACTTTCTATTGCCTGATTTTGTTATTCTTTTTTGCTACTTATATAAATTATTATCATTATTTGCTTCTTAAAATATCAAAATTTCCACTTTACTTTCTACTTTTGGTCCGTCTGATGATGAGTAGACGTTTTCTCAAATACTTCTACTTTTACTTGAGTTGTATGTTGAAGTATTGTTAATCTTATGTCTTAATCTCAGTAAATCCAGCTGTTCCTGTTTGTGGCCTCAGAGTTTTTCTTGGAGAACGTTAGCTTAATGAAATATATTTCAGTCTGTGGCTGAAATATTTGTGGAAAAGTATAAATATTTGCCAATATTTCTCCAAAACATTGTATTCTCATTGATTTACTGTGAGGCCAGTTTCTCCTTGATTGTACTTTTCATGTTTAGCAGACTTTATTTAAGCAGAGCCGTGTTTGTTCCCCCTCTGTCCACGTCTGTTTTTTCCTCTCCCTTTTTGTTTCCTGCTCATGCTCCGCTCTCCATACCTGCTGAAATGAGATTCTGAGCTTAAGGTTCAGGAAGTGGGTCAAACAGATTGGGTTTTAATGAAATTATTTCTGCATCTGCAGAGCAACACATTGAACCAAATCCAGTGGCGGCTGCTCCATATGCAGATCAGAAAACATACACGCATATTTTTAAAATAAGTACTATCAGTCTCGGTTTTCCTTACTAATGTGTGCTTACATTAATAACATACATATTATTGTTATTCAACAGTGAATTTCCACCGACATCATTTCTCTCCTGAGGTGACAGTCTAAAGAGTCCTGGCAGCTAAATAGGCACATTTGTGTGGTTGCTAGGGAAAAATAATAAATATTTAGCCAATCAACATCACTGAATTTAATGACTCTGTGGTGCTGGAACTTTAACCTCTGCTACAGAAAATGTGTGAAAGCTTTAGGCTGCCATGGTGATAAAGTTGATGAAGTTGGTGTAGACAGTAGAGGGGCAACCTCCTCCAAATTCATCATTTGATGAGCACAAAATATTTGTTACTCATAGGAGAATATCAAGAAGAGGAACAGGAGAGTCTGTAACATCCTAAACAACATTGGTGAGTAATGTAGGGGCAATGCTGCTGAAATATAGCACTTTATTTTATTATACTTTAGAGCTAACTAGTTTTTAATGAAATATGTATCATTAATTTTAGGAATATAAAATATCAGACTGGAAGTTGGTGATGGTGGAGGATCAGTATCAAGGAGCAAAATATCCTTATAGAGATATTCATACCTAATATGCATATTTCTGCATGATGGAAACACTGCCTACATAAAAACACTTATTAAAGGGAAAACTCTTGAAGTGTAGCTTGAGGGTTCAGGAAATACTGAACACGTTTCTTGGGAACCCTGCGCACTCCAACACAATCACATGGCTTTGCATAATTGGGCCCTCTACCCTGCTTCCACACAGGTACAAGAGAGAAACACACTAAATCATTCAAAACAACTGCAGGCAGCAAGAACTGGTGAAGGTCAGTCAATGTTGTTCACGCCAAGAAAAATACAACAAAGCAATAGAAGAATTCATAAATAGATGAATGCAGGTAAATCTGGCTATAGGCAAACTCATGGCCTACAGATACAAGCAGCTGATGATAGATGGGAACCAAACTTCTGAATGGCTTTCATCAAATTGTTAGCAAAAAACCCCAAAAACAAAACACATCCATACATACAAACCTAAAGGAGAAACAAAAACTGGCTCTACAAATTAAACAAACAGCGAACAAAAACACTTGAGCTTAACTAAGCTGTTCGATTAGACCAGAGTTCTTCAAAGTGGAGGGAGGAGGTGCTAGAGGAGCCTCAGGAAGTTGGAGGCAAGATAAAAATAAAACACATGGCCAAAAAAAAAGAAAAAAAAGATTGGAATCCAAAATATTTTTCCTTCCATCCATCCATCCATTGACTATACACTCTTGTCCCTAATGGGGTCGGGAGCCAAAATATTTTTAAATCATAAATTTAATTCTTTTTAATATGTAACCTGTTTTTCAATTATTATTGTAAAACATAAGTTAAAATGATGGAGATAGAACATAGAAATAGTCCTTATAAATCCCACAGAGGAGAAATTCAGGAAAATATTATTTCTGATGCTCATCTTTCTGATTGGCTGCCATGAAGCTGCTCTGTGGGAGCAGGAAAGGGAAAAGTTTGTGACAAAAAACTGTTCATTGGCCCAGCTGTGGAGGACACTACTGCAAAAAAACAACAAAAAAAACAAACAAACAAAAAGACCCCAACTAAACTGTAGAGATTAAATAAAAATTGATGGGATTAATATCAAAATATTACATATTTTCTAATCAAAAGAGGGGACAGTGATGGAAAATGTCATCTGGTAAAACATACAACATCAGATTAATAAAGTCGAAATATATTACCTGATACAATTTTCCACAACAGAACTTGTTACTGAGTAAAACCAGAAGCTGTGAGGCGACATTTCTGCTAAACGAGTGTTTTAGATATTGGATAGTTAATAAAAGTGGCATGGCAGGATTCAAACTACCGGCTTTTCTATCGCAGATGTTCCTCTAGGAAAATGGAAACCCTTCACAACCTCACCCACATGAGGATGCAGAGCAGACAGAGTCATCAAGACAGCTGGAAAGTTTGGAGCAGAAAAACTTCATTGTACAAGAAGCTGCTCATAAAACGCCTCATTTGCAGAATTCCCAGCAACAACAACAACAACAACAAATTCAGGTACAGGACTTTCAAGCTGACGACGGGTTCCTCTCTGCTCCTAATTAACTCACATAATTCTCCACAGTAATTTAAAACGTGGCTCCCCTCAGTCAGCGTCTGGATTATCGCATTTCAGAACGAGGAAGCTCCTCGTCTGAATGCTTACAGTGCAGCATGTGCATTTCATTTAGGGAAGTCATTTGCATTCATCAAACGTTCAAATTGACAGAGTCGCTTGTTCAATCAGGGTGAGACGCAGAGTGGGAGAAGACTGATTAAAATTATTAATGGATGGTTAATTGTTGTTTGCTTACTTTCATAATAACCTGAGAGCTGAAGGGCAAAAATGTTTAAATGCTGCAGATTTCCTCCATGTGGATAGAAAATTATTATCAGAGCTTACAGAGGCTGATTTCCATTCAGAATCCAAACATAGCTGCCTTTCATCCTGGTTTCCTTCGTTTGTCCTACGTGGCTCTGATTGGAAAGTTTTATTCATATTATGAATATTTTCGTGATATGCAGCTATGTTTACATCAAGAATATGAGAGTGGAAAGTTCATCCACGAACAAGTGATGTTCTCAAAGCCCAGTAGGTTACATTCTGTTTGGAAAGATTATCACCACAGGTGTCGAACACTTAACACTTAAGAAAAAAACCCGTTATAAACTTAACACAATAAAAGGCAATGAAAATGACTCCAGATGCACTTGCTGCACCGGAGTTCACACGGCAACTGTAAAACTTTGATTGCCTATAAGAGTTAGTCGTAAAAACCACATTAATTACTACGACGGGTAGACTTACTTTGCTAATTAAGGAACTGCAGAACAAGATTCTAAACTGTTTTCCTAAACTACTTATTTTCATTTTTGCACATTTTTTCACATTAAATACACAAACAGTATTGGGTTTTATTGGGATTATAATATGTGCAAATATGCACAAATTAGTGCACATTTGTGAAGTGGAAAGAACATGACCCATGTATTTGTAGATCCTGAAGTTTTTTGACATTATTTTCTGATCATCCCTGATTGGCTGATACACATTTTACACTGGAATTGATTCTTTAAAACCTTCTACTGTAACCACTCAATACCTAAACAAAGCCTAAGGTGTCTTAAAATTCAAAGCATTTATTTTGTCATTTATTGAAACAGATCTTCTAAAACTCTAGCCATATTTCCATAAAACTGAGCTAATTGAAAGTGAGACAATAAATTAGCTTAATGCAAACATAAAAATATTTTTGCGTTAGGACAAAGTGTTGAGGTGATTTTTTTAGCCATATCAAAACAGATGTGTTGTGCAAAACTGTAATGGAAACACTTTTATCGCATCACACAAGTCACATGACAAACAGCCGGATGTTCTTCTTCAAGGGAGAAACCATGAAGAAGAAGAAGAAGAAGAAGAAGAAGAAGAAGAAAAAGAAGGCAGGAAGTGGAAGGAGAATGGTGGTTTGTTTTTGTTTTGCCTTCTGTAAAATGGCCGACTACAGTTTCCCCAAAACACCCGAGTAGGCGGGGCTTGTCGCTCCGACCCCTGAATGACATGCCAACGTCTCCTCTGATTGGCTGAAAGATGATGAGCGCTAACACCATGACTAAACTATGAATATAAATGATGTAAATGTTGACATCCTCCTCTGCCATCATTTGTATTGACTTATCAATGGATACTAGCAGATGCAGTTTGCTTTGCAGCATCATTTGGAGCCAGTGATCATTTTTGTACATTTGTACATCTGACAACAATTCCATGTTTGAGCAGTAAACATTAAAATCAAAACAATTGTCTTTGGCCTCATAAGAAATGGCTGGTATTTAGACTGATAATTGTGTGTGTTGTTAAAATGAAAACCAACAGAACATTAAAATGAATACAGATCCATAACATTTTGAATAAAATTCTATTTTTATAAATATCACATTTTAATTTTATTTACCAAAAATAAAAATAAAATACTTTGGAAAAAAATTGCACAATTTTCAAATTTAAAAATAATAATAATAAAAAAACTGTTTTATTTTTCCAAAGTTAAAGCAAAAATGTTTTATTTTGGAAAACTTTCAAAATAACTCTTGGAATTTTGCCATGTGGTCTCTGATTCCATGAGATAAAGATTGTTTGTAAGGCCTGAGTGTCAGATGACAAGTCAAAGTCAGTCTGAGATTATTTTTGGACGTATGTTGTTATTCACTCACCGTTTTCAGGCCCCTGCTCTGGATCCTGCTCCATCTTCTTGTCGGTTATGTCTTTGTGGGACACAAGGAACAGAACCACCTCTCCTTTCTCGTTCTTAATGGGCACGATGTCCAGCAGACACCAGAACTTTGTACCTGGAAGGAGAACTCACGGTGAGCACATGTTCATAGGGAATGGACAGTAATGTTGGCTAATTAACGTCACGCTGATCTCACCAAACTCTCCAGAAGGCATCTTCTCTGTCTCTCATTAATGTGACAGTTCAATCTACTGGTGAAATCTCCCATCAAAGTGATTGCCTTGAGATGCTGCTGAATGTTATTATGTGCCACTCATTATTTGAAGGTGTTCATTGTTCAGTTAGTGTCCCAAACGCCACATGACATCTCAGAATTAATAAAATCAATTTCACTGAATCAGAGACAACAATTAGTTTTTTCTTCTCTGTGATTCATATTCATCAGAACTTTGAAACATCTCAAGAATCTTTTAGCTTGCAGCTGTTGTTTTCCTGGATCAACCTCCCCCCCACTCTCCAAATGAAATTGAAATACATTTTTGAATTTCCGCTCATTTTCTGTTTATCTCTAGAAATGATGGGAGTCCACGCGGAAAAGAAATTAAATCAGGATTTAATTAGAATGTTTCGTCTGAAAAAGAAAAACAACCTAAGTTGTTTTTGGTTTCTAGACAAAATATTCAGTTTTTGCTTTTATTGTTCAAAATACGCAGAACATCCTGTACAATAACACATATGACGTTTCCAAGTCACTTAACTGAACATCAGTCAAAAATTATTCATGGCAAAAATATAAATAATCAAGAATCGAGATTTTTGGTAACTTTTAACAACTCAAAATGATAAGGGACATAAATTCCTCTGAGTTTTTAAAATGATTCTGATGCTTTACCAGAATGTGCTTTTATTACTCTATCAGATTAAATGTGTTGTTCTGAATGCATTTAAAACATATATATCCATCCATCCATTTTCTAACACCCCTGTCCCTAATGGGGTCAGGAGGGTTGCTGGTTCCTCTCCAGCTACGTTCCAGGCGAGAGGCGGGGTCACCCTGGACAGGTCTCCAGTCTGTCACAGGGCAACACAGAGACATACAGGACACACAACCATTCACACACACACACACACACACTCACACCTAGGGAGAATTTAGAGAAACCAATTAACCTTTTGGACTGAGGGAGGAAACCAGAGAACCCGGAGAGAACCCACCATGCACAGGGAGAACATGCAAACTCCATGCAGAAAGACCCCGGACCGGGAATCGAACCCAGGACCTTCTTGCTGCGCCACTGTGCAGCGCTATATATACAGTATATATATATATGCAGTGGTAATTGAATTACCACTGCATTAGAAATGCTATGCATTATGCTGAATAAAATACTAAAAATGACATTACATTTTCACCAGGAGAAAAGCGCTGCTTCCTTTTTATAGCTTCACCTGCAGCCCACCCGCTCCCCAAGGTGCATTGTGGGTAATGAGAAACCCAAAAACTTAAAACCAGAGAACATTTTGTCAGGTTAAACGTATACGAGGGAGGAGAGAGAGAAAGAAGGAAACAGCTTTGTCTTCCAGGATGGGGCTCTGGGCTCCAGCTATCAGAGCAGCGGCTCCAAGGATAGTTTAAATCTAGTCCTGGCAGGTGTTTATGCAGGTCTTAGCCTCGTAGATAAGAACATTTGTATTCACAAAGAAGACAAACCTGTCAGAAAGGTGCCAGAATACAAAATTACAAGAAAAAAAGAGGAGCAAAATGTAGGATTTTCAGCTTATTCAGCTAAATTTGATCCAGTATAAGTGGAGACATTCAATCTGAATAAGCCAGAAGAGTAGGAGCTTATCTCAGATGTGAACAAGTTTTTCTCTTTAATCACATTTGATCCATGTTAGAGAACAGCAGCTCAGTTATTTCTAGGTGATTTGTATCTTGCCTCATATATTTTTAGTTGCAGAAACAAAAAAACCCCCAAACTCTTCAACTTATTTATATCTTGCCACATTATTCGCACAGCATTGTATTTAATTGGGATTGTATTTGATAGACCAACACAAAGTGGTAAGAAATAATAAAGTAAATGAAAACGCTGCACGGTTTTCAAAGTTTTTTATGAATGAGAATCAGAAAAGTGTGGTGGTGCATAATCAAACTCAATGAAAGTAAAGGAAAAAAAGAACATTTTTGTACAACCATATTAGTTCTGTGAATGATTCAGAGGTTTGCAACAATGAGGAACGAGGAACACAGCTGAAGTTTAAAGCAGAGTTAAGATGATAAGACATATCAATTATATCATTGTGTCAGTTAGCGAGAGTTGATAAACAGATGAATGAAGCCAAATGCAGGGCTAAAAAAACAAACAAAAACAAAACAAAAAAAACCTAATATAGGTGCCAAAAGACATGGAGAGCAGACTGGCAGTTTCAATATGACTTTTTAGAGGTCCAGAAATAAAGTCAATTCAGAATGTATGGCAAGACATTTTAAAGAAGTAGGATTTTTATGGATGGTTTCCAGTGACCCTACCCACGGTTTACAAAGAATGTGCAAAACCTCTGTGTTTATATGTGCAAAGCTAGTAGCCATGAACCCCAAAATGTATGCAGCTGAAAGTGGTTCAAGAAAATGACCAATCTGAGGAGTCCTGAAAAAAAGAGGTGCATTCCACACATTTTAGATTTGCAGTAAACATTTCAAATCCTTTGATCATTTCAATTTCACCCCACAATTAAGCTCTGCTTTGTGTCCTCCTTCACCAAGAATCCCACATTCCACGTAGAGTGAAGTCATTTCGCAGCGTCATTTTAAAGTTTGATAATGGAGACTTTGGTGGAGCATTAGAGACGGCAGTGAACATATTAATGTGGAAATGATTTCCCTGGACATCACGTTCCCCGAACAATTCCTTGTGGGTGAACAGGATGATTTTAATCACTACAGAGAATCGAAGGTATAATGAGACCATCATCATCATCATCATCATCCTACAGATGGATGAAAACCTGGAGAGAGGAGATTTCCTCTATCTTTACACTTCTGAGAAGTGTAAAGACAGTGGTTTAGAATTTTGCAATCTGCCGTACCACACAGTAGCTGCATTTCCATTAAGCATAGAATTGCGTAAATTGAAATTACGCAAATAAATTTCCTTAAAGGAAACACGACAATTTTGGAAAAAACTCAAATTTTTCTACGAAACAAAAAGTTCTAGGATGAGTCGTTGTTTCAGCTGTATTGAAGTTGATGTATTTCGCAAAACCAAAATGGAAAAACGTTTTTTTTTACCACACACAAGTCACGTGATCAACAATTGGATGTTAGCTCTGGTGAAAACAGAGCTCTCACAGCATCACAGTTCAGAAAATGTTGTGCCATTCCAACATGTTGACTCCATAACTCGCCGACAACAATTTCCCCAAAATGCCGCATACTGCTCACAAGTAGGTGGAGCTTGTCACTCCAACCCCTGAATGAGATGCCGGAATCTCCTCTGATTGGCTGAATTAGCATGTCATGTAACTGTTTACATGACATTTCCATGACTTATTCTATAATAAGCTTATTCAAGCGTGATTTTAATTTCATTTCTTATTTAATGAAAATGCCGCAATTGCGGAATTGTCTTCCCAACATTAGGGAAGCATTGACAAAATTTTACAACTTCTGTTGGTGAACATGGCAACTACATTGTTTGAGAAGAAAAACTACAGGGACATAGCTTGTGTTGGTAGCAGTTAGTTTGTGTTAGTAGCAGTTAGCTCGTATTGGTAGCAGTTAGCTCGTGTTGGTAGCAGTTAGCTTGTGTTGGTAGCAGTTAGCTCGTGTTGGTAGCAGTTAGCTTGTGTTGGTAGAAGTTAGTTTGTATTAGTAGCAGTTAGCTAGTGTTGGTAGCAGTTAGTTTTTGTTAGTAGCAGTTAGCTCGTGTTGGTAGCCGTTAGTTTGTGTTAGTAGCAGTTAGCTCGTGTTGGTAGCAGTTAGTTTGTATTAGTAGCAGTTAGCTCGTGTTGGTAGCAGTTAATTTGTGTTGGTAGCAGTTAGCTTGTGTTGGTAGCAGTTAGCTCGTGTTGGTAGCAGTTAATTTTGTGTTGGTAGCAGTTAGTTTGTATTAGTAGCAGTTAGCTCGTGTTGGTAGCAGTTAGTTTGTATTAGTAGCAGTTAGCTCGTGTTGGTAGCAGTTAGTTTGTGTTGGTAGCACTTAGCTTGTGTTGGTAGCAGTTAGCGCGTGTTGGTAGCAGTTAATTTTGTGTTGGTAGCAGTTAGTTTGTGTTGGTAGCAGTTAGCCAAGAGGCTGCTCTGAGCAATGAGAAAACAGCTGCTGGTTTATCTGACCTGTAAGAGGAAAACAGTTGAATTTGCTTCAAGGCCTTTCACAGGTCAAAGGTCAGACACCAAAGCGATGAAGAATTCATCATCATTCGTCAAAAGCAACATTGTTGCCAGTCAACGAGTGGAGAAACATACGTTTTCTGCAGAATGAAAATGATTTCATGAGGATGTATGTGTGGCCCTCAGAGCTGTTTAACAACATTCACACTTTAAATGAGGCAGGACCTCATTTTTCACTCCCCCAGGCTTCGGTTGTCCTGTTTTCCCAAATCACAATCTGCTCTCTGGTTTCTTGCAGAGATCTCGACTTAAATAGTATGAGTGTGTTATTATTTATATACCGTATATCTTAATTATGTCTGAGTAGCAATATCCCCTTAGTATTAGATCTGCCAATTAGTTTCCTTAAATGTAGAAGTTATGATTTTAAACCATAGAAAGAAAAAAACAACAAACTCAGTTAATAATAATTAGGGTTGCTCTCCCAGAATTCCCTTTTGCAGATTTTATTTTCAACAAATTTACACTTCTGAAAGGGGAAATAAACAGTTTGAACATAATTTGGATTCTGCACATGAACACATCGCTCACTAATAACTCGGGGCCAGTTACAAAGAGCAGATTTCTCAGAAGGAGTGTGTGGAGGAGAATCCCTAAAAATAGAGTCCTTGGTAAAGGAACAGCTTCAAACTCTTCATGGTTTTTCTGTGGAGATATTTTCACTTTTACCAAGAAACGAATTATAATAATCATGTAAAAAAAGAAAAACAGACAAGATGACACAGGAACTAAATTGACACAGAAAACCAAATCCTCACAAAAACATGTGAAATAGTTGAACAAATGATTTAATTTATTCTAAGGAAAAAAAAACATCAATCCAAAGGAAAACTGTGAAAATCTAAAATGATTGAGTGAAATGAGGCTTGTGAAAGAAATAGAGAAGAAAAAATTCTTCTGGCTAATCCACTTTGGGTCCAGGCGGGACATGAAAGAGAAACGTGGAAGTTAAGAAGGTAAAAACTCAGCTGAATAAAAACACGAGGCATCCTGAGAGACTGGAGACGTCTGCTCCTCTGTGATATTAACAACTAACAAAGACAAACACAATACAAATGTTTCTTTTATGTTCTTTTTTTCATTCTCACTAAAACCAAAACGACAAATTCCAAGTGTTTATCTGAACAGTTTGATCTCTTTGTCTCATTTAGAACATTAGAGATTAAAAAGCACAACATTTCTGACTTGTCTGGTGACAGCCCTTGCGAAAAAAAAAAACGTGGTTCCCATGTTTCACATGAGATCAAGTGTTTTGCTCATGTGATGCACAGTTTCCATTATTTTAAAATTTTACATTTGTAGTTTCTTGAAGCCAGCTCAGCTCCTACCCTTCTCTCTGGCCTCTGCCTGTACAACAGGCAGAAAAATCATGTCACATTTTTAGTATTATGACTTACAGTGATGCAAAGTTTGCTCTCACATTCTGCTGCGACAACGAATCTGACAACGTTTACAACAACCTCAGCAGAGTCTGCATAACTGCAGCTAATGCTCTGTAACACACAGGCTTCATCCAGTAAAAATGGCTTCTTAGTGGAGACAACCAGCCTGCTAACCGTTTAGGTTTACACATGGAAATGCAGCTTTCTACACGGCCACAATTTGCAGCAAATTTAATTTGCTGAGTCACAACAGAATGAAAAACTGGATTTTTTTTGTCATATGGACCAAACAGCAGCTCAGGGACAGCATGTCTCAGTGCTCTGCAAGTTTCCATTTCCTGGAACTTTTTTTTTTTGCATTTTGTGATATTACAGCTACAAAGTCAATTTGTTTTATCCACAGTTTTCTCTCCATGCTGTTATTTTTTAACATTTATTTCTAAGCAGTTCTGAGGCCCATTGGTGAAACCTGAAACAGCTGCTGGACAAGTTACTCTACAGGTTGTTGCTAGGTAACCAAAGAGTGAGTGAGTTTCTTGATGCCACCTTGCTTAGCTAACTAGGTCTGATAGCTAAGATTCTGTCAGACCTATGATCTATTGAAAATTGATTGTGTTTATCACAATATATAGCATTGATTTATTTCCCAGCCCTAATTTAAATTGACAAACAAATGCAAATTTGCACATGATTATGAAATGGAAGAAGAGTGATGTATAGCTTTTAACATTTTTAAAACAAAACAATGATTATGTTTCCCCTGTAGGATCGGACCTTCATCAGTCCATACTGTGTTGCATTTACAGCTGCAGGTCTCTGCTGTATTTCTCTGACATCTTTACATGTGCAAATAGAAATTAGTGTCCATTCTCAATGCAAAACAGCTCAAGGTCAGTAGGACGTTCAATATTACTTAATAATAAAAAGTACTTATAGAATAAAATATGGAAAGAAACCCTGAAAATGTCAGTCTCAAAAGTAAAAAAAGTAACTTTTGAAACTCAGAAAATGTATTGTTTTTTTCTAGACCATTTCTGAGATTAATCTCAAAATGTTTGTTTTTTGGTGGGAATTTACTTCTCCTTTTTAATTTGATTTTTTTTTTATCTACAATGGCAATAATACACTGTCTTTGCTAATTTGTCACACACAGTTGAATCCTAATAAAACACAATGAACCTTGTTATAATGCGACAAAATGTGATAAAGTTGAAGTGTTATGAATACTCAGGATCACAAACACGTCCAGGATAAACACAGACGGAGTGGAAGTGACTCTCAGTGTTTCTGCTGACCGACCCAGAACTCTGCAGGTTCTGGTCTCACCTTCCTTCTTGTAGAACACCAGCTCCGTTTTGAACTCCCTCCTGTCGTCCAGCGCTCCTTGGATCTGGGCCGTGGAGCGGTCGCTGGTTTCCGGGCCGTACAGGAAGTGACAGGCGCAGCTCTTCTGCATGAGCTCGGCGCGGGCGTAACCGGTGAGCTCGCAGAAGCCGTCGGAGCAGTAGACGATGGGGTACAGGGACTGGACCTGGGCGTTCCCCAGGACAAAGTTACTGTCTGTGGAGGACAGACAGGAGAGCGGTCAGAACAGCAGCCAGGTTACACTCATTGAAACACGATAGACATAGGATACCAATATGTCAAACTTTTAATAAAATAAAGATGATTAGGGGCTGGAGTTTAGTGGGAAGAAATTTTTCATTTCCTGTCTACATCGGTGTTAGTAATTAGGGGTGAACTAGTTTTTAAAAACCAAGTATGAGAACAAATGCTTACATTTAAGAACTTCCCGACTACTAAATGCCATTGCACTCCGAACAATCCACTTATAAATAGTTTATTTTTGATAATTTATCAAAAATGTATCCTGTATATTTTTCAATATTCCAGAAATCAAGTTTTAAGTAGTCTGGTATCAGAGTGGGGTAACCCAGTCCAGGTCTGAAGTGTAAGTATTTTAGTTTTTAAACTAGAGCAGATTAAAGACACTCAAGGTAGAGAAAAATTGGGTGGAAGCGCCCTTTAGCTGTAGCTAACTGGGTTAGCTCATTTATGTGCAAACTAACAGGAGACTAAAGGTGTGTGAAGCTTCGTGTTTTTGTGTCAACCTCATACTTAGTAAATACAGGACCGCTGATACCGATGCTTTTTATCGTTTAAGTTTGACATATGACCTTTAGGCTCTGATGCGGAACAATTACAGAAGATAATACAGGATAAAGTGATGCAACAAACACCACAGTTTTCTACACGCATCCATCAGCTTTTCAGCCATTCAGAATTGGTTATTTCAGGGTTTCTTTTTTTCAGATTTTTGTCAGCACCGAATCCCAACATGTAACAATGCCGCTATTTCTTTTGACTCTTTCTAAAACTAGAGGTCCAATAAGAATGGTGGTAAACTAAAAATTCAGAAGTGGGTCTGCACGCTTCAAAAGTTAAAGATTTGTTCAGAACCAATACCATGAAAGCCGACTGAGGTACATCAAAGGCATTTTTCTGTTTTCTACACAAACACACACGCAGACAAGACAAGTATTTGCTCGTCAAATATTTTTATCCCCTGCAGGTTGAATCTCACAGCAATCAGAGAACTAAAACCCGGAGACACAAAGAAATCCTTAAACCGAGCACTGGGCTCATTTTTTACTCAAACGTGAAGAGCCGAGGCAGCCCGCTGGAGGCTCGGGAGATGGCTAACAAGAATTGATCGGGTGAAGTAAACATGACAGGAATCATCACAAAACCGCGTGAGCTTTCTTTAATTGATGCCACCAGCAGCTCACGTGTCCGCCCTCCGGTTACAATCAGGCAGGAACACACGCTGTTCACTGACTTCAAACACATTCTGGCTGTTAATCAGCATTCTCCTGACAAATGTGTGTATGCACACGCATGCAGATGTCAAGAGGAACATTGTTGCCCTGCTGCATATTCAGTTTGCGGCTCCGGGCATCTAGATGAGCGAGCGCTCTGAAAGGGACAATCTATTACGTTGTGCTCCGTTGTTCCCATCGATCCATCAGCGCCGAGGGCCCGTAAAAACACATATTAAATATCTGATGGCTGATTCACAAGTTGTGTGCGTGTGTGTGTGTGCCTGGAGCTCATTAGAGAGCTTAAAATGAAGTGGTAAGAAAAGGAACTCATCAAACAAGCATAAAAAGATCATCCTAAGACCAAATCAACAAGCAGTGAAGAGGGAACTAGTGCAGATGTTGGCTGAAACCCCAAGTTAACAGCGTGGGATATCCTTCAGACCATCAGCAGTCACTCAAGCAACCATTACACAATCCATATCAGATAATTACTCGTGTTTGAAACAGGAACCTTTCCTCCCTTTCCTGCCCTGTTTTTTTTTTTTTTTTGTTCTCCCATTAGAAGAGAGGACCACCTTCCTGCTTTACTTCCTCCTCCACTGGGAATCAGTGCTGATGTCACCGGATACCCAGAGGTCTGGATGTGCTATGGGAGTGTACTCAGGGTCCCAGGCTTGGCAGCATTTCCAGGTAAAACTATCAGCACCTGGAACTGCACAAGACAGGCGACAGGCCGGCGGTCCATCCTAATATGTACAGCAGAGGTGGGCGATGCTATTTTAATATCGATTCGATACCAAATAAATACAGGGACAGTATCGCCAACACCGATACATACCAATATACTGATGTACTTTTTACTATTTAGTCTGACATAGGTGATTTTTTTCCCTTTTACATTATTTTGTTAAGGCCTTAGATTTTGAGTAAAGTTTTCAGGTGTCCACCAAATATTTTAAAAACATATTAACAAGATAACCATAGTAGAAAAACAAATTTGAAAGAGTTTTTTCCTAAATAAAATGCAAAAACAGAATTTGAAAGAAAATAATACAAAATCTTTTTTTTTTCCCCCACCAGGGGGTCTTTTGTGGGCTCTAGTGTCCCTTATATGACAGTAGGCTGACAGGAAAGGGGGGAGGAGTGGGGGGAAGACATGTGGCAAATGTCGGTTGGGTCCGGATATCGAACCCACAACGGCCGCGTCGAGAACTGAAGGCCTCCAAATGTGGGTTGCTCTATCCTCTACGCCACCACAGCACGCCCATACAAAATCTCTTTTGAGGTAAAGTTGAGAAACTACAACCTACCTGTTACCCCCCCCCAAACCTCCCCTAAATGCCCTCTTAAAAGGTAAATCCACAAAGTTTAGCAAACATGGCAGCAGCCCCAATAAATGGATTTAAAACCTGTATTCATATGTAGAAATGGAAGCTGACCCAACAACCTTTAAGTGGGCTGTACTTAAAGGCTGTTGCATTTTTTTTTTCAAAAAATTGCAACAGTAATTTGTGTCATTTTATTTAACTTAATAATGGTATAAGACAAAAACAACTTTAACCACGTTTCACAGCTTTAGGCATGTCTGAAGTATTTTTAATGTCTAATTTCCCTGTAAGACCATTTAGAAGTGACTAAAAGGAAGCAAGGTGGGAAGCTGCTGTTAGAGACGGAGAGCGTGGCGTCACACCGGCAACGCAACAGCTACTCTGGATTGAGCTGGTAACGGCGATGAGGGAGGGGCAGGGGGGCATACTCAAGCATCAGGAATACACTGGAAGTTGGAAACGTATGCTGCCATTTATTTTGGTCTCCTTAGCAACTCCAGCATCACGAACAAATGTCAGAGCATCAAGATCACCCTCTGTTCGCTGACTCACTGACTGCACGTCATTTGTGCCGTCACACCAATCAGAGCTGACGACGTATGGACTCACATTATGCAGATGAACCGTTTGAGGCTGTCGGTCTGTGGACTGCGGTGGGACTTGTGTGATTTTAATAAAGTTGGACATTGTCAGGTGAGAGTCAAGATGGAAACACTAAAGAAGAAACACTTCCTGAACTAGCACTAACCCCAGACTGAATCCCTTCACATCTGATTGACCGTAAACTCACTCCTCTCGGTTTAAATCAAGAGGAAGTTCAAACCGACTCCTCCCACAAAACACAGGAATGGTTCAATTTGGATGCTTTGATTTCAGATGTATGAAATGATTGTCAAAGAATAATCACTGACCCCCTGTCTGCTCATGATCTCACTCTCTTTAGAAAAGCGTCCTGAATTAGGTTAGGTTAAAACAACCTAAGCACATGCTAGTTGGTAGCCTAATGCTGCTGTAACGATGGCTATAGGGTGCAGAAATAGACAAGGATGCAAACTAAATTTGTCATTTTATTGTGAACTTTTGATATGGCAGCAAACACGTTTAAAAGATAAGAAGATTAGCATTCATGTTCTTCATAAGTAAGTGAGATTAGTAAGATGCAATCAAAAACTGCATAATGTAGAAGCTACACACCTAATCATTAGTAACCATGGAGAAAATGCCCCTCCATTAGTGGGACAATCTCCATCTGTAAAGGAGCGCTGGCCGTCTAATGCTGTTTTTTTATCCATGCAGATCCTCACTGTTTGTATGATATCTTCAATTTTAAGGGCTCATTAAACAAAAGTCTGAATGCATTTTTATTCTCAGGTCTCATCTAACCCAGACAGATGACATGCTGCAGCCATGAGAGCACTGTAATGTGCTTTATGTCCTCATTCTCATCAGTTTGTCACCTTACTCTCCCTGGGCTGAGTCTGTCAGGCTACCTGAGAAAAGCCTTAAATGTCAAGCTGCTGAGCTCTGTCCCATGTGAAGCCCTCTGCACAGCCTTCCACCCAGAACAGAGCCAAAAGAGGAAAATGTGATACGGAACGTTGACAATGGATGCTTTGTGCTGTCCTTGACCTTTTGTACCACAACGTTTTATCAGCGAAGATACTTAAACCCCTTCAGGTCGGCCTGTACGGCGACACTTTTGTGTTGTGTTATTACAACATTTCTCTTAGAATAGACAGAATTATGCACGACCGCACTTAAAACTTTCCTTAAAGTTGCAGTAACTTTAATAAAATGTCTGTGTCTACTGTCTCAATAGATGCTCTGGTCCCGACCAAAAACAGCCATTCAGAGCCAGGAGGAGTGGCTTAGCGCTGTCAATCAACCACATGTACTTGCTGCTCAAAGGGCCACTAGCAGAGGAACAATTTACCACTACAAGAAAACCGGTTATTTGCTGTAATCGGTGTCATGCTAGCTAGCATAGCCTCTAGTCACCTAGCTGCAGCGTGGCAGAGAGAAAGGGAGGGAAGGTACGAGGGACTGGGCAACGCCACACGGAGGGTCATTCACGGCGTTAAGACCCGCCTCCTGGTTCTGATTGGTTGTTTCTAGTTAGCATTAGGAGAAGGCCGAGGGGCTCAATTTTTTCCACAGATTTTCTGTCTCATGCCATATTATCACTGCAAAGTTTGCAACAAATATGTAAAAAAATATTTATTTCTTAAAAGTTACACATGTAAAAACAAATTAAATTTTTGTTGTGGTTTTTATTGTAGTCCAACCAGCTGTGAGTGACGACCGACCATTCATTCACCTTAAAGTGCAAAGAAAGGATTGTTGCCGGGTAGTTTTAAAGAGCTGTTACCGATATATAACAACCCCCCACCCCAAATAAAAAAGCATCAACCACATCAGGCCTGGAGCGGTCAGCCTGATCTGCATGCAGAGCCTGGAGGAACCGATTCTCCTGCTCATCAAAGACCACCAACCCGTCTGTCTGAGGATGGCATCATTTCTGCCCTCCATTCTGCTACAACACACCTTAAAAAATATCTAATAAATCATTTATCAGCGGCTCCCGTAGCCTCAACTCTGCAGCCCAAACTTCTAGTTAGCAAACTGAGATCTCTGGGGCAGAGAAGAACCTTTTTAATAAATTAATGACACTTTTCTTTTTTTTTTTTGTGATGCCAGAAAAAGGCAGCTGCACATTTAATACCAGGTCATTTAAGAAGCTGTGTAAAAACTTTCAGTTCCATTTTATCCCCTCAGGTCAGAGGGCCTTCCTTCATAGATTAGGAGAGAATATTGCTATGATTATACAATGTGAAATATAAAACTAAAAATATTTGTGTTTTTGCAGAAAATGTTATTGTTGAAATAACTGGAAAGTTCAGCTCAGACCTAGAACATGGTTGTAAACATCCTCACGTGGTTACTGTATGTATGCAGCATTCAAAAATATATTACCATGAATGGACTATTCTGTTTTTTCTGTGTCTTAATTTAAAGCTGAGAAAGAACTGGGGAGGCTTAGACAGGAAGAGAACCAACATTATGTGATGTTCAGTAATCTTTTTCACTTCCTGGGACTTTAGACAGAAGAGAACTGGGGGAACTCAGGCAAAAAAAAAAAAAAAAAATCTGATTTTTTTCTAAGAATTCAGACGAGAATTTTTCCTCAGAACTCGGACTTCCATCTCAGAATTGTGACTTTTTTTCTTGGAATCTTGACTTAATTCTCAGAATACTGTCTTTTTCTTGGATTTCTCACTTTAATTTTCTGACTTTAATCTCAGATATCTGACATTGTCTGATTAAAGTCACCTGACTTTATTCTGACAATAAAATTGATCTGATTTTAATCAGATGATTTCATAATTGTTAAACAAAAAGTCAGTGAGTCTTCTTTGTTTTTCAGTGTTCTTTGTATGAATCGACTCCAAAATCACACCGATTTTTACATGCTGCAGCTATTTGCACTCAAAGTATGGGACATGCTGTACTTTGGTACCTGAAGATAGTTTTAACTTGTAAATAAAAAATCGGTTCTCTGCTTTTGAGAAGGTCAAATATGAGGGAAAACTGTACAAGAAAGAAAACTGGAATAAATTTGGAAGCCATAGTGCTCCTTGTTTTCTGTCTTTTTGGAGATTTGGAAAAATTTGAAGCTTTAACCATTTTATTAGCACAGCAAAAATGTACTTTTACAGTAACCTGTGTTCTCAGTGCGTCTCTCCAGGACAGAAGAAGATTAGATTTATTTGCCTGTTGCTGAACAGAACAAGCAGAACCTGAACCTGCAGCAGAGAAACTCCTGGATGTGTTCAACATAAATTATTTAGCTGAGATCCTGGAGTTAGAAAATGAAAAAAATAAAAATTGCACTGCATTTTGGATAGTTCCAGAGCAGCTACATCAGCGGCATCAGGTAATGTTGCTACCATTAGGAAATCAGACCTTAAACATAAAAACAAGAGCAGGGTTTTCATCCAATCAGCAAAAATAACCTGAAAAAGAGAGAGACGTTCTGACCAAACAGCATTTAGAGCAGCTCTGCTCCTCACCAGCAGTAAAGGCACAGTCCAATAATTTAATCTCTGGCTATTTTCAAAAACCTTTATAGCTATTTTCAAAAAATAATGTCCTTTATATTTCCATTCAGGCTGCACAGTGGTGCAGTAGGTAGCAATGTTGCCTTGCAGCATCAAGGTCCTGGGTTGTTCTCCCTGTGCACAGCACCTATAAAAGTATTCATCAACATTTGTCAAGAAATAGCAAAAAAAAAAAAATTTTAGAAAAATTTAGTGTCAAACTGATCATGGAGATCTACAAAAGCAAAGATAATATTTAAAAATAATAGAGTAAATAAATATTCACCCCCTTCAAGTCAGTATTTTAGTCGACGATGTTGTACCTTTACAGTCCCTCCAGGGTCTGCTGCTGAGGAGTAACCCCACAGAATGATGCTACCACCACCATGCTTCACAGTGGGAACGCAACATCTGGTCTGAGGGCTGAAAAGCTTCTCTCTGGTCCATCAGACTACAGAACTTTCTTCCACTTCTATCTACGATGGACTGGACATATATTATATATTTTTATTTGTTTTTTATTTTGTAAAAATCAGTTTTCAGTTGGACATTAAACTGTTTTATTTGTAATTTTTTTAGTCAAAAAAGACAAATTTTGTTTATTTCATTCTTGGGAGATTTTCTTTGTTTTTCTTTTTCTTTTTTTGAGTTGACCCACCAACGCCCCCTTCAGCAATCTGCGCCCTGGGCAACTGCCTATGTGGTCAAGAACCGGCTGAGAGGAAGTGAGGCGGGAGGACAGGAGGTACCTACGAGTTTCAGATCCATGCTAACTATGTCATATAATAGGCACTACTAAAACAAAAAGTGTTTACTCCTGTTTACAGTGTTTACTCCTGCAGTTGTTAGATGAAATGCTCTGTTGTCTCTGATGACAGAACCAGTTAAACTCTCTGCTACAGTTCCCAGACACGGTCTGAATAAATATTTGTGATCTTTTTCCTTTAGATGAAAATAGAGGAGAGATGAACCTCTCTCCTCTATATTTATGCTGCCTGATCACTTCAAAAACTGAGAGCGCCCAGACAACAAAGTGAAAGAAAAGAGCAGTGAGAGTAGACTTTATTGCCTTGCAACATATTCCTCATTCCCTTATTAGTTTTTGCTCTGTCTGAATATCTGGCCCTTAGATTTCTCGTGTCCTGTGAAGACGACTGATGAGCTTCCTGTTTGAAGTTCCCTTCAAATGATGCATGACCTTTGGTTGTGCTTTTTAATCTGCAGTGGAGCTGACAAGAAGAACCACATGAGCAACTCCTCTAGTGGGAAATATGGACAAACTGAAAAAAAAAAACTTCAGTATGCAAGTTCAGCTCAAAGCATTAGAATATCATAGAATATTTACATTTCCCCCCCACTCCTTTCAGGAAGTGAGTTATTCCACAGAGAGCATGGATCTGCAACCTGCATACCAGCTACAATATCGCCACAAAACTGACCTCAAATTAAAACGTGGAGGAAAAAAATATGCACGTGAATATGCATCCCAATAGCATCCATCGTTCATTCAGAAGGAAACAAACAACTGAAATATCCAGCAGCAGGGGTTTGATAGCACAGCAAAGAAGCTTCAGAAGCTTCAATGAACCCATAACGATAAAAAAAAAGGAGTTAGGCGAACTTACAAGAGTTTGGTCTGCTTATGAAGAATATTATCTCAGACAAGTAAAGAGCATCACAAACTCTCGTCATTTGCAAAGTGGATTGATTATTTCCAGTGGGCTATCTGATGTTTTCACAACGAGTGGCAGCCTTGAAGTAGAAGCTGAAATGGACCAACTAGGGATCCATCCTACAAACATGCCTGAAGGCAGAGCAGCTGCCCAGCTTTGATGAATAATCCAGCACACCGGCCCAGCAACAACGTTAGATGATTACATTAGACAGTGTATTTGTGTGTGTGTGTGTGAGTCAAAGTGTGCGTTTCATGTGAATGGGAAAATTCAGTGTGTTGCTTCTGCAGTCTAATTGATTGTAGCGCTGCTCTCTTATTGGATTATCAGAATTTGGAAACCAAATTGAGATTGGATCGCCTCTCCTTTCCCCCTCAGAGCAACCCAAAATGGAACTGGATTAGAGAACACCTGGAAGAGCAGGAAGTACTCTCACAGTGAACGGGAGAACAAACAGATTAATATGGTAACAAAAAAAAAAAAAAAGAGCAGCTCCTGTGCTCAAAAGCATCATTAGGGATATCTGACCCGAGGCATGGTTCGGTCCAGTCATTACTAACCGAATTCAGATCAGGAAGTCTCATTTATTTCCAGGCACAAGCTGGCCGGTGCACCGCAAAACAGCAAATCATTCTAAGACGTTTTGGTCGAGTTTCTAGTACACTTGAAATAAGACAACTAACTTAACGTAACGTTTCAGCAAGATATTGGAGCTTGTTTAAAGTCAACAATTCCATAAGATTGATGAAAAAGTGACAGTGATAATGTACTTCTGAGTTCATTTTCTTTTCTTTCAAGTGTACTAAGATATTTGCATTAGAAATTAAACCAAACAATGTTGTGTTTTTGCAGTGTAGTACTCAGTTGGACTTCTCAGTCCAACATGCCTAAGAACGGTTGTATGCGGCACAATGAGAAGGTTTTCTGTGACATTGAGATTGTTGGAAAAGACAAGAGTTTCTTAAAGAGACAGAGTCCAATTTCAAGGTGTCAAATTACAAAGTCAAATCTTTTAAGTTATGTTTGATATATACAGCACAATTATAATAACTAAAGGTAATGTAGTTGATAATGCAGTAAAATGACATTACATGCCTCTTAAATACATCAGACCGCCCTAGTAAGAGTGAGATGCTAATTTGTAAAATGGAGCCTTTGGGGTTCAGACCTGATTGTTTTGCTCTTTCCATTGACACTCAATTGGAAGTAAAGTCAAAAAACCTTCTCTGTAAACCATTCCTGAACATTTTGGGAAAATGGAACACAATATACTGCTGAAGAGGACATTATTAAAAGGTGCACATGGTCTACAACATCTCTCAAGCAAGGTTATGTCTTGTGCCCATTGTCCAGTTCTAAAGCTCACCCATTATAGAGGCTTCCGCCTGTGAATGGATTTCAACAAGGACATCTTGATTAAAACCACACATGTAAGAAGCTGAGGTGAACTGTGTGGTCTGATACCCTTCTATCAGAACCAGCATTATCTTCTTCAGTGGTTCAGATCACAAGGTCAAGTTAAACACCAATGTGCATCAGTGCTTTTAACACATCAGTGTCGAGGACAAAATGTTGTCCTTCTGCCTAGTGGGAGCCGCCACTCACTCATTACAGAAGAGACTGCTGAAAACGCAGTGACTGCATTCAATCAGCTGGGCGCTCTTAGATAGAAAACTTTTCTTTGGATTGAAATTTATGCGACTGGCTTTACATTTGTCTGCATGATGGAACTGAATGAATTAAATCTTTCTGTACGGAGCAAAAACGCATAACCTTACCAAGTATTGTTGGTGTAGTTTCCAGTTTAAATGCCTTGGTACACTTGAAATGAGACAAAAATAACTCACAAGTAACTTTTCAACAAAACATAGGAGCTTGTAACAGCTTGATAAAAAGTTCTAGTTGCACTGACAGATGATTTCACATACAAGATATTTTTCCCATAAGTGAAATAATCTGTTTTTTGATAACACTTTTTAATATTAAAAAGTATTGACTTAAAATAAGCTCTCCTGACTTCTTGAAAGGTTTCTTGTAAGTTAGTTTTGTCCTATATGAAGCACTCTGGACCAAAAATACTCTTTTTTTGCGGTGCATATAAGCTAGATATTTTTGTAAAGTCCCCTGAATCATTTGTTTAGAACTGGCTTTAAGTAAATAAGATCAATTCGATTGAAGTGAATTGAACTCTGTCATAATGAAGAGCCAATGAGCATCTCACTCATTGGCTCTTCCACTCAGTAACACTTTATCTGAAGGGGTGTGGATAACACTGACACGACACTGTCATAAACATGACATAACACCCGTTATGAACATGAAGGAGTTTTCATGACTGTCTATGAACATTGTCATAAAGTCTCATTCGGAAAACTATGACATTTTTAATGCAAAGTTGCTTTAAAAGCTGCATTAAAAGTCCTTTAATGCAAAGAGTTAACTTTGTGTTATTCTATAAAATAATGACACTTCCATGCAAAGTTGGCCCTTCTGATGGACTTTCAATGCAACTTTTAGAGCAACTTTGCATGAAATGTCTCATTATTTACCGAATGACAATTCATGACAACAGCCATAGACGTTCATAAACACTCCTTCATGTTCATGACAGTGTCATGTCAGTCTCATGCACACCTTGTCAAATAAAGTGTTACCTTGCCCTCCTTACTGCCTGGTGTTTGATTGATGTCTGTGTGTTCCTTCAGGTTCTGTTTCTTTACGGTTGGCTCTGCTGTGTTTCTGCTTTGCTCAGAAACAAAACACTGTTGGATGTATTTCTCTCTGTATTAGCTCTGTGATGGATTGGTGAAAACTCAAGGGTGTGCACTTCCTCTTGCCCACTGACTGAAGATGATTAATCGGAAGCAGAAATTGACTGAATGAGTGGATAACACACACACACAGACACACACACACACCCCTACATACACAAAAACACTCTTGTCATTCAAGTCTGCACATGCTCTCCTACGCTTCCCAAAAAAGCTGACTTATTATGGACCTCATTGGTAAATCTCTTTTGTTGGACAAAAAATTTTTTTTGTATGATGTTCAAAAGGAAAATCCTGCAGCCAGTTGGAGTTGTGGTTATTTGAAGAGTTTATAAAACTACCTGCAGACCTTGCTAGATTTCTTAATGTCCACAAGATACTTAGCAGGAGACAGACACCCTGCTGAGACAAAGATAGAGTAAATAATATAAAAGCAGTTTCCCTCAGAAACCCTGCTAAGCCACCGGTGACCCGCCGTGATTTCATGGATAAAAACTAAAACATTAAAAAAATGTGAAAATATGACTATGTAATTATACGGTATGAGAAAACAATATTAACAATATTGAAGCACCAACTGCAGAGGGTTAAACAGGAAAACACAAAACATACAATTGAAATTAATGCCATTTTTTTGCGCTTGAATCAAATCCTAATTAAGTATTCAACCAGTTAAGACAAACTGTGTAAAGACGGCCATATTTAAAAGCAAAATAAATGAAAGAGGGATTTGACTAAACATGCACCATGATGAGTAAGAATGCTAAATAAAAAATAAAGCAAAATATTACTGGGAACACAATTCAAGTATTTATTGTATTCTGGTTTCTTTTTCTTTCGTAAATCCAGCCGTTTTGTGAAAAGGAGTGCCATCTTACACTCAACCTGAAGAAGTTGGAAGGTTTTCTTGCAGAGCAGGTTAATTTGCACGGCAGCTTGTCTGAACCCTCTCTGAGAGCTCGTTCTCAGAAAATGGTACACCAACGCATCAAGTATAAAAGCTTCACCGCTCAGTGTGAACCTTTAAGATCACAGCCGCAGGTCAGCCATGCAGGTCCAGTGTTCTCTGAAAACGAGCCCAAGGTGAAGAATTATAGAAATGGCAAACCTGTTGCAAGCCAACATACAAAAACAAGAAAATGAGGACAACGTGACGGGGAGCAGACGGCGCACACAGCCACTTCAATTCATCAGCTACCCAGTTGCAGCCTGGCGGAGAGGGAAGGTAAAGCCTGGTGGGCCGCCAGGCTTATGGGGAAAACCTCCACCAACACAACAGAAAGAAAAGAAAACGACGAAATAAAAAAACAAGAATGCTGCTGTCATGGAAGATAACTGTAGCTCATTTATAAGAGACATAAAATATAGATCTAATACAGTATTCAGTTGAACCTTTTCATATTTTGTCACATTACAACAATAAACTTGAATGTATTTGATTTAACTGTGTAAACTCTGCATCATTTTCTCCCCAGCCATCATCCAGCACCTCCATGGTGTGTTTAAGGTGATGTGCAGCATCAGATTTCCTAATCCCACAGCATCTTGCAGCAGTGAAATAACTCTGATCAATGCCACGCTTTAACAGTTTCTATGTCAGTAATGTGTTGTTCATGATGTTGGCCATTTTAGAGCTCTGGTAAACATGATCAGATTTATGGATCTGATCAAATATGTTCAGAACTGGTCAAATAATGTATAGCACCAGAAATAAGCAGCTACCAAAAATTATTTTTAGAAAATATTCTCTGAAACAAATGGATGTTATGATTTAGGACATTAGACTGTTTTCTAAATTTCTAAAGATTTAAAATGTGGAAAATATTTGGATTCCAGATTCTAGAGACTAGAATCTAAACTCGTCTACTGAATTATTCCTGCCTCTTCTCAAACTGTAAGTGAAAGTTTAATTTCTTACTCCCATTAGTTTGTATTTTTCTCTGTTGAGATTTAATATTTTTTTCTTTTGCACATTTGAAAAAACGGTTTCATCTTCATCCATTTTAAACATTCCAATTTAGGGCTGCACAATTCATGCACAGTTTTATTATTATTATTATTATTATTATTATTATTATTATTATTATTATTATTATTATTATTATTATTATTATTATTATTTGTATTATTCTCTACATAATTTAAAACTTACCAGTATCAATAAATCTGTTGATTGTGGTACAATAAAAACAAAGATTCATCTTATCTCTTTCCTCTCATCTCGTGCCTACGTCAAACGTCCGTTTTTGTTTGTTTTTTTATCTCATCTCATCAGAGCACCTTCTTCCTCGTTTGCAGGATCCTCTACATTTTGATTGTAGCGTCACAAAATGTGAAAAGGTTTGAGGGGAATGAATGTCCTGTATCTCCTTCTAGTCCTGCAAACAAAATGTGTAAGATGTAATCAAAACAGCCTCAACCAGACTAACGCATTAAAACATCTAAACAAATTACTGATGAAAAAAACCAAAACAGACCAGCACTCGACTCCTGTCATATGCACACAGCTGCGCCTCATTTAGACCAACACTTTAAATCCTGCAGATGTTCCTGCAGCAGACATCAGCTGCCGTGCTTGGACACGTGGATGAAGTGTTCTTGAGTGAGACTGGAGCTCTCTCAAACTACATTTATAATGTTTCCACGGTGGCTGAGGCTCAAAAGATCGAATCACTCGTATGCTAATCAGGAGATCTCTGGCTTCGCCGAGGACAGAGGCAGCAAACAAGCAGCAATCAATGAAAAGCAAAACATCCACGGTGAAAGCGCTCCATGAGTACGAGCGAACAGGTGAGCATGGCTTACAGTATGAAGCACTTTGGAGAGGTCAATAGGACTGCAGCTCTGCATAAGTGTAGTCCATTTATATACGGCCTCCCTTGGAGTGAAAACCCTGAGAGTGCCTTTCTGAAGGCGCCCTTGAACTCCGCTGTGAATACCCCTAAGAGGATGAGTCCTTTCTGAAAAATCAATAATGGATCATGTAGTTTGATGAGGGCGAACTGGGCTCCGTGCGAAGCGGGCCGAGACGCACCGGTTGCTGACTAAAGGTCATTTTAAATGGACCAGCACAGAATGCGTTGACTGGCAGAGCACATTACACAGGTGGTCTGATGGGGACCTGAGCAGCAGCACGGTACAGGCCATCCATCACTAGGACACCACAGCTTCATTCTGGTCACATAGTGCTAGCCCTCTCCCCCGTCTCCTCCCTGTTACTTTGATGTCTGTGGCTTTTTGTATTTCTCCCTTTCTGTGTTTGTCACTTTTCTTTTCCTGCTGATATGCAGCGAACTGTCTGACTGGAAACTTGTCAGGATTATTACGAACGGCTGATAGTGTGACAGAGTTTGCAGGGATTGTAACTGAAAAAGACAGACAGACAGACAGACAGACAGACAGACAGACAGACAGACAGACAGACAGACAGACAGACAGACAGACAGATGTTACTGTTTTCATGTAAATGCTTTCTGACAGGCTAGCCAGCACATACCGCCTAGCTAGCACAAGTGGGACCATCAGTGCTTGATAGCGCAAACATTCTGAAAATGTGCATTTCTACATTTCAAGTTTATAAATGTAAACACAGTGGTTAATTTTGATTAATCACAATGCTAAAGAGTGAGTAATCTGAATAAATTACATTTAATTGACTGACAGCCCTAATATACATTTTCTCCTCCAAGCTGATGTAAAATGGAGGGACTATCAAAACTGTATTTCTATATTAGAAAAAAAATCATCTAATGGTTGATTTCCCATGAGTCTCAGGTGACATTCTCAGGCTTTCTGTTGGGCAGGCTGTGGCTGGATTATAGTTACAGGCAGTCTGGTAATCAGGGTCCCTTCAAAGAGCCTTTGAAGTGCTGCTGCTTTGAAAGGTGGATATAGTAGCGGGTGTTTGTGCATGTGTGTACTCTGATGCCTTTGGAAAGGGAGAATTACATAACTCCAGGGAACTCTCGTTTTATAGGATTGCAGATTAGGAAGACATAATGCTAAACGTCTCAACTTCAACGTCTGTAAATACTAGAGGACTGTGATACTGGATACTTTGGTATCGATCGAATACCGAATAAATACAGGGCGAGTATTGCAGATACCGATACAATGCTGACACTGATACCGATACTTATTATGTGGATTTGATATGTCAGACTTTTGACATTTAGGTATTTTTGTGGTTTCTCCTCTGAATTGTGTATAGAAAAGTGAACAAAGTTTATAGATATCTACAAAATACTTTAACATGTTAAGAATATTAACAGAAAAACAGAACAGCAACACAAATGTGTGAGTGTTTTTTCCTCAATAAGTGCGAAAAATGATCACAACAATATATGTTTTGGGCATAAAGCTGAGAAACTACAACTCAAAAGAAGGTATCAGAAAGTTTAGCACTGATCTTGTCACACTAGTACAAAGCCAATAGCCATACTGATGTGGTATCAATATTATCTAAATTTTAATTCATCCGTCTACCTCTGGTAAATACTCTCTAATAGTTGTAGATTCACTTTAGCAAACATGTGGAAGACAGAGCTCCGGTCTGACTAGACTGACATGAAGCTGCTACACTTTACCCTGAACACACCATGGCTCTGGTGAGGGCAGCATCATGCTGGAGGGATTCTTGTTTTCATCACCAGATACAGAAACACCAATCAGAGCGAATAGGAAGATGAATGGAGTTTTGTTTCTATCAGTGGTGGTGGAAAGATGATGGTCGTTTTACAGTGTTGAATAGCAGAGGAGGCTAAGCACAAATGCATATAAATACATTTCGGTAAAAAGCCTTGAAGTTTGTGATTGTAAGTGGACAAATTGCATAAAAAGATAAAAAAACTTTGAGTAGCATGAAAAAGTTTGCAAAGCAAAGTTATTGTTTTGACATTGATGGGCTGAGAGAACGCTGGTGAAGTGAATTGTACTTGTGCTTCGTCGATGTTGTGATTTTCAGTTTGTTGAAGTGATTTGCACCTTCCATAAGAAAAACACAAAAGTAGAAAATTTGTGCTAAATGTGATTTTCATTTTGAATTTTTCTTTTCTTTTTACTTATTTCCTTAAAAAAAAAAATCAGAAAATATCTTTAAAAAACTGGCTATTATTTCAATAATTTCTTTGAGCTGATAAACAGAAGGTGTGAAACTCACCAGCCAAACGAAATGGTGGTTCTTGGGTCGGCTAACTCACAAAACCAAAGAAGTACATTGATGAAATAAAAAAAAAATCCAGATTACCCAGAAATCAAATTTTCCAAAAGCAGAAAACTTGATTAATTGATAAAATCTGGAGCTTTAATTATCTAGATTTGAGCTAATTTATGTCCCCTTCACCCCCTCTGACCCCACACACAATTTCACCTCTGAACCTCCTCCACCACCCTCCGTCCTCTGCATCAGGCTGTCAGATGAAAGGGAACAGAAGTCTGCGGCAGACTGACCTGTCTGAGGCATGGAGGGAACAAAAAGCAGCATCCTTTTTGTTCTTGCTGTCATCTCCTTTCTCCCCTCTTTAAGTTAGCGGCCCTGAAGGTGTCAGAAACAAGTGTCTTCTCTCCTGGTGTTGACATGTTGACTTCTTCTTCTTCTCATACCGACCCCGCTGCATGTTAGACCTTCCCCCCCCAAAAAAAAAACTGCCAGACATTTTTGTGGCGACGGTTTTGCTGGTAAAAGATGAATTGTTAAAGGCAGGTCACACATCTACAGTTAGAAAGCCGCTGGGCGTGCAAGTTTTTTAATAAACGCAGGTTAAAAAATCGGTTTGCTGTGGAGTTTGTTCCCGCAAGCAGCATTTTTATTTTTTCTTTAGGTAGGTTTAATTTGGTTTTTAGCAGTGACTCTCTATCACACAGCACTAATGTCATGAGAGAAGATATAAACAGGCCTTATTAATGCTGTTTTCTTAGGCGAAACAAGAAAAACGTATCGTATTAGCAGTTGTTTTGTTCTCCTCTGATCATCAAGTAACTTACAGTGAGAGAAGAAACAAAATTTCATTTGGTGTTAATAAAAACACTGGACTTGTTTTATCTACATAAACAATAGTGAATCTGATTTCAATTTAGTAAGAAAAAACTAATCAAAAATTAACTTATTTGAGTTTTACACTAAAGAACTTTGATTTGAACAGCCAACACACACTCAGACACACTCTGGACTTTATTGTCATTAAGGGCCTAAATATTTCCAGGGTTTCCGTAATTGACGTCGCCCCGTTTTATTATTTGTCTGTTATATTTGAAAGTGTCATTTCCTTCGGCTTCACTTACACAAAGAGATATTATTATGAAGAACAGCTCAGCTGAAGCCTGTAATCAAATTTATTCTCTCATCTCCCTTTCATCATGTAACTCATTAGATGTGCTGCTTGATAACTTCCTTTCCTAAAAAAAAACCAACAAAAAAACTCAACTTCAGCTTACAAAATCTACAAAGTGAGACTGCAAAGATATCACTTCACAATCGCTTCTTTACGCTTCAAATATAGACAAATTCTACCCATAAAATCTTAGAAGAAATTATAAATCGATTAAGCTCTTCTTCCTGCTGTCTTGTCATCCTACTCAAAACTTTTCTTTCTCATAGGGTGTTTTTTTCCCCCAGGCTTTAAAAACAGCCGTTATCAAACCTCTGATTAAACGAACAGTCTGAGCTTCCACTCATCAGTTAAATAGTTCAACTATAACCAAATACTTTGACGTGTCAAAGTGTTTAATTGCTTCCAACAATTTCTGTTTTTTAAAACATTTCCAAAAATCCTTTTGACTGTTACTGACTGCATGAATTAAATTCAGTGGGTTTCAGTTTCCTCTCTTTAATATGACATCACTGCCTCGGCTGTACTCTAACTGTCCTGCTTGACCTAAAAAAAGATCAAATTAATTGATTTTCCAATTTCAGAGGCAAGCATATACTTTTTTTTAAAATGATGTCAAGGAAAATCCCCAAAATGTTTTGACCAGAGACATAAAAAGCTTTTGAAGATGTCATCAGTATTCCACAGCCTGCAAGCGGGCTGAACGCTGCAGAGGAGTTGGTTGTTTGATTTAGTAAGGATGTCAAATAGAAACGTCTAAACAATTATCACGCATGATTGTGATGATACCTTAAAGCTGCAGAATGTAACTTTGATAAAAAATAATGTTTTTCAAATATTTGTTAAAATTATCATTATATTCTGACAGTGCTCCAAGTACTAACGGTAGATGTACACCACTCAGTCACAAACAACCAATCAGAGCAAGGAGGAGGTTCTTAGTGCTGTCAATCACTCTCATGCTCACCCCCCTCCTGATACAGCAAGCTACAGTTGAGCTAATTAGCATAGCAACCGATGATGGAAGACAAAAGGTTTGCCTGTAAGGATAAGTTGTTTTTCTACCGTTAGTACATTGAGCAGCGTACATGAGGATGATTGGTAGCGCTAAGGCCCGCCTCCTGGCTCTGATTGGCTGTTTTTGGTCAGGAGCAGTATGTTTCTTCAGCCGGTGATAGCAGCTCAGGGAGGATTGGGAGGAGCTCCATCTTTTCACAGATTATCTGACTCATCTTATACTGTCACTACATGGTGACAGGCACAAATTTAATAAAAAAAATATTTTTGTAAAAGTACATAAATCACTGAACGGCTCAGCACCACAAGACATTAAAGATCTACAGCTGTTGTATCAAGCTTCCAGACGTCTCAGGTCTGATTCTGCTCTGCATCCAGAACCAGCGTCTTTAAATCCAGACTTAAAAACACAGCTCTTTGTAGCTGTTTTTGAAACATTATTAATGAAATATTAATCAACAATATGATGTGTAACGACAGCAAAATGTAATGTTTCGATTGTTGACAGTGTGTTATGACTTTGTATCTTTGTGTTTTTATCATGTAAAGCACTTTGAAATGCCTTGTTGCTGGAAGATGCTGTACAAAGAAACTTTTATTGTATGATTAATTGATTGATTGATTGATTGATCCACACTGCAGCTTTAAGCAAACGTCATTTTGGTTGAATTATTATTTTTTAAGAACAAACATTAAGTCTATTCTATACATCTCCATTGTTCCTGCATCAATAGACGGAGCTCCAAAGTGAATGATAAAGCTGTTGACTGGTGTCTGATTGTTGATCTTCTGTTTCTATCCTTTCATTTGAGTGATACATTTCTTAACAAGGAGAAATAATCGCCCTCTGCACTGCAGCTGCTCCTGTGAAGTTCGTGGATTTCATTCCTTCCCCGTCCACATTCAGACGTCGAGCTCCCACAGCTTCCCTCATATTTTCTACTCATTTTTTTTCTAAGTATCTTATGAAAGCTTGTTGGTTTTACTGCAAGAAACAAAGGAAAGTATCGTTTGAAAGTTGAGACAAACAGCAAAGCGCTCCATCATCATCTGCTGCTCTGCAGATTCTGCCAGATATGCGGAGGGGGCCACATGTCGGGCGTTGGCCATCTGTGGACAGATTTGTTTCTGACAGGGAGCTTTCAGTGAGGACAGATGCACTCGGTTTGACGCTTTGAACTCCGTTTTTGAACCCTTTTCATGACGCTCACAGTCAGTTAATTTTAAACCGTCGCTGTGAATATCTGAGAAAGTCAAATCTAGGTTCAGACTGATGCTTGCTCTGCTGCAGGCTTGATAGCTTATTTGGTCAGCAAGATCTAAACACAAACAGAATTCCTACATTTATTAAAAAGGCACATTTCTGTTGGCTTTGAAATTTGTTAGCAAATCATCTCGTTTGTTGTAACTTGCCACATGTATAAGAAGATGTTTTGAGCAGAAGTGATCAAAACTGAACAGACTTAATGCTATTGCTGGCTAAAGCTAACACTGTCCATCCCTCTGGACACGCCCTCCCCCACTGGGAAACATCCAAAAGTTGGAACATTTTGGACTTTTGAAACTTGGAAGTTTCTCCAAGTTTATTTCTGGAGAATTTATGAGATTATCCTCAAAGTTTCTAAGTTTATTTGGCAGAAAAGCACTCCTCCATTTTTTTTTCTATATTTAAAAAAATACATATCGATAGTTGAATGCCATCGAAACAAGATGGTGGCATCATCATAATAAAAGGGAAATACCTCATGAAAATCTAACCATACAGCCAGAGTTAAAATGAAATGTTTAGATTAAAGCATATTCTTGTGCTAGAATTGCCTAGTCAAAGTCCAGATTAAAATCAAGTTCAGTCTCTGATCTTGATTTTACAAGAAATACAAATTTTCTTGATGTTTTAGGATCATCACCATCCAATCTGATTCTACTTTATTTCTAAATACACAAAGCTTGCAGACACATTCCAGAAATGCATACCACACTTCACAAAGTTTTTGCAAAAAGTTTAAAAAGAATTCATTTTCTCTGCACAATCTGTCATACAAAATCAAAAGAAAAATGTGACCAAAACTTTCTTTTTCTGCATCTTTTTCTACTTCCTGTAGTTCATAAAATGCTGTTTTGTTTTTCAGATTCTCTCCTCAGAAACAGTTTCTGTCTCTTACTGACGAGTGTCCCTCCCGTTATCTTAACCAACAAATCTCAGTCAGCTGAACGTGGAAGCGTTTCCTCTGCTTCTTCTCTTTTCAAAGAGTTGGCGTAAAGCAATCATTGTTTTCTGGAGCTGACTATTACATCAATACAGAGACTTCATGTTCTGTCTCTGTATTGATGCTTATGTCTGCCATGACCTGGTAGAAGATCTGGAACATCAGCATCACTGTTTAAAGTGAAGCGAGATTTAAGTGTGATATCAAAAAATAGAAGATTTTTTATTTTTTTTTTTGCATGTGTGGTTAGATGATTCCAATATTAAGAGAAAAACTTCAAGTTGAAGCTGAAACTGTGTGGTTATGTTCAGGAGAAACGGTTCACACAGCGATCAGAAAAAGCTCGAGGCATTTGGCCACAATAAAATATTTATTAGAATCCTGGTCAGGCTGTCAGACATTAAAGACGACACAGTAACTGCAAAGCATAGTGGTGGCAGGATCATGCTGTGGGATGGTTGCACTGCCCTAAAGGGATGGTATACTATATGAAATTTTCAACAAACACTAATATGAATATAAATTAATCAGATTAATTAAGGACAATGAGCCGAAATGCACCAATGACAAAGAAGCCAAACCAAAACCAACAAAACTCAAATTATTGGATCTAAAGATGCTGGAATAAACTTAAAATTTTACTATTTTGTGAATTCAGATATTATGACTGAATATTACAGCCATGTTAATAAAAAATACAAAAAATAAAAATACAAGAATAAAGTTGTATGAGAATAAAGCTGTAATATTTTGAGAATAAACTCATATAACTATGAGAATAAGGTTGTACAAGAATAAAGTCCAAATATTGCAATAATAAAGTCACAACAGCCTGACTTTATTCTTGTAATGGTACAACTTCATTCTCCCATCATTTCGACTTTATTCTTCTAAGACCTTATTCTCATGATGGTATTTTTATTTTCTTAGCATGGTCCTGATACTCCACAGTCAGACCTCCAGGCTGCCTACACACAGAACCGCACCTGTACCTGTAGAGAGAGGCGGCCCTTTAAGAACCTGAAACTAAAACCCGTCTCCCCACTCGGCCCCCAGCCTCTGTGAGTGTGTGAACGGGCAAAAATAGTCTCCTAAATGTGTTTCTGTCAGAGCCGCGTCCCTCTGCTGCAGCGCGTTGTGTCTTCTGGTCTGCTGAGAGCAGATCCTCGCTGTCCAGCTGCAGACAGTCACACAAACCAGCATGGCTTGCTGCAGTTTCCACACTAACTGATGGAGAATCAATGGAAAGACAGAGAGGTTTCAATGTGAAAGCTTCGTCCCACTGACATTTTATTCTTCAGTCACATGGGGGGGTTCTGAAATAATGGCACCTTTATTGAGTGGCCTGAACTTCAGGGTTTAATTGCCTCTACATTAGGAGCAATGTTCTGTCCTGTGATTAAATTAAAACAATACAATTCAGCAGTGACTCATGTACCCGCAATTAAACCTAAAGGTACCAGGAGACATGCACCTCTCTATTACAGTTCACATGCTGATATTTTGGACCACTTGTGTTTCTAATACGTAACTTTCTCTAAATCAGTGAGTAATCATGCCTGGCTCTAGTTTCTTCTAAATCTCTTCTTCTAGAGCAGCAATCTAAGACAACAAAGCACAAATCAGGAAATTTGTGAGGACAGCATGTCATCTGCATAAATGTCTTGTTTGGTACATTGGAAAATTTGTCACTAGAAGTAGATTCCCATATCTTAAGGGTGCAGTGTTATGTAAGATTGACTTTTTTTTTTTTTAGCTTTATATCATGTTATAATATTACTTCCTCATCAAAAACATAACTGGAGTGTTGCTTTGATTCTTTCATGCATGTTTGAGAAATCCTTTAATCTCCCGTGGCCATTCAGCTGTGCAAAACACCTGGGTGGATTTAGCTCCGCCTTCAAGGACGAAGCTCCTCCTCAGAGCTGCAGTTTTCAAACTTCCAAGGTTAATTCTTGCAGAACAGCTCTCCACTCAGCTCCTTCAGACTAGCCAGCACCAAGTAGCAAACACCTGTTATAACTGCTCATCTGCTGAGCTCATTGAAGGAGCTACTACTCAGTGCAACTCTGGTAAAAATGTTGCTAAAGGGTTAGTAGAGGAGCCATGTTGTGATGACTTGCTGAAAGCGAAGTTTCAGAAAGAGCAGGAGTTTTTAAAGAGACAGAGGCCCAATTTCAAGCCGTTAAATTACAAGATAAATTTATTTTAACTCTGGAAGATCATTTCACTTACAACAGGATATTATCATCATGACTCACAAAGTCTCAATAGAACTAGTACTTTTTCATCAATATTAAGAAATTATTGACAGAAAACATGTTCCTAGATCTTAATGAAAAGATACTTGTAAGATAGATTTGTCGTATTTTAAGTGCACTAAGATATTTCTGCCTCGTCTTTTTAGCTAATTTGAGGAAATTTATTGCATTCTGAGTTGGGTGGACCCCAGCCTATTCAAGAAAACACAGCTCAGGGCGCTGAAATATAAAGAAACAATGCTACTCAACACACTATTGACTTGTAAAGCAGCCAATCCACCATTCATCCTAATTTCCCCTGATTGGCTTTACTGTCAACAGTGAGGATAAAAAATACAATATTGTTTCCATTCTGAGTCTTATTGCATATAAAGATATATTTGGTGCTTGAACTATAAACGTAAGCAGTTGTTAACACTTCTGTTGCTGAAGTTCAGTTCATTGTTGAAGATGTACATCTTTAAATTTGCCAGTCACATTGCCAAAGAAGTGTGAAAAGGACTGTCCACAGGACAGTGTGAAGCTCTAGCTGCTCCCAGTCCCTAGAGGCGCTGTGGTGCCATTTCATAATTTTTTCATACTTACGATTGCAGCTAGTCGGATAATTACTTATTCAAGAAGTCTCGAGTAAATGTTAAACATCTGGATTCTCCAAGCCCAGCAGATGTTGATGAATAAACAATTACATTTCTGGATTCATGGCCTCAGAAAAGTGTGGTCTAGTTAAAGCATGTTAGTTTAATAAAGTTGAGATCGACAATATCACAGCTCCTGTCAAAAGGGAGTTAATTTTTAAACATCAAAGGTCATTTTTTGTGAACTGACATAAAAAAATTATTTCAGGTTTTATGAGACTGGCAAAAGGTTCAGAATAACAAATAAATACTCAAATACTCCCTAAACGCCATGAGTTTAGGAACAAAATTTTATCTTAAAAGACTAAATGTGAGGGAACAATATCCCACACATTTTGTATTGTTACCTTTGTTTTACAATTTGCAGCTGAAACGTTGTTCTTTGGAAAAGGTTTTTTTCATCTCAGCTTCTTGAATCTCTTCACATATTGTCACGTTATCATAAACTTCTATGTTTATTTTGGGATATTATGTGGTAGGCCAACACCAGCTGTGCATAGCTGTCAAAAATATAAATCCAAAAAAGTGCAGTTTGCAGTTGTACATGCTGCACTTAAAACAAATCAAAACTGTAAAAGCAACTGAAAATCATATGTAGTGGAGAAAACCTATTCAAAGTGGATTATATCAAAATACTAACATTTTTTTTTAATGTTCGCCAAACTACGTCACACAAACAACTAAAAAATTAAATAAACTCAATCAATCAGAATGTTTTCTGTCCCAACATGAGGTCTAAAAATGAGATACTTACAGAAGCTAATGTTTGATATGAACTTTATGGAACTGGTCTCAGTCTGTAGAACACACTTTAAACTTTGGGTTGTGTCCAAGAATCCGGTTCAGTAGAGAGCCGGGCCACTTTGACTTCTGGACACAGAAATGTAAAACAAACCACCTCTGGCAGATAAAGAACATTGTATGTGTGTGTGTGTGTGTGTGTGTGTGTCGGTCTATGTGTGTGTATGGTCTCTGCCAGCAGCTCTGCGTCCCAAAGATACCGGGCAATGTTGCCAGGCGACAGGTACCAATTGTGTTGCGTTTCCGTAGAGACTGTAGGGAGGGCGGGGCTTTGATGAGAAGAACACAGCGTTCTGATTTGTGCACACACACACATGTCCGCACACACACACTCTCTCTTTCTCTCATACATGTACAAGCCCCGACACACAGCAGTGAATGACATTAGAAAGCCTGCAGAAGCAGACCTGAAGCCAGCCTCCACAACAACACACACATACACAAAATGTAGTATTGATATGAACTGTGGGGGTTGATGATGTTGAGATAAGTAAAAAAAATCTTTCGGGTTTAAAACAAAGCGTGTGACTGATTAACTAGGAATAACTCACAAATCACCACAATTTCAAAGAAGCACTCACAGTCTGTGTCCTGAATTCATCTTAGATACTTTTTACTTTTAACTCTCCACAGTGCTGGCTACACTGCAGTTCAGACTGTGTAAAACTTGTAATAAATCATAACACTGCCCAAGTATTTTTAAAAGACATATAGGATACTTGCAAATGTGTATAATCAAATTCAATGTTAGAAATACGGAGTTAACTCAGTTGGGAAAACATGATTAAATATTCAACCCTTTGTCCTATCTACAGAATTATTTATGGTGTATTACTGCCTCCCCTCCACCTTCACTTCACCAGTTTGTTAAAATCCAAAACATTTAATCACATCAGAATTTGAGGTGAAGTGATAGGAAATGCTTTTGGGCCAACAGCCTTTTCTGTTTGAGTATCTACTGACTGGAACCTCACTCCTGTGATCATCAGGACTTTAAGCAAATATAACATAATTCATATACAGTCAAAGAAATGGCTTATTACTGAACAGATTTATCAACATTAACTTACAATTAGGGTGTTTTTACACCTGATAGTCCAGTAGACGCCATGAGTTTAGGGACCAAAATTGCAATAACTGACAGATACCAATCATCTCATATGTGTGCATTATCAGAAAAGAATCTTTTAAAGTTAACAAACCACATACCATTCTAGAATTAATGAATGCAGTGCTGCTCTGGCAAACTCTTTCTGTACCTTTTAGCATGTATCATGATGCACAGGAAGGATCAACTAAGTCAAACTTTAGCTAATTCTGGGAAGGACCTCAATTCCCAGTTGGTACAGACATTCAAGATAGAGAAAAGCACAGAATCACAGAAGGAACAATTCAATATTCTCTACCTCCATTCCTTCTGTCAGCAGTCAACGGGATAAACAGTGAGATCCTTGGCAATTTGCCTGCAGAGGCTTTAAGCGTGAACAAAGACAAGAATATTAACAAAGGAATTGCTTGTTTATTCTGAAGACTCTCATGATGGACTCTGATCCAGCTCCCAAAACAAGCAGATAAAGACTGACTGCAGAAAGATTATCACAATAGACTGATGTGCTGACCAGCACTGCAGTCTGTGACCAATAAGAAACGGATTTATCTGTTGTTATTTTAGTTGATTTGGTGATTGTGTACATCATCTTATGTCACTGTGATTTGCCTGCGCTGCTCGGATTGTTCTTTCTAGCTTCAAAACAGTCTTTTCACTTATCTGAAAGGTCAGCATTCTCAATCCCTCCAGTAATACGTGTCAGTGCCTACAAGCACGACATTACTAGCCAGACTAATGTAGATATGTGTCAACAAGACTTGCACCAAAACACTTTTGTAATTGATTATCCATAGCCAAATTATACAATTTAGTTAGCATAGAGGTAATTTATTCCTTATCATGTTTGCTGCAAAATCTGGCTATTGGTTGTCAAAAGGCAAACGTTAATAAATGTGGACAATAAGTTTCATTCTTTACACACGTATCCAGCTGCAACTCTCAACATCACTTATAAATCACACTCGCTGTGTTTCCTGTACAAAATATGTGCAAACCTTTGTCATTTTTCCCCTAAATGTTAAAAAAGCATAATTTTGCAATTGTGATGTTTCCATTAAATAATAAATGCAATTAAAATCACAAATGAATAAGTTGGTTCCTGCAATAATTCATTAAAACACATACCGCCTCGTCATCTTCCAACTACTTCCTGTCAAATTCTTCTTTGTGATTTGTGCCAGTGGCAACATCCGATTTTTGATGGTGCGACTCGTGTGATGCGAAAAAAAGTGTTTCCATTTCCCTTGTTATATAAACACCTCCTCATCCAAACGCCAAAACGTTTCACCTGAACATCCATGTTAAGATTGTCAAAGTCATGCTAGTGTAACTGACCTACTTCCCACTTTTTCAATATTTTTTTTTAATTAATGCTTTTTCATCACCTGTGAAATGTGATACCTTTGGACTTGTCATCTTGCTGGTGTAGTGTTGACAATAGCAAAACTCTGCGCCAATTTTTTCAGATTATTTGCGTGCCCATGTCATCTTCCTAACCACTGATACTCCTGACCCAACGCATAGCAATGGCGCCGGCATGGTGCGCGATAATTCACGTGTTGTCCAATCCAGTAATACCAACGGTCATACCCAAGAACACAGAGGAGCGAGGATTCAACCTAGCAACCCCTGGGTTACAGGATGACTGCTGCTCCTGACACACAGAACCAGGGACTCTGGCTCCAACCATCACTTCAGGTATAAAGTACTCTGAGCAGTTTGCTTTTCATTCATTTCTCCTCCTCCATTAAGAGGAGCTGCTGCTTTATTTGGGAGGATTTCTAAAGTTTATATTGAGACGATTTACTGTAACAAGATTAACAGAAGTGATCCACTTCCCTCGTTGGTGTTGAAAGCTTTTTTCTTCTTCAGTCTCACCAGCTTTACATATTTGACTTCAACACTGTTCTCCACAAAGGTTTGGACATTTTTTATTTAGCTCTTCTCATATATATGATATATATATATATATATATATATATATATATATATATATATATATATATTATATATATATATATATATATATATATATATATATATATATATAGGAGACAAGCTGTGAATGGCAGCCAGTGCCGTTAGAGAGGTTGATCAATCCCAGGTGAGGCTCTGCTTCACCTGCCTCCCCTGACTGCATTTCACTGCTTCCAGAGTGGGAACATTAATTATGACGATGAGAACAGTCATGGTGAGCACCTTGTGCTTGGCCACTTCTTGCTTGTTGCTCTTTGGTCAGTGTTCATAGTTGAGCGTTGTTTACCGTCAGGGCATTTCCTCAATTGATATGTTTATTGGTTCAGACAGTGGTGATTTCTGACATGAATGATATGGGCAAATGCCCAGGGCGTTATCTTGTTAGATAAGCAGAACAAAGAGTTTGTTCTGCTTTTCATATTGGTTAAAATTATTTCAGCTCTAAGTATTTAATATCTAAGTGTTTTTATGGGAATGTCAATCTTTCAGATCAATTTGATTAGCAATTCTGAAAATATTTCACATTTTATTGTGTCATGTAGCCGGGGCTCTGGTCTTGGTCTTGACTTGGTCTTGGGTTAGTTGGTCTCGACTACAAGACTGTGAAAGAGTCACAACCAACAGTTCAGGCGGGTTTTTGATGAGGAAATAACATAATAACATGATGTGAAGTTCTAAGAAATTGAATTTTCATGATACTGCCCCTTTAAAATACTATCATACCAGCTATGGAAAAGTGGTGTTGATTGAGTGCTGCATGTGTGTACAAAACCATCTAAAGCCCCCAAAACAAAACGGTCCAATCAAATAAATGCTACACATTTGATCAAGGAAGTGGAGATGCATGGTGTCGCTCCAGAGGCAGTGGAATAAATCTGTAAAATGGCTGCTATTATTACCTCTTATCTCCTTTTTTCCTGATATGAAATAAAAACTCACTTTTCTTCAATTTCCTTCACAAAGGGCCACGAAGCCTCTTCTGACAGGTTATTGGATCATTACACTTCAGCTGCACTGCTGCTTGACAGTATTTATTACTCGGACCATTTCCTCCACGACCGTTTTATCTCAAACACGACACGACACTGTTCCCCCCATATTTCCTACTTTTCTGTATTGCTGTGGATCCCGGTTGTTTCTGAATGCGGGGAAGTGGGTTCAACGCCGTTTGATCCAGAGCTGTCTGATGGAGCAGAAAAATGAGGCTGTGAAGGAGACTATGACAGGGGAGTGTGAAACAGATGATTGCATAATGTGTGAGGGAGAGTCGAGACTGCAAAAGCAAGAAAATGTTACCAAAGTACTTTTGGTCTAGTTTCCAGTGCAGATATCTTGAAATGAGACAAAATCTTACAAGTGACTTTTCAGCAAGAAATAGGAGCTTGTTTTTATTTAATAATTTCTTAATATTGATTTAAAAACTACTAGTTTGACTGGCAGATTATTTAATGTAAAACAACACTTTCCCCTGTTTACAAGTGAAAACAAAACCGATATGCAAGAATTATTTACTTAAAACAGACTCTTAAATCTTTCAGAAAATGTACTTTTAAGTTAGTTTTGTCTAATTTGAAATATACTGATATATTTGCACTAGAAACTAGACCAAAAATACTTTGTTTTATTTTGGCAGTCCAGTGTCTAAGATCTGCATGTGTATGACCCAAACCAGCATCTTTTCTACCCCTGCGTCAAATAACTTTTGCCCAAGCAGCCTTATTCTTCACCAACCACATCAGACCAAAATGAATTATAGATTAAACATGTATATTTTGTTTTTCCCCTTTCTTCCCTCTGACTCTGGTTTTACTGGATTCAGCTTGGATAGAAATGTTGTGTTGTGTCTTTCCCTTTCAGCTGCAATTTATGCTCCCAACAGGCTGTCTATCATTCACCTGCTGAGACACAAACCTAAAAACCACGGCAGAGCAGAAACACAGCCAGATCAGAGTTTGACTAGGAGCCCCCGGAGGCTGGGGTGGGGTGGGCACATCAGGAGCAGAGCACAGAGAGACTGAGAGAAGGAAAGCAGAGAGCTTTCCACCTACTGAACTATACTTAGCATTCTCCTGACAGGCAGAGGAGAACAGGAGCAGGAGCACATCAAATTTACTGTACAGGAATAGAAAACAAACGCACCCAACTGGAGACGAGCAGATCAGATATTAATATCGGTATCGGTCCCAACATAAAAAAATAAAAAATCTAGATCATGTATTGGTGACGATGTGCTCGATCAATAAGCGTGGATCTATTTAATCTAATTCTACACTTTGTGCTGTGAGTGACATCATGCTTTATTTATTTTACATTATAATTAGAATTCCTAATTGCTCTTTCTGAACGATTTGAAAGAAGGTTTGTTAGTTTATTTTTACGTTTGACCAAGATAGCCAACCGTTTGTTTTGTCAGTTTCAGTTTTTGTATTATTTCTTTTAGTCTTTATATTCCTAGTGGCACTGACTGAACAAATTAAATTTGTGTCGTTTTAACATGTTAACCAAGCTTGTGAATCTATTGGTGTATTTCAATATGGCGTACTGATGCAGAGTTATCAACTCATTTGTAATTCAGTACATTTATGTGTGTGCTTAAAAAAAGAAACGTTTGAAGTCAATTCAGTTGTTTTTGTGGATCAGATTGCTTGCTCTCACAAAGCTCTGCCCATTTCCACAAAATCTCCAGCCGAGTATCCGCCTCACACAGCACCCTTCCTCCACTTGGCTCCTGAAGACTAGCGGCAGCAGCAATTAGAAAACACCTGGTGGAATTGTGCATGTGTTGAGCTCATCATATGAACTATTTCTCAGCAACCCTAGGAATGGTTGTAAACGACAAGAAACATTGTTGTGATGACTTCTTCTGCACTTCTTAAAGAGACAGAGGCCCATGTCAAGGCACCAAATTGTCAAGTCAAATTTCTTCCATGTTTGAAATATAAATTTTTATAAGAACTAAAGGCACCATAATTACTTGATTGTGCTATAAAGTGGCACTATGTGCCTGGACAATACATTACACCTCTACTTTAGGCTTTTAAACACAACGATAATATTTCCTAAATCTTTAATACATCTTGAATTATTACTGGCATTTAATCCGTGCGCATCTGACTGTAATCACTGAAAATAATCACTTTAAATCACTTTTGTAATCACTTTAAAAGACATCCGGCCATCCAGCATGTCTGAACCTTATCAGCCAATTAGCCGCAGCGGCATACAGCAGCAGAAGCATTAGGCGGCGCTGGAAGCTGGTTCAGGGACACGCCACGGTGTTTTCTTGCTGTAATTCTCTGATGAAAAACACAATTAGGAAAATCACTTGCAGCGTGCCACAGAGAGGAACTCAGGGAAGGCGACAGAAAAAAAGAGGCGGAAAATAAAGCAGACAAATGGAGAGTTTGTGTGTGTCAGCATGTGTTTCAGAGGAGAAGCCGAAATGATCAGTGAGGCGGCACTAAAAGACCATCTGAAATTGATTTCCAAGAATTGTGGGCACAATGGTCAGTATTGACTCATAGTTGTGTAGAAATGTGTTGTTTCTTCACTTGTGTGTGTGCGTGCGCGTGTGTGTGTGTGCGTGTGTATGTGTGTGTTTACCCATTAATTATAAGAGCCATCAGCTTCCATTTTCAGCCAAGTCATCAGATGTAATTAGGAGCAAAAATCGCTTATCATAAAATATTAAGGAGTTCCTATTGCCTGGACGTCAGTCACTGTAATGTCAATCTGATTTCTGTAACCAGAGGCCCTGAGCATGGCTGCAGCGCTCAGCAGGTAGTGAGACCAACATGCTGAAGCCACGGTTTTATCAACGGCTGTTTGACCTGCAGCAGGTACATGTCGCTTCCAGTTGCAGTTCTCCTACATGTTTTGTCTTCCAAATACTTTTCACTCAAAGTTCATCTGACAGTAAATGCAAAACAGAAGAAGATTCTATTAATGTATCAGACGAGTGGCATGATCAACAACCGGATGCTACCACTGGTGGAAGTGATGAAGAAGAAGACAGGAAGTGGTAAGAGGATAATTTTTTTTTTTTTCTGGCTCCACTAGAGCTCTCACTGTATCACACAGTTCAGTTGAATCCAAAACTCTTCTGTAAAATGTCCAACTACAGTTTCCCAACACGCCGCTTACGTAGCCGCTCCCAAGTAGGCGGGGCTTGTCGTTCTGCATAAGATGCTGATCCATTGTTGAGTCATGAATATATCTCATGTAACTGTTTGTCACTGCCATAATTTTTAATTACTGCCATTGTACAATCAGACATTCTGAAAATAATTTTGCACAATGGAAACATGCCAAATTTTTACTTCATCAAAATGGGTTTATCTTGCAAAACTGTAATGCAAACACTTTTTTCACATCCCAACACGAGTCATATGATCAACAGCCGGATGTTACTGCTGACGCAAACCACAAAGATGAAGACAGGAAGTAGTTGGAGGATGATGGCGGTGCATGTTTTTTAACGACTTCGCGTGAACAGGCTCATGCACGTGTGATCTTAAGTTCATTTCTTATTTAATGTAAACACCACAATTAGGAAATATTTGTTTTTTTTTTTGTTTTTTTTTTTTACATTAGCAGAAGAGCAACAAAGATCTGCACACATTTCTAATGGAAACCCAGCTCCTTCAAATATCTTCAAATGTGTAGTAAGATGATGCAGAAGCGTTATTTTGCTGCAGTATCATGTCTTCTTAAACACATTTGTAATGGAAAGGCAGGTAATGCCATCCACAACGCCTTCCATCCAATCTGCAAGTGTTTTTTCTTTCTAGAAATACTTTGGTAATTGGGTAGATATCAGTCACAACAATCTGTTTGAGAGAACCTCTTAACAGTTTCACGTAGCCTGTATGTGTGTTTCAGCTCCTGGTGCTCCACTGTGCTCAGGATTATTTTTTTAATATATATATTCAACACACCCAGCAGCAACGATATATATATATATTTGAATATTTTTACATCTGGGAATTTACCAATAACGTTGGTAAATTACCAACTGTAGGAGCGATTATAATTAATCTCAACATTTCAATGTGACTCCATGTCCAAAATGCACGCAGATATGATCACTTCTTCTACAGGAGGCTAGCTGCCATTACAAACTCAGAAACACGTTACACCTTCAAGTGATGAAATACCCCAACCCTTTTGACAGTAAAAGAAACTTGGCTTTATGCTTTTCAGAGTTCTCTGAGTGTAAAACAGACAGTCTGGAGCTCGAGTAGCAGAGAAGGCACATAATGGTTCAATAACAGAATTAATTCGAGACTGCGGCTAAGCCACATGCTATGAAAAAGGCACGCTAAATTATCCATCTGGAATTCTGAACCCACTGATATTTGATGTACTGGAAATGTTTGCTTTTGTGTGTTGCCAAACACTGATCTCTCCTGGTGAGTCACGGTCCCAAAGGGAGAACACGAATGTGTAAGAAAAAACATGAAAAGAAAGGCGGACAAATTATTTCATTTGGGAGTTCTGGTGTTGTTTGCTCATCCCAAATATTTACATAACCAACTGGCAGACATCTATTTTCTATACCGTTGCTGCTTTGTATCTATAGTCAGCACTGAATGAGAGACAAGTAGCATCCCAGAGATCTCCATGTGTCACACCCGATGGCAATTAAAGGGCAGTACCACGTGTTTTCCAGCCACATAGTGCCGTTTTCTAGCACAATCAAGTGGCTATGTGGCCTTCAGTTATAAAAATGATCACATTTTGCTTCAACAATTTTTACTTCGTTATTCAACGCCTTGAAATTGGGCCTCTGTTTCTTTAAGAATGTCCTACTCTTTCTGAAGCTCCGCCTTCAGGAAGTCATCACAACCTGGCTCCTCTATTAACCGTTTCACAGTGTTTTTTACCAGCTTTGCACTAAGAAGTATAGCTTGTGTGCTCTATCAGGTGTTTGCTAATTGCTACTGGCTAGTCTGAAGGAGCTGAGTGTGGGAGCTGTGGGGGAGGGCTGCTCTGTAAGGCTAAAGCTTGGAAACTGTAGCTCAGAGGAGGAGTTTCGTCCTCAAAGGCGGAACTAGGTCCTTCCAAATGTTTTGCACAGCTGAATGGTCGCCATGGAGATTAAAGGATTTCTTAAACATGCCTGAAAGAATCAAAGCAACACTGCAGGTACGTTTATGATGAGGGAATAACATTTTAATATGATGTAAATCTCAAAAAAGTTGATTTTACAGACTCCTGCAATTAACATAACACACATTTTATTGGGTTGTGGGATGACGGCAGAGACCCAGGGAGAATTTACCTGCTTCTTGTTTAATCAAGAAAATAAGGAGATATTAGTCTTTTTTGAGAAATGGAACTAAAAAAATCAAATAAAAATGGGACAAATTGGGCAGTGCTATATTTTTTCCTTCCTTTTTAACGCAACTAAAATGCAGACAGGAAATATGTAGAATCAGGGATGCATGGATTTAATGAAAACATAAAGTTAAGTTAAGTTGCAGAAACCACGAATGAAGTCATCCAAAAACAAAGACGACACATTTTTGTTTGCTTTAGAGACAGAGAATATCACAAACCACCGGCCTTTCAAACCACCGGTTTTTCCAGCCATTTCCAAGCCAAGAGGATACTGAAGATCTAAAGTACTGAAAAGTAGCAATGAGTGACATGGAGACCAGGTGATCAAGAAATGAACAAAAGCAGACATAATTTATAAGCAGAAGAACCCAACTCTATTTACAGCTGTGTATCTTCTTATGCAAATAAAAGCTAACAAGAAAGTCGTGGGTTTATCAGAATCCTCCAAATGTCGAGTCAAAGACCCGAAGCCACGCTTGCTAACATTCCATTAACATGGCTGGAAGTCAATGAGGTTGAAATTTGGCCTTGACAAATGTTTTTACACAGACCTTGAACTTATTTCTGAAGCAAGGTGTGGTAAGACAGAGAAGCTTAGAGCTGTGTCGGTGGATGTTCAAAGAAAGGTCACATTATGGCCGGGAGAAAAAAAAAAGATCCTGACCTTTGCGTCGGTGTCTGGGTATGACTGTCGTCTGCTGAGGGAGAGACGGATTAAAAAGCGACCGAAGCCTGCAGATACATTAATGACACATGTGAAAATCATGAAAGTATTTCAGCCTCTTACTCAGTCAAATTGATGTGCATTACACAATTATAGAAACCATGCAAGTAAGGACTGAAACAGCAGCCCAGTTTGATACAAAAGGTGAGAAAAATATCAGTCTCACACCTTGTTGAAAACTCTAAACACATTTTTGTTTGCTTTAGAGACAGAGAATATCACAACATTGCTTCTCTGCCTTTTCAAACCTCTGGCTTTTCCAGCCATTACCGAGCCGAGAGGATGCTGAGGGAGACGGGACTGAGAGTTCAGACAGAGCTCAGCGTCTACAGAGGAGATGAACCTATTTTAAACCTTTTCACACGTCTTTACCAGGGGTTCTAATGGCTGCAGAGCGCACCGTGAGCCAACAATGAGAAGAGGAAGTCAAACGGCTAATTCGAGAAGCACTACACAACACGCATCAGCTGTGATTGCAGCAGATCGGAGCGCTTTGCAGATGAGAGAGGAGGTCAGCCCCTGTACGTCTGAGGCCAAGCTTCCCAAAACGGGAAAGGTGGGTAGTTTCCTATGAGTAGAGAGCCACCAGCTGCATTTTAATTCAGAATTGCGCAAATTGAAAGTATGACAATAGATATGCTTTATGGAAACACACCGATTTTGAAGAAATTTATATTTTCGATAAAGATTTTGCACTGAGATGAGATGGTTTTAAAATCATATTGAAATAGATGTATGTCACTAAATTGCAACAGAAGCACTTTTTTCACGTCACATGAGTCACATGATCAACACCTGGATGCTACTACTGGTGAAAACAACAAAGAAGACGACAGGAAGTGGTAGAAGGACGACGTTCGCAGCTGGTTCCTCCAGAGCTCTCACAGCATCACAGTTGAATCATCATATTGAATCCATAACTTCCAGGACTTCTTTTAGAAAATGGCCGACTACAATTTCCCCTAAACAGCGCATATGTAGCTGCTTTAAAGTAGGCGGCGCTTTTGCTCCAACGTCTGAATACGACCCTGACGCCTCCTCTGATTGGCTCGTAAATGATGAGCGCTAGCGTCATGGCTTAATTATGAATTTACCTCATAACTGTTTACTGCAATGACATATATGTTATTTTATTTTACTACTTACTGTGTGAACAAGCTTATTATCGTGTGATTTTAATTAGATTTCGTATTTAATGGAAACACTCAACTATTATTATTATTATTATTTTTTTTTATTATTATTATTTTTTTTACATTAGCAGAAGAGCGACTTGTAGACATTTGTAATGGAAATGCAGTTACTGGTATATTGAAATGTGTAATAAAGTGATGGAGAAGCATCATTTTCTTGTGGCATCATATCTCCTAAATCATTGCAATTAAAGGCACATCATGTAATTCACCTATAAATGAGTAACTAAAACAACCCACCAGGCTAAAACTAATATTTGTTCACTGAATTCCATCAATACAAGCTGGTATAAAATGTAAAAATAGCATTTCTCTCTCCTTAGGTGACAAAAGGTTGCCTGAGTGGAGAAAATTAATCATCAGACTGTAATTTATTGGGTAATTTTGTGAAAAGGGGAAGTGTGGCGCATTGTAACAACAGGTAACTGGCACCTTTTCCGCACACACAAGTAGCAGGGTTTTGAAAAATAAATGGTTCTTATTCAAGTTAAATGATAATATTAAAGTTATAATAATGGCATCAAGCATTGCAATTCAGTCACACCAGGTGAATCTATTATTGCAACACCTTTTTTTTTTTTACTTGGTGCTACAAAAAATCAAAAGGAAGAAAAAAAAGGTCTCTGGTGTTTCAGAAACGGAACAAAGATCAACTTGAATGTCGCCAGGTGAAACTGAGTGGAGGATTATAGCCGTTCTTTTGCTCACATCAACAATTCAATTATGTTTATGAGGGATAAATACTGGCTGAATGTTCAGACTGTGTTTCTAAGGCATTTTAACAACGAAGTAGGACAGAGTACTTTATGGAGCGTCTCATTCACCCACGCCCTCCCACACAGATCTGTCACACCAGGAATCGGCCGCGGTGTTTGGAACAATTTAGGGGCTCGCTGGTTCCTTCGAGGACACTTTGACATGCAGGCGGAAGAATCCTGGCATTAAACCGCCAACCGTGTGATTAATCCATGAGGTGTTCCCCTTCTGCAGGCATGGCCACAGTCAGAAGATGCTACGCCGCCTGCTAACAGGTTGGCATTAGCGGCAGTAGAGCAGACGAGGTGAGGAAAATGAGAGAGGGAAGGAGACAGACATGCTCCTCTCCGTACTATACCGCTTGTAAAGCATCCACTATGAAGAGCTATCAGGCAATAATTACAGACGGATTGAGTCCCGGGTCTGCCAGATGATACCTTTCTCAATATGTGAGGTGAATACAAGTTGATCCCTGTTCCTTTTAACCTTTGCAATGGTGCATCGAATTGGAATCATCTTTAGTCCTTTTTGAGAAAACACTTCAAGCCGGGGCTGTAGACACCTTCTGGGCTCTCTGTGTGTTCTCTTAAATGACTCACTCACTGAGGCCGCCATAACGACGGGCTTATGACTGGGCGAGCCAGCTTTGTGGCCCACCAATGTTGTGATGTATGGCTCGTGTGTGTGACCAGCCGGCTGGAGGAATGAAGACAAAAACACACATTGGGACCTAAAAGGAGAGGTCAGTTGTTTTCTGATTGATATACATTTGACGGATCGGGTGTAGAGCATCAAGAGAGCATCAACTGGACTTCAGCCTTGGGAAATTACTGCCCCTTCTGTGAAAGTTAAAAAATAACTGAAGACCCTGAGGACACAACATGTCCAACACAAGTCATTTTGTTTATTGCTCTGCGCTCACACCTTTCAAGCACTTGGTTTGCTTCTCTTTTGACTTTAAAGGTCCGTTCACACCAGCCCTGTTTAGTCCGTTTTAACTGAACTCTGCTTCCTCTACAATCGTGGGTCTCAGTTCAGCTGTAGTCAACTCTGGTTTGGTTTGAATGCATATGTGAACGCCAAGCTTCAAAAGCAAAAAGTGGACTACAGTGCAAGGCATTCTGGGTAAATACAATCCAAACAAATGTGAGTCTAGCGCTAGTGGAAGAAATGGCTCATGGTTGTTTACCAAATACAAAAGAGAAATCCTACAACTGTTAAAATCTGATGCTACTCCATTTTTGTCTACATTTTGCAATTTTGGTCCCCAATCAAACTGACTCTGACTCCACAGAACTCTTCATGCCAGAGATTTAATAGCCTCTAAACAAAGATTTTGGTTCATATCAACATGATGGCACCACAACACCAGAGCCTCTCTATTGGACTTGGACCTGATGACTGTGGAGGCCAGTGGAGTACAGAGAACTCTTTATGTTCAAGTAACCAGTTTGAGACACCAACACACCACCGCCCTCAGTCTGGACTGTTAAAACAGGGAAAGACGCAAATTCTACTCTACTGCATGAATGACCTTTGACCTGTTAGGACACTATATTCTGTCCAACCTTCCACAATGTAGTCATTGATTCATGTCATAGAATTTGGATGTAGAGCCCAAGTTTCATCATTACATTGACTTTGATCATCAATGAACAGATGCTAGTTTTTTCTGGTTTGAAAATCTCAGATCGAAATGTCTGCACATGTTTATCTTATCTGATTATAAAACTTTTCTAACATTTTTTTCTATAAAATGCATCGGTTCTGTCAATACAGCTGCAAAGACTTTGAACCAAGTTCTTCCTTCTTGGCTGACAGCCATCTGAGACCATGGTTTTGTAAAACCCACTTCACTGCAGACGGCGGCTGTCCTTCAATTACAAATGTGCTCAAATCTTTGCCACAGTAGAAGATGAAAACATAAAGGAAGAAAAATTAACTCAAAACTTTGAGCCAGAGACTCAAAAAAGATGCCAAGATTTGACACAACGCCTGCAGTTTGGGTCCGAACCCAGATTAATCTGTTTATGGAACTTCACTATTTTTGCTTCATCTATTTTCTATTAAATGTGAAAACAGACATAATCCTTTTCTGAATTCCAGGTAAGTTTGGCATTTTGTTTCAGTCTGGCCTCAAGAATCTGAAATAAAACATCAAAATTTCCAAATTTCTTTCCATTGACTGCAGTACGCTGTGGGCCAATTTAAGTAAAATGGTTGCTCAGTGTAAAAGGTTCAGTGAGACTCAAAGAATACAACTGGGATGCAGGTATACAGGCAAAAAGTAAAAAAAAATAAAAATTTAAATACAGGCACAATTTTCTAGAGACACGTTTTGCTTTAATTGAGAGCCCTTATTAAAATAACCTAAGAAATAGAATTATCACTATGAAATTACACTGCACAGTATTGTGTTTTGGTGGAAAAAAACTTTTTATCTGCCCTTTGTACATTAGCAAATCACTAACTTAATGATCCCACTTAAATAAGAATATTTTTCCTAATTACTTTTCTACACACACACACACACACACACACACACACACACACACACACACACACACACACACACACACACACACACACACACACATAAAAGAAATGAAGATGACTTTATTATTTTTTTCAAACCACCAAAGTGGGAAAAAAGGAGATGAGTAAAGACCCATACATCTTTGCATCCAGGGTTTCAAAAGAGTTTATTTACAGGGATCACTGACCCACTTTTAAACTTTTACAGCTCTTTAGACCTGCTGCTGCTGAAGCAATCAGCTGACCCACCGATGGCACAAAGAAAGTTTTGCATTCAGACAAGGATGTGGGGCAAAAGAGCAGCTTCTGGTTTAACCCACACTGACAAATTTTACTTATGTTTTTTTCTAAAATTATACAATTCTTGAAAAATAAGACAACAAAAAGTCCAAGTGACACATATAGATGAAGGGCGAGTTTAGAGAGCCAACCTGGATGTCCTGCATACGGAGAACGTTTATGACATCAACAATGAGACGGTTATAGAAGAGGAACAGAAATGTTGCTCCACTTCCACAACAGAGAGCAGGGTGAGCTTCACGGTGCTCTCTGTTAAACCGGAGCAAAGATAGATTTCTATTACAAATGTCTGCAAAAAGACAATTGTGCAATTATAGTCTCCAAGAAACAAGAAATGGAATTAAAATCCCACCTAAATAAGTTTGTTCATGTCACAAGTCATTAAAAATAATTGCAACGTAATTAGTTATATGAGATATATTCATAATCATCAGTCAGCCAATCAGAGGAGACGTGGCATCTTATTCAACATGTTTGAACTTTTTACGAACTGTGTGATACTGTGAGAGCCAGAATATAAACAAAAACAAGCCATCATCCTCCTGCCATTTCCTGTCGTCTTCTTCATCCTTTCCAACAGTAGTAACATCTGGTTGTGGATCATGTGACTCGTGTTACGTGAAAAAAGTATTTCCATTGCAGTTTTGGGAAATTTAAGGTTCTCTCCCCTTTTTTATTTTTTTGCCTTATTTATCCATAATGCATGTTTACCTAAATCATATTAACATCTGAGGCTTTATTTAACTAAAAATAAAAAGTAAAATTAAACTAGTGTTATGAGACGCTTACAAAGTAAATTTCTGAAATTGGAGAAGGTTCTTGAAAATCATCTTAAAATATTTGCTTTCTTCGTCTTATTTTGGCTTTTAGCCAACAAAGAGACGTTTAGGGAACATCTATATTTGTATGCAGTGTAAGTAAACACAAAGCGGTACTTTCCCATTTCTCCGCTGTCCTGTCTGCTCTGCGCCCGTCCATCTCTCCCCCTCCATCAGTTTCCTGGTCTCTGTGTTGCTCTAACCTGATGTTGTGCCGCCACTTCCGGGGAAACCGACGGGGTTCCTGCTGTCGCTCACAGTTCCATGCCTACTCACACAGGCGCCGACGTGAAAACAAACGGAAAACAAACCGCTCGGTTGTGATAAGAAGGACGAGATGATTGTGTTCATGGTTACTGAATTTGGCCTCGCAGGTTTTTGAGCAGGACACAAATCCAATGTGTTTCACTTTTTTTTAACACTACGTTGTAATTTCAAGGCCTTACAAATGGGACTACCGGTGCTCGGCAATTTTTTTTCATCCACAAGTAAATATTGACCAACAAAACGCTGCGTAGAGATGAAATGCTGTTGGATGTCCATGTGATGAAGCACCCAGTAGGACATTATGGAAATCGGCCGACTCATCATTCTCTGGACATCCATCACGGTGCTGTCTTGTGGAGGCCAGGCCAGCCTGCAACGCAACCATTATTCCATCCGCTGGCCTTTTCCAACAACGACTGTGAACGATTCAGAACCTCAACAAGCTAATTAAGGACAGAGACTTTGGTAAAAGTTATCAGCCTGTTTAAACCTGCACAGAAAACAAGGCCAGCTCTGGCCATAAAAATATACATTTTGAGTAAAGAAGCGTGTGGTAATATGCCACCAGAGACAGACGGTTTACATTTCAGCTGTGAGCACCACGATAATGTAGTTCACTGCATGGAACGGTTCTAATTAGGACCATTACAGCCGCTGCTTATCTCTGGCCACCAATACGGGAACTTTTACGATTGAGATGTGATTGTGACATGAACCCGAAAATTCCCAGTGCGTTGTATAGCTAAGGTAAATTTGCTGTCCTGAAGCACAGGCAGCAATTATGTTCAATACGGCTGAAACAGCGAGGGAAATCAAGAGCAGCTTTAAACTCTTAAAACGGGAATAAAGGAGGGAAGACGGGATTTTATATGCTGGAGACGACAGATAAAATCTACAGCCATTTATCTGTAGATTAAAAGCAGTGTTTGGCTGCTGTCTAATTTGAAAACGCAAACCTGTTTATGCACCACTGGAGATTCGTTCACAACAATGCAAACCGTTAAGACTTCTGTCATGCAGAAAGATTAAAATGTTTTAAGAAGCGACTCTAAAGCAAAACAAATATTCTTCATTCGTTCAGATTGTAAAGATGTGATCAGACTTAATGGGAGAACGATGAGGAAAAATGTGATTTCTTACTTTCTTTGTCTTACATGTTCCTACTAACCAAACGTTGAGTTGCACTCAACCAGCTGTCTGCCAAGACCCGTTTTTGCTGCAGAGTTACACCAGAACACATTCAGTTCGGAGTTTGGAGATGGATCCAGCTTGATGGTTTACAAAAACACAGCAGAGGCCAGAATAAACTGTGTGACTGACAGATTTATTCCCAGATAAAACCCTCTTCTCGGTGTAGTTTCATCACAGATCACGCAATGAACGAAGCTAAGCTATTAAATGTTGCATCAATGCAAAGCAGGCTGGGAAAGGTTAGTATGTCAGCTCATGAATAAAAACAAATAAAAACTTAGTTTTGCACATCGACTAAGGATTCTACAAACAAACCTCCAACTTTGTCCTGTCTGCACGATTCCTCCCTGAAGAGTCGGACCGACCAAGAGGTTTATATCAAACATATAGCCTTCACCTGCGACAGACTGGCGACCTGTCCAGGGTGAACCCCGCCTCTCGCCCGGGACACAGCTGGAGATAGGCACCAGCAACCCTCCCGACCCCATTAGGGAAGCAGGGTGTAAAGAAAATGGATGGATGGATGGATATAGCCTTCACAACAAAAAGTTTGCTCTTTATTTGAAAACTCGCAGCTGTATTTCCAATGCAAATGTGGACAAAACTTTGTCAACATTCAGCTAACATTGGAAAAACAGCTCTGCAACTGCAGTGTTTAAAACATGAGTTTTTTCAAAATGAAGTTTTTCTTAGAGGAAATTTGCTCATTACCACTGAGCAAATTTAATTTTATAATTCAAATTTCCCCAAATGTGTGCTCAATGAAAACACTGATACTGTTTTCTCTAGAAATTTAGGAATGGCAAGAGCAGCAAACACTCACTGAAAGGCTTCATTTTATGCTTCAGGCTGATTGTTAAGTACGGTAGAGGACTTGTGATCCTGTGGGCCTACCTTCTCCTCTACAGGCACTGGAACTGTGTCAGAGTTTATATCTTTATAAACTTGAGACTTGTGGCCAAAAACCTGGTGGACTCAATAAGAAAACTGATAGTCAATCATTATTGGTTGTCTTACTAGAACAATGATCTAAATCTTGACTTCTTTTTGAACATTTCTTCCATCTCACCTCTGGAGCCATCATGCCCACTGGAGACTGGAGGATAAACACTTAGAGTGTGTGTATCTGACTGCACCTTCCAAATATTTGTTATCAACATATTCATATCATATTCTCTGTTATGATGAGTGTTGGTGATGAGGACCCAAATGCAGCAGGCTGAGCAAAAGTTGTACAAAAATCAAAGGTAATCCAGGGAGCCAGAGAAGAACAAAAACTCATCAATCAGGAAACAAAAAACCAGCAGGAAGAACAAGGAAGTCACGGGAAATAAGTGGGTTTAACAGGATTCCACAAGAGGAACCAGCAAGGAGTGACTGAGAATGAGGTAGAATGCTGAACAAAAGAGTTGGGCTGATGAGCTAATGGGTCGTGGTGTGGAGAAGTAAAGTAGAAAGTAACAATAGACATTCTCTTCACTCAACAATACTGTGACAACACCGTGTTAAATCCCAGAATAAAGTTACCCAAAGCTTCACTCTGTCACTTTGTCCTTTGCATTGCTCTCATCTTTCCTGTCCTTCTTTCCCTTCTCTCTTCGACCGACCGTACGTTTTGCTCACAGTCTTTACTCATACTGTGAGTCACCTTCAGAAATGTGTTTCTTTGTCTGTCACCGTCTCCTTTCCTGCTCTCATTACCATCCTGCCGCCTCTGCTGCTCTTGGACAGCTGGCAGCAGGTGCTCTCCTGCCTGCTGGGCACTCATTCCTGGACTTCTCCTGATTATTCAGCACCATTATCAGTCGGTTGTGTTTGCTGAGTACAATCATGTTGGTTACCACTAAGTAGTCCCCCAGCAACCAATCTCCAGGCGTAATCTGTAGATGTGATCAGAAAGTAAAACAGTTATGGACTAAAGCAAGAGACACTGCAGACTGTGAGGTACATTGTCAATACTCAGTGTAGCTCATCTAATAATGAAATGACAAAACCTCTTAAAAAATAAAAACTACATAAATAATTTGAAACTGAGTTAGAAGCTCTGAATTGAACAAAAATATTTTCCTATGATGATAACACTAAGTACACCAAATACTAGGTTCCTGTTCCCATTGATGCTAAAAAGCCATAAAAACGCCTCAGGGTGCAACTGGTAGATTTTCAAAATTTACTCTAGGGGTCTGCCCCCTGTGGTGTGCCACCCTGTCTAGGTATCCATATCACCCACAGCAAAAACTGCCTCTGGTAAAATACAAAAACAACATCCACATCGCAGCTTAATGAAAGCCAGAGGTCAAAAACATAACTGGAAAGAAACTAAGAGAGACAGCAACATTTCCTTTACTGATTTTCTTCTCTTTTTTTTTCATACTAAATGATGCATTCTACTTCCCTTCCCTGCCCCCCTCAGGGAGAACCCGGGGTACTTCCACAAACAAAACACAGATCAGAGCATCTCTTCAGAGCATGGTGTTTGGTGGAGAGTTGATGGCATTAAAGAAGAACAAGAACAGGAGGATGGGGGAAGTGATAAAGTGGCACATTCAGTTGCTCTTTCAAAAAGGGAAAACCAGAAATAGAACATTTCTCAAGGTCCGGTCAGGACGGCTTGAATCACAGGAGACATCAGACGCCTCCAAAGTCTGAAGAGTCGACACATGAAGCAGGTTGAGCTGCTGCGTGTTGCGTGGGACGGGTCCAGCTCATCACCAGGACTACGCAAAGTTCAGACTTCCAGACTGTTTACCTCGGCTCAAACACGGCCGTGAAAAACCGACGGATTTCTTTTGTTTCTTGATTTATTTTATAATGTCAGGCAAACTTAGACGTTTCAGATCAACTACAACAACTTCTTGCCACATAAAGAAAACTGGGGCAAACATAAAATGCGGTTGTTAAATCGTGATTTTCCAAAATTAACCCAGAAATTAAAGCTTGTGAAGTTGACTTAACAACAAGAGACAAGTTGACTAAACATTGTTTTTAAGTCCATTCATCTTGAATTGTGAGTTTTAACTTAATGCAGCAATTTAAACCAAATAATTATTTCACAATATGGAAGAGGTAAAGAGCACACATTTCTTTATTATTTTCTCTCACAATTGTGAGAAAAAATAATATGTCCCTTTTGTTAAGTCAACTTTATGAACTTTAATTTCTGGGGTAAAACCAGAACAATTTTCTTATTGACTTACATTGCATGGACTTTCATTTTCAAGTCAAACTACCTTCAAATGTTTGACAGTGTCGTGTTTCCTCCGGTCATCTCCGTCTTTCACTAAAGTTTTTTTTGATGATGTGAAACAGAAAAGCAAAATAAGAAAGGAGGTAAACACATTTATCATTCTTCATTACAAATGCTCCATCGTCGAGATCATTTTCCACTTGTCAAATCAAGTAAGAGTCCTGTCATGAGCAGAAATACTCCGATGACTGCAGTGGGGTTTTGATATCAGAGATGAACACAGGACTGAGAACACAGAGCTGGTGGACATGGTGTGGAAAACAGGAGGGGTTCAGTCTAACGTTGGTTCATCTTTGTGCCTAATGGATCTTCCTATCTGCAGCAGAGTCTTATTTACTCTGCAGAAAGTTTCCTAATTTCCTAAAGGAGGTTGTGATGTGAGTCCCCTTTAATTGGACGGGAAATAAATCCTTGGTCAGCAGTTAAGAGTTTAGATTGAGAGCACAGTCTGCCCAGCACAACACTTAGAGCTACATGTTGTTTTCAGAAGCAGGTGGGTGATGGCTGGCCGACTGGAGACAGTCGGTCAGCAGTGGGTGTCAAGGAAAAGAAAAATGCTAACTCCTCAGTCTTAAAGTTAAATTGGTCCCTGAGCAGGAGCCATCACCTCACAGCTGCCTGGCCGAGTCATTCTGAGCCGGACCTTTTCAAGCAACTTGCCCAAACTGAGACGATTTCTTATTCATTTAGGCAAGGAAAAAAATAAATTACCCAGCGGACATAAGCATGCACCTTAATTGGTTTACTGAAAAACCTGCATTCATAGCGGTGGCGGCGTGTCATGCAGGTTTTCGGTGTCCGCAGAGAGACGGGTTCATGTCTGCAGCAGTGGGTTGACTCCATGTTTGGATAAATCCTTCACTCAGCTACAGCTGGCAAAGCTAAAATTCGTACCAGCTGCACAGCAGAGGAAAGCAACAAAGCAGACGGATCACCCTTAGAGATGATCTCTGAAGAAAACTGGGACTTTTGGGACTGCTTCTGTACCGACCCGTTGTTGTTTTCCTTAAGCGCTTAAGATGAGTTCAGCTGCTGCTCGTGGTTTAAAGTCGTGACTAAATCATGTTCAGACCAACAGAACTGTTTTTCTCAAGGTTTGCTGTTTCAGTGTTTGTTTTTTGTTTCTTTAGATTCTATTGTCAGATGTTTGGAAGTTATATTTGAGTCCAGTATCAAGCATTTCACAAGTGATAAAAAAAATTTTCTCAATAAGTTTGTAGAAAAATGAATCAAGATTGAACAGTGTGATCATTTCTTTTTTCTTTTTAACACCTTTTCAGTCCAACCTTTTCTGCCCACTGCTAAACCATGAGGTGTTTTAGTTTTTCAAAGTCAGCTTTTTCCATTAGACCTTCATGTTTTCTGTGTAGTTAACGACACGATCTGGTGTGTGTTGTTGTTCTGGTGTGTCGTTGTTCTGGTGTGTGTTGTTGTTCTGGTGTGTCGTTGTTCTGGTGTGTGTTGTTGTTCTGGTGTGTTGTTGTTCTGGTGTGTCGTTGTTCTGGTGTGTCTCGTTGTTCTGGTGTGTCGTTGTTCTGGTGTGTGTCGGTGTTCTGGTGTCTCGTTGTTCTGGTGTGTTGTTGTTCTGGTGTGTCGGTGTTCTGGTGTCTCGTTGTTCTGGTGTGTCGTTGTTCTGGTGTGTGTCGGTGTTCTGGTGTGTCGTTGTTCTGGTGTGTCGTTGTTCTGGTGTGTCTCGTTGTTCTGGTGTGTCGTTGTTCTGGTGTGTGTCGGTGTTCTGGTGTGTCGGTGTTCTGGTGTGTCGTTGTTCTGGTGTGTGTCGGTGTTCTGGTGTGTGTCGGTGTTCTGGTGTGTCGTTGTTCTGGTGTGTGTCGGTGTTCTGGTGTGTCGTTGTTCTGGTGTGTGTCGTTGTTCTGGTGTGTGTCGTTGTTCTGGTGTGTGTCGGTGTTCTGGTGTGTGTCGTTGTTCTGGTGTGTGTCGGTGTTCTGGTGTGTCGTTGTTCTGGTGTGTGTCGGTGTTCTGGTGTGTCGGTGTTCTGGTGTGTGTCGGTGTTCTGGTGTGTCGTTGTTCTGGTGTGTGTCGGTGTTCTGGTGTGTCGTTGTTCTGGTGTGTGTCGTTGTTCTGGTGTGTGTCGTTGTTCTGGTGTGTGTCGGTGTTCTGGTGTGTGTCGGTGTTCTGGTGTGTGTCGGTGTTCTGGTGTGTCGTTGTTCTGGTGTGTGTCGGTGTTCTGGTGTGTGTCGGTGTTCTGGTGTGTCGTTGTTCTGGTGTGTGTCGGTATAATATAATCTGGTATAATGGGTGTCAGCTTTTGGGCCAAAATGCGGTCTGATAGTGACTCTTGTCTTCCTGTCTTCCATTGAACACACAATGTCCCATTTAGTCTCACTCTGCTTTCTGAGGCTGTAGACATCTTAAAGATTGAACTTTATCAGCACCTTGACGCTCACACACCGTTTACAGAGCAGGAGAACATCACTAATCAACACGATCTGAAGATGCTTCATTGAATATAAGGGATTCTTATGGAAGTTCTATATTTTTTTTCAGAAACTTTCTGCAGTCTTTTGGACTTCCTCCATCTATTTTCACAACAACTACACTTCTTGAACATGTAAGTCCTGAATCCGTTCTCACCAGCAGCTAAGCCTGTCGCAGTAAATAATTAATAATAAGTAATCAATAAATCACATGATAAATTAAAATGACCTCCATGGTTTTCTTTCTGATTACTTTTTAGGGCGATTTTGTTTACACAGATGTCACAATACAATTCATTGATAGTTTTGACTATAACAGATTTTTACTCATTGTTTTTGGTTGTCATGTTTTATGTTGGATGTTTAAGATTTAACCAGTTTCTGTGTGAAGTGTTCTCTACAAATCAAAGTTTATTGGTCTTTGAGAGCATGTGCTTGTATCATTATGCCATTATTAACATGTCACGTGAAAATGTGGGCAACATGGACTTAAAGTTGTATCACGATATTTTGTGGTATTATCGTGATAATGATAAAAGTGATAAGAACTATTTGTTATTTTTGTTTTTAGCTTATATGCTTGTAGCCTGGTGGGGTGTGAGTAAAGCCTGGTGACACCGAGGGAAACTCTGAAACTAGAATCAATACAATGGAAACAAACAGTAAAACCTGAAAACCTTCACTGCAGATTGTGTTTAGTTGCTTCTGCTTGAAAGGAAAGCTTAAAATACCTTTTTTATATTTGGTGAGAAAAGTTAGATGAGGCAGGAAGAAAGCAGGGCTCCCCTTCACACCCAAAGTGTAATCTTTTACCTTTCTTTGAGGCTGAGAAGCAGATTGTTTCCTCACCTCTACCAAGCTGCAAGCTAAAAACCTTCAACCAGGGGACAGATTGGAGTCTACAAGAGCAGAATATATAAGAAACGGATTGATGTGGCAACAAAGGATTAAATGAAACGGTAGCCGGGGAAAGCTGCTGGGTTTTCTTCATCAATAACAAAAAGACAAGTGGTTCTGTTAAAATCAATTGATACCTGTAATGCCCCGTTTTAAGGTGCAGAAGAATTTTTTTTCAACAGTTTCAGATCTTTTCTGTTGAGTAAAATCTTCCATTCAACATCTTCCCTCGGTCTTCATTCAGCTCCCTGTAGAAATGTTTGCCATTGTGGATGTTGTATCTAAAATGCTGCACAACAAAAACACAAATTCTTAAAGTATTCCAATGAAAATATACTAGCACTCTTAAAATAAGATGAAACAAACTTACAAATAACTTTTCAGGAAGCTATAAGATCTTGTGTTAAATCAATAATAATAATAAACACAAATCTCAACTTTCTGCTCTAGGGAACAATCCCTGCTATGAGGGGTTTTGGAGATTTTAAAGTTTTCAACATAAAAACACACCGGAGCAAAAAAACGCCTCTTCAGAAATCAGAATGTCCTCTTTGATGCCTTTGAAATGTTGAGAAAGATGTGGAGAGTTTTGTGAGAGCAACTGAAGGGGAGGATGGACAGGAGGTGGTTCTCAAGTGCTACGCCACATTTCCTTGGTCTTTCATCATCACTGCATTATGACAGTTACCTCAGTCGGGAAAAAAAATCACTGAGGAGGCCTGCTGTGTTCACACAAACACACGCCTGCATGCAGAAAACACAGAGGTCTGGAAGTTTTAGCGTGATCTAAGGTGGGCGCATCGTTTTCCTAAAGCTGCTTCAACGCAGCACAGTGATCATTGGTCACAACTCAAACCAGGAGCCTTTTTTCCCCTCTGACAGTGACCCCGAGCCAACAGGAGGCCCTTGAGGAAGTGAAGCGTATTGCCGTGTTGACAGGCAGCTCTTAGTCTGTGTGACACGCAGAGCTCTGATCCCCTCGGTTTCAGCCGGGGGCGGCCATGAAAGACGAGGGGCTAAAATGGAAATGATGTAAGAACCCATTACCCTGACTCGCTTACACGCAAACACAGGAACACACACACACACACACACACACACACACCCACGCCTGCAAGGATGCACATACACCGTTAAACACACACAGCCACTAAAATAAGTGTTTTCACAGGGAGGATGAAACAAAAGAAAAAGATTTTCAGCTTGCCTTCTCTACAGGAACAGCATCTAAACAGTGAAGGTTAATCATTACAGCTCACTGGTGACTTAGCTGGTTCTCTCTGTTTCATACTTCTCAACTAGATAACATGTGACGGTGTCTTACGATGAAAATATGACATGCTTCGTAGAGACTAGCATTGAAATAACGACTAATAAGAGATTAAAGGTAAAGGCCTGATAAAGCCAACCCTTTGATGGTGTGTTTCCATTTCCAATCCTACAGTTACTGGGAGCACAGCTACTGGTTTTCAAAAAGATAGTTTGGCCTTTATTTGACAGTGCTAAGACAGGAAAGTGGGTAAGGCGAGAGAAGGAAGACATGTTCAAATATCACCAGGCAGGGAATCAAACCTGTAACCTCAAGTACTAATGCCTCCTTAGGCAGGTTGTGCTCAATCCCTGGGCCACCATGGGACCACTGTTCTTTGTTAATCTTGATTCATCTTGTATCAAAGCTGGAATAGAAACTGATTACCAACGTAGGATCGTCTGCACCGTTAACAGCTTCCCTCCTTAACATTTACCAAGGAATTGAACTATGACCAGTCTATAACTTCCATAAAGTTCAATTCATTAAAATAAAACATCAAATGCTTTCTGGACACAGTTATCATTTTGGGTAAGTCTGCCCACTGCTAAACCATGAGGTGTTTTAGTTTTTCAAAGTCAGCTTTTTCCATTTGACCTTCATGTTTTCTGTGTAGTTAATGACACGATCTGGTGTGTGTTGTTGTTCTGGTGTGTTGTTGTTCTGGTGTGTTGTTGTTCTGGTGTGTCGTGGTTCTGGTGTGTGTCGTTGTTCTGGTGTGTTGTTGTTCTGGTGTGTCGTGGTTCTGGTGTGTGTCGTTGTTCTGGTGTGTGTCGTTGTTTCCTTGAGGTTCCATAGGAAAATGTTGGTTCCTGGAAACTGTTCAGTGTAAAAGTGAAAATCCTAACAGTGCGATGGAGAGACAGCGATTCATTCAATCTGTTGGCGTCATCGAGAACTAAAATATTCTATTAAGAACATCCCCTCTACTCTGAGTTCATGCAGAGATGTTCTGGTCATGTTCAGGTTGGATCAGCTGGTGCCCATCGTCGTTATGGAAACTATTATCTTCATTGTATTTCCCAGATTATTATTCAGAGTGAAAGTAGAATCTAATTGACTTTAGTTGTTACCTGTAAATATATCTCTGTTATTATTTCCTCCATGGTTTCTGTTTACATATTTATTTTTTTCACAAGTGAAAACAAGGACAGTCTCCCTTCAGGTACAGACTTGCATTTTTCATTAATGACTGGAATTAATCCATAAAATTGACTAACTCGATTCAAGTAAAGCCTCGGGGTGTATTGACTGTATTGTTGCCTCACATGGGGCAACTTTAATTATTCTGAACATGCCAGTATTTGAGTCCCAGGTGACAAAAGACAGCAAGCAATCCTGTGGTCAATACACGCCGTGGGTGACCACGAGTCGGCACGCAGCACAGCAGCTGGACCCGACGCGAGCAAAAAAAAAAGAAAAAAAGACATGGTGTCATCATTAAATCCCTCATGAGGTAGCATGAGGTCAGCCGGTTTAAATCTGGTCTGGTACTAGTCAAATTATTGCTTATTAAGCTTATGAACCCCTTTTTCAGGGAAGAAAACACTGTAAGGTCTGAAGGAGACAAAGTTTTGCTGTTGCTTCAGTTCTTTCAGGATTTCGGAGGCACAACTACAACTCATTTAGACAAGGAAGATGGATGGAGCTAAATACCAGGTAAGGCTTAAAGCTGTTCAGAGATGCTGCTTCCAATCGGACTGACCCTGTTTTGTTCTGAAGAGAAGAACGGGACTAAAACATCCAAATGTCCTGAGCTGACAGAGATTTCCAGATGTAACAGCAGCTGAAAGTATTTCTACAAAATATTGACTGAAGGTGAGTTCATCTAAAACCATCTACAGCTGCGTTCCCACTGACCATGTCGAAAATAAATTTGCTTCATGGAAACACACCAATTCATTTTTCTGCTGGTGGTTTTTCTTTAATGCTGGCGCAGCATGTTTTGAATGGCTTATTGTGCAAACAGACTTATGCAAGTGTGATTTTAATTTAATGTCTCATTGAATGGAAACATCACAATTGCAAAATTGTGTTTTGCCATTGTCGAAAAAATTGTGTTTTTTTGACAATGGTGAAATATTGATAAAGTTTTTCACCTATTTGCAATGGAAACAGCCTATAAGTAACAACACTAAAGAAATAAATCAAAGACATGTCCTGTCTTTACTTTCTAACTTTTGGTTGTGTTGCTTTAAAATAATAAAGAAATGTCTGCAGTTTTAAATACAAGGAAGTTGGAACGCAAAGTAACACTTTATTTGAAGGGGAGTGTGAAAAATACCCAGCTTTTAGGGAATGTACAAGACGGACGTGACGCCGTCACAAGCAAGACATAACACCTTTCGTGAACGTGAAAGAGTCATCATAAATATTTATGACTGCTGTCATGAAGTGTCATTTGGTAAATAATAACATTTTTATGTAAAGCTGCACTAAAAATTACATCAAAAGTCACTACTCCCAGGTTTCGGGCCTGATCGCTGGTTTTTAGTTGTAATAACTGAAGCTGTGCATTGAGTCTAGATCTCTGACTCTAGATATATAACTCTAGATCTATGACACTAGATCTATAACTCTAGATGTATAACTCTAGATCTATGACTCTAGATCTATAACTCTAGATCTATGACTCTAGATCTATAACTCTAGATCTATGACACTAGATCTATAACTCTAGATGTATAACTCTAGATCTGTGACTCTAGATCTATAACTCTAGATCTATAACTCTAGATGTATAACTCTAGATCTATGACTCTAGATCCATGACTCTAGATCTATAACTCTAGATCTATGACACTAGATCTATAACTCTGGATCTATAACTCTAGATCTATGACTCTAGATCATTCCTCTTCAGATCCAAAGTTAATAATTTCAGTTTTGTTTCTGTTCAGCTGGAGGAAGTTTTTTTTCCAACAGATGCTAACTTCTGTTACAATTTAGGAAATGCCATCTGTCTGGCTAGTGTGGATATTTGATATTTTGCAGCATTAACAAGAAATGAAAGATCCAGCACACAGCTCAGATAGATGATTCATACCTGGTAGACAAACAGTGAGGAGGAGTTTCTGTCTGTCTGTCTGTCCAGACAACCTGACGACATCAGCCCAGTGCAGCACAGCGCTACATTAATATTCCAGCCCTAAATCATCTCAGATCTAACGGTGCATTTACAAACCCCTCTACACATCTTCTTTCTTCTCTGCTAAGTTGCGATGGAAACCTGTTCTTTGAGTTAACAGCTTCACACGCACAAAAAAAAGAAAGTGTCAACAACAGATTCAGCTGTCAAACAGTACGGAAAAAGGCCACAGGCACCCAGAGAGCTCATACACAGAACGGACGGAGAGCCAGAGGGGATAAAGCAGAAATGATTCTGTGGGCTACGGGGCTCAGAGTGGGGAAGAAATCAAAGTGTTTAATGTCTTATTGGCACTGGGAGGCACATGGTTAATATTAAAATTTTACGTCATTTTGCGACCTGTCCAGGATGACCCCGCCTGTCGCCAGGAACGTTAGCTGGAGATAGACACCAGCACCTCCTGACCTCTCTGAGGGACGAGGGTGTACAGAAAATGGATGGATGGATGTGTTGCAGTGCACAGGCTGCAACTCAGCAAAGACTAGTTTTAAACTTTGAAAGTTTTATTGTAAAAGCACAAGAGCAAGAACAATTATTACACACAGAGGTTTCATCTGAAAGTGGAACGTGTCGTCGTGGGAACTATTTTCCCCTCGTTTCTGCGTTCTTTTGACGTTCTCTTCTTCTCCCGTCACAGCATCGACCTGCGGTCTCTCAGAGAGCAGAACATCAACAGTCCAATCCGCACCAAGAATACATGCACACGCAAACCGGAGCTCTCCTGTGTGACGCTGCTTTCCTCTCACTCCATCCGACACCATCAACCCACAGCAATCTGCAACAGACCGTCCCAGAACAGAGAGCGGGGAGCAAGCTAACGACAGCAGGTGAAATATGTCGGCGGGGCTGTGAACACAACCAGCGACAATCAAAACTGCTGCACAAATCATTCCTTGTGTGATATTTTTCACACAGAACATATTGGACTGAAGTGTAAGGAGTCAGCACTTTCATGTATGTCACAATGAATATTAGACTATGACATCTATAGTTCTGTAATAAGTATTTGTCCTCAGATTTCACCTGTTTTTCTCTTTCTGTGGGACTTTTACATCACTGGGAAGGATTCTTGGCTCTACTCTTCTTTGCAGAATTGATTAAATTCAGCTTCACTTGACTGCTTTCCAGCATAAGCAGTCCATTAAAAGTCACTCCGGTGCATCTCAATCAGAATTGTATCTGGACTTTGACTAGGTCAGTGCCAGCTCATTTGTGTCTAAAAGGTTACAAAATTCAAAGATGTCTGATTTGAATAAACTTCACCTTCTTGAAATGCTCAGGAATAATCCCAAACATCTGGATGGAAGCAGAGAAAAAGGCTCATTTTCTTATGAGTCTGAAACATAAATTTTTAGTGATTAATCATTCATGCTTTGATAGGTGGTTAATAATGTATTTCTTCGTCTTCTTTGAAGTGATATTTTATATCAGCTTCATTATCCATCCACCCATTTTCTGTACACTCTTGTCCCTTAGAGGGTTTTGGGAGGTGCTGGTGCTCGTCTCCATCTAGCTTCATTATTATTGTTTATTGTCTGACTTTTGCTCCGACAACAACAAATTAAATAATTTCTTATGCTTTTCATTTATTCTCTTTCAAGCAAAAACACACAATACCAGTTCATTCTTTAAAACACACACACACACACACACACACACACACACACTGGTCCCTTTGCTCACAGAGACAGAAAGGTGACAGATGAAAGTTCTTTTCTGCCTGCGTCATGCAATATTTAATGTGTGTGTATGTTGGAGGGCTGTACATTATTTACCATGAACAACTTTTGGTCACCATGTACTGGAAGACGTTTGTTAACTTTCCTGATGCTCAGTTCATGTTTTCATTGGCTGTTTTTGACTGTATTACTTTGATTCACAGCAGGGATGCACTGATTGACTATTTTCGCTTCCAATACCGACATCTGAAATTTAGGATCAGTTGATACCAACGCGATACAGAAAAACAGTTCTGAATTGATAAGAAACATTTAAAAAAAAACAAAAAAACAATAGACACAAATATACTGAATTACAAATTTATTTTAGAACTTTGCATCAATATCGCACACTGAAATAGACCAATATCTTCGCAGGCTTGGTCAAACATGTACAAACAACTTTAATTTGTTCAGTCGGTGCAGTTAGGAGTAGAACAGCCAATGTAAAATAAATAATAAAAAAACTGATAAAAAACAACAAGATGACTATTGTGGTCAAAAAATAGACTGTAACAAACATTCTCTCATATTAATCAGGAAGCACAATTATGAATTCTAAATATAATGTAAAATAAGTAAAAAAGTATGATGTTGCTCAGAGCACAAAGCAAAGACTTAATAGATATGCCCTCATGGATTTTAAAAAGTTGGATTTGGGGCACTTCAGGCTGAGTGTGAACATAACCGATATTGTCTTTTGCTAAAAGTGTGTGTACATAGTGATTTGTTCTGTGTGTCGCTGTGTTGGACAGGTGACCTCTTCAGATTAGATGGATGATTTTTAAATGCTCTAACATGTTTGTGTGAATAACGACAAACAAACAAAAAGGAAACCTGCAATCGATTTTTTACTGCTTTGTATTTTGGACCCTTTCATAACATGCACAGTTTGACACACTCAAAGTGACTCAAGTCACTACTTGCCTCTACTACAGAATAACGTTGACAAAACTCATTCTAATGCACAAATATATTGCCAATCACCAAACAATCTGAACGAACCAATTCCAATCATGTGGCCCCTTTGGCTTTGGATTCTTTTTCTTTTGGCATGGCAAATTAAGATTAAATAAAACAAGACGGCCTAAGAACATCGCCGGTGTCATTTCCCTCTCTGGTAGACGTTTAGGGAAACCTGTGTGTATTTCTGTTGAATCACTTCAAAGTCAATTAAACTCAAAGCTAGATTAATATTGGCAGGATGGAGCCTTCTTTAGGAGGCTCTGTGTTAGAGAGCTCTTTCCTCCTCACAGTGCTCTCCAACAAGCTTCCACTCCTGTCTCCCAGGCTCATTAATATGCCGTTGACTGTTGACACTTGGCAATTAATTACCCTGGCTGGGTCTCTCTATAAGGAATTAAAGGGACATCTTGTGCTTTTTAAAGAGGGATTTTGATTTTGCTACTCAGTCCGAAGGTGTTTTCATCAGGACCTGACCGCTGACCACTGAGACACTGACCACCGCTTTAGGCAGCTTTGATGTCCCACAAATCATTTAATTGGGGGGCAACAAATTATCTACCAACATTTGAGAAGCAGTTAGAAAACACTTTACCCCAAAGAAATCTGCCATACAGCCACAACAACAACACTTCATTAAACTTATGCTGACTTCTGCTGGACGTCTGCAAGGAAGAAATAGTTTTTCTCGAGGAGAAAGACAAAGGCCAAAAATAACTTAGACAACCAAACCAGGACTTCTGGGATTATGATCTTTGGACAGGTTAGTCTAAAACTTAATTGAACGGAAAATAGAATAGAGGATATGGCTTTATGGCACAAACCGAATGAAGAATTTAGATTTCAGACCGGGATTGCTACTACAAACCAAGGAGGTTTCCAGATTTAGGGATGCTTGGTACAGCAGGAGCTGGTCAGCTGGAGGAAAAATATGAGGTCATCCGATTTAAGAAGTTAGATCTGAAGGAGACCAGAACCCTGCAAACATGACAGTCACCTGAAAAACAAGACGATGTTAGGAGGACAGTCGTGGGGAATGATTTTTCCAATCATCCCCCCCAAAAAAACTGACCCGGCTGGGGAAGATTTTTCTAAGGCTGACCTCACAGCTAAAGGTTTTGCTGAAGTTCTGGCTTCATCAATTTCATCTCTGGCTTTTAGGTCGTCACTAAAAGGCACGTAGACCGGTGACTTTGAATTACCAAGTTCCAAATTTTAAAAGGGTAAAAATATTTGACAGGTTTCCTGTTTGCAGGTTTCTCTCCAGGAGCTCCAGCTTCCTGCCACAGCCTGAAATCATGAGTGTTTGGTTAATTGGTCTCTAAATTATCTTCAGTGTGAATAAGACATTAATTTTGGGAATAAAACGGTTGCACAGTGGTTCAGTTGGGAGCGCTGCTGCCTTGCAACAAGAAAAGTCCTGGGTTTGAATCCCCTCTCTTATAACCCACTTTACTAGAGCCTATACTAGAGCCTATTTCAGAATAAAGACTCAGAAAATAAATGTATTTCTGACATTTAATTACAGTGAGCACTCAAGGGCAAAACAAGTCAAACCTTTGGTAGCAACCTACAACCTAAACCATTTTGAAGTTTCTTTAAATGTTATTGTTTGTATCATTAAAAAAAATATATATATATATATATATATATATATATATATATATATATATATATATATATATATATATATATATATATATATATATATATATATATATATATATATATATATAAAATATAGTCTCTTTTTTTTTTTTTTACCTAGGATTACAATTGAATATTGAATACAATTTTTCTATTGGCTTATAGAGTTGTAGGAGTTAAGATGTGTGCTAGTGCTAGCTCTTTCATTGAAGTCTCATCATGTCTGTATTAGGTTGAGAAAAATACAACATCTGCCTGGAAAGAAGAGAGGAAAAAAAAACCTCTGCTAACGATGTCACATACGCTCCAGGAGTTGAATCCTGGAGTTGCCTTTGTGTTCCAGCTAAATCTAATGAGCACTTCCTCTGTTCAAAAGCTCAGAGATGCTACTGACTTTCGTAATAACTATCACATTTATTTATTTATTTATTTATTTATTTATTTATTTATTTATTTTTTGGTAACTATAGCAAGTTTTCAACATCTCCAGTAGGTTAGTGTTCTCTTTTTTGAAAATGTCAGGGTGTCATTATCTCTGCATGATAACCCTGTAGGGAGCATGGGCTGTGCACCGCTCCAGTTTCTCATGTAACCTGTAGGTGATGCGGGGCCCCTGCTGTTTGAGGCCTTTTTACAACCCTTTGTACAGTTTGTTGGTGATGCAACATGTTGATTATCATCTCTGCTCCCAGCGAAGTCAGCGCCGAGTCCTGCCCGCCGTCCCCCGGTCTCGCCGTTCGGTCCAACAGAACCGGGAGTGAAAATGAGCATCAGGTTTCATGTACTGGCTCTGTTTCATTAAGATGTCAACCCCATTGCGGCGTAGAACATTCATTTCACCTCTGCAGGGGAGCCCTCTTTTAATTTTCTCTTACTATTATTCTCAACTCTATAGCTAATAATATGTGCCCGTCGTTTTTCTCTCCCTGCAATGGGTTTCGTTTTTTTCCACCTCAGTTTCTGAACATCGGGTCCCTGCGGTGTCATGTTGCAGATACTGGTTCACATAATGGCCTTGAGTTTCCAATTAGCCCCTTACCAAACTGAATTAACACTGTTAGCTTGTGACACCATCACAAATAAACTCTACTGCCAAACGTATGAGGCAGTTGACCTTCACACACATCCCATTTTTATTGAAAAGGCTGTAGCATTAGCAGTTCATGTCACTGGAACTAAAAAACTAAGAAACGCAAATCCAGGAACCAGCACCACACCACTGGCCAGCAGTTTGCTAAATAGATAGGTAAGTTCATGTTCCAGAGAACAGCCTTAGAAACCCATCAGATGAAACTCGCTATGCAACGTTCTTGAGCTGATCTGAAAATCTCATGAATTGTGAAGATCTGTAGTCTTTAACTTTGCAGAAAGTTGCTGACCTCTGTGCACCGTAACCCTTCTGCATCTACTGACCCCAGGCTATCTGCGTTTCCATTAACCATAAAATTGTGCGTGACAAAGTGGTTAACTTTAAGGCTGTTGTAAAAGAATAGTACTCTATAGAATATTATCCAAGGAATCGGATCTCCCTCTCTCTCTCTGAGCATCATCACGGCTTCGTTCCAAAGCCGTGATGATGCAATTCCGACGCCACAAAAGCTGTCGTAGTCCAACCATCGCACAGCGGACTTCAACAATCTTTATTTGTCCCCCAAACTCTGCCAAAACGCCAAACAATTCAACACCATGCTGCTAGAACTTCAAAGGGGGAAGTAAGAGCGCTGCCCTCCACAAATAATGATCCGGCCAGAATACATAACAAAACAAAACATAATTTAATGAAGCTTCGAAGCAGATAAATTTTCCTCAAGGAATTTCAATAATTGAGGTACTCAAATCATTCGAGGAATCGTTTCAGACCTAGTTACATTTGTGTTTATTTACCATTTTTCCCTCAAGTACATTTCTGATTTATTTAATCTTTCTATAGTTGGTCATAATGCTTTAATTTAAACTTTGCTTCACTCACCATCCCAGATTTTGTTGGTAGCAGTATTTTGAAGTCTACATCCATCCACGTTTTATTTAAAGCTGACATCTCTAAACCATACATTAGATAACTATGGATGGGGGTTTTTTCAGGGTACATTTCTGGTAAAATTATTAGTTTTTTTATTATTTTTTACTCACCATTGTTTGTTCCTTTATGCTGCAGCCTGAGCTTGCGTATGGGAGGGGCCGGCCCAGCACTTCCTGTTTAAATGGATGTATGATGTCACTGATTGCATCACTGGATTCTACCAAATGGAGGGTTTTCTTTTTTGTATTGTTTGTTTTCTTTAAGGCAGCCTTTCGAGTTGCCCTGTATTAAATGCTTTATATTGCAGACCATTTAGTGACGTAGAAAAGTTTGTAAATTAAATCAATAATCTTATTCCTGTTTCTCTGTTCAGATTTTGTTGTTTATTTTGACCTGTTTTATTATGGGATGGTCTAATGAAGTACAGGTGTGAGGCCAATTTGGTAAAAAAAAGAAAAAAAGAAAGAAAGACAGAAAAGAGAAAAAACAATATTCAGGATGTCAGAGACAAAAGATGGTAAACAGTAAAATTCACCAGAGGAACCTGAAACTGGCGGCTGATGCTGTTTTCTTTTCACCCTTTGACTACACTACCTCACACTGCACAACTTGAAGCTCTGAAAAAAAATTATGCGTAAGTGTTAGTTGTTTCTTTCTTGGTGTTCATGTTGTTGCAGAGGCAATAAATGCTTAAAATCTTCAGGCTTCATTCGGTTCTGGCTCACGTTATCCCAGGGAGACAAATATTTTTCTATGATCTTAATAATTTACAATTCTCAGTCAGAGTTGACGGATGATTGTACAAGTTCCTGGTTTTGTAATACTCAGGTGTATGCTTGTGTGACTCGGGGTGTTTTAAAATATTTAGCGAGTGAATGTGTTGTTGCACTGACTCTCTCTGTATTGATCTAGTGGATCATCAGGTGTCCATAAAGTCTGTTCATTACTTCGGCCCAACGATCTGCCAAATCCTCGTAGCCACCTGAGGTTTCCAGCGTTTGGAGGGGGAAAGGAGAGAGGCGGCTTCTCAGTGGTGTCCCTTCTCTGGCTTAGCTAATTGATGAAGCGGTGTGTGTGTGTGTGTGTGTGTGTGTGTGTTTGTGCAGTGTGTGTGTATGCGTTGCAGCTAAACTGCTTGCTCACTGAGTCAGAAGGGCATGTGTCTCCTGGCTGCTACATAATGTGCCATTTACACAGGTGATTACACCATGCTACAGCGAGTATTTTAAGCCAATCAGGAAGCAGAGCCATGTCTATTGATTGAACTGTTACATGCCGTGAAAGGTGTGTGTTCACACATACGGTGTAAAAGTCGGCCGACACTCTGTCTTGACACACATTTCTCACATGCATTTTTAAAGATAATATTAACCTATAGGAACACTATGTTATGGGCCACTGTGCTGTATGATAGGCAATGACACAAAATGTTATGTGTTTGCCATTTTGTTGCACAGTTGAGTAACTATGCTTACTTCAGTTACAGACATGCTGCATATATCAAACATGACATAAAAAAAATTTGACTCCATAAATTAACGCCTTGAAATTGGGCCTCTGTCTCTTTAAGAAACTCTTACTCTTTCTGAAACTCTTCTAGCACAATTAAGCAACTGTTAGAAGGGCATGTGTCTCCTTTATCAAATATGACTTAAAATTAACTTCAACCTGTATTTTAATGCTTTGGAATTGGGGTTCTGTTTCTTTAAGAAACTCCTGCTATTTCTGAAACTCCGCCTCCAGGAAGTCATCACAACATGGCTCCTCTATTAACCCTTTAACAACATTTTTACCAGCTCTGGACTACAAAGTAGATTGTACAATGAACTTAGCAGATGTGCAATTCCACCAGGTGTTTGCTAATTGCTGCTGGCTAGTCTGAAGGAGCTGAGTCGGTTGGTTGCAGGAAGAGGGATGCTCTCGAGGTGGAAAGAAATGTAAAAAAAAACAAAAAAAAAAACCCTCCCTACCAGTCTGTTTCTACACCTACAGAAAAAGAGACAAAAAAAAAAAAAAAACAGAGAACGTAGAAACCATAGCAACAAGCTATCTATGCACAAGCAACGTCAATATATAACAATAACATCAACATAGAGCGCAGTGCTAGTGGCTACTTGCCAAAGATAGAGGATGTGTAAACACCTGAATTATTACCTAATTGAACACTTGTGTGTGTGTGTGTGTGTGTGTGTGTGCGTGTGTGTGTGTGTGTGTGTGTATCCTTGTATTTGATTTATTGTAAGGCTCATTTTCCCAAGAAATGGGAATGTGAGGACCCACTGCCCCATAAGGAGAGGTGTTGGTTTTGGGCTAGGGGTTAGGTTTAGGGCTAAGGTCTGGACTAAGTTTAGGTGCATGTGCCGACGTTGGTGGAATGAAGCATCCCTGACTATGTGGGAGCCTTAAGCCAAATCAGTGCTTTTACAGGTGGGCGTCAATTTGCTTTTTAAGATTTAAATGTTTGAGCCTATGCCGGTAAATCAAAAAAAAAAAAAAGAAAACTGTCATTTTGATTGTTTTAGGTAGAAATGCTGCAGCGAAGCTTGAATACAAGCTGTACGTTTTCAAAATAAAAGCTTGTGGCTTGAAAAAACTTTTTTCGAAAAAGCTTCAGGTCAAATGCTGTTGACACGGAGACGGACTCAGTGTTATGTAGCCCGTAAAAAAACTGTTTTCTTCCTTGCCACCCACCTTATCTGTTGTTTTAGTAAGAAAAACTAATTAGAGTGAGTAATCCAAATCTTCACATTTCTTGCCTACTGGCAGAAAACCATGGAGTTTTCTTATTTTTTACTCGGCATTGTCATGCTGTCAGAATCTCCTTCAGGAAGGTGCCTTGTTAAGCAGCAGATAGCAAACATACAGGCAATGTTTTCCAATCCACCAGGCCTCCAAGGTTGGAACATTTGTCTGTTTGTTCCACGGCGCAGGCTCCACAGCAACAGCTTGTCACACAAAAAGCCTGTGAGCACTGGCACACGTGCCGCTCCTCTGCTGGCAGAGGACGTCGTATTTGTTGTTGAAATTGCACTTCAGATGGACTTTCTGCATCTCTGAAATGACTAAGTGTTGCAAATCAAGATGTGGCACAAAACGCGCAGCTGAGCCCGAGACAGGAAGCTCTCCACCGCACTGCTTTGACTCGTCTCTGCTGACCTTTTGCTTTCTTCGGCGGCACTAATTTAAAACCAAACATGAAAAGGAATGGTACCATTTCGTGATGTGTAGTTTGATGAAAATATGGCAACAAATCCTCTGTCTGAGTGTGTGTCTCTCCTACACTGAAGCCTTTCACCATCTGTCTACAAAGTGTCCACACAGTCCTTAAACCTACTGGTTTATACATGTTCAGCTAGAGATGTCTAAGTATGTTAATAAGTTTTTTTTTTCCCTTTACAGTCATAAAACTAACTCAGATTTGCTTTTTGGATATCGTCTGTGACCTGGGGGTGTATTTTTTCTCCTTCCCGCTTGTGTTTGCTATAAACTTTTCATGTATGCAGCGTGAGCCTTCCACTGATTTTAACGAGCTTCGGTTTCGTCAGCGCAGCATGGAGGGCGCGATGCAACTTTAAGGGGTTAAAACTCTTCCAGAAAGAGCTGGAAACGCCTCTTACTGAGTTAAACCAGCCTTTACTCCTCAGGTCTGATAGCAGGTAGACAAATTTCTCCATTAAAATAAAGAGACCATAATCAGTGGGAATCACTGAATATTCTTTACAGGTGTTTTTCCTCATAACCATCCATTTAGTTCATCTGTTTATATATTTGGAAGAACTTTTGCTGGATCTTTGAGGGGCTGGTACCAGTGAGAGGTTGGGTACACAGTACCAGCCCTGCACACACACATTTAGACCTAAAGTGGCATTTAAAGGAGACCAATGTCACCTGGGCAGTGGGAGTGAGCCGGAGTGCTGTACAGTAAGATCCCACACAGCAATTCTAACTCAAGGTCGTCTATTTGCAAGGCAACAGTCCCTGCAAATAGCCACCAGCACAGGTTCTATTTACCTTTTCTAAATAAATTAATAAGAAAACAAATATTAGTAGAGTTGTACTAAGAAATTAGTGATTGAAATTGAAAAACTTGCAGCTTTGTTGATCCTGACCAGTGAACGTTTGTGTGAAAAATTCAAAAGTCCAATTTTTTTCTTTTGATCAGGATTTTTATCTCATTTAAGCTACACCAGACTGTGGTAATAACACTCTTCAGTATGGTGGGAAGAAGACCCAGTTTTCTTCTTTCTTTCTTTCTTTCATTCTTTTTTTTTTGTATTATTGATATAAAATGCATAATCAAGGCAACACTCCAGGTATGTTTCTGATGACAGAATAACATTATAACAACATGTGAAGCTAAAACAAAGGGTCAATTTTACACAGATCTGTCCCTATAAGGCTTTGTTAGCTCCAGATATTAAACAAAAACGTCTTCCAAAAACGTTTCAGCACCCTGGAAGCAACAGCCTTGTAGTGCTGGCAGCAGTCCAGGTTGTTTCTCTGAAAACACACTACACTGGACCATTCTGCTTTTAACAAGCTTCTTAGTGGGTTACTTTCTTTGTCTATGATTTTTCCTCATGAGAATCTCAATGTTGAGAAAAGACAAACACCAAACACAGGATTTTACAGAGTCCAAATATAGTAGGCTATAAAAGAAAGAGCGGCCACCATAACACACGTTAATGAGCCATATGGGCAAATAAGGTAGTTGGAAATGTAGCGAATAGCACGAGGCAGCCTCATTGATTGCTGCTGCACCATCAAAGCAGCACAACTGTACAACTGATGGCTAGGTATAATAATTGGACAGATGGTAAGACAGGTGGATAGACAGAGTGATGGTTTGGATGGACGGCAGATGAACAGATGGACAGAATGGGAGGCAGATGGAACATTAATATCACACATACAGAAAGAGAGAGAGAACATTCAGACTTATAAGAAAACCTGAGAGTTACTGCTGCAGCTACCAGAGCCCAGGCAGCAAACAGGGAGGCAGCCAAGTAACTGAGTTAGTTTTGGTTGTAGAAATATATCAAAAATGACCTAAAGGTAACTTGACTTTGCAATTTGATGCCTGGAAATTGGGTCTCTGTCTTTTTAAGAAGCTCCTGCTCTTTCTGAAACTCCACCTTCAGGAAGTCATCGTGACATGCCTCCTCTATTAACCCTTTAGCAACTTTCTCGCCATTATATCATTGAAAAATAGCTGCTATAATGAGCTCTGCAGATGCCTAGTTCTACCAGGTGTTTGCTAATTGCTGCTGGCTAGTCTAAAGGAGCTGAATGAGGGAGTTGCACTTTATGAGTGCTCTGCAATGCGGAAGTTCAGAAGCTTCACTTCCTTCCCAAAAATGTTAAAAGCTGTAAAGATGACCTTCTTCAGAGATGCTCAGAATGTCACCTTACTTGTCAGATTACATAATATTTCCAAATAACAGTACATCAAATGTCTGCACTCTGTGAGAAGCTTTTTCCATAGACGCCCAGATGCCACATCTATATAAGGATTCCATGCAAATCAATTGTTGGACAAAGTGTCATGGTCTGTCATGAGCAGTGACATCTGGCTGCCACAGTTTTGGACGCCTTCAAAGTAACTTAAAATGCAACAAAATAATCTAGAAAGAACAGAGGAAGTGGTATCATCTGGGTAAACTCAGAAACTTGTCCCTCCACATCTTCACCGGCGTCTGGCGGCTCTTCCTCCCCTGGGAGGAATGACTCTAACTCATCTCGTCACACATAGCAGCAGAAAATGACCTTTGTCTTCTCAAACATTGACTCACTTCATTTGTCTGTCAGTCCTGACAGTAATTCCCATCTGTCTGTTTGTATTAATCACTTCATGGCCTCTCACTTGGCGCTTTGGCTGCGCGAGAAAGACATGCACCGCCGTTTCTTTACCTCGGCACGCACCCGTCGCTTCATTTCCTTCTAACCTCAGCTGGCCAATCGTAGGTGTGACAGTAGGTCTGTGCTTTGGACTGACCAGATGTGCTTGGGATCATTAATAGTGTGAACAAGACTTAATCTTTATGAAGCAGTTACCTTTTTTATTTTTTATAAAGAGCAATGCTGAACCACTATATTTAGTCTCAAATCTGTACAAATTTGTTCTAGATGGATCGGGATGTTGAGATGTAACTAACATGCAACTTCTACTCAAAACCCAAACTAGAATCTGGACAATAATGGGTCAGAAAACCTGGAAATATAAATGGTGCATTTTATTTTTCTTCAAAATTAATACTCAAAACAAGAAGTGAGCAACTCTACCTTAACCATTTTACAGCTGGAAGTAATCTAAAATTTTTCTAATAGTTTTGGTCAGGGTATGGACAAAGTATTCAATTCAATTCAGTTTATTTATATACAGCCAATTCACATTTTTGTAAATTCCCTCTATGCAAATAAACTGAACTGAAATTATTCACAACACTGTGAATTGGCTCAAGGCAACACTTGTATTCCAATTGATCATATCCAGAAATATAATTATATTCTGGCACTTTTTGTCTGGAACTTTATTCTGTCACAAAACTTTTCCATTTAGGTAATGGAGTCCAATAGCCATGCATGAACTTTATTGGGGTTTTTTTTTACTGAGACACAAAGAAAGGTGGGATATTGACTGTAAGGAAGTGCACACACATTTTACAAAGTACGGTGAGGCCAGACATTTAAAAAGTCTGAGAGTGAAACTCTAGCTGTATAAAAGCTATGCTCTTGTGTCAATGACAATTAAAAAAAAAGTCCATGTCTAATAAAAAGAATGAAGGTGGGTCTCTGAAGACTGCAGGTTTCTGACCCAATGGAGTCTATAGGACTCATTAATCCACACAGCCAGCACTGTCTGAGTGAGTTAAAAGGCCAGGATGGGGAGTGAGCGGAGGAGGGTCAAAGACACTAATGTTCCGGTGATGAAGCACACCGAAGACACGTTAATATTAATGCATGCAAATAAAAACATTCGCAGCACTCCTGGCTTGACGGAAGATGCTTCCTGCTGCCACCTCTTCCATTTACTGCTGCTAAATATTTCATGTTCCCTTGCCGGGCCTGTCTGTCAACTCCGGGCCGCTGTCGCCTGCTCCATCCATCTCTCTCTCTCTGCATTCAGAGAGAACCTTTTGAACTCTCTGGAAAGAAAGTGGCTGAAACTTTGAGTTCTCTTGACGGAGAAGTCATCCAGAGCAGACATAAAAGTGATCAAAGATAAAACCCACTATGTGACTGGAAAACACATAATACTGCCCCTTTAAGATCTGATTGTTACCATCAAGCGGCTTCTAAATACTTTGAAATACACTTGTAATGCAAATGAAAGCAAACTCTGCCTTCCTGTGAAATATTTTGCTAAAATAAAACCTAGCAAAAGGGGAAACAAAGTAAAACTGAACTCCAGTTTCCAATGTTACATCCTGGTGATAAGGAGGTCTAAATGTGTAGACATGAAGCTGATTTTGTAAGACATCATGTCTTGTATAATCTTGAAGTAAATGTGTTGATTTCGGTTTGCCAGTTCTCCCAGTTTGACCAGTGCCCATGTATTGGGATCAGAGCTGTGGAATTCATAATGTTCAACTACATCAGAATGTTAATTAAAAATCAATTTTACAGACTAACTGTAAGGGAAGAAACTTTGCATTCTTCCTCAAGGCTCCTGAATGGTCCAATAATCAGCTGCTGAATTATTCAGAAAATAGGCCAAGCAGCCAGTTTTACTTTTCATAAAGTCACATTGTTAAAGGGGCAGTGTGAGGTATTTTCCAGCCACAGAGTGTCATTATATAATACAGCCAAGTAACTGAGTTAGCTCTAGATATTATAAAAATGCTGTATATATCAAAAATGTTTTAACAATAACTTGAGTTTGCATTTTAATGCCTTGAAATTGCCCTCTGTCTCTTTCTGAAGCTCCGCCTTTAGGAAGTCATCACAATATGGCTCCTCTACTAGCCCTGTAATAACATTTTTACCAGCATTCCAGTGAGAAGTAGCTCTTCTAATGAGCTCAGCTTATGAGCAGTTCTATCAGATGCTTGCTAATTCCTCCTGGCTAGTCTGAAGGAACGGAGTGGAGAAGTTGTGATGGAGGGATTCTATGTAAGGCGGACTTTCTGAAGCTAAGAGGAGGTTTGACTTGATGGCTGAGCCAAGTCTATCCAGCTCAATGGTTGCCATAGAGACTAAAGGATTTCTCAGACATGCATGACAGAATCAAAATCAACACTCCAGGTATGTTTTTGATGAGGGAATAACATAATAATATGATGTAAAGTTTGAAAAAGTTGATTTTCCATAATCCTGCCCTTTGAGCTAATAAAACTTTTCATATTTATTTATGTATATATGTATATGAAATGTATCTAATAACTCTGTAAACAATTCAAAAACAAGGTGAACTGTTACATCAAAAACTGAAGATGAAAAAAGTTTACAGTATGCAACTTTTTATTTCTTGTCACTCCCAAAGTTTTGGCCATAATATATAGATGTCATAGATGTCATAAATCAGCTCTTTATTTAGACTTACTGTAGCAACATTCCTACCCTAAAGATATTCAGATAATAATATTAGGTATTGTTGTTGCACAGCTGCAATTCCTCAGCCAATGTCTAAACTTTAGATAAGTGTGTTTATTTACTGTAAACACCAAGATGGGTACAGACACACACACATGACTACACAAACACACACACACACACACACTCCAAAAGTTCAAAAGTTAGCAGGCTGTTCCAACTCAGCGTTTTGTAACTCCATTTCAGAAATTGAGCCACATGACAGCAGAAGCCATAAGCACTGTGAAGAGTAGAAGGTCAAGACCTTCTGATAATATAGAGAGAAACTCCAGTCTTCCGTCTGAGTAAACACTCGGTCACAGTGGGCTGTGCTGACAACAGAAGGAGACGCTCTGTGGAGAAGATTGGCTAAAGATACCACTTCACTGTGTGTGTGCTCTGAATCCTCAATAAGGGAAAGAGCAACAAACAGCAACCAGCACCAACGAGACAGCAGAGCCACTCTCACTGGACCGAGTTAACAGGACTGTGTCCTGCATGGCTGGAGGAAGGAGAAAAGAACCGGAGGCTGTTGTTGCTCCACAGGCTGGTGATGCTGTGATTCTCTTCTGTTTTACTCCAAAGCTGCTGAGATGCTTTGAATCACTTGGAAATTTGAAGGAATATATTCCTTTGAAAGGTTTTAGGCCGCCTTACAGCTGCAGTACGCAACGTTTGTAAAAACAAAAACTAAAAACTAAAAATAAAATTCAATATTTTGTTGAAATTGTCACTATGCTGTGACAGTATGGTATGACACAAATAATGTACAGCTCTGTAAAAAATAAAGAGACTTCCTGTGTTATTATTAATATTAATATTATTGTTTCTAAATAAATATGAACTTGTTTTCTTTGGATTATTTGAGGTCTGAAAGCACTGCATCTTTTTTGTTATTTTGATCATTTCTCCTTTCCTGCAAATAAATACTAACATTTTGCTTTGAATTTCAGAGACATGTTGTCAGTAGTTCAATTGATCAGACAAACTGATCAATTTAAGTGGTCTCTTCATTTTTTCCAGCACTCTATGACTCTTCTGTCTTCTCCCAGTGCTAACTGGAAACAACCAATCAGAACTAAGAGGCGGGTCTTAGCGCTGTCAGTCACCCTCTGCTCATCCCACCCTCCTTCCTCTCTGCTACTCTCCAGCTTCTTCCTGATAGCAGATTGTGTGATAAATGCTAGGCTAGTTAGCATGGACATATATGTCCTTATAAATATGTAGAAAATTGATTTTAAAAAGTTATGTAGTGCAGCTTTAAGGATTTCTTCTTTTGTATGCTGTATTTTTAATCAAACATCAATGTTTTGTGTGAGAAAAAGAAAAGAGCAGTTTTTCAAATCCTAACTTAACTCATCATTTTATTTATGAAACAAAGAAGATGTTATTGCTTTCTAAACCTATTGGCTAGTTGGATGATGTCCAGTGTTTGTGCTAACTAGCAATGAGAGTTTTACGTCACTTTTGGAGGAGCTTTGTTTGTCTTCTTTGCAGAATTGTTTTAATTCAGCCTGTTTGGTGGATTTTAGAGCATGAGTAGCTTACACTGAATTTCAGTTGAATTGACTGGACTTTGACTAGGACTCTTGAAAACATTTGCATTTCTTTTAGTCTGGCGGTAATCAGGTCAAATGATTGTTTTTCTTTGAACTCATCTTTTGTGGTAAATGGCAATTAATTCATGGTTTAAGAAGATTGTAGTTACTTTTTCACAATAGTGAAGCAGTCCAATTACATTTAGGCAGGTCATTTTCTTTTTATTTGAAACCAAACAATGAATGAAACAAATTCTCTACTTTTATTCATTTAATTAAAACAAAAAAAATTTTTTCTTTTGTGCACGCAACAAAAGTGAGAAAAATGGAAAACAATTTGAGACAAGTGCCATGACAAGGTGACATTTTTCCCTTAATTAAAAGCATAATTTGAAAAAGACCTTCTATTTTTATCTGCAGCTCTTTCTATTCATTTTACAGCAAGAGAAAAAAAAGAAATAGAAAAAATCTGTAAAGGGGAATCAGACTGCTGAGCAAAGTCAACTTTGTTCCTGTAATTCAGCTGATATAAAGTTAAAATGAAGATGTCACTCTGACAAGTATCAACTCCACCGTTATTAAACATGCTCCCATCACGTTAAGTGAGCTTAGTGAAACAGAAATGTTAAAGAGGGTCAGCGTCCAAGTCGGTGAGCTTCTGCATGGATGATCAGCGCAGCAGGAACAGCTGGATGTTCATCTGTAGGAGCCGGGATTTTCCAGATCAAACGCAGCGTTTCAGCAACCTGACCCAGATGGACCTTCATTTCTATTTTTCCTCCACTTTATTCACATTTTATTTGACATTTCAGTTGTTAATATGAAAATAACCAAAGTTTGCTTAGTTTAGAAATAGTTCATAGGTATTTTTTGTCCGCCTGGGACGTTCCAGTCAGCATCTTACCAAATCTGTGAGCACCACCAGATCATGGTGACCACACACTCTTTAGTGAGAAAAGTCCTATTTATTTATTTATGAATTTATTTATTTAATATGTACAAAATAATTACAGCATAAAGTCATGTTTTACATATTCAAGTGGAAGTATAAACTTGCCAAAATGTCCACTCCTTATCCACCTAATCCACGTTTAACTAACTACAATGGATGAACAATCATCATCAAACATGTAGGACAGTGTGCCTTGAGGACCAGCGTTGGGAAACTGATGGACACGATGAATCCTTGACAGTTCCCTCCTATATTCACAGAATACCTGCATGGCATTATACATTGACGTCACTGAAACTTATTTTGTTACATTATTGTCCTACTGTACAAAAAACTGCAGGTTTTAATTGTGTAAATGCATCTTCTAACAAACACACACATGCAAACGTTATGTGAATCATGACTCCTTACTCAAACTCTTCACTAGAGATATGCAATGCTGAAAAAAAAATAATAATAATCCAATGTTAGTTCCATCTCAAGTTATGGAACTATCTTGGTAATTGTCACCATAGAAACCCAGCTCCTAAAATTGCATCTGCTTTGTGACGTCACGCGTGCAAGTTTCTACATTTTACTTATCAGACAGTGCAACAATTTAAATGTATTATTTAAGTCAGTAGGAAAAAAAAAAAGTTAAGTTATCTGAGTTAAAAATGCAGAATGCATCATGTCATTGACTTGTCATTGACTTGACTTGTTTATATGCTTCTCCCTCTTCAAATTACTTTTACCCTGTTATGACTGATTTGATCCATATTTTCAGGGGAAGCCAGTGGAACCAACATGAACATTTTCTTTGTTTCTTTCCTTCTTAGACTAGGACCACCACAAAATGAATAACCTCACTGATTGGACTCTGAAATGAATGAAAAGTAATTCAGTTAATTAATCAGCACAACATTGACTCTTTCCATCTTTAAGATGACTAGAACAAACTCCTGACTGTTGAATCCATGGTGTTGGCATCACTTTATTACAGATGATAGTAAATATTTGGAAATGAAGCCCCTGGATTAACAGGAACACCTGATGTTTGTCTGTTCAGTAGGACACAATTTCCCTGTAAGGAGAAAAAGAAATCAAAGTTTTGTTTGTTTTACATTGTTGTTTTTAGTGCACGCAAATGATAGAGCACTTAATAAATTAAAATAAAAGTTGTTCATTTACATTATACTTGTTTAGCTACAAAAGAAAAAGTTTTAGTCATTTTAACAAGATCCAAATATTTGTAGGTTTTTGCAAACCTTAAAGTGTCTTCAGCTCGTGGAGCTGTTCCAGTGAAGTTAGCGTTCATGGACATGTGCACACCGGTACACTGAGCACTACTGCCATCGACCTTCCCCAGAGGTCATGAGAATCGTCCTGTGGTGGCGTTTGAATTGTAGCTTCCAGACCTTCTTAGAGGTTGGAAGGAGTTTACCAAAACACAGTGTTACAAAGTTGGTGAGCAAATGTCCTGACCATCCTGAGGGGCTTTAACCCCCCCACCCCCCCCCCACCCCCCCACACACACACAGACACAGATGGCATGTTGAGCAGGGTTGGGGTCAGTCCTCTCCCCCCTTCAAGCTGCGTATCAGGAAGACCTTCTGTTTAAAACCAGAGGTAAATACAACATCCAAATCTATTTAAACTTCCCTGGGTATAGCATGCCCTATGTATATATTATTCTTATTGTTTTTCATACTTTAATTGTATTACTCTTAAAACTCAGAGGTCAGAAAGAGTTTACTAAAACAAAGTGTCACAAAGATGGGATTAACAGATGTCGAAGGAATGTTTATTTTAGGGGGGGAACATCCTGTCACCGGAAATTAAAAGCAATTAATGATTAGGGTCATAAATCACTCCACCGATTAAATTTTGTCATAAGGGTGTCTATATATCTCTCTACTGAGTTTAAGTTTTTGTCCCAGATGCTAGCGGAACGAGCAGTGGGGTGCTGCATATTTATCAATATTATCATTGTCTAAGTTCAAAATTCTGATTATTCCACAGTTTGACTCCACTTTTTTCCTAGTAGTTCTGAATTTGCATATTTTAAACTGTGATTCTCCTGTCAACTTGTAATTTATTTATTTTTTTTTTTCCATTAGTCAAAGTTAAATCATTTTTGAATGTTTTCTAGTAATTGTTTAATTTTGGCTTTGGAAAGAATTAAAAGTCAAAGTCATAATTAAACAATTACTTTTTTCGAAAAAATAAAATGTATACAATCTAAATTAACCAACTTAGTTAAACAAAGCAAAGACAATTGTCTGTAGTAGGATCAGCCAGTGGCAGCTTCACATTAGGGAGCGATGCAGAGGGAGCGACTCCCTCAACAGCCAGGACCGGGCCTCCTGTGAGCGTTAACCATGGATCCGCCCAAAACAATCACTGCCAACTGGGAAGACTGGAAACCCATATGCTATTGAGACTAGTAGGCAGTTGTACTCACCTAGTGCTTGAGTAAAAGTATTGATAGTCATGATCAAATCCTACTCAACTAATAGTAAAACTTGCTCAAGTTATAGTGCCAAATTACTTACTTATAAAAGTATTTAAGTTTTCAAAAGTACATAGATCATCTCAATATTATGTGAGCTGAGGCTTATTGTGTGCTCATTTTTTCTGAATTCTCTGGCATTCATGCATGAAAAAGCAGAACGGTAATTAAATCTACTGGCATCAGAAATGTAAAAATGTGATGTCATGACAGCTCCATTTCTGCTTCTATGAGACTCGTTCCTCTGATAATAACCGTACCCGTCATGGAGGCAGTTCATACTAACCCTACAGGAGGTATGAAAGGTAACGACAGGAACAGCTCTCAATATATAAATTATAGACCAGTCCTCAGTTCTTTATGAATACTGTCCTTCATTCCATCGTGGTTCCTGCTGCTCTTCTGCTACGACTGGCACCAGATGGTTGTTTAGGTTTTTTTCATGATGCAGCTCTAACATGTTTTAATGTGTTCACTGTGTGAGGCTTCTTACAAAGATTTTTTGCTAGAAAGGTAATTATAAAGAATGAATATTTTATTGTATATATTATTCTGGATTCTGGATTTAACAGATTTTTTATTTTTTTATTTTTGTTGGGCACAGAACATTCATTATGTTTTAATGAGTTTCATGATTCAGGCACAACCTATTGGCAACAAAGAAGTCCCTGATCTTTAGATAAGACTCGAACAAGGCAAACACTTTACCAGGAACTCCAACCATCTCTTCAGATTAGACTAATCAGAATATTCAGGTCAGCAGAATCAAATGCTGCAGTGAGTTCCAACTGGACCAGCACTGTGGTTCTTCCACAGTCTGAATTTATGCAGATGTCAGTGAACATTTGGAAGGACAGTCTCAGTAGTATGGTGAGCATGGAAACCATTTTGCTTCATAGTCACAGGATGGTTTATTATGAACAACTAAGTTTGTATATGCCAACATACATGGATGGGAAAAAGATAAGAAAGACTGACCTCAACAGGTGTCTAGTCCAAACAAAACATCTGCTTCATGTCTCAATAGCTGCATCTTACATTGTAAATGTACGCAAGACTTGGTCAATATTATGCTAACGTCAACCCCCGCCCCACAATTTTGCAATTGTGATGTTTCATTTTTTTTAAGAAACACAATTAAAATCACACATGAATAAGTTTGTTCATGTGATAAATCATGAAGAAACATGCCGCATCATCATCCTCCAACTACTTCCTGTCATCTTCTTCTTTGTGGTTTCCGCCAGTAGTAACATGTAGGTGTTGATCATGTGACTCACATGATGCGGAAAATGTGTTTCCATTGCAGTTTCGCAAAATAAATTAGTTTCAATACAGCCAAAAAAATCCACCTTGTGCGAGTAAAGTGGGGTTTTTATGTGTGTGTTTTTTAATCAAAGAATGTTTTTATTTTTTTTGTCTTCGAAATTTATGTGTTTCCATTAACCTAATTTCTTTCCCAAATCTGAAACTGTGCAATTAAAGGGTCAATGGAAACAAAGTTATTGTTGTTATTAAAGATGGTATAAATGCCAATCTGAATGGCTTAACAGGAAGTTTTTAAAAACAATGATTTGCCTGAAGTACTGCTGCCTATGTGCTGGTTCTGATCGGGTCAGCTGTTGCATTATTGTGCAGTAGCATTGCTAATGTACAGATGAAAACATAAATACATTATCCTGTGACTAACCAACAGGCAGGAGCAGCTGATGGGTTCTCTCACTAGAACCTGCACTAGTTGAAGTTTAATAATAATAATAAATGCACTAAGAAGGAGAAACAGAAAGACGACATTTTCATTGTTTGGCCCTGAACAATAAAACAGATTTAGGCAACAGCAACAGTTCCATCTGGACAGGCCTCTCTGTTGGACACGTTTCTGAGCTGCAACTATCTTTAGAAAAGCCATTAACTACCATGTAATGTTCCTGGAGAGGAGGACAATTGTGTTAGACCTTTCCTCATTTCACTGTCTTTTCTTAGAAAGTTAAAACAAGCAACAAAATGTGTATTAATTGAGAAAAATGCAACAAAATCTTCAAAGAGCACATCTTTAGCAATTAAAGGAACCCCACTGAAATCATTTGAGTCTTATTTAAGTGACAGAACTTTAATGAAGGTCTAGTTTCACTTCAACCTCTACAGCTCATCTGTCTCATGGTGTCTCTCAGGGGCCCATTCTTGGACCTTTTCTTTCTGCTGTATATGTGAGCTCCCTTTGAGTTCAGTCACTGGAAAAATGTGACGTCTCATTTCCCTGTCTTGGTAACGACACACAGGTCCACCTAACACTGACATGTAAAACCAGGACTCCTTTCAAAGCCTTTCAAGTGTGGGGAAGATATAAAGGAAGACATGAAATGCCAAGAATTAAATGAGGATCAAACATGATCCTCATCGGTATGAATCTCACTTTGATCTCATTTAAACTTTCACTCTTCAAACCCCCGTTTGATCCCTGATGTTTGGTGAACAACAGTTCCATCTTGTTTCCAGGTTCAGGTTAAAACACATTTCTTCTGCACATTACTCGCCACCTTAAAAAACCCACCAACAAACCAGCTTTACTCACCGGCTTTCAAACCAGACTAAATGTTTGCTCATTTAGTCTTTTTTTTTTCTTCTGTGATGTCATTGTGATTTGACGTCAACTTTTCCGTTTTAAATATGACTTAGAAATGGATTTAACTTGACCACAGCGGTTTCTAAGATTAAAAGCTGGAAGTAAAAAAAATAAAAGAAAAAAAGCAACTATAATTAACCCTGAAGCCATTAAAGACTGTCTGACACAAACGAACTCAGCTAATTTCTTTGTTTGTTCTTTAATGTTTTCTTCTGCAACAAGGAAAGAACATTACCTGCCCCACCCAAACAGTCGGTTTGATTGTTTAATAATTATTAAGCTCTAATCAAATTGACCGAAGAGTGCCTGAGGCACATTCACGCACGGTTCCCTCTCATCAGTTTGACACACTGCCATAATTGCATAATCTTACGACTCTTGCAGGCTATATTAAGATAGGTGGTAATAATGCAAACAGCTTGAAGCTTGAAGATGTAATGCACGACAAGACACACACACACACGCACACACAAGCGGCGCCCTGACGAGGCCGGATTCACGCGTAATGTGAATTACTAGGGTGGTGTGGATCTGAAGCAGCAGTCAGTCATCGCTTCCTCCGCCTGCAGCTGACAGGCCACGTGGACCGAGGAGGGAGAATAAACTAAACACCTCCTCAGGTTTGGGCTCATTCTGCTCTGCGAATGCAGGAATACATAAATTTACATTTTCCGCAGGGATAAAGCGTGTCTCATGCTCGAGGTTGGCAGCTTATCAGAGCTCCGACAAAGTGGAAGGATTAAGAGTATTTGATCAGCAGCATTTGCCCTCAGAGAATCTGGGCTTCTTCTTTTCTGCTTTTCTATGCTTCCATAAGATAAGAGAGAAACAACTGCAACCATTTCAGCAAATTGACCACAAAATGTCTGATAAGAAAAGAAAATTCAGGCAATTAAGAAAAAAAAAACGTGTTAGGTCTCGTTCAAGGAACAGAAAGCCTATAAATATTAAAAGTATTAAAAAGAAAAAGATAACTTTTTCAAAGCAGACAATTATTTTATATGGTATAAAATTCTTGAGAGGAGGAGTAAATTTTTCTCTAAAAAAATCTCTCTCTGTTTATTCTAACATTTCAGACAAAGAAATAATTTCTTAAAATCCTACCGACATAAAACAGAAAACTTTAGTCTGCTTTATTTCCAGACATTGAACAGAAAAGGTCATGGTCTTTCATTCAGTGTATGGAAACACCATCACTTGAGCCATACATCCTCTTCAAATAGAAACCAGACCTGATGTCTCCGGCTTCTTAAATAGCCAATCAAACTTGTCCAGTAGCAGGTGCATCGAGTATTTTTTTTTTCTTTCTCCTACCTCTGACCAGCTGCTTCTCTCCGAGCTCTGTCCATGGAAAATATAATTGTTTTTCTTTATTGGAGCGTGGTAAGTCACTGGCCTTTTGATGCTGAAAATGAGAGAAAGCTCTGCCGCCTTTTGCAAAGTCAATATTTGCTGCAATTACACCAAAGCAGGAAGAGACGACAAACTGGAGAGCAGTAGAGGGGCTAATGGTCCAATATAGTACTCATCCTCCAATCCACAAACAAACAACTGCACATGAACACCAGGACAGTAAAATAAAAGACAACTTTTACAATGTGCACTCAATGGGATGAAAGCGTGCCACCCTGACAGCAGCACCTTTTGCTTCCATGTATCGACCTGAGAGCAGAGCGAGAGCAAAGAGTGACAGTCCCCAGGCTCTGACTGCCAAGCCGTGTTTGGGTCACTTGGCTCTGACAACTCGTCGGTTTGACCGACTGACTGAAACGAGTCCAGCTGCCAGGCGCTGTCTTTACTCCACTCACCAGCCATATGTGGCAATCTCTATCCTCGCCCAAAACTAAAGCGACTTCAACTCCGCATTTCCTCCTGCATTAAGGAGCTGCCTTCCTTCGTACCGTCGCTGGACTCAATGGGAAGTCATTTCCCAGAGTTCAGACGAATGTTTTCTTAGTTCTATTGTTGGATAAATCTTTTGGAGTGAGGCGATATAAAAAACATGTTCCACATCTCAACTCGGAATCATGAATTCAGACAAATAAGACAATCATCTTCAATAAAACAGGACAACACAGGAGTTTGTCTGAAGGAAGCCAAATGATTGTTTGCTCTGAACTCTACTTGACGTCACTTCTACTCAGACTTCAAAATGACATGCAATAATTGACCCTACAGTAATGTCACATTTAAAGAGGCAGTGTTATGTATTTTCCAGGTATTTATAGTACAATCAAGAAATGGTTACCTTCAATTGCTATAAAAATGCTGTATATAAAGTATAACTTAAAAGAAAGGTGATTTCATAGTTTAACACCTTGAAATTGGGCCTCTGTCGCTTTAAGAAATTCCTCCTGTTTCTGAAACTCCGCCTTCAGGAAGTCATCACAACATGGCTCCTCTATTAACCCTTTAAGAATGTTTTACCGGCGTTTCACTGAGAAGTAGTTTGGATAATGAGTTCATCGAATGCGCAGTTCCTGCAGGTGTTTGCTAGTTGCTGCTGGCTAGTCTGAAGGAGCTGAGTGTGGGAGTTGGAGGGCTGGTCAGTGTGGCAGAAGCTTGGAAGCTTTGAAACTTCAGCTCAAAGGAGGAGCTGCGCCTCCAGGGCGGGGCTTGGTCCACTCAAGATATGAATGGTTGTCATGAGAAATTCAAGGATTTTTTTTTTTAAACATGCATGAAAGAATGAAGGCAAGAATTGTTGTTTTGCTCCAGTGTGAGGTGTTTGCAATAAGGAACACTGTATGAAAAAGCCAGAAATACTTTGTACAAAAACTGGGTAAAGTTAATCATTTTATCATAACCCTGAGATATTAAGGATTTGTGTTTTGACTTGACACCATGAAACCTAAACATGGATTGATAACTGCCTAGTATGTTTTATGGTTCTGCAGTATACTACTATTGATATTGTTAATCTTGTTTTTCAGATATTCTGATCTCTTGTACATATGCATGTCTCAAAGCTGCTGTTGTTCATGAATTTGTCTGCTGTGGTACAATAAAGTTTATTCCTCTTGCTATTTTTATTTTTTCTAGATTCTGATCCCTTCAGATAATTCTTCCTTTCCTGTTCCTTTTGACTTTACGTCCTCTTTTCATTCCTGTTCACACAGATATTTTCATCTGTAAGCAGCTTCCTGTGGTTATAGCTGAACTCTTTGTCTGTATGTTTGTTTCACATTATGTTAGCTTCCAGGCTCTTATTTTTTCCCCCTGCTGGTCTCAGACACCAGAGGATACTGTTAGAAGATACACTCTCCATCTGGGGCCTCACTCTTTGGTCCAGACGGCCAGAGTTGAAATTTATTTGTATTTTAATGGTTTTTTTTTTTTATTATGTTATTTTATTTTTATTTTTGTTTCATTTTGTTTTATGTTTTCCTCCTCATCAGGTCAAAATATGAGTCAGTTTGCTAATCAGTTCAGGTCACAGAGAAGCCACACACCGTTTGGCTCCGACTTCAAAGCAGCCAATGCACCAGACTGGAGCTGGACTGGATGAATAGACAGCAGGATAAAATGAAAGGTTAACAAGTTCTACCGCACAGAAAAGGATCAGGGTCATTGGGGGGAAAAAATAAATAAATTCTGACATTGATCTCAGAATTCAGAAGTTCGCAAAACTGAACTTGGAGGCTAGGTGGATTTTATGTACAGTAAAATCCACCTTAAAATTGACAAAACAATGTTTTGTCGATTTTAAATTAGTATCCATAATGAAGTACCATCTCAAAAACCAGAGTTCTACTACATTTCCACATAGATGTATGAATGTGGATCAGCTGTATCCTTATCCAGAGTCAGTACAAGCTTCCTGCAGGGGGAGTCATCCTGCATGCTCCCATTACCTGAAAGGTGTAATCTCTGCATCTTTAGTTTTAGGTGCAGTGAATCGCAATTGTTTTTGAAAGCCTTGCTGAGCCTGGTATTGACCCACCTAAGAAAGCAAACAAGCACCTTTCACACCTCCTTTTGAACTCGCAGCAGTTTGATGGAAACCTGAGATTTCAGTTGCTGTACTGAGCCAAACTCTCAGCTAGATGAGGCGGATCCGGCCCTTTCACTTCTCCTGTAAGAAACATCACCCAGCTTGGACTGCAATGTGAGAAGCCAATTTAAAAAAAAAAAAAAAAAGCAGAGGGAATGCCCTGTGGAGTGACCTGGCTTATTGACAACCTGACAACACCGACCTCTGGTTGTGAGAGTGAAGGCGTCTGTAAGAGGAAGCGCCGACACACAAGAACACTGTGGTTGAGTGTTACTTATGAGCCTGAGACAAGAAGCGGGGTAGAGCGGGATGACACCAGGAAGGAATACAAATGTTAACCAGAAGCTGTTTGCTGCAAACAACACAATGCAAACTATTTCTTTGAGGAACCTGGAGGGATATTTCAAATTTCCTGTCAAAGTGAGGCTCAGTTGAAAGGTTAATGTTAGAGTCAGCGTTTGGGTGACTGACTCAGTGTCAGCCTTGCAATTGTAAGGTTGTACGTTTGATTTCAGCTTCCTTATGTCATGTATCAATCTGATATTGCTCAAGGCACCATTAAGAAGAACTCGATTTCTCTCTAATCATTCTCTTTTTTCGGTCCTAGAGTGAGTGAATGTGACCGTTCTTTCTGTGTCACATTTGAGGCGGCCATCTTGAGGCCCGCCTCAAACCCAGCTCTCTCAAAGGCAGTGTGGTGGCAGGAGCTGCAGTCTGATTGGTTGAAATTAAAAGTATAGAATGACTGGTAAATTTATTATCGATAAATAATTGTTAATATGTACGTTATATATGTGAAAGTCAATTTTGTTTCTTTTTACCCCTCTATGGAAGGCTAAGGTGATTGAATTTTGCATTTTGAAACAACCATTCATTATTCAGCTCTGGTTACCAGGAACATATGTAACATATTTAATATGAATGGAGGCAGTTAGTCATCGATTCTTGTGTTGCTTCAAGGTGACTCTGTTGAGACATAAAAATGATTTCACCAGCTGCTTTTCTGCAGAGATTTTTACAGCTAATTTAACTTAAAGGTCATAAAGAAACAAAACTTTCCTTCTACTGTAAAATGTGGAAATGGTATAATGTAGTAAATAATCAGAAACTGTCAATATAGTCTTAATATAAATCTCTATAGCAAAATCTGTACCACAGGCAACTTTTAAAAACATGAACATAGTTCATTTCTGCTTTAGTTTATCTCTACAAAAGAGATAAACTAAAGTGTTTAGTTATTTGTAACTGATCAGATCTAAAAACTAAAGTGTAGCTGAATAAGACTCATTGTTTAAATGTGATGTGCTGATTTCCTTCTAATCGTGAACCCACTAGGTTTCCTTAGTTATTACAGATATCAAAACGTTCATCCAGATGAAACGTGCCGAGGTCTGGCAGTGACCATGAGCTCTGTTAGTTTAATCTGAACCTGTCTGCTGTCCGTGGTGCTGAATGGAGAGGCGGCTCCATGTTCATTTAGAAAAGAAATGTTCCAAGATACGACTGTAGACACGCTTCACAATAAAACCAAGAGTGTGTTATTACTTATTAATGTTTTCTGATAATCTGATTTTATTTTTGAGTGCAGCTTTAGCATAATGTAACGCAAACAATATACAAAAATTATTAAGAATGTTATGAATAACACTGTTATTCATGTGGTTGTCTGTAACTGATACATTTTATTAATTTTTTTTAGATGTATCTCAGTATGAATAATGTAATGTGCCAGGCTCACTTTAGTGTACTTTGAGGTTCCAAACACAAATCAATAACTCAATAACAATGAGATATTGTTAAAATCTCACCTTGTCCAAATGAACTCAAAATTGCTTAAAACTTAATCTTTTCATTGCAACATTACTTGTTTCACAGGAGAAACTCATTTTGATGGACCAACATGGTCATTGAGGTAAAAAATGAAAACAAAAAAGAAGCCATTTCTCCCGCTAGTACTAGACATCCATGTTTGTTTTGGTTGTATTTAACCAGAATGCCCTGTGCTGTAGTCTGCTTGCTGATTTAGGAGCACTCTCCGATTAACTTGGCATTCACATAAGCATTTGAACCGCTCCAGAGTTCACTTTAACCGAATGGATCGATCGGTTTGTAGGTGGACCAGAATCCTCCTCAAACGAACCGGATTTTCTAGACAAACTGCCAGGATTTGGATTAAAGCGAACTGAACCGGACTGGTGTGAACTCACCTGAACCTGTACTCTTCATAAGAGGCTGGCAGCATACTGCTGTCTTATCTTGTGAATTAAATACTGCTATTCCAAGTCAACGGTCATGTATTTCTTTATAAATCTCCTGACTTGACCAAAGTCATTTTTACAACAATAACACAATAGAAAGAAACATGTTGGCTCCTCCAGGGTCAGTAAATTGTGTGAAAGTATATTATATTTCACAAAAAAGCATTTAAAGATAACCTGAGTGTGCAGCATCATAAAACATGCTTGCTTGCACATTTACTAGACGATACAATTTAACACAAGCTTAACTGAGTAAGAATTCAGGTAAATGAGGCAATGAGTGAAGTGACATTTGAGGAAGCATTCAGAAGCTCCTTCCTCTAGTTGTTGTTATGTGTGTGTCTGACAGAGAGTCTGGGGTCTAATAGAGCTGGAGCCTGGATTCATCTGCTTCCTATTTGAGTGCATTACTCCAGAGCCGTCTGAATGTACCTCCTGTCACTTTGGCTTCATCACTTTCATTTACTGCTATTACGGTCCCAGCCTCGGCCCTCTTCCTCCTGCACACTTAGCTTTTTCTGTCCTTTGCGTCTCTCGTTTCTTACGCACACGGTGACATCCTCGGTGACCACCTGGCCCGGTGACTATTTCTGGCTCTGTCTGCGGCTCTACCTGTCTGCGTTGTTCACCCGTCTTTCGCTTGGAAGTCGTTCGTTCTCTCTGCCTCGCCACGACTCATTCCGTGTGTCTGATAAGCGGAAGTGAAGAACTTGGACCCGTTAGACGTTGCTGAGCTCAAAACTGAACGGCTCAAACCAGGTGGGAAAATGCAGCTTGAGATTTTGACATTTGTTTCCGTTCCATTACAGAAGAAACGCCTGCAGCGCTGCCTGGATGCCCAGCCAGGTTATTGTCCTTTCTACTGGATGTTGCCGGGACGTCTCTGTTTTACTGCCGACATGCGGTGGACGGCTAACGGTGAGACAAAAGAGCCCGAAAACAGTACAAAATTAAAACTCAGAGTTTGCAGGTAAACTCTATGACTTCTACAGTGAAGGCAGTCGTATCCACTCACATCCCCACATGCTGTCACTGCTCTTCACATAATTCTTGTTTCCAGCAATTGAACATTTTACTTAGAAAGATAATTCTTAAAAATGTTCCATCAAGTCATCATCAGCAGTGATGACATTCCTTTGGAGGTAACCATTGGTAACACAAGAAGACAATGATTTTGTGCATATCAGTCCTTCTTATTGACTTCAGTTGATCTCAGTTTTTATGTGCTGATGCTGTAACTACACTGAATTAATATGAGCTGTCCCTTTGCATACTGCTAGCGTTTTCTGTGCTTTCTTTCTCTCTGTGTCATTTTACATTTTAATTAAAATCACCATTATATCCACATATTCCACATCACTCCTTTCTTTCTCCATCCATTTGTCTCCAAATATCACTTGTTCCTCCTTTCTGGTCATTTTGTCCAGTCATAACAACAGAAGTCATATTTTGACTTGCAGGCTATGAATTTTTGGGTCCAAATGTAATTAAAATTATTTTCCCATGTTTTAACTGGAACAGCACAAAAGATGATGCCAGAGTCAGAGAGGCAGCCATCAGTACGGTCAATTAAAACACATTCACATAAGAGGCCCATCTGTTCATTATCATTCTGTTTGGTCAGTGGCTTTAGCTGTTTCCACTCATAAACCAATAACATATCTTAGATTTAATATTCAGATCTTCTGGATACTTTTTAAAATCACCCCTCAGGGAACTTTCACTTTTTACAAAATACAATTCCCTCTCTTGTGGTAGATAAATGAAAATAGTTGATTTATGTTGTTAAAAGGAAATGGTGTGTGATGTTCTTACTTCTTTTAATAGGCTATTGGTGGCAAATACATGAAATAAGAAAAAAAATATCCAGTGAAACAATGTAGAAAAATGTGAAGAGATTTAAACACCAAATCAATCAACAATTTGATAGTTAAACATTAAAAAAAGAGGTTCAAGTTGCTCCCATCTACTCACTCACTAGGCAGGATTCCTCCTACACCTGTTTACTGTAAACTGCTTCATGAATCCAGTGCAGGAATAAACCAAAGAGAGGGAGAAGAACAGCTGCCAAACTGGAGGAGAGTGCTTTGTTTGGTGAATTAGCCCCTCGTTTTGAGCCGTTTTCATCATTCTGCTAACAGTTCCAAAATCCATTCTGGATTTGGAACTGTTAGCAGTGTGTTGAAACCACACACACACACACACACACACACACACCCACACACACACACACACGTACCCACACACACACACACACACACACACACACACAAAGCCATTGTGTTTGCAATGCTAGCCTCACATTAACTTCACTAATCGCTACTACAACAAGCTAAAGCCGGTTTGAAATGTCAACTCTAATTATTTTCTGTTTTTCACGGTAACTGCTTTCCCGAAAATGTGAAGTGATATTGCCTCTGCTCCCAAGATAAAACAAATGTCCATTTGAGATAGGAAGGGTGATTGAAAGCTGTTCTTAAAGTTCTTTTTTAACAAAAACTGGAAAGTGCCAAAATCAGTACAGGCAGGTGACAGCCTTACTGAAATCAAAGCCCAAAAAAATTCTGATCTGTGGATCTTTACACTGCAAAAAACATAAAATCTTACCAAGTATTGTTGGTCTGGTTTCTAGCACAAACATCTAAGTACACTGCAAATAAATCAAAATTCTAACTTACAAGTACCTTTTCAACAAGTTGATTTTAGTCAATCATTAGTTACACTGGCACATTTTTTCACTTGTAACATGAGGAAAATGTCATGTTATAAGTGGAACTAGTACTTTTTCATCAATATGAAGGAATTATTGGCTTCTTATCGACTCCCATGTCTTGCTGAAAAGTTTCTTGTGAGTTAGTTTTGCCTTACTCAGAGTGTGCTAAGGTATTTCCTGTAGAAACCAGAACAAGAAGATCCTTGGTGAGATTTTGTTTTTGCAGTGCAGAATTTAGACATAGTCAAGAACTTTGACTACACTGAGCTGAGATTTCCTTAGGACAGCAACCGTGATGCTACTCATTAGCATAACATTTTCATAGACCTATAAATCTCCGTTGTTTTCTTCGGTGTAAAGCATAATGAGCGGCGCTAGTGGAGAGACAGACAGTCGACTCATCCATTACTCTGCCTGTCATTACATCTGCTCCTACAGGACTGGAAGCCGAGGGCTGGGGTGGCGAGGGGGTTTAAGCACAAAGCGCCACAGGGGCAACACACACCTGAGGCACAATAATGCCTCACCAAGCAGCTCTGTTGTCAAACACACACGGCGCAGACCTGCGCAGATTCACCACACAGGCACAACTGTCCTCCCAACACCCATTCACACTCATTTTCTCACTTATTGTGTACACACAGGTACACACACACACACACGCACGCACGCACACACAAACAGGGTGGGTGGCAAGTAATGAACACAAGGGAGGGGTGATGAGAGGAGAAGGAAGGGAAGTCAGATGATTTGACTCTTCGCAGCTCTCAGAAGGAGACATAATGAAACACAACAAGCTCTGAAAGGGTTTTGAAGCAAAGTAACGTGATCAAAATGAAGTCTTTACAGTAAGAGCATCTCTTGTAATAAAATAGAAACCTTCCTGGGGGGACATGAGATGGTACGTCATATAATGAAACAGGATTTCAAGCAGATTTTTGGCAAAGTCTAATTTTTACTTGTTGATTTCTTTTTTTCCCAGGAATAATTGTTTCAAGTATCTGTAATCACTGAAGAAATATTAAGCTTATGTTTTACCAGTGAACATGTTGCGGTTTTCCCTCTGCGAGTTAGCCATAACGACAAAAGAGCATTAGAGTTGCTCGTTTTGTGTTTTACGTCAGGATTAGAGATGTGATCATTCACAAACTGCATTCAGTTAAATCTATCCAGCTAAAGCTCTTCTTTTCAAAGTATCGCAGGTTTGAAACCAGAGACGCTCAAACAGAGCTCAGATAAAAGATTTGTGAAAAGGTATTTTTAAGAAGATAATGCTACCTGTCAACAGCTAACAATTAGCCAGTCTGGGCAGAGGCGGTTCTCACCACCTTTTGCCGCAGCCATGCAGATAACATGTAACTTTTTCACATATTATCTGTCTTATTTTGTGTTGTTATGATACAGTGACAGTTTTAACAAATATGTAAAGAAATAAATAAATTATATCTCTCTCTCTCTCTCTCTCTCTCTCTCTCTCTCTATATATATATATATATATATATATATATATATATATATATATGTGTGTGTGTGTGTGTGCGTGTGTGTGGGTGTGTGTGTGTGTGTTACATACCGCAGGAAATATTGTGAAGTCTCAAGTTCTAATAATTACATTAATAATTGCTTCCCATCAGTAAAGCCCAGAGGGGATTTTTCTATTGGAAACTGAAGCTTTCTGTCTTTAGTGAACTGATTTTATGCTTTTAAATACAACAAATACCTCATTAATCTGACAATGTGTTTGTTTTGATCATTTTATTTGTTTGCCAGCTCTTTCGTTCGACTGGGAAAGCTCATGCGAGTCCTTCCCTGGTCCTGTCTTATCTCTTCTCCAGGATGAAAATGAAAGGTTGAATAAAGAGAGGGTGTTGGTAGAGCTCCGGGAGCGCCTGCCCAACATGTCCATGTGATGAGCAGGCTCAGGCCCTAACCTGATTAGGACCAGGCCAAGGCCAGCTCAATTAATAGGGCCGATTGACTCACAGTGCCACACAGACACCGTTTTCACTGTGCAGCCCCAAACAGTCACTGATCGCTCTACTGTGAGGTCGATGTTTCCGTGTTCTCACTGGCCCTTTGCTCCGAGATTTGGTTATTTGTTTCTTTTGAGGATTATATGTTTTTCATTAAATGCTCAACAGACAAGTAACTACGTTATAATCGCAGTTACTTGATTATGTCATTTTATAGCACAATCAAGTAGCTTTGTCACCTTCAGTTGTTATAAAAAAACAAACATAAATATAACCTTTGTTCCATAGAGTCTCTTGGAACAAATGCTATTGCCATCAAATTAGGCAGCTGAACAGGTTTTAAAATAAATTTGACTTTGTAATTTAACGCCTTGAAATTGGACTTCTGTCTCTTAAAACCTCCTGCTGTTTCTGAAACGCTACCTACAGGAAGTTATTGCAGCATGGCTCCTCTATTGATACTTTGACAACGTTTTCACGTTGAAAGGTATTTTGCATATTGAGCTCAGCAGATGCTCAGTTTGCAGTTTGCTAGTTGCTGCTGCTAGTCTGAAGGAGCAGAGTGGAGGAGTTACAGGGGAGGGCTGCGCTGTGAGGCGGAAGCTCAGAAGTTTCTGAGGAGAAACTTCTCCTCGGAAGTTTCTTTCCAAGGAGAAACTTTGTCCTCGAAGGCAGCATTTGGTTCCACAAAGCCTTTTGGTTGGTTGCCATGGGCAATTAATGAAAGCAACACCCCAGGTATGTTTTTGACATGATATAAAGCTCAAAACATAACACTGGCCCTTTCAGCTCTATAAATCCTCTCATTTGAACATTTTAAAAACCTGAAACGCACAAAATATTTTGCCACTTCTCAAGTTTGTTTTTTTTTCTCACCATACAAGGTGTACTCTCTTTTGCATGCTGCTCAGAGAGGTGTTGGAGACACCAGGAGAGGGGGCTATAAATAATAACCTTCCTCCAACTGTATGATTCAGAAGCTGTGATGTCTGACTGCACTGTGATACAGCACTTCACCCCAAATCAAAGTCTATGTGTCGGTGTGTGTAGGCATGTGTGTGTGCATGCACTAAAGTTCTTTCATTGTCAGAAGACTTTGACCCCCAAGACCTCCATAGGGTAAAATGATAAATGAGAAAACTTGCTACTTAGCGTGAGTACAGGATATATTTTAGTCACAAAGCTCCACTGTCAGGGGAAAGCTGAATCTTATAGGATCCATTGATAAGATCATCATCAGAACTGTCTTTGTTATTTGTAAAGTCGATGAATAAATCATTTGAATTCTGAAAGATCACATTGTCAGATGGGACAGGAATTTGTGCAAAGAAGCACCTGAGTAATTATCCAGACAACATGGCAATCTGTTTCTTAAGAACTAACTGAAGATAATTAGAAACTACAAACTCTGTGGCCAAGATCAGATAACTTTATGCTTGAAACCACAAATCCAGTCCGTATGTTTCTATCGGTGAACGCATCATAAACATCTCTGTCCTGACATTATTAGTATGAAGGTTTTCAGTAAGTAAAGAAGACATGAATTTGGTTATTTTACCATCAGTAAAAAGTTTTTAAAGATCAAAACACTTAACTAGAGGAAGCGGAAACCCATCGAATAGACATACAGACTGATGCATACAGTCAGTATTGCTAACTGTGCTAATCACTAATGTAGCTGTAGGTGTTCAATGTAGCATGTTTTGGCATCAATCTGATACAAAGTGAATACAGAGCCAGTATTAGCAATATTGATACTGATACTGATACTTTTAATTCAAGTATGATATATTGTACTTGAATTTTGACCTTTAAGTATTTTTGTGGTTTCTCCTTTAAATTAATTTGCTCAAACCTGGAGTAGAATTTGGAGTTTATTGGTGCCTACAAAATTCTTATTAATAACAATATTAACATGATTTTTGGCCTTTTTTTCTAAATTAATTGTGAAAGAAAATCGAAACAAAATTTCTTGTGAGGTAGATTTGAGAGACTACATTACAAAAATAAAATAAAATCTCAAGAGGGAATCTGAAACTAAAATATAAATCTTATCATGCTGGTATTGAGCTGCTGTTGATATTGGTATCCATATTATATTATTTTATTCTAGTAACCGTTTTGTCTTTGTTTAGAGAAATTATTTACTGCTTAAAAAAAGTTTTGGAAAAATATATTTGCTTGATATACCATGCAAATTGTAAAAGAACAGTGAAAAATGATATAAACCAACAGGGTTTAGATTGAAACGGAATCTGATCTCAAACTTCTGTGGATAAATAGTCAAGAAAAACTAATTGCAACTTTTTTTCAGTTCAAATAAGTGTTGACATACAGTACAGACCAAAGGTTTGGACACAATTGTGTGTCCAAACTTATAAAATCTTTATGTATTTTATTAGAAATATGTGACAGACCAACAAAAAGTATCAAATTACTGTCAAGTCTTTAGCACAACTATGTCTTACATGAGCACTTTGTTTGTGGCAGACGGATCACTCCTTAACTTAGGGTTAAAATTGCATACACTTTCGATAATATGCTGAAATCACAGTTTGTGATGTGACAAAATCTATTTTGAGAGAAGTTAGCAAGATGCTAAACTTCCATGTTGCTGTATTTGCAAGACACCATCCTTTTAATGTTTTTCTTTTCCTTGTAAAGCAACAGATTAGAGTTGAAAGAAACTGTTCTTAGATTTCACTTGACCTGCTCTGCTTCTTTTGCTTTAGACTTGAGGATTTGGAGATATTTCTGAGGGGAACACTTGAGCAATCCCCCAGGCTTTATATGCAGTCATCTAAAAGCGGCGGCGCAGACAGACAAAGCTGCTGACGCTCCTGAAACCACGGCAAATGAAACGCTTTCAGCCAGGTCCGTGGCAGAGATGAATGGCTTTTTAGATTAATCAGGGTTCCCATCTGATTCAAATCGCAAACAAAATAAAAAGAACCCTTCTCAGAAAACACACAGACAGACACACACTACTATACCTGGGACACAAAGCTTCCATCACTTCCACAGGCCGGCAGATAACGGGCCCTCTCACCCATTCTCACCAGAGTGTGTGATTTAACAAGGAGCTAATCCCTCAGTGTTGTTAAAGAGGCAGTATCATGTGTTTTCCTGGCACTTAGAGACATTTTATAGCACAATACAGTAACCGTGTTAGCTTTAGTTGTTATAAAAATGCTGCATATAATAAATTTGACTTAAAAGAAAATTTGCTCTGTCAATTAACTCCTTGAAATTGGGCCTCTGTCTCTTTAAGAGAACCCAGCTCTTTCTGAAACTCCTTTCAGGAAGCCATCAGAACAGTACTCCTCTGTTAATTAACCCTTTAACAACATTTTTACCAGCGTTTCAATGAGAAGTGTAGCCTGTGAGCTCCATCAAGGGTTTGCTGGCTAGTCTGAAGGAACTCAGTGGGAAAGGCTTGGTGCTTGATGAGAGCATCAACTTTCATGGGAGGCTAAATGATTCGTTAAGCATGCAAAAGCAACATTCCAGATATATTTTTGATGAGGGAATAATATGATAACATGATCTAAAACTTAAAAAAGATTGATTTTACAGAACACTTCACCTTTAAAAAGACGGAAAAGCATCTTTTGATACTGATGGACCAGAAATGAATTTTATCTGCAACATTAGCAATAATTCCTCCCATCTACCACCTTCTCCTGTCCCGGCCCCACACCCTCTCATTTCAAACCCCCTTCTTGACATTCTCTCCAGTTAATTACCAAGACTGCGCATGTTCGACTGGAGATGTGTAATTATCACACCTCGGCTGGCGGAGGGGCCTCTCAGAGAAGATTGGCCCCGCTCTCCTCCTAACGGGGTTTGTCAGCATTTTAAACGATTTCTGTGTCAGCAGCGAACAGTGTGAGGAGCACATGTTTACAAACCTCTCCCCATGAATAATGCAGCATTCATAGTCTGACATATGACATGTTACAGCAGGGAGGGATGATAACGAAGCGCATGTTTCTGGGTGTTTTCCTCTCTTTAGCAAGTCGCTTTGCCTTTCAGAGTGAGCGCGTTTAGATGCGCCGCCGCCGGTTTGTTTGCTTTAGCTTCTCGGCTAAATCCTCCGAGCGAGATCTGGATCTGCCTCTCGCTTCTTCCTCGTTCACAATAATCTTTTCCAACGCGCTGTCGCATGTTGGCTGGTTTGGGGGGAGGCGGAGGGTGGGGGGAGGGGACTCTGGCAGCGCCCCCCCCAACACTCTTCCTCACCCCGAATATTTAACACAGAGGCAGAAACGAGCCGCCTCGGACGCGGTATATAAGCATCTCTCGCCCGCCCACCAACACAGCATGGGTCCAAACACACTCGGGCTGCTCATCGCGTCTGCTCACAAAGACACACTCACCAGGAGAGAGAAGAGAGTAAGAGAGGGGAAAAAAAGTAGGGAAGGAAGGGAGGGAAGGAAGGAACAAAAGAAAGACGAAAAGAAAGAAGGATAGAGTAAGGACATCCTGTCTCTGTGTTTCCAGCATCATCTCATCCGTCTTTAAGGCAACACTTTTATGTGAGTTAATGTTTTCATGAAATATTCCTGAAATGTTTGATTGGAGCCACACACAACACAGATAAACATGAGTGAAAAAAAAAAGTGTGTCAGAAGGAGTAACGACTGCTTTTACGGGTCGGAAGAACGAGGAAAGATCAGAGTGGGCCGCACGTTGTGAACTTTAAGCTGTCTGGTTTGACTGGCTGACACAGACGGATGAAAACAAGCCTGCAGACTGAATACTGACAGAAGAAGAAAAGGTAGAGCAGGACGTGAAGAGAGTAGGTGATTGTACGTTTATATATATTAGAAAAAAATGCGGCCTGAGCGTCCAGTTTGACCACAAAATTGCGCAATTTCACATTTCAGGAATAAATTCACTTAATGGAAACACGGCAAGTACAGGAACTTCAAGGCCGTATCAAAATTGGTTTATCTTGCAAAACCAGAAGCATTTGTTTTGTCACACAACTCACATGATCAACAATAGGATGTTACTACTGGTGTAAACCACGAAGAAGAAGACAACAGGAAGTAGTTGCAGGATGATGGTGCTGCATATTTAATGACTTAACGCCTGAACAAACTTATTCATGTGTAATTGTAAATGTGTTTCTTAATGGAAACACCTCAACTGTCAAAAGGTGGGGATTTTTTTTCAGCATTTGTGGATTATTGACAAAGTTCTGAGCACATTTGTAATCGAAATAATCCACTGATGCTCTGAGAGGGCCCGATATCAGAATTTAGTGATTTTTTTTCCCTTACACCATTGCAATAGTTACTCAAAAAAAAGTATAATAATTCACCGTTTTGCTTTTTCTATCTGCACAGACCCGCACTGGGGCTATAACGAACGGATGACTAGCAGGTTTGTTTGCTGGTGTAGACAGTCTGCAGCCAAGTTTTTCATTCAGCCAGCTATAAAGAAGAGCACAGCAACAGGTGGGGGAGGAGCAGCACCATATATTCCGTAACGCCTGGCCTGAAGGGTGGACGATAGGGACTTCCAAGTTTTATGAGGATATTTTCAAGTACTGTTGCGAGAACAATAAAAGTGATGATAAGAACTATTTATCACAGATTTTTAGGTAACTGTGTGTCAAAGTAATTCAAGCCCCACAAACAAATGCTGCACTTGACAAAACATTCCCATTTAGAACAGCAGTTACATAAAGTATTTGTATCACTTGTCTGCACACGGTAAATGTATTTTCCAATATATTATTTATTGAACAATGGAGAAAATATAATAACATTAGCAATCCTGACAACAAGGACAGATTTTGGGGAGTTTATACATCAACCACAACAATGAATTAATATCATGATAAGAAATTTATCACGATATCATTTATGCAATAAATGCCCACCGCTACGTTCCCTGACATCCCAGGGAACGTGCAGAACTTTAAGCCAAGAGCATTACGATGGAAAATACATATTTTCTATATTTGCCTTGACACTGATAACTGACTCATATGTAGTGACCTGCTGAATTCTGGGATGCACCTGGACCACCTGTGTGCATCCGAACCTCTGAGACACTGCAGAGAAAATCTGGCATGGAAACTTTCAAAGTTTAATCCTTAAAATAATTCCAATCGTGCGTGTATGGAAATTAGGAGAATAAAAGTGTGTGTTTTCCCCAAATAAATGGATGTTTTCGGAGGAAGAAAGAAGGGATCGCGGGAAAAAAAAAAGCCGGAGCTGCTTTACTCACGGGTGCCATCGAAGCGGGTGGCTATGGTGTCCAGGAAGGTGTTCTGCGGGGCCAGCAGCCCTCTCATCACCGGCATCCTGCTCCGGGTCGACTGGCTCCTCCTGCCTCTGCGCCCCGGGGCGCCGCTGGACTCCTCCTCAGACCCAAAACTCGGCAAGAAGCGGGAGGTGCCCGGTGCGCATCCCAGCCCCTGGAGAAGCGCACCGATCCGAGATACGCGCTGCGGCTCCACCTTGGCACCGCGGGGGCTGTGACCATAATCAAGTCAGCCGGGAGCGAGCAGTAACCCAGGGATGCACCTGTGCAACCCTCCAAAGCCGGGGGAGGGGGAGGAGGGGTAAGAAGAGGAGAAGGAGGGAGGAATCAAACAGAAGCAGCCAGGATGCGGTGCGGGCGCGCGCCAGAGATGAGGATGAATGGTGCGAACTGGAAGTTTTGGTGCTGATGGTGCGCGGAGTGCATCTTATAGCAGCAGGCTCCTCCTCAGCTCTCTCTCTCTCTGTCTCTCTTTTTCTTTCTTTCTCTCTCTCTCTCTCGTTGCGTGGTTATCTTGCCACAACTGAGAGTCACATGACGCCTTTCAGGTCTCGCCAAGCTCTGGTCCTCTTTCAAAGTGGATGTGTGGGAGACAACAAAGGGATCCTCGCTTTGGGAGGCCGGCTCAGCCTTCCTCCTGATCGGATCAACACCCGACTCTGGAAAATCTCGTTAGAATCCCAGAATCTTCCGGAGAGGCCGAGGAGTGGAGACTCACACAAAGCCAAGGAGGACGAAACGTGTATTTTCATAAGAAATCAACCTGTGTGCTGTGTCTTGTTTTATTTCTTAAAGCGACACTCCATGGAATAACTCGTTTAATTTAACACTAGCTGTGTAGGTTTAAGTAAAAAACAAAACAAAAACAACAACAAAAAAAAGTAAAAAATTGATGGAGTCTGGTGATCCTTTGTTTCTCTCCTCAGCACCGCATTATGAATTCTGGCGCTTGGACGCGTTCAGGAAGAGAATCAAATGTCATGGAACAGTCGCATTGCGCCATCTTGTGGTTACTTTTATCTTAGACAGTTTTCCAACCTTTTTTATGCGTTATTACCAACACGACATTTTTTCACTTTAAAATCATTAATTCGAGTTTTGCTGTCTTCCAATGGGAAGACTTTTACAACACATACAACTGAACAGCTGAAGTGTTTTTCACATGAACTGACTGCATGTGAGATTCACCGAGTTCATTTGACTCAAACTTGTGAGAGGTTCTAAGCATCACAGCAATCTGACCTCTCACCCCTGAGTCATTTTGTTATATTTGCCTATGTTTCTTTTTTTTCCCTTTACTGGACTAAAGTTTAATGTTGCGTTCATTAACAACCACAAAAGAGCTTTGATTCCCTTATTTATTCACCAACAGTTAAAGTGTGCTTCAAATGTTTACCCATCACATACCCAAGCAGCAAATAATAATAATAATAATAATAATAATAATAATAATAATAATAATAATAATAATAATAATAATAATAATAATAATAATAATAATAAAATGGACATATTCCGCCTAAAGCTAATGGTTACTAGTATGTATAATTAACCCTAACATTAACTAAAGGCTAATTTACATCTCACCACTAAACTTGACCTCTGACCCTGAACAAGGGTGTTCATTATATGAGGACTGGGCTTTGATCCCCATGAGGATCATTGGTCTTTAGGAGGTTAGTAAATAAGCCTCTATAGGACAGCTTAACAAATACACACACATGAACGCACACACTCACATTCACATGTCTGATTTTCATTGGTACATTTTCAGTAAGTCTTTATTTATTACTTTTGTTAGTTTCAAGTTATTTCAGTGACCGTTGTAGGTTTTTAATTCATTAACAGAATTATGTCCACGTGTGTAAGTGCAGCATTTAGGGCAAAAGTCACAGTTTCACTCCCAGCCGATAACTCCACCCTCAGGAGACTATCTCACGGACACATTGCTCAATACCTTGCATAAGATTTGTAAGCATGTATTTTCTCCCTGAGGACAGTGAATCTGGTTTTCTTTGGTGTGGTAATGGCATAAAGGATCTTCCCAAAACAATTATGTGAATTTTTGGTTTGTTTTTTGTAGCTTACTTTAGCACTGATGCTCACTTTTAGCATCAGAATGCTGAGTTTCCACAGACGGGCACACTTTGACAAGCCTTGTTTAAGTTTCTTCAGAAATTTTCTAATTATTATTATTATTATTATTATTATTATTATTATTATTATTATTATTATTATTATTATTATTATTATTTATTTATTTATTTATTTATTTATTTATTTATTTATTTACAGTTGTAGTTCCACACAGTAGAGTGTCACTGGGCGTGGACGTAGATAAACACAAATTTGTGAATTATCACAAGGTCGAATCAGAGAGTTGAGATGCTCCTCCTTTTGTGTGGGGTTATCTGATTGGCTCCATAGTCGTAAGCTCTTCACTGATTGGCTCTCTGTCAACGAGAGAAGGAACGTTGCAAATCGCCGGCTCTGCTTGATCTGCTGTCACTTCGGTCCGAACATCACTGTGTCCGGTTCCCCCTTTCGAGTCTGACTCTGTTGTGGATTTTTATTGTTAAACTGAAGGTAAGCGCTTCATTTGAAACACTGGCTAGTGCAGAGTTAGATAATGTCGAGCTACGGGGAAGCAAGATTCTCTCGTTTTGTCCTTTTATCTCGGTGTATCTTCCTGTCCTGTTGCTAAAGCTTAACGTTTAGTTTTCTTATCCCCAAGACGAAATATGACATTAAATCGCCGTGCTTTAGAATGCTTGTGTTGGAGAAAGCAGAAAACGACTCGGTGTTTTCTGTGGCGCTCCTTGTTCTTGGTCGGGTGCAGCTAGCATAAAGAGTCCATTCAGGCCTTGAGATGCGTTAGAAAACTCCTTCCTGGTTTCATGTTTCACGAAGTTACTTATCAGAGTCGTTTTTGCTCAACTGGTTCTGTTAGCGGTTCCAGCTTTCCAGGTATGGACCAACTGCTTCTTGGTCATCTGAGTTCGTCCTCTGTTATAATGAAGCAATCCCGGAAGCTTTGGGAACGCTGTGTAATTATACCCAACAGGGCCAGACGTCAACAAGCGCAACTTCTTCTAAAACCTAAACTTTTGTCGGTTTTCTGCAAATGTTAAATTTTTTACGTATACAGAAATAATTATTGTTTTTGTTATTTTCTTGTTTTGTTTTTGTTTTGAACCTCCATACTGTTTAGTCAGTGCATGTGTAAACATATGTTTATATGGCTTGTTCAAAAGACCACTTAAGAGGATTATTATGGAGTAAATCTGGCGGTGCAAATTGAATGCTCAGTCATTATTCGGGCTGTTCCCACTTAATAACGCGAAGAGATTATTTCACAGAGAGTAAACATAAGATCCCTCTGTTTTAATTCAGACGATTAAAACACGAGAGAAGCACCAATCTGTTTCCCCGATCACCGATTTTTGTAAACATCTGACCTGCAAATTTCGAGTTTGGCCACTGCCACTGATCTTCTTCAGCAGTAAAATTAGAAATCAAAATTTATTTCTCAAAATCTAATCTTGAGAGGAAATATGTAAGAAAGGTTGTTTTATTTATTTAGTTATTTTTTTCACAACCTATATAATATGTTTTATTACAAAATAATTACCGTTTTCAGCAAATTTTTGTCATCTGCAACCATTCATTCATGTTTTATTACTACAAGGAAAACTTTTAGAAGAATTTTTGAATTTCTTAAAACATTTCTGACATTTCCCTTGACTGACAGAATTCAACTCTTAAAATCTGTAACAGAGCGGTTGTGTGTTCTGTTCCTATAATCTATTGATGACTGACTAGCCCCCTTTCTTTGTGTTGCCACTACATTCAATGTGTTGCGCTTCTTTTCTTCACAGCGTGTGTGTTTGTGTTAAGATGTCTCAGAAGATCAAGGCCGGCTCAGTGGTGGAGATGCAGGGCGATGAGATGACTCGGGTCATCTGGGAGCTGATTAAGGACAAGCTGATTTTCCCTTACCTGGAGCTGGACCTGCACAGGTGAGAGGAAGTGGTTGATTTTTTTACCCTCAAATGTGATGGAGGATTTCAAAATCAAAACGTGACACCAAAAAATAGGAGGTATACTGTCAATTTTTTATGACAGTACATGAGGGTGATTTTAGATAGGAAGAGAAAGGAGGAGTACATTTCCACCAAATGAGTGACTCAGACATTTTGAGATTTATATCAAAAGTTTTGTAGAAAAAACTTGGAAATCTCAGAGTTTGAAAAGTTGAACATTTGCTAGAAATTGTTGATATTAATCTCAGAAATGTTCTAGAAAATAGGGGAATATCTGAACTCCAAACGTGGAAATTTTACAGGAGAAAAAAATCGAAATTGTTTTTCTGTGAAAAAACTCAAAAATGTTATATTTTTTTAATTATTATTGTTATTATTTCTAATTTTGAAACTTTGAAAATTTCCAAATGCCCAAAAATTTCAACTAATGGAGCTCAGAAATTTTCCTGCTTATTCTGGAAGGTTTCTGAGATTAACCTGAACATTTCTGAGTTTTCTGGCAGAAATGTAGTGCTTTCTTCTTCTTCTTCTTCTTCTTCTTCTTCTTCTTATTATTATTATTATTATTATTATTATTATTATTATTATTATTATTATTATTATTATTCTATTTGCGATGGCTCTATTGTGCCATCATACTTTACTCCCCTCTCGATTAGCATTCAAAATGTAAAAAAACCCAACTTCCCAAAAGGTTTGTGTTTGGTGTTCCTGTAGCTGCTGACATGAAGTGACCTTTCCTGCAGATCTTGCATGTCTGGTATAACTTGTTTTTCTTGGGGATGTCTTTGGCTCACAATATAAATCCCAGTGCAACACTACGGCTCCATTGATAACTTAACTTAGATAGAGCTAACTCTTACAGAAGTTTCTTCTAAAGGTGGGTCTGTCTTGGGAAGGAAGTGGAAAAAATGGCTGCAGTTGTTCAATGTTAGCATATTACTCATTCCAGAAAAAAGAACAAACCACAGCATGGGAAGTACAAAATGAAAGACATGAAAGGAAATGCTCAAAGCTGTTAAATAAAGCTGAAACAGTTTTTAAACCTTAAAAGTCTTTATTTAGCTCCTCGTGTTTTGATGAGAGGGTTTTTTTCATGTTTAAAGGATATAAAACTCATAATACTCAATTTTTTTTCACTTTGAACATTTGCCTTTTTTTTGGTGAACATTTGCATACATTTTAAAAATATTTAATCACTCTTTTTCATATGGGGTCATGAAAAAGTTAATGATCTATTGTGATAAAGTTCTGAAAGTCCAATTATGATAAGTATTGTGTAATACTGACCTTGTTACACTAATAGAGGCTTAGAAGGTGGAACTGTCAGAGATTGAGCAACTCAAAAAGTAAACTTAAAGTTCCGCCATTTCTTAAGAATGATTTTGTAGAGTTTATCTCAGCAGTCAATATTTTACCCACACCAAGAGGTCACTAGCATTGATGTTTAGGTGTTTACAGAATTTCTTGCACATTATTATAACCTCCATTCTGTTCCATCTCACTGTTTTATTCAAACTACTTTCCAAACCCAAACTTTCTAAAACGTCCATGCAAACACTATCTTAAAATGATTAAACCCCAGTGGAAGGTGAAACAGGAAGTGTGTGATATTAAAATGACACAATGTAATAACTGCAGATGCACTGATTAGACTTTTCCTGGATGATTCTCATGTTTGCTTTGCTTTGATTTTGATTTATTTCCCCCCCAGTAACTTCAACACATAACTGATGACTCACTTAAACTTTGTTTCAATTTATCAAGTAACTGCAACAAGCACTTCCCATAAAAGAAAACAAAAGCGGTGCAGGTTTTAAATCCAACTGAAAGCAAAGCAATGACTAGATTATTCCCATTCATGAACGCAAATAAGTGTATGACTTTCCCCTGATTTTCATTTGATTCAAATCAACATGCATAAAATATATTCAGCTTCATGTGTTTTTAAACCTCCAAAAAAAGGGAGTTTTCATGCATTTAAATGAAATTATTTTGCAAATTGTTGATGGACTTGTATATTATTGGACAGAAGTGTTAAAGGGATAAATCTGCCTATTTTATTTGCTGGAATGGAGTGGTGCATTACTATTGCAAAACAGTAGATGTTTGTGAAATGGACAAATAATAGATTTATTGATTCAGTAAAACTAAGAAGTAGCTATTTGAATTCAAGCTTAAGAAAAAGTGAGAAAATCAATTAAATGAATAGTTTATTCTGGTGACTTTATCCTCTACTCTATATTCATCAGTTTTTGTGTGCTGGTTTAAATTTCCTGCAGAACGGGGAGGGGAAACTAGGGAAAAGGTCACCTCTTCAAACAAAGGCAGCGGGTGCACACAGATGCTCTCAGGCTTCCACAATGAGCCAGTGTTTCTCAGCCCCGGTCCTCGACACACACTGCACTGCATGTTTCAATGTTTCACTGCTTTGATACACCTGATTCAGATTATCGCAGTTCAGTGAAAGCCTATTATTCAGCCATCAGTTGCAATGAGGTGTATGTTGAAGAGAGGAATAAAAAAGAGGATTAATCCACATCAGCATATAATCAAGTACCGAAAATATGCCAAGCATAACAAAAGTTTGGAAAAATGTAATGTTCCAATTGTTGATTTTTTTGTGTGTGTTTTTATGAAAAACAAACTTCCAGAAAACTGCAAAATTGCCAAAATCCGGAGCTCTGTTAAACCAAAGGCTAAAACCCCCACCTGTTTACAGTTTACTCTGAGTCCTAATAACTGGAGCATTGATCAACATATTGGTGTAACGCACATTGAACTGGTCTGATCTGGTTAAGTTTGTTCCACTGGTTTGTTGGAGGTCATGTGTAACCAGTCAGTCATTGCACACAGGACTGCTTGTGTCTCGGTGTTTCAAAAAGTTTCTCATTAAAGACACTAAGGCAGAGTCTAAGAGAGGAACAGGGTGTTAATGGACCCTGATGTGAACGCTGTGACGGGTCTTTGAAGAGGTGTAATTAGCTGCAGTGTGGAACGGGCTGAGCCCCAGCAGCTGTTTGAATTATTCTGTAGTTGAAAGCAAGCTCACGTTCAGTTTCACCTCACATTAAGGGTTCTACCGTCTTCTGATAGTAAGTTCATTTCTAAACCCATTCATTGTAGTTTAATATTCAGTATTTTAGCTAAGTAAAGCAGTGGCTTCAGCTCCCATCAGTGCCTGGCTAGTTGGCGCTCCAGGCATGCTTCTAAGTTGTGTCTAATGAAGCATGAATAATAATGGCAACAGAGCGTCCTCTTTATTGGTGACCCATCTATGCCTGGGGTACAGAGATTATAAATATCTTTAGTGTCTTCCAGCTTTAAATCATTTGATTTGGCCACATTTAGCAAGAAGATGTGCAGATCACAGATTTTTCAATAAAAACAGAAATCTGTTGTTCTTTTTCTCACACAGTCAGGACTGGATGCATGTTACTTGAATAAAGAACAGACATTTGTTGGAAAATAACAATCAACTTGCTCAAGAGGTGAGACAACGTGTCTGTGTCCTTTGTAGAATGATCTAGATCAGTACTGGTCAAACTCGACTATCTTCGTTCAAGGATGCCATCATCTTGCCTCTCAAAATAATCATGACATGGGTAGCTTTATATTGTCAGTTTCACTTTTTCTGCTAAAATAGCTGAGACCCATGAAATCATGGACTCTAAAAGACCTCTGAAAACTCAGTGAGCTCTCTTAAAATCTTTTTCTGTCTTTCACATTAATGCTTCTGCCACAGAAGTGCACATGTGTTTTACCTCCTACAATTTCTATGTCCACTTTCTGCATGCCATTAGCTATAATTCAGCCTTGGCTCCGGTCTCCTTGTTGTCGTCCTGCTCAGCTTCGACCTTGGCATGGAAAACCGAGACGCAACCGATGACCAGGTGACGGTCGAGGCAGCGGAGGCGGTCCAGCGCTACAACGTGGGCATCAAGTGTGCCACCATCACTCCGGACGAGAAGCGCGTGGAGGAGTTCAAGCTGAAGAAGATGTGGCGCTCGCCCAACGGGACCATCCGGAACATCCTGGGAGGCACCGTGTTCAGGGAGGCCATCATCTGCAAAAACATCCCCCGCCTGGTGTCCGGCTGGGTGAAGCCCATCATCATCGGCAGGCATGCACACGGAGACCAGGTGAGCTGGTCCTCAGCACTGCTAATGGAGGCTACTCCAAACTTCCAGGAAACAGCCGAAACATATCACGATATAAGGGTTTTACACCAGTCAATATAGATAATTATTGATTGGTTTTTTGTTGTAAATATCTGATATGACATTCCCATTGTGTCTACAGTTTCCTCTCCAGCTGTTGTACTCATTTTCTCCCTTCACTCCACTCCATTATTTTTTATTTGTCAGCAGCTATGAGGCACAGTGGCCAGACCTGAAACTGCTGCTCATGTTACTCGAAAAGTTGTCGCTAGGTTACCAATGACTTGGAGTGAACAGAAGTCACATGTTAGGTACCCCAGGGTTCAGTCCTGGGACCCCTCATGTTTAATGTCTAGCTCAGGTTATTGCAGGTAATATTATCAAGTGAACCATGAGAGGTTGAGTGCCTAAAGCCTTTGCTCTGCCTACATCCCCCACAATGCTGTGCGGTTCTGGATCAGAGTTCAGCGAAACTATTGAAAATTCTATGGAACGTATTATCTATTGATATTGATCTCATGTGTATTGTGACATATAATGTTATTGCTTCATTGCCCTGCAGGAATCATATTACCAGGTTTTACCAGCTGGTTTATTACCTAACAAAGCTGCTCCTGAAGCGCACTAGAACAGGCCTCAGCACTTTGAGTACTAATGAGCGATCTCAGATCCACTGTTGGATGAGACACTGTGGGGTTGCCAGGAGACTCCGGATCAATAATTAAATTTCATCCCCCGCTCTTTGGACCTGCCTCTGTTGCCTTGACGAGTTAGGATCATACATCTAGGTAGCAGGTTGGTTTATGGCTCTGTGACAAAGTCAACAGTTGTGTGTTCAGGAGAAAAGTGTAGGTAAAAGGTTAGAAAGCCTGCTGGTTACATAATGGATGTGCCTTAGATACTCCAACTGACGCTTCCTGCTGATGTCCTTATAACTGTTTCATGAACTTTGCACGATGCTTATCATTTTTGTACTTTTCGGGTGGGTTCTAACAGACTGCTTAACTCTCTCTTCCTCCCTATGCTCTCCACAGTACAAAGCCACTGACTTTGTAGTGCCAGGGCCTGGGAAAGTAGAGATGATCTACACACCCACGAATGGAGAGCCGGTCAAATATGTCATCCATCAATTTGAAGGTAAAGAGGAAGTCAACTCGCAGTGCAGTCAAACTCGCACCACGGCATACGAAAGAGCTGATCATTTCACAGAAACATCTCAGATTTAGCAACGTTGTCTTTCACCATCGAGTTGGTCATGCAGAGTAGAGGTTCTTCACTCAAATCAAATGTGGTTCAACATCCCTGAAATGTTGCACAAGTTCCCTGCTTTCCATTTAGCCATTGTTCATTTTCCAGGAACTACAAACAGGATCTTGATTTGTCAGTAACGCTTTATTTGAAGGGGTGTGCATAAGACTGACATGACACTGTCATAAACATGACATAACACCTGTCAGGAACAAGAAGGAGTCCTCATGAATGTTTGTGACTGTTGTCATGAAGTGTCATTCAGTAAACAATGACACTTTTAATGCAGTTTGTATTCTTCATGAGGACATCCAGTGTGATCTGTTCATGTTGTTGTGTCTGTCCAGGTACTGGTGGTGTGGCTTTGGGGATGTACAACACTGATTCGTCCATCCGAGACTTCGCCCACAGCTCCTTCCAGATGGCTCTGTCCAAGGCCTGGCCACTGTACCTCAGCACCAAGAACACCATTCTGAAGAAGTACGACGGTCGCTTCAAGGATATCTTCCAGGAGATCTATGAGAAGTGAGACCTTCACTAAACTGCTAGAATAACAAGCAAACCGACGCAGAACTGAAAGAGGATTGCTTGCATCTTTCAGAGAATATCGAGCTCAGTTTGAGGCCAAAGGAATCTGGTACGAGCACCGACTCATCGACGACATGGTGGCCCAGGCCTTAAAATCAGAGGGAGGTTTCATTTGGGCCTGCAAGAACTATGACGGCGACGTGCAGTCGGATTCTGTAGCACAAGGTGGGTGAAACGATCCATTTGGTGAACATTGAAGGAACCTCTGCTCACGATTACGCCAACCAAAGTTCATGATTGATGGTTGTTTTTAGGGTACGGTTCTCTGGGCATGATGACCAGTGTTCTGATCTGTCCTGATGGACGCACCGTGGAGGCTGAGGCCGCGCACGGCACGGTGACGCGCCACTACAGGCAGCATCAGCAGGGCAAAGAAACCTCCACCAACCCCATAGGTCGGATGAATATTGTTACTACACAAATCTGCGCCCTGGTGTTTTTGACCAAAGCCTGTCCTCACGCTGTGGATGGTGTTTGTTTCAGCCTCCATCTTTGCCTGGACGCGAGGTCTTCTCCACCGGGCGAAGCTGGACAACAACGCAGAGCTCCGGGTGTTTGCTCAGGCTCTGGAAGCTGTCTGCATCGAAACCATCGAGGCTGGATTCATGACCAAAGACTTGGCCATTTGCATCAAAGGAATGCCAAAGTAAGTCACGTCCATCATACGTTACGAGCCCATTTGTGAGAGACACAAACTCAAAGCTCTATGGGTAAATCCCTTTCTGGTATTATGGTGCAGGTAGGCCTGCCATAATAACAAATGTTGCTGGACAATAAATTGTCCCAGAAGTTATTGCGATAAATGATAATATTTTTTTTTGAGACAATTGTCAATATAATGGTTTAATATAATAGTAATGGTATAATAATGAATAAAGATCAATAAACTTTAATTTCTAACAAATTTAACAAGACAATTTAAATATCCCAAATAGAGAAACAAAACAACCGAGACAACAAACAGAATGGACACTGAAGTCCCTGTAAACAAAATTGTCCTTCAAACAGTTGAGACCAAAGCATTTGGTCTCAAAGCATTCTTCTGGATTTCATCATCCAGTTTTTGGTAGAAAGAGAGAAAATAGAAAAACAATAAATCATACCACATGGAAATGATCAAGCTTGTTTGCATTTATCATTTGATTAATTGATTTATTGTTTACCCCGACTCTCGCCCGGAACGTAACTGGAGATAGGCACCAGCGACCCTCCCGACCCCATTAGGGACAAGGGTGAACAGAAAATGGATGGATGGATTTATTGTTTATTGCAACAGGCCAGGTTTATTGCTTTACTTGGACATAGGTCCAGGTCAAATGTCGCAGAGTGCCATTCAGGGTTTTCCCAGAAAACATGCTAAACATGTGCTAGCAAAGGAATTCAATCAGCGGTCTGCAGTGTTTTTGAGTTTCAAAATGTATAAAGTTGATAGGAAATTTGAAAATATCACTTGATAATTATGTGTTATTGAACGAGAAATGCTTGAATACTGACTATAAAGTCTTAAAAAATACAAACATTAAAAAAAAACTAAAATAAATAAGCAATGCTTAGCCTGGTGGGGGTCCAAGTAACTTATAATACACTGGGGGAAACCCTGCCATTGTTCTTGTGGCTGTTCTCTAGAGACCCAGCAGTACTAACAGCAAACCAATGAATTACAGCCACAGTGTCATGCTGTTACTAAAACACAAGATATTCCATGCTTTATCCATAAACAGCAAAGCAAACATTGTTTTCCCGATGTTCGTACTGGGAGTCCTGTAATTACACAAGATTATTGTGAGTAATCAACCATGTTCCTTTTTAACTGTTTAAATTTCTGACCTTGATCGGGAAAACACATTTTCTCTTGATTGTCAATGTTTTACAGTGTGCCTGAACATTGTGGCCCACAGGGTGAAGTCCACTGAGATTTTAGAGTCCACTGAGATTTTAGACTGAATTACAACAATTGTAGTTTCACCACAATAGACCAAGATCAGCTCAGTTGTTGCCTCCTTTGTCAGGATATTTTAATTAAAAGATTAAATGTTTATTGTCAAATTAAATATTGGTCTCTCCAACAGAAGGGACTTCATGATTCAAGCAAAAAAAATAAACAAATCCAGAGGCATTATGGGATAGATTACAGGTCACCAAGTTCATTTTGGACTTCTGAAAATGTAATGTACGTCATTTCACAAGACATGATTTTTTTTTTTACCAGAAAATCTTTTAAAGAATTAATACTCATAAAAAAACAACATGGTGCTTCATTATCATCCTACCACTTCCTGTTGTCTTCTTTGTCTTTTCTGTCAGTAGTAACACAGTTGTTGATCTTATGTGATGCGAAAAAAAGTGTTCAATTGTGGAAAATACACAAATTTTGATATGGCTGAAAAACCAACTCATCCTAGTTCCAAAACTTTTGATCAAAAATGTGTTCTTTCAAAATTGGCATGTTTCCCTTAAGCAAATATATTTTTGTAATTCCAACTTGCACAATTTTATGGTCACAGGAAACACAGACACTGATAGTGAAACAGGCTCGGGTCAGCTAGACAACCCAGAAAAGAGCTGTTGTGGTAGTTAGGTATATTGCGTTCACTGATATGTAAAAGGTAGGACTTTTCTATTCCGACTAGCTGATCCACCAGTCAGGGTTGGTGAAGAATTAAAAAAAGACTAAAAAACATTTTTATTTTGCAGTGTGACACGCAGCGACTACCTGAACACCTTTGAATTCCTGGACAAGCTGGCAGAGAACCTGAAGATAAAGCTGGCCACGCAACCCAAACTGTGATCCCACTTCCCCAGCTGCAGCACTTACACACAGACACACACCGCTGGCCCACGCACACAGGGGATGACCTTCCGGAAAGCGGAGCGTTGTCCAAACGGGCAGGAACTCCACAAGGTCTTAGCCGTAGCACAAGGTTGATCAAGGAGGGTGCGGCGTCACTCATGCTGCATCAGAACTGCATTACCCAGACATTAACAGCCTCCAGGAACTAATATGACCTCTGACCTTAAGGTGTAGTGTCGTTTTTGTTATTTTTTGTTTTTTTTTTACACTGTGGTCGCACTAACTCCCTGATGTCCACTCGGGGAAACTAGTTGCTAGGCAACTTCTGGACCGTCATTGCCTTATTTGCTATTTTCATCTAAATCATGTGTGGATTCTGGTCATCTCCGTTGCCTCGTCGTGTTTTACAAAAACCTCAGGTGCCGTTGTGAAACTGGAGAGCCAGAGACTCAGAGCACAATCACCGGTGTTGTCAGTAATGAGACTTGTCAGCTTTCAGCTGAGCGACTAAACATTCCATGACATTATTCATTTTGTAACTCAGAGAACATAGGAAACTGTAATGATTTCAAGAAGTCAGACTTCTTAATACAGTTTGCGAGCACACTACTCATAACCAATAAAAAGTCTTAAATGTCCAACATCGACGTAACGAAGAGATGCATTTATTTGCAGTTTCCTTGATGTTGTGTGTGTGTGGGTGTGTGTATGTGTGTCTTTGTGTGTGCATCAGCAATAACATTCATGTAATAAATGTCTCTGCCAAAAACAAAGTTGTAAAACTGTTCATTTTGTAACAAAACACACACATTAGGGCTCAGAGTACAGTAGCCAGAGTTTACACAGAACTAATGGAGTATAAGTGTCCATGATTATGTTGAAATATACTGCAAAAAGCATCAGTTTATCATTTATTTGATAAAAAAAAAAAACCTAAACCTATAACTACAGAGCATTAAGAACATTATTTTACCTCTCGAAGATTTCTTTTTGCCACATTTATGTTTCAGATCATCAAACTGATTTTAGTATCAGACACAACCTAACTAATTGAAATGGTTTTAAATAATTACATTTTTGATGGAAGAAAGCTATGAAACATAACCCAGCTTTTACTGTCAGTTTATTTTAACCCCCACATCCATAAAATGAACTTCCTAAAGCTAAATTTGATTTAGCCACATGGTCAAAGTGTTGACATCTGTCAACCACTGACTGGTTGTTACCATGCAGGGAGGCACAAACAATTATGGACACAAGTAAGATTATAATGTCCTATTATTTTATTAATTACTCCATGTATGAATTGATTTTGATTATTCAGCAACAACAACAGGATGCGGCTCGTTCTTGCGTTACTTAGACAATACTTTAGCAAATTGATGATCCATCCATCAAGAAATACATTTCAGGAAAAGGTATTGAAAAGGATAGAATCAAAATAAACTACATGAAAAAAAACATAGATGATTAAAGAAAAATACATTATGTTACACCGTAAGTATTTTTAATTGGCTTTTAAAAAAATAAAATAAATGTATACCAACTACTTGAGCTGTCAAACCTAACTGCCGTTTTTGAATTATGGTCAAAGACCGAACAAAAATCATTCAGAGTACTGCAAGTGACCCCGACCCATCCTTTGGACAGCGCTGATTGACAGAAAATATTCTGTGCTCAGTTTTATTACAGCGTAATAATGTGAAAGTTGACATGATTATGTTAGTTTTTAATAAGTTTACTGAATCACATTTCGTTTGCCTTTCATAAATAATAAAAGTAATACAATTTTTAAAAATTTATTCCGAACATGATAGAAGTACAAAATCACGTACATGAGCAAGGAATGCAAAATACTTTTTTTGTACTATATTGTAGTTTGTAATAAAAATTGCGACCATTTAAAACCAGAAGCCAAAACAAAAAAACAATGTGAACCGAAGAGCCTGTGTTTGTCCAGCAGGGGGCGCTGTGGCAGGAAAAGCGCCCTCGTATTTTTGACAGTAAACAGCTGACAGCAGATGACTGGTGATAACAGAACTGGATCTTTCTCAAAACAGAATAACTACTCTAAGCATAGAGCAGCCGGACGGCAGGGTAGGATCCGCCTCATTCTCACACACCGTGTCTGAACTTGCCGGTGCCCGCCGCATCATGGACCCTCAACCCAACCAAGTTAACTCCAGAGGGAGAAACTACCCGAAGCAAAGCGCAGCGGAAGCGTCCGTAGAGGAGCCTCAGGCCCGGCAGGTGGACGGACAACCCCCCGCGGTGGGGAGGCAGCCAGGGGCAGACCGACAGCCACAGTAGTGAGTAAAAACGCTTTCAACTAATATGAACAAGTGACTCCCAGATGGTGATTGATATTCAAAACTAAAGAAATAAAAGAAATAAATGTAAAGGATGTCGTTTCTATGTTTGTTTACGTATAGGGGTTGTTTTTGTTGTGCTAAATGAAAATAGATCCTACTGAAAGTTACGTTTTCCTCAACTTACTTTCAGTTTCGTTTCAGTTTTGCAATTAGAAACGTTGCCTTCAGGGTGTGTGGTAAATCCCAAACGCTGGATGACTGGGTATAGCAAGGGCAAAAAATAGCATCTTTAGCTAACTAAGCCTAATTTAGACAGTGAAGCTTTAACTGGATGCTTTTAACAGAAGAAGACGAGAAGTATTCGAAATTGATTTCAGAAGGGGTTTTGTATTGTGGGTTTAAAGGGTGTGTAATGGCCATTTGGAATCCTCTGAATGATTTGGCGTGACTCCTGTCAATTGCACTACAAGGTTATATAGGGTGATACTTTCACCGACAAATAAAAATATAGTTAAACAAAAGCTTGGGTACCAAACAAAACAGGTCATTCCAAATTGAGCTTAGATATTTCCAAAAAGTTGCAGGACAAAGTTAACCATCAGAAATAAAAACATATTTTTCCATTTTACGGATTATGTTTCCATTATTACATGTTATTATTTCCACATGTGGTCACTTACTCTGTTGAGGCTCCTTAACTATGATTATAGAGTGTATTTCTAAAGAAAGTAATAATTTTTTGTTAATCAAATTTCCCCCACACTTATCCTATTATTTTAAAAGTGAAAAGGGCAAAAATAAATCTCCCATTTTTACAATTTCAAAGCCTGAAATCCATCAATACGTGACAGCATTGTAATTTTTCATCCAACATTTTGTTTAATGGAGGAGTTGTGATCTAATTCAGTGGCCTGAACTAAACTCAACTAACAGTTATTTTTCCAAATATTAAAAATAAATTCATCAAGGAGACATTTCTAAATAAGCGCTATGAACTGAAAACTCTGTTGTTATAATAAAATTGCTCTCAAGTTTCTTAAGCTACATAAAATGAAATATTTTAACGTACACATAAAACTGTTTCTAAAACATTCTTGGTGATCTATTTTATGAAATACAACTAGAGGGAGACAAATTGTGTTTTCTTTTTTTTTTCATGGAATTCCTCAATTCCTTTTGGTTTGTATTAAAAATATATCATGAACAGAACCACAGAGACATTCAATAGTTTTATTTGCAGACTCTTTTTTTTAAACTTGGCAAACTGCAGAAAAACTTTCAAAGAAAGAGCCACCCATGTCTCTTTTTTTGGTCTCTTAGTGTAGAATAAAAAAAAAATGTTTTTGACCAAAATGAAAAGCAGTTGAGCACCCAAAGAGACATGACGCATGAGAGCCTTTTATTTACATATTCAGATTAATTTGTTGGTTTTTCCTTTTTTTGTTTTTTCCAAATTTTTAACGTTTGTGTTTTTCAAAAGAGGTTGGCCTCAGATTGTGACCTACTCTGGACTTCTGTGGCCTATAAATACTCACCAAACACAAACATGACAGAGGTTTAAAGCTTTTCCATGTGAGAACTCTCCGGACGCTGGCAGGAAGCTGACAACAAGCCACTAATGGCTCCATTCCACAGAGAAATCGACTCGATTTTAAACACCCTGACCACAACCATCAGCTCGCTTTTCTTCCCGGGCGGAGGTTTCTGATATATTTCCCTTTCTGTTAAATGATCAACAAAATCGCCCCAAGCACTTCTCCAGCAGATTCCCTGGAACGTGGACAGACAGTCAGAGGAAACAGAAATCACACTTTGGTGTAAAGTCGGATGGTTTCTGTTAAAATGATCCCGGATGAGTTCACTGAGTGTTTCTGTTCCAGGCCAGAGGAGCAGGATGTTCTGAGAGTCAGGCAGGGGAAAAAAACAAAAACATTTCATCTTTCTCTGAAGTGAAGCTCCAGAGAAAGATGAAATGTTTTTGTTTTTTATCCACTGCAAAAACTGCAAAAACACGACATTTCACCAAGTATTTTTGGTCAAGTTTATTGTCCAAATATCTTAGTACATTTGAAATAAGACAACTAACTTACAAGTAACTTTTCAAGAAGATATAGGAGCTTGATTTTTTTTATATTGATATGAAAGTACTAGTTCAACTGGTAGATTATTTCATTTCTTTAATGTTAAAGTGAAAACAAATGCCAGTGGAACTAGTACAATCAATATTATATTAATATTAAGGGGTAATTGACCATGTAAAACCATATCTTGCTGAAAAGTTACTTATCAGTTAGTTTTGTCTTATTTCAAGTATAATAACAAGAGATTTGTACTAGAAACTAGACCAAATACTTGGCAGGATTTTTGTGTTTTTGCCGTGAAGTTAAAGTGTTGTAAACTAAAACATATCCAACGTTTATATTTACATTTTAAAATTTCACACCATATTTTAACTTTGTTCACTTTTTCATGTCATTTTCTTTTGGAATCTGAGTTTTCATCTGTTTTGTCCAAGAACTTTGTAATGTCGACGCTCCGAGGGGACAAGCATGTTTGGATGAACGGATGGATGTTAAGTTTAGTACTCAGGGGACTGCGTATCGCAGAGACGGAGAAAAACAAACAAAAGGAGTGAATTTCCACCAAAAAGTTCAGAAATTTTGAAATTAAACTTCCTAGAAAAAAAATCAAAGAATTGTTTAAGCTTTAACCTTCAAAAAACTTAATAAAAACACTCTGACATTTTGAGATTATTCTCCATCCCAGATTATTTTCCATCTGAGAAAAAAACAGATGACAAATTTCTGAGATTCAAAAAGTCAAAAAATGTTGACTTTTGAAACTCAGAAATGTGTATGTTTTTTTCCTATTTCCCCCTCTTTTCCTGTCTACAATCACCCTGATACAGAGTTGTAAGAATGCCAACAAAATCAAAAACATATTAATTATTTTATTTTGCTTAGCCTCATCATCATCATCATCCTCATCATCATCATCATTAGGAACGAGACTAAAACCACTGAAGCCCAAAATTACTTAATGTCCTTAACAGAACTTTTTGAATGTTGCAGATAGAACATATCAGAATGGGATGTGAATCATTACATTAATTTAGACAAAGGACAAATAGCATAAATGTGTTGCTTACATTATATCTTCAGCAGGGAACGAGTCACATGTCTCAAATGTAAAATCGTGTTTTGATGCTGCAGCACCTGTTCAAACTTTGTCTGAAGGCCGGATTAGAGTCAACGTTCTCGTCTCTAACCAGCTCTTTGTGTCTCAGCTCAGGAGCTTTCACTGTCATTCCGCCCAACCAGACCATCCGGAACAAGATCAAAGAAAGTAATGATCCACTTAAATCTGGTTTGATCTTCATAAACGTTTGGCAAATTTGCTTCCGGTGATTGATGTGGAATTCCTCTGCAGCAGCTCAGAAGGGAATGGACAATCTGCAGAGATACAGGGAGGCACACAGGCCTGGTCCACTGCACCTCGCTCCAGAAAGGCTGGGTAATCACTGTGATCAGCCTCGTTAGATTCTGGGGATCACTGGGTTTATCGGCACTTTACAGTCGCTGACATCTGTTAATCCACCCAGGTGGAGGGGATGTAACTATAACCGAGGCCAGGCAGAGGCAGTTTACCAACCAGAGAAACTCCAGTCTGCAGAAGAAGGTACATTATCTTCCCTCATACACGGTAAAAAGGGAAAACCTTACCAGGTATTTTTGGTCTAGTTTCTATTTCTTGTTTTAAACCAAGAATTCCTTGACATTGATGAAAAAGTACAGATTTCACTTGCAGATCTTTTCACTTATGACATGGAAAAATGTCTTTTTATCAGAGAAATAATCTGTCAGTGGAACTACACTGTAAAACCACACAATTTTACCAAGTATTTTTCCAGTGCAAATATTTTAGTTCACTTGAAATAAGACAAAACTAACTTGTAAGTAACTTTTCAGCAAAAAAAAATAAAAATTAAGAGACCACTTAAAAGGATCGGTTTCTTTGATTTTACTCTTTACAGGTATATGTTTGAGTAAAATGAATATTGTTCTTTTATTGTATGAACTCCTGACAACATGTCTCCGACATTCCAAGCAAAAATCTCAGTAGTTCTTTGCAGAAAATAACGAAGAAGATGCAGTGCTTCCAGACCTCAAATAATGCAAAGAAAACAAGTTCATGTTCATTTAGAAACAATAATATTAATGTTTTAACTCAGGAAGAGTTTAGAAATCAATATTTGGTGGAATAACCAGGAGGTTTTCTGTGGGGTTCAGTGAGGTGGACTCTTCATTCTATTCCAGAGCTGGATAGGAGCTTGTTTTATATAAATAATTCCTTGATATCAATGAAAAAATACTTGCTTTATTGGCAGATTAAATCCCTTTTAACAAGGAGAAATTGTCTTGTTGTAAATTGATTGATCTGCCAGTGAACTTGTACCGTTTTCATCAATATCAAGGAATTATTTACATAAAACAAGCTCCTATATCTTTCTGAAAAGTTACTTATAAGTTAGTTTTGTCTTGTTTCAAGTGTGATAAAATATCTTCGCCAGAAACTAGACCAACATTACCTGGTAAGATTTTGTGTTATTGCAGTGTTTTGTTTTGACGTGTAGATTTGTGTGATTTGTGTGATTCAGACATAACTTAGGAAGTGTGACACAGATCAGATGTTTTGGGAGGGAGGAGACAGATCAGAATTATGTCTTTGACACTGCGGTGAAAACATGGGACAGGGGCCAAAAAAATCTAATTTGGGTCAAATTCGCCTGCAGTGGGCAACATGAACGCCACAAGATGCTTCTGCACAATTTACCATCAGATAGGATGAAGTATTTGGTAATAGGAGCTGATGACAAACTAATTTTCAGATTTTACTTCCAATTTATTATATATATATTATTTCAATTCATTTTACATTTACTGACTAACTTGCCTCGGCGCGTCACACCCAGCCCTAATGGAAGATCTTTCAAACTTTGAGGTTACAACATTTAGTCATGTTGCAAACAGGGATGTAAATACATTTGCCGGCACTTGGACACATCCTAATCAGTGTTTGTGGTTTTTTTTTCACCTATCAAATATTTGTGGCAATTCTATGGAGTCCTGTTTCATAATTCCCAAATCAGAGACAGACCTGATTAAATAGATTTTGAAATGTTGTGTCTGAGCGTCCTTAAGTAATGGGATTAAATGTGATTATCTTATCTGACCTTTTACGTTGGAGTTCTTTTTTTTTTTCAAGCTTAAAAAGGAGGAGATGGACAAGAAGAAGAAACAAGAGGAGGAGGAAGAGTTGCAGAAGATGAAGGCCACACAGAGGGAGAAGGTGAGTCCAGATGTACAAAATCAGGATCATTTGTACAGTAAAAATGTCTGACATGTCACCGTCTGAAGGACTGCTGGGTTGGTTTTTATTTTTCACATTTCCATTTCTTTTACCAACAAAAATAAACATTTTTCTGACCAAGCGTTCCGATCTTTTATCACCTTTATTAGTGCCACCATCCTGATGTAAAATCCACAGATCCTCACCAAAATGATGGGAGAGGTTCCTCCTGAAAGTCATATCTGTGTTCATAACCGTGTTATTAGGGGAATTGTGGGTAAACGCAATTTATTATGCGGGTTTTATCACAATGTTTCACTTTTACTTCTGTACAAGTGATTTTCCAGAACAATCTGAGGAAAGAACTTCAGCAGTTCTTCTTTAACTCAAATGCCTTCGTCCAAAGCTCTTTTCCTCATAGTGTGTACGCCCGCAGCTACACCTGCTGCCAGTCATGAGCAAGCTCTGCTCTGGTCGCACTACTCTGGATGACTGCAGAAACACAACATTTTACTGAGTGTCTTTTGTCTGGTTTATAGTGGACATGCCTTAATTCACTTGCAATAAGACAAAAACTAATTTAGGAGTTATTTTCAGCAAGGTACAGAAATGTATTCTAAGTCAATTATTCCTTAATATTGATGAAAAAGTCCTAGTTCCACTGACAGATTATTTCACTTATGAAAAGACATTTTTCCCATATGACAAGTGAAATAATCTGCCATTAAAACCAGTAATTTAAGGAATTACTGACTTAAAACAAGCTGTGCAAAGCTGTGATTTAGTGAAACATAATGAGAAGTGAGAACTGCCAGGTTTGGCCTGTAGGTGTCAGCAGAGACAGGCGTCCAGTGAAGCGTCTCCGTTTCTCTCGGCATCAGGCTGAAGAACCACCTGACTGATGGGGCTGTGGAGGAATGAATGTCTGACGTGATTCTGGGAGATTACTGTAGGACCCCAAACTGGTAACCATGGAGACCGTTCTCCCACGTTGCGCCATTGGAACGCGGCGGTAATCCATCTGAGAAACAGTCTGATCTCAGATTATGGACGTGACGGGACAAGGCGGCGGCGGACACCGAGCTGCCTTCCTGTTGGGGAAGACGACATCCTGATTTTACAGGAATTACCGTCTCCATGATCCAGATGTTCAGACGGCCAGCATCACTGAGCCCACAGTCTGGACATGCAGTAATCCCATAGTGATGAATTCAAAAAAAAGTTTACAGATTGGAAACAGGAGAGCTTGTTTTTGGATGAAAAAACTGAGATATGAATATATGCATTTTGTCTCAAAATCTCAGTAAAGAGTAAAGAGAATATTTCATGTATAAAGAGCCTTATTTATGGCAATTATAATTCAGTTATTTCATTTGTAACATGGGACAAATATCTAGTTATAAGTGAAATAACTTGCCAGTGGAACTAGAACTTTTTTTAAATCAATATTAAGAAAACATTGTATTCAAACAAGCTTCTATATCTTGCTGAAAAGTGACTTGTAAGTTAGTTTTGTCTTAATTCAAGTGTATTAAAATATTAGCAGTAGAAACTAGACCACAATTACTTAGTAAGGTTTTATGTTTGTGTTTATGTTTATGTCCGACTTCCTCCCACAGTCCAAAAACATGACTGTCAGGTTAACTGGTCTCTCTAAATTCTCCCTAGGTGTGTGCGTGTGTGTGTGTGTGTGTGAATGGTTGTGTGTCCTGTATGTTTTCTGTGTTGCCCTGTGACAGACTGGAGACCTGTCCAGAGTGACCCCACCTCTCGCCCAAAACATTAGCTGGGGATAGGAACCAGCAACCCTCCTGACCCCATTAGGGACAAGGGTGAACAGAAAATGGATGGACATTTTCATCTATTAAATACACTTTTTTTTTTTTACTGATAAATAGCACCGTACTAAAACGATGTAAGGTACAAAATATACGTTCCTATTTATTAATAACTTTTTATTCATCTTTAGTTTTGTAGTAACTCGAACCACAAACGTACTTTTTTTCTCCTCAAAAGCAAAATGTTATTTCTCAATTAAGAAAAGATTCAAAGTCCCCACAAAAAAAACAAATTAAAACTGTGATCTACGGATCTATTTTCTACAAAACTCTGACTATTTTGTTCATTTTAATTCATTATTGAGCTGATAAATTTAGCTAGTCATGAGCTTAATTTTTTTTTCTCACAAATGTAAACACAAAAACCCATTATTTGTCCGGCTAAAGTGGTTGGCAAACCCAGAATATGTGAATATATTTAGAACTGTGTCTCTTTATAAGAGGACTAGGTTAAGATGTAAAAATACAGATTCATCAATTCATTGCAATTCATTATTTTCTGATTCAGTGTTGATTTGGAAACCAGATTCAGGATGAGTTCTAGTCATACTGTGGTACTGTCTTATTTTCAGATATTTTACTGCTAAAAAACAAATCCAAATGATATATTCAAAAAGTAATACAATAAGTGATATTTGGTAAACTGCTGGTATGCTACTCATTACTGAATCAATATTGACGTCTTTAAAGCGATATTAAATTGAATCACAATTGAATTTAGAGGTTTTTAACAACTCCCAGCCCTGGTGCGGTCTGACTCCCTTATTAGAATAACAGTTTGTTTGTGAGACGGAAAATATGAGAATAAACCATTTTAGAATGTTTCCACATGTAACATATTCATCATTTACAGTTCAACTAAAAAGCAAATGTGAGAAGGAAACAATTAAAAAGTTAACATTACTGCTGAAGTGTGCACTTTAACACACATCTGGGCTTGGCAGTATTGGTAATATTTGTCCTCTGTTCCTTATAAAATCTCCATATCTCCCAGATTTCCGTCACACATTTACTTCTAACTCTGGCTTTAATCTTTCTCCGTTCCGTTCTTTGAGTGTGGATTTGGATGTATTCCTGGACTCAAAAAGCTCATTCTTGGGGCGTGCTGTGGTGGCGTAGGGGACACCGCGACCCACGCTTGGAGGCATTGAGTCCTCGACGTGGCCGTCACGGGTTCGATTCCCAGACCCGTCAACATTTACCGCATGTCTTTCCCCTTTTCTCCCCCCTTTCCTGTCAGCCTACTTTCAAATAAGGGACACTAGAGCCCACAAAAAGACCCCCTGGAGGGGAGGGGAAAAAAAATCTCATTCTCCTGAGCATGATTCTGCCACTCCCAGGTTTCATGGTGGAAATGGTGTCCTCTGATTAGAGTTTGGAGGATTTAGCTAGATCTGGACTTTTAGTTTGGATTTATAAAAAAAATAAAGAAATCAGATGTGAAGTTAAGAATACTGATTATAGGCGCTGAATCACTTTAACCTCTGAGTTATTGCGGCTTTTTAGTCCTTTTACATTTGACCGTCTAACAGATTTGTTTTTCAGTTGAATTGTGCAGCAGGTGTGTTACGTTGAAGGCAGGAAATTGTGAAAGTTGTGTATTATGGTCAGTTTATTCTTGTATTTAACACACATCTGTGTTAAATCTGAATTCAAAGGGCCAAGCATGGATCCCTGTGGAACATCACCACCATGTAACTTTACTGTATTTATTAATATCAGTAGAAACTGATATTACTGGTAAAAGGAAGAAACTGAGAGGTGAGACAAAAAAAAAAAAAATGATAAAACACTTTTGAACCTGAACATGAATGAATGATGAGTGATAGAAGCTGCACTGAGCTCGAGAATTAGAAGGAGGAAAGCATATTTTTTGGGTGTATAAGCTTAAAAACCTTTGTGTATAAATGAAAAAAAATCCAAGAATATTGTTATTTATTTTGTTGGATTGTGGTGTTTTGCAGCCTGTGTGTAACGCTGTGGTGCTGAGTGTTGACTGCGTTGCGTTTCAGGCTGAACGTCTGGAGCTGAAGAGGCGGCAGGAGGACGAGCGGAGGCAGGAGCAGTTCCACTCGGATCAGACCAGGTCAGGCCAGGATCTCCCTCTCGTGGTTCTCACAGGTCTGTTTGTGTCTTGCCTCTCTGCTGTGGAGGAGAGTCATAAATGCAGCGTCAGCATCAGGTGACATAATCGTCTCTCCATCATCTCTGAGCCTCCGCAGTCGATGTTGTCACATCGCCACCACAAACCACAACAGTCAGTGTATACCTGGGATTTAATGGGATAGAACAGCACAGAGCAGAACTGTAGGGTGGAAAAAAATACTTTTTTTTTTTTTTGTAGTAATAGTACTATTTGTACTATGTACACCCCCCTCACCCTCTGCCAGGTCAATCCCAGAATCACCTTTCACTGCAGTTACAACTGCAGATCTTCTGGTTTGTCTCTCCTGCTGACATTTCAGCTGTTCTTTTCTGGGAAATAGTGCAAACCCAGTCAAATTAGATGCTATAGGCTTTCAGTTAGATGTGGCTCTGAACTTTACATTGTTCTCTTTCTTTCTTTTTTTCTTTCTTTCTTTCTTCTCATGAATGTGAAGGATAGTTCAGTTGCTTTGATATAAGTCATTACATTGTAGCTCAGGCTGCACTTTGAACCTCCGCTCTGGTCTGAAGTTTGTGGCAGCAGGGATGAAGTGTTGAGTCTGACGTGTGGTGTTAGTTTTGTACATTTTGCTTTCCGTACGGCTTGTGAAACCCGTTGTGTTTCCTTCACCAACGTACGGAAGACTTTGTCACTATTCCTCTAATGTCGAAAAACCACAATTTCGCAATCACTGTGTTTCCATTGTGTTTCTCTGACCTGTTTCTTGGTCTCCTACCACTTCCTGGTAGGAGGATTCTTTGTCGTTTCTGCCAGTAGTAACATCCAGCTGTTAATCACGTGACTCGTGTTACGTGAGAAAAGTGTTTTCCAGTCCACCTCGTCGTAACGTAACATTTTTTTATGGAAACTGTTGTGTTTCCATTAAGTTGATTTATTTTCAGAATTCCAAAGTTGCTCAGTGATTTGGTCAGTGGAAACGCAGCTAGCAGCCTCTTTTCTTCTTCTCTCTCTCTGACCTGTTCCTTGGTCTTCACGATCCTGTTTGTTGACTAATGTTCTCTGAGAAAGAAATTGCTGAGGCCTTCAAAAAATAATGTAATTACAGTATTTATGAGATTTAGTTACACACGTATTTTATTTAGGGGCATCAGGGTTAAAAGAACTAAGTGCACATGCATGTTACTCTTTTTACATGTAATTAGTAATTAAAAAAAAGTATTGGTTTCTTCTGACTACACAATTATTTACCACTTTTTGTTCATCTGTTAGAAAAAAAATTAAAAATGCAATAAAATACATGAAAAATAAAATAAAACAGAAAATAATTAAATAACAAGTTGAAGAAATAAATTAAGTAATAAAATAAAATATATGAAAGTTTGTGATTATAATTTGATTAAATGGAAAAGGGTTCATCTATGGGCTCTACTAGGTCTGCATGTCATGGATGGATGGATGGATGGATGGATGGATGGATGGATGGATGGATGGATGGATGGATGGATGGATGGATGGATGGATGGATGGATGGATGGATGGATGGATGGATGGATGGATGGATGGATGGATGGATGGATGGATGGATGGATGGATGGATGGATGGATGGATGGATGGATGGATGGATGGATGGATGGATGGACTATTAAATCTGTACTATTAAAAAAGAAAACGATCCAAGATTGGCTGGAAGTAGCAGGACTCTGGTCCTGCTCCAAGAAAAACTGCCTGTCAGGAGCTTTTCTGGCTTTTTGTTTATAAGAAACACTAAACATCAGAGAGAAAGGTGTGACTGTGAAGAATTAAAATTCATCAGTAAAGATGAGATGCAGTGGGAAAATGAACACACAGATCCAGGAAGTATTTGGAGACAATCAGTGTGGGCTGAGTACACACCATTGAGGCGTCCCAGTGGAGTCAGAGACGGGTTTTTAGTAAAAACGAAAAGTCGGATTTCTTGAAAGACAGGATATCATGAAAAATAGACACTTTATGGGTTTTTCCTCATGCTGTCATGAGTTGCTTTGATCCATGTTTGACAAATCCCTGTGGAAGCAAATTGTTTAGCTGATCTGATCGGGCGGCTGGTGTGTTCATGTTTTGCAGGAAGAATGACAGTTTTCTGCAAAGTCTCCAGAGAGCGGCCGCTCCATCCGCCAGTGCTGCACACACATCCTCCATGGTGAGCTGCTGACGTTTACATGAAAGGAAACCAAAGTGTTCAGCGTGTTCCTCGGGGTTTAGAACTGAGCTGCGTTGCGGCCGTGTAATCTTTGTGGGATTTTAACACCAATAGATCTGCCTTTGCAGCCTGTTTTCTGAGTAAATACTTCTGGGCGCGGCGTTTTTGCCGACTGAGGCCGCGAGGAAACCAAGTCCTGTCCCTTATCTGTCAAGTTGGGGGAACCTGCTGTATCTCCTGGTCAAAGCTGGAGGACATGGTGATCGTGTCCAGCAGAGAGAGATAAACCACTTACTGCCCTGTGTTGTCTCTCTGTCTGCTCCTATTACTGTCTTTTCATCCCCCCCTCCTCCTCTCTTTCCTTCTCTTCCACTCTGTGTTGGTTTTCCTGCGAGGGAATGAACAGAGTGCTAGCAGAGTTCAAGGGACTTCCCAGAGTTCACACTGAGTGGAGACAGAGTTAGAGTGCGTCATGTGTAAAGTGCACATTGTGTGTAAAATAAATGAGTGGAACACCCTGTAGCGGTAAACGTACCTGCAGAAAAGCCCCGGCTCTTCAACCAGCGCTCAGTGTCTTGTCAGTTAATGAGGTCAACTTGCACTTTGGGGTTTTCTCCTTCCTGTGTTGTGGAACCTTCGTCTCAACTCTGCTGAGCTGTTGAAAATACCTCGACTACATTGTTTCATTATTTCTTTTCACTCCTGGTGATTATGAGAGGTAGAGGTACTTTAGTTGAATTTGACGTTTAGGACAGGCATAAATATGAGCCTTGTGCTTCTGCCTGTGCCTTCTCAGTCAAAATGTTCAAGTTGGTGGAGTGGTTTGAATTGTTCAAAGCAAATTATTTGATGACTGACTAAATAAATAAATACAAAAAAAAAAAAAAAAAAATCAATCAATAACTACATTTATACACCCGGTTAATATGCATTCACTGCACAAGTCCTAAACAGATTCATGTTAGATGAAACTTAATGGCATGTCATAGTAAAGAGGATTAAAATAGAAGAAAATGAAAGTTGAGGATGCTGGTAGGAGGTTATGTTTGCTTCAGTTTCCTCTGAAAGTGTATTCTCTACTGTTACGGCCTGTTTTATTCATTCAATTAGCTCATCAAACTCATTCAATTAATCAGTTTATTAATTCAATTAATCGGTTCTCTGAGGCTACCAAATATCTCTGGTTACAACCTTGAATGACCATTTCCTTTGTATTTTTATTTTTTTTTTCTATGTTGAGACTGCTTGACTTGACTGCATCATCTGAGAATGTGTTGATTAGTTTTGGGTTAACACAAGGAACACCAGTGGGCTGAGTACACATCCTGGAGGCATCCCAGTGTTAAGCATATTGGAGTCAGAGATGAGTTTTTTCAATGTGGTTTGACTCTGGTCACTTTGGTGAAAATAAAAAGAGAAATTTTATTTAAGCGGGAATACTATGCCAAACTGTCCTGTTTTCTAGCTTTAAATCATTTTATAATTTTACTCCCTCATCAAAATCATGTTGGAGTTGCTTGGATTCTTTCATGTATGTCTGAAGAATCCTTGAATCTCCCTTGGTAACCATTCAGGGGTGCCTTAACGCCACCTCATACAAAGTGCAGCCTATTTCCACAGTCCTGTATCCTTGGAGCTGCAGCCCCTCCACAGCTCCTCCAGACTAGCGGCAGCAGCAGTTAGCAAGCATCTGGTGGAACTGCGTGTCTGCTGAGCTCATCATACAAACTACTTCTCAGTCCAATGTAGAGCTGGGTGATAAATCAATGACAGTATGAATTGAGATAAATACTGTATCAATATAAAATACGTCCAATAGAATGTTCAATAATTTCACTGAACTCCAGTCCAAAACCGCACAGCATTCTGGGGGACGTAGGCAGAGGAAAGGCTTTAGCCACTCAACCTCTCATGATCAACTAAGCTAGGCTGGTGGCATCAACTGACTCACTCACTCATTGGTTACCTAGCAACAACTCGTTGCGCAGCAGCAGTTTCATGTTTCACCACCATGCCTCGTAACTGCTTAAACAACGGCGTGGAGTAAAAAGAGAAAGTCAGAAAAACAGCTAGAAACTAAACTGTGGATATGTACTGTCACCAGTTTGATAAATATATAAACATATGTAAATATCAATATTGACTGATATGAAACCCTCACACTGTGATATGTTTTTCCTCCGTGTCGCCCCGCCCCAGTCCTTCGCTCCTAAGAACACTTCTAAACAGCATAATTGTTGGGATTTTTTTTAGAATAACATTATAAACAACATCTGTTTTAAAGAATGACATTTTAAAAAGGGTTCTATTTTATTCAACAGTGCGAGAGAAGATGGTTTAAATCATGTCAGCCTGTGTTTGTGAAGGGTCTCCATCATTCACAGCTCAGCTCAGCAGACGTTTATTGGAAAGTGTTGATCATTCCTGTCATCTGGTCTCAGACTCCTCTTCCACTTGGCACCTCCGTTACACTGCTGCCGAGCACAAAGTGGCCCGGGGACATACTCCGTACCGACTGACAACTCTATTGACAGGTGGGCGTTACCTAGCAACGCCTGCAGGAGCTTGGGAGTTGTGTCTTTCTTGGCTCATGACATTCCTGATTATCCTGACTTCATCGTCGTCCTCCTTCCGAACTGAAAACAAGCCATTCAAGTTGACAAGACGGCGCATTGAGATACACTGTAAAAACCTAACGGTGCATCTTAATGGCAGAAGTTTAAATGACCCAAAGTTAGGAAAAGTTGTTGTCACTCTGAAATGAATTTTTGTGGTAATAACTCAGCTGAGTTAAGTGAACCAAAAGGTTTGGGGCATTTTAAGTGAATAATTTAAGTTTGTTTCATTGACTTCTTTTCATTGAAGTTGACTTTATATCAAAAATTGAAAGCTCTGTGGAGCATCGTCCATCATTACAGTGATTGTTTGGGCTGTTTTTCATTGCATTTTGCAACGTTTTGTGGTGCGCTTGTTTCACCTCTTTTAAATCGATTTTGCCTCGTAAGTTACAGAAGTTTGGATTAACCAAAATGTTTTAAATTAATTAGAAGTAATAATACATATGAGTGTAGAATACCTACTAGTTTACTTACTGAATGAAATGGTACTATTAACTCGACCATAAAAGTGAAAATGGGACTAAAATACAACTTCATATTATCAAAGCATTTACAAAAACATCTCACTTAAAATCGATTAAGTGTGGCATTAAGATTTGTTTAGGTTAATAAACTCAAACAGTTTAATACAGTCGGTGGATTCAACTCAAACCACTTGAATTGTCAGGTTTTACAGTGTAGAGACACCCCGGGTCAAACTGTGATGGTCTATGACCAAAACTCTTTTATTAATGAAAAGTCTTCGTTCTGTGGTGAAAGACAAAACAGTCGACAGAATTAAACCAACAAGAGGTTCAACTCCTCCTCTCCTCTCCTCTCCTCTCCTCTCCTCTCCTCTCCTCTCCTCTCCTCTCCTCTCCTCTCCTCTCCTCTCCTCTCCTCTCCTCTCCTCTCCTCTCCTCTCCTCTCCTCTCCTCTCCTCTCGTTCTCCTCCTCCTCTCCTCTCTCCTCCTCCTCCTCTCCTCTCCTCTCCTCTCCTCTCTCTCTCTCCTCTCCTCTCCTCTCCTCTCCTCTCCTCTCCTCTCCTCTCTCCTCCTCTCTCTCCTCTCCTCTCCTCTCCTCTCCTCTCTCCTCTCTCTCCTCTCCTCTCCTCTCTCTCTCTCCTCCTCCCTCTCCTCTCCTCTCCTCTCCTCTCCTCTCCTCTCCTCTCCTCCTCTCTCTCCTCTCTCCTCCTCCTCTCCTATCCTCTCCTATCCTCTCCTCTCCTCTCCTATCCTCACCTCTCCTCTCCTCTCCTCTCCTCTCCTCTCCTCTCCTCTCCTCTCCTCTCCTCTCCTCTCCTCTCCTCTCCTCTCCTCTCCTCTCCTCTCCTCTCCTCTCCTCTCCTCTCCTCTCCTCTCCTCTCTCCGTTCTGCACTTTTCCCTCTCGTCTTTCCTCTCCCAGCCCACAGTTCTGTCAGATTGGGGGATGAAAGCTTGTGGCCGCTGCTCGGTGTATCTGATGTGGTTTGGACCTGGACCCCAGATCTGTTGTTCTTTCAGTCCTGGCTCCAGCATACAGACAGATCTCCCCCTTTATATCTTCTAGTTGTGTGTGTGTGTGCGTGTGTGTGTGTGTGTGCGTGTGTTTGAGGGGGGATTTAATGCTGAGTTTTGATGGAAGCAGACTGATCCCACCGGTGGACTGCACTTGCCTTGCCCTCACTGACCAATCGGCTCTCCTGCAGAAACAGCAAGAGAAAAAATGTTTATTTAGTGCATCTGAACGACTCAACTAGTAACGTTGTACATTTATGGAGTAATTTTTTTGTTTAATCCAATTCTTATTTGTAAAGTAGTTGACTCTCTCTTTGTGTTTTACGTGCCTTAGTGTAATGACTATATAAAATGAAGACGTTCCTCTCTCCCGGGTGTTTGTTTGATAGTCCTGGCAGTATGACCTTTAACCTGGAGTTCAGATCAGCCTTAAAAAGTCCAACCTGAGCCCGTTGGCAGTGTCAGAACCCGATCCGACCGGACTAATTAACTTCAATTACAGGCCAGAGCCCAAAGTAAACTCTACATACTACAATATTACTGCTTTTATTTTTAAAACCAACATTTAAGTGAGCACTGTCACTCCTCCTGTTTGTAGTTTTTGCTAAGCGTCGTCCAGCTCCATCTTGTTGCTTGTTGTAACCTCAAGGTCAGTCAAGGGCAAATCCTCTAGGTTGTGTGACTGATAGGAATCTATTTCTGCCACCACTGGAGCGCAGCATGCAGTGAGCCACTGCTTGTTTCAGCCTGATTAACCTTTGCACCTTTGTTTACATGGTTGATTTCTCCTACAAATTAAACCATCGACTCCTCAGTTAAGAAATAGATTACATTCGCAGTATGTAACTTCTATAAAAAAATCTGTTTGTTTTTTTTCTCCATAACTAATAAAACTGACACCATGTTGCAACAGTTTGATATGAGATAAGCTGTGAAAAGGTGGAGGATCCTCCATCGTCTCCCAGTGCTGCTACTGTGGGCTGCAAAAACAGCCAATCAGAGCCAGGAGGAGGGTCTTAGCGTTGTCAATCACCCTCCTGTAAGTTGCTCGAGATGCTAATAGCAAAAAACGACTTACTGTTACAGAAAAAACCTTTATTCTCTGTCATTGGTGGCTAAGCTAACTAGCATTAGCATATGTTGTTTCTGACAAAGCGGTGTATTTCTACAGTTAGTACAAGGAGGAAGCATTAAGCTCCATTTTCTGACTGATTATTAATGATTTTTCTTACATTGTCACGACATAGTGGTCATTTTAACAAATATGTGGAAAAGATATTGTTTTTAAAAAAAGTGACATATTGCAACTTTAACACAACTTTATGTCATGTGTTATTGTTTGGTTTTCTCTCTGCGTATTGCAGGCTTATCAGAAAGCCGAGCCCTTCTCTATGTGTGTAAGAGTCACTCGGCTGCTCAAAGAAACTATATTCTATAAAATATATATATTTTTTGATATTTTTCAAGAGTTTTGTGTGATTTTGTTGCTATTCAGTTCTTAAAAGACGTTTTTCTTATTTCAGAACAAAGTGGGCGACCAGGAGACAGAAAAACTGACGAGAAGTACAGAAGAGCTGCAGCTGGAACACAGGAGGTACAGAGAACCAAACCAAGCGCTTTCTCTTTTTCCTACTTCACTTTCTCTTTTAAGAGAGACGAGTTCTTCGTAGTAAAATACAGAGCGTAGAGACGCGGAAGCAAAAGGAGGATTGGCACCTGTCACTGGATTCGGTTCAGTTTCTTCAGATAGTCATGTTATCAGTCTAGTTATCAGCCAGTTCTTTAACATCAGTTCATTATTCACATTAGCTTAAAAAGTTTTCTATCTAAAGAAACCCAGCAGATTGCATCGACTGGCAGCACTGGGTGGACCTAGCCCCGCAAAGCTTGTCCAAATAGCTGCGATTTCCAAAGTTCCAAGCTTCTTTCTTACAAAGCAACCCTTCGCTGCAACTGCCCCACTCAGCTCCTTCAGACTAGCCAGCAGCAATTAGCAAACACCTGGTGGAACTGAGCATCAGTTGAGCTCATTATAGGAGCTACTTCTCAGTGCAACGCTGGTAAAAACGTTGTTAAAGGATTAACAGAGGAGCCATGTTTTGATGACTTCCTGAAGGCGGAGTTTCAGAAAGAGCAGGAGCTTCTTAAAGAGACAGAGGCCCATTTTCAAGGTGTTAAATTACAAATTACTAGTCATTTGAAGTGCAATAAAGTCAAGAACAGACTAAAAGCTAGTTTCCACCCAAGAACTGTTGTTACAATGAACACAGCTAATCCATCTAAAACTTGATCTTTATTTATTTATTTTTCCTCAGCATCCCAGTTATTTTTGTGTCCCTAACACAATATTTTTATATTTATTGAGACAAATCCATTTATTATTATTTTATTCATTTATTTGACTTGAAGAAAGTAAAATAGCAATTATAGTCTATAATTGCTATTTTTAAAATTTAGCAGTGCTTTCTTCCATGAACGATGACAATAAACAGAATTTTTACATATATGACAGCATTTTTACAACAACTGAAGGTAACATAGTTACTTAATTGTGCTGGAAAATCTGCCTGGCAAGCACCTAATAATTCCCATATGAAGAATAAAGTCAAACCAAGCGCTAAATAAGATGAACAGTTTGCTGTGTTGGCCCCAGGCAGACTGGCTGAGTCAGTGAACGTTGAGTGTCTTCAGGCCGTTTCACAACCTCACCATGAGGTTCAAACACTTGAAGCTCTCTGTGTTTCGGAGGCCTCCTGTAATTTGTCTGAAACATCTTTTTCTTTTTTTTTTTAAACTGCTCCCCGTGTGTTTCAACAGGGTGAACCAAGCCTTTCTCGATAAGCTGGAACGTAATGCCAGGGGGTCGGAGGTCGAGGCGAGCAGCCGCACCGTCCGGGAGGAAGAAGCTCCATGTTTGGCCCCTGACGATCACAGGCGACCCGCCGCAGCCGGAGGCGTCAGCCTGACTCACCTGGAGCCCAGTCCAGAACGCCGCTGCTCCGACTGGACGGAGGAAACTGGTGAGCTGAAATGACGTGTGTGGGCAACCCGCAATCTACTCTTTCTCACGCCCCGTTTTTTTTTTTTTTTTTTTATTTTGACTGTGCGCTGGTTAACCAAACCTAAATCAGGTATGTGACAGGAGTTGACTAACTGTGTGAGTTTATCTGTTTAGTCTGTAATAAATCAAACATTGTGAAGCTTGCCAGGAGGAACTTATGCGTGGCACGTCGTCTATCTGTTCCCCTCGGCTCTTAGATCTCGCAGACACCTGCAGTTTGTGGGACTCTGGAAGACTGTGACTGTTTGTGTGAGGGAGGTTTTTTTTTTTTTTTCGTCTCTCCTTTTGAAAACAAAAAGATCTAAGGTAAACACGACACTTTAATTTAATCTCCCTCACTTGCTGTGATATGTACGAAAATAGAATCAACACTCAGACCTCAGGTTTTTGTCACAGAGCCAGAATTTTCCAGGAAGCAACGTTGGAGTAACAGAGTTGGCATGCAACCATCCCGACATATTAAAATGTGCCTCCTATAGCTGGAAATGACACCTGACGCTGCAGATCACCTGCGGCTCATACTTCAGGAACAAAAACAACAAACTGTTGTTGTAACTGAGCGCTGCTTCTGCCTGCAGCGATCAGCAAAATGCATCTCTGCATGTACAGCTGGGTGAGTGAGTGTAAACCGGCAGAGAGGTTTAGAAAATCAAACATGATTTCTAATCACTGTGATTCTATTTACTGTGTGTTAGTTTTTAGTGTTTGTCCTAGAACAGGGGTGGGCAGTCCTGGTCCTAGAGGGCCGGCGTCCTGCAACTCTTAGATGTCTCCCTGCATCTCGCCCTGCCTCTGCGTTGTTAGTATTTACTGGAACAACGTAGCAAAGTCAGGACGGCTTCACTAATCCACAGTCAGAGCCAAAGTCTCCAGGAATATAGCAAAACCTTCAACCTCAGCGCCGCCATTGTGGGCGCAGTTCTGCTTGTCACAATCCCACAACATCCTCTATCCATGACGGAATGCGTCTGCCAGATCCGACCCAAGTTTCACCAACATGAAGTCCGTGTTTTTCCGCTCGGCACCAACCTGTCGCCGAAGCAGCGCAAAGTTCAGTTGACAGAGAGCGAAGAGGACGACTCGGTTTGTGTTTACAGTTCAGTTGGCTGCCGACAGGAAGCAGCTCCCTCTCATCTGTTTCTGACTCTGTTAACAAAACAAGGACGGGTAGCTGCTTCTGGAGATAAAGATGTTTAGTTCTTGCTCTTGTGTTTTAAATTTCTCCTTAACTTCACCTGTCTGACTGGCTCTTAGTTTGTTCACTTGTCATCACCATCATTTCTCCTTTCACTGGCTTCCTTTGTATGACATTAAATCTCAGTAAAATATTTGGTTGTAATGTGAGAAATGTGCAAAACGTTACCAGCTGTGATTATGTTTGACACACACCGATAGAAAGCCAGATTCTGGACTCACCACTCTGCAACATGATATTATTTCACTTTTATATATAATGTTGAATTTTGTCAGGCTGAGCTGAGCTCAGTTCAGGACTCACTCAAAATGTCTTGCAACGCCCAGTTCTTTCATTGGCTTAAAACAAGTTCCTATTTCCAGCTGAAAAGTTCCTGGTAAATTAGTTTTGTTGTATTTCAGGTGTGCTAAAGTGTTTGCATTAGAAACTGATTGCTATGATTTAGTTTTTTGTTTTGTTTTTTTTCTGCTTCCTGTGAGTCGGACGGCGGAACCAATCAGACGACAGTGGCGACAGAGACCAACGGGTGGTGCTGTCCACACGAGGGGCTGAAAATCCCCGACTAATTTATTATGAAGTCATGTTTACTGCTGATGTCATCCAGCAAATGTCGTTCCTCCAGGGATCAACATGAACCCCGAGCTTTTACAGGCTGCAGCCCTGACACCCGCCGCCGCCAGAAAATAGGAAAAATTCACAGCAATAATTTCTGTGTAAACAGTTGTCACTTCTTTTATGTCAACTTGATCACATCCGACGGCTTTTAAAGAGACCGATCGGAACTATTCCTTGATTTTGCCGTCAGAGCTTATTCACCACAAGAGAACTGAAAGGCTTATGGAACAAAATGATTTGAACTCGTTATTAATTTTACCCTGCAATGTTTTTCTTTTGTTTGTTTTGTTTTTAAAGCTGCACAAGCCAATAAATTGTACTGGAAATAGATGGGATGTTGCAGAAACGGTATGACGTGTTGTAAGAAAATAGTTTTTTGAAAATACATTTTGGAAAACGTCAAATAAATGTTTTTAAACTGCTTCAAGTCTTAGTTTCATGTACGCAACTTTAAAAAAAAAAAATCCCAGAATACAAAACAAACTTCTATCGACTTCTCTCTTACAATCTGTTGTTCCGGACAGATTTATTGATTTTTTTTTTTTTCAGCTAACCAAGAAGTTGATCAGACTTACAGGACAGACAGGTACAGTGGGAAAATGTTGCATAATATTCTGACTGTCATCGGATTCTATTAATGGGATTAGTTTACTCTAGGAAGTGAGTTTTTCATTTAGGACAACCTTATCCTGTTATCTGCTAAGAACAGCACAAAGAATAAGAAAATGTATCTTTGAATATTTTTTTATTAAAGGATTACTTCTTATAGCAATAAGTTATAGAATAGAATTTTCTTGATAGATTTCCAAGGAGAAATTGCTTATTTATTGACAAGTTACTTCATCTAAAGTGTTAAATATTAATGAATACCAATATTACTGTAAGCGATGTACAAATTAGAACAAAATATACTCTGCAAAACCCATCAAATTTGGGGTTTGATGGGTTTTGGTTCAGTTTTTAGCGCAGATATTTTATTAGCACACTGGAAATTAGATAAAACTAAGTTATGAGTAACTTTTCAGTAAGTTACAGGAGTTTGTTTAAGTCAGCAAATCCTTAATATTGATGAAAAAGTTTTAATTCCATTGGAAGATTATTTTACTTATGACATGGGAAAATGTCTTGATAAAGGTGAACTCGTATCTTTTTCATCAATATTAAGGAATTATTGACTCTAATGAAGCTCTATATCTTGCCAATTAGAGACTTCTATGTTAGATTTGTCATTTTTCAAGCCTGCTGAGATGTTTGCACTAGAAACTAGAGCAAAAATACTTGGTAAAATGTTGTGGTTTTGCAGTGTACACAAGTGTGATATTGTAAGTAATTGAAATATGACAAAAGATCCATCCATCCACCCCCTGAACACCCCTTGTCCCTAATGGGGTCGGGAGGGTCGCTGGTGTCTATCTCCAGCTACGTTCCGGGCGAGAGGCGGGGTACACCCTGGACAGGTGGCCAGTCTGTCACAGGGCAACACAGACATTCACACACACACTCACACCTAGGGAGAATTTAGAGAAACCAATTAACCTGACAGTCATGTTTTTGGACTGTGGGAGGAAGCCGGAGAACCCGGAGAGAACCCACCATGCACAGGGAGAACATGCAAACTCCATGCAGAAAGACCCCGGACCGGGAATCGAACCCAGGATCTTCTTGCTGCAAGGCAACAGCTCTACCAACTGCACCACTGTGCAGCCCTGACAAAAGATCACATAAATAAAATAAGTATGCACATGGAAATATGTTTATCTGTAACTAAACCTCTAAATGAGTCCAGAGTAAAAAGACTTAAAGACGCTGAAACCAGTTTGTTTCTCGTTAAGCAGAAACACACCTGTACAGAAAAACGCATGAACAGAGTGCAGTTCACTGCATTATTTATCACGGTATCTGCTAAGAATATTGACGCAGCATTCTGAGTATTTCCCAGAGAACTCAAACTGATGGTTGCCAAAAAACCAAGAGGCTGCTGAGAGAATCAATAAGAGTGTTAGTGCTGAGGATGGGGCGGCTGCACCGCTGTGGAATTTTGACCTTTTCCTGGAAACAACTTTGCAGATAAAAACATGAATTCCCCTTCGTTTCCCTTAATGGCTCGATGTTTTGAACAACGCAGATTTGTTTCACTTAGGAAATTGTTTTCAGTCCATCTGACTTTGGTTGAAAGCCCTGTACTCTGCAGCGTGTGTGCGTGTGCTTGCAGAAGGCTGTGTTAGTTACATCACTGCAGCGTTTGTAAGGGAAATTTGGGGGATGTTGGGCTTCTTCTTTGTGTCTGTCGCAATAAATTCATTACTGTTTACATGCGTCCTGCCACAAACGACAACATTAGTCATTTTTAGTGACGGCTGAAAACAAGTTTGCTCGGCGCTGAAGCCGAAGGTAGCGTGAGTGCGTTGTTTCGGGGTGGAGCAGGAATGAACGCTGCGGCCCGCAAATGCACGACTACAGAAGACGTGAGTTTGGGTCAGACGCGCGAGCAGAAAGCTCCGGGCCGGATTTTAGAGCGCTCACGTCAGGATTTGCTAAATTCTTCTTACGGTCGCTGAAAACGTCCAACTATTTTCCGCACAAAATTGCACAGCGGGACAAAAACCTACACATTCTTTTCAGTCATTTTATGCAATTAAAATCTGAAAAGTGTGGCATGCATTGAGCTCTGATGCTTCGAAACAAAATCAAGTGCAAACATCACTCCTGCCATTATTTCAGGAAGGTGATGATATGGATCTGATTTTTCAGAGAAAAGATCAGAACTGGGCCGTCATGGTTTGTCCAACAAGCATAAACCCCCTGAGATCAGGTCAGACTTATAATGTTGGACCAAAGAGCCCAGAGACAGAGCAGGTAAAGGTTTTATCAGCAGCGGTTATGCTGTAAAACAGAAGGAGACTGTTTTTATCCTTTGGAAAGAAAAACGTCTGACTCCCATTCCATACGTTACACACACGGTCTATTTTTACCCTCCTGAGTTCCACTCCACGCCTCCTTTACTTCCACAAAGTCTGTTTGATGTTTAAAATCCGTGGGATTTCTGTAGATTGAATTATTTATTTGCCTTCTGAACAGTGTCAGCAGGGCTGGACTTTCCTGGTTCACGAGGAATAGTTTTGTTTGTATGTTTCTGAAATAAGACTTCTCTTCCTGATAGCAACAAAAGGCGTGCTGGAGAACTTTTCATTTTCATCTTAACTTAGCCAAACTCTGACAACAAATTATGTCAGGAGACCTCATGACCAACAGGAAGCTGGAGTGCAGTAGTGATACCAGATCATCTCTCTGAGATGATCAAAGGATAAGCAGGGCTGTCAAAACAAGGAAGCAGCTGACACAATAGAACGAGGAACTCAGGAGAAGTAAAAACTTTTTAGCATTACAGAAACCAAAACCAGTAACAAGGAGAGATATTGGCAGCTTTAGGAATGTGATTGCACCAGCAGGAAACTGTCTGACAGACAGCAGCCACAGTGGAGGGATCAGTTTTCTTCAGAGGTCATAAGTTTTCAACACACCTGAATAAGAAACTCATTTGTCGGCAGTTTGTCCAAAAACGGTGCAACATTGAGTTTCACTTCCCACATACCTCTGCTGACCTGAGTAGAAAGCTTCGACAAGCAAATAACAGGACGACAGCAGCATCTTTTTCTTTTTTTAACATATCTGACTAAAGGCATCATTAAGAAGCACATTTCTCAGTGGTGATGAGGTGGGGAGGACTGTCAGGGCCTTTCTTGATGAATGTGGCACACTGTGTTTCAGCGCCGAGACGTTCGCCCACATCGCATCCTGAAAAAACACATTTGTACTAAGTGCTGAAATGTTTTTGGCTCCGGTACTAGGAAGAAGCAGCGACGATGAATCCTTTTCACCCGGGCATCCCATGAAGGAATGTCAACATTCGAGTGGCAGCGTACTGTGTTGTGATTTGATTATTGCAGATCTGGAACTTTCGCTTAAAAGCATGTTTGGGTTTGTTTGTCAGGATCCCTGCGCAAGAACTAGAATCACATTCGGCTCTCAAGTCAAGTCAAGTTTATTCATTTGGCACATTTCAGTGACGAGGCAATCCATCGGAAACACACAATAACCGATTATGAAGCAAACGGCAAACACTTAATGATCGTCAAGATCATTAAGAATAATCACCATTATAAAGAATCTGTCAAAAACAGCTCAATTCGGTGGAGTTTAGATTAGTCTGGTTTCTATCTGTGGCATCTGGACTATAAACATGTTAAAAGAAATGAGTTGAAGTTGAAGTTTTTTGGTTCAGGAAGTTCTCTCCAAGACGACAGAGAGGAAACGACAACTCTACAGGTCATGTGACATAACCTGGCAGAGTCGTGTCAGAGGATCCTCCCTCTTGTGTTGGAGACGTTCACCTCATGACGTTTTCACAGGTCAGGAATTCAACTCCTGCACTTTTGTTGTTTGTGCATCTAATTCAAAGCATGAAGAGATTTGACTTTGAATTTAACGCCGTAAAATTGGGCCTTCGTCTTTCCGGCACTTTGACTTCTTACAACAACATCAACACCATTTTCAGTTCGTATCATGACTTCCACCAGGTGTTTGCTAATTGCTGCGGGCTAGTCTGAGGGAGCTGAGTGGAGGAGTTGCGGGGAGAGGGCTGGTCTGTGAGGCAGGTTTTCGGCTGCAGCTTAGAGGAGGAGCTTTGGTTAAACAGGCGGAGCTTCGTGGGAGCAAATGTTTCTGCTTCACAGTTTTGTGCCACGTAACGACGGTCCACCGCATAAAGTAATAAAATCCGATAAAATCCACCGAACGTCTGTGGTTGAGGCGTGACACGATGTGGAACCTCCAGAAGAGCCCCGTGCTCTACTTAGCTCCCTTCGCTCAGCGGCACAATCCCGTCCGGCATGCCTGCAACCATCTTCTGACTCGCAGCGACTTTAGTTTTGGTTTTGTTTTGTTCGTCTATTACAGTTTATCTCGCCCTTCATCTACCTGCTTCCTGCTCGGGGTTATCCACCATCACAGTTACAGTCAGAGTTGTGGGTCGGGAGGTGGTGCGTTAGATGACAGAGTAGAAACCATGTGAAAGAGGTCACTCGGACTGTTTGCCAAATACGTCTGGAAATGTGTCAGAAACGTCTTCACGGTTTGTCCCCCCGGTGGTTAAAATCTGACTTCTCGCAGGAAATGTCGTGTTATCTGAACAGATCAGCTTCGTCTATCTAGAAGAGGAATCTCTGCCCGGAGTCGTTCCGTGATCCGGCAGGTAGTTTCCTTGGTGAGGTTTGCAGAAGACAAACCTTTGGGATTTTAGTTTAACCTAAACCTCAGCTACCGTGGCATTTTAAAAAAACTTGCATGAGTCATTCAAGTGACCTACTTTGGCCCCAAAGGTACAAGTATATTTGTCTTGTGTGTTTGTGGAGCATCTTTTCACCAACACACTCAAGAAGGGAAGGGATCAAGGAAGATGAAGTCCTGCAGCTGTGGCGGTTTGGTCCGGCAGAGAGGAAGAAGAAGGGGGGCAGGTGCAGAGGAAAACAGATTGTGTGTCAGAACTTCAAAGTGGGGATGTTTTTTTTTTTCCTTTTTGCCTGCGCAGCATCCAAACGGCACAAAATAAACACATGTTTGACACATACAGTTCCAACACCCTTGGAGGTTTGAAACACCCACCTCATTCCCACCGGAGGGGAAGGAGCCCTTCCTGTCCGCTCTGCACAGTCGCTCAGGAGCTGTTGATCTTGAGCAGACATGAGTCAGAGGATGGGATGTGCAGGAAGATGTGAGTTGCTGACGCCCGCTGCACAGTGTCTTACACGTTCTGACCAGAACAGCACAGAGCCTCCCAAACGCTGCTCACTCACTTTGACCGTTTGGACTTTCTGCCACGCTACGACCACAAGCTGCAAAGGGTTCATCGTGGTGGGATGGAGGGAAAATGCTACATGGTCATCAAGATTTATTTTTTCACAAACAAATACATCGTCCTTTACTTTGATACCATCCATCCACCCATTTTCTGTTCACCCTGGACAGGTCACCAGTCTGTCCCAGGGCTGATACACCCAGCAAAACCTAATTTCAACTCATTTCCATCAAAAGTCGTGTAATTACTAAATGAAGGGGCATCTATGTAAATCCAGTGGTTCCTTAATGCTCTAAGAGGTTCATTAGAGAACATTTAGAAAACAAAAACACCAGCTACGTTTCCATAGCATCGTTTGACATTTCAAAAATAATTTCACTTCACAAACACACAGCTCTGTCGACAAAACTCTCCTTTTTCAGTAAAGAGTTTTACCACCAGGAAGAGTTTGTTATTCAGCCATATCAAAATCAGTTTATTTGTTAAAACTGCAATGGAAACAATTTTATTGCACAGCACGTGTTGCCAGTGGCATCGACAGAATGTTGCCACTTGTCTAAACAGGAAGTCGTTTTCTTCGTGGAGGATCATCGTGGAGCAGCTTTTGGATTGAACAAACTTATTCACGTGTGATTTCAATTGCGTTTCTTATTTAATTGAAACACTTCATTGGCAAATTTGTGTTTTTTCCAAGATTAGTTTAATACCGATGAATGGTCTGACTTTCTGACCATCACGTCTGTGATGGAAATGCAGCCACTGCCTTGGAGAGCAAGAAACCCAGCAGACAGGTCAGAGAGGACTCCACAGCAGAGTGATGTCAAAAAGCAAAGTCCTGTAAACTCTGAGCTCTGTTCAGTCACCAGTCACAGTGAGAGAAACAGGACCACACCACTGCTAGCCCACCAAGCCGTGGTCACTGACATAAACAGAACCGTTAGTTAGAGAAACAGGCAAAAGGAACCTGGTAAGTCAGGTAGAAGAATCAGTTGACAGGAAAACTTTCATCGTTCGTAGGGGGAAAAAAATCTAGATTACAATCCACATGACCCTAAACACGATGTCTGTGGTGGGAACATAATTCTTCTCGTGTTTTCATATCTTTGAATGGCCTAGTGAAAGTTCAGACCAAATTTTAAGTTATTTTTGCAAAGTAAAATTTGCTAAATTTTTCAAATTTACTTAATAGAAACGTGGCAGTTTTGAAATTTTTTTTTTTTAGTTTTTCCATTTAAAAAAGTGCTAGTCTTTTTAAGTTTAGCATTTTTTACAAAGTAGAATTTGCTACATTTTTCAGAGTTCAGGTTCTGTATGAAACACTGGAAGAGGAGGCGGACCCGGGTTACACCACTTTCTACAAACCTTTGACAGAAGAACCTGAGGACTCTTTACTATTTTACCCTACATACAAATCTAGACAGGAAGAAATAAAAATCAGTTCATAGTTCTGCTCTACATTGTGCTGGTCTGTCCCACAGAAACCCAGTAAAGCTCAGAGTAGCTGCGCCTAATCTGGGACAAATTCTGGACCAGATCAAAGCGAACAAGGCACAGCAGCCGTGTGTGTGTGTGTGTGTGTGTGTGTGTGTGTGTGTGTGTGTGCGTGTGCGTGTGTGTGTGTGCGTGTGTGTTGAAGAAGAGGTCTTAATATAGTGTTAAATGGACTCCTGTGAGATCAAATAAAAGTGGAATTTATTTGAACTGGTATTTATTACCTCCAAACATTACAGTAAGGCCTCACAGCTGTGCAAACTTTTATGGACTCAGCTAGTTTAGCGCCAAAATATGTATTCAATCCTGCTCAGTAAAATGTGCTTTGAAGTTCAGCGTGGGGCACCGCATCCCAGCTTTCTGATTTTCTTTTCCACTTGTTGCACCTTCCAGGTTGTTGTCCGGGTCACCCGACCTCCCGGGGGCTTCGTCTCAACGCCATTACATCACAGCTTACGGCAGAGCGACGCAGAGGCCTGCACACAACGGAGGGGCCGAGAGTTTGGGGATTCCCAGAGGGCGGTTCACAGTCAGAATGAGGTCACCGCGGTGCTGCACACGCATCAAAAGATATCCCAGAAAAATGGCTGGAAGCATCTTCAGATACACCCCGACACTCGCACACAGCCGGCGAGCCCTGGAGAGTATTAAATATCGGTTTCGACGCATAAAGCATCTTGATATGTTGGGAATCACGTCTAATTGTTTTTATAGCTTTGGAAAGTCGGTCTATGAGAGGAAAGTTCACATCAGCCTGCAATATGATCTCATCCCAGATCAGCGCAGTTCGACTCACACATCTACGGAGTTTCTCTGCCAAAAACAATCCTCCCACCATTGTCTTGAGGGGGAGGGGGGGCAGGGGCAGTCTCCGCAGGAAACAGATATGAGGAGTGATGGAATGAGGGCATAAAAAACACTGAATAAATCCTAAAAAAATCTAATTCATGTTGATGAAGGTTAACAAAGCAGCATTAGTTCCCTTAGTGGAATTAAAGAAGCTGTAAGTCAAACAACGCAGTAGTTCATACCGTTCCCATCAGGACAGAGTGACTGAAGTTGCTCTATCTGAATGCAGTTAAATGTATAGAAATCCATCTGCATGTAATCTGTGTTTATGTTGTGTCAACTGGAATTACGATTAATGGAAACATGGCAATTTTGAAAAAAAAAAAACCCCAAAAAACAGAACATGTTTTTTGCCAAAAAAAACCCCAAACATTTTTCACCAGAATGACGTTTCTTTTCCGTTGTATCATTATTAAATTAGTTTGCCAAACTACAGTGGAAACACAAGTCAAGTCATCAACAGCCAGATGTTACTACTGGCGGAAATAACAAAGAAGAAGACAGGAAGTGGAGGACGATGGTGCTGTAGGTTTTTTAACGACTTATTGCGTGAATACATTTATTCAAATGTGATTTTAATCGCGTTTCTTATTTAATGGAAACGTCGCATTTGTGAAATTGTGTTTTCCCGACATTAGTGGAATAACAAACGTTTTGTGTGTTCTTGCAAAGGAAACACAGCAATACACACCATCTGAGGCTCTACATTTCAATTTTATCTGTTTATTATCCAGCAATTACAACACACATATGGATCCACTGCCTTTAATCTGTAATCAATCCAAATTTTAGAACATCAATTCACATTTTTATACTTGCTTAATGATTTTGCAGGTATTTATATTCAATTCACTATGTAATCTGATCATTTTCCATATTTTATTTGTGGTGGTTTGTACCTGGTGTAGGACCCACTGGCAAACAAGCAGAGATAGCAAGAAAATGATGATGAGGATTCTTTTAAAAAATAAGAAGAATTATAATAATAATTTAAAACTTTCTAAATAATTAGGAGAACATAGAACACAAGTAGACTGAGGAAAGAAAGAGAGAGAGGGAGTCACAAAGGGGCGAGGGAGAGTAGATAAACGGGGGAAACTGGGAGAACAAATCCAGACACAGAAAACTAAACATAAGAAATAAATAACATGATGCAACTAAAATAACTTTGAGTGCAACAAGGTTGATGTAATCAAAAATGAGAGTGACTAAGGCAAACACAGACAACAAACCCAAACTATGAACCCAAAACACCAGAGATCCTGACATTATTCTTAAATTTATATTTCTATTAATGATTCTTATACTGAACAATTAATTTGCTACTTACTTAACTTGTTGTTTGCTTTTCAAAGCCTTTATATTTGCTACTGAAATTAGGATGAATTCAATGCAGTGATAAAATGTAAGAAATTGTGTATTATGCTCATAAATTGTAGACATTAGGAGGTGTTACTAATGTCACTCAAGACTGGATTCAGTGAAGCATTTTTGGAATAAAAATAATAATAAACTCCCTGAAACCTTTGTGCTCCAACTCTCCCTAAAATATTCCTGTATTTCAGTGGGAGTTGTCTGGAAATTTGCTGAACAGTTTTCTTCAGATGTTACCTCAAAGCGACTGGAAGTTCCCAGCGCTCTGAGCTCGACAACTTCCTGTACGTTCCTGGTGGTCTAAGGGGGATATTGTTTCATGATCTCTCTCTGTTGTAGAGCTGCAGGTCTCCACAGGAGGGCGGAGCCTAACAGGTGTCCTCCCTCACACCTGCTCATCAGAGCTACCAAACACTCACTGCCAGAGTGTTTCCTCATGGTCAGCCCTCCGTAGCTCCAAGTGCTCTTCCTTATCTCTCCAAACTTCATCCAATCGTCTCTTTGTGCTCATCGTTGGAGGGTAAGTAATGTAGGTAACCCAGATCAACATGTTTCTGCTGATAAACTGTCTACAGGTTATGTAGGGTTCAATCATCATGAGAATTGTATTCTGTTGTTTAAAACTGTATGGTTTTATTTCAAGTGTTCCGAAATACTTTCACCAGAAACTAGACCAAAAAAAAATACTTGGCAAAATTTGGGGTTTTTTGCCGTTAAGTCGAGCCCCAGATTCCAGTCACACCTCCGTGATGTTCTCCACACATCAGTCAGTAAGCTCCTTCCTCCATCTCCTTCACTTGTTTAATTTCGTTGTTCCGCTCCGCTCACCTCTCGTTCTTCTCATCACATCGCCCCGTGCTTCCCGGTTTCCTGCTCCTCCAATCGGCACGCGTTCATTACTCAAATCACTGTGGAACAAACCTTCTAGTTCTGGTGCATGAGGGTCAGGAAATCACTGCAAACCATGACAGACAATGTCCGCATGTGCTTTAGAAATTAAAATCTCAGAGGTTTATATCAGTTGAGTGCAAAAGCCAAGTCCAAGAACGGCAAAGTAGCGCATAGGAGGAGATGCAAGTCGTTTAAAACTCCCACAAGAGAGTTTAGCATGTCTCCACTCTACTGGTGCTTCTAAAATCGTTTTATTGTGTAGAGAAAAAAAAATCATTTCATAAAAAAATACAATACTTTGCCTCTTTGTACACACACACACACACACCCACACAACGAACGGAGCTGACAGGACCTGAGCAGACTGCAACACTCAGAGGAAAAAGTGCTGAGTAATAGAGCAGCCCACCAGGCTGGTTAATACATCAACTCCAATCAAGTCGAAGTTCATTTTTCACTTTCTCATAAACTCTGAGCTACACTGAGGGTAAGACTTTCCAGAATGTGGCCTCTTTAAAGGATATCTGTGTACAGTTCTGGTCAGGGGTTTGCATGTCCTCGTCACTGACATGAATATGAGATTAATTTGGGGTTTTAAAAGATTTATTTGAACCGCTTCGTTTTCCAGCCAACATATATGAATTAAAAAAAATAAATAAAAAAAAAGAACAAGAATCGGGGGAGCAAATCTGAATTTATTGGGGATTTTTCTCTGTTACAGACAGGGTTATACGTCCAACCTCAAATATGTCTACACCTTCGTGTTTAAATGTTCTGCAAGTTGCAGGGAAACCAAATGCTTTTTACAGCCATCAACGAGGTTCTGGTGTAATCCTGGCTGAAGGTTTGACTATTTTTCTTATAAATGGTAGAGATCATTTAAATTTGTCGGCACAGCTTTTAATCACAGTCAGAACATTTCTAAGTCGATTAAGGTTGCTGCCACTTATGAAGCTTAATGTTAAACTGGCTTTGCCAAATCTACGTTTGCTGGATGTTTGGGGTTTTTTCTTTTTAAAAACTTCCAACAGAATCAAAGTTCCTACCATCAAGCTACTGACTTCAAGATAAAGTTTCTTTGTTCAGTAATGGCCATGAAACATGCCCCTAACATAATACTCCAACCAACATGCTTCACAGCTCTCACACTTCAGTTTTAAAAGCCTTACCTTGACTCCCCAAAACACACTTCCTGTCTTTCTTACCATGTTTCCAGGGAACATTTGGTTTGCCCATATGGACAGGTACAAATATGTCTGCATTTAGGCTTTTTCTCATGGGGGAACCTTCTCATATCCTGCTGATTGTTCACTGTGGACAGTGGCACTGGTAACCAGGATCTCATGGTTTACACTGGCCATAAATGTCAAAGCCAACATCCGTTCATCTAAGACTGACATTTTGAATTAGTCGGCTGAAACTTCCAAAAAATAAAAAAGTTATAGTATTAACTGTCTAGCATGGTGGTGGCTGCATCATGCTGTTGGCCTGTTTAGCAATCCAGAGGTGCTGGTGAATTTCACAAAGTGGATGGAATAATGAGGAAGAAAGACTATCGCCAAAGTCCTCAACTTAGATTTAAATTAACAGTTAGTTCACTAAAACCTGAGCATAACTGGGTCTCCAACAGAACTGTGGTCCCAAATAAACATCATGTGAGATAATATTAAGCTTCTGCTTATTATCAGCAATTATCTCAACTCAGTAAAATGTGTGAATTAAGCCTGAACCAATCAGCTTAGATGAGGTCTACCAAGAGTGGTCAGATTGAGCTAGAATTATACCAGGCGATGGATGGATGGATGGATGGATGGATGGATGGATGGATGGATGGATGGATGGATGGATGGATGGATGGATGGATGGATGGATGGATGGATGGATGGATGGATGGATGGGAGGTTGGTTGCTTTAGTTGTTTCTTGATTATTGTTTCTTGTTTGTTGGTTTGATTGGTTGGTTGGTTCATCAAAATGTTTTTTGAGCTGAGATGAGGCTGCTTTTAGACCATATCAAGTTAGATGTATTTCGCAAAACTGCAATAGAAACACTTTTTTTGCCTCACACGAGTCACATGGTCAACCGTTGGACGTTACTACTGGTGGATCATTAAAACAAACCAAATTGAGACAAACCAAACCAAACATTTGCAGAATATCAATAAAGACTTTTGCACATTTGTAACAGAAACGCAGCCACTGAATGATTTATCAGAAGAACAAAAGACATTGGAAATTAAATGGCTTCTGAATTGCTGCAGCTTTTGTTCCCAGAAACAATGTCCTGCTTTCTTTGAATTATCCACAGAACAACTTGTACTGAGACTGTCTCCTAAGAAGCAAGTAGTTCCAATAACAACGGTCCAGAGGGGAGGACTGTGGACTTCTCAGTAACTACAACCACCTTTCTAGAAATACATGCTCCTCTTTAGTTTTGCACGAGTCACGTTTTCAATTCGGGGCCCCTCGGTCGTGCCGGGGCTGGTGACAGAGAACTTTATCACACGCAACCGAAACAATCTGGATCACTAGCTGCCAGATTTTTGTTGGCTCACTCCGAGATGCAGACATCATAAAACCGTTTCCCCACGCAGGAGCCCGGCGATGCTGCTGTCTGGGTACATTCTGGTTTTGACAGCACCCTGCATGCTCCCCTTAGAGTTTACATATGGGGCGTAGTGGTGTGTAGTCTGCACCAGCTGTCATAAAACATTTCCAGCAGCGAAGGATGATAGGTATATATGTATATATATATATATATATGTATTTCAGGATGCCAGTAAACCTCAGTTTGACCTAAAGAAAGCATGCCAGACCCCGGGGATAAATCACAGAATCACCTAAAAATGCTCAAGCCTGCAAACTCCGACAGATGTGCACAAGAATGTAAGCATGGCGTGTGCGATTTAACCTCTCTCTAGCTCTCTGCGCACTCACAAACAATGTCAAACCACAACTGAGTCACTTTGGTTCCTGAGTGAAAAGTGGCTCCACACGGAGGCCGTCCTCTCCCGTTGGCCGGCAGCGCTGACAGCAGCACATTTGTTGTTCTTTCCCATCGCCTGATCACGCTCAGACTCCACGCCCGGCCCTGGGAACGTACAGCGAATAAGCTGTAGGCCATGCAAATGTCGTTATTCATCACCTGGTTCTAACATGGGGTCCAACTGATGGAGTTGTTCATCACAACAGTGGCGGAAACATGGAGTGATGTGAAAGCAGAAATGACCGTCTGACTCCAGAAGTCCAGATTCTAAAATTCGCGTCAGTCTGGGTCCGCATGCTGAGACACAGATGATTACGATCTGGATTCATGTTTGCCATGCTCACTGTATAAATACTGTCACCTTCAAGACTAATGGGTGTTTTTTTATATTTTTGGGGGGCAAAACAATCATGTCTTTCTTTCCAAAAAATATTTTAGGCAAAAAGAAAAAAATGGCTATTATTGTAGGAAGATAACAATATGTAAATCACTACTTGAAGTTGTAATCAGTTTTGTTTTCTAATCATTTAAGATTTTATCTATTGTTCATCCTTTTCTTTGCCCCCAGACTCACACACAAACACATTAACATGGCCGTCCTCTCCTCCTTCCCCCCCATCTGGCTTTAGTCAGCTGAATGTTGGTTGTTTTTCCATCTTCCAATCTCAAGGTTTTATGTATCAGGAAGTGATTAATATAATCTGATTCTCATAAGATCTTAAAATTGAGCAAAACCATGTCAGAAAGAGGAGCACACAACACATAGAAGTGTGTCATTTTTTTAATTTAGAGGAAGAAAAAGAAAAAGCTAAACCAAACGGTCACAGTAAACGGGGAGATTAGCACATGTCCAATAATTCATGAGAGTTTGGAGCCACCTCTAGCGCTTTGTTGTTCAAATTTAGAAGTTTATCAACGTCATTGTGGACAAATTTTCTTTTTTTCTTTTTTTTTTTACAAGATATTCACTTGACTTTATTCATCTCTGTTTTGAGTGCTGACATATTTTTCGTTGTTGGAATACAATGACAAATCAAATCCTTCAATCTTTTTTGAATGAGCTTTGCAAAACAGAATCTGACAGACCCATCACACCATTTCAACCAGGTTGGGGTCTGAGCTTTGACTGGGCCGTTGTGATGACTTCATTTGTTTATTTTCTGAGACTTTCTGTGGTATAAACTATAAATCTAGTTGTTCTGACTGGTTTGTTGGAAAGTTTTAGTAAACAAACAGCATCGTGACGACATGTTAGGGAGTCTTACAACTATAACCCAAGTCTCAAGAAGCACTGTTGGGTCAATAATCTGAAAAATCATCTGGAAAAATTTTCACAAAAAAAACCATCAAGATCTGAACTGAAAGGTTGGACAAGGAGAGCGTCGATCTGAGAATCATAATGGAATGATTTAAAACAAAACGTATTCATGTGTTAGAATGGCCCAGTCAAAGTCCAGATCTAAACCCAATGGAGAATCTGTGGCAAAATCGGAAAACTGCTGTCCACAAACGCTCTCCCTCTAACCTGACTGAGCTTGAATGGGCAAACGTTTCCAGATGCACAAAGCTGCTAGAGACAAACCCTAAAGACTAGCAGCTGGAATAGCAGCTAAAGGTATTGACTCAGAGTGGAGCTGAATACTTTTACACACCAAACTTTTCCATCTGTTTGTAAAAACAATGTTTTGAATCATGTCTACCAGTTTTGCGTTGGTCGTTCACATGAAAATCCAGAAAAATATATTTATACTAGTGACAAAATATGGAAAAGTTCCAGGGGTGTGAATAATTTTGCAAGTCTTCTGCATTCAAAGATAAACTAAATGAATTGTTTTTAAACCAAATATCAAATGACCACTAAAATCAATGTAGTGTATTAATTACGTTCCTAACATATTTTCTACATGTAGAAGATTATAACATGAAAATACTGTAGAGTTACCAGACATACTCAGACGTCCAGGTGAGTAGCAGTATGTTCTAAGTGTTGACCTTTGCACTGAGTGTGTGGTTGTCTTTGTGGTGGACTGCTAACATTCAGTCAACACCTCTGTTGTGTTGACTGCAGCCTCCATGTGACCTTAACAGGATCAGGGAGGAGCAGAAAACTAATGAATTGAAGGAAAAGTTGAAGTATCTATCTCAACTTTTCTCTTTTGCTGAGACAGGGCTGGGTTGGGTTTAAGGTTGTGGCTCCCCATCTGTAACAGTTTCCTGTGTGGTCCACAGACCTGTCATGTAACACGGCCCTTCATCTCATCCAGAACAGACACACACATACACACACACACACAGAAAAAAAGACAAGGTCAGATCACAGATATTAGGCTCTAATGATGATTTATGAGCTAATACGTAACTCTGTGACATCTCTGAAAACGCAGCGCGGTAAGCTAATATGTTCTCGTTTGTTTTGACTGAATCACTTGGCTCGCAGACGCATCCAAGTCCAGGACTCTGTTCTGCGGTTGAACCACTTTTCACTTGCGCTACAAATTGATAGGATGTAAAATGTGACCAAGAGAAACAATATAAAGACCTTTGCTCTGACTTCAAATGAAATGAAAAATGTCTAAACATCCCTTAGGACATATTGCAGATCCTGAGTGCTGTGGGGCCGATCACTGGGGATCGGGGTTTGTCAACCGGTGTTTATTCATTTGTCGGGGTCCTGACCTCACCGCTAACGAGAATAACTGCATGTTTACTGTGGCAGATTCTGAACCTGCTCCTCCTTGTCCAGGAAAGTTACAGTTCTTTGCAGAAGTATTCACTTCACATGGAGGGAAAATATAAAAAATCTTTCACTCTGAACATTTTAACAGATGTGGAAAGTCTGATATGCATTTGTGAGTCAATACTTTGTAGGAACACATTTCACAGCAGTTGCAGTTTCAAGTCCTTTTGGGGGTGTGCCTCTACCTCAGTGGGCTTTGACTGGGCCATTCAAACACATTAACATTCTCCGTCCCTAAACTTTTCTATTTGTTTAGAGTCATTTTAGCTACATCCATCTTCCCATTAGCTCCAACCAGTTAAGGTAAAGCATCTCCACAGCATGTTGCCACTACCATGTTTCACCATAGGAATGGTGAGTTCAGGCTGGTATGCTGTCACTTTTCCATCACACGTAGACTTTTGCTAAGTGGGGAAAAATATAGCATTTTAGTATCTTTAAAACCGAGGTATGTAACTTTTATTTTAAAAAAATTGTGACTTGCTTTTTTGTTAAAACTTTAATGATGTTGTGACAGCATAGTACGAGACACTATGCCTTCTCCCAGTGTTAACAAAAAACAACCAATCAGAGTCAGGAAGCGGGTCTAAGCACTATCAATCATGCTGGTGTACGTGCTGGTCATTCACCTCCCCCTTTCTTCCTGCCAAGCTACAGCCGGTTCTCTGCAGAGGCTGCTATGAATGCTAACACTTGTTAGCATAGCCACCTATATACTAACTAAACATTTGTACTGGGAAACTGAGTTGTTTCTCCATCAATAGCACATTTTATAGCGTGTACACGAGCATGATTGATAGCAGGATAACCTTCTTCCTGCCTCTGATTGGTTCTTTTTGACTGAGAGCGGTGACAGTGGTGTGTTATGAGACAGATTATTTGTCTCATAACACTGTCATGACATGGTGCCAGTTTAAAAAAAATAAAAAAAGTTAAAATATGTAACTGTTATCGAAGTCAGATATCCCAGCTTAAAAGCCGAAGCGTCTTCTTCCACATGTTTGCTGTGTCTCCTAAATGATCCAACTGCAAACAAAATTTCCCACTGCTTTCTTAAAGCAATGACCGCTAACTTTATCATCCTGCCGACAGATTCTACCTCCTGAGCTGTGACTCTCTACAGCTCCTCCAGAGTTAACATGGGCCTCTTGTGTTAAATAATGCTCCCCTTGACTGATTTGTTGATGGCAACTTTTTAATTGTACATTCATCCATTGTTTAGTTGATGGACTCAACACAGATCTATTCTGGGATGTTGTTTTAGAGCCCAGCTCTCCTTTCAACTTCTCCAGAACTTTCTCCCTGACTGTCTGCTCTGTTCCTCTGTCTTTATGATGCAGTTTGTTCTCCCACCTGAAGAACATTTCTAAGACTAAAGGACTAATGGGCCAGCAAAACCTACAGCACACGTGTCAAACTCAAGGGCTGTGGGACAAATCGGGCCGGCCACGGCTTTTTATGTGGCCTAAACACTGAGTGTGTGCAAATATCATGTTATCAATCAAATCAGTGCAGTTTTTATCTGTTTCCTGTCTAATTCTATCAGTCCTTCCACTTTCTTGAGGATTATCATGGAAATTCAAGCACAATCAACAAATTGTGCTAACAACTGGGAGTTTATTGCCAATTTGTCCTCAAAAATCATCAAAAACCAAGCAGCTGTCTCAGGCTCAACTGATGTCAGATTATGGTCTATGATCTACACAGCGAGTAATAAGAAGTTGGATTTACACTCATAAATGAGCACAAAAATTGAAAATATTTCCAAACACTTAGATTTTTATGGCAAAAAAAAAAGGAATCACAAAATTTTGAAGGAAATTTGTCCTTCAAAAAGATGTCCAAAGATTATTGGACATCTTTTCAGTCCCTCCAGGATTTTGGAGATGTCCAATAATCTTTTCTGTCCCTCAATATCAAGAATTCATTGATATTTTAACAGTTTGTGAACTGGTTTTATCAATACATTCTGCCACAACCGGCCCTTTAAGAGCATTCGTGACCTTGATTTGGCACAAAACGAAAATGAGTTTGTCCTCTCTGATTTCTCTTTTCTCTTAGGGTTAGGGTGCATTTCTCTTTGGCCGCATTGATCGCTGCAGCACTGTCTTCAGCTGCAGCACTGTCTTCAGCTGCAGCACTGTCTTCAGCTGTAGCACTGTCTTCAGCTGCAGCACTGTCTTCAGCTGTAGCACTGTCTTCAGCTGCAGCACTGTCTTCAGCTGCAGCAATGCCTTCAGCTGTAGCACTGCCTTCAGCTGCAGCACTGTCTTCAGCTGCAGCAATAGCTTCAGCTGCAGCAATGCCTTCAGCTGTAGCACTGCCTTCAGCTGCAGCACTGTCTTCAGCTGTAACACTGCCTTCAGCTGCAGCACAGTCTTCAGCTGCAGCACTGTCTTCAGCTGTAGCACTGCCTTCAGCTGCAGCACTGTCTTCAGCTGCAGCACTGTCTTCAGCTGCAGCACTGTCTTCTGTCTTCAGCTGCAGCTGATCCAGAGTGCTGCTGCTCCTGCTGTGTTGATCTGTCACTTTAAATCCTAATAAAATACTTTGGGGTTTGTGGTTGCGATGTTACAAACCGTAATAAAGTTCAAGAGAGATAAATACCGCTGCTAAGCAGAGGGGTAGCTAAGCGGTTTGACTCTAATGTGACAGGCTGCTGGCTCCAAACACTTAACATTCAGCAGCAACTATTTTCTTCTTTCTTTTCTTTTTTTTTTTTTTTTAGTACAGAACACAAAGAAAGGTCAAAAATGTTCTGCTGATATCAGAGAAACACGTGTAGCAGCAGTTTACTCCTCATGTAAAAAGCCAATATAACATCTCTCCAAGTTTTTCAAGTGTCAACATTGCGACCAGAGGCCATGTCATCATCGACTGCTTCGAAGTTTCCTCCGCCCACAGACTGGTTTGCCCGGTGCCCCGTTTCTATTTTATTGCTTACACTCGAGCACAAACACACACACGCTCACTCACACACACACACACACGCATGTGGTGGGATGAAAATGACTAAAACCCACTAATCATTTCAGGGCCACACTGTCAATTCCCACTCCTCTCTGGGCCGAGGAATACGCGAAAAGAAAGAAAGAGGGATCGGTCCGTTTTGCTTCACTGCGTCGTCGCTTTGTGTTCAACCCGTTGACAGGGCGGCCCGGTCGGGGTTGCCTACCTGTAGGCGACGCTTTGGAAACAAAAAGACACGTGACGCAGGGAGACAAATGGTTAGCGAGTTGACAGCCGACCTACAGAGCAGCGCGGCGGTGCAGTGGAGCGTACAGCATGTGGTCCAGTGGGAGTCAAATGGGAGGATAATTAGAGGCCCGTTTCAAGTGGAGCAGACCTTACAGTAACAAGGCTGTGATGGTGACAGATTGATGGTGTGTAATAGAAGGTTAGGACAACAGTGGAGGTCCCAGGTCATGAATGGACTTTTTTTTTTTTCAACCTTATTGAGCTGCAGCGGCTGATGCACGGGAGCTTTCTGCGAGTCTGGGAAAGAACTCTGGGAAAATCCCACGGGGTTGCGATGCGTGTGTGAAACACGCAGCCGGGTTTCGCGCCGATGAGTTTTACTCAAATTATGTCATGCAGCTAGAAGGTGTGAGCCCAAAGTTCCCAGTCATCGTCTACAGGAATGTCGTCTGATTTGGAGCTTCGGTGATCTTCTATTCAGGGTGATTAAAATTCGCCACAACTACTATTCATTTGGTATTATGTACTTTCAAGCCATGCAGTGACATTTTGTAGCACAATCATGTAATTTAGCTTCAGTTGTTATTAAAATGCTCTATGTATCAAACGTGACTTAAATTAAATTTGACGCCTTGAATTTGGGCCTCTGTCTCTGTCCCATTAACTGACCTCATTGTAGGAGCTGCGTCTCAGTGAAACGCTGTAAAAACGTTAAAGGGTTAACAGAGTTGTGATAACTTGCTGCAGGTAGAAAGAGCAGGAGTTTTTAAAGAGACAGAGGCCCAATTTCATGACGTTAAATTTGAATGTCAAGTACCTTTTAAGTCATATTTTACATAAATGCCATTTTAATAACTGAAGGGAACATAGTGAACTTTACTGTGCATACTGGCATTATGTGCCTGGAAAAAACATAACACTGCCCCTTTTAGACTGTCATAACGCTCTTGTACAGAAGCAACGATAACATTTCCAAACATGAGAATATGCTGAACTAAAATGATTTGCGAGAACGAGGCAGTCCAGAAAGGTTTGGCTACTGGAGCGATTTACAGTACAACGAACCCAAAAACACGGGTCAGCTCCTTTCCCCGAAAACATTCCCCGAAACAAACTCGACGTCTTAATATAGCCGTTCCCTCCGGAGCCGGCCCTGACCCAAGCTTGACCATGTCCTGACCAAGCTGTGGTCGCTCCGCTGTCTCTCTAGGATCCACACTCGCAGCTCTAGGCAGCACTTTGGCCCGCTGGACCCACTCCATCCAGTCGGGAGACTGCCGAACCAACACACAAAGCTGGAGCAACAGGCATGTGCAGAGACGGCCACATGGCCGTCCACCATAATGCTTTCTCAGCCCACTGTAGCCAGCGACGTTTGCGCAACTCCGAGCAATTATGGTCTTCCTACCGAAACAGGTCTCCCAAGACTTCTGCTGTCCAACTGCTCCGCACAAAGAGCTTTATTTTACTGCACCCAGCTCACACAATCAATCACAGAGGCTACAGCATAATTGGGATGTATATTTTCTTGTGGTCTTGTCCTTACCACGCAAGATCGGCTGCATTATGCAAATATTTTCTGCTGAGAATTTTGATGAGTTTTGAAACCGTGTTGACTCCCTTTTTGTCCCTTTGTTGTGTTTATGTTGTGGTTATTGTCTTTCTAAATCAGATATTTAGGGAAACACATTGTTGTTTCAGGGCAGGAATCTGTCTGAATGTGCATGGGAGGCCCGAGGAGTGGAGGGGGATCCTTGAGCACTTTTTCTCTGTGAAAGTTGGAAACATTTTCTGCATTGTTTTACGTTCCTCTCTAGGGGCAAGCTTTGCAATTTCAAGAGTCGTGCCCAAGAAAAAAAAATAGTCTCTGGAAGGCTTTTTCTGGGTTTGAACGTCTCACCTAGTCAGTTTTGAGGAGCATTTTTGTTGCTCAGAAAGAGGTTTCACCAAAACTGCACATTTTCTGCAGTTTTTATTTTTTGGGTCCATTTGTGGATCCAGTTAGCTGCACACACCCAACATTTTACAGGTCTTGCATGAGTTTGCCCGCAAGGTTTTTAAAACACAGTTATCCTGGATCCTGACCAAATGTATGTAAACTTTTGAGTTGGAGGAAAGTTATGAATAATTTCTAAATACCGCCCTTTAACTTCTTAACCCCGCTCTTCATATTTTGGGAGGTTTTGTATCTTGAGAATCTAATCTGCTCCAGCTCAACCCAACCGTTGTTCTCACACTTTATCTTTGTCATTCCAGTCATATTTTCCTGTTAGCCCTTAAGGCACCACTGAAAATGAAACCACCTCATTAATCCACAACCAGTTGATGATATAAAATATAGCTAGATTGCAACTGATAACACTGTGAAGTCAACCACCAGGCACATTATGAATTTGTTTATGGCATTATTGCTAATCAGACTGTGGTTTACAGGATCATCAGCGTAACCTCTAAGCCACGTACAAAACATTTAGTTTCTGTTGGGATTTAATTAAACATCAGTGAACCAACACCACGCCCTGGAAAAGGTGACAGATGGCGCTACTCTTATTTTTGGATGGCTCAATATCCCTCTTTTTGTTCGCATGCGGGGTTGTTTGTGTCTGGATGTCTGCAGGAGACACAAAAGCAGGAGACTAATAAGTTCAGAAGTAAAATCCATACCACAGCCAAACCCTCCAACAAGCACAACTAGGCCGAATGAGCCAGTGTTTCCTGGCCTCCTGCTCCTTCGTAAGGAACACTTCCCAGAAAAATGTCCGCTCTCTGTCTGTTTGAGGCTCAGTTCAAATGAAATGTCTCGTCCTCCTCCAGCTCTGAGGAAGAGCAGAAATGGGAGGACCAGTCCAACTAATCCCATGTGCAACTGGCGAAGTCATGAAGAGAGATCAAACGGTACGTAGCGTATCCATAAGGGCCACATATTTTCTCAGCAGTATTGTGTCAACCACTTGTGCAAGACTCATCAGTGCCACAGTTGATTAAGAGCTTTGGATTTGCCAGTGGGATTGCTGGGTGATTTAAATGTGTCAGCTCAGCATTACCAGTAAGGGAAGAAACAGAGATTCAGTTCTTAGAGAGTAGAATTAGCGGATAGAGCTTTCTGGAAAGTCAGATATGACACATCTTTACCACATTATGTCAGCCAATATTGCAGACAAGATATTTTTCGTCTGCCTACGTAAACTCCCAGAGAGTATTTTCTTTAAATGTCAAAACCACAGTCAATGTATTTATGTCTAGACTAAAATTAGAGTAAAATTGAACTTTTGGTTGATGAGCAGTTCAAGCTTTAGACATCTGATAGATCGCTGCTTCTTTATATACTTAAGAACAAGTATATAAAGCCAAAGGAAAAACTTTTTTGGAAAACTGCATTATAAGTCTATGCTCTTGTGACGGCATTCTCATAAGACAGGAAAAAGCCTCTGGTGCGAGCAACAATTACCGACGCTCATTAAACGGTAAGTGAATGGTTTATTTGGAACAAGATAATTAACAGTGGGGGAGATCTGCTGCTGCTGCTGCTGTTGATGTTGCTGCTGGGAAAGGAAGGTTTAATCCAGGTCTAGAGTGGTGAGTGATCACTGAGTGCGTGGAAAGAGGTTCCGCAGCATCCGGTGCAGATCCACCAGGTTCAGAAACATCTTTTTCCCACTTGCCATCAGACTGCTGAACTCTTAACTGGACTGCACTTGAAAACTGGTCTCCACTTCATGTACATAGCTAAATAACTTCTATTTTACTGTCATTCCTGCACTTTATATTTAATATTTACATTTATATTTTATATTGTATTTTATTTATTCTGGAATAACCTCATTGGAACCTCAAAACATTGTCCTGAGCCGTATGCAACGAAATTTCGTTATGTAGACACCCCTGTGCACACAAAATGATAATAAAGTCTGTTTAAGTCTAAGTCTAAGAAAACCCAGGAGGGAAGGTAAGTGTTTCCAAGAGTTTGGAGGATGCAGGTAAGCAGTGGAGGACTGACAGGTAGGCTGGAGGGTTTGGTGCCGAGAGGCGCTACATGGAACAGTGAAGGCAACGTAGCAGTTGGGTCCAAGGAGCCAGGAGCCGATCTTTGACGGAGGATGGAACTACAAGAAAGCACAAAGGACATCGAACGTAAGTCCAAATAAAATCCGGTTTTCTTTAGTGGTGGGTGACAGCGAGGCCAGTTTACCACGAGCAGTGAGTTAGCCATCTGCCTCAGGAATCCTCCTCCTCCAGATGCTGCTCTCTGATTAGCACCAATCGGAGGCTTCGCCCGCTGGTCACACCCTACAGAGGAGGAAGGCAAGAGATACACACATACACGCACACACACACCCCATCCAGGTCACAACCCTCTGAATACGACCAGCATGTTGTTGGTACACACACGTATTGAAGGTGATCTGCGATGGCTTTTAATGGAGTCAATCACAGAGGAGCTGCTGCCGTATGACAGCAAAGTTCCGTCTATCATTACAGACTGAACAGCTCCAGTGATTAGTCTGAGTCTGCTCACTCACTTTCTCCTGACTGGTCATTTCCTGTTCCTGTTCACGCCCGCTGTCCCTCATCAGCATCTGTTCGTGCTCAGTGCCTTTCACCTGTCATGGTGGTCAGACTCACTATGAGATCATCTGCTGTTCTCAGTCACAGCTCTCAAAGCTTCCATTTCATGATCTTTGACTACTTCCTGTCGTCTTCTTAGTGGTTTGCACCAATGGCAACAGCGGGTTGTTGATCATGTGACTAGTGTAAAGTGAAAAGTGTTTCCGTTGCAGTTTTGTGACATAAACCAATTTTGATTTGGCCAAAGGAGCAAAGCTTTTTAGCAAAAACAAGATTTTTCGAAACTGGTGTGTTTCCATTGTGCAAAGTCATTTTTGAAATGTCGCATTGCGCGATCATGTGGGCAATGGAAATGCATCACCCTTATGTTCTTAAATCATTCAGTTTCCCTTCCTAACTCCCCGCTCTCACGTCCAGAACACTGCCGGTCTCAGAGACTCAGTTTTTTCTTGCACATTCTTTTATTTTACAAATAAAACCTTTTGCATTTGCAATTGGTGTCTTGCTATTGATTCTACATGTGGGTTGGAAAACTGCTTGGAATTAGAACAGAAATTACCTCTATTTCTGGGTTGGTAGAATAAATTATGATTAAATTTGAAACATCCATCCATCCATTTCCTTACACTCTGGTCCCTTAGTGGGGTCAGGAGGTGCTGGTGCCTATCTCCAGCTAACGTTCCTGGCGAGAGGCAACTTTGAAATAATGTATTGTTATTTTTCTTTAACAAGTATAAATTTATTGTTATCCCACGTTATGTACAGGAACACATTGTCCTGAGTGCAGTGTCTTCTCAGGACAATTCTTTTCATATTTTCTGTCTCTTGGTCTCTCTCTGCAGTTAGACTCCAACAGAACAAATCTGACTCACTAGTTTTGTCATTTCCTATTTCATCTTATGACTTCGGCCCAACACAGAGTTCAAGCTAAATCATCCCCTTTAACATTACTGGTGAGTTTATTTTCAAAACATAATTAACCATCTTTGACTTCCCGATTAGTGAATAACTTTCAGAGTGGTGTTTTACGTCTCCGTTTCTCCATTCTTGCTCCCAGCAATTACGCAGAGCATCAGTGGCGGTGACAGCAGACTGAGAGATTTGAGTCAGTCGGTTCCAAACTCTGGGTCGTGTTGCGTTTTTGTCTGCTGACGCAACAGGCAGTAAAAGTTTTAGCAGTTTTGAAATCTGTCCATCTCGATGTGAAAATTACTTTCACAAAGCTGCGGCGCAGGATACCAAAACCACATCGGTCGTTTGAGTTTTCTCTGATGACAAAACTGTAGAGGAGGCATAAAATGAAAATCACGGCATTAACGATGATGGACAGCTTATGTTTTTCTTCAGACGCTCACTCTCAATGGTTTTCTTCACTACAGTGTTTCTTCCCCCTCCACGTCAGTGTTGGCACCAACGTGTTTGGCCTGGAAAGCTGAGTGAGATTTGCGACCTGGAGCGGATCTCCCAAGGGGTTTTGTTTTAGGGCGAGCCATGCTGTTTCTAAAATTAAACACAGAGTAAAGAAACCTCAACCTTCCTGGGTCGCAGAGACGTGTTCAGCATAAAAACCTTAAACTGGCTTTGATTCAGGAATTCAAAAAATCCTATTTAATTCAGTTAAGCTCAATTCAGTTCTCATCGCGCCACAAAAACAAAACAAAAAAAAAAAAAAAAAAAAACAATCCTACCAAAGTCAAAACAAGTCTAATTCAGATTTACGTCAGTTTATTTCTGTTGCAGGAGGGGGAAAAAACTCTGCGACAGACTGGCGACCTGTCCAGGGTGAACCCCGCCTCTCGCCCGGGATGCAGCTGGAGATCGGCACCAGCAACCCTCCCGACCCCATTAGGGGTGAAGGGTGTACAGAGAATGGGTGGATGGATGGTAACTCTGGGTTTTGGTAATAGAAATATTTTTTTTTTTTCAGTTTCTGGCTGCCCAGTAACAGAGCTGATTTGCTTTGAATGCTTCTGATATTAATGGATGTCACAATCAAAAGTGTAACATTTTGACTAAAAACAGAGAAGAAGCACTTCCAATACTCACTTAAATTGGAAACATTTGTGAATTACAAACGTTTCTAATGTGACCAGAGTCACTCCATGCATGACAAATCAGATTCTGTGCTGTAAGTTTGCATATCATGCAATTACGTCTTGTTATCTTGTGGGAATGTGAAACAGTATTATTTCAACCAATATGACCAGAAAGGCTTAGTAATTTTTTTCATATATATATATATATATATAATTTTTTTTATTGCTTTGCAAGTTAGTTTTATTTCATGATTTTCGAATTAAACAATCAGATCTTGCCAATGAGTCCACGTTGGATAAAATGCATTTTGTCATTTTCAATGCATGAAAGTTCAGAACAGCTGCATGTTCTTCAAGAAACAAAAAAAACCCCGTTGTGAAACTTTTATCTTACTCTGAGTCAGAACCCTATTCGGGGTCACGCCTGACACAGGAAGGAGGAGAGGAAATGCCGGGACACTACTCAGGTATTTGTGGGTGGTTTCAGCCTCGTAACCTTTCTAGGCAAAAAAGTGGCACATAAGTTTCACTTTCAAACTGTGTGTTTTTTTTTTTTTTTATCTATCTCAGAGAGATTGCTATCGCCGCACTGTAACCCACAGATATACAAGATGCCAGCAGCGCTGGAGCGCTACGATGTTCTTACAATCCTCTGTATCTACCGAGTACCTTGATCTTTCCGCTGCATTTGTCACGACGGCGTTTCACAACCGAGACAAACAGCCGGCGTGAAAACCGAGCGAGGGTCTGCTCACCTTGGAGAGCGTGACGTCTGCGGCTGCATTCCAACGCAGGATCCGCATTCTTGGGCGAAGAGGAACAACAGGCCTGATGGCGGTTTGATTTAACACAGCCTTTCACTTGACTCTGTGGTGAATAATAAAACTAATGTGCTCTGCTCTGTGGGAAATATCAAGCCCACAAACGATGTTCAATAAACATTCAGCCAGTCTGGACCGACGCCTGGTAAGCATCAACATACCTCAATGAAAAGGGATTGGCAAAGGCAAAGTGACACATACACACATACACACCATCAACAGGGACATCTGAACGCCCCCCCGTCTAGCAGCTTTAACCTGGGCTTTATTTGAACCATTTTAGATTAAAATAAATCTGCCTGAGGTCAACATTAGCGATTAGGAGGAGTTCAAGTCGCCGGATCGAGCCAGCTGAGGATTCCCTTGAAGTCTAGGATGCGTGGAAAAAGGGTGTGCGCCGCTTTGAGTATGATTCTTGGTGTGTGTGAGTATGGGTCTGTGTGTTGGCTGGAGCAAGTAGAGTGACTCTGAAACCAAAGAGAGCCCTGCCCACTCCCACAGTGGAAAGAATGATGTGTTATTCTGTAAATGACACTACTGACCAAGCAGATGCTTGCCTGAGGTGAGATGCTGGCCATCGTGTGTGTGACTCACTTAGAACGCAGCAGTTAGCCATCACAATATTTTCTTAATTCTTCATCTACTGGTAAATAGGTTAGGGGTAGGATGTGTGTGTAGGTGTGTGTGTGTGTGTGTGTGTGTGTGGGCGTGTGTGTGTGTGTGTTTGTGTGTGTGTGTTGATGAACTGGGGCTCCCTGCAGGTTGTGCTGATTACCACGGAGGTGGCCACCTGTGGAGTGTTTGCTCCTAACTGCATCTGCCTTGTCTTGTGGTTCCTGTGTGTGTGTGTGTGTGTGTGTGTGTGTGTGTGTGCAGCACAGGGGCCGGCCTCTTCGTTATACTCATTCCGCATGCTTTCTAATCACACAGACCACAGAGGAAGTTGTTTACGACGTGCAGTTGCGCGTCCGTGTGAGGGGCCAGCGGGTCCGTATCGTGAGACTGCAGGTGCGCATGAGTGCCATGTTGGGCTTTATGAGCATGTAAGTGAGTAAGTATAGAGTGTGAGAGTGCCTGTTTGAATGTTTTGCGTGAGAGCCTTCCTCTCTTCATGTGGTCAATGAATCCTGCTACAGTAAGCATAATTGTGTTTACAGTAAAGCTACTGCCTACTTCTTGACTGGCTGCGGAACAAACACTTACTGGATCAGGATCAAACTTCATGCCAAATGCCAAAGTGTGGGATTTAAGTGCAGCGCAATTTCAGGTGGCAAAGCAGCTCAAGGGGCCGCTCTGACCTCCATCCTCCTCAGACCTTCCGTTTCTAGAAAAGGGCTTAACCATCTCCAATGCTGACATCTTTTTCCTAGAGTCCAGGAAATGTCCAGCCTCATGTCCAAAGGCGTTTTGGCTTTGCGTAGACTCCAAGAGGTCAGTTTCAGAGATGTAAAAGCAGCCTCTAGATTCCCTGTGAAACAGATACAATAGTCTTTGCTCCCTGGTTGTTGTACCAACCTTCTAACTAATGTTTGTCTTAAATAGATCCTGTGGAATAAATTGATAAACTGAAAGCAACCAATTGAATTTCAACAAAGACGAGTCAAGCCTCAAGTGAAGGAGTTTTAAGTAGATTGGGCCGACGTCGGCGGAGATCAGGAAGCTCAGAGAGCAAATAATGAGGTCATTAACAGGACTCTGGGAAACATGAGTTCACTGAGGAGTTGATTCAGTTATTTGACTGAAATATGTTGGACAGGGAGATGTTGAAGAGCTGCAGGACATCGGCCCTCAATGACTGAAACCTGAACTTGACTGACTTGGTAGCAGGGCTTGGTTAGACTGTTACTATTATGATTCAACGTAACACTGGGTGGGCAATACGGACTTAAGGCTTTATCGATATTTTGTGGTACGGTTCTGATAATAATAAAAGTAATGATAAGTATTTATTACTTATTAATAGGTAAAACTAGGTATGACTGCGACTTTATGGTACACCAATCATAGCTCCACAAACATAAAAACTGTTTGTAACATAAAAAATATTTGTAATGTGCTTTTCTAGGACACCGGTCATGTAAAACAGTCTGATTTATATCACTAAACTGCTCACAGAAACTGCATTTAATCATATTTTCAAATGTAATAATATTTATAGATATTAAAACTGTGGAATTTCAGTGCCCAAAAATAGTTTTGGGGGGGTTTAAACATCATTAATTGGAAGGAATTGTGACAACAATAAATCAAATTCTTCTCATGATAAAGAATTTATCACAATAAATTATAAGTGATACGATAAATGTCCACAAGACCAGAGATGAAAATCTATGCAAATCGATTGGCTGAGTGCTGAAAGCGGCAGAGCCACAGCAGAGCCGTCGGTGATTCGGCTCCTGCTGAAGAGTTCAACACTGATTGGAATTGATAGACGACCTCAAACCACACTGACTGCTGAAACTGACTGTTTTGTGTTTTGCGACTTCAGTTATGGTCTTCCAGCAGATCTGGTGAGCTAGATTCCTGTTTGTTACATTCTGATCTTAACTTTGAAGTCATTCCTCTGAATAATGACTTTTAAAAAAAAAAAAAACATTATCGTAAATCTATGAGTATAACATATTTCCCCCACGTTCCTATTTATCTTTAACTGGTTATGAGTCGCGGTGGTGTCGGTGAGTTCATCACTGTGGCAGAGTAATTCTAACCAGCTGTACGTTTGCGTGTGTGTGTGTGTGTGTGTTAAATATGCCCATGCCAGCCTTTATATGTATGTATTTCTCAGTATTTGTGTGTTGGACTAGCCTTAGCCTCACTCCACTCCCACACACACACACACACACACCCACGCCGACAGGCCAGTTGTTGATTCCTGGTTTCCTCTCCAGTCTGCTTCCGGTGCCGTGGTTTACTGCAGACAAACTGATGGATTGCTGCGGGGAAACGGCTGCACATGACATGTTTGTTTCCAATCAGAGCCAGGATTAACTCCGAATAAACAGGCTCTTCTTTCTCAGGTGATGCGGCTCCCGACAACACAGTCGCGTGGATGCGGTCGGGGCCTGCCGGTTAACCCAGGAATAAGATCTCGATCGCATCCCGAGGTCAGCTGGATTCTGGTAAAGAGGATGTTTGGCAGAGGAGCTGGCTCTCGTGTCAATAACTCTGTGGGTGGAAGCCTTTTTACTAGCTCTCCTTGCATTGTGTACGCTTGAGTACATGCGTGCACACTGGTTTTTTCTTTTCTTCTTTTGAGTCCGAGCGGCTTCGACTGGGAAAAGCCAAGAAGCATTCGTCGATCTGCTCAACTTCACTGACGCTTAAGTCATATAAAGTCAAGCGTGGAGCAAAGAGCAGAAAACAATGACGGAATTCCTTTTTGATTAAGAAGGAATTTGAAAGCAACACGAAACAAAGTAGTATGGATTTGAATGGTGGGGGTTGACGAAGTGTTGCCAACTCAGAAACAAAAATGTCTTTATTCTCTCGGCTCAAGAGACCACTACATACTGTTCCTGGCCGCCGCAGCCAATCACCTGAAATCAACAACAGACTTGTCATAAACCTTAATAGCGTCTCGTGGGTGTACATGTGTGTGATCCAACCAGATAACTTCAGTGAAAAAGAGAAAAATACATGTGGTGATTCAACGACAGTCTCTTTGGATTGTGTGTTCTTTTCTTCCCAACAATGCGGTGTTCCATTGTTTGTTCGGCGCTGAAGGGACCCGTCGCTCTCTGTGCTGCACAGAACCGTCGCTCTGAAGCCAAGTGTTTTCTCTCCTCACAGGAAGTTAATGGGGTCACCGGCTGCTAATGAGGTCTCCCACAAACAAACATCTGTGCAGCTTTGTTGACATCATCGTGGAAACAATTGTTTCTGCGAGATCATCTAGGAAAAAGCCTGAACACACGATTTCAGACCAAAAGGAAAGACCTTTCTCTGCTGGGTTTCCCGTCTTTGATCACACTGATAAAAAGTTCAACATATCTTACTATCTTTGTTTTTTTAGTAAATGATATTTTTCTTTAGGGTTCATTATTGTGAGATTGTCACACTTGGTTATTATTGTCATTGGGGTTTTCTTTATGTTTCTTGTGTTTTGATTTTTGATTTATCGTTTGAAACTCATGTTAGTTTTTTTTCTTTTTGGTGTGTAGATCCTTCTGTGTCTCAGTTCAGCTCCCTTTGTTTTAATTAGACTCAGTTTCTCTGTTCCAATATGCACACAGCTGTTTCACATTCCCTCTGATTAGCTCAGCTGGTTCTGAGACATTCTCTTCTCCTGTCTCACTATTTAAGTTCCTGGGTCCACGAGACAGTAACGTTTTAATTTACAACCGTTGAAACAACGTTGAAAGTGGGTATTAAAAACTGATATTAGACAATTCATTTCTTTTCAGAGTGAATTCTCTCACTCTCATGCCGTAGATTAGTTCTGGAGTGTTGGTCTTGGTCGGTCTTGGTTGGACCCGATGGGCCGACATTAGCTGCGTTTCTATTACAAATGTGTGCAAAACTTTCCACTACTGTCGAAAGAACAATTTTACAATTGCGGTGTTTTCATTAAATAAGAAACGCAATTAATTAAAACCACGCATGAGTAAACTTGTTCACAAAATAAGTCATTTAAAAAACAACCTCCTACCACTTCCTGTCGTCTTGTTCTTTGTGGTTTTCGGTTTGGTTGTTAATCATGTGACTCGCGCGTTGCAAAAAAAGTATTTCCATTAGTTTTTTTGCGAAGCAGACCAATTTAAAAAGTCAAAAAAATTTAAAATTGGAGTGTTTTCTTTAAGCAAATTAATTTTGGAAATGTCTAATTGTACAATTACACGTTCAACAGAATCGCAGCTACAACGAGCCAGGCCAGCTGACAGCTATGTCTGGGATCACATCATCTTAGATGAGGCATTTTGTAACTAATAAATAATGAATCATGTCTTTAAATGGTAAATACATTTTTGTAAATATTCAAAGTAATCAAACTGAGGAGTCTAAGGAAAGTTTGAATGAAATACATGGTAAGATCATCTATAAATGTTCTGTTTTAAACTAAAATCTGATTTGTTGACTTGTAACCAGACAAATCACATTGTCTATAATAGCGCTGTTTGAGATATAAGAATGAGAGACCAGATACATTCACAATGTCCTTCAACAACAGAACCATAAAGTTAGCCTATATTAAAAATTCCTAAATATATTTATTGTTTCAATATTTCATCTATTTTCTAACACCCTTGTCCCTAGTGGGGTCCTGAGAGGTGCTGGTGTTTATCTCCAGGTAACGTTCCGGGCGAGAGGCGGGGTCACCCTGGACAGGTCAGTCTGTCGCAGGGCAACACAGAGACAGACAGGACACACACACACACACTCACACTTAACAGTCATGTTTTTGGACTGTGGGAGGAACCCAGAGAACCCGGAGAGAACCCACCATGCACAGGGAGAATAATGCAAAAGACCCCAGGCTGGGAATTGAACCCAGGACCTTCTTGCTGCTAGGCAACAGTCCTTCCCACCACGCCACTGTGCAGCCCCTGTTTCAATATTTATTTAATATAAAGATTAACTTATTTAACACCTGTGACCGCTTGGTTTTAATCAAATTCCCGCATGTATCAAAATACATTTTTGAACTTTTCAAATTATTGAATGGTGGCACTTTTGGATTCCCAGTTCAAATTCTCCGTACTTGAGGCTACTGCATACCTGACCTGTTCAGGTGATGCACCCCACATGCCTGGGGCCAAACCTAGTTTTTTCAGCTCAGGGTGGTTACAGGAGTGTCTCCATGTTATTCACGACCTTTCACCTCCAGCCTTTCCTGTGTGCAGGGTAGTGGCTGGTAGTAACTTTTTTTTCAAGTAATGAAGAAATCCGGCTTCCAGACCTTACTGGACCTGCTCTAATTAGAACTTCCACAATCAAAGATGAGCACTAAGTCTCTGACAGAAACCAACGACATGGTTAGCTCTATTAGCAGAGGACAAATATATACAGATATATATTTGATGGAATGCAGTCCTACCTCATTAAAACCATGACAGATAACAGGATGACACAGATAATCAGTGAGAGATTTTTGTAGCTCCCGTTCCTTCTCCCAGTGAAAACTAGAAACAACCAATCAGAGCCTGGAGGCGGGTCTTAGTGCCGTCAATCATCCTCTGAGATCTGAGATAGCAGAGTCTGCAGTGAATGCTAAGGCTAGTTAGCATATCCTCTGAGGACAGTGGATAAACAGTTTTCCTGTAACAGAAAGTCATTTCTCCACATTTAGCAGTGCATAAAAGAGATTGATTGATGGCGTTACGCCCCTCCTCCAGGCACTGTTTGGTTGTTTTTGACTGGAAACTTTGCATTTTTTCACACATCAATACCAGAGCAGAGATTAGGTGGAGATCAATCTTTTCACAGATTATCTTTCTCCTCCTATTGTCACGACATGATGACAGTTTTAACAAATATGTGAACAACTTGTTTGTTTTTTATCAAAGTTACTTACTGCAGCTTTAAGAAAGTGTGGAACTTCCTAGAAATAAGCAGACTGTTTTTCATTTTGGTTGAAAGTAATAAAGCACCTGATAAGAACCTGTACATCCAGTCTCAGAGCCTCTGAGCATAAATATGATCTCTCACCTTTGTGCTAGTATTTTGGAAACATGCTGTAGGCCCTGAATGTAAAGACCGTGCAACTTCCTAACATTTGCATGGCTGCACAAAATGATCCGGTCCTGAAAAGCAGGCTTCAGGAGGACCATCCCACAGTTGTTACAACAGTTTCCATCAGTGGAGAAAAATACTTTGACCCACCAGCCACAAAACGAAAAGGGGAGGCAGATGTTGGAAAATGATGGGATTGGGATATTTGTATACACTTGTTATTGTTTCACCTCTTCTTTTCGAGCTCTTTTGCGCTTTTGTTTACCTTGTGTTTATGCGTCATAAACTGACGTAAGTTGGCAGATTTTACATTTTCCAAACAAAGTCTGAAAAGAAGTGTACCAACACAAAGAATATTCAGAACCATCAGAATGACCGATGATTCCATAACTATGGTTGACATAAACAAAAACACTAAACGAATTACACTGTGACTTTGTTTGTTTGGTTTGACAGATGAATAATAATAAGAAAGAAAGGCACAGATTTTGTTCAGGCTTTTAAAAAACTTCACCTTGTGTCCTAATACAGTTTGTTTTACTCAACAAGGATCTCTTAAAGGGGCAGTATCATGTATTTTCCAGACACATGGAGTTATTTTTTTAGTGCAATCAAGTAACTATGTTACCTTCAGTTGTTATAAAATTGATATATCAAATAAGACTTTGATCAGTTTGACTGTGTAATTTAACACCTGGAACTTGGGCCTCTGTCTCCTTAAGAAGCTCCTGCTCTTTCTGACACTCCGCCCTCAGGAAGTCATCATGGCATCTGTCCTTTATTAACCCTTTAGCAACGTATTATACCAGCGTTTCACTGAGAAGTAGCTCCTATAATGAGCTCAGTTGATGCTCAGTTCCACCAGGTGTTTACTAATTGCTGCTGGCTAGTCTGAAGGAGCTGAGAAGGGGGGCAACTGCAGCTCAGAGGAGGAGCTTCGTCTTATTAAAGGCTTTCTCAAACATGTATAAGGTGTATTTTTTTATGTAAAGCCGAAAAAAGTTGACTTTACACGATACTGCCCCTTTAAATCAGTCCTCAGGTGTAACATGACAGCACTGGGGTTTTTATTTCAGCGTTTCCTGAAGCCTCATCCTGATTCCGCATCTTGGAGCAGGTCCATTATTAAAGACTGTGTTCTCCTCACAAAGGTGATTAACCTGTTTGGTTCCCTGCCACCCTTTGAACACAATCCACTTTTGTTTTGTTTGTTTTTTCTTTGTTTGTTTTGTTTTATTGCCAAATATGCCTAAGTTGTTCAGCCCAACTTGACGTGTTGTCTTCCACACATTTAAATTATTACCACGTCCGATTCAACCCAGATGAGGATCACAGGCACATCGTTGCCTCGGCCGTACAGCTCTTCGCCGTATCCGGCGCCAGAAGCCGCAGTCAGATCAGCGCATGGCTCTCTAACGGCGTTACGGGAGAATTTATCAGCGGATGTGCGAAAACAGCATTTGCTGACAGGCTGTGAGTTTACGGCACTGCCTGGCGGGGGAGGGTGGCGGGGAAACCAGCGGGAGCCGTTTTAATCACATCAGATTGTAGATACGGAGCCATGTGGATCTGACAAGCAGAGAGTCTTCCTGGTAGAGCTGCGTGTCGGTGGTTAGGATGTGCTGTGTGGTCGTATCAAGGCCAGCCGTGCCGAAAAACTGCTGCTCTGCTCAGAATGCGCGCGCTCCAGATAAAGATCAGAATCCGAACAGTGAGCTGCTGCCGAGTCTGGCCTAGTTTGACTGAGAACAGGAGAGATTCGCAGCCCCGATATCGATCTCCATATGAGTGTGATGGGGAACTTTTTTTGTATTTTCCTGCGAGCGCCGAAAGGCAAAACAAACAAACAAACAAACAAACAAACAAAAAACATCACGGTGAATTGGCTGAAGCCTGTGGCTGTAGTTTTATGCATGTTTTCTAAGCAGGGGGATCTTGTTCTGCTCCATAGCACTGATAGTAAACCACCTTCCTCATCATCATCATCATCATCATCAAAGTTAATTGTTCCTTTTCTCTGTACACAATCGGCCCGAGACGCTGCAGTGTAATCCGCGCTGCGAGCCGCAATTGCAGCGTTGCTGTAGCTTGTTAAACAATACGAGGATTATGAAGAGAAATGAAGCGTTTACATTTACAAAAACAGGCAATTTGGAGAACAGCAGCGACTGGCCGCAGCCCACCACACGAGACACATGACGGTCCGGTCCGGTCCGGGAGCCGGGGACGGCTGTGGATCCGATTCTAGCTTCCTTCTGTCACATCTGCCTCAATCCCAGAATGCACCTGGTCTGCGTAGTGACGAATGAACGTGTTAGTTTAGTTACCTTGTGGGATCAACAAAAAAAAGTATTTTTTTACTTTAAAGGTCCAGTGTTATGTTTTTCCCAGGCATAAATTTAGCACACAATCAAGTTACTACGTCACCTAGCTGCACTAGTTACCATAAATTAGCGCCTGCAATCAAATTGGGTGTCTGTCTCTTTAAAAACTCCCGCTCTTTTGTGAAAGAAAGTCATTTTTCATAATTTCTTCCGTGTTTCAGGTTAGAGCTGCAGGTTCTGAGTTTGCGCCACGCTGGATCCAGTCCTTCGATTCATTACTTCATTAAACCTTTAAACTCGGCGGTCCTGCTAGTGAAAGTTAAATCACAAAACTAGCAGTGGAAACTTGCCACAAAGCAGTTATGAGAAGCGTTGGAGTCTAATACTAAGAACGTTTCTTTTTTAGGACGAGAATAATTTTTTGACAAGCCATTTTTCAGTAAAGTACTAATTAAATCAAACTTTTTAAATCTTTCTTTCTTATCTCCCCTATTAGGTGGAATGGTTGAATGATAAATAATTTAAAGTTTAAATCTAACACAGTTAAGAATAATTTTTATCAACATTTTGTACTTTTAGCTTAATTAAGTGTGCACAATTAAAATACAGATCAAAGATATACATATATAAAAATAAATAATAACACCTAAATAGTAAAGATGGCAAGGTAAACACTTAAAAAAATAAATAAATATATATATATATATATATATATATATATATATATATATATATATATATATATATATATATATATATATATAATGAATATTTCATGGCAACCTCCAGATTTAGTTGTTGTTTTTTTCAATAACTTTTATTATTATTGTTGTCTCAGGGCGAAAGCATGTTGAGTCAACCTTCCAGTCGCGCTCAAGGCCGAAATACCAACTGTCCCTGAAGGCCCCGTCAGAACCAGATTAATAAAGAAGTCAGCTAACCGAGCAGCCGAAGAGCCAATTCATCTTCTGGTTTGCAGAGGATGAAATGGGAACCATATGAAGAACATTCCAGCTCGTCCTGATTCTGGGTGTGTTGCTTGTTGTTGCCGGTGGTTTGGGGAGTCTGAGAGCCTCCAGTGATTTAGCTTGTGTTGACACTGTCCTGGCACCACCCTGCGTCTGACTCATCCCCCCGCACCAACTGCAGCACAGATCAAACCTGGCGGATGGACCTGCAGAAGGTCACATTTCATTCATCGTTACAGTAAATATTTAGCCCTCCATCCTCATGTTCCGGCTCCATCCTTCAGAAGTTTCGGGAGACGCAGGTGTCCTCTGCAGGATTACGGCGTTTTGTCGTAAAGGGACTTTGCTCAGGTGTCACCACATCTAGCTGGAAGCACAAAAGTCCAACTGAGGCAGTTTTATCCGGGCCGGATTACAGCGTGAGGAGGATTGCTCCTGCGTGACTCAGATGGGGGATTCCCTCCGTCTGTGCACATGTGTGTCCAGGCCTGCGCACAAGAAGCCTTGCAGAAACACACTTTAATGCGGTTACATACATCTTCACGTCACATCTCTGCAAAAGCCTGCTCTGTCTGAGTCTATTAATGTAACATCAACCACAGTCTGTCCTGTTTTTTTGTTGTTGTTTTTCTTTTACTTTTGTGATGTTCCATCTCCCGCCTGCCATCATTTTGAAGTTCCATGATTTGATCTGCTGGGATCGACATGAAATGGAGAGTATTTGAGTCTCGGCGCGAGCAATTTGTCAGTGAGCACTGGAAAAAAAAGGGAAAAAAAGGAAAAACTTCAAGGATTCCCACAGGCAGAGGGCGGGGAGAGGGGAGCGAGAGGTCAGAGGCCGCTCCAAACCCTCAAAGCCTCAACAAAGAGAGCTTCAGCTGTTTGAACAATAAACTCTAGATGATGGATATTGATTTGTTCTATGCCTTGCATGCAGATTAATGAGAAAAGTTGGTAAAATGTCTCAAGTTGCAAACCTCAAAGATGGGGTGAAATTGTTCAAATTAAGCTGAAGCAAAGAACGACCAACTGTGGGGGTGTTTTCTGTACTCTAAGCTCTTCATGTCGTTTTGAGTTCCTGATTCATTTTGTTCTGTTTAGATTTTTCTAAAAAAATAAAATGAAATTCTTTGCACTAATATCAGCACCTTTTCTCATTGGCTGGTGGTGAAGGCAGATGCGGTAGACCAGGTAGGAGTAAAATGAAGGTTTGATGAAGTGTAACCAGCACAGATGATCCAACACATGCAGTCCTAAACTGGGCCGGATTTTAGCAGGGGCTTACCGGGGCTGCAGCCCGGGGCCCCGGCATTTCGGGGGCCCCGAAGGATGTTTTATATTTTTGTGAATGGATAGTGTCAGAATTTAATCAATGACTACCATGATTTTGACAGCACCGATGAAAAATGTTCCAATTTGTTCTGGCAAACGTCCATCTTGAATGCTTGCTTGTTATTGGTCCACTTTTGACGCATCTTACGCATTGGGGAGGAGGAGCGTCAAGGGAATATTATTTTACAATGGCGGATAACAGGAAATATGACAGCGGAGCGCAGAAAAGAAGGAAGAGAAAAGAAAAAGAGCATCGCGCCAAAGAGGCGACAAACAAAATGCCTAAATTGACAGGCTTTTTTAAACCTGTTAGCGGAGATGGAGCAGAAACATCATTATCCCCGCTCCTCAAACCCTTAGCTATGCTAACACCGGCACTAAGATCCCGCCAGAACCTTTAACCGTGACTGAGTCGGTGGCTGGACTGGCGTCTGTGGAGTCAGAGTTGGTGGAAGCGGGATCTTCTTCCGCAGATGGAAAGACGACTGTGGATCCGTACAGTACCGATCCGGCGCATTGGGGGGAAATTGACGAGTCCGTGCGAGCTTACTGGGCAGAGCGAGGACCGGAGAGCTGTCAAAATATGAATGTTGGCTTTCAAGCATCAGAACGGGTGTACAAGCATCAAAAGCGTCACTTCTCCAAATCTCACTTTAAACGCAAGATGTTAAATGGTGAGTACATCGAAAGACCGTGGCTGCTCTACTTTCCATCCACCGGAGCTGCATTTTGTTTTGCATGCCGCATTTTCAGAAATGCTAATACTCAGTCAAACTTTGAAACTGGTTTCAGTGACTGGAAGCACGCAACTGAACGCAAATGCCTAAACTTTAAAAAATCCTTCAGAGGGCAGTACTTTGGACTTACCTGGGTCAGGATATTTTCTGAAAACTACAGTATGCCTGATCTCTTTTTTCCAGAAGATATTGTTTATATCCATGTTCTGTCTGACTGGCAGAGAAGCACTTTTTTGACATTTATTTCCTCCACTATTTACCAAGAACTTTAAAACCAATGAAAAAGTTTGAGTTTTGATATATTCCACTTGTACTTATATGGACTTGTAAATGCTGGGGATATTTGTATAAATATTGTTTTACTCGCTTTGCTTTGTAAAAGTAGATTTGAGCATTGCATTTCTTGCACTCAATCTGTTTTATAGTTTGTGTTGAAGTCCAGGCAACAATAACTATTCAGTGATTTTATTTTGTGATGCAAGCATCATATTCTAGTTTCAACCCCAACATGTGGTTTAGTCTTTCTAGAAAAGAGTTCAGAGTTGTTTGTAGTTTGTGACAACTGGCTTATTAAAGTTGTAAGTTGTCAAAACTTACTGTTCGGTCATTTTCTGTTCATCCTCTAAAACAAAACAAACGCATACAAATATATATATATAGATATATATATCTATATATCTATATATATCTATATATATAGATATATATATAGATATATATAGATATATATATATTGACTCTAGCCCAGGGGCCCCCATCCTGACTCCAGCCCAGGGGCCCCCATCCTCCTAAATCCGGCCCTGGTCCTAAATCCCAGGCAGCACTGCTGAGTGGAAACCAGGGCTCATCACAGGTAGCAACAGGGTAAACGAACGGACTGAGGAACATGTCTGACAAGGACACAACAGAGACGCAGGTGACATTAAATACACAGGAGGTGGTCAGGGAACGAGAAACAACTGGGAACTATCATGGTGAGACGGGACAACATGGAGACTCAGAGACACAGAAACTCCAAATAAACACAGAGAGAAAACAGATCCTGACACCTTTATGACGCCATGGACCTTCATCAAACCACCACAATATATTATTGTCAATTTTATTTCCTATGGTGCCTGACAGTGACGTCAGCAGAGATTTAATCCTCTATGATGACTGTGTACACATTAATTACATTTACCAATATTATTATTATTATTATTATTATTACAGTTTTGATCAAATGTGTTGAAAATATTCAACAAGAGTCTAATATTCTAATATGACGAATGGATGTTATTATTATTCATTTGATTTTTATAGTGCAGATTTGAACAAAATGTATTCATTTCAAACCCTTTCCAAAAATGAAACAATATTTTTTTTATGACATATTTCACTTGTCGTTTTTGGATTAAGGTCTAAACTTATGAAATAATATACAATTTAAAAACTTTTCTTTCTTTTTTTTTTTGCCTTTTCTGTCTGTCACTCAGAGATATTATGGATTTATTTTAGAGGAAAACTTGTACAGTTAAAGTGTAAGAGCACCTTTTATCTGTGCTACCAATCGATTAAACAATGTTCTGTTAATCACTCTCTAGTGCTGGAATTAGTCACAATTACCGGTCATTACAATTCTTAGCTGGAGTGAAATGCATGTGGATCTGCATGAAATGGTTTGTTCCTGCTTAGCGCAGTTAACACCGACGGTGTTCAGCAGCAGTCCAGACTAGACAAGAACGACTGTAAGTCACTGTGCAGCCAAGAAAAAAAATAGTCAGATTAAAAAAACAGAGAGGGAGAAGAAAGACAAAAAAAAGGAAGTCAATTTGTAGCAAAGTTTTTCACCAAGAGAGGTGGGAAGACTACGTAAGAGCAAGGATTTAGCATAGTTAGCCTAGCGACAGACTGCTGGTTGCCTCCATTTCACCAGCATTTAATCAAAGAAGAAAAATAATTGCCAAGATATTCATATATTTAACTTGTCACTGTATCTTTTACCAGACTTAACAGGTGAGTCGGTCAGTCAGCAGCAGCTCTAACCAAACCCCCTATTCAAGCATGTATTAATTATCTATATATAATTATTACTGACAGAAATTCAATCTGTAAAAAATGTTTATAAAACATCCTCCTGTCTTTACTCACAAAAAATATAAAATTGTCTGCAACAATGTGCTCCATCCATAAGGGCAGCTCTATTCAGTCAAACTCTATGCTTTGTGTTCTGAGTGATATCATGCTCAATTTTTATTTTTATTTTTTTTTTACCTTATATTTGGAATTCCTAATTCTGAACATTTGAATGAAAATTTGTAACAGTTCATTATTTAGGTGGTCAACCGTTTGTTTTTGTCAGTTTCAGTTTCTTCATTACATTTATTTTACATTGATTGTTCTACTTGTTTTTGCACTGGCTGAACAAATGAAAGTTGTGTTGTTTTTACATGTTTGTAAAAACTAACTTGTGTACTTAAGTGTGCTGTACTGATGCATATTTAATAATTGTGTAGTTCAGTACATTTGTCTGTGTTAAAATTAAAACCCAAAGAAACATTTTAAGTCAATTCAGGAATGTTTGTCTGTATCAGATGGGTATCGGCCAACATATCGATATCTGTATCGGTGTCGGAAGTGGAAAAAACTGGATCTGTGCGTCCCTGGCTATGTAGTCCCTCAGAGTACCGTGAGACGTTTCCAGCTCCAGCTGGGCCCATGCTGGCTTCAGCAGAGACAGAACTGGTCAGAAATCACCGCAAATTATTGTGGCGTCTTGACTCTTTTACAAACTGTGAAGCCTTCAGATGGAGCGGTGGATGACGCTTCTCCAAGTGAAATGTGTCATGATTCTTGGCTGTTTTGATTTGTGGTTTTGTTATGGGTTATTTATGGTTCATAGTTTTTGCATCATTAGTTCTTTCTGGTAGATCTGTTTTTATAAGTTATTCTGGTGTTCTCCTTCCTGAATAGTTTCTGCTGTGTTTTGGTTAGTCCTAGTTTAAGTCTTTTCATTCTTTGTCAGTTTCTCTTCCTTGTTGCTTATCAGGTTTGGTCATGACCGTTCATGTCTAATTTTATAGTTTATTCTTTAGCCCTGATTATTAGCTTTTCCCTTCAGATTATTCCTGCCATGTTCTTGTGTGTTTTTTTTTATTATTCATACTTACTAGTATCATGTGTGGTATTTAGGTTTCTTGTTCACATCTTCGTCTGGTAAACTATGTTTATGTGTTATGCCTCATGTGTATTTGTATTTATTTTCTTAGATTGTTGTCGGGCCTGCTTCTTATTTTGGTTCCAGCTTGTCAAGCCATTTAAAGTCAGTTTTTATCATCGTCTTCTTCTTTACAAAATAAATCAATCTCATGTCACACCTCACTGCTTGTCTGGAATTTGGCTCTCTGACAGTCACCACGACACAAATGTTTTACATTCCAGCAGGAAAGCCTCTGTGTTTGTGTATGAACATGTTCATACACAAACACATTAGAATGTAAGAATGTGAAAAGATGTGTGTTTTAGCATGAAAAATAGGCACATGGTAACCGAGATATTGTTCATACGTAAAAGGAGATTTTTTTAATAATGCAACAGGATATTCCACAAACAGGAATAACATTGTACAGTACAATTTTCATAATGTAGCATGAAGTATGGTGACGGCTCCACGCTTTCACTGAAATGAGTTAAAAACCAACCGTTTAATTGAACCAAATTAAGGTAAGTCTTCACTTATATATATTGTACATATATAGCACATATTTACATGTAGCACATTTTCAGTACCGCAACAATTCAAAGTGCTTTACATGAATTACAGGGTGGGCCACAAGTTTCCATACATAGGAGAATGTAAAATGTATATTTCAGATACCCAGGCCAAGAAGATGCGTTTGACAAACGAGCAAAGAATTGAACTTATACTGATGACTGGACCGGGAAGGAGCCGCACCGTTGCACGAAACTTTAACAGAAAACATGGAACGAGCATCACACACACGACACTGTGGCAAAACGTATTTGCAAGTTTCAGAAGACCAGCAATGTTGCAGATCAACCACAAAGTGGCCCAAGACGTGCAGCAGTAACACAGAGTCCCACAAAAACAAAAACAAAAACGGTTGTCCAATATAAAATGCTTATTTTTTTTCTATGTATGGAAACTTATGGCCCACCCTGTAGAAGGAAAATACAAACAAAACAATAAACCAAAAGAAAGACAAAAATGTTAAACTATAAAAGTACGTATTGGTTCCCCATGTTTAATAAGAATAAGTCATCCATAGGGGTTTCTCTGGATTCTTGATCTGATAAAACTAGATGTTGGTTCTCCATGTTTGACTCTATAAGGTAAGTTTGTTCTAGTTTTGTAGTCTAGCAGGAGTTTCTCTTGGTCTTGCTCGGACATCCAAAGGTTTAATGCTAAATGTTGATCTAAGGTGAGTAGTTTCTCCAGATAAACTAACAGAAGTTTTTCTAAGTTTGTTCTAACAAATTAAGTGAAACTGATTAAAGTAAACCAACTGGATTGAATTAAGGAGGAGCAACGTGCGTGCGCTTAAAAATAAACTGTGGTGTTTTAAGTTACCTAAGGGGAAACTTTGAGTGTTCTCTCTTTGGTGTTTAACCAGAAGCACATGCTTTGATTCTAGCATGTTATAGTCATGTTATTGTCATGTTATTGTCATGTTATTGTCATGTCTGCCAAATGAACGCTCATTACTTCACCCTGTAGCATGTAGTTGAAGGGTGTAGGCTTTGATTAAAGATCCCATTATGGCTGACACACATTCTCAGAGGTGGCATGGCACGTGCAAACACACACCAACACACACACACGCAAACACACGCTCACAAATTTGGCCGGCAGCTCTCACAGAAGATGACAGAGCCCGGGTTACAGTAATAACCCTCCTGCTATCTCACGCCCATGCGTCTGGAGCGCGGACTGTAAATCTCTCTCTATTATTGTTTTAATATCGCTAATGTTAGCATTAGCCAAGTGGTAAAGCTGTCGGACATCAAACAACTGAAACATCTGAGCTATACTGGGGTGAAGACAGAGGGCGGGGGCCCAGCTAGTAAAAATAGCAGGACACGCTGATTCAGCAGAACGTACATTTGGTTGTCCATGGGTGTTTGACGTGTGTGGGCACAATTTTATACGCTGATACACGGCTGAAATTGTGTAATAGCGTAGAGATTTCGATGTGTAAAAGTGTGCAGAAGCCTGCGCAGAAATAACCCCCAACCCAAACCCCTCCGCGTTCCTCAAAGCTGCTCGGTAAACCTGACTTCTCACAGCTCAATTTCCCCCAAACCGCAAAGCCATATAAAACTAAGCACCCATTTTTAGCTAATGAGTCCATGCTAATGCCTCATGGGCAGCTTATGGGGGGAAAACACCCTGATATATTTTCCAGCACATAACTTTGTTTTTCTGAATCAACAGCTCCACCTCTTCACTCAGCCACAGGGAGAGGAGTGTGAAATAATGTCTGATGGAGATGAAGCATCATAAAACCAGAACAGACATGAATACAAGTTCTGTTCGCTGTGCGTTCTGCAGGGAGCTCTGACGCTGCAGTGTAACATGAAAACCTGTCGGCGGCGGTAGAGAGCGCGCGTCCTGATTCCTGTTAATGAGAGCAATGGCTTTTTGCCGCCATCGCCATGGGCGCAGACACAGACAAGAAGGACTGTTCAATATGAAGTTAGCTATTAGGCTTTAAATGACAAATTTAAAGCCTAATAATTATTGATTTGGGGGATTTAAATAGCATTTTCATGTAGTTTCTAAAATTCTGGTGTTTTTTTTTTTGTTTTTTTTTTGTGTGTGTGGAAAATTAAGCGAAGAGTCTCACTGCTGTGAGAACCTTCAGTCTAGTTGAATATAATATTGGAAGATGAAATATTGGAATGATGAAAATGGCTGTTTTGCATTTACAGAGACTGTATTTCTCATCACAATGCAGGCATGGTGTATTTAATGTGGGACTATTTTTGGATTAAAAAAAGAAATATTTAAATTACAGATGATGTTTTTGACTCAAACGATAGAGGATTTTTATAAGACGGAACGCAAAAGTTTTTATCCAGTCTGTTCACTGAGGTGCAGAATAGTTTGGGTAAGAAGTTTGAATCCCATGGTTATTTAATTACTTTGAAATGTGCAAAAAATAGCTGTGTTTCATCTCTGAGTATAAGTGCACAAATTAACATTTTGAAAATAAAAATGCTCAATGCAAACACTGCAAATTAAAGAAAAAATAATTTTTTCTGAAATGTTTCGGTGCAAGGATGAAGTGTTTCTTTTTTGTTTGTTTGTTTTGGCTGTATTGAAAATGGTTTATTTCACAAAACTGCGATGAAAACACTTTTTTCACATCACACGAGTAACATGATAACAACCAGATGTTACCACTGGAGTAAACCGCGAAGAAGAGGATGACAGGAAGTGGTCAGAGGCTGACGGTGTAGCATGTTTCTTTAACGACTCATTGCGTGAACAAACTTATTTTAACAATTTTTTTCATTTAATGGAAACATCACAATTGCAAAATTGTACTTTTTTATTTATTTATTACAGTAGTGGAACATTGACAAAGCTTTACACACATTTAGAATGAAAACGCAGCTATAGAGGCATGTGCAGAAAAGCAGTTCAACAGACAGGTATTCTGTGCGGACTGTGAAAGTCAGTTCTTACACCTGTAGTTCTATAATGCAGTTTGTTTTATCGCAAAAACAATAGCTTAGAATCATTGGTTTTCTGTATTTCATAGTACAAAACACATCACAAGTGACAGTTGTGTGAAATTTTAAAAGAAGTTTTGTTAATGAGTCCCTTTCCGATGTGAATTTTTTCTGCTGTGCCCTACGTTATGCTTGGTGCTCAGCCCTGACCCAGTTAAACTCCTGGTTATATTTCTGATCACCGCTGTGTTTCCTTCAGCTCTTCGTGTTCAGTTGTCTTGTCTCGGTGTTTTTTTCTCCTGTTTACAAACTTTCTGTGTCTCCAGCCTCACTGTGTCCTCCACAGATGTTCCACATTCACTTAATTAGCCTCACCTGTTTCCAACCTACTAATCAAATCCCAATATTTATGCTCCTGTTTTTCTTTCTCACTCATTGTCATATTTGAATGTTTACTTTGTTTCTGCTCCTGCTTTCTGTGAGTCCCTATGTGGTTTTTTTTCTCCTTCTTATTTGGGTTTTCTATGAGCAAACGTTCCTCGCTGTAAACTCGTCAGTCCTGCCTCTCGTTGAAGTACGGTAATATGTCCGCTGCTGCTAATGTGACTTTAGGTCATCCACATGTCAAAACATCACATTAGTTTGTTAAACTTACTGTAAAGTATACCTTTATACTAGAGAGGAATAAATAAAGAAAAACTTATCATGTGTAACATTCTGTATAATGGCCATTTCCAGTTGGAAACTTCGACTAAATTTTACGAGTTTCTGTCCAGTAGTTTTGTTCTATCCACTGTTTTCTGATTTACTGTTAAATACAGATGAAGTCATTATAGTGGGGGATTTTACCATTGCTGAAAGTGATAGCCTAAATGAAGCCTTTAATGCTATCTGTGACTCAACTGGCTTCACTCAAAGTATCTACAGTCCTGCCCACTCTTGTCGTCATACTCTAGAGTTTAGACCATGTGCTGACAATATGGGATCGAGAGTGAAGAAGTAATAATACCTCTCCACAAATCTGTCCTGTCCAACCATTTCTAAATAACCTCTCGCTTTATTTTACCTGACTACACCAAGTCAGAGAAAATGTCTTTATAGTAGATATTTTTCAAACAGATGCTGTAACAAACTTTCAAAAAATATGTCCCACTTCTTAGTTTCTTCACTCTCTCTGGCCCTTCACAATCTGGTGTTCTTGTTCATTGTGTTACAAGCTCAGTGGGCAACTGTGGCCCAACAAGTAGAGTAGTGTAGATCGTTGTATAACTTGGCGCTTTGAGTGGTCAAAATGATTGGAAAAGCACCAAGTTTAACACATATACCATTGTGGACAACATTGCTTTAATTCAGAGATGTGTACTTTACCAGAGTTGTCAAACTTGCAGAGAGTCATCGACTCTCAGCAGTAACAATTCTCCTTAAATAAAATTGATTATGTGGAAAAATCTAATTGTCGGATCACTTCACCCTCAGTTACTGATGCAGCACTGAATGTAACTGTAGAACCTGATGTGTGTTTGGACTGTTTAAGTCAGTTTAGCTCAAACATATTGGCTTCATTTTAAGCTTCAGCTTGCATGTGGAGCCATCATATTTATAGACGTGTTCCCTTTGGTTACCACCCCCACTATACATGTGATTAACCTATCCTATGCTACACAGGCATGTATCACAGGCTTTCCAAGAAAAGGTTTCTTAAGGTAGCTATAATTAAACCTTTTTCTTAAGAAACCTTTTCTTGATCAAGATGACTTAATAAATTTCAGACCAATGTCTTTTCTTCCTTTGTGATCTAAAGTCCTTGAAACATGATGATCTGTTTGAGGAGTTCCAATCAGATTTTAGTTCATCATAGCACTAAATCAGCCGTTCTGAAATTTACAAATGATATTTTCTTAACCTCAAATAATGGACTTTTGTCTGTTCTGGTTTGCTGCTTTTGACACAGTGGACCATCATCTTCTCTTCGAAAGGCTTGAACATGTTGTAGGTATGAAGGGAGCAGCACCAGGCTGGTTTAAATCCTTCCTGTTTGTTCATGTGAGCGATAAATCCGCCTCACAGGGTTACATAAGGAGTGCCGCAGAGCTCTGTGCTTGGACCCAATTTGTTTTATTATATGCTTCCAATTGGAAAAAAAAAACATCACAGACAAATGAGATATTGCTGATTATCATCAGCATAACAGTGTACATAAGTCCTGATGAATCCAATCTGCTAGGGAGATTTCAGGCAGGTCTTGAAGGCATAAAAATCTCAAAAGCACTCAACTTAAACCAAAATAACCTGAACAGATACAAAAAAATAGTTTTTTTAATGAAAATTTCACTTATTATGGAAACAAATCTCTACAAATCATTCTTTCTCTATAATCCTCCCTTATAGTTATTTATAAATTAACTGTGATTAAACTCTTTTTCGACTTGCCACATCCAGGCCTGATTGTCTGTCAACACGAAGCAGGCCAAATGATTCAAAAGAGACACATAATGCCTCAATCTAAAGGAAATTAAAAAACAGATGAGATATCTTGTCATTGACATCTATTAGTCTGGATTGGGTTGTACTGGATTGAGTCATCCACCTCTCAAAAAACCCAGAACAACATCTGAACCGCTGCAGGACTCGCTTGTTTGAGCTAAGTGGTCAGAGACTGGGAAAAGCTTCTGTCATTGATGTAGTCACGAGCTATGTGCTCAGCCAAATAACATTCCTTAGATCTTAAAATGGGTTTTAAATCAGCCTGGTGGATAACTCAGATAAACACCAACGGATCTCTCTCTATAGTGCCGTTACATGTTGCCTCAGCAGAACCAGAAAGCATCTGAGATCTGACTTCATGCTTGTTCTGTTGGAATACTCTGGTTTAAAGGACGACCACCCACATTGGGAAGAGTAGAGAAGTTATTTAACATTTTAATATTCATGATTTGCATTTCCCATAAAGTCACATGGACCATGCCCTGCAGAAAACCATAAATTCGCCATCTGCCATAGATTCTGTCACTAATATACTGTGGAAAGCTAGACTAATGTTTCTAGTACATATTGTCTACTGAGGTTTGACTCTTGCATCTATTTGTTTCAGTGTGTGTGTGCTTGTGCGTGTGTGTGTGTGTGTGTTTGGGTGGGTTTCCAGTGGACGCCAAGCTTTCCATAATGTTTACTGACACAACACATTTTAATGGTTTCTGCTGAGTGCCAACAATTGAGAAATCGAGTCACATAAAAACAGTGGCGCACTAAAGTCCATTGTTTATACTCCTAGTCTAAGCTATGTAAGTCTGAAACAGAGTAACCCTATGGACACTGCAGCTCAATTATTTTTCTTACAAAACTCAGTTATTTAAAAAAAATAAATAAATCCTTGCTCAAAGGTCACCTATTTCAGGCATTTCTGTTGCTGCTTCCCCGTCAATCAGTTCCTTTGCCGGTCTGATCGGAAAAATCGTCATATTTCTGTCATATTTCCAAGCCCAAACCATCTTCTGACCATATCCTGGTGAACACCCAGGAGAGGACAACAGAGGACTTGTTGGTTCGAATATTTCTCTCTGAGGGACTGAGTGATCCTAACAGCTCGCACACATCACAGTGAAGTAATAAAATCCTATTTATCCTATCATTATTCCCAGCCGCCTTCGCTCGTTTTCTTTTTCTTTTTTCTCAGCAGTCCAAATGTCTGCTGCGAGTTAGCGGGCCGGGGCTGCAGCAGCAGTGGGCGGCTTCTCTACACAATTTGCATCTGTTATGAACTGGTGGACTGCTCTGACCAGAGGGGCAGGGAAGCGAAGGAATAGTGTGACTTCACTGGTTTGGCTGGAATGCAGCAGAAGTTTCACTGAGAGATGACAGAGCAGCTAATCACAGTTCTCTCACCAACAGGCTGCAGTGTGTGGAAGATCTGGAAAAAGTAAGTTCACATTACAACCTCAGCCCATCATGTTTCATTATTTTAACTGAAAAAAAATAACTGTAGTTAATCATAACTAACAAAGTACCGAAAACTGAAATTGAGAAAACATTTTTGTTAACTGAAGTAAATAAAAACTAAATAGTTAATTGGTGGGGGAAGACTAACTGGTATTATATTGTGCGTTTATAAAACTACCCAAAACATACAGGAATTATAGATGTAATATTCTTTGTTTTTGTGAATCTGTTTATTAGCTTCCTGATCTGATGACATAAGCAGTTTACATCAGATGTTGGAAGAAGCCCCAAGTCAGCTGGTTGTTTAATGATAATTGAATGCATTTTTTGGGGGGAAAATGATATTTTCTGTCAATGTTTCATTACCCAGCTGATGTATTACAATAACATTACAATACCAAACCTTTCTGAATTCTGCCCCTACAAATGAATCAAAGTATGAAAAAGTAAAACCATTATAACTGATCAAACTAAAGTAAAGCTAATCAACATTTAACTAATAAGTAATAAAAATTAGGAAACAAACTGTAAAAACTAAATAAAGCTAACTGAATTAGATAAACAAAAACGTCACAATGAGATAAAACTAAACTATATATATATAAAAACAACCAAACTATTATCATCCTTGTGTCTACCACAAGAAAGTCCAATAAAATACACTAATGTTTGTTGCTAAAAAATATGAGGAAATAAAATCAGTGGGTATAAATATTTCTGTAATGTCTTCATCTTCCTGTGTGGCTCAGTCGTTGTAAAAACCGCACATTTAAAGCAGTGCTACAAAAGCAGGATTTTATTAAAACTTACACAAACATAAATAATAAAACGGGATGTGGAAAAACAATCAATGAAGCTCTTACAGGTATGCTACAGTCTGGTAGAACAATAATAAATCCATGTTGCTTTTTGGCTAGGTAAGTACACAGAATTGTCAAAAAAATAAAAAATAAAATCAAGATACATAAATATATAATTTGAAATTAAGCCCCTGTGTTTCACAAACAAAAAGTGGGTCTAATGTTAACTTTAAGTGCTGCATAATGAATGTCAGACAGACAAAAAAAATGTACATGATTTTACAGTGGATAGATCACTTTAACGGTGACCTGTCCCTGTACCTCTATAGCTAATAAATAAATATTAAATGCATATTCCCATTTACCTCAAGTTAGAGTTAAATGAAAAATTTAAATTTAAGTTAAAAGCTGAACCAAACTCAGTTTGGTTCCCCTTGTTAAGGACAAGTCCATTCATGTCCTTTTACAGTCAGACAGTCCAGCTATCTTCATCGCTTCTTGGTTGTCACGATTAAAACAAGCAGGTTCATTTCCTCTTTGGTTTTAATGACATTGTCAGGTTATTGCAGTTGATGGCAACATTAGAAAACTGGATGAGTCTTTTGGAGGACACATTGGTTTTGTTCAGGTCGGTTTGGATTTTTTGAGGTAAGGTGTGTGAAGTTATTATCAGTAACAATACTCTTACCTACAGTAGACGGTCGTCATAGCGCCGTGAGTTAGATGGAAAGTAACTAAATCCCTTCATCAGGGCTGGACAATAAAATCAGTAACATATTGTGATATTGTGATGGACACGTGATCAATATCAATAGATAATACGTCTGATAGAATATTCAATATATAGAATATACACTGAACTCTGATCCAGAACCAAACAGCATTCTGGGGGATGTAGGCAGAGGAAAAGGTATTAAATGCTCAACTGGTGGGTGGCGTAAACTAACCAACTCGCTCTTTGGTTACCTAGCAACAACTTGTTGAGTAACTAGTGCAGCAGGAGTTTAAGGTGTTAAAACTCTGGATAAAACTGGAAAGGTCACACCACCAGTTTGGCAACATCTCAGATATTTAAAACTAAAAAATTAATAAATAGTCATTGATATCAACCAATATCATCCAGCCCCACCCTGTAGTGGTGGAAGCTAACAAGATAGTCAATCTGTTTTAACTAACATAGACGTTTAAATCAGCTCAAGCTGAAAACATTCAGTAGGACAGAAGCAGTTATTGGGTCTGTTGTTTTGTCCAACTGAATAACCTCCATGTTCCTTATTGGAGTCACCTTGGTGACCCAGCTGGGTGAATGAATCCACCAGATTCACCTCTTCAGCTCCGATTTTGCATTAGCTGTGCAAACATGGTATGCTAAAATGTTTTCCAGGTCTCATAGTTTAAAAATTATCCCAGCAGACTCAGTCAGCTGCTTCACCAAACCAGCAATTGATATCGTGTGTTTCTGACTAGCTTCCACCACTTAGAGAACGTACTTATTTTTCCAACACGCTCAGAGTATTATATTTCTACAACCGATGAGAGAGACATTACTGATAATTACTTTGAAGAACCTCAATTCAATACTGTGGCCAAATCTTTTGAGGCTTTCATTCCAACATTGAGAATGTAAGCCCAACATAAGAATATTATCACCCGACTGCTCATTTCCAATTGAACCAATGTGAGTTAATGTGAGGATGCCTTTTTCAAAACACCTAAAACTTTTAGGAAAACATTCATGCGCTCACTGCTGTGTCTGAGACACTGATAACTCTCTACCTCAGTGTCCTTCTGGGCATTTTGCCCAACACTGAGCACCGAAAACTCCTTTCTGCCTCGAAGCTCACTTCCTTCGTTGCTCCCTTACTGTTTGTATTACTACAACATATACGGATGCTGACTCTGTGGGACTCTGAGCCAAAATCCATGAGCATGCAAATTGCAACACATTATAAATGTCCTTGAAAATTCCAGTGCTGGTAAATGTTTAATCAAGAAGCTCTGTGGGAAAGTAAAACGGTTCCGTTATTAAACTCTGGTTTTTTGGGGGGGGTTTTGTCTCTTTTAGTTCACCTGACGAAAGTCTCCAGGGCTGTTGGATGAAAAGCAATGTGGCGTACAACCAAACACAGGTGGTGGCGTAAAACATAAACCAAACTGGTTCGACAATTCAACATCACTAATCCCATAAAAGTGGTTCCATCGGTTAGAAAAATGTTCAGTAGCATGTTTGCTCCGCCGGTGACAAAGTTTCAGTTACCCCACTTTACAGCCCCAAAATACGTCCCTTCCGCCTCCTGGTCCAGCAGCCAAGCGTTGGATACTTCAACAAACAAGGCGTCTCCCTCCACCAGGTGGACCACTCGGCTCTGCTGGGCGCAGTACATGTTGTAACTCGTGTTGTTCCACTGCTTGGTGCTTCCCGTCTTCATCAGCAACACCTTCCTGCTGTTCTGTTTGATATTCTTATGGTAGACGTACTGGATGAGCTGGGCCTTGCTCACGTCCGGAGGGCGCGTCCTGGCCTCACGGCCCTCGTCTGGACCGGCAATGTTGTAGTAGCGGAAGCAGGTTTTCACGTAGACGTAGTAGAGGCCCGATTCCCTCACCAGCAGGTTTCCGTCATCGTAGCTCATCTTGTGGAGGTTTCCGTGCAGATCGTCCCACTTGATGGTGATCAGGTTGTAGTCCTCTGCGAGATGACAAGGACAAAAAGAGTCAGAAAAGTTTAAATTCATTTGGTTCTGAACAAAAACAGAATGTTTGGTTGTTGATGGATTATGTGGTTTAGCTTGAGAAAATTGAAGTCAGAAACGTGGAGATGATGTCGGATCATGTGATCAAGGCCAAAGTGCAAATACTAAACTGAAAAAAAATAAATATTTCAGTAGCTGCGTTTCTGTTAACCGTGAAATTGAGCAAAGTGAAATTCGGAAAATAAACCTGCCTAATAGAAATGCAGATTTTGAAAAACATTTTTTGATCAAAAGTTTTTGTGCTAGGGTGAGGAAGTTTTTTAGTATTGTTGAATTTGATGTGTTTCACAAAACTGCAACAGAAACACCTTTTTAACATCACACAAGTCACGTGATCAACGGCTGTACTGGCAGAAATGAAGAAGAAGACAACAGGAAGTGGTAGGAGGATGACAGTTTGTTTTTGGGGGTTTCAGACCAGAGCTCTCACAGCATCACAAAGTTCATAAAAAGATGTGTCATTCAAATGTGTTGAATCCATAGCTCTAAAGTAAAATCATTGACTACAATTTTCCCAAAATACCACTGCGAAGTGGGCGGGGCTTGTCACTCCAAAGCCTGAAGAAGACACCGACATCTCCTCTGATTGGCTGAGTGGATGAGTTATTTATTCATAACTCCTCCATGCTAGCACCATGGATGAGTTATGGAGATATTTCATGTAACTGTTTACATCTGTTGCTGCCATGATTTGTAATGACTTATCACATGAACAAACTTATTCATGTGTGATTTTAATTTCATTTCTTATTTAATGAAAACACGGCTGTTGCAAAATTATATTTCCTTGACATTAGCAGCATATTGACAAGGACTTGTGCACTTTTGTAATGGAAGCACAGATACAGCTGATAATGAACAAGTCAATCTTCTCTATGAGCACGTCAGCAATGTTTTATGAAATATGGCTGCTTATATATTAAACCACGCAAGTTACCAAGGAAACAGGGAAGGCTGTTCTCATTGGCCTAAAGTGGTGGTCAAAAACTGCATTCCTGAAAGCCAAAAGTCCTGCAACGTTTACATGGGACTCTTGTTCTACACATTTGAAGTAGATGGCTAAACTGCCTCACCAGCATGTGAGGCAGTTCGTTGTAATTTCACGATGTACAAACAGTAATTTTCACTCCGTTTATGAGAATGGCAGCCATGTTGGATATCGGATTGGAGGTTGAGTTGGTGCAGATCCTCCAAATTGGCAATCTACACTCACGGAGAGATCCAGATGCTTTTTCCTGGAACTCGTAAATTTTAACTTCTCAGTAAAAACAAAAACCAGAGAACAGTCGTCAGTTGGACAAAAATTGCTAAAGTAAACACGTGGATGAAAGCACTTCATAAGATCGGAAAATCAATCAAGCTATTGAAAAGAAAAGAAAAAAAAATACAAAACTGTCTTGACCCTCAGCTCTGGGCCTCAGTGAATGATGTCATGTCACTTTTCATTTTCAACACACTTGATTTAAGTGCTTTGGCCACTCGGGCATGGACATCACGCCCCCACTTATCTCTAAACCTAACATTAAAAGCAAGTTAAATGTACAAGTCATTCAATTACAGCATGATCAGCTAATGCACACCCATAAACAGTTTATGGATGTTTAGGACTTGGTTTGCGGATGTTCCAAGTTGGAACAAGAATCAAAAGGGGATAAAAATTATGTTTTTATCATCTTTACTAAAACTCTAAGTTTCCATTTCTGCCAGTCCAGATTTGTTGTCAAATGGAATTTGTTTCTAGTGTGGATTATTTAAGATGTAGAATGAGAGGATCTGAAATTTATACTCTGTGATATATTCTGTAACTGAGTAGAAAAACCTTCTAATTTAATGGTCTGAATGGGAAATAGACATGTTTTGTGGTATTAGATTTAGTCTAGCAAAACCCAAACAGTCGGAATAGCGAGAACATGTGGAACGATCAATAAGGATGTAATTTATCTCTTTGGAAATATTTTACAGAAGAGGACGTTCTTTTAGGACCAACAAATATCATGCTTAAGCTCTTGGAGAAGTTGGTATCCGTTTTGGGTTTGACTGTGTTCCTACAGACACCCTAACGACATTACCACACATGGACAATGTCTGTGTAATTATTGGCAGCGCCAGCAGGGGGAGATAAAGCTTCCCGACTGCAAATTTACTACAAAACAAAAGTTCAAAGGAGACATGTTACATCGGCTTGACTCACTCTTAATGAACTCCTGAGGTGCTCTGATTGGTAGATGGGCTGACGGGGTTGTGGCGTCTTTGGGAGGTTTGCACCTGCCTTTTTTTCTTGGGTCTTTCAGGGCATGCACCACTGGTTCACTCTGTTGAGAAAAACAAAGGCAAGTTCAGCAAACATCGACTCGTAAACCAAAAGGTCAAAAACCACCAGCAGTCGTCTGCTTTGCGTGCGTGCACGTCCTTTTGCGTGTGTTTGATTACAATTGAAGTTTGTAATTTGGAGACCTGCAATTACAAGAAGCCTTTTCCTTAAGCAACAAAAAGATTTGGACATAACCTACCACAGCTTAGCTCTGCTTTCACTCTAAATGACAGGCTGCTTGTAATGGCTCTGAGTGGGAGTATACACAGACGTTAAGCATAGGGGCGTCTATGGACTATATGTCTGTGTATATCATCTTCCCTCTGCTAAGTCCCTTCTATGTCCGTGGTCGTATTTACAGCTGGAGGCCCTCGTGACGAGGGGAACTTCTCAGAGTGGCTGAGCTTCTCCCAGATTTGGCATAAACCATATTTGGACTGAGCTGGGCTGTCTTCAGGCAAGACCGAGCAAATACACTCAACGAAAACATGGTTTCCATGTGAGTAAACACTTACAGCGCCGGAGCTGCCAAGTCTCCTACACTTCTGGCGAGAGATTAAAACATCAGGCTGAAGAGTTGTTTTCTGCTTCTACCTACATGATTGAGTTTACTCAAGAGACCTTGAGCGCAAGCGAAACAGGATTCCTAATGGTCTCCCGCTTCGACGCATTTCTTCACATTTGCAAAGATTTGCAGAAGCAAAATCCATGTGAAGAATTTTCAGTGATTGACAGATTGGGCTGTTATTACATCCCTAAAGATGTTTAAACTTGTTTTATGGGCTGAGGGTAGTTTCCTTCAAACCAGTAATTTCAGGAATCCTGGCACTGTTATCTCACCATAACTCAGTCATTATTGAAAAAATGAGATGGAATGGAAAGTGCAGATGAAAGGATTAGTACTTTTTAAGCACTTGGAAACCACACACAGTCAGTCAGTCCAAAAGCAGCTCGAAGAAACACTGTTAACATGGGTTTTGCAACAATGCAATGAGTTAATGTTGCTCTTAGCATTTTGTTCACAAGTCCATGCAAACTGCACGCAGTTCAGCGTAAGATTAGTGCTGTCATCCAAAAGCAATTTGCTACATAAACATTTTTACAGAGCAGCGTCTTGGAATGTGACAGGCAGAAGAGTCTAGCCAAGGTTAAGGAATAGCTGCTTCTCCTTGGGACCTTTAATTGTAGGATCCGTCCTAATTTGTGGTGAGGTAGCAAAGATATAGTGCCTTGCTCAAGAATTCACATTTTCTAAAGTTGCAACTGCAAACCTCAGTATACTTTATAGGATATTGTTTGAACAAGCGAAGAGTGTGGCATGCATTTGTATATAGTCGGCTTGAGTTACTGTTTTGTAGAAGCTCCATTCACTGTAGCTACAGGTGGGTGAGGTGGGGAGGGGGGTGACTGGAAGGGTGGCATACTAGAGTTACAATTTTATCTGAATTCCCTGCTGTCTCAGATAGCAATGAACTACATGCCAAAATCTGAAGCTAAGAAAGAGGGGCAAGGGAACCATTTTGTATCCTACATTAATTGGTCTTCAGTCTGAATCTGAAATGCTGATATCTATGTGCGCTACGAAGAAAGTGGTTGGCAGCTCTAGTTGGGGTGGTCAATCAGAAGGGCAGCCTGTACATAGCTACAGATCAAAATGAATTTATGAACATTCTTTCTCTATTACATTTAGGTGGACTTTGACTGGGCCATTCTAACATGCAAATATTTCCCATTCCATTGGAGCGCTGGCTGTTTTTTAGCATTTAGCTACATCCATCTACCCATGCATGCTGCCAAGCTCGGCTTTCTCTCAAAAGAAGCTTTACTTTTCTTTTGTTGGTGTTTGTTTGGTTTTGATAATGCCAGATTCCTGGAATGACCAAAACGTAGCCAACAAATTATTGTTTGGAATGCACAAGAAATGCCTGAGCCGCTCCTCTCTCCAGCTCCTCCAGAGTTCCTTCTGACGGCCATGTCTTTATGGTGCCCCTGAATTTTGAAGAGCGTGCAGCATTTCACAATTGTGCACAACTTTGCGTTGGTCTCTCACATGAGATCCCAAACGAAACATGTCGATGTTGATGGTTGTAACTTGACTTAAAGTAAAAAGGGCTCAAGCAGTAATGACACTTTTTGCAAGGTGCTGTTCTTTTCCCTTGCGAGTGGAAGAGGAACCCCCTCTCTGGGAGACTGCGCCCGGCTACGGCTGACTGGGTCGAAACATGCTTCATCCTGGATCACCGCAGTGCACGCAGACTTCTACTCAGCCTTTTAACTGCTCACCACATACATCACTCAACATGTCTATTATGCTGACGAGTGGTTTCAGAGATCCTGCTCGAGAACAAAAGTCCTCTCACTCAAGAGCTCGGCCACCAAAGCGGACCGTCTCTTTTTGTGTTTCACAACGCAGCGGACTTCTTCCACAGATCTCCACACATTATAAACACTCAGATCATGAGCTGTGGCTGATTCACGGCCCTGCGTTCTCACCACCGACCACAGGCCTGCGTATCACGTCTCCCTCCAGCCGACGGCCGTCATCGGAGGCACCGCTGTCAAACAAAGTCCCTGGATAGCTTTGGCGCTGAACCCTAGCTCAACGTGGTGAGGGTCAAGTGTCAACCTGACACATCATAAAGCCCAGAACAATCTCTTCCTGCACTCTGGGGAAACAAAAACAGAGTTCCTCAGTCCAAGACAGGGTGGGTGGTTCATCTCAGGACTCCACTGAGACCCTAACCCTCACTGTACCCCTAACCCACTAAGCTTTAACCCTAGTCCTTACCAGGGATAACCCAGGGCAAACAAGCATGGAATTTCATGGGAACTTCAAGCAGCATGGAAAAAAAAAACGCAGAAAGCAAAGATTGTTCTGTGTTGTTTTGCTTTCTCAATAGGCTTTGCTTTGGGCTGGTGGAAGCCCATGCCAAGAAAGGGCAGCAGCTTCCAACAGTTTGAAAAAAGGAGGGAAAAAAATGACTTCAGTAATTAAGAATTCAACATTTGATGCTCCGCCAGCCAGCAAGAGGGCTGCAAACTTACTGTCCAGCACACAGCAAAAAAGGGTAGCCAACGGAGTCGAAGTCCAGGGGGAAAAAAAAGGAAAAAATCTGAAGTGAGAAGCGCATTTTTTATTGTCTCTGGAGGTGTTTGTGTTCCTGCGGTCTGACCTCGCTCCAGCCCTGCACAACCAGCTGGGGGTTTTGTGCTTGGCTTCACAGGAAATACACCCGTGGGAAAATCATGACTCTAAAAAACTGCTGATGCTAATTCGACTCCTTCAAAAACACACCAGCGCGAGTAAATACTCTCTACTTCCTCCTTCGACGGTGACAAGAAGAAATACCTGGTGTGCTTCAAATCATTGCCGGAGCTACATCCGCCTTTGGGAGGTTGTGTTTGGCTCAGAAACTAATACTGGAGGCATTTCAAGATCCCAGCTGTTGTTCCAGGAACATTAATAGTAGAACACCGGCAGGCATCTGCATATGTGATGCAGTGCAATCATGAGCGTTATTTTACTGGACTTCCATGTGAAAAGTCAATGTGGAAAAACAGAGCAGAACTTCATAGTTTTCTATGGATAATCTGTGACAATCGTAAATGTTGCTGGACAATAAACGGTAATATTGTTGTTTTGAGACCATTGTCAAGTAATGGGAAACTTATGTAAGTTAGACCAAAACATGTTAATTTTGTACGGAACACTGGAACTGAAAGATGTTTTAAACATCCAAACAAAAGCGATACATAAAACGGAAATAAAAACCACACCCAACAGAAACCATCAGTAAAACGGATTATGAAGTCTCTCTAAACAAAGTGGCCCTTCAAAAAATTATTAACTTCTGGACTTAGACTGGGCCATTGTAGCTAAAGAACAAGTCTGATCTAAACCATCCGACTGAGGCAACCTTGTTGTTCTTTGAGAGACGGACGTCCACAAACCGTAAGTGGACCCAAATATGACTTTCTTTCAAAAACAGCTTCCAAAGAACTCAAATGTACAACAGAAGTTGTCCTGTGAACCGAATCAACCAGCTGAGTTGGGGATTTCTCCTCCATCTTATCTGCTTCTCTGATCAACGCTCTCTTTCCCCGATTTTTAGGTGTAGGTGGAAGGTCATGTCTTAGTCGGTCCATCCTCACTCTGTGATCAGATGATGGACTGAACTGAGTACACTGAGATGTTCTGTCCTAACCTCGCTTTAAGCTTCCCCACCACATCCTCCCTGACCCGTCTGCTGTGACCCTCTGTCTCCACAGTGCTTTGTTCTCTACAGAACCTCTGAGGCCAGAAACAGAATGTCTTCAATCACACACAGACACGTGATTGGATTTTATTCATGACTTATTCCAGAAAGGGGCTTGAAGACTGTGTATCTCTTGTTCTACCTCTTTGCAGTTATCCAGTCATTTAAAATCTTATGAGATTCAAGTGAAAATATATTGAAGTTTGTGTTTCTAACAGAGCAACATGTGATAGATGTTAGCCAAAAGGGAAACACGTTAGAGGAAGTTAGCCAGACTCACCTCCATCTCCAGAGAAGGATGGGAAGACGGTGACAGGTCCACCTGCAGAGAGAGAGAGAGAGGGGCAGGTTAGAACGGTGAGGGCCTCTCCGACAGAAAGGTGTCAGAAGAAGACAATCTCCAGCAGGGCTGTCACAGACGATCCCCAGGTGAACTCTGAGGATCCTGACATAGCGGACATGCGGTCTGCTCTCTTTGCTTGTTCCGACATGACAATTATACAACGACAAGACCGCTGTGTAGCTAGAAAGAGACAGCTGAGGACAGAACTTGATGAATAGCTATTTTTGAAGCATTTGTACCCCAGAATAAGGGCTCTGCATTCCTTACACGAGCAACAATGTTTTTAAAAAAAACAAAAGAAACCTTGAACTCGGTCAGACCTCTCTGGAAAAAACAGCTCTGCTTATCCTTCAAAGTTTACAACTCGTGACTCATAAATGGCGATTGGAAGCCGCTGATGGCATGTAAACACGCGCATGAGAGCCGACAGGCTCAAGTGAAAACATCTGCGATCTGCAAACAAGGCGAGGAGACGCAGGACGCCTGCTCGAGATGTCATCTGAGCGCAGCGGCTGGGAGAGAACTCGGGCGACCGCGCGTCTCTCCCAGTGGAAGTTCGCTTCGAGGGGCTCGCGCGATGCCACCAGGCAACTCGGTGTGCGCGTGCAAGGAGACGCAGAAGGCGCACCAAGAACTGTACTTTGTTTTGCGCCGTCTGGGCTCCCTGCACAGCAGCGGGTTGCTTCACTTCTGAGCGAACACACCGCCTGCTTCGTAAAGCCCGAGCTCAGCTTATCTCTGACTTTATGGCACTCTGGGGGGTTATTGCGCAAATAGCCCAGGTTTTTGTTGTCGGACTATCTGAACTCGCTCGTAGATAAAAGTTTTGAAGAATGCTTTTCTCTCTCTCTCTCTCTCTCTCTCCCTCTCCCTCTTTTTTTCTTTTTCTTTCTTCTTTTGCAGAGCCCGATCGCATTCGCCAAGCGCGACGCTTCATTGCGCCTACCTCGTGCAGGTAACCGGTCAGGTGCAATAAGATCGCGACGCTGGAGGCCACCTGAAGTATTCCCATAACAGCCAGGGTCCCGATGAACAGCGATCGGTAGGTCGGCTCCGAGCTCGGCACCGGCGGGAAGCGTTGCTGCCCGGCCTCGACGTCCATGGCGTTCCGCAGGTAGGCCCGGTACTCGCTGCTGTGCGTAGCTGCCATGGCGCGCGGCTCCGTCTGCTCACTGCTTCTGCGATTCAACCCCGGGGACGTGCTCCCAGACTCAGAGCGCAGGAAGGAAACTAGAGTCAGCGAAGAGTCCCTGCGCGTCTGCGAGTGGATGGGGCGGAGGGGTGGGCTAAAGGGAGAGCGCTCAGCCAATCACAGGGGAGCTTGGCGATGGAAGCGAAACAAACCGCGAACCGGGTCGACCTGAGTGCCGCTGCCGCCGCCGCCGCTGCTGCTGCAGGTGAAGCGGGCTCTTTATGGTGGAGATGTGGACGCGGCCCACGCCTCTCGGCGGCGTCCACACCCCTGATGACACACACGGTCTCAGAGGCTGAGGCTGGATTCAGGCGACACAGCGCGGATGGAAGCAGATGGATTAAGAGGAGAAATCAGAGCTGCTTTAATCTCTGCGACATTAATCTGTGCAGAAAATATGCGGGGAAAAGGCTGGTAGGTAGAGATTCATTTAGAGTCCGGACATTAAAACACTTTTAGATTATGTTTCCCAAACAAATACTGATGTTCTTTTTCCAACACCACCAGGGCCGGCCCAAGTCCTTTTGGGGCCCCGAAGTAGATTTTAATTCGGTGTCCCCAAAAGCAACAAATCAACACCAGATGCTTCATAGTTCCTACAGGTTACTCTATGAGTGCAACATGCCTGTTATCATTAGTAATAACAGGTATAACAGGTAACAGGTTAGTTTACATGAAGTGTAATTATGACTTTAGACTTCAGAGAAAATATCAAATAAATTGGATTTAGAAATGCAGTAAGTTATCTAAGCGTGCCATATAATTTGAACTATGTGGACGGAGCATCACCTGATAAACACTAAATGTACAGAAAACGGGTTTGATGTGTTTTATTTCCCCAACAGTGGCAGCAGCAAACAGCAGGGAGATACTGAGCCATTATTTGTGTAACAACATTAAAAATAATATAAAAATAGTCTTTTGTGTGTAAAAGCATTAAGTTATACATGTGTAGAGCTTGGTGCTCTTGGGGGCCCCCTGGTGTGGGGGCTGTTTGGGGCCCCCAGTTTGGGACCAGTTTTCAGGGCCACATTTAGCAACTTTAATGATTTTAATGTAACTACCTTATTTTATTTTTATTTTTTACATTTCTGCTTTCCTTAATTTTAATTATTATTTGTATTATCTTTTGTTCTAATAATAATATTAAAACAATAAACATTCTTGCTGTATTCCATCTACAATATTCTACTGTCTTCTCTGTCTTCACATTTTGATACAACAATCATTGATCAAATTGGTAACTTTATTTCCTTTTAGTGAGTCCAGTGAGATGTTTTATTTTTGTTTGGCTTTTTTTTTACTCCCGACAAATAACTGTATAGTTATTGGTGTGCCTCTGAGACGTAGAGCTCTGTGACACTGAATATTTTGGTGCACCAAGTAAATCGGGGCCAGTATCGCCAATACCGATACCAATACCGATACTTTTTATCATTTAAGTTTGATATGTCACCAAACCTCTGACCTCCAGGTGTCTTCGAAGTTCTTTCTTTGAATTATTTTTGTTAAAACCTAGGACAGGCACATTTGGAGAAACTTTTATCCAAAGCAAGAGCAAAATAGAACAAATGTTCCTCCACTTCTTCCTAAATAAAGTGAAAAAGATCAAAGCATTTTTCCTTTTAGTTGAAGTTGAGAATCTACGACACAAAAATGAAATAAAAGTTTAAGGGGGAATCTGAAGCTAAGGTATCAATATCACTAGGCTCGTATTGATCTGATATCGATGCTGTGGATATTTTGGATTGAGCCGCCCACCTGTACCTTTACTGGCACCAGTACAGGTGGCACCCAGGCTGACAAAACCAGTTTGCTAGGCACATGGGGCTAGGTTGTTTTGGAATATGTCTTTTTTTTATGTCCTAGTGAATGACATATTTATGATTATTAGTTCAGTTAAATTATTCTATTGCAAAAACACTTGTTCGTAACGTCTGATACTTGTTAAAACTTTGCTGAAGTGGAGGCTTAAAGTCGGACTCCTGCTATTTGTTTTGACAGGAGACTTTGACTCCAGCTGCTTTACTGATAAACTGATGTCGTTTCCCCTGTTGTTTTTATTATTTATTTATTTATTTTAATAGTCACTGGTATCTGGGATGTTTCCTTCATGCTTTAATCAAACTTTTTTTTTTTCCATTCTAGCTGGCGGGAAAATATAATAATTTCCTGGCAGGACTCCAAAGCTCATTTGGAATGCAACAGCTGGGTTATGATGGGGTGGGAACACAGCCTGGTCACATCAATCTTCATAGATGAGAATGTCTTTGATTATTTAAAAAAACAAAACAAAACAATTTTTCTGCATTTGTATGATGGTGGATGACGAAGCTGGAGGGAAAGCACCCGCAGCAACAGGTTGATTCCAGAAAATATTGACTCAGCAACTTTGGAGAAGGTCCGGTCTCTTAGCTTCAACTTTGACGTGGAGCAAGTTGGTGACGTAGCCTGCTAATGGAGGGCATTGTGGGTAAGAAGGAGTACTTTGACATGGACGCGTTGAGGGACAGGAAGTCAGGGTGGTTCTGGAGAGCTGGAGGAGACGTGGTCAAGAGAACAGGTGTGGGAAACCAGGCGAGCAGCAGAGTTTAGGATGTACTGGAGTTCATTGTTGACCTTGGCTGATTATACATAAAGAACACCGTCACAGTAATAAAGTCTGGATGTGATGAAGGCATGGATGAGAATTTCAGCGGCAGAGAAGGCAACACATGGGAGGAAATGAGCAACATGTTTTATTGGAAGATGGCAGTTCTTGTGAAGTTGTGGATGTGGTGTTCATGGGAAAGCCTTCTGAGGATGATGATGTTTGACTCGTCACAGAGGAAATTTCAGAGCATCGCAGTGAAACAGTTGGTGAAGATGGAGGGAGTTTTAATGTTACTAGCATGAAAAGAATGCCTCCTCAGTCTTTCAACGATGTGTTCATAAATATGTAATGAACTACCTCGACTCCCTCAGACTAGCCAGCAGGGATTAGCAAACACCTGGAAGAGCTACTTCTCAGTTCAGTGCTGATAAAAACCTCATAAAGGGTCAATAGAGGAGCCATGTTGTGATGACTTCCTGTAGGCAGAGGTTCAGAAGGAGCAAAAGTTTTTAAAGCGACAGAGTCCCAATGTCACAGTGTTAAATTACAAACTCAAACTTCATATTTGATATATACAACATTTCTATAACAACTGAAGAAAAAATAATTACTTGATTGTGCTATAAAATGATACTAAGTGCCTGGAAATCTGATAATATTTCCCTTTTAAACACCCAGAGTAAAATATTCTCCTGTAGTTAGATACAAGCAGCCAAAACTGAACTTACTTTTGCATAAAGTCTAAAGAATATGTGTTGAAAACTATTGTGTGTGGATATGAATTATCTACATGCATTATAAATTTTTTTTTTTACTTGCACAGAATCTGAAGCTTAGCAGTGAAAGGCTGTGACAGGCAGGCACATAGCAGACATTTCAGTGACATTTATTTCCTTGTCTACTAATAATAGAAGCAGCAGAAATAAAAAGGTATAAAATACCAGACAAAGGAAATGGGGGAGGGGATAGATGACAAGAAACCTGAAATTCCACTGTTGCATGAAGCAAAGAAACTAATGCAACCGGCAGACGTCATGCTGGACTGACTCATGGCTCTCGCAGCCTGGGCTTCCTGTTCAGTGTTTTACTGAATAATTCTTTCTCAATTGACCACATGTGGATACAAGGAGCACCACAAAGCTTGCAGGAGGCTGTCCATGATGTTACTTATCCGCCTCGCAGTGATCCCTTCCCTTTCTTGACTAAGCAAGCCATCAAGATTAAGACTCATTACTTCTGGGATTCCAGCTATCAGACACAGTGGTTTGAGGGAGCAGCATAACAAACACAGATAACTGAGGTTGATGTTTGGTCCTGCATTCTTTGAGAGGTCGTTTCATAAGAAACCACCGCTGTTTGGTTTTTATTTGCTACCACAAACTCTGGAGATATTATCTGTTCCTGTTACCCTGAAACACAGGCATGACTTTTACCTCCTGTTTCCACAGTAGTAGCACGGAACAGCATTCACTCATAGACTGTCCCAATGAGCAACAAAAACAGGTTCATTGCCGTTTTTTTGCACAAACTCGTTAGTCTGCTCAGTTCTGTCTGTTGTGAGCTCCTTTCAGATGTTTTAGGGACTCTGTCACGTTAAATCCAAATACGCTGCCACTGGCCACGCCCCCTCACCTCCAACTCAAGGTTTACACTTGCACAGGAAAATGGCTGCAAACAGATGCAAAATTATACAACCGTGCATCTTTGAAAAGCAGAAATGGAGCCTCCTGCACAACCAATAAGTGCTTTCTGGACGGTAAGTCAACAACAAAACACTTGTCTTTTCCAGCAGCCATTGTACAGTGCATACAGCAGTAAAACCAGCTGACCGAAACGGGCTGGAGCTCCGTTTAAGTTGCTAGATAACAGACTGGACTTCACCGGGATTGCTAGGTAACGGCGCAGAGTGACTTGACAATCAGAAGGTTTGGGGGCGTGCCATGGTGGCGTAGGGGATAGCACGACCCATGTAGGGAGGCCTTGAGTCCTCGACGGGGCCGTCGCAGGTTCGACTCTCGGACCGGGCAACATTTATCGCATGTCTTCCCCCCTCTCTCTCCCTCTTTCCTCTCAGCCTACTGTCATAAAGGGACACTAGAGCCCACAAAAGACCCCCTGGAGGGGTAAAAAGAAAAAAAAGAAAGAAACAATTGAAAGGTTTTTGAAATGACGCATTGTCCAGACAGCAAGGAACATTAAGTTATTACCAAAAGATGGTTGGGTGTTTTTTTTTTTTTTTAAGAGCTTGTTCTGTTTTTAGAAGTAGTTGATAATGGATGTGTAAGAATGTGCAAAATGTGAATGTTCCTTGGTCAGGTCTCTGGCTGGTTGATCCTCACACAGACGTTGTCTAGACAGCATGCCAACAGTCCACCAAATGAAAATAAAGGTGTTCACTCGTTCATGTGTTGTTTGTTTGTTAAAAGTCAGAGCCAGAGGTGGGCAGAGTTGCCAAAAACTAGTACTCAGTAAGACCAGCACTACTTCAACTTAAAGAAGTATTGAAGGATCAACTTATATCATATTTGATATTTTTTACTCAAAGAAAAGTAAAAAGAATATTTGGTAAAAAAAAAAAAAAAAAAAAAAAAAAAAAAAAAAAGACTACTCAAGTCCCGAGTAACTGATCAAAAACTTTCAGAATTTAATATTTAAAAACTGCATCATCAGATGGTTCAAAATATACATTGATGTCAAAATGTTGGTATTTCAGGAACAAAAATGAAAATAATTTATACATATAACGTAATTACAAAACAACAATACTGGGCAAAAGGAAAAAAATCCCGAATCCATCTAAAACTTCTTCCTTCTTCACAGTATTGCATCATGCTCTTTACAAAAGCTTTTATAAACATTGCATGTAGATATTATTTGCCCAGAACCAGAATCGAACATGGAGACGCCGCATTCAGCTTCTATGCATCACAAATCTGGACCAAACTTCCAGAGAACTGCAAAACAGCCGAAACACGGAGTCCTATTAAATCAAGGCTAAAGTCCCAGCTGTTTAGAGCTGCCTTGGATTAGCAGCAAGTGGGACATTGATCAGAATATTTGATGATCACAAAATGTAATATTTATTGGCTGTATAATAACTGCTGACTGTGTGATGTTTTCAAACTGCTACACAAATAAACTTGACTTGACTTTACACTTTCTGGTCACTCAAAGCTGTTAATCCCACAGTCAAGTTGGCTGTTTTACTTCATACATGGATTTTTTTTATTTATATATATATATATATATATGGGCTGCATGATATATATCTACACATATCATGCAGCCTTCCTTATTCAGATGAGAAATCTGGAGTAATTATTTATCCAGTGAAGAACCACATCTACAAGCAGACAGAGGAATTTGCCCAGCAGGAGGCCGGCAGCTTCAGGGCCGTTAGACTGAAGGAGATGGAGCTGGAGGCGCCGGCCCTCTAATTGGTGGAAAACCTCTCCACCTGAAAACCTCTCCACCGCTGTTTTGCCAAATATGTAGAGATACATATTCAGCAAAAACAAACAAATGCTGCTGCTTATTTTTGGTTTTGTTTACGACTGCTTGATAAATCGAAAGTCCTGAATGGACTGTTTCGGGTCAGTGTGGTTGCTTACATGTTGCTGGGAATCTTGCTCACTTTCTCCATGTGTTGTTCTGTGATCCGCAGCTTCAGAAGCTAACAGTGCCACTGTCAGATTATTTCACTCATGGGAAAAGCGTCTTGTTAATTCTCTTCCAGTCTTTGTTTTACTTCACTGTTTGCACTAAGACTTGTTCATCTTATCAATATTAAGGAAGTTTTGACTCTAAACAAGCAACTATACCTTGATTAAAAGTTCCTTAAGTTAGTTTAGTCTTATTTCAAGGGTACTAGGATATTTACACTAGAAACTAGACAAAAATACTAGACAAGAAATACTTGGTAAGATTTTGTGTTTTTGAAGTGTAACTTTCCTCAATCCCCACAACAATACAACAGATGTATTGTTGAAAAAAATAAAAAGAAAACAATCAGGAAAACGACATCACCATCTGAATATTCAACAACATTATCACAATTCCATGTCTTCTTGGTCTTCATGATGCTGTTAAACTGATGTTCTCATACAAATAAAACGGTGCCTTCAAGGGACCGTTTTATTAAATAAATTAACATGAATCTCAATGAGATAATTTTACATACAGCTGGTAAAAACTGTTAAAAGGTGAATAGAGTGACGACTTCCCGAAGGCCGAGTGTCAGAAAGAGCAGAGATTTTTAAAGAGACAGAGGCCCAATTTCAAGACATTCAATTACTTAGTTAAAATTATTTTCAGTCATATTTGATATGTGCAGCATTTGTATAATATTGGTTGTGTTATAAAATGTGCAAGAAAAACCATAAAGCCGTCCCTCTAACATCAGCCGTGCAGTCTGGCTGAAGCCACTTCTGTTTCATCCAGTTGACTGATTAAATGGTGTTATGATCATAATTTGTTTCTTTTTCTTATGACCCATTTTGCATGTTGGTAGTTGTGTGTATGAGGTGTATTGGCAGAATATTTGGACTTTCAGGTTAAAGTGCTTTGTTCAGAAATGATCCCACCGTGTCTAACGACACCATCAGGTGACGATGCCCCGACGTGTTTTAACTGAAAGGGGAAAATTATCAACTCTATTGATAATTCAATTCAATTCAGTTTTTTTATGTGGCATAATTCCACAACAACTAAATTATTACTTGTACTTATTCATTCTTGAACCGTTGCGATCTCTGTTGCACATCAATATTCTGCATGTTTGTGAGACAAACATTTCACCACCGAGTCTTCATTTCCGCCTAACTCACGAGGACGCACTCTGTCCTGTACATTAATGTGAGACATGTAAGACAACAACAACAACAATAATAATAATAATAATAATACATTTTATTCAGAAGCGCCTTTCAGAATACCCCAAATCCCTTCACAATAAGAGCAAACAGACTGAACGATAAAAGAAACAAACACCAGAAATGAACATAGTTAAAATGAACTGTGTAATTACACAGTGTGCCGATGGTGCTATTACTTTTATTGCATGTTCCGATTCAAGCCTTCTTGCACATACCAGAGGGAGCAGTGATGCGCGGTTCCTGCTGGAGCGCCTGGTTAGGGCCCGGGCGCCTGCAGGCGTGGCGGCGGTGCCTCTCCGTGGCACCTCAACATGGCGGTGGCTCCCGTTAGCCCGGAGAGTGACCTCCACCAACCCTGCAGCTGTCCCGCTGCCAGCACAACAACACGGCAGGGCTTCAGAGAGCCAGCAGGACGAAGGAATACGCTGCAGGAGCCGGGTTATTTTAGGCAGGAGCAGCGACAACGGGAGGAGAGGGGATGGTTGTACGGCCATACCGTGCTGGGTGAGTTTGCGAAATTCAAACTCATTTAAAGGTGCCAGAGGAGTTCATGGGAGAAAGCTGTTTTTTACAACCGCCCCCACCCCTCCCACTACCCAACCTCGTGGTGCTGCAATCATTTAATACTCCATCATTATGGATTTTCAAACTTCATAAAACCACACATGATTTTGGTTATGTTGTAGTAGTTCACATTACCCCCACAGACTTTTTACAAGATGTGCGTAGACCTGTTGATGTTTAGCCTCCAAGACGCAGAGATTGGAGTTTCTCGGTATGGACCTACTGAACCCACATTATGGCTCCAGCAGACTCCTGTGTTTGGCTCAACGTAGCAGGGTCTTGGCACTGACGGTGGAAGTAAGGCTATGGAGCTGTGAGATGTACTCCTCTTTTGGTCAGGGGTCATTAATGCACTGCTAGGACCTGTGGGTTTCCTGTGCCCTCAGAAATGTACATTTAGGATTTGGGAGATCTGAGCTGTGGTTCAGTAGAGGCTGTCCACAGGTTAAAGTGGCATTTTAGCTGATCCCTTAAAGGGCCGGTATCATGTGTTTTCCAGGCACATAGTGCCATTTTATAGCACAATCAAGTAACTATTTTATAAAAATGTTGTCTGTATCCAATATGACTGAAAATAATTTAACTTTGTAATTTAAGTCCTTGAAATTGGGCGTCTGTCTCTTAAAATTTTCTTGCTCTTTCTGAAACTCCGCCTTCAGGAAGTCATCACAACATGGCTCCTCTGTTAACAATTTAACAACGTTTTTTCCGTAAGTAGCTTGTATAATGAGCTCAGCAGGTGTTTGCTAATTGCTGCTGACTAGTCTGAAGGAGCAGAGTGGGAGTCGTGTTCTGTACTGTGGAAGTTTGGAAACTGCAGCTAAAAAGAAGAGCTGCTCCTCTTCTAGGCGCTTGGTTCTGCACAGCTGAATGGTTGCCATGGAGATTAAAGGATTCCCCAAGCTTGCATGAAAGAATCAAAGCAACACTCAGGTGTGTTTTTGTTGAAGGAATTATAATGTGATGTAGTCGATTTTACAACGTTTGGGAGTTTATTTCAAGTGTAATTGACACAGAGATGGAAAAGAAAGGGAAAAAGTTGGGAAAAGGTTTAAGGGGAAAGAAGAAGACAGGAGTAAAGGAGAGAAAGAGCACAAGTCAAAACCCTTGAAGTCTGTCTCTATGCCTGCAGAACGAGAGAAAACAAGACCAATAAACCACAACAGCAAACAACATATGCACATATTATAATGACAATTATAACATCATTGAGAAGTAGATGTACCAGTGACTGGAGGGGAGTGTGATGGAGGAAGAGAAAGGGACCCAGGACCCAACCTGACACATAAACAGGTACACACAGACCCAATCACACATTCCCACCCTCATGCTCACACACAGATGTTTACACCCACTCACCCAATGCAAACATGCATGAAAATGTACGCCACACACCCACTCACTCTCCACATACCCAGGTCCAGGTAACGTCTCCCCAGAGGGGCCACTGGGCCCCCGCACCCCAGGAGGTGGTTCCCTTCTTTCTGGGGTGGAGAACAGCAGCCTGCCAGGTCGCCTCGAACCGCCCTGATCTGTCTTCACGCCCCCCTGTGTGCTGCTCTTGGCAGCCTGACATAAAGTGGAACCTGACACTCCAGCAGAGGATGCCAGCTTGACAAAAACCTTGTAACTAAAGATGGAGGCAATAAAAACAAAAAAAAGATGAATGAGGTAAAGTAGAAAGAAGAAAACAAATTGTCTGCATTCAAAGATGAAACTTCACGCCAACCCTCGCCTCGTTGTAAGTAAAGTATTATCTCTGGCCTGCAGAGCATTCCTAGTCAACCATGGCCCTGCGCTCACCCCGGCGTTAAACCCTGCAACCTCACGCTGCACCCTGCCGCCTGACGTCAGCGGTTTGCCTCCGTCTGAGGTCTCTGGGGTCAAGGGTGAGGGTTCAGGGTGCAGAGACAGACTGTGGAGTCACAGTGAGCAGGGCCCGGTCAGTCTGGCTCTGGTTCTGGCCGTGGCTATTTCGGCTTCAAAGCAACCAGCAGGATTCCGCTGGGTTCAGCCTGTTTTGAAACCAGAGAGGGGAGAAGTGCAGGAATTAGCGAGGAAATGGCGGAGCTGCTGCCCGGCACATAAACACTCGATGGCACGCATCCTGCCATCCCGACACGGCTGCTGCGTTGGCCTTTGATTCGGCGCGTGCACCGAGACGATCGCGTGTCGTCTCGGATTCCGGACGCGTGAGAAACCCGGACTGAAGGTGGAACCTGCCCAGGTTTTTCCACTGTTTATCATCGACCCTCTTTCATCTTTCTGCTCTGCAAGACCCGAGGCATGAAAAACTGAGGATTGTCTCTTTCCCCTCGTTCCCACAACTTCTATGGAAAGAGGGTCATTCCAAGTTTACAAGGAGACACACACACACAATTTAATAGCCGCCTCCATGGCAACTCCAATGTTTACACCCCGTTCCCCACCTCCACCTCTCCCGTCACATCGCACCATCTCGCGGTTTTATCAAAACTGCCCGTTTGAAGAGAAAATTGGAGTGATGATCAGCCTGAGCAGGGGTATTCCAGACCATTAGGCGGATACAGTTTCAGCTGATGTGTGTGGCTTGGAGAGTGTGGGAGAGTTTGGACGAAGCGGCAGATGGAAGCGGGCCGTCTTCAGGACTCTGTGGAGGGACCGTAATGCATAACAATAACGAAGCCGGCATCAGAATCGATGCCTTATGAACTTCCTAATGAGCATCTTGATCTAAACGCATCCTGTTGCCGATGACAAGCTGGAGAAAAGGCTGTGGGAGGAGCCACATGATAGTGAGGAAGAGGATTTCCCACAAGCAGCCAGCTCCTGGGTAGAGCTCCAAGAGCGTGTGGGAGAGGACTAATGTTTACACACAGAGAAATATGAGCATGAAAACGCAGGGCCGTTAAACAGACCTTGGCAGATGGGTGCAGATGGTGATTTTTTTTTTTCTTTCTCTCGCTCTCAAGTCTTGCAGTCAAGTGGAAGTTGAAACCATGAATCGCCTTTGATGGCAGAGAACTGAGAAGCTTAAATCTGGGAACCGGACGGCAAGAGTCTGTTACATTCAATAAAACCCAAATTCTTACCAACCTGTTTGCAAGTATTTTTCGCAAAAGGAGACTTTAAATAAAAGTGACAAGAAGAAGCCATTGTTAACAGAAAGAAGTCCAGTTTGCAAACTTGACAAAGTAGGCGGTCTGATCAAAGGAGGGAGAAATGAAACTCTTTGCATTGTGGAAAACTAAGACTGCGCAGTAACGCGCACCATGCTCTGCTGGAAACAACTGTTCCAGGCTATGAAGGATCTGAAATTGGTGGAGATTTGTCTTTCCACAGCACAAAGACCCTAAGCATACAGCCATAAGTACAATGGGGAGGTCTATATTAAGATGTTCAAATTGCAGTGCAGAGGCTCCTTCTTACCCACAATGCCCTCCATTAGCAGGCTACGTCACCAACTTGCTCCACGTCAAAGTTGAAGCTAAGAGACCGGACCTTCTCTAAAGTTGCTGAGTCAATATTTTCTGGAATCAACCTGTTGCTGCGGCTGCTTTCCCTCCAGCTTCGCTCTTTCACTGATGTTTTTCTGCAGACTACTTTATAAAATAGCTGAAGGTCAGTCAGAGTCTCGGCACAGATTTTATAATGAACTTATACGTGTTCTTTAATCGTTCCACTCAGTCATATGAAGTTACTTCAATCTAGAACATTCCACTGCAGCTCTGGTGGTGAGTTTAGGGTTGTTGTCCTGCTGGAAGGTGAACCTCCAGTCGGGTCAGAGCTCTTTAGCAGAAACGGGTTTTCGTCCAAGTTTGTCCTGGACTCTGATCGGAGTCTTTGTCTCTGCTGATGTGAAGCCTCCCCACAGCATGACCCTGTCACCACCATGTTCTACTGCAGAGCTGGTGTGTTCAGGGTGATTATAGAGTGTTAGGCCACATGCTATTTGTAATAGCTGCTAGTTCAGTGTGAACTGCACGTCATTCAATCAATAAATCAATCACGCTTATTTGTACATTACATTTGCACGACAGTGCAGTTTGCTGTGCTCTACATCATGAAACACAGAAAACATCGTTTTTTTAAAATAAAAAAATAAAAATTACTTTACAAATGTCAGAATTCCGCAAAGTAAAAAATCCCCCATAAATAATCTCGTCTATTTCACAGAACTTGGAGGTCCTGTGATAATTCATCTCTGTGGTTCAAGTCAAAATGGGTGAAATTTGATATGTAATTAGGCAGTTTTTTTTTTTGTTTTTTTTTTTTTTTTTCCTAGACTCATTTTTATGTAAGAGTGAGGGTTTCATCAAAACCTTTGGGTTTTGTATGTTTTGATGCCATTCATAACGCGCGGCATCAAAGCGAAAAGGCTGAAGAGAAAGAGGAAAATCAGATGTAAATTTAAAGTAAAAGACTAAAGTAGCTTTCACAAATTAATTCAAGTAAATTTCATTTTGCAGCATGTTAGTATAGCATCCTTAAATTTCAGCAACATCTCAGGTTTCGGTTATGCCATGTGAATGCGACACATAAAAAGCAAACATTTGGGGTTTCAATTATTTATGGTGTCCCCCCTCTTCTCAACCCCCCCCTCAAAAAAAAAAAAAAAGTTTATCCTGTGTGAACAGGGTTTCAGTTTTGCACCACACATGACATTTTGCATGCAGGCCAAAGCACTTTCTTGTCTATGTCCTCTATACGGTATGTGGATAAATGATGTACTGTATCATTTTCTTTCCGCTTTACATTTATGCACAACTTTGGGCTGGTCACAGGCCCCGTAAACACACTGGCGTTTACAGCTGTCATGTGACAGAATGTGACTTCATACATCAGCGTCTGAGTGGGAAGATACCACAACCAGAACTAGCATCTTGAAAATACCTTTACTGTAACCTCCAGACTCCGTCTCTCATTTGAACAATTCTTCTATACAATGAAAAGCCTTCAGCCTCTTTTAACTCCCATGTAACCAGACTAGGAAGTGGCTGGAGCCAGCAGGAAAGCCCTGTGTGTAAACTAATCAGCAGGAGACTTCTCCATTCATCCAGGCCTCTCCAGGATCTCCCAGTCTTGCCCTCTACTTCCTCTCTGTGGTCAGAGCTGATGTCAACATGCCCAGTCTGAAAAAAAACCCAGACCACAGTGTCATCTCCAAGGTGGGCGTGGAGGATGTGCTCTGAGATCATTTAGAAAGAAAAAATGGATTTGCTCATTCATGTTCCATCAAATCCTAATTTAAACACACACACACACACGCCCACACACACACACACACACGCACCTGAGTCAACAGAGCAGTGGGTGTAAACTGGCTGAAGATGAGCAGAGACACAACACAGGATGAGGCAACCCATTGCAGAAGCCTCTCCATATCTTCCTTACGTCTTGGGTGGGGACAGCAGCGCTCCAGCTGAGGGGTGTCTGTCTGTTGTTCTTGTGAGTCAGGCAGGATCTGTACTCAGGTTCACAGATAACAATATTATTTACCAGGTTACCACGTCCACACCGAGCTCCAATTGCTGTTTTCAATCTCCGTAGAGTCAAAACAGGAGCAGTTGCTTTGGGAAGTACTGGCAACCTCTCCTCCTGATCTTTTCAGAGAAACGCTTGTAACCTTAGGATGGGTTGATGACTTCCTTTGACACAAACCGCCTCTCTCCTCTTTTTCGTTTGGGGCTGTCCATCCCTTCTTTCCCACGCTGATGGTTTTCACAGTGCAAAGGGGTTTGGGTTGCCCTGGGAGTTGGAGAGCCGCGAGTTATTGTCCGGCTTTCACGCACACCCCAGCAGCGCCGGCGTGGCTGCGTGGTCACTCGTGGAAACGGGCAGACAATAGGCCTGGAAACATCACGGGCGGCGCTCTCCTCCCCGATGGTCACTCTGTGGGATCTGCCGTCAAGTCACGGCTTTTCTCACAAAGTCAACAAAGTCAAGGCTGACCACCACAGCCTCTTTTGCCATGACATCTGTAAAAACATAACAGCATCAGTTTCATCCCCAGGGAGAAGCTTTTTATTTATGGTAATAGAAGGCATAAATAGTCCAGGTAAGGGACTGATATGTACATCCTTCTCATGTTGCCTCTAAGCATAGCGGCGTGAAAACGTTCTTTTGAACTCAAAGGAAGATAAAGTGTTGCTACCACACATAACAGAACCTGTTCTAATTGTATCTTAAGGCCTTTTGTTTCTATTGTTCACAACGTTTCCTGCCACACACCACGGTCGGACACACCTATGCTAAGGTTTTAGACAGAGCACGCCGTTTCCTAGAGTTGGTAGGTGGATCACTGAAGGTGAATGAATCTCTCATGTCTTCTGGAAAGTCATTGCTGGATTCAATTAAGTTCAGTTTATCTTTTCTAAGAAATCCGGTGGATCGCATTGAGTCATTGACTTGCAGTATTCGGTCCTCCTGGATGAGCATATAGCATGGCGTTGTGTCATTGATCTCAGAGCAATCCCTCATTCTTTGCATGCATGTCACGACACTGAGGAGGAAAAACTCCCATTTTAACAGGAAGAAGCCACGAAGCGCATAAACATTTTGCTAAAGACAACCAGGACACTGAGCAGGGATCAGTGGCAACCATGTCCTGTAGTTAGAGAGACCAAGACAAACATATTTGAGTCACAGTGTCAAGTCGGTGGCAGCAACCAGGTGAGGAGTACAAAGACGTGTCTTGTCTTGAGGATGGGGAGTGTTATGGTGCTGCTGGCTGAGGGGAGCTACAGTTCATCGAGAGGTCAACAAATCCCAACATGTAGTAGGACACACTGGAGCAGGCCAGGAGCTTCTCCCTTCAGTATGGAAGGGAAGGTATTCCAACATGATGACGTCAGCAGACACACCACCAGGACGACCGCTGCCTTGCTAAAGAGACTCAGGGCGAAGGTGGCGCCTCTTACTCAGAGTTTGCGTCTCCAGATCTAAACCCGATTCAACATCTGTGGGGCATTCTCAAACAGAAAGTGGAGGAGAGGACGGTCTCTAACATCCACCTGCTCCTCCTGATAGAGAAGAGGTTTCTAGTGGCAACCTGTGAGGCTCTAGACTAGAGAGAGTTAAAGCAGTTCAATAATACTGGCCACACGCAATGTTGACTCCTGGGGCACAACTTGGACATTTCCACTTATGGGTTCACTCTCTTTTGTTGCCAGTGGTTTAGATGTTAATGGCTGTGCTGAGTTACTTTGGTGCCATTCTTCTGGGTGCTGAATGGTTTTTGGCTCTTATCATAACTGCAGCTGAAACAGAGAACAGTAGTTGAGTTAATGCAAGTGGTGTGCAGTCCTCCGCTCAACATTAGGTATACATTGTTGTATGGTGGATGTGCTGCAGTCGTCACCACAAGCACTCAAGGCAACCAAGCGTCGGGTTTGGGGTAAAGCAATAGAACAAAAATATTTTTAACTTCTTACAAGTTCCCTTGGGGAAACGACTTTAGCACGCCTGCCTTTTCATGCATCCTGGCAGGAAATCCTGTAGGATGTCCAAACTGCAAAAAAAAAGAAGAAAAAAAAGTTTGATCGTCTAAAGATCCCAATGAAAGTTTTCTGTGAATAACCTCCAGCGTGAGGAGCCTCTTTGTTCCAAATGCTGTGGTACAATAGGTCACCCAGCATGATCTCAGATCCACCTCGGTGATGCAGTTCAGCCCCTCATTAAATGTTCACACCTATTAGTCCATTGTGATGAAAGAAAGAGCTAAAGGATAAAAAAAGGAGTTGTCCTGATGTCTGGGATAAACAAAAGACTTAAAGGGATGATGTAGCTGGTTTTCCCCTTTCTAACACAAAGCCCACTACAGTATATCATGGATTCCAAGTGCTTGACTCAAACTGCCTTTTTTTTTTTCTCATTCATTGGACTCTCCCAACAACCCATCCATTTGTTGCTGTTTGGGAGGGAAGTGATGTCAATGGATCTCAGTGGGGGGATACACGCCAGGTCCCAGACTGATCTGACGTCAGAGACAGAGACATCAGCCCACGCCATCTCGGAGCAGAGGTTGATCTGTTCCGGGGTCCGCCATCTCTCCCTATACGCTGACTGACTCAGCATATAGACAGATTTACTGTCTGTACAGTTATTGCCGTCTGTCACTGAATTTTGCAGGAAAGTAGGCCTTTCATCAGAGCAGCATTCCTGTGGTCGCCCTCCTGTGACGCTTGCTGAACTCTTCGATTGGGGTTTCCGTGGTAATGTCTCAGTAAGAGTGTTACCTAGCTCCATCCTGGCTACTCACTGTGCTGTGGCCGCGTAAAGCATCAGCTGACGCACTTCACATTAGATTTGGTCTGTGCCTTACAACCACATAATCATTGGTATGTTTACTCACATTACGACGTCTAAACTCAGAATTTTTACTTGAAGAAGAAAGATCCAGAGGGTGAATTTAAATAATATGATAATATTGATAATCCCAATTGCAAATAAAAGATGAGCCATGTTGAGAAATATGGTTAGATAATCTGGTAATGTTCTGCTACTGGTTACTTTGAGGTGTGTTCTGTTTTCATAGTTACTTTCTTTCCATTAGTTTTGCCGCTTGTGCAGAATATTGCTGTAGAAATGTGTGGGTACACGCATAAAAATGTGCATGCTCACCACTGAGGTCATGTGTTTTTCATGTTTCCCATTGGCCTCTTAAATGTCAAGATGACGGCCATTTTTCAAGATGGACGCTGTTTTTGAGCCATTTATACCAGCTTTTGCTTAATTATGTTGCACATTTTCATGACTTGGAAGAACTTTATGTCACATTATATGTTTTGGACTATGGTGATCCTATTCATACAACTTTAAAGTAGGAATATGTTGAAAAATCAGATGCCAAATCTGAAACTGAGTACTTAGCTGTTAGAGAGTCTCACACCCGTCATCAACTGGAAGGAGATGAAGATGATTTTGCAGTCATCTTTATGGTTAGTCTGCTTTTTTTTTATGTGTTTAGCGGTTTAGAGTTAGCTTCTGCCAATATTTTGGTTTTCAACATGAACTTCTGGCAGTTTTTTTTCCATTTGTTTAGCAGTTTAGTGGTAGCTACAGCTATTTTTAAAAAATTGCTTTGCAGTTTAACATTAGCTTGCGCTAAATATCGTGTGTTCAGCAGTGTGCCATTAGCACAGCTAAGATTCTTGCTCAACAAAGTTGTCAATAGTGAACCAAACCTTTTGGTTTAATCTGTCCACCACTGGCAATGGCAATAGAGCAAACATTTTAGTTTTAGTGCAAACATTTATTCTCCACTACAAAGTTAGCAAATTTAGTGCAAAAATACATTTTCTTTGACGACCATGGAGTCCATCTTGAATTTTTCAGTGGCTACCAGATTTTTTTTCTTTCTAACAAGCTAGCCCCTGGGAACGTCTGTACCAATTTAGAAAATATTCAGTTTAAAACTACATCTGATCCAGGTGTTTCAGATGACTTCACTCCTTTAGTTATACTGATATGGGTTGAAAACTACAACAGCCCAACATCTCTGATCAGATCCATTCTTTTTTATGATGAAAATGATATTTCTACATTGCAAAAAGATTCCCTAGTATGTGGAGGAGTGCTGGTGCTGTGCGTAACAGAATCGGCACTTGTTCATCAGCATGGCGTTCCCTCAGTGACTTCATTCATTCTGGGAACAGGAGTCAAACAGGTGGCCCATATTTAAAGATGAAAGGCAGAAAATACATTTCCAAGGAGAACAGTTTGCTTTGACTAGACAGCTGGAATGTAGCTGGAAAATCCGGGAAAAAGGAAAACCACCTTTCTGATGGATCTAAGAGCAGTAAAAATGTCAAACGCTCAGCAGATGATCAGCACCAGCCCATAGTTACCGGTAAAGACTCTAACAATTACAAGACATCTATGTGAAACCAAACTGTCAGCAAGAAAGCTACACACACCTATTATTGGAGAAAAGGACAAGATCTCAAGCAATTACTGCAGAATGTTACAAGCTGTGTTTCTACTACCAACTTGTACAAACCTTTGTTGATATTCTGGTAAAGTCAATAAAACACAGTTTCACAATGTTTCTGTTAAACAAGTAACGCAATTAAAATCACACGTGAATAAGTTTGTTTGCTCGATAAGTCATTAAAAAACATGCAGCGCCATCATCCTCTGACCACTTCCTGTCGTCTTTTCGGCCAGTAACATCTGGTTTCTGATCACATGACTCTCGTGAAGCAGAAGTATTGTTTCCATTGCAGTTTTGCGAAAAAAATTTAGATACGGCTGAAGAACCACCTAATGCTAGCGCACAAATGTTTTAGTTTTTTCAAAATTGGTGTGTTTCCATTGAGCACATTTATTTTCATTCTTCCAGTTTGCTCAGTTTTAAAGTCAATGGAAACGCAGCTACTGATTTAGGATTCATTCTATGACAATGTTCAGCGTACTTTGGTCTTAGGGTTCAATATTCCGATCACGCATCAGTTTGAACACATCTGAATTCATGCAGAGACCATGCTACCTGGTACAGAGGAGGAAATACAACGGAAATGAGTGACGAGTTATGGAGCAATCAACCTGATCCCCCGACCTTAATCCAATCCAAGACCTGTGTGACATCAAACGTGTTTCTGAGGCTGAAGCAGAAAATTCAGAGGAACAAAGAAATGTAATCCATCGGTTCTGGACTGGAATACCCCTTCATGGGTCCCACAAGCTGGTTCATGCAGCAGGGATGGGAAACAGCTACACCGATTACAAAACTAAATAACAGCTCAGTGAGTCACTGAAAAGTTGCAGTAAAAGTTCAAGTATTCTTTAGTTTCTACAGTAAATGTTTGGGTTTGTAAAGAAACATGCAGATGAAGTTTGGCCTTTCTAACATTCGGCCCTCTACTGTCTATACCTGCATGTTTTTTAAGAGACTGAACAAATCTGACAGAACTGTCTTCATGTTGTGCTTTGCATTGGAACATGCTGGGTCCCCTATGATTTTGCATGTATGGAATAAAAATTATCCTATTGATTCTGACTTTTACTAACTTTTTCAAAGTTGCTGTTGCTAGTTTGATCGCAGTCCATTTCCTTTTGTTGTGCTGGGTTGCTTTCTCATAAAATTTACAGTCAGTGGCAGTGTTTTTTTGAACATCTAGAGTTTCCTGCTTTGTGTTGCTGCTCCTTAGTGTCATGTCTGTTTTGCACCTTCTGTATTCTCTGTGTGAATTCCAAGCAAGTCTCCCTTTAATGTGGAAAGGAAATAACAGTGCTTCTTTTGTCAGTGCTGTAATAACTGTGCTAAATTATTTTCTGTTAGTTATTCAAAAAGGGTATAAAAATTTTTTGCCACACCATTTGTGAAACAAAAACCAGATATAACATAAGTAAATAAAACCAGATTTTTGTTTTCAAAATTAAAGATCTGTGAGATCCTGTATCAATTCACTGCGAACCAAACTCCTTTCTGCACCTCCCTCACCCACAGAAGTTGCCACCACAGTCTCCTCCACCCCACAGCTGCATACACACAGACTTGGCAGATGTTTTACTTACGCCAGGTGAACTTCCTGTCATAGGTCTCCACCCCGGACTAACCCCCAGGAAGGAACAGGAATCCAACCAGGAAACTTCAGGGTCACTATCTGCCTTACCAAGAAGGAAACATGTTTGTTATATCAAAACAATTATAAATGTGCCAGGGCCGTGCTGTGGTGGCGCAGGGGGTCAGCACGCCCCACGTTTGGAGGCCTTAGTCCTCGACGTGGACGTCACGGGTTCGACTCCCGGTCCCGACGACCTTTGCCGCATGTCTTCCCCCCTCTCCTCGCCCTCCTTCCTGTCTGCCTACTGTCGCAAAAATACGAGCCACTAGCGCCGCAAAAACTCTTCAGAGAAAAAAAATGAAAAAATTAAAAAATAAATGTGCCTGTCAGTTTGGGCTTTATATGCTGTTTTTTGTTCATGGCATGATTTGCATTTTAATGTTAGACTGAATCGTATGGAAATGAAAGACTGAATGTAAAAACACAAAATATATAAAATAAAAAAAAATAAACTAGGTGGATGATGGATGGATTGGTATTTGTAGACCAACCTGTAGACAAAGATAAAACCACAAAAAAATTAAGACTGAAAAAAGTTGCTATATAAATATTATAATATGATTTGATGTTCTCTCTCAGAAGAGAGAGAACATCAAATACAGTCCTGTTCAACAAATTATAGTGTGTGTCATTATTAGGCTTGTTTGTAGGACCAAAAGTACTTTTTGGAATTAACTTTTAGTCAGTATTAAATATGTTGCACATGTTTCTCAAAAATATTTTTACATTTTTGACAAGAGATTCTGATCTTTCTGATCTCAGATGCCTGTCGTGTTTTCATTACCAGTAAGCAATAACATCAGTGTGTGTGGAATGAATCTATAATGCATGACTAACACTTTGACTCTCAGAGCAGCAACCCTGAAGGAAAAAAAGAAGATTTTGTTCAGAGTCTGCCCACGCCTTTCTCTCTCTCCTGGAGGGAAAGGGTGGACACAGGTTTAATTTAAAGCTTGTTGGGAATTCCTTCACTCAGTCAGGACTCCCACGCTGAAGCGCTGGTGAGCAGCGCGGCTGCTTGATGTAGGCCCCGTCAGCAGGTTTCCTGCGACTCGGAGCATCAAAGACGGGCTCCTCAGACATTCCTCGCCTCCTGTATCACCGTGCAGCCTGCAATTAGCCTTCCTCCAGCCTCCCTCCTCCAACCTGGAGGACAGTCACCTCCATTCATCCACTGCAAACACCTAGTGGCAACCGTTGTCTAACTACATATGATGAGGCGCACACTCAGTCGCAGAGGCTCTTCTGCTTGTGTGGAGGAAGAAGGAAGAGACGAAGCGTTGCTATCGAAACCATCTTTTATAAACAGTCTTTCAGGTTTCCTCTGAGGAGGAGGAGGAACCTGCTTTACAGTGAAAGCCTTTATTGTCTCTGATGTAATCTCTGTGCTCGACAAAAGGGCCTGTTATCTGCTGGAAGTCAACGCTTCGACTCTCCTGTCATCAAGGCGGTGTTGAGATTAATTACTGAAGGGAGCATGCACCAAGACTGATTTGATGTGGTCCCGTTTCTGTTTACAGCACTGCTGCAAGAAGGCGGCTGAAGTTAATCATTACTTTGACTGGTGTTCAAACTGCAGGCCGCGGCGTCTTCCAGTAAGTCTGCAGCTTATAAAGCTGAGGCGTAAATGGGGATGAGGAAGAACTTGCATTAAAAAATGTTCCTTGAAAGAAGTCAAAATGTGTCCACTGAGTGGAACTCACATGGCAACTTGGTGATGAATTTGGATATTTAACCTTCACCATTTAAAACAAATGATCTCTTAATATTGGTATCACTCCCTAAAGGCATCTGAGCTTGCTAGAAACATGATGTGAAGCATGGTGGAAACTAACATGCTAGTTAGATCAATAAATCTCATCAGCTAATCATGCGTCCAAAGGGCGTTATTGTCGAGTTCCATTTGATCAGAGCAAGAAAACAGCAAAACTGACTTTGCTCATAATACAAAGAATATTTCCAACATGAGACAAAACCACATTCTTAGATCTTTTAACTTAAAATTAACACAAGAATCAAATCAATTCAGTTGACTTTTTTTTTTATCAAACTTTGTGATCAAGAATTGACCACAAGTTTCTGATTGGTAGAGGTGGGCAGATGAATCCAAACTATTGATATCAATACCGGTCGGTATCAGTATCGGATCAATGCTTTAGCTTCAGATTATCTTATTTTTGTATTGTAGTCTTTCAACTCCATCATGAAAAGATTTTGCTTTATTTGCTCTCAAATTATGCCACCTATAACTTTTGTCCAAATTTTGTCCTCGAACTGAGCAAAAAATTATTCTGCAAAGGACAGAAGTTTGACAATATCTCAAACCTAAACAAAAAGTATTGGTACCGATAACGATACTGCTGTATCAGCGATACCAAACTGTACCGCATCATACACCCCTTCTGATTGGTTCAACATACACACCAAATCAATGCTCAACGCAGACACATTAAAAGGAGACAAAGCCTTTCAGCACATAAAAAGCTTTATTCTCACAACAAGCTTTAACATGAACAAAGTTAAGAGTTCAAGCTTAGACTAGTCAGCAATGTCACTAAGGAGAACAAATTCACTGTCATATAATTTAACATAAACTATTAAATATCTTCATTTGGCAGGGATGTTCAGAAGGAAGCGACAGGTGATGAGGTGAGGTCATTTTCTTTCTTTTTGTTTCTTCCTACGATGCGGTGGGCGAGGAGCAGAAAACGCTAGAAACAACTGGAGCAAAACAGATTTACAGTAAATCAGCCTCTAAATGGAGTCTTGGCGGCTTCATAACACATTCAGCTTTCACAAACAACAACAACAAAATCATAGAGGTTATGTGGGGAATGAGAAGGAATGTAAATATTTCAAATCGATTCTGAAAGATGAAGGATCCCCCCAAAAAAAACAAAAACAAAAAAAAAAACAGCTGAAAACACGGCAGGAGGAAATCTGTCTCCTGATACATTCTTTTTATTGTAAACCAACAAACTCTCACACTTCTCAGGGGAATACTTCAGAATTGCTTCATTCCTGTTAGGATGTCGATTTTGGATACTTTTTAGGAATATTGTTTTCAAAACAAACACCTTCAGGATTACGGAAGAATTTGGTAGCAAAACGATGAAGCAGAAACAACTGCGTCACACTGGGAACTAGTGTGAAACATAAGCTGCGTTTTCGCTGACTACTCAGTTATGCAAATTGGAATTATGAACATAAAATCGAATAATGGAAATGCCAATTTCGAAATAAAAAAAAATTGTTAAAAGAAAGTTTTATGCTCTGATGAGGCGGTTTTTCGGTTGCAACAAAATTAGCGTATTTTGTAACACACTGCAATGAAAAAACGTTTTCGCATCACAGGAGTTATGCGACCGGATGTTGCTACTGGCGGAAAAGACGGAAGGAAGTGGAAGGAGGATGAAAGCGCGGCACGGCTTTTAAAGACTTATCACGTGACAAAAATATGTGATTTTTTATTTTTTGAAGAAGTTTTATGGCCTTTATCTGAGAGTGGTCAGACGGGTTGTGAGGGAGAGGGAAGACATGCGGCCCAGGACTCGAGGACTGAGTCTCGTGGTGTGATTTTAATCGCGTTTCTCAATTAATAAAAACACCACAACTGCGAAATTGTGCTGTCGACATTATTGACGTAGTTTTGCCCCCAATTGTAATGGAAACGCAGCTACTGACAGCAACGCTGCTCAGGTGAAGCAGGCATAAAGAAGTGATTGAGCGAAACACCACCGCCAACACTGGACTTTAGAATAATAATGACGGACGTGAGTTCCTACTGTATTATTTTAAACACAGGACCCCACAGCATGGACGTCACTCTTCGGTCCCTCGTATCAAAACAATACATTAAACACAAACGTACTGTAGTTCTTTCAGTTTTCAGGACGGCGGGTACGGACTGTGAAGCGGCAGAGGGCTCGAGGGTGTGTTTGTGTCCTGAAGGTGACACAGTGTGTGTGTGTGTGTGTGTGTGTGTGCGTGTGTGTGAGCCCTGCTTTCAGCTATGCACAGGCCGCTGGTCTGTGGGCTGCACGTGCAGACATCTCCTGCACCTTTAATTGCCGTCTGCGTCACCGGAGCTTCCCCGAACTGAACCTGCTCCCCCCCCTCCCCTCCTCCTCCTCCTCCATGATTACCGACCCGTTCAGCTACAACTGACTGGACCGGAGTCACCTTTAACTGCGTCTGGCAGATTCCCACCAGTGAGACAGTTTAAGCAGCATGTCATGTTCGATTAGATACTTTTGTGTAAAAAAAATAAAAATAAAAATTAAGATTTTTGTTTATATTAAATTACTCTAACTTTAGTAAATATCATGCACTCTGGAGTTTCTTACTAAGTTTGACAACTGAGGACGTTATAGTGAAGCAAACAGATTCAGTTCTCTACAAAAAAAAAAATCTGATCCAATATTTTTCATCTAGTTTCTAGTTCAAATATCTTAGTAGACTTAAAACGAGCTAAAAGTAACTTGGAACAAACTTGTCAGCAAAATGTAAGAGCTTATGCAAATAATTCCTTAATATTGATTGAAAGATATGTTTCACTGAAGGGCTGGGCTTTGTTTGGGTTGCTAGGTGATATTCAGCAGGTTTTTGAAACGCTCATTTTCCAGACGCCAAAAGACTTTAATTTATTGACCAAAAAAAAAAAAAAGACTAGGTGGGGTTTTTTAAGCACTTTGGTTGTTTCTAAATGCAGTAGAAACCCAAATTAATGTACAAAAATGTGCAAAATAGGAATTTTGCATTATTGGTCCCCTTTAAAACAAGACCCCTTGTTAGTGAAATAATCTGCCAGTGGAACTCGTACTTTAAAATATATATATATTAACTGACTTAAAACAAGCTCCTATATCTTGCTGAAAAGTTGCTTGTATGTTAGCTTTGTCTTATTTCCAGTGTTCTAAGACATTTGCAGTAGAACCCAGAACAAAAATACTTGGTGAGATTTTGTACTTTTGCAGTGAACAACAATACTCCTTCATGAGGCATTTTTTGAAATATTCATCTCTCTAAAGCCACAATTATGGCTTCTTATATCAACACAAGGTAACAGTAGCAGAAAAAGGTTTCTTACACCTTCACAGACAGCTTATATTTCTGAATGTTTGGCAGCACATTGATGAATTATGATGGAGAGACTCAGTTCTTCACAGAAACTTCACCGAAGCGAACCGAAAAACAGGAAGTTTCAAAAGATGATCAACTAAATGGTGGGATAATACTACTCTTTAGAATTGAATCTGATAATAAAAGGGTGTGGTGTGTGTGTGCGTGTGTGTGTTTTGGTGCACGATTGGTCTCTGAACATGTGGAAACGCCACGGAGGTGAGCAGTGGATGTGATGACATCATCTGCTGAGCAGCTGTGGGGATTCCCTGTCAGGAAAAACAAAAAAAAACAAAAAAAAAACACATTTTCTCTCTCCCAGCTCCGTCCGTGTCTGTCTGGAAACACACGGGATGGGTCTCTGACTCCTCAGCTCCAGAACACAGGGAGGCTTGGCAGCGTGGGTGGGGATGGAGGCAACAAGAGGGGTAGAAAGAGAGATGGCTCCTCTCATCCGACATGGGGATATGAGGAAAAAAATCTGCAGCAACACAACAGGAAGGTGGAGAGAAAAAAAACACAAAGGCAGCTCAAGGAGCTCTTTGTAACATGCTGCCCACATGGGAGGGAATGGAACCCATAACATGGTTTCTGTGGCGCCCTCTGGTGGCTAACGAGATCCTAAAAGGCCTTTTTTGAAATAATAATAATAATAATAATAAAAATATATATCAGGAGGTTTTAAGCATGTTCCAGGAGCCACTGGAAGAGCGGTGGGTGCTGGGTGTCTCCGGTTCCCCCCGGCGGCGGCGGCGCGTAGCAGAGCCTCTCCTCTTGGTAGCGCAGCAGCATGTGCAGCAGATCTGCCACCTTCCACTTTCTCTCCTGGAGCTTCTGCACCACAGCGGGCAGCTGAAGGGGCAGACACAGTTCTGGTTAATGGCTTCCAGCTAGAAGGAGGGGTCAGATACACAGGATGACGGAAAATGATCAAGGAATGAGAGGAGGATCACCAAAACAATTCGCATTCAGTCATGGGAAATAGTTGCAGTTGCCAGGGCCGGATTTACACGTATGTGGGCTGGAGACAGTTTCGGTGCCCTGTGTGCTACTGAAAAATATTTCTGCTGAAAAATACTTCTACTGAGGCAATTTACAGAACATTAATATGTAGTGGTGTACATGAATTGATGCCTGGTAGGTTTAATACATCCACTGGCCAATGGTTCCAAGATTTTCCCAAGCAAAATCTTATAAAATGTCATCATTTTTCAAATACTTGAAGAATGAAGAATATATATTCATAAAACTCCCAAATTATGAATATAACTCCTCAAATATCAGGTTGTGAGATTTATATATAATATAAAATATGCCAAACATAAATCTTTAAAAAAAAATTTTTTAAACATTGGGGTCCCTCATACAAAAAAAAAAAAAAAAAAAAAAAAATATATATATATATATATATATATATATATATATATATATATATATATATATATAATAGGGGCCCTGTAAGCCCTTTCTAAATTATTATTATTATTATTATTATTATTATTACTATTATTACTATTATTCAACTTTTTAAAAAATCATGAGAGTAATTTTTTTTCTGCATCATATCATAAATCATAGCACAATGGGAGAAACTAAGTGCACCTTCAGCATTTCAACAGATTAGAAATAAAAACATCCCCATAAGGATACTGATGACAGACATTAAATATATAAATGAAAATAACATTTTGACACACAAGTGTACAAGTCCTGCTTTTAGCATGTTTGTTTTTAACATAAAAGAAAATCTCAAATTTAAAAATGCTTTAGAGTTGAAATGAACAAAAAAAATATTTGTTCACTTCATTAAAAGCCTACATAAATTAAAGGTTTCTGCATACTTCCATAATAATCACAACTTTTGTTTCTTTTTATTTCTTCTCCTCAGTCTGTCACTGCAGTAATGACAGTGGTTGTTGTGATGTTGCGTTCGTGTTCCTGTAACTGCAACCGGATTATGAGCGGAACAAACCGGACTCAGTTGTTAGACTGAACCGCTGAGAAAGAACTGAAAGAAACTCTGAACTAAATGTCAAATGATTTCTACTAAATCTTTATGTCACCATCTGACTCTTGCTGCCACATGCAGTTCCACAAACTATGACTCATTTCACTGAATCACCTGCTGCAGCTCTCTGTCCACGTTCAGCTGGATCTGAGGGACGTCGACCACGGAGGCTGCCGCCCACTGCAGCATGCTCCTGAGCTGGGGGTCGAAGGTCGCGTGCTGGAGGCCGCGTCCCAGCTCCCTGAAGTCTGAATTGATGATGAGCAGAGCGGAGCGCGCGGTCTGTGCCGGAGTTCTGTCTGCACACAGCGTCCCTGCAGCACAGACAGGCCAGCAGCTCTGCGTTAATCGGTTCTGGACCGGGATCCCGTGGCACACGGACGGAACGGAACGCTGAGGCTGCTTACCACTGGACTCCCTGACCTCCGTCTCCTTGTCCTCGGTGTTATCGCTGTTGGACGACAGAACGTCACACAGGTTACAGACTAACAGCAAAGGTTGAGAACACACAGTTCTTTCTTTCCAAAGTATTCAAGCGCCCTGAACCTTTTCAGAAGTCACACAGCAACCTCAAAGTGTTCTATGTGATAGAGCAACATGCAAAGTGGGATATTTAGAAAACACTAAGCTGCAACTAACGATTGTTTCCGTAACTGACGGTCCTGACGATTAATCAGTTTTAAAAAAAATACAGAAAAATTCAAATTTTATATTGAACCACCTAAAACATTTTACACAATATTAGAACTGAATTAAAAGATGTAAACAAACACATAATTCAATTCCTTTTTTAAAATAAGAAAATAAACATTTTATTACCTAACGTGCAACAGCACAGCTTTCCTTTAGTGAATTTGAACTGAGTGAAGCTATAACTATGCCACTGACGGAGTTTTGGCTTCAATATATTTCCAGACGAAATGGGTTTTTATCCTGTTGGCAGCAGCTTAACCTACTGACCATTTTTGTGGAAAATATGAAATAAAATCGCAGTTATGCATGAAAAAGCGCAAAGATTTGTCGATTTTGCGTAACAAGGTTCCTGACTTCATTACAGACGACTGCTTGGCTTGGCTGTCTAATCACGGTTAAGATGCGACAATACAGAAAACATCTTGATCAGTTTTTCCCCTGATATCTTTTCTGTCAGTTCTGCTGATCCTCGACAACAGGTAAACAGTCATTTCTCCTCCTCGGATTGTTAATCACAGACTTGTTGACACAGCCTGTGGCAACAGACAGGTAGACTCTGCTGGATCTGTGAAAAGGAGGGCAAATACCTGAGCCGGCTTTTTTTAGGCACCGAGAAACAGAAAACACCAAATATATACAACGTATCCACGTCCAACCCACCCGGCTCCCAGCGTCGCTGTTGCCTCCAGGCTACAAACCTTTTAGAAAATGTCTTGTACAGCACAATCTGACTAGTTCCAGCTTGAAAAAAAGCCTATTATTAAATACATCTACTTCAGATGAAGTATAATTAACAGCAACAACCGGCAGGTATCATGACTAAGTGATACCTGGCGTGAGGTCTCTTACATCACGGCGGAGGAATGCTGGAACGCTTGGCTTTGCAAATTGTTTTAATTCAGGATCATTGGAGGACACTGAGGATGTTTGGGGTCATTCCATGGCCTCTGAGTCGGATTTAAGTCCGGACTTTGACTAGCCCGCTCCAAAGCCTTCATTGTTGTCAAACTATTAAGAGGTGGATTTGTTGGTGTGCTTTGGCTCATAAACAAAGCTTAATGGAGCAAACTTGTAGCTATGAGGCATAAGGGGAACCACACCTCCCAAAAAGTTCCACTTTTGTCTCATTAGTCCACAGAATATTTTTCGCCCAAATCTTTGGCATTATCAAATGTTGGGAAATATGAACTCTTCATCAAAGTGTGAAGAGGACTTTGGAAATGCAGCAAGTCGGTGGAATTATTGGAAATATAGACAGCAGTCATGCTGAAAGCCAAAGTGTCTAAATGGAACAAAGAAACAGCTTCAATACTTTTTCTCATCTTATTATGCAACAATTCAATTGTAAGGCCCTGAGTTGAGATATATAAAATAGAAGATGTAGACATAAATTAAGAAAAGTTGGATTTATGTAAATGAAAAATAAAGAGAGGGGAACCAAAAGCGGCAGTGTTTGAAAATGTGATGGATGGTAAAACGAGATCAGTTTCAGAAGAACATTTCTTTTTGCACCAGAAAAGTTATCAAAGAAAAAAGTGCAAAGGGAATGATTGAAATGACTTACAACTGCTGGACATGTGAAAAAGTGTACACTGTGTTCCAAATTATTATGCAAATTGGATTTAAGGGTCATAAAGATACATTTTTTGTTGCGCTATTAAATTTATAGACGGTATTGTGTGTCAGGGCTCTTTGAATATCTATGATTAATTTCAGAGAGCTGGTTGATTAGTTTGTCTGGTAAACTCAATTAAAGGAAATCTACTTAAGGAGGATGTTCCACATTATTAAGCAGGCCACAGGTTTCAAGCAATATGGGAAAGAGAAAGGATCTCTGCTGACGAAAATAATCAGATAGTCTAGTTACATATGACAAGGTATGAAAACATTAGATATTTAATGAAAGCTGAAGCGTTCTTGTACTGTGAAGAGATTTGTGGATGATTCAGAACAAAGATGGTTTGTACAGATGAAGACATAATGAGGAAGGTTTCTGTTAGACAAACTCATTGGATTAAGAGAGCAGCTGTTAAAATGCCCTTACAAAGCAGCAAACAGTTATTTGAAGCTGCTGGAGCCTCTGGAGCCTCAAGGTGGAGGATCCTCCAGAGGCCTGTGGTGCATCAACCTACTATTGGGCCCCTAACCAGAGATCACTAGCAGAAACGGTCTCAGTGGGTCCAGCTGTACATGAAGGATTAATTTTCAAACAGATTTGTTCACTGATGACTGATATGCAACCCTGGATGGTCCAGATGGACGCAGTAGTGGATTGGTGGTGGACGGACAACACATCCCAACAGAGCTGTGACGTCAACAAGGAGGAGATGGAGTCATGCTTTGGGCTGAAATCATGTGGAGAGAATCATTGGTCGGCCCGTTCAGAATCCATGAAGGTGTGAAAATGACCTTGGCAAAATATACGGACTTTCTGACTGATCACTTTCTGTCATGGTTCAAAAAGAAGAGCTGAACCTTCAGTAGCAAAATCACCTTCATGCATGAAAATGCACCATCTCATGCTGCAAGGAATGCCACTGTGTCATTGAACCCACTTTAATGCGTTTTTTAAATGATGGAGACACAACAATTGCAAACTTGTGTTTTGTGGACATAAGCAGAGTATTGACAATGTTTTGCACACATCTGCAATGGAAACACAGCTACTGTTGCGTCTTTTTCTGATTTGGGTTAGTGTTTAGAAAGTGGTACAAGGCTGTGGTGGACCAACCTGTCAGAGGGGGAGAACGACATACGCTCCTCACACACGTCCCCTTCAAGGCCCAGACTGCTCCAACTACTGCTGTTCCCATTGCTGCAAAGAAGAAAAGACAGGTTATGCCAACATCAGAGCCAGATGATTCAATAATGATCATTTTCCTCATGTTCTTATCCCTCATGTAATGTACATAAACAATAGTCAGAGTAAAGAATTATTCTGGAGATTTGCAATAGTCCTATAACTGTTAGGTGAGGCACAAAACAAAGGAGGATTTACCAGATGAGGTAGATCTTTCCCCTGTATCTCCCCATTGAATCATTTGTTGCTAAAGACTTAACAGCATGAGATCATCGTGCTGTTGTCCCTACACAACCGAGGTACTCATGTGGGTTCTACCAAGACAACCAGCAGGCAACAGAAGCACAACAACACACTCAGTCTCTGTGGTATGAGTAATTAGCCAGCAGGAAGGATCCCCTGAACTGCAATGAGCATTCATCTGGAAGGTGTGCAGAATTGATAGCTAAACATACCTTCAATAATCAGCAATTACCTCAGCTTTCTCTTGTGGTTTTACTGAGTGACACGCGGCAAAACAAGCTCCATTTATCACCGTGCGTCTTGGCTACATAGGCCCATCAAGGTGTTTTGCTTTCTTGTGTCACTTCATCGACAGAGCGGAAATGGTTCCGGAAGGCTCTAATGAATTACACATGATGGACTTTGTTCTGACAGAAACGGAGCCAGAAGTGAACAGAGAACTCACAGACACGCCTTTAGAAAATATTATGATACATTAACTCGGTCTAGATCACACACTGTGTTGTTTTGGTATCTGAGGGGAGAATGGCAGATGTTGTCAGTTTTGCTTCCATAGAGACAAAAAACTTTTACGGGGGCCTCATTTCCAGGGGAGTCACCTACAAACAAGATTTCCACTACAACTATGACCTCAGCAATCAGACATGGGAGACTATTCAGACATCCTACAGATAAAGATAACCCATATGAGACTGATCATCGTTACTGGCAACCTGGTTAAATATAAATCCAAAATTTCACACTGATAAACTAAACGTAACCCAATATTTAATTTTAGTACATGTATTTAGTGGGGCAAAAGATTTCTTCCCAAAAATAAAATGTTCATAGCCGAATCCCAGGTGGGACAATTATTTTATATACTTATAAAATAAATGCTACCAATTTTTTTATTTATATGAAATTACACCAAGATTTCTTTAGCATTTCTACGATAAACAGTCCAGATGGGGATGGGTTGGAACAAGGGATGAATATGTGAAAAAGTCTACAGCTAAAAGATTTGCACACATGGAGACGTACAAAAACTAATTCTCATCAGCTAACTTTGTGGTGCAAAAGGAGGAAGTCAGACTTGAAGTTATTATTAACTGCAGTAAGTATGCTAAAGAGAACTATAGGAGTAGTTAGACCTGTATGATTGCATCTTGCAACGGATTATTCCCTATGGATTAGCTCACCCTAACCAACAGCACAAGTTTTCTGACAGTTGTGCAGAGATCTGGATGTGGGAAACAGCCAGAGGTTGTTTACCTGTCACTGAGATGGAGGAAGCTGCTGTTGTCGTCTGGGTGATCGTCCTCAAAGCTCAGGTTAGACCAGCTGCCCAGACTGTCTTCTCCCACACTCAGCTGCTGGTACACTGTGGACTCAGTCTGTTCCCGACCTGGAGAACTAGATGAAAAGATAAAGCGAGTATTTCCACGTTATTTAAAAATGCAAACACGCCAATTACACAATGCTGCTTTCATGCTACAGAAACCATTCAGTCCTAAGCAAAAAATAGTTCAAGCATCTGAAGGACATACCTGATGTTGGCAGCCTGACAGACGTTAGACAGCACTGACGTCATGATCTCTGCCGTTAGGCTCTCAGCGAAGCTGGTGCCGTCATGGCCAATCCCGCTGTCTGCATTAAGGCTGGCATTACTCAGCTCACGCTTAGCCGTCTCCAATGCCAGAGATACAACTTCTTCTGCGAATGCTGCCCTGTGGTCCAGGTCGATGTGGATCTTTGGAATACCCACACTAGGGAGGCGCTCTGATGCCAAGTGACTTTCTGATGCTCTTATCCTTCTCTGTAAGACAGGCTGGTAAGGGTGTCTGCTAAGTTTGGTGCAGTGGGGACATTCCTGAGACAGGCAGTAACGGCAGGTCCTCTCTCCTACAGACTGGACAGCAGCCGACCCCTCAGACAGCCTCTGGGCGTGAGAGTGACGATCGTAGCCACGAGTCTGTGAATGTTCCCAGGAGGAATGTCCGACTGACGCCAGGCTCATTTTGACGGTGTCATCGACTATCTTCCTGGCGTAATGCTCGATGACCTGCATCACTCTGCTGCTGTAGCCCCTATCATACAGGCTTCCTGTACTGTGGTAATGTCTATTTTTATCCTCCTTGGACAATAGAGGGCAGGAGAAAGAGTTCCTGATGATGTTGTCAGCCATATCTTCAAGTTTGGACTTTTTATAAAGACAGGAGTCAGTGAGAGACTTCGGAAGGCGAACTGAAGAAAGATGCAGTTTGCGTGTGACATCACAGGTGATGTTGTAAGCTAAAGACTCTGCAAAGTTGACCAGGTCTCCGTACTCCCTCTTGCACTGCTTGTCAGAAACCCGGCAGCAACACTCAGTGTTCTCACTGGACACAAACCCCATAGATTCTGATCTATATTTGGATGCTAAGGTCTCATTGCCAGAAGCTTTCCATTCATCCGGCAGGGACTTGGAGGACAGAAGGCGGCTGGTGGAGGGCCTTTGCTTGTTCTTACGACTAGCATGAGCCAGGCCTAATTTAATAGAGCGGTATGCCAGGCGGCTTGCATACTGGTCTAGGACCAACTCCCTAGTGCCACCTTCCTTTCTCAGCACCTTAATGAGGTAGCCTGCGTATTCATCTGTCACACTCTCACAGCTGGGGTACTCGGAGGACATACCAGAGCTGGAGCTGGTACTTGAAGTGGAATGGGGAGACTGAGAAACTGAAGCTATCAGGTCATTGGACCACTGCTCTGCAAGCTTTGCTAACCTTGAGTTTCGGCTCTGGTCTGTACTGGGCTGAGACTGGTGACGGTGGCGCGGATGCCAACCATCAGAGCTGGATCTTCTTCGGAGTTCCTGACTTCTGTGGTAGGGACATTGTTGTCTGGAGCTAACCATTGTCTTCACATCGTTTATGACCTGTCCTGCCACCTCGCCTGCATACACCCACAACGTGTTCAGGGTCTGTTCTGAGAACTGAGCCACGCTGTCCCTCCTCTGCTCGCTGCTCTTGTTTAACTCCCCTTCTTCCTCTGACCCTCCTAATGTATCCATCTCAGTCGCCATAGAAACTATGTGGCACGCCAAACGCTCAGCATAATGGAGGGCTTCCTTGTTAGACATCCTACGAGATGACACTTGATGGTGGTCCAGTCGCCCACCGTCTGCCTCTTCACCTCTCTTAGTTCCACTAACACCTTCTTCCTCAACTGGTTCTTCCTCTTCAACATCTTCATCACCAACCGCCTCCTCAGACAGAGACCGCATGAGGCTGAGCATAAACTCAGCCTTGTCTGATTCAGGGATGGCGTCTTCAGGGCCAGGACCTGGCTCAGGGTGATAATGAGGGGTTGGGGGAGGAGTCGCAGGGGAAAATTCATTGGCTAGCTTGCTTTTCAGCTTCTTGGAAAACTGTTTGATCTGTTTTTCTTTAGAGACTTCACTGGGCTGCTGAGGGGTGGAAGGAGGGGTACCAGGAGTCCCTGCAGACTTTTGGCCAGAGCTTGGAGGTGGATCATCCAGAATGCCAGATATCCGGCCCCGTCCAAGCAGAGCTGCACTAGGCACATCGAGAGTATCCATCATCACAGGATGCGTTTGATCCACACCTCTCCCCCTGGGATCCGTCTCACACTGGACTTTCCCCTGGTTGGAGGAACCGGCTGGAAAGGAAACAGGAGGAGCAAAATCAGGAGTCCACCCCTGTTGGACACACCCGTCATATCTGAAGCGCTCCCTATCTGCTCTGTGCTTTGAAGGTGAATCTGCTGTTTCCTGCGCTGAGGAGGAGTTCCTTCGGCTTCCAATGGACTTTGTGAGGAAGTCAGTGCAGTCGCCAAAACCCTTCTTCATTTTAGAAGTGGTAATAAGCTCACAGGCTTCAGTTACAATCATATCCACTATGTTGCCAGAGAAGTTTTGGAATAATCTTTGTTGAGAGCAGCCTCCCACAGGTATGGAGTTTTGGGTTTCGTGATGGTAGGCATGAGATTGTTTAGAGGAGGTACTGTCAGTTGATGTTACAGTTAATCTTTTGGTGTTGACCTTTGGGCTATCTGGCTTGTACTGGGAAGCTTCCTCTGGATCCTGGAAGCTGGAGAGGGCTTGGCCAGCATGGGGAACAGGAATACAGCTAGCCATGCCTGAGACGGTGAACAGAGCGTTCTTCACTGTGCAGGAAGCCTCCTCTCCTAACAACCCTGGAGTTGCTGAAGTGGAGCTGGAGCTTAAAATGTGTTTGTTAGCAAAGATGCTGCTGGTATGGGTGCTAGTGTTCTCAGCATTGACATAACAGACGTTATCCAAGGACACACTGATAGCCGCTTGGCTCGTAAAGGCAACGTCAGCCTGAGAGAGCTCTATGAAGGCTTCCTGTATGACGGACTCGGACAAATCCGAAGCATAGGAGGAGACGACCTCCTCCTCCTCTTCTTCTTCCTCTTCTGCTTGCCTGTGGCCAAAAGCCCAATCACTAGGTGTGATAGGGGTCGAGGGGTGGGAGAACTGACACACTTCCATTATGCCTTCAAACACCAGCTCCTCGGCCAGGTCAGCAGCAAACTGCGTCACTGTGTTGTGGAAAATCTGTTTTTTTACAATGAGGAACTCTTTAAGAGCCCCAGAAATGGCTTCACCGACAAGGAAACCAGCTAATCCGTTGATAGCTCGCTCCTTCAAGACATACGCACGTCGCATGCCAATTTCGTGAAAGGCCATCTGAAAAACAGAGGAGGTGAGTCTAGCAGCCAGGTGACACAGGGTGGTGGTACAGGAGGATACGCCTTTTTGGAGGTCTCGCAGGGCGCTCCCCAAGCTCATCTCCACCAGGTCAGAAGCAAATCTCTGAATGCCATCCTTTAGAGACTGGGACTTCTTCTGCAACTTGGCGACTGTGACCGTCTCTTGAATGTCTGACAATTTCATCAGATAGCCCGATGGGTTCTTGAACTCTTTGTGGCAGACACAGCTGAGATTCTTGTTGTCACTGATGTCAACAGCAGTTTGGAAACCACACACCGATCCTAGAATTTCTTTGGACAAATTGTTGGCAAAGTCTGAGTAGGTCTTATACAAGGAGCAGAGGTCCTGAGGTTTACGAAGCTCTGACTTGTCCTCCCCTTTCTCTTCCGTCTTCCAGAAGTATTCCAGTGGTCCATTAGTCTCCACCAAAGGACTAAAGGCAGAAGAGCTGACAGGACTGAAGAGAGGTCCTCCATTTTCCTCAGATGGCGTCTGCGTCAACCAAGAGGAGTCGGCCATGTCGGGGTGAACTGAGTAGGGAGAACCTGGTTTCAGGGGAGTAGGTTTTTTCACATTGGCTGGGAGAGAGGGCTGGTCAAAGCGCTGAAGGTTCATGCTCTTAGTTGAGCAACCCCTGGAAACATACTTCAAACTGGGACCACTGGAACCAGCCTCAGACTTTTTCTGTGCAGCCGAGGCGCTGATGGAGTCTAGAGGGAGAGTTAGAGTGCAGCTCTCTGAGCTTGGCTCCTCCAGGTCATCAAACTGGTCAAAGCTGTCAAAGAATTCACTAACTTCAGAGTCTGAGTCTTCAACTCGATCTCTGGGTCCCCCTGGAACCTGGGGGATGTCCAACTTAGCCAACAGGCTCCTCTGGTAGCCCACTTCATCCAGGAAAATGATTGGGCTGGGGCTGGAGCAGTCAGACTCCTCTGATTCGCTAAGCTGAGTTGAAGGAGAGGCCGGACGAGCTCCGGAACTGCAGTAGGTCCACTGGGATTCAACCCCTGATGATGACCGCTGCACTGTGACAGAAACATCGGGACCATGTTTGGCTGAATGTTTCATGGAAGATGAACTTATGATAATGCGGGACCCTGACAGTTCCTTCTTTCTTTTGTGGGCTGGGATGGTCTGTGAGGCCACATCACGCTTCTTAAAATGGCAAAACGCAGCTGCAGCTGAGGAGGTGAACAGAAAATGGAAGGAAGGGGAAACTGGTTAGAACTATATTAAAATAACTAAATAGGACATTCAGATGGTAAAGAGTCGTCCACAAAGGAAGTTAAAAAAAATTGAGGGGAAATTAAACATTTAGGACAAACTGGTTGATGTTTTAGTGCCTACATGCAAACATTTAGGAAATACGATATATGGTTTCCCTAACCTTCACCCTAATTACTGATGCACCAACAAGTGGTCTGGGGGGTGGAGGTGGAACATTATTAGCAACTCAAAAATGCATTCTTTATCCAATTGGTGAACATTGCTAGGATGGGATGACAATAACAATTCCACACAGCGTGAATGTTAATACAGTGTGAAGAAGACCGTGTGAAGTGTAAACCTGAACCGTTTTATGCATCAGTGAGGTGTTTAAAGGAGATATCAGAAGCTATTCAAGCGCAGACTGCTGCGACATGTCGACGTATATCTGCAGTTTATGCAGATTGCAAGCAGCCGAGAGGAAGCAGGACGTCAACCAGCTTTAGGACATTTTAAAAGGAAAGGTTAGGAACATGTTGGATGTGGAAATGTCCTCCACCTCCTTCCTGAGCTACTCTTGGTCAAAAACAAACAATAAGAGCAAGAAGGAGGGTCTTAGCGCTGTCAAGCATCCTTGCCTATGCGATGTTACATATGCTAATAGCAGAGAAACGACTGCCATTAGTAGTTTTTATTCGCTGCCATGCTAACTGACCTTAGCATTCATGACAAACTGTTATCAGAAAGACGCTGTAGGGGAAGAGAATAGAGTGGCACATACATGAGCCTAATTGTCAGCGCTAAGTCCTCTTCTTGGCTCTGACTGTTTCTGACAGAGAGACGTATTTCTGCAGTTAGTACTGGGATTAGTACGTGGAGGTGCTCCATTTTTTCACAGATGATCTGTCTCATATTATTCTGGTCTGCATATGTTATATATTAATGTGACAGTTTCAACGACTATGTAACAAAAACATATTTTTTAAGTTATATACTGCAGCTTTAAACCCGAGATCCTACTAAATCCCAGCACTCCTTACATGAACCTACAGGGATTGTCTCTATTGTCTTCCTCCTCCAGATGCTCCAGTGCAGTGACAAAATCATCTTCGATCGATGAGACCGACTGGTTGGTGTCGTCTTCTTCCGGCTGGCTGGGCTCGCTGAGACCCCTCTGAAGATCCTGGAGCTCCAGCACATAGCGGACCCCCGCTATGTAGCAACCCAACAAACCCACCAAAGACGCTACGCTGGCCTGGGGGTACACGCCTGTGGAGGGGTTGTGCCTCAGGACACACACAGCCTTTAGCCAACACTGGGTGGGGAGACAAAAAGAGAAATGTTTTAATGTCCGGACCAAACGAAAAAAAAAATAAAAATACAGCATTTCAAACAAGCATCAAACAAGAGGACTGACAAGTCCCTGTTCTGCATGTCTTGGATAAGATTTTTTTTTTTTCTTTTTAACCTCAGCAAGTTCAGCTGAACTCAAATGGGGATTTTCTCGTACGTTACAGGAGAGGGATAGAAGTGCTATTGTTATGTCTGTGCTCTGATTGCAAGTTGTCAGAACACAGAATAGGTTTTTGCAAAGCCACACTTTAGAATTCAGATCTGTGGGAGGTCCCGCCGACGAAAATGGAAAGAAAACCCACAAAATGAGCTGCAGGGCCTCCGTGAACCCAAACAAGACACAAAGGACCGGAGAAGGACAAGGCTGCAGTGGTGGGCTGCGAAAACAACATCTGTCCGTCCGTCCGTCCGTCCCACCTGCATTTCCTCTGAAGCGTGAGAAAGGACCTGGCTGTTTCTGTTGGACTGACACGACCGACAACATTTTGGTCAACAGCCGGAGGAATGCAGGGTTGCTGGTGGAGGAGAACATGGAGTATATTACTCTGTCTTATGTTTTGAGTAAATCATCTACAGATGGACAAAAGAAAGAAACTACAGCCGCTTATTTCAAGTCAGAAATGCAGTCAAAAGCTCAATATCAACAAAGGAAACATATTTTAGTTCAATCGTAAATACATGACTGCCATTTTAAAGGTTGGACAAACTATTTGATATCTACATAGCTTATCATCAATAGAGCTTTTCTGAGTAAGATATCTCACATCTGGATCGGTTTCCTCAGAATCTGGATCACTGAGTGATGATGAGCAGGAGGAGAGATTCATCAGGACAGAAACGAGACGGAGAATTTAGCACAATGAGGACGTAATGCTCCATTTACATTTACTTACAGTTATTAATGTTTACTGTTCAACTTACAGAAAGCCAAGTTTATAACGTTTAATTAACCCTAACCTTAGTCCTTATTAATACACTCAGAAACAATTGTTTTCTCCTAAAACCTTTTTTGGATGAGAAATACTAAAAATGTCACAAAAGTGTCATTAATTTAGTCAGAAGACCAGATTTCTTTAAATCGAGTTAGAATAAAACCCTGACCTGATTGAGAAAAATTGATATCATTTCTGGAAAACAGTCCCAATTCAGTTGGGAAAAAAAAAAACGGACAACTTTCCAAAATATTTTTTGCAACCCAGTGTAATCGAACTCTGGTGCGGCTAAAAAGCAAACACTGGTCTGCCTACAAACCTCGTATGTGAATGCAATCGTTCCAAAAGCAGGAAGCGAACTACGGCGCAGGGCATTCTGGGTAAGTACAACAAAACAAATGTGAGAAACTATCGCTAGCCAGAGAAATGACTCGTGGTCTTTTATCTAAAACAAAAGAGAAATCCTACAAACGATAAAATCTGACGCTTCTCCATTTTTGTTTATGTTTTATGACAAAGGAAGTTGCGCTCATGTCTTCCTTAGAGATTTTCAAGTTGTTTCCTTCAGTGTTTCTTGCTGCAGCGCCACCACAGGCAAGGTGGGGAACAGGTTTTTCAAATGGTTTGGATGGTTTGGTGTGGAAGAGAATCAAAGCAGCTGAAAATGAAACAAATGTTACAATTTTAGTCCCCAGTCAAACCGAGTCTACCAGACCATGAGGTGTGAAAAACCATTAAAGTTCTCAATCACTGCAGAAACAGAGGAAAGTGTATCATGCATCCAGCACATGCTGCACCTCATTATGAGCCGGTATTCAATGAGTTCTACTGATTTCATAAAAGTTAGGGATTCTAGGAGACATAAGGTACTGTTTCACAACCTGACATTGATGCCTAAAGTCTTAAAATGCTAGTGATATTCAGGTTCCCTAGTACTACAGACAAATACTACAACAGCTCCCCCTACAGTCTGTTCTTTGCAACACTGTCTATCGCTGACGGTGGGAATGGACCACCTGATGGTCGGTTCTGTATGCATGGACCCACCACTACTGCCGAACTGTAGGAAACTAAACCAAATTATTCCTTGGGTTTCACCTGTTTTTAATTAGATGAAATGAGAAAGTGCCACACCGCGAAACGTATCACAAATACATCGTCACTACAATGTCACCGGAGGCAATATTCATATCATAAAGGACTGTTTGCGGTTGGTTAATATATTTCCAAGTGTTATAAACTTGGGCTTTACATGCTAATGTAATATTTACCCAGTTAGAGACTGACACTGGACACTAACAGCTAAAGGTCACAGAGCGATGGAGGCACAGAAAGAAGAAAACAGGCAGATGATATCACACCAATATTTACTAGTATTGCAAGATTTTCCAATATTAAATATCTCTACTGCATTGACCCACCCAGCGCTCCTCATTTTTGTTCCTCCCTCAACTGTTTGTTGTGCACCAACACTTGTATTTTACCGCACAGACTTTAAATTGTATAATATATTAAATATCCTGAACCCTGTGAGAGCGCCACCTGTTACTCTGTTTTAAAACTACAGCTGGCTGCAGAAAGCTCCACTACTTCACTGACAAAATCATATTATTTTCTTTTAACAAAGAAAACGTTCTGGTTTTCCTCAAAACCAAGGAAAACAAACAAGTATATCTGGTTTTTGTGCTGATTGTTTCTCGAAAATGTTTTTTTTTTACTAATAATAAACACTTTATTAAAAGTTGACAAGAGAATAAAAGTTGCAGCAGGTACAGAGAAGTTTAACAACCAAGCTGCCGTTTTCTCACTTCCTGTCTGCGCTCTCCTCACTTCCCCAGCTCATTTCTGCTTTCCTCATCCTGCTGACTCAGCAGATAACTTCCCGACACGCGGCGCCGGCGGCTACCTGAACGTCTCTGTGCTCCGCCAGCCTGCGGGAGTCTTTGAGCAGCAGGACCTCGTCGCTTTTCAGGCTGTGCGCATGGAGAGACTTGAGCAGCTCGCACAGCGCCGCGGGCAGGGAGGACAGAGTCTGGGTGAAACAAACAAACAAACAAACAAACAACAAGGCAGAATAAAAACCTGTCAGACTGAACGACAATTTCAAACAAACAAGCACGGCAGCTGTGGGGCGGTGCCCGACCTGCTGGGTGGAGTCCTCCCCTTCACATTGTCCAGGCAGACACACGAAGTGAATCTGAAAGAACACAGCTCGCGGTCAGCGTTACATTATCCATGCGTGGATGAAACTGAGCTCCATCGGTGCAGAGCAAACCTCAGAGAGCCTCGTGGCGTCTCTGGCTGGCAGCTCCAGGCCGACGCCGCACAGCTCCTTTCTGCTCCTGAAGAGGCTCTTCGCGGACTGGGCTCCAGAGTCACGCACCGTCTGTAAACACACACACACACACACACACACGGTGAGGTCCGAGTACCGTCCGCACTTTCTGGATTTATTCACCGTGGCCGGCGGCCTGACAGAATGTCACTAAAAACGGACAGCGGGATGCACATCGTTTGACATGTCCAAGAAGCTCTGCTTCATCACAACCGACTCTGGAAACTACTTTATCTCCCCTCAGCAGTCTGCCCACTGCATCCCTACAGAGAACAGCTGCACAAATAAACAATCTAAATCACATTTCAGCACTGAACGCAGATCCTGTCCTGCTGGGAGGGTTTTTAAAGAAGCAGCTGTGGTCAGATGTTAGCTACAGCTACAACAGCTACAACACATCATAAAAATATCAATGTGAGCAATTTTACACAAGAACTGCAATACCCAGTTTTTCTAGCCTATTATCAGGATATATGCAAGTCAAATTTAAAACTTTTTAGGACCTTTTAAATGCCACCTTGAATGAAATTAATGACCAAAAAAAAAAACCCTGTAAATATAGGGGACAGTTGCTATAATCAAGCATCACAATAACCCCCATAGCACCTATCTTAAAAGTTTATTTTGTTTTTGAACTCACCTATCCTCATATGGACAGGCAACAGAAGTGAGCTAGTGGTGAAAACAAATGTCGTCCAGCTAAGTGGCGATACATTTTTCTTTTCATTTACGTTAAACCCAGAAATGTAGCTCTCTAGTTAACAAGGATTTGTTAGCAGGTAGTTAGCCATAGCCTCAACTGCCTTGAGTCACAGAACGCAATGAAGACGTTTAAGAAATGAAATTCTCCTGGCGCCACAAAATGTAAGACCTGTGATTAACCGTTAGCAACACTGCCATGGTAACCATGATAACCATGGTTACCCTGGCAACACACTGTGTAGGGATGCACGATATATCGGCACTCACATTGGTATCGGCTGAAGTCGGCCTTTTCTTAACATATCGGTATCTATCCGATAAATAAAACCGGGCTGATATGAACAACCGATGTTGATTTTACTTTATTATATCTTGTTGAAGTCTGTTTCTGGTTGGTATTTTTCCCCAAAGGTGTTGAAACAATAGTGAAATATATAGAATATCAGTAAATATCGGTTATCAGCCATAACAACAATGGTAACATCTGCCCAAATTGTCAATTCCTGCATCTCTAACAACAATAGAAGTCAAAATATCAGTTCTGTCTGCAAAAACTTCCCAAATGGCAAAAACACATTAAGAAGAATAACAACAACAGAAAACAGCTACACCTGTATGCCCCACCTAATGGCTAGAACCACTGATTCATACACACAAGGCTCTGGACCTCTTGTATTGTGAACTGATCCAGTTGGACCTCATCAATGTGAGCATTCCTATATCAAAACACTCAGAAGAAAATGTTCCGTGTCCTGGCAGACAAACCTCTCTCCGTACGGACGCCCTGGACCTGATCGGGCCTCCTCTGACACGAACACCAGCATCCATGGCAACGGAGAGACGGTCGGCTCACCTGGAAACAAAGAGAGGATGAACTCAGCCGCCCAACTTCCAGAAATATTTCCCAATATCCCCCCTCCTATTTCTTCGTACAACAAAAGAAGAAGAAAAAAAAAAAAAAACAGTGAACCATTTGAACTCTAACATGCTCCTTCACCACAACCACCACAGCCAAATGGGAACATCAAACTTTCACTTCATTTGTGGAAAAATTCTGAATTCCACAGTGGAAGATGATGTGAGTCACAGGAGGGAAATAGTGACTTGCACACGAACTCACTGCAGTTCTTTTCTTCAAAACAGACGGATATTTGCAGTCATTTGATAGTAATAAACGCTAAATGTTAAACAAAAAATTTATAATTTATTTATTTTTTGTTATTTCTTCTGCTGGGGTTCTCGTAAAATTACGACTTTAATTATTTATTTTAATTCTGGACATTAGCGTTGTGTTCTTGTAATGTCATAACTATGTTCTTCCATCCATTCATCCATCCATTTTCTGTTCACCCCTGTCCCTAATGGGGTCAGGAGGGTTGCTGGTTCCGCTCCAGCTGCGTTCCAGGAGAGAGGCGGAGTTCATCCTGGACAGGTCGTTAGTCTGTCGCAGGGCAACACAGAGACATACAGGACACACAACCATTCACACACACTCACACCTAGGGAAAATTTAGAGACAGTCCAAAAACATGATTGTTTTTGGACTGTGGGAGGAAGCCGGAGAACCCAGAGAGAACCCACCATGCACAGAGAGAACATGCAAACTCCATGCAGAAAGACCCCGGGCCGGGAATCGAACCCAGGACCTTCTTGCTGCAAGGCAACAGCTGCGCCACTGTGCAGCCCAACTATGTTCTTGTTTTTAAAAATAAAATATTCATTTGAAGCATTGTCCTGAATTCAAAGTAAGAAAATATAGATTAAAAATGTGGTTGGGACATACATTGTGTTTGGTGACATTACTCTTAACTATGGAAACTCAAGGAGTAAATTGGTTTAAAAAATAAAAATAAAAAAAATCCAGATTTTCCAAAAAAATCAAATCTTCAAAAACCAAAAATTTCATTAATCAATAATATCAATTTAATCACAGTTTTTTTGTAGCCTCTTTCTTCCAGGACATCTCCTGTGACCAACTACCTTATCCAGGCTTCAGACCCCCACATCATGATGCTGCCACCATCATGTTGCATGGGGATGATTTTTCAGGGTGGTATGTAGTTTTAAAACACACGGCGTTCTGTGTGGCCAGAAAACACTTCAGCCATGACCTCATCCTTTGGTGTGTCCTGCATAGCTTGTGGCAAACTGTGAAACATCACTTCAAGGTTTGTGAAAACTTTTAAGCCCCCACTTTAATCCGCTGCACCTGTGTGCCGACGAGCTCAATCCTGCGGGATAACACAGCTAACCCGGGTTTACCTCACACTCGAGTGAAGTCGTCACGAACGGAGCTCTTAAAAGCCGGTCTGGACTCGTCACGGCGGCTGAGAAGTTACCGAGGGCCGCACTTCAATGAAGCCTGGAAACCGGCGTGACCCGCCGCGACGATCAAACGGCGCGCAGAGAAAACAAGAGGCATTTCTGTGTGTGCCTTTGAGTAAGCGGAAACACACTCGCTGAGCAGCGCTGGAGTGCCAGTAGAGGAGGCAAAAATATTTACAGTGTACAAGAAGGAGAGGTTTCCCATGAAATCTAAGCCGCTGCCTTTGAGGCGCGACCCAGAGCAGATAGAGCTGAGTCAATATGCGGGCAGGTGGTCCGTCTTAGTCCGCCTCCCGTATCCTGAAGAGCCGGCTGGGGAGGAACGAATGTCAGCATCTTCCTCTGGTCGTCCAGGACCTGCAGGCTTTTCACTGGGGCCTCAGCAGAAACACCCCAGGCCCTGACCCCAGCTATCCACAGCATCCTGGTTCAGTCGGCACAATTAGCCCATTACATTTGAGACACCTGGTTGAGCACGACACTCAGGAAGAGCACACCTGACAGCGAGGAAGCGAGGAGGAGGGGCGTCCCATCAGACCGTCAGTTCCCGAAACCAGTGCCATGTGAGGCTGTTTTTCTCTATAGCGCTGCCCAACACTACACACACACACTCACACGCACACACACACCCACACACACAAAAATAACCTTGTAAAAGCTTAAGAAGGGTCAATAGATGTTACACCATATTTGCCAAAAATACAAAATCATTAAGTACTTGATAGTAGAGTAGTAAAGTTTAGCACTTTACAATAACACTGGTCAACAGACAAAAAAAATGTCTGTTTTCTTTTTACTATTTTAGTGTAAATTTGATGTGAATCGAAAAATCACATTGTTTTGGCTCCATCAGGTTCACTTTCTGAACTATGGAGCAACATGAGCATCAAAATTTATGACTTGTTCTCACATGGGGAGAGACTCCATCAGGACAGAAAAGAGACGGAGAATTTTACACAACGTAGATGTAATGTTCAATTTACATTTACTTACACTCATCAGTGTTTAAAAGTCAATTTACAAAAATCAAAAGTTGTAATGTATAGTTAATACACTCTGTTAGAAAACCTTGTTTTCTCTCCTGAAACCTTTTTTTGAGTGAGAAATATTAACAGAAATGAACTGATAATGTCACAAAAATGTCATCAACTTAAGTCAGAAGATCAGATTTCTCTAAACCAAATGAGAGTAAAAACCTGAGCTGATTGACAAAAATGGATCTCAATTTTGGATCCAGTGGTGGAAAATAGTCCTGATTCAGTTGAAAAAAAAACATAGACAACTTCCAAAGAGTATTTTTTTGTAACCCAGTGTAAATTACATTGTGGTCACAATATCTGATGAGCCATCATGTTCTGTGACTGTCTATGTTTCCATAATAGTGATAATACTACTGGTTAGTTTTTGTTCTTTGTCCGGCTTTTTCTTAATTTTTCCTTTTGTGTTTCTTCTCCCCTTGCAACATTTACATTCTTTGGTGTAGCATTGTGTTAAAATGCAACAGCGCCTCCTACGGTCACAATGTACGATCTTCACAGAATACGCTGTAACAGGTGTTCAGACTGGGCACTGGGTAAAAACCTCGCTGGGTCCAACTGACTCTGTCTCTTAAACCCGTCGGAGGTTACATCCAGAAATGTTAAGGGTAATCCAAAACCTCTGAGACCATCCGTTCAGAAAACGTCATCATCGCATCAACCAAAATCTAACAAAGCTCAGCAAATCTCACTCCCTGGTGCTGATCACCTCAGACCGCAGGAAAAAAAAAAAGAAATCAACCACCTGCCATAAGCAGAAACTGTGTAGTCTGAAGCCCGGTTTGGTCAGGAGGCTTAAGTGGGTCAAGTTCTTAACGTGGGTGGCCGGAAGAACAGATAAACAGAGGTCAAGGGAGACGAGTGGGAGCACAAGAAAACGCCCTCGCAGATGGCCGAGAACAAACACTGGAGGATAATGAAGCGCAGGTGTCCGTGGGCAGGTGGACGGAGGAAACTGGAAGTCAGTCAGAACTTCTTTCCTCTGTTGGAAACCTAAAAGTGCAATCGAGTCGAGCCAGTGCTCTCGCAATAAACATTTGTGTTTATCAAGTGCATTTGATTGTATGAGTAACAGCAGAAATTATTACCTCATTAACTTGTTTTACAGAACCAATTGGGTTTTAGTGGTACCGCTTTAAAATGGTTCAGGTCTCATCAGTCAGACAGAACCCTGTCTGTAAATATGCTGGTTTTGAATCCTCCACTTCATGGGGTTTCACAGGGCCCAATCCTAGGCCCCTTGCTCTCCGTTGTCAATTTGTTCTCTGTTGTCCAGATGTTCCATAATTGTAACGTTCATTACAGCACTTTGTCACAGTTGTTGCTACTTTAAAGTGCTTTACAAATAAAGAAGCAGTAGCAGTTTGCTGCACTGGTGCATAAAGGTGTTTAACAGAACACTAAGGTGGAAAATCAAATGGTAATGACCACAAAAAAAAAAAAAGGAACTGGTTTTGCCTAATAATCTGGGATGGGTTACTGGGACATTTCCAAACAATATGAAAACCAACATTTACAAGTGGGAACATTTAAGGCTCCTGCCAGGTCTTCTCAGCAACGGTTCAAGTCTAGGACAGACCATCCAATGCTTGGAGAAACGGAGAAAAGATTCAAGAGCACCAACTCTGACTCTTCAGGCTTCTGCTAGCTTGTTAAATGCTTAAATTCATGACTGGTACGTTTCAAAAGGGATAAAGAAATATGACTTATTTGGAAGTGTACCCAGAAAATACCTTCTCTAAAAGGAACCTGGCACCATAACTTAGGTTTGCAAAACTACTAGAATAATGTCCTTTGGACATAGGACCAAAGGAAGAGTTGGTTGGCCATAATGCAAGTAGCCTGGTAAAATCCAGTCCCTTGTTCTGTTTTGCTTCGTACAAAGCCATGAATAACCAGGTTTGGAGATAATTTAAAAAAAGCACTTTCTGATTGCTACAGAGGGCATGAGGGGAGCACCACTTTATCTACTTCTCTTCTTACCCTAATGCAGCAATCACTCTGGAAAGAGGTCATCACTGTACAGTCCAATCTTTTTCTCTGATTAGCTTCAATGATTATTGGTTTTCTTATGTTTTTCTTTAATTTTACGCCACCAAATAATTCAGAGATCACCAATCATGGTCATTCAAGGTTCTTTTCTGACCACATTTCTTGCTCAAACACGATGGTTTTCCACTTTCCCTCCAGTGTTTAACAAGTCGTTGGACAGTTCTCAACCCAATGTTTGTTTCTGCCTCTCCAGATGTTTTCTCAGCTTGATGCCAACAATCTGACCCTTCTCTAACAGACCAACGTCTTTTCCACGACCACAGGATGCGCCTTTCAGCACGGTTGTTTGAGAAATGAGAAGTTCCTCATTACATCAGCTCGGGTTAAATAACTTGTTGCCAGCTGGAAAACAGCTGTCCAGGCACTAACTGTCCAACAGGAAGTTCAGATCTATTTGCTCAGTTAAAATCAAGAGTAATGTCCTTTGTATGTCAGAGCATTCTGGGGTTAACTATGAGGCCGTCTGTCAGACAAATGAAGCTTTGCCCAAACTCGGTCGTCACCAGAACAACGATCCCAAACACAGCAGCAAGTCTGCAACAGATTGGCTGAACAGACAATACAGAATCAAGGTCAAATGACCTCCAGACTGAGATATCGAAGGACTTTTTTTTTTTTTTCTATCTTAGCGACATCATTGTTGTAATCATGAATCACTAATACTCCTACTGTGGTGGTCAGTGATTGATCAGTTGGGAACTTGACAGTCTGATCATGTTCTGACCAAACACCATTCATTAGCACTAGTTGGCTGCACAGACCACAACACTCTTCTGTGTAGAAGCTGTTCCTAGTGGAGGAAGACTCAAAATTTACTATTTTCGGTGTCAGTGAGATGCTTAAAAGTGAATGCAGAGGAGGAACAAAGGCCAGATCAAGAAAGAGAATACTATATTTTACACTGTCACAATAGGACAGGACTAGTTCCAGTTTATTACTGGACAATAAACTGTCCCAGTAGTTATTGTGGTAAAAGATAATATTGTTGTTTTGAGACCATTTTCAAGTCATATATTGATAATGACATGTTAAAGCAAGTTGGCTCTCTCAAAGATCTGTAAGCTTTAATTTTGTGAAGAGCACTGACTCCAGATAAACCCGTTTGTTTTTGTTGTGTGCTAGTTGCTAAACAATGAAATTACAGGAAACTGATTTGACTTACGGAGGATAACACAAGTGTCATGTTATTTGTTAAATGATTCTGAGACTTTTAGGAAGAAGATACTAAATTCCTCTTTGTCCATTTCTACTCGCTTAGCTGCTCTACTTAGCAAGCAGATGTTACACGGAGCTCCAGAAAACATTTAGAGGCTCAAGGGACTTGTCTTTTTCGAACTCGGGCAAAACCCAGTCATCTCAGTCCAAAAACAGCTGGCAGCCTGCAGGAATTTAAGAAGGATGAAGTGTCTCAGTTTAAATCCACATATGTCTTTTTGTAATTTACTCCCCGGAGATACAATTCCTCCTTCTTCTTCAGTAAGGTCTGTTTATCCCCCCTCTGCAAGCTTCAACCATTTTGACTGATATCTCACCAAACTAAACTTGAGTCATAAAGAAAACAAGATTCCAGGTTCTAATGAGAAAATAGCGCAATACCTTTGTCCTCTTCCTACAAACTGCTGTTCAGTCGAAAACAAAAAGAGCAGGACGCAACTGCAAACCTATCACACCATGTCCGTCTGACTGAAAGAAAGAAAAAAAAATAAATTGCCAAAAGTCGTGTACAGAAACCCAACATGTTGAAGAAAAAGCTTTTTTTTTTCCTTTGGGAAATCGGAAAACCTGCTCCCAAATGCACTTTGCATAAGGATCGCACTTTGTAAATAATCACCGTAAAGTGTGTGATCGAAAAAAACATATGCGAGAAAACAACAAAACGGAACGTGCTTAACGTGCCCCTTATCAGGGTAACAAACGGAGTGCAATAAAACGCAACCTGCAGTTCTAAAACTAAAGCAGTAGCCTGTTGAAAAGGTTAAGTATATAAAATAAAATTAATACACTTTAAGTTTTATTTCTATGTAAATGCCAAGCAAGTCAGTGCAAGGGTAAAACAGCCGCATCCTGTTCTCTTTTGACACGCCATCCTCGGACCTGAGCAACTAAACACAATAATATCGCCTAGTGTCATTTTTTCCCCCATGCTTTGAACCATGCGGCTTATAGCCCGGTGCGGGTTATATATGTACGTTTCCAGTTTTCTCATTGTTGTTGTTATTTAAATTGCAGGGGCGGCTTATAGTAAGGTGCGCTCTATAGTCCGTAAAGTACAGTACTCTTTTTGATATTTGACAACTTCTCCCTAAAGAGCAAACATTCAGGTAGTCCTTCTGCATTGGCAATGAATGCAAATGATTCGGTCCAAGAACTGGAGAATCTCTCCTCAGCTATTTGTCTCTTTTCCCCTTTGCTCTCCATGGCCCACCACACCTGGTTGTTTTCAACAGCCACCCGCCTCTCAGCCCGCTGAAAGAAACTTATGACAGGCTATGACGCAAATCTTCACTGACAGAAATTTTGAAATGTAATATTTATTCTACACATTTTTATAGCATTGGAAAACGTTAAGAATGATTATGTCATGTTTGTCCTCCTACAGAAACCGTATTAAAACAAAAAATATATCTCTCACCCCCATCTTTTCCCATTTTCAAACATTTTTGAAAAAGCTCCCGAGAGCCACTCGGCGGGTTGCCGACCCCTGGTGTAGGTGAAACTCCACCCAACAAATTATCAATTTGAAACATTCTTTTAATTGACAAAATAGAAATACATACGTGGAAGGGGTTTTCTTCCATCTACCAATGATGTTTGTGATGGTTATTAAACAAATCTATAATATTCAAAATGATAATACTTTAACAAGCCACTATTAGCTGGAGTCTGTCAGAAATACTCATAGATGATGCCACTGAAGCAGACTGAGGGTGTGGAAAAGAGGAGGCTGTCCCGTTAGGAACAAGTATGGTGTTCTAAAGAAAATACACACTGCGACAGCACTGTTACAACCATACCACATTATGACCAGGACACAAAATTGATACAATCATCCCATGGCTACACGGGAAGCTACCACCAGAGCAGACTGGCTGTTCGCAGGAATAACAGCCGCATATCTGTTCCTGCTCCCGGGTCAGGAAGCGGCAGCCAGCAAGGCCACAGAGGAGCCTCACTGAGGATGCTGATGGTGATTCTCACGGCCACAACACGTAAAAGCTTAGCCAGCGTGCTAGCGGCAGCACATTATACGTACACACACATATATGTTTACAGATTCAAACAGACCTTAAGTACATATAAAATGACAACAGTCCACTTCAGAGTGAGGCTCCTTGGGAGGTGACAAGCTGTCAATCATGAAGCTAGCCGCAGAAGCTGGCAGGCCGCGGTCGGCTCCGATTTGTCACCCTAACATCTCTGACTAGCTAGTCACAGAAACGACGGTGACATTGACATGCATTCAGTTAACCCCCTTTCCACAACACTCAGCTATTATCTGTTAATGTTAAACAAGTCCGTGTTGTGTTATAAAGCCCCCCCGCCTCACCTCTCAGTGTCGGACTCCAGCAGCGCTGTCGGGAGCCGCTGACTTTGATGGGCGGTCCGGGAACGATTCGACTGTTTTGGAATTTTTTCAACTTCAATGTGACAACATAAGCCACCATAGCAAATCATTGCAGGTCTCTACAGCTGAAAATTGTAAAAATCTTTGCAATATTTTATTATGTAAATTTGTAATGAATTTGTTTTTCTAAAGACAAACTTACGCCGTTCACTCATTTAAGACCGAACGAAATGGCTCCCAGAATCGAACCGAGCTTCACATTCACGGCCTATTGCAGTCTTTCCATAGTCTTCCCATAAAAACAAAAGTCAGGCATCATAAGTCGAACCCAGATAACAAGAAAGATGTCGCACTGTGTAGGACAAAAATAATCAAAAATCGAGAATTTGAGCAATAGAAAAAGTAAAATTACTCGCGTACTGAAACATGGCAACTTGTGTGAATGTAAATCACTCAGCTTCAGCACTGTTATTTTTTTTTCGTAATATTTTGTGAATAATACATCTACACGAAGGGTTAATAAGCGAGGCAATATATTTAATCACTTAGAATACAAAAATAAATAAATAAATTAAAAATAAAGCTGCATTGGAATTCTCATTTTTTAAAAAGAAATTGTTTTCCTTTATATGAACTCGCTACATAGACTTAACTGCAATCAAGAAGAGCTACATGAAATTAAAACTTCGAGGTAAACTAATAAATATTATAAAATCTAGCTGCTGGGAAGGAGAATAGCAAAGACATTAAGGGTGGTTTAAACGTGTTCAGTGCTGCGCATTTTACTTTGGTCTCAAAATTGGCTAACATTTACTCTGGTACTTAGTGTGTGTGACAATTCATGTACTCTGACTACACACAAGTCAAACAGTGATGATGTAAGCGTCCCCATGCAGTGGATAATCCTACCATATTCCACACTCAGGTTTTTCCTCCTATTATCGCTTTTTCTGTAATGACTGACAAAATTATTCACACCCCTTAAACATCTTCACACTTAGTTTTAACCAGAAATGTCAATGTATTTTATTGGGGTGTTAAGTGGATGGAGCATAAATGGCATAAAGAAGGAAAGGAGAGTTTCAAGATTTTTCTTTTCTTTTTTTTTAAACAAATAAAATTCCGAAAAAGGGTTTAGCCTGGATATGTATATGTGATTGAATGTCGTTATGAATCCAGCTGTTCTTTAATAACATCAGAAGAGTTAGAGAACAAATAGCAGCATGAAGAACACAACATCGGCGAAGGAGTTTGAAGTAGGGTTAGGTTATAGAGCAATATCATTTTCCCAGAGAACTGATTAATCGTTTGAGAATGAAAGCTTGGTGCAACTGCAAACTTACCAAGACATGGTGAAGGAGAGGGAAAGAAACAGCCAAGAGACCCACAAGACAGAGACCTAAACTACAAATATTTAGCTGAATATTTTATGTATTTGACATACTGGCACCAGAGGATTTTTTTATTGTTTGCTTTGTCCTGACATGTATTTTATTTTCTTTAATTCGGAGAGGCTGTGCCTACCTTCACAAACTTGTTTCCAGTTGTATTGTCACAGTGATGAAGTCTGTTTTTAATTTACCTTGGAAATATACCCTTTCCCTCCCCCGTCCACACACCCCTCCCAAAACCACATTTTATGGAAACTTTTGCTTACCGTTGGCACATCAACACTGAAACTATTTAAAACTTCAACAGATTCTGTGGTGGGTTTTAGCTTCTTGGAAATTAGAAGAAAAAAAAAAAGAAAAGAAAGAAAAAGACATGTCTGTCAAGAGTTAACACTGGGACCTAAAGAAAGATTTCATCTAATGATTCTGATTACACAGCATAAAGTAACAGGTGGCTGATCAGAGTTCTTTTGAGATTAAACGATTTCTCAAACAGGAAATAGGGAATCAAAGCAACACTTCAGGTAAGTCAAGGGAATAACATGACATGATGCAAAGCTCAAGCTGATCTTTTTTTACATAATAATAATCTAAACATTTTATTTCTCAGCTTTGCTTATACTCTACTATTGTTATTGTGCTCTACTTGTATAACAATAGTGGGCGGGACTAAGACTATTTCACTAAAAGTGATTGGTCGACATCTGAAAGGCGTCAAAATTGATGGACTGAACTGTCAAGTCACTAGTCTCTGACAGAGTCCAATGTCAGCTGATCAGCTCGATTTGTACTTCTTGTGATGTCATCAACTCAAATACAAACAAACCAGAACAAGGTTTTTTCCTTAAGTACACTTTTTAAAAATCTTCGTGAAGCAACGTTAACCCCTACACTGTCATCTGCCTGTGTTTTAAGTGTCAGATTACATTTGTTAAAAAAAATTAAATAAAAAAAGAATACAGCCCAGTGGACTGTATCTTTAATAACAATAATAAAAAAATAATGACTGTCCTGGTCATGTGTCACACCAGAAGGAGACAGAAACACACTGCATATGTATTTGGTTTTATTGAAGAAGAGAGATATGAACAGGTGGCCTGTTTCAAGGCACCTTAAAATGTACTACAAGGGCTGAATCATTTATTTATTCCGAATACAAAAATACACATCTCAGTGACTCCAAATTGTAATAAATAGGTAACCATGCATTCTAACCATAAAAAGGCACAGAAAACAGTCACTTATAGTAGTCATAAAAATGATCAACTACTTTACCAAAATCATCCAGATAAGTAATACAGGTGAGAACTGTAACATTATATTCCAACTGTGAAAACACAATACACGTTATATCATTAAACCTTAGGCAATAAATATGCAAATATTGTCTGTAGCTACATATATAGTCTTACAAAGGAAACCTGTGCCATTGTAAACATAATGTAAACAAATGAAACTCACTTTTCTTTTCTCCCGTCACTTAAAAACACACACACACACACACACGCACGCACGCACAGAGAAAAAAAAAAAAAAAAAAAAAAAAAAAAAAGACGTGTTCATTTGTCTTTTATAGATCCGCGTGGGTTCAGTTGGTTTTGGTAAAAAAAAATAAATAAAAAATAAAAAACTAGGCAGTTTGCAGCATTATTTACAGACCAGTGGGAAACCCATCATGGGAGGACAGTGGTGACTGACTTCCACTGTTAGATAGGAAAGTGGAGAACTCTCTGGTCTAAAACGGCGACGAAGTTTTTCAGAACTCGCCTGGTGTCCGGCGGTACAGAGAGGCTATAAGTGATCGCTTATCAAGAACTACCACTGCAACGGGATGTCAGTTCTCATTAAACAAATATCTTTGGCAGCATAATAAGAAAATGACACACATATTTATGTCTTTAAAGATTAAATCTGGTTCGATTTTGTGTTCAAATAAGTGAGGAGCTCCACAGTCAACCAACGGATTGTCGCTGTAAGAAACTGTCGAGCTTCAGCTGCCTGCTTTGGGAGTTGACGTGTGTTAGATCGCCCCCTTGTGGGATGTTACAGATAACACACGGTGATGCATTCAGTCACTTTTTGGGGGCGTGTGGTCCCTCAGAACAGAAAAAGTTGAACCGGTTTGTTTTCTTTTGCACCTACATTAAATGCAGAAAGTACTTTACAAAACAATCCATACTGTTTAGGTTTTTACATGGTTAATTACATTTCTGCCACAAACTTCAATGCCTTTCAATAAGATTTTATGTGGCGAACCAACGCTCAGTAGCACATAACTGCAGAGTGCAAAGAAAATGAAAATGGTTGTTTCTTTAGCAGTTATTTTTTACATGAATAAAAATTTAGAAAGTGTTGCATGCATTTTTACTCACCCTTTTTTAATCCGAAATAAAATAACATGCAACCAATTTCCCACAAAAGTAAGCTAAGAGTAAAATCTTTACCAAACTGCTGAGTTGTTTGGCATGAAAACACCAACCCATAGTGAAACATGGTGGTGGCAGCATCATGGATTGGTGATGTTTTCAGCAGCAGGGAAAGAGAAACTAGCCATAGTTGATGAAAAGATGGATTGAGACGGGGAAATAACTGCCAAAGACTTGAGAGGTGAGACTTTGTCAGAAGACACATCCAAGGTGACAATGCTTGGATCTAGGTAAATCCATTTGTTAAAACGGCCTAGCAAAAGTCCACATCTAATTCCAAGATTTAAAAATTGGAGGTTTAAAACAATTTCTCCATCCAATTTGACAGAGTTTGAGTTGTTTTGATAAGAAGAATTTGCAAGATTTTGAATCTTTAGGTTCTCCAAGAATATTGACTCAAGACGGCGAAATAGTAATGCATGCCACACTTATCAGAAACAACTGAAAGCCATGCATCCTTCGCTGTCAACTCCCCACATGAAGTACATTGAAGGTTGTGGCACCAAGTGGTATGAATTGCACTGTAAGAAACTGTAAGTGTAATATCAACTGAAAGGGCTACACCAGCTGCGTTTCCATTGATCAGATAGTTGCGCAAATTGGGACAGCAAAAAGGAATTCAATTAATGGAAACACAACAATTTTGAAAAAACTAAAGTTTATCGAAAAGAAAACCTTTTGCGCTAGGATGAGGTGGTTACGCTGCCGCATTGAAATTAGTGTATTTCATGAAACTGCAATGGAAAGACTTTTTTCGTATCACACGAGTCATGTGATCAACAACCAGATGTTACCACTGGCGGAAACGACAAAGAAGATGACAGGAAGTGGCAGAAGAATGATGGCGCAGAATGTTTTTTTAATGACTCGTGGCGTGAACAATCTTATTCACATGAGATTTTAATTGTGTCTTATTTAGTGGAAACACCACAACTGCGACACATTTGTAATGAAAACGCAGCTACTGCAAAGCTAAAATTAACCAACTATTATTCCCTAGCCTCAGTTATCAAATGTCAGTTAGTATTAGAAGAAATAAAACAAGCTTTATCGTCTGTCTTCCTCTGTTCTTTCATAATGTCTTATAGGCCTGAAATGAAGGGACCAATACATTTGAATGTGTAAATCTAAAAGGGTGTCATAAGCTGCAAAAAATTGATTCGTTTTTGAAGAAAAAGCCAAAAATAGGTTAAAATAAGGATGGTTTGCAGCTGAACTTATACAATTGCTTGCATGTCAGGCCACTAACTGTCTGTGCACACAAATGTACAAACAAACGTTATGATACGTGATAACACAACAGTCACGTCTGCCTAGTCAATCCATTCACAGACAGTCTTATTAGAGTATCATCTTGGAAGCACATAGGAGCGAATCTACAAACAAATCAACCACTGGAAGAAGTCTGGACCATGTAAGAAACAGCTGTGGGGTCGAACTTTAAAAATTCTCCCAGACTAACAAAATATAGAAACAAAGAAACCATAAGCATAAATAAAAACACAAGTTTTAGATGTTACCCCCCTCCCCCCACAGATAGAGATCATTTTGCAAAGTTTAAGAGTGAGAAAGAAAACAAGAGATCAGATATTGCACCATCATTAGAATACGACAAAGTTAACATGTACAAGAGAGCAAAACAAAATCGGCAATGCACGACTGTTGAAGGTGTTTTACACTTTGTCCAAAAGGGGGAGCTCTTCACGAATGCATGCCAAGTCAACAGAACTGCAAAATGCATAAGGCTACAACAAACATCGTTTGCATCCACTTCTTCACCGTATGTACAGTGCATAAGTATGTACAAACCTAGCATCACATCTAGAAATATACCCTGTAATGCCATCGACCTTAAAGAAACTAAGAGGAAAAAGTTTCTATCAACGTGGAAATAGAAGAAGATCAACTGCTTCGTTACATATTCAAAACTGGTTACCTAATTGCTATCTTGCATTAGTTAAAACTGCCAAAAGATACAAAGTTGAGGTGATTTTTTTGTTGTTGTTTTTAATCTATGTAATGATATGAGGATTTGCACTTGCATAAAGCAATATGTGAAAAGTGCCTTTAAGATATTCCTAACAAAAAAACAAACAAAACAAACAAAAAAACTGAACAACCCTATAATATATTTGTGTGGGCCCTGACCAGCAGCGTCTCCTTGGAAACTGTTAATCCCAGTCTGAGCGGAAGTGAGGCCCCTCGCGGTCCTCAAAACAAAATCTTCAGGTTTTCCTCCAACATTCACTTTGGTTCTGTTTTCACATCCACGATCAACAATGCCACCAATTCCTACTTTGTCATTCATCTTCCTATGATGACCGCCAGAGAGCACGTTTTACGACAAATAACCGAAAGTATGGCACTTGACAGAAATCTTTGACACGTCATAGTCATGCTAGCAAAAATAAATTAAATCGAGCGAGAGGGAAAAAAAGCACACCATCTTGGTTTCAGTAGTAACAAATGGTATCGTAATACTTAATAAGACATGTAAAACTTCTTCAAGTGTTATCTTGCACACCAAAAAATCAAGACACTAATCATGCAGTTAAAGATACTTAAAAGTTTAGCAAGCGTAGCATGCGACCGCGCCCCGATGGCAGATGGAGATGTTTGTTTTTCTTATCGGCAGACTCCTGACGGTTACTTTAATGCTCAAGATTCATCTGCAGTTCACAATCAACTCCAACTGAAAGTGAACCCCGAACTCATGGAAGTCTTATTTATGCTACTAGTTCATCAGACAACTAGCTATTAATATGGATTCTTGCATACCTGATAGTGTGCTTGAGTGGTTATTAACTTTGAAATGGCTTTTATTTATTTTTTTTTGTTGCTATGAATTTTCTTGACTTCCATTTTGAACTTTTCTCAGTTTTCTGGACTGTCTTGTTGGCACCGCAGCACAAACACGCAGGCACACTAGCACGTCCTGGTCCCGTCCGTCACGAAGACGCTCATGGCGGAGCGGTTAAAGCCGGCTCGACTTGAATACTCGTCTCCTCTCTCTCTCTCTCTCTGCCTACGGTGCTCCCAAACTCCCACGTTAGGGGGGAATGTGTGGCTTCCCCCTCTCTGGCAGTTATTGCTCCCAGGTTAAAGGTCGACCATGGAGACCTTGGCCAGCTCCTTAGTTCCCTGGAGGATTCTCTTCATATGACCCACTTTCGATATCCCCAGATCCTGAGATCCAACAAGGAGACAAAACAGAAGAAGTCAAGCACTGTGACCAAACACAAGCTAGTATGAGGAGTTGTTAGGGATCTCTATGGTTCCTACTTCCTATTGTGTGTGTAAAGTTGCAAAAACACTACCGCTTTAGAACAAAGGAAGATCTGCTCTGCAACAATGACTGCGTTTCCATGGACCATAAAATTGAAAAGTAGGAATTCCAAAAATTCGCTTAATGGAAACATGCCAATTAAAAAAAAAAAGAAAAGAAAAGAAAACGTAAAAAGCTTTTGCGATTGGATGTGGTGGTTTTTCATCTGCATCAAAATGTGTCTTTTTCACAAAAGTGCAGTGGAAACACTTTCTGGCATCACGTGAGTCACATGACCAACAGCCGGACGTTACCACTGGCGTAAAAGACAAAGACAACAGGAAGTTTCTTAATGACTTACTGTGTGAACAAACTGATTTGCATGTGATTTTGATCACGTTTCTTATTTAATGAAAACACCGGAATTCTGAATTTTTTATTTTTTTTTTTGACATTAGAGGAACATCGACAAAGTTTTGTGTACATTCATAAAGGAAACGCAGCTATTGACACATTTCATGAACTAGAAAGTACAACCTAGAACTGAGTGCTTTTCTTGATCCCCACTCATTATAGGATAAAACATTCCAAAGTTTCTAGACTCAAAATTGTCCAATCCAGGACATTTAAAAAATATGTATTCTGTACATTTTTAACTCAACTTTTTTAAAAATTTGGATATACACCGCATAAACACTCATGATGTACATCGGCATCAGATTAAAACAATAAACATAGGAAACAATAAACATCAGTTTATTATTTCTCAGATATAAAACCAACTTCCCTAAAAAGGAAAAGTTAACCGTGACACGAGGACGATTGATTGGGTTTCAGTCCTGGTGCTGGATTTGATTCTTTACTGGTTTTCCAAAAGCCAGTAAAGAAGCAGAAAGTGTCATCACATCCTAGACTGATGCAAGGATTTATTCATAAGCACATGTATTTTTATCTTTTAACAGTTGGATATGAAATAATCTCTTTCCCCCCATTTTTATCCAAACCTGAAAGAATTATTGTTTTCTGTATTTTTAAAGCTTTTCAAGCAGGACTGATCACACACCAGACTAAAGGCCCTTTTGGAAGAGAGAAACTTTATACACAAGATAATAACACATAAACACTTTTGAGTATGAATTGTAATTTAGTACACTAAAGAATTTAAACAAAAGTAAAGCAAAAACAAAACTTCTAGAAGACATTTTTCATTCAGTGCAGTGAATTACAATCAGTCATTTAACAGAGACCTAAAGCACAATAAACCTGTAGATAAGCAAAGATATGAATTGGTCAAAAGCAAAAAACAGTCATCTGGCTGTTAGATGTTTAACAGAAACACCCTTACATTATTGGTTCATACTGAATTTGATGTGATGATACGTCTTTGTGTTTTAGAAGGAGCTCGAAGGCGGTGCTTGGTCCTACCAGGCGTTTTACACAGCTGAACTGTTCCCATGAAGGATTTCTCAGACATCCATGAAAGAGTCAAGGCAACACTCCAGTTGATGAGTGAAAAACATTCTAACATGATGTTAAGTTCAAAAAAGATGATTTTACTCAATACTGCCCCTATCAAATTCACAGGTCATCAGATTGTGGCCTTCAACAAATCCACTCCCACCCCAACCCCCAGTGTCTTCTGCTTCCCTCCTGGTCAGTAAACACGGTGTTAGTGGGTTAGCAGGTTTTATCACCGAGCAACACCAGACAGTGGAAGCCAAGCAGAGCGATGCAGCAGGGAGACATGGGACAGGCCACAGAGCCATAGAGAAGCAGCACACCAACAGGAAGAGCAGATTGTTGGACTCACTACGAGCTGTAGACACCAGTGTGTGTGTGTGCGTGTGTGTGTGTGTGTGTGATTACCTTTAGGTCCCTCCTCTCCAGGTGCAGCAGCTCTGAGCCTCGGATGTCGTGCCGTATGAAGGTCTCTCTGTACTCCCCGAGACTCAGCTGTTCCAGCCAGACGCCCACCTCCTCTGTGCCCCACCTCTCCACTACTCACACACACACACACACACACACACAAAGCAGAGCAGAGAGGGGCTCAGAGCGCCTCGCAGGTACCACTTCACCTGAATCTCTGACTCATTTCACCCAGAACCTTTCTCACACACGCACACACATGTATGGAGATGGCATAACAAACGCGCGCGCACACACACACACACACACGCACACACAGAAATGCTCACAGATGGGCTCAAACTGGTAAATTACAGATGAGGAAGAGAGGAAGGATGGAGAGAAATGCAGTGGCGGCGGTTTGGCAGGGAAAGGATGAAGAGGCTGCATTCAGTTTCAGGTGAGAGTTTGGGGTGAGTGCAGAAGAAGGAGGGGGTCAAGCTTCAACTAGGCCTGTCACAATAACAAATTGTCCCAGTAGTTATTGCGATAAATGATCATATTGTTGTCTTGAGATCATTTTCAATTAATATAGTCATAATGCCATAATAATGCAAGTTCACCTGCTAACTAACATTTAACTCGTTAACTGGCGGTATCCCATCCATGGGACAAATCTAGTTTGTTTGAATACTCTGCCTTTTTCGCCGCCAGTTAAGGGGTTAATACAGGAACTGGGAGACATTTTAAATATTGAAAATAAATAAAGAAAACACCTAAAAAGAACAAACAAAATGGACACTCAAGTCTTTGCAAACTAAAATGATTTTTTTCTTTTAAAAAGGAACAAATTGAGTCCAAAGTACCAGACTGAAGACTTCAGTCATCCAGTGTTTGATAGAAAGAGAGAGAGAAACGAGAACAATGCTGAACCATGCAAATGTTTTTCTAATTCATCATAAGATTAACTGATTTATTGATAATTGCGACAGGCTTAGCATCAACTGGGGTTGGGACACAGAAGACGGAGGAGGAGAGAGGAGGCAGAAGCCTGAGTGGTCTGCAGGAAGTTCAGCCTGCGGTGACAGGAAGACCCTCCCCACCCCCACCCGTCTGGACGACTGATCCAGCCTGACGAGCTACAACCGGATCACCTCCGCTCTTCCACAAACCCGGACGGGAGCATGAATGAAGGGGTGGGGGTGCAGGTTGATGGTTCGGGATGTAACACCTCAACCACACGCCGTCACCAAGCATTTCCACCTCTACGTGTCGACTTCATGCACGTCCTTATCTAAAGGAAGCAACGCGGCCTCCAAAACACCATGTTATGCTTCGGGGCTGATTGACCTTTGACCCTTCCTGAGCAGCTGTAGGTACGTGTGTCTGCTCAGAGAGGTGACGGTGTGAGAGACCCTACCTGACTGAGGGCTGGTCTTCTTGGCGGCCTTCTCCTTCTTGAACTTGGGCACTATGCGGAACACGCTGCTGCGACTGTTCCTCTTGCCGTAACCCAGAGAGGGGTCCTGGTACATAAGCACAGTCAACCTATAGCCTTTCATTTAGCTACTCAACTCTCTTGTTCTCTGGAGCAATGCTACATTTTAGCAAGACTAGCAGCAAAACCATGGTAACACTTTGTGAACTAGATGAGGGAGATGCACCGTGAAACATTGTTGCCCGATGCAGCCTTTTCCCAATCAGTGGCCGCAGCATACACTAGCTGTGTTTCCGTTACAAATGTGAGAGCAAAACATTGAGGATATTACGCTAATGTCGAGAAAACAAAAACTTTGCAATTGCAGTGCGTCTGTTGAATAAGAAATGCAATCACAATCACACGTGAATAAGATTGTTTGCGTGATAAGTTGTTAAAAAACATGCTGCGCCGTCATCCTCCTGCCACTTCCTGTTTTCTTCTTTTTCGTCGTCTTTTTCTGCCAGCAGTAACATCTGGTTGTTGATCACATGATTTCTGGGATGTGAAAAGGTGTTTCCATTGCAGTTTTATGAAACATACACATTTTGATACAGCTGAAAAGCCACCTCATCCTAGTGCAAAAACGTTTTATCCATAAACTGCAGCCTTTATGAAATTGTCGTGTTTGTTTTCTTAAGTCCAGTTGCCGCAATTATTTAGTCAATGGAAACGCAGCTAGTGACTATAAAAAGCATTCATGCCATTTTGATGTCTTATCTTTTTATTGTTTTTGAAAAATCAATCATGATCAACCAAATGTGGCCATTTTGACAAAGAAGTTTTTTTTTATTTTTAAATTACAGTTACATATCTTGTGATTTATGAAGGGATGGTTTGCACTTATCAGAAAGACAAAGCTGAAACTTTACATTTTAAAAGCAAAATAACCTGCAAAGGTACATTAATTTTAGAGAAAAACTAAATGCTAGGGATGTCCAGCAGTTTTCAAGAATTCCAGTTTTTATTGCTGGGCTGAAACAATTAATCGATTGATGAATTGACTATTGAAATAATCAACTAATTTAATAAATAAGTTGAGTATACAGACACAAAAAAGCCAATTGTCAGATGAATTCTTTGTTAGAAATGGTTAATTATTCACTAAAGAAATGCTGTGATTGCATCTTAAGAAATAAAATGTTTATTTTCTTTCTTAAAAAGAAATTGCCTTATTTGTTTTGCCCATATTTAAATATATATTGTATAAAATAGGCTTAAGTGGCCAAAAGAAAAATTAGCAGACTATGTAACTTTTTTCACCGATGAATATCTTGCCAGAATAATGAATAGAGCAATCAATTATTAAAATAACTGCAAGCTTATTTTAGATAAAAATTAGCTGAAATAAGTTCAACTATAAAGAGTTCACAGTCTTACTGTTTGGTTCTGTTTTATTAGAACCGCGTTGTAATGTGTCACTGTTACCTCAAGGTGTCAGACTGACACTGACCAAGACTTAAGGACCAGAGTCACACTAACTGGGTTAAGATGGATCCTTGAGATAGAAAGTTACAGAAACCTCAGCTGGATAAAAGGTTGACATATAAATATATCATCTGTTAAAAACAATTTCTAACATGACTAAATCTTATGGTGAACAAATCTAGCTTAAGCTAAGATATAATGGAAAAAAGGCTCTGAAGATGTTAACAGTATTTACACAGTAAACTTTTTAAGGTTTAGTATGTTTCTTATGGTACACCAAGTATTTAATGCTTATTTTAAGCTACGCCACCTGCTGGCATGAATGGATAACTGTAATTGCTCAGAGTGACAAAGAGGCCAGGTCCATGTTTTTGGATGTTGTTTCTTTTTTCCACTCAAACTAGTTTCAATAAAAGGCTCATTTTTAACAGTGAAAACTTAAAACCAAAAAACCTCTAAAAAGAAATAACTAAAACATGTCTTTAATGGCCCTAGGATTAGTCTTCGCTGATTAATATTATCCTCTATAGATGTATATTTTCAGTTTTTTAAAGGAGGTTGGCTGTTTTTGCAACATAAGAACAGTTTCCACCAATTTTATTTTGACATCTATAACTAAAGAGTGAGATGAACTTCAATTTCTATTTGGATTTACATGTTGCGTATGGATTGTAATGGTTATTGTTTTAGACGAAAGGTTCACCTACTTCCCTACTCTGTGTGTTAAATTGTCTTTTGTTTACATCTGTGTACAGGAGCAGACCTGTCTCAGCTGTGAGAAGCGGGAGCTGCTGACAGAGGCTGCTTACCTCTTCGTCGTTGGGCTGCAGTATGTGGTAGAGCCAGGGGATTTCTCCCAGTTTGCCCAGTTCAACATCCAGGCTCTGCAAAGCACTGGACAGCTGCTCCTCCTCAGGCGGGTCCAGTTGCTGCCAGAAGCAGGTAAAGTCAACTCTTTTTTTGGTTTTTTAAAGCAAAAAAACTTGGAATTTTGGTCAAACCAAAAGATTTCACATATATATCTATCTATCTATACATATATGTACATATATATATATATATATAAAGAAGAGAAGAGAATCAATCCCAGAACTAACCAGAGAGACTCGGCCCAACAGAAGAGACTCGGTCTCGTTGTGGAGCGCCTTGACGGTGCTCGCCACCTCGATAGCAGTGTTCCTCGTCAGACTCTGTTGAAGGAACACAACCGGTGGTGAGGCTCACAGTAAACAGTTCATTAAACATCCTGAACACGAGCAACTCGACATGTTTCCTGTTACGAGTTAAATAATCTGCCAGTGGAACTAAAACTTTTTTTTTAATCAACCTTAAGGGATTATTGATTCAAAACAAGCTCCTATATTTTGCTAAAAAAGTTACTTGTAAGTTAGTTTTATCTTATTTGAAATGCACAAAGATATTTGCACTGGAAACTAGACAAAAATACTGAATAACATTTTGTGTCTTTGCAATGCAGAAACATGGCTGGAGTAAGAAAGAGGCGCAGTTTGGCTTTAAATTTCAGTATGTTATTTTATATGTTTGTTATAACAGAGACAGTTTTTTATGACACAGATAATCGATCTCCTCCACCTCCTCCCTGAGCTGCTACTGCCGTCTGAAGAAACACACCACCCGGTCAAAATCAACCAATCAGAGCCAGGAGGCGGGTCTTACTGCTGTCAATCAACCTTGTGAACACGCTGTTTAATATGCTAATGGTGGAGAAACAGTTCAAAATTACAGGAAAACTGTTTATTTTTCCTGGTGGTTATGCTCATTAAGTGGGTGAGAGGGGGCGTGGCATGCAAAGAGGCATGATTGACAGCACTAAGACCCTCATTCAGGCTCTGATTGGTTGTTTCTAGTTAGCACTGGGAGAAGGCACGGGAGCTTGATTTAGTCACATTTATCCATGTCGTATTTCTTCCAAATACGTAAAAAACATTTTTTTTAGTAAAAGTTACATAGTGCAGCTTTAAATATGCTGTTTTAAAACAGACTGTAGTAATGCGCTGTCCTGGTTGTGTTAGCTGCTTACCTCTGGGAACTTGGGGTGCATTTTGTTGATGGCGTGCGACGCGGCGTTAACAGCATGAGCCAGCTCCTGCTCCAAAAGCCCGTTGGTTTTTGCAGCTTCGCATATCCTGCGGCCACATGGAGAGAACGCTTACAGGACCGGAGCCAGGGCTGTGGATTCGGACCTGACGTTCTGGATCAAGCGTTCCTACCTTGTGATGAGCTCTTCGGCCGCCCGGGCGCACATCTGCATCAGGGCGTTCTCCTCCTCTGTGGCCAGATCCACAGACTGCTGCGGGTAGAGGTGAGGCCGCAGGGGCGGCTTGTCGTACTTCAGTTTGTCCTCCCATGACTTCAGTGTGTTCTCAAACGCCTGCAGGAAACAGTTTGAAGAGACACAGGAGAAGTTAGAGCTGCAATAAAACCAATACTGGCATTAAATGAATGTTTGGTTGTTGAAGATTTAAGTTTCTGGATTTTTTTTTTTTTTTCATCATAGCACTCCTTGGGTTCCTATAGTTCAGAGTGATGTCAGCAAGATCATGGTGGCCATCTTGCTTTACAAGTTGTTTTTTTTACTGTTTATATTTATGTGGACTTTGAATTCAAGTCATGACAAAATATAAAATTCAGGCTAAGTTCATAATGTTACAAGTCATGACGATATCATTTAAATAATACAAGAATAAACTCTTAGTAGGTCTCTAATAGGTCATGTAAGTAGTCATTTTATGAAAAAAATAACATAAAATTTAAACAAATTTTATTTGTTACTTGTATGTTAGTTTTGTCTTATTTCAAGTGTGATAAAGACGTTTGCCTTAGAAACTAGACATAAAATACTTAGTTAAATTCTGTGTTTTTGCAGTATAAAAATCCACTTTTTAAACGTATTTTCTGACACTTTCAATTTCTTTTTGAGAAAAAAAAGAAGATTAAAATCGAAAATTGAATCAGGTATGAAAACAAACCAGGTTGTCCTGCCCCTATTGCTTCCACATCTCCTGTCTCCATCTCCTCCACATCACCCAGCGTATCTCCCTCACCCGGTCTCTGGTGAGCATCTGCGCTCTGTTCTTGTGCTGGATCTTGATAACTCCGGGCGGCTGGATCCAGGCCTCGCCGTCCACCTGGATGGGAACGCCCTCGTCTCCCAGGATGGTGATCTTCACCGTTCGACACTGATTCAGACGGAGATGCGGGTGAGATGGGAGGACGCTCACTGTCGTTCTCGCTGCCGTCCTTGTGTTGCTGCTCACCTGGGCTATGCGATGATGTTGCAGCTTGATGACTCTGGATACGGCCATCTGCATGCTCCCGAACACGGCCACCACCTCCAGGATCTTATCGTCAAACGACGGAGCGCAGAAGATCTGCACAGCATCACGGTACAATGTGAGAGAGATGTGTCTGCACGCCTCTGCTGCATTTGAAGATATTTCTCAGCAAAAATACTAAATCAATCTGCAGAGATGAAGTACTTTGGTTTTTTAAGATGGCTGCAACTGCAGGTGTGCATTTTTATTCAGGCACCTTAGATGGATCATTTATGTACTTTACCTACTGATTTACCTACCGACATTAGGTAAATCAGTTTACTTACAAAGTGTTATACTGATAGGTCATCCTGGTTTTACTAAATGACCATAAAACTCAAATTTACCAAAGTAGTTCTTCTCTACTTGGCTCCTGGAGTTAATTTTCTAACCGACGTTGGCAGCTAGCTGTGCTGCAGTGCTAATGCTAACCTAATTGTTGCCAGAAACAATATATTGTGACTGACTAACATGAACAGGCAGAAATACATAAAGATAAAACCAAGAGCATTAAAATCTGAAAATGAAATATGACACAGTATTTTTTTTAAAAAAAGTAAAAATCCAGTAGAAAACTGAAAAGTTGAAAGATCTCATTGAAATTCAAAGTGATAAATTTAGAAATACTAACTAAAATAACTGCTAACCCATTTAAATGCACAAAAGTAACAAAATAAATTTACTGGGATTAGAATATAAATAAAAGCATTTTCATATAAAAAAAAGAATGCTCATCAAACAGACAAAACATTGGAATAGTCTTCAAATTTAAATCTGACTCATGTGAAGTGAATCACAAATTGCAAATGTTTGTTTTTAAATGTAATACTCAATTATTCTCAAATCTTAATCGTGGATGTTTTGTATTTGACAATGTTGTCCTGCACATCTTCAGCTAGAGATCGTTCACATAATTTGAAAAAATACAATAAGGAAAAATAGCAAACTGCATCAATGCAGGTTAATTTTTTGCATACACATTATGATTTACTCTCAAAATGTATTCTTGGATTGAGAAGTTCTTCAAAGTTTCATTTTGAAAGTTTTATTTTATTATTATTATTTATTTCAATTTTGAAACATGTTCTTTTCTTGGATTAATTTTTCTCCTTATACGTCAGCACCACATTTACATAACAGCACAGAGTGTGTCTTCTCCGGGGGCTCCCTCGGGGATGTTTGTGAAAGCTGACACTTTAATCCTTGGGCAGCCATTGTTCTTTGAGCATTTAACAAACAAGCCCACGTAGCGGTCCGTCCTGCAGGACGTCAGGGTCATGTCAAACCAGCGTCCGTCAGCGCCGGCATTCATTAGATGGAAAAACAGAGTGGTTTTTACTGTCAATGTACTCACATCATCCTCCTTGGTGCCGCCCCAGAAGTTGGTTCCGCCTGCGTAGCTGGGGATGTTCAACACGGCGATCCCCTGCAGGCTGGGCAGGGGGATGTACTGACCGTCACACTGGAAGACACCAGGGCAAAGTAAAGCTCGGCTTCAGGTCGCCTCAGCAGCGTCGCTCCATGAACCCTCCGCACGATTTTACAACCCACATGCCGAATTAGTGGGGTACTGCAGGAGATCTACCCAAGTGATACTCAAATGTTGCAGGAATGACATCAAAATAAAACGACTTAATCTTTTTGTGTGGTGTGCAGATGCTTTGTTTGCACTGATAAAGCCACCATGTGCGGTACGGTGAACACTTGGAGTGAGTCCAAGCGACGGCAGCCTGATCTGCAACACGCCAAGACACGCAGCAAGCCGTGTGACGGCAGATGATAGCTAATGCTGGGGTCCAACGTCCATCAAACACTTTCAATAATCATTTTGAAGCCTTTTACAACACCATCGGTTCCTCACCTCCAGCTGCACTTTTTGCTCCAAGTTCTTGTAGGTTCTCTGCAGCAGTTCTCTGGTGCCCAGAACACCGTACCACATCATGTTCTTCGTACGACTCCTGGGTTGGGAAGGTGTAGGTGGTGCATTAGTCGTTTTATTGATAAGACCAAGAAAAAACATTTGTATTTAAATTAGTCTGTCAGGAAAAGGAAGCGGAGAAATAACAGACCACAGGGCTAGCTAAAAAACAAAATGACAAAATGACAGAAAATATTTTTAAAAAGTGGCTTTTATTTCAATCCATCCTTCAGTGAGTTGTACAACAGCGTAATTACGAGAACATAGTCGTAATATTAACAGAAGAAAGATGAAATCTTACCAGAAGAACAAGAAAAAATGTGGATACTTTTTTGTATATGTTGTTTTTCATATTAGAATTTTTGCACTGTCCAAATATTACAACTTTGTTCTTTGTTCTAATATTAAGATTCTATTCTCTGTCAGGATCCATGTTTTTCTGTATGTTTATTTCAAGTTTTCTGTGTGTCTGAGTCTCTGTGTTGTCCTGTCTCCCCGTGATTAGTCCCCAGGTGTATCTTGTTCCCTGATTACCTCTTGTGTATTTAATGTCACCTGTGTCTCCGTGTGTTTGTCGGGTCCTACGTCTTGTTGTCAATGTACGTCTTGCTACGTCTGTGTTCGTCCGTGTTCGCCTGTTGCTACCTGTTGTGAGCATTTGCCTTCCGCTCAGCAGTGCTGCCAGGTTTGTGGACTGTTACTGTTTATTTTTCACCATTAAACTCCTCATCTCACCTCATCTGGGTCTGCTGCGTCTACCTCACCGCCACCACCACACCACTTTATGACATTCTCGTACTATTTTGACTTCATTGTCATATGACTTTATTATCTCACTGTCACTGTATTCTTGTAACTTCATGAAAATAAAAATAAACATTTGTGGCCTCACTCTTATATCTTATAGAATTGAGCTGAGTTCAAAGTCTAACTAAACAGTAGCTGTAAAAAACACTTGTAAAACAAGATGGCAGCCTTGGGCATGCTGACACCTCTCAGCTATCAAACGTCAATCAGGGCACTGTTTGAAAATAGTCCCAATTTTCCATGAATAAAATCTTCAAAACCCAAAACTTTGATTAATTGATCAAATCGATGTATCGCCCAGCCTGGTGTCTCACCTGCATTTCTCTGGATGCTCCTCTCTCTTGTTGTTGAACTCCAGAGAGATCTTGGCGTCCAGGCCGATGCCAAAGTAGTTGTTCATGACACACTTCTCCATGTAGCCCTCTCTGCCGCAGACGGAGACATAAAAAACATCTGTGAGCAAGACGGACACTAGCTACGTTTCCATTAGCCATAAAATTGCACAAGTTATGAAAATCAATTTGCTTAATGGAAACAGCAATTTTGGGGAAAACTGATGTTTTCAGTAAAAGGTTTCTTTGGTCTAGCATGAGATGGTTTTTCAGTTGTATCGAAATAGATGTATTTCACAAAACACTTTTTTCCCATCACAAAGGTCATGTGATGAACAGATGGATGTTACTACTGGCAGAAACAACAAAGGAGACGACAGGAAGTGGTAGGAAGATGATGATTTGTTGCTGATCTCACAGCATCACAGCTCATAAAAAGTTGTGTCATTCTAACAAATTGATTCCATAGCTCTTCTGCCGAAAACAATTTCCCTAAAACGCCACTCCCAAGTAGGTGGGGCTTGTCACGCTGATGCATGAATAAAACGCAGATTGGCTGATAGATGATGAACGCTAGCACCATGGATAAATCATGATTATATCACATAACTTCTCTGTCACAAATTTTAATGTCTTATCACATGAACAAGCTTATCCACATGTGATTTAAATTTAATTTCTTATTTAATGGAAACCCCGCAATTGCAAAATGATGTTCTTTTTTGGACATTAGCGGAATGTAGACAAAGAGAAGTGAAAGTGAAGGTAGTGCAGCTCTCACAGCGAGTCGAGGTCAGGGTCGATGAAGGGCGTCGCGCCGAACGGGTCGATGTTAGCTAGCAGCATCTTGCTAATGATGGAGCTTCCGGCGATGGAGGCGGCCAGCCCGGCTCGCAGCCCTGCACACAAACACAAAGCATCCGTCAGGAAACAGCGCCGGGCTGTGGCTTCTCACAGAGTGGGGACTTTTTTGATGCAACAGGTTGAAGTGTGTTTTTACCAGGGCAGATGATACGTGTGTTGAGCACGGGGAGGTTCTCCTTGCTGGTGGTGAAGGGTGTGATGGTGAAGGGGCCGTACGACTGGGTGCTGCGGCTCACTCTGCTCTCTGTCGGGGAACAGGGACTCCTAGCGGCTGAACACACACAGAGACAAAGTCTCTATGTAATAATCACACTTCTTTACGCATGCAGTGCCTGTTGAAGCCCGTTTCAAACAGGAATGTTGTTTTAAGACTAGCATTTATGTTTGTGATGCTTTTTTGTTTGTATGCCATGCATTTACCTAAAAAAGAAATAACAAATTAGATTTTTATCATAATTTGAATTGTTATTGCAGCAGTACTACAGAATATCACGATAAAATTCAAAGCCCATATCAGACACCCATAGACGTTAGGTAAGAAATAAGACATAAATGCAGAAAGGGATAATTTATCTAACTTAAAACACCTAAAACTTCTTCTTGCTTTCAGATTCCGGTGCTTCCAGGTCAGAAAAGTCAACATGCAGTGAAAGGAAAGGTGGCAACACAAAGCTGAGCATTCGAGTGCTACCAGCATGTCGACTAACTGTAATAAAAAGTAAGGAAGAAAGGAAGCGGGACTCGGATAAACAGGAAGGCGTTCTGCCCCGCAGAGGTTGAAACGTCCTGTGGTCGGTCCAGGGGGGTGTCTCCATGGTAACCTGTCTGGACTTGGGGGACAGCTTCAAACAGCAGCTCTACCCCGTCATCAGGTAGGCTCATTTATCACCGGAGAACTTCTCCGTGTCAACAGGCTGTTGTGGAAAACTGCAGATGTGAAGATGAACAGCTCAGCCTGAAGCAGGAGGTGGAATACCACAGGAGTGAAGCTCCTCTGCGCTCACTTTTAGTACTAAACCCTGAGTTTATTTATGACAGGAAACATGATTTGCGTCAGCAGAAAATTTTTCCATGAGGCCTCTGATCCCTACGCTGCAATGAGTGGGATATCCACAAGGTGGCGACATTTAAATTCCCTTTCAGCAACAAGTGAAGTTTTTTTTTTTGTGGAAACATACACAGAATCGGTCAGTGAAAGGTTTGCAAGTGAAGTGTAACCTGGACGTCTGGCAGGTCAGAGACCAGAGTGAAGGAGTAAATACTCACACGACACCGCCTCCAGTTCCTTGGTGTCCTCGTCCTTCTCACTGTCCCTGTTCTCGTCCTCGCTGTCCTTCCTGAACTCCAGCGGCGACGGAAGCTCTGTGTCATCCGTGTGGGCGTTCTGCTCGTCCACCACTGCAGAGAGAAAGTATCCACACCTCTTTTACTGGCTGGGGGGGAAAAAGGAAGAAGTCTCGTTTGCGGTTTATCATGAGGCAAGGACAGTCCTGGCATCGATTTGATGAATTGATTATCAATCACATTTTGGGTTTTGAATATTTAATTAAATTGATTTAATGTGGATTTTATCCACTAATTCAGGCTTTTAGAGTGAACAAAGGAAACCGAAGTGTTTTTATTTTCATTTAATTTCTAGTTCTTCTTTGTCGTTTCACTTAGCGTATTTAAAATATCGTCCAGGTCTCGAGTGAACAAAATTACAAGTTTATTGGTCCTTGAGAGAGCGGACTCGCACTAACGTCCCAATATCAGTTTATTACCTGGAAAACATCTCAAAAACAACAACATCATCGTTTATGACAATATCTGCCATAAACGATGGACGATATGGCAATATCGTCCAACAAAACAGATGGTGATGGTGACAGGGCTAGCTGCGGTTGCTCGTGTTTTCTTCTAAGCGTTTGCCTCCAATAATAAAACATTTCAAACACGCAGAATCCTAAATCATCAGACGAGCTGAACGTGGTTCCTTCAGGAGTCAGAAAGTAAGTGCACCTCTCACAGCCTGGTCTATGATCTGCCGGACGGCTTTCTTCAGACTGTTGGCCCTGAGCATCAGCTGCTCCCGGCTTTTAAACAGCTGCTCGGGGGGCCCGCTGCCCCCCCGCCCCTTCTCCGTCTCCTCCTCTTCCAGCTTCCCCTTGAGCTCCGTCAGGCTCTCCTCACTGGCTTCCTCCTCCTCTTCTTCCTCCTCCTCCTCATCCTCCTCTTGTTCTTCTTCCACGATCGGAGGGGTGCAGTGGGGAAGCGGCGGCAGGGACTGGCATTCTGCGTTCAGCGTCTGCAGGAGGGAGTCCAGCTTCTCGTTCAGCATGGCACACTGATGGGAGGGGGGAGGCAGGCGGATAGGAAAAAAAAGACTAGTTAAAGAAAATAAAACAGGAAAATGGTGATTCTTTTCTCCTTTTTTTTGACTTACTTTGAGAGACATCGAGTCACATTCCTCAACGTTCTCTGTGCTTTTTTCATATGCTTTCCCCACTTTGGCAATAAAATCCTTCACAGTTTCGCACAGAATCCTGGGGAACACAAATAAAAATGTATCTTCACTCCTCTGCTGTTTTCAGATACAGAAGCTGCTATTAACGCCAGAGGTGTCCCAGTCAGAATCGAATCGACTGTATTTGGTCTCCCACACATTGCAAAAACACAAAATCTTACCAAGTATTTTCAGTCAGATTTTAAAGTTGCAATGGGCTTAAATAAGCCTGAGTTGGAGTTTTCTTCACTGCAAATCTAACCAAGTGTCTTAGTATACTCATTTCAGAATGATATAGGAGATTGATTGAAAACATCCATCCATCCATCCATCCATCCATCCATCCATCCATCCATCCATCCATTTTCTAACACCCTTGTCCTGATGTCTATCTCCAGCTAACGTTCCAGGTGAGAGGCGGGGTCACCCTGGACAGGTCACCAGTCTGTTGCAGTGATTTAAAACAATAATTCTATAATACTGAAAAAGTCCCAGTTCAACTGGCAGATTATTCTTCAGGGCAAACTGTCTTGTTTTAAGTGAAATAATCTGTCAGTGAATCTACTACTTATTCGCCAATATTAAGGAATTATATTCTTAAATCAAGCTCCTATATCTTGCTGAAAAGTTACTTGCAAGTATGTTTTGTCTCATTTCAGGTGTACTAGGACATTTGCACTAAAAGCTAGACAGAAATACTTGAGAAAATTCACTGTTTTTCCAGTGGTAAAATAAACCTGTGCTCCCAATAACTTGCCTTCCAGACCTGGTTTTACTGATGCAGCAGCTCTTACAATGTATTTCCTGTTGACATTTAGTCCAATTGAAGGCTCCTGTGAGCTGGTTCACAGACTTGGTTCTTACAGTGGAACACTTACTTGGCAGAAGAGATGACCACAGAGTGCTGCTCTGAGGTGAGGATCTTTGTGAGGTGAGTGGTCACTGAGTGTTCATACGCTGAAATGTGAAACTGCAAAAAGAAAGAAACGGATGAATGGTGTCAGTTTGTTGTAGAGGGATCATTATTCTTCTTCTTCTTCTTGTTCTTTTTCCTGTTCTGAACCTCAGCTGAAGAGAAGCAGGATTAAAAAAAAAAAAGTCAGGCGCTCTCTGGTCTGTCTGGAGGGCCTGCTGTGTCAGAGTGTGAGTGTCGGCCGTTCCGTCTACCTGGCAGTCGCCGGCTCCCTCCGGGGTGGTGGGGCAGCTGTGTTTGGGTGGGATCTTAATCTCGAAGGTCATGATGCTCCAGCGGTCCAGCATCTTGGTGCTGGCCCGCTCCAGCTTCTCCAGGATCTGGGGCAGCTGGGTGTCGTCGTCGCACGAAGGGCCCCAGCCCAGCACTCGGGCCAGATCGTTGCCGGTGCCGAGGGGCAACACCCCCAGCTGGCACTGAAAGGCAGCAGGGACAGGGGTTTACTGGGCAGCGCAGTGACATTGCTGGGGTGCGTTTGGTCATGCATGTTCTGGTTACTTGACTGTGTTTTATGGAAGTTGGCCAGCAGGAAAGACAAACCAACTGCTGGGAGTCCACAGAATGAGGCTCCCAAAAATCCAAAATGGTTACAGGTCAGAGGAATGGAACAGAGGGAGGTTGCTTTGCTCCATTCAGCCTTCCTGTGTTCTACTTAAAGCTGCAATATGTAACTTTTGAAATAAATCTTGTATTTTGCATACTTATTAAGACTGTCATCATGATGTGATATTATGTTATGAGACAGATGAATCTGTGTGTAATCAATCTCCTCCACCTCCTTCCAGTGCTACTGTAGTGATCTACAGTAGCACTGGAGATCACTACAACTCCCAATCAAAGCCAGAAGGTGGTTCTTAGTGCTGTCAATCACCCTAGTGTACACTGCTCACAACCTCCTCCTTTGCTCTCTGCTGCTGCAGCTGGTGCACCACAATGTGGCCTGCAATAAATGTTAACGCTAGTTAGCATAGCCACCAATGGCAGCAGAGAAATGGTTTTCTGTAATGGTAAGTTGTTTTTCCTCAATTAGCATATTGAACGGCACATACAGGAGGGTGATTAACAGCTCTAAGACCCGCCTTCTGGCTCTAATTGGTTACTTTGATAGGTGTCTCAGGAAGGAGGTGGAGAAGCTCGATTTTTTTCAGATTCTTATGCCATCACAACAACATAGTGACAATTTTAACAAATATATAAAAAAACATATTTTACAGAAGTCACTTTCTGCAGTTTTAAAGCACACAACTCTTTCCAAATGTCTGCTTTTAAAGAGTAAAAATAAACATATCATTTTCATTAAACTTCACTTTTGTGTGCGATTGAAGACATAAAAACTTTGATTAGATATTGAGAAAGACTAAGTTGAAACTCATCAGCCACACATTCCTGTCCTGTGGATTACCTGCTTGTGGAGGTTGAGTTTGTCTATCTCTGACAGGACCCATCCCACACTGCCGTCCCCGCCACACACCAGGATACGAAAGTTGTCAAACTTCTGGAACAGACGCAGGCTGACAGAGAAACAAAACCAGTTCAGGTCAATTCAACTTTATTTCCATAGTGCCAATTCACAACTCATATCATCTGAAGGCACTTAATAAAAAAAACCCCAAAAAAACCCCACAAAACCCGTAAGCACTAGCGTCGGGTTCATCTCCTCACCCGAGGTGCGGACCCCCGTTGACCAGGTCGAAGACTTGGGCCGGGTTGAGAAGCTGCTTGAAGCGTCGCAGGAACTTCACCCCCTGGTTGTCGCCGCTTTTCGAGTTGACGAAGACCAGGAGGGGACTGGCACACGACGGGGGACAGGTGGCCTTCCAGAAGCCTGCAGAAAATCCACCGTTTCAGTTTGAACATTCCCTCCTCCTTATACTGTCAGCAGCGCAGCAAGAAGACCGCAAGAAAACAACAGCGCAGTTTGATGAGGGTTTCTTCATGGCGGCCTATTTAAAGTATCTCAATCTGGTTCCTTTTGTGTATCATGAAGTTTAAAGGCTTTCTATTTAATCACCTACCAACGCTTTTGTATAAACTGACTTTCTGGCTGATGAAGTGCTTTTTGGGGGAGGAAAGTGGTGCAGGTAGAGTCTATCACATGGATCCGACCCTGCTCTCTCAAAACAGCGTGTGATAACGTGTGTGACGGTGAGATGAGGTAAAAACACGTGCTATATGCTGATCTGTGGGAGGCAAAGCAGCAAGACGCCCTGGTCCTTAAGGAAAACCTTGGCGATGACAGCTTTGTGCGTACTATAGCTCCCCTCAAACCCTCCCTCCGTTTTTGCTCTTTAGTGTCTTCATCTGCGCTCCGTTTTGATCCCCTCCCTTCTTTCTGCCTCACTTTCTCTATCGTGCTGTTGCTAAGGAATGGAGGAAGAAGAGGGTGAGTGGTAGGGGAGAGAGAGGAAGAGGAGGCAGGGAGCCATGGTGCTCCGGCACGTGCTGCAGCTCGTGTCCCCCCCTCAAGTCCCCAAACCACACACACACACACACACACCACACTCCCTCAACCAGATAATACCAACAGGGTTGCCAGATCCGACTGACAGTTTCCAGCCCAAAAACAACGTAAAACCCAACCCGACTCCAAAAAAACAGCATGTCTCAACCGCTAAAGAAATTTATGTCGATATAGTCCCAATAATATTCCAAACAATATCCAAAACAGATTTGTAAAGAGAGAAAGCAAACAAAACTTAAAAGGAAGTGAGATTTTCAAAAAATAGACATTCAGGACTGAGACGATTCAATTAAAGGTGTCGGTTTATGGAAGAATCCTGACAGCGAAAAAAAAAACAACTATCTTAATATCTTTCTGCATTTGTATTGTATTTTTTGTTTGATTTTTGTGTACTTGAAATTTGTTCATAAAAGTGGGTTTTGCAATAAGAAAGAAATCAATTAATTGTATAATAAAACAAGCTCAATCATTTCTCTCTTTTCCACCAAAAACTAGATGACAAAAGTCTTCAGTCCGGTGCTTTGCTCTCAACCAGCTCTTTTTATGAAGGACAGTTTTCTTGACAGAAACTTTATAATTGATTTTATTTGTTGTTTTGTTTATTTATTGTTGATATTTTTAAATGTCTTCCATTTTCAGTGTTAAATGTTCCTTAGAATTTAAAGGTTTCTGATATTTGAGAATGTGTTCTTGCATTTTTGTGCCAATACCACTATATTACTGGAAAATGGTTTCAAAACAACAACATTATTGTTTATCACAATAACTTCTGGGGCAAATTATCGTCCAACATCTGCCCCATTTTCACATATGTTCTTGTCATCTGCCCCATTTATGTGAAAATGGGGCAGATATTATAAATTTATATCTCTTTCTGTTCCTCTTCATTCATAATTTCTTTTGGTTGTTACATGAACTATGAAATAAAAATGAAATTAAAAAATAAAATGGAATTTTATATAGATTTTGACAATTCACAACATTTTTGATTTTCCTTTTTTATATTCTGAACAGAACCAGGTTCCATTGAGACTACAAAGGATTGACTCTTTGAACGCAGCGAGACTTGAGAGATATTTCCTTTTAAATCGTGATGTTGCCCTGGGATTTCTGTTTTACAATGCTACTACACAGAGACGCATGACGAAGGAATGACTAATCACTGATGATGTCACATTCGACAGATTCTAGAGATTTCAGATAAGTGCAGTAGCATGGCAATTTATAAAAAGTCTTGTGCTTTTCTACAGAAAAACCTGCGAAAACACAACATTTTACAAAGTATTTTTAGTCTGGTTTCTAGTGCAAATATCTTATCACACATGAAATAAGACAAAACTAAATTACAAGTAATTTTTCAGCAACATACAGGAGCTTATTTTTAAGTGAATAATTCCTTAATACTGATGAAAAAGTAAGATAGTTTTGTCTTATTTCAAAGATATCAAGATATTTGCTCTATTATCCTGACCAAAATACTTAGTAAAGTTTGGTGCTTTTTGCAGTGAATATAATGGCAAGTACTTCGAAAGAGCTTTCCTCTGAAACTTTTCTAATAACTTGCCATAATGTTGTGAAAGGCAGCCCAAATATTAACAACCCGCCCACAGCTGTCCAAACACAGCCCAACTGGGCGGAAACCCGCACAATCTGGCAACACTGAAACCCGAGCGGTCCCTTCGCTCTTCTTCTTCATGTGAGCAGCAGAGAGATGAGCGCATCGTCGTCGTAGTTTCACTTCTGCCGTCACCTTGTCCTTCTCTTTTCATCTGGATGCTCAATCCCACCACTTTTCTATTATTCAGGCACCACTTAGAAGATGGCAGCTTTTCAGACGCAGCGGTCCGTGTGTGATTGCTTCGGAGGCAGTAATCTAATCCAGCGTGCTTATCAGGGTTCGTCTCGCAGGTGCTGAACTAGAATGGATTCAGAAGTGAGGTCTGGCAGGCTGTCCAGACACCTCAGGGTCAGGGAAACAGAGAGGCTGCCTTCCCACCCCTAACTTTACTGGATTTTACATACAGGGACACAACACACACACGCTCCCACACCCACAATAGAACGTGATTGTAAAGGGAAGGAAAACGGCACAAATAAAAATCTAAAGATTGCAGTGTTCATTCGTATTCAGTAGTTCTTGTATCCTATTGTTTGTGAGTGTAATTCTCTCATTTTCAAATCTATTTCAGAACTGTCTAGTCTCCCATTGTGTCCACTCCAACCACCAAACCAACAAAGAAGAAAGCCATCGCTTAAAGAAAGACAAAAGAAGTCTCTTACCACAAGCAGGAAGCTCATTAAAAATAACCGATTAAATGATGACAGCCAGCCTGTTCTTAGACTGACAAGTAATGACTTTAGAGGTTGTGGATGGGTTTATCCAATCAAGTCGAATTCTGCTCTCACACCACACCACTCCCGGACAGAACAGCAGGTCAGAGGTCAAAGAAAAGAGATCAGCAGATCAAATGAAGTGAAATCTCCAGTGTTCACTTGTGAGAATGAATGGTTCCTCACAGGTGGAGTCAGACTTTGACCCCCGACCCTTCAGAGTGAGTTATTGTACAGGTTACCGCATGCACAGTCGGTGCCTACCATCTGAATCGATGCTGTTGAGCGCCGTGGGGGGAATGATGGAGACTTTGCATTGACCGAGAGGACACTTGCGAGGGTACAGGTCCATACAGGCTGTATGCACCTAGAGGAAGACATAGAAAAAACTGTCGTTCAACATTCTACAGTCCAGACAGAATCAACGAAACGGACAACTGAGCTGTCATCTTGCAATTAGAGGACTAGTTGATATGCCAAAGATGACTCATTTAGGGCATTTGTAGTTTTATTGGAACAAAAATTACTTGCTGAAAAATATTTACTCCAATAAGCAGGGCATATTAAAACAACCTCCAAGCTATAGAGTTGACCCCAAGCTACATCAACAAATCACTGAACACAACTACAAATATCCAGAACACACAATGACTTTAACATAACACAAGAAGTAAGGCTCAGTGGAAAAACCTGAGAGATCCCTGATTGGACAACACCACTTTTGGCTTTAGGACCAGAAATTATTCCTGAATTCGCTTTCTCTCTGTTTAGACAGAGAGGAAGGTAGTCCCAAACAACAGAGCTGAACTTCATAGAATGTCTAATGACTCTAAATATAGCAGGAGCTGCATTTCCACCACCGGTAACATTTATATTTCAGCAAATGCCCTAGAGCCAGCATAACATCTGGTTCTAAAGCTAAAAGTGGTGTCGCCCAGTCACCCAGCCAGCATACCTGACCATATCCCACATGGGGCCCATGCAGGCTGGCCAACAATGTCTCAGGTTTCCCACTAGAACCTACCTCTTCCATTTTGTTGATGTCGATCCATTTTGTTAACTCGTAATTGTGCTTACTTGGCGATTTTGTGTTTTTGAACGTATTGTTGCATTTTTCTCAGTGTGTAGTGATTTGCTGATATGGTTTGCAATTCAGGGCAAACGAACAGTTGAGATGAAAGTCATGCTAAGATGTTCCCATGCTGCCCAATCTAACATGTTCCTTAGACGAACCATCTCCTCTGCATGCTCGCTGCGTTCAGCATGAGGGTGTGACAGATGCCTTACCATGGCTTTGCACCAGAGGCAGCGCCAGTCCTGCAGCCTTAGTACGCTGCCACATGTCTTATCACACACGGCACATTTGGCACTGACAGGAAGGTTGCCCTCCAACCACTGATGAGGCATGGCAATCTGGAGGTTTAACACACACACACACGTTACAGAACGGGATAAATACTTCTCTTGTTGAGACATTCTTTTTACAGTAGGTCGGCATTGAAGGTTGTCTTTGTAAAATGAAAGAAACATAAAATACATAGTGATGGCTCTATGTTTAAAAGTTGGTAAGAACTTGCTTCAAACCAACTCACCCCATCCTCATCTTCAATGATGTCCTTCCCTATGGAGGCCAAGGTCGTCCATTTGCAATTGTTAGTGGCTCTTACAGCGCAGCGTTTGTGGGCTTTGAACTTGCACACTGAAAAACACAGAAACACGAGTAGGACTGAAAAGTTTTCCACACTTGATAGGGGCTGTCACTCAGCAGCAGCAGCAGCAGCCTGCAGTAAAACATCAGCTCAATATGTCTGGAGGCAGACACTTCAATAACACAAACCGCTATTTATTTTTACATGGTACAATATTAATGATGCAGGGGTCATGTTTCAACTTTTAGTGAATGCATTTTATTTGTGCAGCACTGAAAACCTGCGGATCAAAAACAGGACTAAACTGAAAATTGTAGAAAACAGACCAGCTGCCTTGATTACTCTCAGTAGAGGTAAAATCAGTCAATTAACTCTTTTATTGGTCTGAACTTATTTTCAGAGGATTGTTTATGTATTAAATTGTACATACTATTTTAAGTAGTGAGATTTTTAGATTTAAAAATTGATCAACATTCTGATGTGTACTGATGATTGATGATGGCATATGACAAAATGCTAAATTTGTTTCTGGTCTCACACCTGGTGACTGAGTGATGTTTTTATGTGTGAGCTCTACTTCTACACTCGGCCCAATGCAGAACATGTTTTTTTAGAAATGTGTGTGGAGCGAGCTAAGAAACTGTATGACAGCTAAGCTAAGCTGCACGACTTTGCTTTAATGGAAAGAAACAAGAGGGCTAACACCACCTAGTCTTCTGAGTAGTGCAAAGTGAAAAAACATAATCTCTCTTAACTAATTTATTTCGTATTGCCACAAAGTGACTTTGATGTTCATCGGCTGTGTCTTAAGGCTCACTGGGCGTGAATGAAGAGATGCACCAACTTTTAATGCATTGAAACCAACTGCAGTGATTAACCGATCAGAGTGGCATGTAGAAAATATAGCGTGAACATTTCCCACCATCACGCCCCAAACAGAGAGTCTGCTCTTTCTCCAGAAGAGACGAAGCTCTTAGCAGACTCATGAATAATGTACGTACTCTGGGGAACTTTCCTTTCGCCCGCCCCACTCAGCTCATGTACAACATTAACACACACATGCCCACGCTTGCACACACGCAAACTAATACACACACACACACAAACGCAATGTTGTCATTCTGCAGACAACACAGATACTACAAGTCCAAGTCATATCCGGGGGCAACAATCAATGTTTCAATCTCATCTACCACTAAATGCTGTTAGAGAGCATTAGCAGAACATTAAGAGAATTCAGGGGACATGATACCACAGATTGTTAATGGCCAGGCCTCCACAGACCAGACTGGAAGCAAATGCCGTCTCTGGGACTATGAGTGTCTGTGTATTAAATATGAAGGGGCAGAGGACGTAGGTAGCACAAATCAATCCCCACTGACTGCCCTGCTCAGGAAATCGAAGGAACATTTAAGCCGTGTTGCTTTGCTGTGATTGGTTGCCTGCACTTAAAGTTTGACAGACATTTTTCTGCTTCATTTTCTCCTCATACTGTCTTTTCCTCCAGTTTTATTGATTCGTCGTTCATGCTGTCACACACTTGCCTTTTACTTATTTTCATTATATAATAAACACCAGCCAAGTCTTCAAAAACAGTGTGTTGTGGGAGGTAGGCCATATCTAAAGTTAATGCTTCTGGATCGATATATTTAATAAGAAGAGATAAACAAGACAAAACTCAGCTAATCTTCTCCTTACAGAAATCTTCTCTAAAACTGGGACAAAGTGTCTATCAAAGGTTAATAAACATTATTATTAAGTGTTCAAAAACAGAAAAGGCTTCAATACTGTTACATTAAATGAAATAATAAATAAAATCAAGAATAATAAAAGTTTTTTTCCTCTCCATAATTAAGCTTGATGAACTGACACTTCAAAATAATATTGAAGAAAGCTGAGGCCCTTGTAACGTGGTACATTTTTTAGATATATAGTGAACTACAGTTTGCTTTAGAAAGAAATAAAGTTTTTTTTAATGGATTTTATTAGTCCAAATAAATCTGTCACATAACCTGCATTCATTGGCCGAGAGAATGTTTTGCAATTTTGGTCTATTTTTGAATAAATTATGGTTTTATTTCACTAAATACACGGTATTGTTATTTTCTCCAAGTAGAAAGGAAATTTGTCATCTAGTTATCTATTAGTACTAACTCCCTTAATAATAAATAATACCATCATCATGCTACAGTTTAACAATGTGCATTTTAACAGCAATCTAAAAATTGCAATTGGTGCATCTCTAATGTTTCTAATGGTTACATACAACCATTACAGATGTAAAACATCCCAGAACCATCGGCATGTTCCCAACATAATCTTGTGATTATTAGTTTTGTATTTAAAGGGGCAGTGCACTTTCACAGTATACTCTGAAAGAGAATTGTTTTTGAGCTTTACATCTTGCTATAATGTAATTCCCTCATCACAAACATTCCTAGAGTGTTGCTATGATTCCTTCATGCATGTTTGAGAAACCCTTTAATCTCCATGGCAACCATTCAGCTGTGCAAAACACCTGGGTGGACCTTCCAGGCAGTGCTATGTTTCACAGCTTGTGAGCTTCTGCCTCACAGAGTCGCTCTCCCCCACGATTTCCCCACTCAGCTCCTTCAGACTAGCCAGAAGCAATTAGCAAACATCTGCAGGACCCGCGCATCTACTGAGTTGTTTATAGGAGCTACGTCTCAGTGCTATGCAGTAAGAATGTTAAGGGCTCAATAAAGGAGCCATGTTGTGATGACGTCCTGAAGGTGGAGTTTCAGAAAGAGCTTTAAAGAGACAGAGGCCCATTTTCAAGGCTTTAAATATTGAGTCATATTTGGCACACGTAGAGCTTTTATAACAACTGAAGGACACACAGTTACTTGATTGTGCTATAAAATGGCATTATGTGGCTGTAAAATGCATAATACTGCCCCTTTATAAAGTTGACAGTTCTCATATGCTATGTACCAAACCTGACCTCGTTGGAGATGATGATGAGAACCAAGAAGAAACTCGGTTTCTTCCTGATATTGGATGGATGCACCTTCCTACACCTCACAGATAAAAGTTAGCTAAAATAGCATAAGGAACATCTCGATGGTTCTCATCATGTTCTGCTGCGCACCAATGCCACGTACCACCAACTACCAGCAGGCAAACAGAAAAATCTCATTCGCTCTTGTTAACCTGATTCCCTTCAACACCTCACCTTACACTTTCCTTCACAGATAAGGTGAAGAGGTATGATGTCAGCCACAGGATTAGCAGTTTTCTCTCCGTTAATGACAAGGGGCATGGTGTGAATGCTAAAAGAGTAACCGAGTCAATGATTATCTAACACACAGTATAACATGAAACCTGTACGGCATGGCATGTTTAGTTTTAATGCCAGCACCTTCCTGTTCCTGCACCTCAAGCTGTGATTGTGATAGGCATCCTGCTCCACAGCCCAGACCGCTGCCAAGGTTCACGCTGGCTTCACTAAACCTAATCCGCTGCTTTCCAGCAGACTTTGGCAAAAATATAAATAACTTCTTCCTCTTTGTGACTTGAAAGGTCTTGTGCAGCAGTGACCTTGCCAAAGTAGCTGTGGGTCAGTAGCTTGGCAGTCCTTAAAGATCTGATGCCAAAATAAGCCACCAAGAGGAGTCAGTTTGTTAGCCAACATGTTTGCTGCTGCTGTTGAGCCCTCCTGCAGTCAACTATTGTGTTGGCTGCAGGAGGGTTTTGTTTGTTAGCTGATCCTGTGTTTGCAACGACAGAACATGACATTGGTAACCAGCAAGGTAGCATTATGGGTAATTTAGGAGTCTTAAATTTTGTGTATGGAAATTGAAGTGATGTATCCAGGGCCCAATAAAGACTAATCTGTTGTTATGGACACTGTAGTTCTACTGGACACCGCCGACTGCTTTTTTCATGCTAGACCTTTTGGTGCATGGACTGATGACGAAGGTTTGGAATGTCCTTTGCAAAAATACACAGCCTCACAAAAGTATTCACACCCTTAAAGCTGTACTATGTTAGCAGCTAGTTAGCAGCAGCCTCAAGCTCGATGAAGGTGTCTGTGTGTGACTCAAACTTTTGTCTAACAGAAAACTACAGAACGTCAAGATGTAAGACCTGTGACTGACATATTTAAGGCCAACTTACTTTTTTTTTATGCATTTATGAAAGTGTTATTTAAAAAAAAAATGTCCATATTTGTTAAAACTGTCACTATGTCATGACAGTGAATAGAGAATTTCTCAAACATGCATGAAAGAATCAAAATAACACTGCAGCTCTATTTATAATGAGGGCACAACATTATAAAACAATGTAAAGGTCCAAAAAGTCATTTTTACACGATACTGTTCCTTTAAGACTGCACACTTCAGCTGAGACTCTTCATGCTGTGCAAAACATTCCCAAAAAAACCTTTGGTGACAATATATGCAAGTTTGAAACACAAAAAACACAGAAAGCGATAATCCTACTTTGTTTTTGTCGTGTGTGCGTATGTGAAGCGTTGTGGTGTTTACCTTCGCAGGAGAGGCCATGAGATGTGACCCCAGACAAGCTGTCTTTACAGACATTGCAGAAGGTGGGCCGTGCGTGGGAGCAGGCGTACCAGTTGTGCATCCCTGAGAAATGTTCCACATTAAACTGTGCCGTCTGACAAAGGAGAAGTTAAAACAGGTTGGCAGCACTGAGAAAAAACAGTCAGAGAAGAGCAAGCACAGTGCACTAAGTGATAACAATCAACACATTCTCATTCCCAGCTTGTCATGGGGCGACACTCTCCCAACACCCCCACCCCTCAGTTTTAACGCATGGGCTGCTCCTTTCCCATCACCGTCTGATGCACAGAGAGCTGCTCTGCAGCGGAGCGTCGCTAGTTAGCGAGCAGCAGCACACAATGACGTATTGGTCATGCAAGCACTAAATGACATCTTATAATGCAGGCTGACATATAGCAGATGTCTGATTATTTTTAAAAATCTTTCTTCTGCTGCTTTCAGTCGATTGCATAAAGATTTTGAACGATGTCAAAATCCACACGTTTTAAACGCAGCACATAATAAAGTTGAGATATTTCGACCATTGAAGGGCGCCATGTAACATAGCGGTTAGTTAGATGTCCAAATGTAGAGTTTGAACAATGTAAGTCAAATTTAAGGCTTTTTAGACCTTTTTAACAACACATTGAATCGAATTTAAGACCAAAAGAATTACAATCAGGAAAAGCATGATTTTCTGGAAATGTGAAATGTATGTGGCTCTTATGAGCAGTTTTGTGCTCTTCACACTTCAAGGTTCCCTAAAACCTAAACCCCCTAGTGGCTAGTTTAAAAGACATTTTGTGCACAAAGGCAAGTGAGCCAGTGGCAAAAATAAATGCCCAGTCAACTGGCGATAAATTTACACTTACCCATGACAAATGCAAAAAAACAAAAACAAGAAAAAACAAACTAGCTATTGTATGCTAGTGGTAGCTCAAACTTTTGCCTGACAGAAAACTACATATATTAGATTAGAAAGTCCTGCTACAACATTTAAGACCTATGATTGAAGTATTTAAGGCCAACTCACATTTAACATTTTAAGGCCTTAATGTTAGATACATAAATTGAAGACTTTTAAAGACTCTTCAAGGAGACATGGCCATGGTTTCTCTGTTTCATGTCTTACTAACCTTTTAGATTTTAAGGACTAGCAGCCGTGGAGCCAATCACCATCATTTAAAAGAAATCTGTAATAATATTGATAACCAGGATGAATTTGCATCCATTAAACTGTTACCCAGAGGGTGTTAACATGTGCTACTGCATGAAATGATGCAACTTTTACAATGTTTTAGATTTGTGAGAGCCATGTTGGACTTCCAAGGCAGAACCCAAATTTTCTAGATTTTTGAGAAGAAATGGAATAGAATCCTGACTGGGTGTCTAGACAAGCTTAGAATGAGATTAGGCAGTAAAAAAACACACACACACACACACACACACACACACACGCACACGTACACGCACACACACACACACACATTGTTTCAAGATAACAAAGCATGAAATACTGACACAAAAATGAAATAATTCCAAATAAATCCAGCTTCTTTCAAGTTTTTCTTTACTTTGAAGCATTTCCTATAAGATAATAACTGCAGCTCAATCAAGAAAACCGTTGTACTAGAACACGGCTGTCAAACTCATTTTCATTTTGGGCCACATCAAAATCATGAATGCTCTCAAAGGGCTGGTTGAGCCAGAAGGTAATAATAAAATCCATTAGCAAACTGTTAAAATATTAATAAATAGCTTTGTATGCATTTGACAAGTACTACTTATATTTAAATAACAATAAACATCTTTTCAGTCATCAGTCCCTCCAGGATTTTGCGATTCTTTATTGCAATCAAAATTGCAGATTTTGTGGTGCTAATTTAGAAATATTTGCTGTTGCAATATTTGTCCCATACATGAGACCATGTGAGGCCGAGGCAATAGTTTAGTAGAGGAAGAAGGAAATACTGCCATCTGCAGGTGGGAGTAAGTAGTAGGGGCTGGCATGTATCGTATCATTTATAAATGATCATTTATCATGTATCATGATAAATTTCTGATCATAATAAGAAGAGCAGTTTTTGTGTTGGTGGTGTTCAGGTTGCGTTGCCATGTACTCACATCCAAATCCAGATTTACATGACAAAGAAGTAATAAATAGTTCTTATCGTCACTTTTATTGTTATCACAATAATTCCACAAAATACTGCGATAAAAAATGAAGTGCACAATGCCCCCCCCCCCACCCCCTCCCCCTAGTGAGCAGACACTTAGAGCCAAAGTTTTTGACTATTTTTATTTTTCAGAAAATCTGCAATAAATTTAGCTCTACAAAGTGTGGAGAACTGTTGATTTTGCATGAATTTCCATGACTGCGTAATCGCAAAATCAGGAGGAAATGATTGATGTAAATTGGCAGTAAGCGGCTAAAAACTACTTTGATTTGGTGGGTGAAATAAAAGCACCCAGTTGTTATCTTGAAAGTTCTCTTTACATGTTTCAGAGTTAGAGGGTCATAGAAAACGGTACAGTGGGCTGGATTTGGCCTCCAGGCCTTGAATTTGACATTAGCAGCATAGAGTCCATCAGGACTCCGAATGTGTGTGACCCGTGACTCTGCAGGAGCGGCCGGACCCCCAGAAGCTTCCATGCATGTAGAGGTTGGGACCACAGCGGAGGTGATGTGAATAGCGCAGCATTCCAGCGTGGGCGTTGCGTCTGCAGCAGTTGGCGCAGCCCCCATCCCAGTTAGGGTTTTTGTTTTTGTTGTAAAGTGGAACTGTAACAGGTCCCACTGCTAAATGGGACATCCTCACAGCACCGCTTTTAAATCAAAGCCTGTCTGGTCCGTGCAGCTCAGCTTGGTGTGTGTATGTGTGTGTGTGCACGGGTGTACATGTGTGTTCCCCGTGGCGAGCCAGCTCTGGGGTTGCTGCTGCACTGCGGTGCAGTGATGGGGGGTCTTATATAAGATTTCCCCTCTGAAATAAGAGCCGCTGCGCGCCTGTGCTCCTGTCCCCCGGCCCTGAGCCTGCCACAACCTGTCACCGTCAGCGCTCACATCTCTGTTGACAGGAAGGATTTCCGTAAAAGGGGGCTTGATTTTTTTCTTTGTGTGTGTGTGTGTGTGTGTGTGTGGGCGTGTGCGTGCGTGTGTGTGTGTGTGCAGAGAAACTGCTCAGATACAACTCAACTGTTGTGCTGCAAGTTTGTTGGAGATGGGATCCAGTGAGGCTGCAGCTGCGAAACAAAATTTGCTGTTGACGCTTTTATCCTTAGTAGTAGTTTATGCACATGTGAACACACAAGATCCAGGTGATACTTTGGATATCTTCGAACTTCTACACATCAAGCCAGATTTCACCGCAACAAGCTACGGCTTTCATCCCGTTTTTCCCCGACAATATTCAACCGACGAAGCGTCCCGCGAGCGGAGAGGACACGCCTTAACGTCAGATCTGCTGTCGCTCTGACTCTTGGAAACCCCAGGATGGGGGAAGAGGCTCGGATCTGGTTTAGAAAGCGCCCCTTACCTCGTAATGCTCCCTGGACTGGACGGACTTGAGCGAACTGATCCAGTCCTCCATCTCTTTCCTGTTCTCGGCGCAGAGGATGAGCCTACGGAACGGGGTGATCACCTGGAGAGAGAGAGGAGGAGAGAGAGGCAGGGATGCTGTGAGGCAGGGAAGACATACAGACGGACGGCGCTGTGGCTGAAATGAGAGGGAAGCGTTTCCGTCGCCTTCCCTCCTCCGCCCAGCGGTGCCTTTGAGCCAAGAGAGAAAGAGAGAGAGAGGATGAGGAGCCCCCACCTTCCTCCTGTCTTCCCTCCCTCTTTTCCTCCAACTCCTTTTAACTCCAGCCCACTCACACCTTCTAGAGTTGGCAGCCTTCTTCGCTTCTGCCAACCTTCTCTCTGCGTCCGCCCTTTGTGGCAGAAATGTCCTGGCAGGCGGAGATCATTAGTGCGCATTTAAAGGACGCTCCCCGGAGACGGGCCGCCTGATTCAGCCTCCGTTCATCGCTACATCACTTATTCATGCCACTTCTCTCTGGATTGTGCTTCCCTTTTGCACAGCAGTGAGAACAGAAACACCACCGGTTGACCATGAAATCACGCAAATTGAAAGTAGGAAAGTAAAATTGTTTAGTGGGCAGTTTCGTAAAAAATATGTTTTTTGATGAAAAGCTTCGTCGATAGGATGAGGTGGTTTTTCAATCGCATCAAAACAGATGTCCTTGGTAAAACTGCAATGGAAACACTTTTTTCACATCACTGAATGTGTTGAATACTTAGTGCTTCAGCAAAATCACAGAGAAAGAGCTTGGAGGATGTGCAGTTCCACCAGGTGTTTGCTAATTGCTGCTGGCTAGTCTGAAGGAGCTGAGTGGCGGCTGCTCTGTGAGGCAGAAGCTTGGAAACTGCAGCTCAGAGGAGGAGCTACGTCCTCAAAGGTGGGGCTAGGTTCCACCAAGCGTTTTGCACAGCTGAATGGTTGCCATGGAGATTAATCAAAGAAACCCTCTAGGAATGTTTTTGACGAGGGAATAACATTGTAACAAGATGTAAAGCTAAAAAAAAGTTGCTTTTACGTCACACTGCCCCTTTGATGTTTCAGCTTCATTGACATCTTAGAATCTTTAGCCAGTAAACAATCTTAATACCATGTCTGCCTGCGGTTTTGTGTTGTGTTTCCGTCTCTCTCATAGAGATCGCTGATTTCCCAACGTGCAGTTCAAGAATTACTATTTACAATAATTTGAAGGCACAGATTCAGCTGCTCTGGAGGTCCACTCTCTAAACTACACTCCCTTTGTGACAATAATTGGGATAAATGTGGGAGTGTGTAGTCCACCTACCCAGCAGCACAAACACACACTCGCACACATAACAAGCCTCTGGCTTCTTGACCACAGCCATGTCTGAAGCTGCACCTGAGGCTCTCCTGAAAGTGTGGAGAACAGCAGGTAAACACCATAGCGTGTGTGTATGCGTTTGTTTGTGTGTGTGTGTGTGTCAGTGTTAGCTTTTCATTCTGCAAGCTGGAGGTCACTTGCTAACCATCTGCTTTAAAGCCACACGTTGCCATCGTTTATCAGAAAAGCCCGATCAGAAAACACGGTCGATGATAAACAAACATCAAACGGCCTTGAAAGAGACAACGCCACTTAGAGAGAAAAAAAACAAACTAACTAACTAAGGTAGTAATCTATTTCTAAGCAACACATTTAAGCTTCCCGAAGCACACTTGGTCTGTTTGATAGCAAAGTCACAAGCTGTGCAGTGCAAACCAGGAGGAAATCATGTGTGAATGCACATATGGCAGAGCGGGGTTACATAAAACTCCCTGTGTGACGCAGCGTTTATAACATCTTCCTCCACTTTGGGCTCTGTGGGCCTGCAGGCCGGTTGCCTGGAGAGTGCCACAGTTTATTGGGGAGTAAGGATTAAAATTCTTGGGATCCTTAGAATTTTTACCTTCCTGACTGCGATTGTAAAAATTCCCTACAGACACAAATGTAGACACACCAATCAGAATAATACGGCTGATTTACATTCTCTGCTTTTTGTGAAGCTTTTTTTCCTCTCAAGAATGATGCAGAAAAAAAGTTTCTTCAAACAAACTTACAAAACCTACTCTATTTTGTAGCAAATTTGATTAGTTTTACTCAAGCTGTAATTCTGAAATCACAATTAAGACTCATTTTCTAAAGTCGGTTCATAGAAACATGTTTATCATTGCTGTGAGAGGTCAAGTCAGTTCTTTTTAATGCTGGAAACAAATGTGACTTCACCATATGTGAGCACGAGAGCTACTACTGTTTTCAAACAAAGACAAAAGGATCACATAGTTAACATTTCAAACTACTGTATCTTAAGTAGCTGATATATTTGAAGTTATAAGAGATTTGAAGAGGAAAAGAGGTGGATTAGCCAAAACTGTTGGTGTCATCCAGGACATGATGAACAAAGAAAATAGGTGATCCAACTTGAATATATTGGTAATAAGTAATTCAATTCAATTTGTCCAAGTTAGCTGATTAAGTTTTCAAACTTCATTCAATCACTTGAGCCCAATGAACACAATTTTTTAAAAGTTGATCCTTCTTTGTCTTTTTTTCAGTGCATGTTCCATGTTGCTGTGGAACATGTGCTGCAAACACATGTGTTTGCTGCATGTTAGCATCCTCGCAGCAACAATCTTCAGTCAGAGGCTTCTTCAGATTTGTGACTGCTACTGGAGGACTTTGCTGCCCACAGCGTCACCACTGACAAAGATATTTTGAAGACAAGAGTGTTTCTGAAATGAAACTCATTGAATCTATCGATTGCTTTCATTCTTTTGCTAACCAACTTTTCAGTAACTGCTGATCTACCCGAGAGCTGAAAGGAAAGTCTTAAAACCTTCCCAAAACAAACAAGGTTTTTAAGGGATGTTTTTGTCATCCCTCCCTTCGGTAACAAAGCTAATTATATTAGCCTCCTTCCTCCGTTGTTAAGTGGAGACGACGACTTCTGAATTACTGACAGTGACACTCCATTCATGCAGCTCTGTGTCTGTGCATGTTAGGAGAAAATGCAGCCATTCAGTCGACTAAAGTGCACAAGTGGCTGTGCTGTTCTGCCCGCCTTTCCCCCTTGTTTGTCTCCGTTGCTCCTTAGAGAAGTCGCTCTTTTGTTTCCCGGTCATCACAACACGTCCTCACTTCTGGACAGCAACCGGGAATGTTGGCGTACACGGCATGCATTCCTGTTTGTGTGTGTGCGTGTGTTTCTTTTCTGAGGTGTCCGACGTGTGGAACGGAGCGGTGATAAGTCTGGTTGCCAGGGGAAACTGGGAATGGCTGTTTTGAAAAAAAGAAATGGTGCCAGGCATCCCTCAAGTGCAGAAAAGCACTCTTGATGAGTGACCTTCAGAGATGAATGGGTCAGACAAGTGTGCATTGTGCAGTAACAATTGGCGCCAAAAAGAGGCTAACTTAGCAGCTCAGGAATCTAATGAGAGGCGCTGCTGTGAAAAAGGAAACTTTCAGTTCCGCGTGTTTTTTACTAATATTTGTGAAAAACACAGCGGAGTAATAATATCAACTGTGTCTATGGCATAGATTTCCATAGCATCCCGATAAATTACAACTATTGATGCTTAATCCCCGCCACAAAAAACTGTCTGCATTATTTTTATCTATTTTCTGAACTGTTCAATGAGCGCTATCATTGTATTTGAAAATGAGATTAGATGCAGTTACTGTGAGCAGCTTAGTGACACAAATCACACTTCTTCATGTGACCGGTGTTCATAAGAAGCGTATCACACATGGCAATGTGTGATACGTAAATGTGTTTTTCAAGTGTTTGTGGGGCTATAACTGCTGTGACACAATCGCAAACATACAACTGGCTGAAAAAGAAGAAACAAATAGCTCTTATTGTCACTTTAATCACAAGAGTACCACAAAATATTCTGATGAAACTTGAAATCTGTATCACCCAAATAGAGATAATGAACAACACCTGCCTCATCAACAGAGCAGCCGTGTGATTCTTTTAACAATTACTTACAATCTTTATTATTTTCTTGTAAAGATACTAAAGTTGAATGCAGTGGATGATCACAACTCCCTAAAAATAACTGTTATTTTATACCAAGCAGCAACTGGGAAACACAGAGGAAAACAGAGAGCTTTGTTGTGAATTTCCCTGTAAATTCACAAAGGGCTTGTCGGGGCAGCGAGAGGCGGGCTTTCCTGCCCACACTCTGACCACTTCAGTGTTTGGGCTGGGCTGAGAGCTGCTCCCTCACGTGGAGCTCAAGGTGCTCAATCTACCAGCTACAACAGCCTCATCGATACACACACACACCCATACACACTCATGCACATACACAGGCTGCAGCTTTAATCCATGCATTAATATTATAGCTTAAGAAAGTGAATATGATGAAACATCGGCTGTGTTTACAGGGAAGACTACTTCCAGTCAGGTCGGGACTCGTCTGGACGGAACATTTTGTTCAGAGGCTTCACCCTAAATATCTAATAATAAATCAACAATTTTCTCAACGCATTACATTATTCGTGTTAGTACTTTATTACTATTACTGTGTTTGTTTGGTTACATAAAAACTGATGCAGGTGGAAGCTTTATGTGAGAGTAGAATGATTTGTGTCTCTAACTCGTATTATAAGGTTTCCTGATGTTTGCACATCCAGAATGTCCTTGCTCTGCCCTGAGGAGACTTCAGCACCACGCACATGCACACGCCCACACACACACACACACACACACACACACACACGGATGAGCATGAAGCGTGAAGCATCTCTGCACAGACATGACTCAATGAATTCTACCAAGCAGCGCAGAGAACGCCGGAACGTCAGTCATCCTCTCGACGACACAGAGCAACACAGACAGGCTGTGCGGATTTCCAGAAGGCAGTCGTGTCTCTGCTATGAACAGTGAAGTCTGGTGTTCCCCGGGTCGGTCAGCATGCATAAAAATATATATATATATGTATATAGATATATATATATATAAAACAAAACAGCTGCAGGTGAACAACAAATTCGGCTGCGTTACCTTTCTGCTTCACCATTCCTCCTCTTCCATCTGTCTTTTCCTTCCTCTTCCTCTTCATCGGTCCCCTTCCTCTCCCTTTCCTTGTCTTGCCACTCGCTCCCGCCGCGGTCTGGCTAGAGACTCCTTTCTCTAACGTCCCCCCCTCCCCCGTAACACACACGCACACACTCTCCTTTCCCCTCGGGAGCATGTGTACGAATGCAGTCAGCGGCAAAGTGACATCACTCCAGGATTTCCTTCGCTGCTCTCCCTTTCGGAGTGTTTGCCTTTGCACCAACAACACGTCCAGTAGGCGCTTTCATCTCTCAACATTCTTGCTTATTTTTTGTTCATTCTCTCCATCACTTCCTTCTCTTTTCGTTCTGATCACCTTAGCTACTATTTTACAGTATTTGCTCAACCTTTTGACTTTCCGTTGTGGCTCAGCTCCATCCAGAGTATTAAAACATCTGTGTGTTTTCCTTCTAAATATCTAAAATATTGAAGTGACCATCAACATCCTGCCATCCCTGTGCGTGATCCCCATCGTAACATGCATGCAGCAGGCACACGCAGGCACTCAGCGGAGCGTTTCAAGCCAAAGCTAAAAATAGCCGCACGCTCCCCTTGAGGCAATGCTCCCAAGCCTTCCTCCTCCTCCTCTTCGCTTCTTTTTATAGCAACATCCCTGGGGAGGAAGAGTCATTTACAGAAAGCAGAGGGCACCACAAACTCTTTCACTTTCTGCTTTTATCCTTCTTTTTCTTTTTTTTTTTTTTGCTCATAATTCTCAAGTTCCTCCTACACGCAAACTGAGCAACAACTCACATGTTTATGCCTTGTTTCCCTCCAGAGGAAATGTCTTGGTGAGAAGCGTGTGATGAAGTTATAACGGGAAATGTAACAAAATGTCAAGCAAAGCCCATTTTCCTGTGCGGCGGCCTGATAAAACCCCACCTCAAGGCGTAGAGAGACTGAGAGAGACAGCCTTTATTCTGACAGAATACAGGCTGACGACATTTGATGGTAAATGATGCCAACGTTAAAGGGGCAGTATTATGTCTTTTCCAGACACATAGTACCACTTCATAGCACAATCATGTAACTATATTACATTCAGGTCTTATAAAAATCTTGTAAATTTTCTAAGACATTGGAAGAGATGATCAACTTTAACCGGGCCCCTCAGGACGGACTCTTCTTTCTATAGAATCGTTTATAACAGTGCTAGTAACAAATAACCCCGGGCTGATGAGCTTAACATAGAACTGAGTGATGAAATATGGGAAGAATGTTTAGGAAATATTCATAAATGTTATATAAATGCCAGACATAACCTTATGCAATTTAAAACGATCCACCAACTTTATTTTTCTCAGGAGACGTTACATAAACTCTAAAAGAAGTTTTTCTGTTTCAAACGTGCTTTAGAAATATCAGCCATAAGCCATTTTGTGCTTCAGTGGAAAGATAATTTAGTGTTGCAATAAGTAGGATACATGCTACCTTTTTTTAAAGTGAAATTTTCTGCTCGCGTTTGCAACTCTGCATTGCTGACCGCAGTACAAGATCACAGTGCTGTGACTGAGGTAACCCTCCGCAGGAGAGGCTTTTAGGTCAAAATAGGTAATGCAATCAATCTGCTTTATGTAATATTAACACGTTAAACATTTTTAGGTTAATCGCATGCGGTAACACATTAACAGTGACAGCTCTAAATAAAATTCAATCATACTGGATGTCTAATTTTCAATGTTTTTCAGAAAAAAAATTTCAATTGTGTGTTATCATAAGCTCCTTCTCTGACTATTTAGGTATGAGGAATAACCTCTTCTCTTTGGGTTGGTGATAGTGGAAAAAAATGATACTATTTGGAAACCAGGATTTGCTTTGTGAGACTGAGACCGCATCATGAAGAAAGAGGAGCAGAGTTTGATCACACCTGGGATCTGAAGTACATTTTTTTACATTTATAAATTTTTTTAATGAAGGTTTATAACATGAGGATGTGCTTTGTTAGTTCTGTGAAGTGTTCAAATGTGTTTTCTTATGTTTTTGCAACACTCAAAAGAAACCAAATAAACATACATTACAAAAAACTGTGTATATGTCCAACATGACTTAAAAGAAACTTGACTTTGCAATTTAATGCCTTGAAATTGGGCCTCTGTCCCTTTAAGAGCTTCTGCTCTTTCTGACACTTCACCTTCAGGACGTTGTCACAACAAAGATCCTCTATCAAGCATTCGACAATGTTTTTACAGCGTTTCATAAAGTAGTAGCTTAATGAGGTATGAGTTCAGCAGATTTCCAGTTCCACCAGGTGTTTGCTAATGGCTGCTGCTGCTAGTCTGGAGGAGTTGAGTGGGGGATAGCGGGGAGAGCTAACCCCTCCAAATTATTGGAATTTATTTTTACAAGACTCTTTCAAAACATTACCCGTGAGAGAGCACTGACAAAGTACCTTGTGACTTGTGAAACCCTTTTTCTGTATTTGGGAAAACAAAAATATGGAGATTCTCCTTTTTTTCAAAAACAAAAAACTTTGTTCCTGCCTTGACTTGTCATGGCACCATAATCTTTTATTTCTGTGTTTGATTACCTGGAAGTGTTTCTGCTGTTACTGTTTTAACCAAAAATGGTGTCTGCAGATCAGACTAATATTGAAACTAGAACTAGTCTAAAAAATGCGATCGCTATGAAAAACCAAACAGCTTTTAGAGTCTAAAGCTGGCGTTGGGTAAAGTTTCTATTCCCGTTTCCCCCCAGACTGCAATGTAAGCTCACCAAACCTTCAAAATGTGAGAAAAATGGAGAAGAGTTGAACAGTTGGTTGTGAGTGTCTTCATCTCCACTGTAACTCTCTGTGTGTGTGTATGTGTGCATTAAGACAGCAAGAAGCACTCACCGTGAAGCTGTTGTTGACATTCTTTGTGCTGGACTCTGCAACACTGGCATCTGATAGATCCACCTCATCGAAGATAAGGGACTGCAGCCAAGAGAGAGGCCAGGCATGAAGAGGAAGGAGAGAGATGAGACCACAAAAAAAAATAAAAAAAGCTTTTTTACAAGCATCTACAACACATCAGGTTAAGCTGAGCCTGTTGTGAACTGCGGTATGAGGACAAATGTGAAGCAAAGCGTAGAAGGAAACTTTTCAGCATAAAATGGAAACTAATATATGTCAAATATTAAGGACAACACTTTCTGGGCAATACAAAAAAACATCTTAAAAACATTTCTCACTGTTTTCAAACATTTTTCTAAACCAGCATAAGCTGAGTATTATTGCAATAGTTTAGTTTGTTTCACTAATTACAAGAAATGCAAAAAGATAAGCCACTAAGTGAACCGGATTAGGTATTATATTACACATTCTGGACTATATGGAGTCCTCCGTGATCAAATCTAATCTCATAAAAGGGATCAGGTTATGGCCACATATCATTAATTGACGGCATCTGTTATGATATTGTCAAAGTGAGTCAGCACACAGCTTATTATTAACCATCCATTAGCAGGATTAAGCTTCCCTGCTCTTAAACTAACTGAAGTATTTGTAAATGTGACACAGAGGTAATCCTTAACACAGGGGCGTACGAGCTTTTTGTGACATGGACCAAAATTGTCAAAAGGAAAGAGGGGGGAGAAGAAAAAAGAGAGGAAAAAGGAAAACCAAAGTACAGTGAATTATTTTACCTGCTCAACAATAAACGAAGCTGTAAAACTTTAATTAAATCAGCAGTCACAATTTTTGTTGGAAAGGGATGCAAAGTATTGTCGATCCAAAACATAAATAGGGTTTTGAAGGCTCACCCCTTTAAAGGAAACGGTCCACTTTGTGAATTTTTAAAGGGATTTTAAAGCTCAGAATGAACTAAAATTACTAGAGCTTTTTTCAGCAATTCTGAGGTACACAAACAATATATATGTCACTTTAATTGAAAAGAAGAAGTTGAATAAATTCATTAAAAGCAGATCGGGGTGCATCCAAACATGCTGGATAGATGTGACACAAAAAGCCTGGTTACTGGATACTTTGTGCTGTAGCCTATATTTTCCATTGTAAAATGTCCCTTTTATTTGAAATATTGCCCCAATAAAAAATAAAAAATCTTCAGAATTTGTATCGTTCTTGAATTGCCGTCTTTGGACACCTCTGGCTTAAAGGAATAATTCAGATACTTAGAATTTTTTAGAAGCTTTGACGACTAAGTATTAGTGTCTTTGCATTCAGAAAGCAGAAATTATTATTTAGCTCACAGCTAGCTAACAGAAGAAACAAAGAGTCTCAAGAAGTGCTTGATATTAATGCTTTTTACAGTAATAAACCGTCACACCGAAGGGGTTTTTAACAAATCAGACCATGGTAGGTCACAACCTGAAACAAACACCTAACATAAAAGTTTACAATAAATGAGAACATGTTAGCTTGTTAGCTGCAGAAATGTTCACCACAAATCAACACCTTTTGAGGAGCTAGCGCTCCCTTCTATGTTGTTTCGCCTCTTTCCCTGTATGAGAATGGCCTGAAGAAGATAGTGGTGGATGCGGCTGTGTGTTATTAAAATTTGGGTGGTGGAGGAGCTGGAGCTGCAGTCAGTCATGGAGGAGAGCCGGCGACTACAAACAGGAACATGATATGCTAACTGTGCTGTGATGTGTAAGGCACGCCACTGAGTCGAAACGGCTGTGGGCCAAAACCCGATGCCGTCAAAGGAATGCCCTCTGACTCTGTGTGTGTGTGTGTGTGCGCGTGTGTGTGTGTGTGTGTGAGGAGTGAGCTGCTACAGCTGTTAGAGGGAATGCCCAGTCAACAACACTCTCCACAGGCCTGGCTAGAGAGGGAGGGATCCCAGCCAACACTTACTCTGTGTGTGTGTGTGTGTGTGTGTGTGTGTGTGGGCGTGGGTGTGTGTGTGTGTGTCAGCATTTCCACATACAGCTACATGTGTGTTCATAGCAGATGCTGGGATGACTGTGAGCGTGGATGGTGGCTGTACGGAAGTGACATGTTATTGTAACTTTTCTTGTTATTTTTCTATGAATGTTGTCACCGTCACGCCACCAGCGCAACTCACAATATCACACACATGTGTAAGTGTGCGTGGGTGCATGTGTGTAAAGCCGTGGTAAAAGCTGAAAGATGGGTGGACGGATGCAGACATTCAGACCTGTGTTACCCATAATTTCACAGTTGCGCTCAGTGGCAGCGTGTCAGCAGTCAGAGCTAGCCTCCTTTCCTTCATCCTTTCAGCTTTCACAACTTTCATTCTGCTGGGGACAAAACCCGGATACCGGCCTTCTGGAATGGACTGTGGAACCGCTGAGGCTCCAGTACAGTCACTAACTCGGACAGACGGACTGATGGATGAATAGATAGGCTCTTTGTTGACATGGTTCTTTTCCATGTTGGATCTGTGTTTCTTTGTTCTGTGGCTGATTTCCAGTCTAAGTCAGGTGATGGTTGATGAAGGAGAGGAGGACGAGTTGAAGGCTGCTGAGATGAAGCCTCTCTGAGGATCAGTGAGGAGGTTAGCGTTCCTCTGTACGGCAGCACCGCCAGCCAGGCCATTTTAGAGGCACTAAGAGGATGGACATGTTGGACAGTGGACACTAACTACAGCTATACAGAAGGACAGAACCAGCTTGAATACAAGATTTTACTTCCTTTGACATTCCACTTAAAATTAGTCTTCCTACAGGAAAGTTTGGAAGTTTTCTGAAATGCAGTAAGACAAACAAAATATGTATTCTCTTAAATTTTCAAAGCTAGCATTTTTTTATTTTTTTTTTGCCTTCACTGACCAAATGCTTTTGCTCATAAATTTTTAGAACAAATAAAAACAAATATTTTTAGTCACACTTTCTTATTGGCTGAATATTTAAAATAACCCAATTGCAAACGTACTTCCCCTGTTTTGTAAAAAAAAATATATATATATATATTATTAATATGCTGTAGTCAGGGTTTGTGTGGTACACTGCAAAACTACAAAATTTTACTAAGCAATGTTTGTCTGGTTTCCAATGCAAATATATTAGTACACTTGAATTACGACAAATCTAACTTACAAGCAACTTTTCAGCAAGATGTAGGAGCTTGTTTTAAGTCAGTAATTTCTGACTTAAAACAGAAATTACTGACTTAAAGTCAGATATTTGTACCGAAACTAGATAAAAAATGATTGATAAGATTTTGTGTTTGTAGTGTTTTAGTGTAGATCAGGAGTTTCACATGCAGTTCAATGATTTTCTAAAAGACTGAGTGTTTAAAACTTTCTTAATAACCTATGGAAAAGTTGCTACTGGCATCACAGCAATCAAACCTTCCTTAGATTACTGAGGAGCTTCTTTCATGATTCCTTTTCATTACCCTGATCTTTAGCCTCAGTTGGACCTATTCCTACATTGTTGGCTTACAGCTTTCCCAATGAACAACACAGCTTCCAGGTGCTCCTGTGTGTAAAATATGTAGGTAACACAAGCTGAGTTATCATAAATGATTGTGATCAACTTTTGCTTTCTCGCTATTACAAAGTTGGTCGGTAAGAAGAACAAAAATAACTTCTGGAAATCAGTAAAATGAACAAAAGGTGGATTTTTGTAGCTTTTCAGAAAACCCAAAAACTTTTCAGGGAACAGAAAAACTGTGCAGCAACATGGGTATAAAAAAAAAGACTACTGAGAAGCTCAATGAGGCTAACAGTGATAGTTCAGTACTGGAAGACATGATTTCTATATTCTAAAGGAGTAATGAATAATGAATGAACGGCTTGTTGGCTGACTTCCTCATTTGACCTTCACCTGATCTCTTATTGAAATCAGCTGATTTCAATAACTTTTGCTTGATCTTCACAGATAATTAAAACAAACAAAATAATAATTATTATCTAAGCTTTTTTAAAAAGTCATATCAAACCGAAAGTATTTTTCATAGTTTTCAGGACTTTTTATTTTTTTACATTTTATAACTTTTAAAATTTAAGTAAAATGTTCCTTTCATACATATATTTGATTCCAGATGGTTTTGTTTCTGGACTGACTGCTTTTCCAGTATGTACACCATCTCTAATTTTGTTCCCAATTCCCTTCTGAAGGAGGCTTGCTGTGCCTCAATTATACTGTTGTTTGTTCCTATTTTTGTGTCTTGGATCAAACATAAAATCAATAGTGTACCAAAAACAGCCACTCTCTCAACAAAGAGCTCCTTACACCTGCTGACACACAGCTGTTTGTCATTATGGTGTTTGGAAATATTGTTTATGCTTATTGATAATTGGGTTTGGAAAGAAATGAACAAAAGCTGGGAAGAAGCAGAGTAAGGATGTTCATTTCTTTGTGTTTTTGCTGATTACTGACATTTGATCAATTATTGTTACAATGACTGATTTATTATTTCATTTATTCGTTTTTATCTTCATTTTGATACCTTGTGTTAAACACTGTTTCCAAGCTGCCTTGCACAAGCAGCTTGCATTTCATTGGAACAATTTGTGTAATTTAAAATTTTTTATTTTTATTATTATTTCTAAAAAAGAAATGACACAAGGCCACAGAGTTGTACTCATAATTTTGTACTTGTTTCAAATGAATTATTTTACTCTCATTTCAGATTGATCTGGGATGTAGATCAGTTTCCTTTAGGATTTGTCCTCCACTAACTGCTTGACCACATAACTGCATTAGGAAGTAGGAAAATAAATTTGCCTAATGAAAACATGCCAAGTTTTTTCAAATTTTTCAAAACTGCAACAGAAACACTTTTTCCGCATCACACAAGTCACATGATCAACCACCGGATGTTACTACTGGTAGAAACAACAAAGAAGACAACAGGAAGTGGGAGAAGAATGATGGCGTGACGTGTTTTTTAATGACTTATTAAGTGAACAAAACTTATTTGTGTGATTTTAAATATGATTCTTATTTAATGGAAGCAATTGCGAAATTGTGATTTTTGACATTAGTGGAATATCGACAAAGTTTTGCGCACATCTGTAATTTAAATGCAGCTACCGTCTTCTCAGTAGTCTTGATTTGGTCCCTCTTTACTGTCACAGAAAGCCATGCTATTTATTCTCTTATTCAAGATTTACAGTCTCTAAACCCCTTTGGAGCCAAATCTGGACTTATATGTTAACATACAGCGCATTCATGCCATCCAGAAAAACCATAAGGGTTTATTCTGTTACTTAATGAGCACTGAACGCTTCTGCAGCCTTATGACATGAATGCAGCACTACTGCATATTGTGGGTCTGGCCCCGTGGCTTAGCAGTTCTGACCCGAATTCTCACTAGGCCCTCCTCAGATCCACTGGCACCAAGGGGTGGGGGGGAGCGCCGCGCGCCCGTCCAGCACACGGACATGACTCGCCAGCACACGCGGCTCCTGGACACCCTGCGCAGTGCCCGCTCCTGCCACCGCGCCAAGGCGCTGCCAGACTAGTCCACGTGCAAACACACACACACACAAACACACACACATGTGTTTCATTCCTTGAGAGTTAGGTTAAAAAAACAGAAAAGGAAAGAGTTGTTCACCACTGTGAATAGAGAAGTTGTTTGTGATTCAAGTGGGTAGCTGGTCTCTTACCTGGATGAGACAAAGCTTAGGATGCGCTTAATTTACAGATTCACGTGAAATTTTTACGTCTTGATGCTATACACGGATATGCTAATTTTATCAATTAGAGAAAGCTATTGAGTTTGACAAAGCCTATTGATATTACTGTAATTTTGATATAAATACTGTTAATTTACATCCAGCAGTACCAGCTTAGTTTTGTTTTAAATGACAGAAAACAAGAGGAGACTCCAGCTTCATCTAAAACTAACAAACACACATCAAAATGCTCCTAAATTAACTCATAATACTTCCGGTTGCTAGGCTACCAGAAGAGTCCACATAGAGATGGTCATCCCTGTTAGCAGGTAGTAAATTCTCACGTTTTGATTTTATGAAAGACTGAAGGAACTAACTCTAAGGATGCATACACACCTGGCCTGTTCAGTCTGATTTAATCCTACTCTACTTGGTTCTTCTAGAAACACCAGTTCTTATGGGGAGGTGTGAATGTGTAATGAAACTCTGATGTGGACTCTGAGTTAGACGAACTCTGGTCCGTCTAAAAACCTCGGTCTGGGTTCAGTTGGAAGTGAACTCTGGTGCGGTCTGAATGCGTATGTGGACACCAAGAGAACCTGACCCCACTCTAAAAGCAGGGAACGCACTATAGGGAGAGCATTCTGGGTAAATACAACCAAAACAAACATGCAAGTCCAGAACTAGCAAGAGAAATGGCTCATGTTTTTTTGTTTTTTTTTACCAAAGAGAAATCCTACAACCGCTGGAATCTGACTCTGCTCTATTTTTGTTTACGTTTCGTGAAGTCTTCTTCATGGGTTTTGTGTTGTTTCCTTCAGGGGTTCTTGGTGAAGCGCCACCACAAGGGAGAGGAGGAACAGGTTTTTCTTTCACACAGATGAGTGTGAAACAGAACCACAAATGAAAATGTAAAACATATTGCAATTTTGGTCCCAAACCACACCAACTGGACCCAACTGTCAGGTGTGAAAACACCCTATGTTTGAACAAACTGAAAAGTGTCTGCAAACCCAACAGTGAACTGTTTGAGGCGTTAAAAGACAGACATGAGGCTGGTCTTTAAAAGTAGTTTGGTCTTCCCATCTAAACTAGACTGCATTACAAACTGCCGCTCTCCGGTGTACGGGGGCAAGAGGAGTGAGTGGAGCTACCTTGGCATCTTTGGCGTAGTAAAGCGTTCGGCCTCTCAGTTTGAAGTAGCGCTTTTTCCACCTCTGGAAGGAGCTCGTCTGTTTCAGCAACAATCCTTCCTTTATGCTGGTCTGCAGGGGGAAAAGACACAACGGTTTCAACACAGAACAACACAAAGCTTCACTCTCACATGTGGCGCACCTTCCGGGAATCTGTCAACATAAAAAAGTGCCTGCTGTTTTGTGTGTGTGCGTGTGTGTGAGCTGTAATTTTACGCATGGGAGGAGAGGAACAGGCGAGAAGAAAAAGACCCATTACAGACACACACACACACACCAATCTCTAATTTCTCTAAAGATGTTTAAACACACATCAGTCAGTGAAGCAATGGGTCAAGGAGAGAGTAACAAACAAAGATGGAGTGAACAGATGGAAAGGAAAAAAACCCAGAGAAGGCAGCAACAGCTTTCAGATGAAGAATGAACTGAACTGAAGTATCAGCTTTTAAACACAACAGCGCTTACAGAATATTACAAACACTGGAGGAGGCCAGTTTGACAATCCTAAGAGACGCGTCACATACTCACAGTGACGAATAAATACTAGAGACTCCACCAGTTGAATCTTCGATTGAACGTTTTTTAATTGCATTTGGATAAGTGTCAAAAAATGTCAAATTCTGCTTTTATGTTTTACACAATGTCTCAACTTCATTAGCATTGGGGCTGTAAAATCATCACTTTACCTTTTAAAACAGGCGTAAATAATTTACAGTTAGTGATGCACTGATCCAATATTAATATCTGTATCGGTTCTGATTTTGAAAAAAATTCTAGATGTGCCCGATCCATAATGGCAGATCTGTTCAGTCTAATTCTATACTTTGTGCTCTGAGTAATGTTATGCTTTAACATTTGTTTTACATTATTTTTAGAAATCCGAATTGCGTCTTTTGAACCACTTGAAACAAGACTTGATGGAGTTTAGTTTTTGCATGTTTGACCAAAGTAGAGGAGTTATTGTTTTTGTCAATTTCAGTTTATTTATTATCATTTAATGTACATTGGTTGGTGTACTCCTAATTGCACTGACTGAACAAATTAAAGTTGTGTTGTTTGTACATGACTAAGATTTTGAAGCTATTGGATAATTAAGAAATTTCTAATTCAGTACATTTCTTTCTGTTTAAAAACAAAACAAAAAATGGTTTATGTCACTCCAGTAATGTTTTTCTGTATCAGATCGGTGTCGACCGATACCAAACCTCAAATATCGGTGTCTGTATCGTAAGTTGAAGAAGTCCATCTCTAACTAATACAATAAGAAATGTCCTTTGTTTGATCAAGTAATGTTTTTTTTTTTTGTCAACACGCTGCAAACTGCTGACATTTTCACATTTTAATCAATAGAAATGTAATTTTCTATTTACTTAGACATCTAAGTAAAAGCTGTATTGTAAATCATATTAACAAAAACAAGCTAATTCAATTCCAAGAGATGTGTTGCTTTTGTCGCTCTAAGCAACTTTTGAATAGCTAAATCAACAGTTAAAGTGGCCTACATCTATGTCTGAGTTAAAAAATACCCTTTGAAGACAACTCGACAATGTTTTTCTATATTGGATCGGTATCAGTCATTAGCTCAGATATCAGTATCATAAGTGAAAAAAGTGGACCGGTGCATCCCTATTATCAATACATCATCATTACAACCACCAGCAACTTTCGCACGCACGCATACACACGCTGGACGTAAACAGCAAATAAAGCAGGGCGCGGAACAGTGGGCGCGTCACAGATTAAGCACACACAAGCGCGCGCAGATGCAAACGCTCAGCATCAAGAACATCATTCTCTACAGGCGCAGCGAGGCGAGGCGGGTCGCACACAAACACACACAGTATGAGGCTATTTATAGCGAAGGAAGGCCGCTCTGTTAGGGGAGAATTACAAACAGACGTAGAGGTCTAAATCTGACATCCTGCCCACCAGCTGTGTCAACTTAAACACAGAAAACACCACAGCAGAACACACACTCACACAGGTACGTCCGTGCAGACAAGATCATCATGTGCTTCCAAAGCACTCCCATCTCTAAGGTATTTTATTAGACAAGGGCAAAAGATGAAAGAACTTTATTTTATTTTGTCATTCTGGATATGAATGAAGAGCAAGGAATGAAACAAAGAACAGGAAGAGGACGGAGAGGATTTTCCTCAACAGCCAGCCATGCCTGCATTGATTCCCTCTGTTTGTTTCTGTAAGTAGTAGGACCGAATTCCTGCAATGGATTAAGGTGAAATACCTCAAAGCCGACTGCCATATAAGGCTTGAGCAGCTGACCTGCTGCTACATTCAAAGTGGGACCGTAGCAGCCAACAGATGAAATCATGTCCTCATATAGACCTGTAGGACTTCCAGCAAATAGCTGAGCTTATGAGGTACCTTCAGGGTCTTCCCTTTCTGCTACTTAAGCTGAGGAAACAGGAGTTTAGGGGATTCCAAGGCAGAGTGCTGTTAATGATGGCGACGATTCAACGCCAATACAAGCCAGTTTAAAACAGGCATCTGCCAATACTGAGCCAATAACCAGAACGGCCTCATGTCACAGAACGCAATGATTATGTTAAGTCCATGAGAAACAGGGTTATCTAGTCCTGTCAGGAACAAAATTTAAGACCTGTGACTAAGGTTTTTAAAATGGATTTAATATGTTTTAAAGCCTTAATTTTAGATACATGAATTTAAGACTTTTTAAGGATGTGAGGACACAATGTTTCAGTTACAGTAAATAAAATATGCTACTGTCAAACCTGTCTATCAAATCATATCAAATGCGTAATGATTTTACTGAATCTAGCCACCTATACAATAAATAATCAAGCTACGAGTGTCCATAAAAAGTATTCACCGCCTTGTATATTTTACCCTTTTATTGATTTTACAAATCAATCACAGCCAACATGATTTGGCTTCCTTTTTTTGTCAAGCCTTCCTACCCCAAAACAAATCTCTTTAATATCAAAGTGAAAACTGATTATGAAAATAATGGCATGCAGATACAAATATGAACATAAAACAAGTGACTGCAGAAATATTCACACCTAGCCTAATTCAACAGAGGTCCAGCCTACTGGTGCTAGTCATCTCACAATGAGTGGAATGGAGGTCACCTGAGTGCCTCCAGTGGTTGTAGTTTAAGGAAACATGCGTCTTTATACTCCAACACAAATACTTTGGAGCGATGCCCGTCTCATTTTCTTTTGGAAACAAACTTCTTTGTTGAATGGAAATACTTTTCAAACGTAATATCCTTTATTCATGTACTCTTAATGATGATCATTGAAAGATGACTTGATCATCTAATACTTGATGACTGGGTAGTGTACTGAGCATGTCACATGTGACTGAAACAAAACTGCATGAAAACCTCAATATATATTTATACTTATATATATTTAAACTTCCAGAAAACTTTAAAACAGCTGAAACAGTTCTTTTAAATTAACGCTAGCCCTCAAACCCCCTCCGTTTAGAGTTGCTTTTAAACAGAAATAATTGGAATATTGACCAACATATTCTATGAGTATTGATGATTTTAATGATGGCACTCATCAATATGTAATGTTTGTCACTGGTTTCTTCTTATTCTTGTGTTTTTATGATGTAACACACTTTGAACTGCATTGTTGCTGAAATGTGGTATTCAAATAAAATTGATTGATTGATTGATATTTATGAACAATATTTCCATCCACCATCTTTGAGTTTCCACAGTTGGAGTCTTGATTCTCCATTCTTTGCTCCAGTTCTATTTTCTGTTTTGCTCCTCCTTGGCCTCCATAGTTCCTCTCCTTGTCTTCATCTCCTTCCTGTTGCCAAGTAGGCCAGAAGTGATCTATAAATAGCCCGCTGCTCGCCTCTGTGCTCTGCTCTTCTCATCTGCTAAACTACGAGACAGAGAGCAAGTCCTGTGTTGAGGAGAAACCAGTAACCTGAGCAACATGTACCTTCCACCCACACCGTGCCTGGCTCCTGGCAGGGTGACACACACACGGCCTCTGAGCAGCACAAACACACACACGCTTACACAATGGACAAAGGCACAGGCGGCTCCAATGAATCCAGCAGCTGTTGCTGCTGGATAAGAGCGGTGCTGGAGTTCCCTCATAGGAAAGCTGAGGGGGCCCATGTCCTGCCTTTGATAACACCCAGACAGGCAGCCAGTCAGAAAGCTACCTGTTGACTGTAAGAGTGAACCTTTCATGAAGCTAAGCCGCAGCAAACTGGATCAACCAATCCGTCCTTCTAATGGGATAACTCCTCTGTCCCAGATTGCTGTCCTAAACCAATTGCTTTTTCCTTTCTGAGCCTCACAGAGGATTCAGTCTAATTAGACTGATGAAATATGCCTGACTTGTCACCCCTGTCTCTAGTCAGAGCTTACTTGTGCTCTGAAGAAACTAAGGTTAAATGTTCTTTACGCTAAGCCCTTAGAGGGCACGACATTTTAAGCCTGAGCCTCCTTTACGCTGACCTCCAGTCCAAAAAGGCAACATATTCTGTGTAGGAAGGGATTATTTGTTTGTAAACACTGAGGATGTGCACGAAACTTAACTGTGGAGAGAGCCAGCCAGACTTTAGACTGTCACCAGTTGCTGTGGTTATCTGCCGTTATCTTGCTGTTTTAGCTAGCATGTTGTCAGCGCACTACAAATGTTTATCACCGAGTGGTGAAATAATTGAAGCTACCAAATTAACAGTGAATTGAATGTGTCTTAATGACCTATAAAAGATGGAACAAACTTCAGTGGCTGGACATTACTCTACATAGAATATTAAAGCCATAATTTCAGCTCTAAATGATTTTATGGTAAGACGAACTAATCTATGGTGAGAAAGGTTGCCAGAATACCGTTTGTCTAAAATTGTAAATTTTCATAGTGAATCAGAATTCATGTTTAGCATACAAAGGAATGAATTTATGATCATTTCTAACTATTTTGGTTACAATTAGTAGTCATTTTGACTGCTGTAATTTTTCTGCTCTGATAGTTAAATTGTAAATATAGATACTATTTTTCAAAACGTATCGCAGTGTTTGGTCAGCCTTACATATTTTCACAGATGAAAATCTCACAAGAAACTACGTACTATATGAAAAATGAACATACAGCTGCAGTCATCAAGGCAGGTGGAAAAACGAATCCATCAGAAATCAAAGGCGCAACAGGCTGAACAGCCATCTGCAACGCTGCATGTGGGAGTTGCACGAACAGAGGTGATCTGCCCTGGCTGAGAGTTGTAAATAATTTTATTAGCCTAATTGTAAATAGTCCAATAACATATTATTGCTTTCTTTCTTTCTTCTTCATGCACAGTACAGTATACTGACATAAACAGTTGTCCTCTAACGGTAAGCCATTAACACATTGAGCAGTCCGTACACAAGTGTAATTGACAGTGCTAAGCAGGGATAGGTACCAAATTCGATACTTCTATAAGTACCGACCGAATTCCGTTGGTCCTACCAAGTACCTATTCACAAAAAATGAAATGTTTCGGTACCTAAACGCATCATTGTTACAGTATGGGGGAACAGTGGGGGATTTTCCATGCTTGTTCTGAATAAAGCATAGCACGCGCAAGAGCGTAATGAAGTCAGCAGCCACTAGTTCAGTACACAAAGTAAGCATAGCCGCTAGAAAACGCTATAAAGGTATGGCTGCACTTTTCAAAATGCGATGCAAATTATGCTCATTGTAATATTTGAATCACGAAGTACAAGGCCAGCAGTGAAAACATGTCTAGCTTGAGAAAGCACCTGGGTAAGTATATGATTTTCCTTAAGGCTGAAGAATGCACAATTTTCGACAACCTCAGAGCTATAACTCCTGCATTAGCCTCCGTTAGCACGCCTGCCTCTGTCAGTGACTCTTCTTCTGTAACCAGCAACGTGGACGAACAAATGTCTAATACATTCGGTGATGGCGACAGCAACATTTACGTTGCAACTGAGGGGAAATGGCAAATAGGAATTCGTGAAACTGGATTTTAATTTGTGCAATAAGACAAAACAGTCGGTTAGTCGCTCTGAAGAGTGACAAAGACAACACACAAAAGTACCAAAAGTTGGTACAGTGATTCCCAGGTCCTGGATATTGAAACTGAATCGATTCAAGTGTCTAAGGTACCCATGTCTAGTGCCAAGACCCTCCTCCTGGCTCTGATTGGTTGTTGGATTGGCGTATTTCTGCAGATAGCAGGAAGACCATAAAAAAGAGGCAGAGAGGCTCAATTCTCTCACAAATTATCTGTCTCAAATTATAGTGGAGACAGTTTTAATAAGTATGCAAAAAAAAAAAAACACCCCTATTTTTATAATAGTTACAAACTGCAGCTTTAAAGTGACAAAGGCCAATTTCAAGGTTTGTGGTTTGTCACTCCCTGGGTCAAATCCATAATCCACTGCTGTGAACGGTGTAACCCTCAAAATAGTAGTTTGATTAATCTGCATTATGCAATATTAACACTTAATTAATTTTCAGATTAATTGCATGCGTTAATATTGACAGAAACAGTTTGGACTCGGTCAAATGCCTTTTACATTCTTTTTGATAAATGCAGCATTTTCATAACAACTGAAGCCAACATAGATATTTGATTGTGCTTTAAAATGGATGGCACTATGTGTTTATAAAATACATAATGTCAACACTTTAAACAATAAATCAAATGGGATTTGTACAGTGAGATGTTGCTGGTTGAGAAAGTCTCGTTATTCCATAAAGTCCTTCAATTCTTAAGAACATTTAGTATTTAGTTGACAACCATTTTTAAAAATCAATACCATGTACTATTCTTTATTTTGATTTGTTCTTTGAATTTGCATTGAAACAGATATCTTCAAAACTAAGATCTTAATTTGAAACCACAAAACAATATGATCATAATTTTGTCCACATCACCCAGCTCTTGTTCAGTCTGTGTGGAGGAATGCTGAACTATTTTTACTTGGAGCAGAGAGTTTGATGCAGCAGGTAGCACAGAGGCCAATCCCCATTTCTTTGTTCTTTGTAACAAAGAAACACAAGATCGTTTTGAGCAAGAGAGACGATATTATTTTACATTCTACAGCACAAACAAGTATTCACATTCGCACGGATTCTCATCCACTAACTGCACTCACTTACACAGAAAAGCAGTGAACACATACCTGCACCTCCGCTCCAGGCTTCCTATCAGAAAGCCTTTCTCTATTTGGCAGTTTCAGGTCATGACCTTTAACATTAAACTTCTTGCGATTGCATCCATAAAGCCGACCGGCTACACATCTGTCTGTGCTGGAAGGCTGCTGGGAGAAGCCCGCTGTCTTAGCAGTCATTCCTAGAAGCAAGGCTCTGCTGTGCGTCTGTCAGCAAACGGTTTATCATTGCTGAGTCCAGCTGGAGGACAATCAGGTCTTTCAGAACCCAGCGCTGAAATGTTTCAAATTCTCTCCTCATTAATTCCTTGGTTCCACCACGCTCCTGTGATTCTCTCAGCGTATTGTCCTCTCGTTTCTGTCTAATTGTTACTCTGTACACTTCCTCCCCTAACTCCCACGGCCTGCTACAATTTCACTGAACTGATGGTTAAATTACAATCCAGAAAGTGGGAGAGGGGTAATTCCCCTGTCTAAGATCTGCTTTGAGAAACCAGACCACACATATGGGCAGCTGCATACGTATCAAGTTGGTAGAGGGGCTGATGAAGGATGCCCTCACATCCTGCCGTTATTATGTTTCAACTTCATGCACCAAGGAGATGGAAAGAGTTCTTCATGGACGAAAATCATGCAGGAGTCTCCAGATTAATCAGATTCACAATTATACTTCAGAATACCATTCCTCTGTCATAAGGGCCAGATACCTAAAACTCACAAGAAGAGACACGATGTTGAATTCTCAAGAACAAGACATGATTTTTGTTTCAAGAAAACATCAAAGATCACATTTATGCTACAAGAAGGCCTTAATTGTTCATTTTTATAGATTTTGTCATAAAGTTCAAACTGATGTGCTTCTTTTTCTGATTTTCTAAATCTCTTCAGACCTTAAGAACACCGCCTCAACTAGACAGTCTAGAGTAGAAGTGTGTAATTATACCATTTATCGTCATAAATTTGTTGTCAAGGGTAGCTCTCATCCTCATTTTTATCATTATCACAAAAGTATGGCAAAATATTGTGATAAAACTCTAAGTCCATATTGCCCACCCTTAGGATATAGTACAACATTTTCCAGTTGCTATTGACAACGTGCGCTGTGATTGTGATGTAGCTTAAAGTAGCTCTAGACAGCCAACCATATTGGTTGCTATAGCAATACTTTGTGCCTCCTTGAGCATCTGAACAACTCGCAGGCCTTAGATATTGTTTGTTTCTTGTCTGTCACTGTCACCATTTTTAATTTTCATAAACTGCCTCAGAAAGACAGAAAATATCAGAACTGAGATGAGGAAAAAAATTAACTCAAACTTTTTGCAGCGCTTTTCTTTCTAGTGGAGGATTAAAATATTAAGATGGAATAAAGAAGCAACAACTCAAAATCGATTCAATACCAACTAATGGATCAGAAAACCTTTCAAAAACTGTTTTCAAAACCCTCTATATCCAAGATTATTAACTATAGGCATTCTTTTATGACATATCAAAACTAAACTTAGGGCTGGATGGAGAAAATGAAAATTTGTCTTGCTACAGTAACAGCTCCAAACTTTTATGATAGTATCAAAGAGAGTTTCACCTCAGACAATTTCCTTATAAGTGGGTGGAGCTAAATTGATTTTAGCAAATGAAAATATAAATGTGGTTAGCAGTAGGCAGATAAGACTCCAAATGTTTTAGTTAATTGTGTAGGGGGTGCTGTGAATCCTTTTTGCAATCCTAAGTGAAGATTTACAGGTCAGTATATTTGTAACATGCATCTACTAAGGACAAGGCCACCAAGGCTACCAAGAGTTTGTGTCACTGAAAGATGTGCGGGGGTGCACGCGCGCCTGTGTGTTTGTGTGTGTGTGTGTGTGTGTGTGTGCCTCTTTAGGGTGTGATAAATTTGAAAATGAACTGATATAAATGTGTGTGTTTACATATTTTTCTTCTAACAGACAAATATCAATAAAACTTGAACAGAGAGCTGAATGCAGCTTTTTTTCTTTCCAACAACCTCTTGTGGCCTTTCTTCCACTGAGGGGCAGGTCTAAATGGAATTTACCAGAATTGCCAGAATGCATGTCTGAGCCCGTTTACGGATGGGAAGAGAGAAAAATACAATGTAACTGAAAGGGGCTGGCGAGAACATTGGAAAACAATGAAAGAAACCAAAACAAATTTCCTTATAAAGAAGCACAATTTATTGAAGTGCAACATCCTGATCAAAACTTTGTATCTAAAATAAAATGGTAAATTAACTCTCTCACTAACATTGATGTGTAGCAGGAGTGATAGGGTAATGAACCCATGACTTTCCAATTCCAAGCTTACGACTCTCCCCACTGGGCGAGATAAACAAAGAATTTTCATCTAAAAAGAAACGTCTATGCATCCCATAAATGGAAATACCGGTGTCACCTCGTCCTGCAACACCTCATTCCTTTTTTTTTTCTCTGCAAAAAACCCCCACCATGTATCTTCTTTGGATTACTCAGAGGCTCACAGAGCAGCAACGAGAGCAGCGGCGCTGTGGAACGCCATTAGCTCTGCTTTCAATCACAAACCACAGTATTAGTCACACATTTATAAGTTCTGTTCTGCAACAGAATGACAGGGTGGGAGCTGAGAGTGGAGACGACAGCAGAGAAGGGGCAGTGAAGGGACGTATTCACTCTTACACATGAGGTAGTCTCATGCAGAGCAGAGGTCAATTTCTGAAGGATAATAATCTGTTTTTGCCTGCTCATCAGAAGCATTTCAGTTATAAGTTTAAAACACCTTCTTCATATTTTGTCATGTTAGAACAACAAACTTTTGTTTATTTGTCTTGTATTTTAGGAATGATAATGATAATGACAGACACAAAATGGTGCATAGCTGTAAAGTCAAACGAACGATACCCTTTGAAATTCCTGTTCCCCTCCTTGCTTGTGGGGGCTCTGCAACGAGAACCACTGAAGGAAACGAAACAAAACTCTCTGAAGAAGACATGGAGCGCAACTTCCTTCTTCACAAAATGTGAACAAAAAATTAGTGGGATCAGATTTTAGCTGTAGTAGCATTTCTTTTTTGTTGATGGCTAAAGACACAAGCCATTTCTCCTGCGAGAGCTAAACTGTCCTATTTGTTTTGGTTTTATTTACCCAGAATGCCCTGCAGTATAGTCAGCTTCAAGCTGTCGGAGCAGGAAGCTGACTATAGCTTCATGTTCGCATTTGCATTCAAACTGTACCAGAGTTTGCTTCAACCGAACAGAGACCCAGGTTTTTAGGCGGTCTAGTTTGCTTTTTTGGATTGCATCAGAGTTCAATTACACATTCCATGGTTTCCCCCAGTATATAATAGGCCTGGCAGCCCGTCATGCTTTACAACCCCCACCGCTAGGCTACGCCTTCCTTGTTTATGATTTTAGGAAAATAATAATAAATAAAACATACGCTATTTCTTTTTTTTAAGTAGGATTGCAAGCGTCTCTGCTGCTCTGAGCGTTTCACTGGCGGAGCAGATTTATTCCTAAAATATATGTTTATAGTTTATGCATTTAAAGCTGGACCAATCACACCGCTGGCACCTCCTTCTGCATGTTCCGCAACAACTGGATGTCTTAAGTTTACCTCAGCACGGATCCTCTCACTCAAACTGGACAACAGACTGACCTGTATGGATATTTACATCAACACCCTGTAAGGAATTGTTTCTTTCCAGACATTGTGCAGGTTCAGCCCAGTGAGGAGCTTACGCACTCGCCTCATAGTCACGTATAACGCTGGTTTTACATTATTTTATTATTAGTAGTAGTAGTATTTTTCCGTTTACGAAGCATCAAACTATATCAAATGCTTTGTCCACTTAGACAGAGTTAATGTGCTTGGCCGCGCGGAGATCTGAGAAACTTGTCCCATAAACCAGACCAACCAAAATAGTTTCTGTGTCCCTTGTTAAAAACTCAACAAACACGAAATGGAAGAGCTACTAAAGCCACATTAGCAGCATTAAATTAAATCTCCCGTTTGTTCCTCATCTCTGAACGCAGTGCAGCGGATTTAACTCATGCAGGGCCGGTCCAAGGCTGTATGAGGCCTCTTGCTGCTAAAAACATCAGCATCTCTAACAGCTTCTGTCTTAGATTTAGTGAAATCTGGGAGAAGGGGAGTAGTTTAACTGGCCCACCTAAAGGCAATAAGTTATAATTACAGTTTATTAATTTTTATTTGTGGGCAAACAGAGCTCAAACTCAAAGATTAAACTCACAGCGTCAGACTATTGCTATGGTAACAAAACAATTTAACTATGAATATTGTTCTTTGAACTTTTACAAAGTAAACTTGCCAGCTGCTTTAAATCTTACATATACATGTTAAACAATTTAAAATCTTTTAATTTCTGTATGCAGAAACCATTAAATCGAATTTAGCAGCATTGATCATCTCAATAAACAAATGTTACATTTATGTATCTGTGGTCTGTGTTACAATATTAGCATTTATGGGCCCCTGAAGCCCTGGGGGCCTTATAGAGCCGCTGACTTAATTTGGATAAAATAAAAGTGAAAAAAAATTAATATTCATTTTATTTGTGTTTTTTGATTTGTTGTTTTTAAGACTAGTTGTGGGTTTAAATATCGTTTCACTGGCGATGTTTCCCTGTGACATATAATTACCCAGTAATATTTTTATTTTTCCTGTTTACTTAACATCTTTTAATACAAAACCATGGTGGATCACCGATGGACAGCCCCGGCGCCCCGACCACCGAGCTTAGCAAGTTTTTGGAGGGAAACCCAGCATCGACACGTTAGGCAACTGAACCAGTTTGATTAAAGCGGGCTAAACAAGACTGGTGTGAACGCACCCATCATAACAAACTGCTGTAAGGCAGGAGGTGATCCCATGGCTCCATCCACATTATTTGTACTTATATGTGTCACTCATGGCTGAAAGCCGAAATAGAGATTTTTCACATTACCACTTATTACATACTTTCAGAACAATATAACTTTATAAGTATGTCAACAAGAGTCAACCAGCATGGATATCTCATACATCATACAAGCTTTTACGCAACTTCTAATGGTTTATTAAGTAGGACATCCCTGCCATGTTGTTTATTTCTTATGCTCTGTCTTTTATGATTTTCAGTCATGATTGCCTCAACCTAACCCTGACCCTCATCCTGCAATTCAGGCTACATTAAATATGTGAGAATCTGAAAAGCAGCTCAGAGCGATGTGTGTGCACCCCTCACACATGTCAGCCGCTGAGATGACCAATATGGAAGAAATGGTTGTCTGTGGCAACCAAAGAACCGTGGAGATAGTGAACAAAAGAAGAGGAGTGGGCGGGGACAATACAGTGGGCACACAAGCACACACACACACACACACACACACGCACACACACACGCACGCATGCGCCCTGGTCCAGAGTTAAGCAAACAATCCAGTGGAATAACACTCGGTGAGTCAGTGCCTGCGTGATCCATTTGGAAGTCACAGGACACACACACACACACACACACACACACACACAAAGTGGGAGACCTCTGTTGTACAATGTCAACATGCTGAGCACGCTGATACAATTACAGCAGAAGTGTTTCATGCTATTGTGGTGGTAGGATGAAGAGATTCTTGACTGATCTGCAGGGTGGTGTAAAGTGGCAGACACGGCATCTGCAGATTTCAGCAAGTCCATTTTAAGACTTTTTAAGATCTTTTTTTAATGCCACTTTGAATGAAATTTTAAGACAGGAAAAAAAACTATAACTATAGGGCATGATTTAGGGGTTCCTGCAGGGTTATATGGGTTGGCACCAGAGGTGAGACTGTGGCAAAAACTAACGTCATTCACCCAGCTGGTGATGCATTTGCACTTACCCATGACAAGATGCAAAAAGGGCTTGCTAGCTATAGCTGGCAAGGGTATATTAGCAGCTCGAGTGACAGAATACACTGAAGATATCTGTGCACAACTGAAACTTTTGCCTGGCAGAAAAATCCTGTGAGGAAAAAAAAGCACATACGAGATCATTTCTGCCACAACTAAATTTAAGAGCTGAAATTATGCCAACTTACTTAATTTTTTTCAATGAATATGAGAACATTTTAAGGCCTTGAATTTAATAGATGAATATGAGTCTTTTTAAGACGTTTTTGTGGATGTGCGGAGAGAGCAGTGTGGTCCCGGTCCGGCCTTGCATAAATCCTCACACCCCTTCCATAGGAGATTCACCTTCCATAGGAACTGCAACCATAGATATACAATTGGAATGCATGAATATGTGTTCTAACACACATTGATGTGTTAGAATGATACAGTTCTGGCATTCATTCAATTGAAAGCCTGAAAACTGGCATTCTGTCATCAATTTGACTGAGACTGAGTTGTTTGTATCAAAGAAGAATGTGTACAAAAATGGTCAGTTTCTATATTTAATCTATATACTATAGATTAAAATACTGATACAAGCTGCAAACACAGGCTACACTTCTCAAATTCTATCTAAAACCTTATAGACCACTTTCATTTTTTCTTCCTCTTCAGAAGTATGCATTACTTTTATGTTGGTAGTAAAATCTCAACAGACGACATGGAAGAATTTTGTTTCAAATTCAAGTTTAGTCTATACTGTTGTACCACACTTGTCCAGCTTGATGACTCATATCAGAGTAACTTTTACTCACTCTCTCCTAAAACTCCTGTAAATGCGACAGAAATATATTGGTCACATGGTGTCACAAAGCCAAAGGGAGGATGAGATGTCCCGTCAACTGTTGCTGCTTTCAAAGTTTGGGCTTTTGTTTCAAAGAAAACATGAATGTTTGTTTAGGAAAGGCCAGAGACTGCTTTGCCCAAAGTTACTAAAAATAACTGCCTTCATCCTGAATAATGCAGAAAGGGTTGAGTGGAGCAGTCAATAATTAAGTGGGTCCTTTGCTGTGGGAGGACGGTACTCATTTACAGCGTAGAGAAGAAGTGTGCCAAGTGAGCTTAGGTGTCACAGAATTAGAGCAACATCCGCTTATTAAGTCCTGCAGGACAAAAGCAGATCTGCAACGAGTCTTTTGACTTGACAGTTCACTAAGAGAATGGCATTTTCAATTTTATCCACTGTTTTATGAAAGTTATCATTGGGTTGTGGGAAAGTCAATTTCCATAATTGCGGTGTGTTTTAAAAACTCAACTGTATATACAGGGTGATAAAACCCATACACCCATAAAGCAGCCTTCAACAACAATAAATCCAATAGGTTTGTCTTATGCAGATTCTCTTGAGTCTTTGGGATCATTGTTCTGTTGATGACCCAGTTTGAGTTTGGACAAAAAGTCAACAGTCAGACAGATTACCTTACATTTGACGGTGGAATACCTTACAGAGGAGTTCGTAGCTGACACCATGGTGTCCATGTCTTGTGACTTCAACACAGTATGCTATGTCTGATAGATTCTTTGGGTTTCTATCAGTGCTACTCTGCATCATGTGCTTTCCTCCAGCACATTATTGGAGGTCGGCATTCCGTCAAAGGAAACAGCCATGCACACACTCACAGATCATTTAGAAAGAAAAGACCAGCTATTATGCATGTTTCTAGGACAGCGAAGGGAAGTCAAAGTACCAGGAGACAGCCCACGCATGCATGGGGGGAACATCCAAACAGAGGACCTTCCTGCAGGGCAACAGTGCTGACATATAAATACAGGATAAACCTGAACGTTGTGACAGAAGCAAGGATGCTTTCAAGTCCACTAGAAAATGTACCGAACGATTCTCAATGAGATCAGCAACAGGCTTTACCAAGTTTCTCAAGAAGCTAGCCTCTTAATGTCTACCTACAGAACATAGAATATCTCTGGCACAGTAATGTCCAGACATTATGCTTCGTGCTTCCTTAACACCAGCAAAAACCCATATACTAAAAGTCATGCAGGCGGATTGATCTGTTGAATGTTTGAGGCAGCAGTTTGATCAGCCCGCCCGCTGAGGGAACACCTGGAGGAGGTGTGATGTTCATACAGAGAGGACGTTGAAATATCTAGACAAATTTTTCTTACCTTGCTCCTGATCTGTCCAGAGGTGGACACTTTCCGGATCAGCTTCTGGGGGCCTTCCTGCTCTGCCTCGCTGTCGGAGGACTCCTCCGCCGCCCCGCTGCCGGCCACAGCGCCCACCACATGGGCATGCACCCCCGCGGCGGACAACACGGTCCCTTTCTCCGGCTCCTGTCGGGAAAAGGGGGGAAACCAGTCGGGGTTAGACTTCGGTCGGTCGGCGGCTCCCTTTCTCTCCTTAAGGCGGGAGAAAGCGTCTCTCCTCGCTGTCATCTCTCCACGTCTCTGAGGTAATGATGCTTTCTGGAGCCTGAGTGGGCTGGCGGTCGCATAGGGGGACCAGCTCGGGGGTGGAGAGACCACAATTTGGGTAGACAGACTCGGGTAGACAGATGGCTGATATGGCCGGCCAGTACCCACCGACTGAGGCTGGTGGAGACCGCCTCGTCCACTCCGTCAGCCGGCGGACTGGTCCGTGGCAGGGCAGACCCTAGTGGCTGATTCACTCCAACACCCACAAAGACAGCGCCACTAACGGGAGTCACACTACATTTATTTATCAATAACTCAAAAAAATGCTGCGAAACTCTGTGACTGTGTTATAAGCAGCAAATAAAGACAACTAAACTGAAACAGATGTGAGTAAAAATAATTATGGTGTCACTCGTAATGTAGCGAACAAAGCACAATAGATTAAATTTTACATTTTTTTTCTTGAATAAACAAAAGACCCCTGGCGATTAAATCCAATTTAGTTGTTAAGACATCCCCATAAAAATCTCAGCGACAGAAACATACGCTCTAAACACGACCGCTCTCAGATTGAAGTAACACATCCACACTAAAACCTAACAGTTAAAGCTCAGTGTTCGTGAAAACAAGTCCAACTGTTCACTTTTCTTTGGAGAAACATCGAAGAAGATCCACCGAAGTGAGGAGTACGCGGGTTAAAAACAAGTCCCCCGGCCGGTGTTGGACTTTTTACTAACCAGTTCCTCCCAGACTGGGCTGCGGCTGTAGGTGTACACATCCTCCATAGTCCCAGGCTTCGTTCTGCGTCCGCTCCGGGGAAGAGAGAAGAAACAAAACAGGGGTAAAGGTGGAGGAATTCAGCAACCTGCTTCGCCGCCCTGGCTCTTCGCCACCCCCGTGTGCGCACCGAGGAGGAGAAGCAGGACGTGGAGCCCTGACCGTGTCCTCCCACCGCTCTCTTCTCTCTCTCCCTCCTTCTCAGCTCGGACTGTGGCCTCTCTTCTGCCCCTGCTGCTCGATTTCTTTCTTTCTTCCCTTTCTCTCCCTTTCTTTCTTTTTTCCTTTCTTTTTTTCTTGCGCGCGTTTTTAGCGCTGCGCGTGACAAAAGTCAAGCAGCATTAAAAGTGATGGAAATATTTGATGAGCATATTAATAGATGAGATTGGCTTGGGGTCTTTTATGACTGTGGCTGTGGATATTGTCAAAAATCTTTCAGTTGAGTTTTTGTTTTTTGTTTTTTGTTTTTTTTTACCCTCATGAGTGTACTTCTGTCCAAAACTAGGATGGAAGAAGGGCGTTTCATCTCAATTAAAGATAAGTTATAGATATACTCAATAAAAGCATTTTGGTTTGTAATGAATTCCCAAAACATTAAATGTCTCATTTGTGATGCAGGTTTTATTTGAATGTATTATTGACTTTGCGATACTGCATATTTAAGTATTTAGTGGTTTTTCTTTTGACTTATTTTTCTAGAATTTGGGACAGAATTTGGCAAATAAAAGCAAATTCTATTTCAATTTAGAATTGTGAAACTACAATACAAAAAATGAAGTAAAATAAGTAAACCAGTATTGTATTTGTAATTAAGGAGCCCCAAATGAAGCTAGCTAAAAACATAATACAATTCTAAAATGCACAAAAATGTAGTGTGAAACACATAAACAGAATCTAAGTATAAAGTTTAATATCCTAAAATTAAATTAATTAACTGCCTTATTAATTAAATTATATTATCCTAGTTAACTTCACGATATTAGTAAAACCTAGATGAAAATAATGTACAAGACATTAAAAACAAGTAAAAACAAATGAAACTCAAGATTTAACATTTGAATAGTTTAGTTTAGGTTAAAAAAATAGCTAATGCAGTTCAAGTAAGAATATATGCTTTTTATTTTGCTGGAAAAAAAATAGTTATTGCTTTCTAAATAGGCAAACTAAACTATGGGCATTTGGATTTTATACTGGCTTTTGTATAATAAAAATGTGCCAGAGCCCCTTTTTCCAAGACAATTTCAGCTCACATTATATGAGCTCAATACTCAATATTACTGTGTGTTTTGACTGTGTAATAACAGCTCAAAAGTCTAATCAAAAATGCGTTGTGGAAATGAAATTGTTGACCAAATTGAGGGCCCAGCGGAACTATTCTTTAGAGAGCTGGACGCAACGGAATTCTTTAAGCCTCGGACTCTTCTGTCCCTCTATTATTTTCCTCCGGCTCCGGCAGTATGAGCCGACAGATGTTATGAAATGGGAATAAGGCCGTTCCAGGCCAAGGAGTGACCCAAACTTGGGGCTTTTTGTATCCCGAAGGAACAACACAAGCAGCGACAGAATGCATTACCAGCTGCTACGCGGTGGCACCACGGCGGCTGTGGCCGCTAGAAGGGTGCGGAATATTCTGGGTTCGGTCTTGGGTCGGGACGGCTGGATGTGGAGATTCCATGAGGTCAAACTTGTGAGCACATCCTCAGGTAATCTTCAGGCTGGACTCCAGGGCTGACGCTTTCAGAAGGCTCAGCAGCGGAAGAATCAGGGATTCTGTTGGTGTTTATTCTAAATTCATGGACCATTGTTTGGGACTGCAGCAGCAGCTTGCTTCTCTGTTTTACACAAAGACCTGATTGGAGTTTGACTTGGTAAATTTCTGACCTCTGTGGTGATCAAAATGAGAATAAGTTGACGGAGAAACCAAGGTCAGCACTTGAACTAGTTTCTAGGTGAAAGGTCATCGACTTGCTTCTGTTGTCAGTTCCTTCAGTTTCAGTAGAAAATAATTGGCAGGCTAGTACTTCTGAGATTACTTATCATTTCGTACTTCTGTCACAGTATTACTAGTCCTGCAGTTTTTTAAAAACATTTGGGCTGATGGTTTGCTGTTTGCATATATAAAACTACTGGTACTAGCGGCACACCAGTAAATCGGTTCGATTTAAATAATTCTGTGATTGCCGATCAGCTGACACTCACATGAGAAATCAATCTTATCTACCGATCTGTCTACCTCCACTAAGTTATGAAAATCATCCACTGTCCCAGTTTGCGGTATCAGTGTTGCAAACTTAGTTACTTTGTCGCCACATTTAGCGATTTTTTTTTCAGACAAAAAAAAAAATATTGATATTGGCCAAAGTCTGAAACGGTGCACCAGGCATTTCAAATATCGGTGATCGGCCAGAAAAATGCCAGTAATTGCTAGATTCCAGTTAAAAGTAAACATTTCATTCCAATATTTTTTTTACTGCAAGAAAAATTAACTCATTGAATGTCATATGCAGAGGTGTGAACGAGTGTTTACCCTGTTCACGATTTTTCTTTTTTTCTCTCATTTTTTTTCATAATTAAATATCTCAGAACATAAAACCAACTTAAGTATTAGTGAAAATGCATGTTTTAAATGACAATATATTTAAAACATGGGAGAATATTTTTTTTCACACATACATGGCCTTATTTGAAAAGGTGATTTCATCTGAGCTCACTGTTTGTAGTCACACTCAGCTTCATTACTGTCACAGCTAGTTTGGGCTAAAGTTCATAAATGTGAGAAATGTTAAAAAAAAGAGAGAAAGAGAGAGAGAAAACAGGAAATCAGAACAACAGTAAACACTTTTCCACACCACTGTAGAATTTGTAAAGGGTTTTAAAGATTAGGGTGATGGCATTGCGGGCCTCTATTTTCATATTTAGACTTAAATACATTAAAATAACTCATTAAAATACCAGTGGAAGTTATAAAAAGCTGCTCAGCAATTATGAAAAGGGCTTGGCACTGCTGCAGTGTCAATGACTTTTTTCCCCTAAAATATAGAGAAGTGTAAAAATAATTTTCAATGTGACATAACAAAAGAAGTGCTTTTCAGGAAGACTCCTCATCCTCTTCTCTTAGCAGGTGACACTGTGACGATCGGAGAGATCTCCTACAAACTCAAAACCCCTCAGAATCCAGAACTGGTTCCCCTCAAATACCGTATGTGACGTTCAGTGTGTGTCCAGCTGTTCACTGAGCCACAGGCGTTGTGTTGTCGTCTAGATTCTTTAGCTCTCTGGTCTCCCTTCACCAGTTTCAGACTCTGTGCCCCAAACGGTGGCTCAACATCTCCGATGGATCATGCAGAAGGACCTTTTGGGCCAAGATGTGTTTCTCATCGGACCCCCAGGACCGCTAAGACGATCCATAGCCATGCAGTACCTCGTGAGTAACTTGAGAACAAACATTTGTTTTTGCCTATTATGCATACAAGAGGCAGTGAATAATTAGTAGAAGTTGTATTTAAGAATTTATGATGGCTGAAAAAGAAAATAATCATAGTGTTCTGTGGCCTAGTCAAAGTCCAAACCCCATTCTGACTGAAATGCTCCAGTGGGAACTGAAGAGAGCTTTAGATGTTTCATAAAGAGGGGTGGGCTTAGACTTTTATCATAATATTTTATCGTGCTATTGTGATAGCGATTAAAATAATGATAAAAAAAAACAACAATTTATAACTTATTTTTTAGGTAACTGCATAGCTCCGGATTCACACCGCCACAAACATAATACTGCTTTTAAAAAACATTCCCATTTGAAACTTCTTCAGGGCGCAGCATACTTAAAGAAATATGATTTATATCAATGATTTGGACACATATACTTTATTTAATCATAATTATTAATATTTATTTATGTTCTCTTGGAAAAAATTAGAGAAAATTAAAAACTTAACATTTTAGTCTGATTATTATTATTTTTTACCACTATCTGAATTTTATTATATCACTGATAAATCAAAATTCATGTCAAGAATTGACATGGCAAGAATTTTTTTTGACAATAAATGCCCATCCCTATTCATAACTTTGATGAACTCAGTCGTCTATTTTCCTTCTTAGACGACCTGAAAAACAGATCACATGAACAGTGTGATGCGAAAAAAGTGTTTCATTGCAGATTTTTGTATAGTTCAGGCATGAAGTTCAGGCATGAAAGCGTCTCAGTGGGAGACGTTCTGAGGAAAACAATATTAATTGTGTTATTGGTGCCATTTTTGTTGTTTTTCAGATGTTCAATTTAATGAGTTAATGAGTGAATTTTATTTCTTGTCGCTGTGAACTAGGAGCTGACAAGGCGTGAAGTGGAGTATGTGGCGCTCTCCAGGGATACCACGGAAACAGACCTGAAGCAGAGGAGAGAGATCCGATCAGGAACAGCCTTCTACATCGACCAGGTTCTTCTGATTTCTGTTGGATTCGTAGAATTCAATCAAGTTTGATTTTCTTCTGGTATTTCATCATTTTCAACTGGTATTAGTTTCACTTGAATGCTAAGTCAAAATGCTAGGATACAAAGGTAAACTACAACTGATGATCAGATCAACTCTGTATGCTGCATGCTTGAACGCTCAGTAGCTTTATAATGCAGTAAAACGACTTTCACTAAAGATATGAGTGTCATCTGCAAACGCAGTGAACATTAGTCTATCAGTGAAATTGATAAAGAAATGCCTTGATTTCCATATAACATGATGCAAAGCCATGGGCCTAAATCAACTACTTGGATAAAAGACTGGATATCATTACAAAAATGTCTGCAGTTGTGGAAGTTCCTCCTTACAGATATTACAATATAGTTTTTCATATAGATAAAAGTCTAATACCATAAGAGTGTGTGAAATTAAATGTCAAATTAAAGAGGCAGTCATTAAAAAAAAAAATCATGTTCATCCATGTTTTTTCCTTCCTGAGTTAAATTTCAATAGCTGCGTTTTCATTACGAATGTGCGCAGATCTCTGTCGATATTCCGCCAATGTTGAAAAAACACACTTTGGCAATTCCATTAAAAAAAGAAACGCATTTAAGTCGTTAAAAATTATGCCACACCATCCTTTTTCTACCACTTCCTGTCTGTCATCTTCTTCGTCTTTTTCCGCCAGTAGTAACATTCAGTTGTTGATCACATGAACGGTGTGATGCGAAAAAAGTGTTTCATTGCAGATTTTCGAAATACACAAACTGTGATACAGCTGAATAACCACCTCATCCTTGTTCAACAACTTTTTAGATTTAGAAAAAAATGTGTTTTTTTCTGAATTGGTGCCAGGTGCAATTTATTTTCATGACTCCAATTTGCGCAGTTTTACGCTCTATAGAAACACAGTCAGTGTTGAGCCTTTTACTAAGTGCTAAAACCAGCAACACAATGCTTCTAGGACTATTAGATAATTTAAAAATGACCAACAATAATTACCTTGTAAATGACCACTATGCATAAAAATAACACACTGCAGCACTTTTTTTTTTCCATTGGTCATTTGAACTGTTCTTCAGGTGATAATAGGCCGACTTTGTAGCTGTCTTTATGTGGGTCTGAATGTTCATGTCTGAGTCCGGGCCTGAAGCTGACCTTTAGTTTCTAACTGTAGTAACTGAAGCGGTACTTTGACTCTAAATTGTTCCTCGAGTCAACAATCTCAGGGATTGTTGACTCGAGGTTTTCTGAACAGAAACAAAACTGAAGAGTTTTTTGTTCAAAACTGAATAGTTTTGTTTCTGTTCAGCCAGAGAAAGTTCTGGAAGATCCAATCATTGATTGGTTCTCAGCATCTGTTCAGTTCTTGGTCGGGTTTGTAGTCCCCCATCTGCGAATTATGATCTATTGTAAATTGAGCGAATAGGAGAATGTAGATATTAAATCAAAGAACTACTTGGACAATGTCACGGGACAACATGTGATTTTTGTCCACTCAGATTAAAATGTACCTATTGACATGATGAATATTGAGAGAAAACACTTTCTATGTCCCTAGGGGAAAATTCTTAGTTGTTGAGCTACTTTTATCCAAACTGTTAAACATCAGCAAATATAAATATAACAATAGCAATATAAAACCTATAACACAAGTGTAAAATTACAGGTAGTTAAGTATGACTTAAACATAAAATAAATTCAATAAATGAATTGAAATAAGAATGAATGGCCCAAAGTCCAAATCTAAATCCAGTTGAGAATGTCGGGCGACACTTGAAAGTTGATGTTTGCAGATGAACTGTTTTTGACAAATAATTTGTTGCTGCAATCGGATGGATTCATAAAACTCAACTTCATTGAACAACAACATTATTATTTATCGCAGTAATTACTTTGGCCATTTGTCGTCCAGCAAAATGTGTTATTGCGACATTCTCAGTTGCCACAGAAACCATAACATGGCATCCACAAGTTTCAAAATATCAAATATCAGACTTTTTAATGCCTCAGCCACCCTGGTCAGAATCAACCCTCGCTTATTGTTTTTATGAAAGCATTATGTAAAGGTACCAAAAGGTTTTACGCGTTGCCTTCCTGAGAACCACCATCCAGTGTGGCCATGGTGAGTTGGCATGTATTATTATTATTTTTTTTAGGAGTTTTATGTTGTAATTTCCGCCTGTGGGTGCAACTTTCTGCAGTGTTGGATCTGATTACTGTTTTAGGGATGATAATGTGTGGGTGTGGATTGGAAAGCTTCTCTTTCTGAGGGTAGTTTGGTATCGTAGGAGGTGTTAACTAGAACATCCAACTATTCCTCTGGGCCCTGTGCTGCTTTGTAGCCCTATATTCATGCTTAATGTGTCAATCCCCGCGCATCCACTGTCCCTCCCCGCTCCTTAACTCCTCTCAACCCCTCTCCCCCTGCCGTCATGCCACCCCTCAAGTTTCCACCCAAGCCGTAGTCACATGGATATAATCCCTTTCTTGTTATAATTTTGACATTTGAAGTCACCCCTGTGCTGTTGCCAAGCTCTTATGTAAGGCAGCTTATCTTGCCACCTCCACCAGAGCTCAATTTAAAGTGCAGTCAGTTCCATCTAATTATGAGCTCCAAGCAGAACGTCTGAGAAACTTGACGCACCTTCAGAGAAACGTTTACCTTCTGTTCCAGCAGGTAGACCCTCCCAAGAAATCAGTGTAAAGTCTGTCCACCAGCTTTCTTTTTCCTCTCAGGTTGTCCACACCTCCTTCAAAAAGTCTTAAATTATTGTATCTAAAATGAACACTTTAAAATGTCTGAGTTTGAAAATGTTTGATTGTAACACAGCAGGATCCCCTCAGCAACCACCCATATCTCTAATAGTTTTTCAGTCTTAAATTTAATTCAAGGTCTTTGTTTGTTTTATGAATTTGACATTCTGAAACATGTGGATACCCTGTTTCTGTTGCTGTGGAAACTAGGCCTGTCACAATAACAAATTTTGCTCGATGATAAATGGTCAAAGTAATGAGTGCGATAAATAATAATGTCTGTGTTTCGTGAGAATTTATGGGATTTTTCAGTAGCGTTTGATTAATGTTGGACATCAAAACTGTCAGATGGCAGAGAAGGTTGTGGCTCCTAAGTGTTGAGTTTGCATAAAATTCAGAGGTGGGTAGAGCGCCGCAAAAATATTCTCAAGTAAGAGTAGAGATACTTTGACATATTTTTACTCAAATAAAAGTAAAATGTAGCCATCCAAGAAATGACTCTAGTATCTGTACTTGTATCTTTGAAAAAAGATACAAGTACAGAGTAACTGATCCAGTTATCAATAGCAATTATTTAAATAAAAAATAACAAAATCAAGCAAAATATTTTTTTTTTCCAAACCAGTTTCTTTCAATTAAAAAAACAAACAAACAAAAAAACTGATGAAACTCTTTAGAGCCTGAGAAAAGCTTCACTCCAAGTGAAATCCTGGGCTGACCCCTGAGTAGCCTTGGCCTGGTTTGACCTTTCAGATGGTTCTCCTCTATAGTTACCATGGGCTTGGATTTTAGTGAAGTTATCGCCTACAGACCTTAAGATGAAAGTGCAAGAGAGCCGTCAGTAGTTAAAACTCTTAACGGACGAGATCAGAATCAGAGAGGATCTGTTTCTGCTTCTTCTGGGATCCATTCGGGACGGAACAGAAGGCCCGTCTGTGCTCTCTCTCGATCCTGCGTCACTCGCATTTCTAACAATTATCTGATTACAGCGTTGGTGCCGAAAATGGACCAAGAGTTAAATTTAGAGCATCTGGTCCCCACTACGGCTTTATAGCTCTGCTTCCCACACAACCTGCCACACATTTACATGTTAACCTAATTACACGGCCGTCCGCTCTGCGGTCCACCCAGACTGCTAAAGTTTCCTGTCTCTTGACGTCAAGATGGGCTCTTTGAATTCCGCTGAAGAGTGCGCTCGCAGTCAGACGCACATGTGCTGCTCGACAAACTAAACGAAAAAAAAAAAAAGTTTTATTTGGTGGCCAAAAATAGGTTTTCCTAAAGGAGTTTTGTTTTGAATGTTTTTGGGACTTGTTTGAAGCATACCCAGCTGGCATTACACCCCAGGTTAAAAATATTAAGGCGTTACAGGATTTTAAAACAAAACGATGACATGATGATGATGATGATAATGGTTGCTTTTGAATTATTTTTTTTTTTAAACCAAAAATGAATCATTATTCCTGCTGCTGCTAAAATAATAGAATAAATTCATTATTTCCACTATTATAATACTAAAACAAAGTTGTTGTGGTTTTTTCCTTTTATTTTGATGCATAGTTTTAAGTAACAGAGTGAAACTTTGGTTAATTTGAAGTTGTTAAAATGAGGCATTTATGCCTTATTGCTAAATTCAGCATTTTTCAAAAGTTTGTAAGGAAATGTTCCCCTTTTGTCTCGATGTTCTCTCTATTTTAACATTAAGAGTCTACAGGATGTTATTTGCTGTTAATTAGCTGGGCTATTATCTGCTTGGCTAGCTAGCCAGCAGTGGGTAGTGCTCACTAACTTTACTTAAACGTGTCACTGATAGAAAAACTAGCTGAGTTCACTCAGCAACAACATTCACACCGAATAGTGTCGATTCTAGTGACTTGGTTGTGCTTAAGTATGGTGCGGTTCCTAATTAAAAGGATCACATTTTTATGATGCTAATTAGCTTTTAGCATGATTAGCATCACCAAGACAAAAAACAGTTGTTTTTTTCCCTTGATAATGTCAGTCCTGTTACTTTAACAGGTTTCTTCCTTCCTTCTTTTTTTAGCATTTTTTATTGCTCTTTAACTTCATTTAAATGTCTCACTGATAATTGAACTAGCTAACGCCCACACCGAAAAGTGTGGATTTTAGAGTGAGTTAGTTGTGCTTATGTATGTCGCAATTAATAATCGTAAAAAAATATGTATATTTCTATGATGCTAATTAGCTATTAGCATGATAAGTATCATCAAAGCAAAAAAACAGTTACTTGTTTTCCCTTGAAAATGTCGGTCTTGTTACTTTAACAGCAAAGCATCTGTCATTGCTCTATAACTTTAAATGTGACTTAAGTTGTAGGAACGATATTCAGAGGAACGTTTGTGGTTTAAAAATTATTAATTTATGTTTTTTTAAAGAAATAAAAAAAACTGGTTTTTAGACAGGAAGTAGAAACCCGAAGTTTGAAAGAATTGAACATCAGGTGGCCGTGTCACTAACAGCCTTCACATAAGCGTCACTGAAAGCTTAAATCGTCGACTTGTGGTTGGAGTCTGTAACAAACCAGCTCCTAAATAAATACTGTAAGATAACAGGCTTCATTTTACTGCCTCTACCTTTGCTCCAGTGTGCCGTAAGAGCAGCAACACAAGGTCGCGTTCTGGTCCTGGAGGGCCTGGAGAAAGCAGAGAGAAACGTCCTGCCTGTCCTCAACAACCTCCTGGAGAACAGAGAGATGCAGCTGGAGGACGGACGCTTCCTGATGTCGGCCGAGCGCTACGACAAGCTGCTGCAGGTAAGGACGGTGGCACGCATGTCAGTCACCATTCTCAGTCAAAACTTTTTGAGATTTGGAAATTTGGCTGTCTGAGTTTGGAAGGTGAAATAGTGAAAAGTGCTTTCTTTCTATGTCTGGGCTTTTCAGGAACACACCAAGGAGGAGCTGGACAGCTGGAAGATTGTCCGTGTGAGTGAGGACTTCCGGGTCATCGCTCTTGGTCTGCCGGTTCCCAAATACAAGGGCAACCCTCTGGATCCTCCTCTCCGCTCTCGCTTCCAGGCCAGAGACATCTACTACCTTCCTTTCAAGGTCAGAGCGGAGCCCTGCACTCTGTTAGCGCATCTCAATAAGGACTTTGACTGAGGAAACTGTACACTGACTCGCAAAAGTGACACTAAAGAGAACCACGCCCCCAACAGGAAGCTGCCACCTCCATGTTTTTATGTGTGGGTGGTGCATTCAGGGTTTTCTACCAGACTTAGCACTGTGCTGGTAGACCAACATGATGAAATGAGTTGATACGTAGGAATATTTAATGCCTCTAGGATGTTGTGATGCATTTTGTGATTGTTGTGGCCTCAAATTATAGATTTTTGCAGCAAATTTTTTCAAATAGCTGCAGTCACAGCTGTAATTTTTTTTTAAAACTTTTATTTTTGCCCCACTCCAGTTATGCCCATGACTGCATGCATGGTATAACCAGAACCTACAGAACATCTCAAAATCATGTTTTGTACACACACAAAAAAACAAATGTTACCATTAAATGTTGTGAAACAGGAAGTTAAATTAGAAGGGAACTAAGGCGATTGGTCAAAATCCAGCTGATTTGCAGCTGAATCAGGAAAGAAGAAAATACAGAAAACGTTACAGTGATTGGTCAGATTTACAGAAAAGTCCTTTGACTTGTGAAAAGTGCAAGTCTGTGCACAGTTTGCAACTGATGAGTGAATTTGCGTTAATAGTTGCGATCACAACATCACAACTTCCTGGAGGGAAGTATTCTACTTTATTAAGGCACTGAATTGTTGATAAATAATGAGAACACCCCTGCAGCTTTTAAGGTTTTGAAAGGGTGTGCACTTCAAAAAACAAAACCTTACCAAGTATTTTCTTTAGTCTATAGTTCAAATATCTTAGTACACTTAAAATAAGACAAAACTAACTTACAAGCAGCTTTTTGGCAAAATGTAAGAGCTTGTTTAGAGTCAATAATTCCTTAATATTGATGAAAATGTACAAGTTCCACTTGCAGATTATTTAACTTATAACAAGACATTTTTCACATTTTATAATTTCCTAAACAAACTAGTACATTTTCATCAATATTAAGAATTACTGACTTAAGCTCCTATTTCTTGCTGAAACGTTACTTTGTAAGTTAGTTTTGTCTTGCTACAAGTATACTAAGATATTTGCACTAGAAACCAAACCAAAGATACTTAGTAATATTTTGTGTTATTTGCAGTGTGCCTCCACTTCAGTTCTCATCTTTCCACTTTCAGGACCAGCTGGAGTTGTTGTACAGCGTGGGGCCAAATGTTGCTGCTGAAAGGTGAGGCATTATAGTTTCAAATACTTTTCAGATAAGTTCTGAAGTGTCTCACGAGGAGCCTCGTGTTGTGTTTGGTGTCGTAGGGTTTCCCAGCTTCTGTCACTCGCCACAACGCTCTGCTCCCAGGAATCCTCCAGTCTGGGCCTCCCCGACTTCCCTGTGGATAACCTGGTTTCTGCGCTTCATGTTCTGGTAGGATTTAGAAAGATAAATCAGAACTGTATTAAAAAAAAAGAGAAAAAGAGCAAAAAAAACCAAAAAAACATACGCTATTGTTTATGTTTTATTGCTGCAGAACACGTTTCCCATGCTGTCCTCCCAGCAGCTCGTCCAGAGACTTTATCCCTACAAGAGCATCCTGGGAAAGGATGGACACACTGCTGTGGAGAGTGTGTTGAGTGTGAGTGCAGCAGATTCGTGTGTTTTTAAGTGGCTTCCTTCCATCAGCATACAATGAAAACCTGACAGACGTGTTGCTCCTTGTCACTCGTAGCGGTTTGAGCTTCTGGACGGCCGTCGCCAGGCAGCGCCCAGCAACGTTTTGAGCGTCTCCTCCTCCAGTGACCGTGAAGGCCACGCGGAGGTCACGGTGCAGGCTGCTGATAAAGAAGTCACCTTTCAGGTATCAGGACAATGTCTGCTGCCTAGCATGTCTACCTTGAGTTAAAACTGGTTTATTTTCTTTCATTTTCAACTTGCCTGCCGATCTTGGATAAGTCTGACTTTAGTTTGGTCGATCTTCCCTGTGTTTTCTTTTCCCCCTCCCTTTCTTAAACATGGAACACTGTGTTCTGTGTGTGTGGGGGGATGAGTGCATTTTTTTGGTGTTTGTCAAACATGAGGTCATAGATTTTCAGTCAGGTTGATGTCTCAGGTCATGTAATTAATATATCCTTGTCATGTTACTGCATACTTTTATTATGGAAGATCTAATTCCACAGGAAATACCACCTTAGGTTGTTTTCCTGTTTTGGAAACTAGCTGTATTTCCATTACAAATGTATACAAAACTTTATTGATATTCCACTAAAGTCAAAGAAACACAATTTTCGTAATTTTGTTTAAAATGAGTTCAACTTGCATATTAGCGCATGCAAATGAACCTCCTGGCGCCATGTTTGTTTCCTAACAGGAAGCTATGGTTGTTTTGAAGCAATCTGGCTGACGGACATTGGTTTTAGCTTTGCGATACACCGCCCCCTGTGGGCTTGGACTGTTTAAAACAACACTCAGGGGCTAATTTGTTTGGGTTTATGTGGATGAAAACTTTTCTGAAGTCAGAAAAGTTTCAATGTAATACTTTTGAAAAATGTGGTGGAGATATTTGTTTTCATAAAGATCTGGCTACATGCGGACAAAGCCTCGATTACTCAAGAGACAACTGATGCCAACCACATAGGATTTAATTGACTTTCTCTTGTGGTTTAACTTCCCAAATATATTATAATTAGTATACTTTATACAACACAATGCAATTTTATTTATAACGCACTGTAAAACAAAATTGTTGGCCAAAGTGCTGTACATCAAAACAAAGAACACAAACAACTAAACAAAACAACAACTAAGCCATTAAAACCAACACCTCCGTCTGTGTCAAATAACGTAAGATGTAAGAAAAAATATTTTTAATAAAGGGAATGAATTGACCTTTATTTGCTTGAAATCTGTCATTTAAATTACTGATTTAAATGCTACTTCCATTGTAAAAACATCGTAAGAATGAGCAGAATGAGAGTTCTCTGGTGTAGAAGTTTCAAATGTCTGATTTCATTGGTACTTGATATTTCAAGAAATATGATTGTTACGACATATAACTATTAAAAAAATATAGTTTTTTATTAGTCTCAAACTAATAAAATATCAAGATCTCAAATTAATAACTAACCCTAACACTGACCCTATGTCCAGTTGTTTAGTACCACTAGACATTTTAATAAAATGTTGTACTACATGGTATAAACTTCCCTTATGGGCATAAAAGAGAAATAGCTTATCATCAACATAAGTAAAAGACTCTGAAAGAGTCCAGTGAATGTAAATCCATCAAACTGATTATCTGATTGTTTTAGGCAAATAAATAATTGCCTCTAAACAAAAGTACATCAAAACAGCTCAAAAGTTCAAGAAAATCCTAAGTTCTTACAGCTGAAGAGAAGTTGTCCAGATCATCAAGAACGTCAAGGCAAGAGCTACAAATGCAGGGATGAAGGCATCTGGACATCCTATAATGTCCAACAAACATCCCATAGCTTTCTAACAGTCCATGTTGGAGGTCACTTGTTGGTGTTTTCGATTTATCAGTCCTGAGCATGGTTAAAACTTCCTCCATAGATTGCCTCTTCCAAAAATCCTAAACCATTTGCTACCAAAGCTTTGATGCAGTGATGTAATTTCAGGTTCCAGCAGGCAGCAAAGAGCTGCGCCCACCTAACAGCAGCCTCACCTTCATCAACACACCCAGCCACTCGCAGCTGCTGGCTGAGATGATGCAGTCGCACATGGTGAAGGATTTGTGCCTGATCGGCGCCAAGGTAGAGAACACTCAGCTTCCACACACACACATAGACACACAAACGCTGTCTGATGTTTCTACCGTTGTCATGGTTCCCAGGGATGCGGGAAGTCAGTGATAGCAAGAGAGTTTGCCGAGATGCTGGGATACAGCATAGAGCCGGTCATGCTCTACCAGGTAAATATGAAACATTAAATCTGCTGCTTTTAGCCATTTTTTAAAAATCTGTGAAAGTTGGTGCAGACAATAGGAACATCTTCGCTACAGGAACCGTTTCCAGGGACTGCATGGGGTAGTTTTCTGGGCGCAATTATTACCAACTACGCTGCTGTTGCATTTACAGTACAAATTTACCCCAGGATATTAGCCTGGTGGTGAGGAAGTAGTTTTTCCTTCACCAAGAACTGTGTAGAGGGAGGGTATGATGTAAAATTTACTTTTTTGATGTAATGTTATAATGTTGTACCATCATCAGAACTATATCTGGAATGTTGATTTGATTCTTTCACTCATGTTCGAGAAATCCATTAATCTCTCTCAATGGCCATGCAAGGGTTCCACCAAGCTCCGCCTCCCACTGCCGCTAGTCTGGAGGAATCCAGCTCCTCCAGACTAGTGGCAGCAGCAGTTATCATACACCTGGTGGAACTGCGCATCTGCTGAACTCATCATAAGAACTTCTTCTCAGTCCAATGCTCCTAACAACGTTTGCTAACGGCTTAACTGAGAAACCTTGTGAAGACTTCCTGAAGGCAGAGTTTTAGAAAGAACAGGAGCTTCTTAAAGAGACAGAGGCCTGATTTCAAGTCTATAAATTGTGAACTCAAATTTTGTTTAAGTCATGTTTGATATATTCAACATATTTGTAGAAATTAAAGGAAACATAGGTACTTGATTGTGCTATTAAAGCGCTCTATGACGATACATAATACTGCCCTTTTAAATGTCCAGCCTCATGTTTGTTTCAGAACTTTTTATGTCGTTTCCTTCAGTGGTCCTTGATGCAGCGCCACCACAGGCCAGGGAGGGAACCGGATTTTCAAAGGGTTTGGTTCATTTGACACAGTGCAGTGTGAAAACAAACTGCACCAGCTGAAAAATCAAACCGAGTCTATCAGGTGTTAAAACGTCCATAAAAGTTGAATGGGTCTGAGAGCAGTGCTTTCTAAACATTTTCTGACAATTCAGGGATTACTTGACTTTGTGTCTACAGCTAAAAAAAAAACCTCCCTGTGTAAATAACGGCTTTGATGATTTACGTGACCCTGGAGACTCTGCTTTGATTGGAGTTCCAGGACCGCTCTGTATCTGAAGCACCGATTCGGTGCAACAGGACGGCCAGTCGCTCTCTAAGGAGACGCTTTCACAGCTCAGCAATCACTGCCTGGAACAAATGACCCAACTCTGCTTGTCTTCCCACTTCTACCCTTAAACTCTGCTGTGACATGTTAGCATGATATTAAATATGACAGGGTTGCTCAGCAGAGACCGCCCTAACAGAAAAAGTGCCATTAGGTGTTATCTGTAAAGCAGAGATATCCTGTTTAGCAGCCGGGTCAGATCATGTGGGGACAGAGTTAATAGAGTTGATGGAAAAAGTCCCCCAGGTTTCTGTTCTCATTCACATTGGTGGGATTGTTGGGTTGCATTTCTTTTTTCAAACTGTTTCTTTTATCAGATTTTAGATTGTTGAAAGCCAGAGTCTGTATGCTACTGACTTTGCTAAAAGAGCCAAATTTAGACATTATGCATGGCTACATGAAATAAATCTGTCACTTAGCTCAGCAGTCTATTGTCAGCCAGTCGGCTTTTTTTTTCAATCACTTTTCAAGTTCAGGGAATGTGCTTCATAAAGATAAACTATGATATGATATGAAAAGTTGGACCAATGTCATTATCTGATACCTGATATTTATCGATATATATATTTCTACCTTCGCAACAGCATGAATAAACAACCACATGGCTGACATTAGTTTTCTGCTTCACTTTAACGCCCCTCAGATGCAAATGAACGATGGTTATTTTTCAGATTTTTTGTTTATATCCATTTAATCTACTGATCAAACTTCATGAACATTTTTCTACGTGTACAAGCTCAAAATTTCACTTGCGCGAATTACGCCGGTGGCTTGACTTGATGAGAACAAGCGGCTGCTGCTTTGTCGCACAAATTTCATAGGAAATGAAGGGAGAGAAACATTTCTAAATGAACAAAATTACTTCCTTTAAACCTTCCTGAATATAAAACTCTTTAAAACTTAGAGTCTTCAGACATGTTTGGCTTGACAAAATGAAACTTAAAAAAAAAAAAAATCTACATACAGTGGCGGTTTTTGATGCATGGGCAGTTGTCCAGGGCATCATCAAAAAGGGAAGGAGACACCCAAGAACTAGGAAAAAATCCTTCTTTGTCCGTTGTCTCCTCAACAAGCACAATACTACTTTAATGTATGTGAAGTGAAATAAGTTTCCTTAAGTTGCTGTAGAGCAACTTCCTGCGGACCGGGGGGGGGTGGGGGTGGGGGGTGGAGGGGCGGGGGGGGGGTGGGGGGGCGGGGGGGGGTGGGGGGGCGGGGGCGGCGGTGTGAGGCTCAAACGGGGGGATGCGCGTTGTGAGCTGGTGCAAGACTCAACACTCGGCATCCGGTGTACAATTTTCAAAATAAAAGCTCCTCCAGACTCAATACATAGAACGGACATATTTAATCATTTCTTGCGCGGCCCGGTACCAATTGGTCCACGGACCGGTACCGGTCCGCGGCCCGTTGGGGACCACTGCTGTAGAGTACAAAGAGACTACATTACCTGCTTTCTGTGGGGGGGAAAAATTCATAATTTCTTGTATTTTAATTGGTTGGAGTGAAGGAGGGGCTTGCCCAGGTCACCATTCCTGGAAGAACCACAACTGTGTACATATTTCAAGATTTAAAGCTTTCAAAGTTAGTCATAGTGATTAATGGCAATTAATCACAGCACTAATGTGATTAATCTGATCAAATGTTGTAATCAGGTGGCAGCACTAATAAATAGTTCTCATATTTCAGTTAGTAAAGAATCTGTTGCGGTCAGACATGACTTTGAGGACGACACAACATCCTTTGACTTTTTGCTCTTTTTTTACGCTTTCTCTCCATTTTTTCCCCCCTTTCCCAGTCACCTTTTCTCAACCCATCTGACCTCTGCTACTTGTCGCTTTCCTTCCAGGATATGACAGCCAGAGACCTCCTGCAGCAGAGGTACACCCTGCCTAACGGAGACACAGCATGGCGGCCGTCTCCATTGGTAACCGCCGCCATGGAGGGCAAACTGCTGATTCTGGACGGCATACACCGGGTCAACCTGGGAACTCTCGCCGTGCTCTCCAGGTACTCCTTCGTTTATTTCCCCATCATGCTCAAGGAGTCTGCTGTGAGGAGTATCAGCTCACTCTGCAGCGTTCTGTCTGGCAGGTTGCTCCATGACAGGGAGCTGGACCTGTACGACGGGACCAGGCTGCTGCGGTGGGACAGGTACCAGGCGCTGAAGGAGCAGCTGCAGTTTAGTGACCAGCAGCTGGAAGAAAGGTGCGCACAGACTCCAACAGACAGGCTAGCAGCAGAGAAGGTGGATCCACTGGGTTTTTAATCAGCATTTTAGAAATCTACTGGCAGCAAATGTCTAAAAATGCTGTTTCTGTTCGATTTGCGTGGTCTGTTAGTCCCAGAAATGACGTCTGGTCTACGGAGTTCAGACCAAAAACGGTTTAAAGTGTGAAAGAACACAGAAAACAGGAGATACTTCTGACTAAATGTTCGCTTATTTAAAGCCCTAATATGCCTAAAACTCCACCTGCTGCTCAAAAGCCTCTGAAGAACAATTTTTTGTACATTTTTAGATAATGTGGTTTTAATATGTTTGGTTTTTTAAGTAATTGTTTACGTGTAATGTTCCCTTTTTTTGCCTGATGAAATGTCATCACATTCACCTTGTGTGTGTTCGGTCCGTAAAAATCCAGCCAGGCAGCAGGAAGGAGGTTTGTGGTGTCTGGCTTAGTTTAACACACTTCCATTTCCTCTCCTCCTGTGGTACAGACTGCACCGTGTGTTATATATATATATATATATATATATATATATATATATATATATGTGTGCGCGCACATATATATACCCAGGCGATGTGTGTAACCAGTTTGATTTTACTTGAAAGTTACATTTTTAGCTTTTGCAATGTCCATGTTAACAACACCTTGCCACATAATTCGGCCTTGAGCTCTACCAGTCTATCTAAATGAATAGTGTAACAAACAAATCAGTAAATGAATGAACTTCTGATTTGGAAGACATTAATGATTAAATCTCTGATAAATCTCCTTTTAGGAAATAGAAATAACTGTACGCATTCTAACTAATGCTCTGATTTCAGACAGTGAGAAAAAGGTGGATGTGTTTTTTATATGGTGTATGTAAACTTCTAGTTTCAGCTGTATGTATTGTGGTGAAAAGTAAACAATCAATTTATTCCCACATTCTTAAAAAGACTTAAATTAACACATAAAATTAAGGCATTAAAATGTCTGAAAAACACAAAACAGTAATTTGGTCTTCAATACGGTAATCACAGGTTTTACATTTTTTTGTGGCAGGTCTGTTTAATCTCAGATATTTTATTTTATTTTATTTTTTTTTAATCAGGATTTACTGTCAGGCAAAAGTTTGAGTCACCATCTTGTGAGTTAAGGCAGCTGAGGCTACTGCTAACCAGTTTCTGATACACCCTTGCTAGCTAGCTAGATAATTTTTAATCTAGGAACTGTGGGATTTTTGTGATGCTTGATTGAAATACAGAAGGATCCCCAATATTTTTAGGTTTTTGTCTTAAATTTCATTCATGGTGCTATTAAAAAAGGTTTTATAAAATCTTAAGCTTTACTTGCTGAAACCTGCAGATACCCTGATGAATACGTTTGAAACGCTCTCTTTGAATTGAGTAAATTAACTTTTTTAACTTATGCAGTTATTTGTAACTGTAAAAGTTACAGATAAGTGCAGTTGAAAAAAAGCTTCATCCTCGAAGGCGGAGCTAGGTTCACTCAGTCGTTTTCACAGCTGAATGGTTTTCATGGGAGGTGAATTAATTTCTTAAACATGCATGAAAGAATTAAGGCAACACTCCTGGTATGCTTTTGATGAGGAAATAACACTAAGACAAGATGTGAAGCTCAAAATAGTCAATTTTACATGATACTGCCTCTTTAAGAAAAACCAGGCATGTAAGCTAACCTGATACCAGTAACTTAAGTTACAGAATTTTATGCACAAAACTCCTTTTTTTTTGTTTAAATATAAGCTGAGGGACTTTGATACAGTATAGAATTGATTTAAATAAATGTTCTGTTTGTTTACGCTGTCTTTGTTCCTTTTGTCAGTCACGTAACGGAAACAGAATCTCTAGACAAATTGGTTTCTGGATCGAATCGTGACGCTAAAAGTTGGATTCGAATCGTTAGGCACTTAAGGACTGCCGCCTCCACTTCCTACCCTGATCACAGCCAGCGATGAGGGCGATGGTTAGCGGCCGCCTCGGCCTGCGGTGGCTGCAGCATAAATATATCCGGCGTGGGCGTCTCTGTGGTTTGATGGAAATGGACTTTGCTGTCTTCTTGAATCAGAGGAGCTCATAGCCAGCTGTCACAAGTCGTCCTTTGAGTTCGGACGTAAATTGGATGAGACACACACACACACACACACACTCATTTAGAGTGGTGACCCTCCCTCCCACATCCTCAGCTTGGACATGGCTGAACAGATGTTGGACAGTATCCTCTGCTGCCACACACACATATCCTCAGTATGTGTGTGTTTTCAGGTCCATTTTTCCCATCCACCCGTCGTTCCGGGTGCTGGCCCTGGCAGAGCCCCCGGTAGTGGGGGCCAGCAGCAGCTCCACCAGCAGCAGCAGCAGGGGCCAGCAGCAGTGGCTCGGCCCAGAGCTGCTCACCATGTTCCTCTACCACTCCGTCTCCCCTCTGGCTAAAGCAGAGGAGACGGGCCTCATACAGGGACTGGTGAGTCCCACACACTAAAACGTTCTTATTTTTTTCCCCGTCTGTCTCGTTTGTTTCTTTTCTCCTCAGTCTGTCCGTCTCCGTCCGCAGGTCCCCGGTGTTCCAGAGGAAGCAGCTGAGCGGCTGCTGCACCTCACACACAGCCTCCGTCAGACCAACGACCCCACCGTGAGTCCGTCGCCACCCATTATCGGTGTCCCCCCAGCCTCCTACCCCTCGGTGTCGTCATGGTAACTTGTAGGGTGTGTCTCCGCAGGCGCAGTCTCTAGCCTCGTCCCTGTCCACCAGACAGCTGCTGAGGATCTGCCGCCGTCTCTCCCAGTACCCTGATGAGAGCATTTCTCACGCTGTCAACAAGGCCTGTCTCTCCAGGTGAGGCTACACACACACACACACACACACACACACACAGACACACACACACACATCATGGCACCTAAAAGAATTTAGGCTAATTGATGAAGAATCGGAAGAAACTTTCTGCTTTTAAAAAAGAAAGTTAAACAGCTTAGTCAGCCACTTCCTTGTTTAATAAAGATCATTTGTTGAGATCATTTTGAAGTTTCATTTCTTCAAACAAACAGCAGTTAGTAACGCTGTAAGGGCCCAGATTTCTCATTACTTTAGAGAAAAAGATGAGCTTCAGTAGCAGAAACAAGTTCTAAAGTCCCAACAAGTCTTCTTTTCTCTCTTTTTCCTTCTTTTCTTCTTTATTCCACCTTTTTTTCCCCATTCCTTCCTTCTGTCTTCCTTGCCCTTTTTTCCTTTTCTAATTTCATATAATGTTGGAACAAGTGGGGTTTGAAAATGAGAATTAATATTTTTATTGAGGTTTGTCTTGTATAAATAAAAGTCCAAATAATAAGAGGAAAAAAGTCTCAGAATAAAAACCCATAAAGAAAATATTTTCCGCTTTTAGTCCTTTGCTGGTGCTGGGATCCATTAGGCAAATTGTTCATGTGTGTTTAGTCATGTTTCAGTTTGAATGAACATGATCTTTTATGGAGTTTTGCTTCGTCATGTAACGTTTCTAAATGTGTGTTTAGGTTCCTGCCCAGCCTGGCCCGGGCCTCTCTGGAGAAGACCCTCAGCAACTGCTCCATACAGGACGCTGCAGATCCTGCTGGACAAACACAGGACCACAGCTGTGAGTCCCACCTACTGCTACCGGATCTCAAAGACTATTATTCAGAACTAGCAGTGCACCAATTGCAGTTTTCTGCCACTCCTTGGACCTGTTTGCATCATAACCACAACTTAAAGTTGTCTTTGCCAAAAAGAAAAGAAACTTTTTGTAGCTATAACCTGATGTGTGCACCAATTTTCTTAGACATCTTTCATTTCAAGCTATGTCAATTGAGATCTTAGAAAGAGATTTACAGAAAAAACATATTGCCATGTTCAACACTTATTTTACCAGCTGTATCCATCATGGCTTCTCTCCGTCTGCCTCCAGGTGTGGTCCAGGACGGCGTGTTGACCATCGGCAAAGTGTCCGCTCCCGTCTACACCCCTGACCATAAGATGAAGGTTCCGGACGTTCTCTTCTATGACAACCCTCAGGTAATCCAGGCGACAGCTCTGTCCATTCACCATGAAAAAAAAACACAATTTGTTGAACATTAATAGAATTTTTTGTGCCACTAATAATCATGTCTCTAATTATGTAGATTTTGTAGACTGGATCAGGATGAGGTCCTGTTGCCATGGCATCACCGTCTAGTTTTTTATATTTTAGGCGTCAGCTGATAATCTGTGGGTTTAAAGTGTAACTAACTTCCAAATCAACTATTTTGTGCCGATAAACTGGCTTAATCTATATTTTTGTTTGTGTGCAAATTTTGACATTTTCGGGTAAATTTGTTTAGTTCTGCTTTATTTATTTATTTTCCCACCAGGGAGTCTTTTTGTGGGCTCTAGTTTCCCTTATGTGAAAGTAGGCTGACAGGAAAAGGGGAAGGAGCGGGGGGAAGACATACGGCAAATGTTGGCCGGGTCCGGGAATCGAACCCGCAACGGCCGCGTCGAGGACTCAAGGCCTCCAAGTGTGGGTTGCGCTTTCCCCTACGCCACCACAGCACCCCCCAGTTCTGCTTTATTTTTGTCTAAACTCATCTCAGTTCTGGCCCTTTTAGGCAAACAGTGCCAAAACAGCTGAGCTGCAGAAAGTTGCTGCTATTAAAACTGAAGTTATTATCTTTGGACCTGAAGTAGATTGATGAAGACTCAGTGAACAGATTCACTTATTACAGAGAGGAACTAGTGATCAGGTCTGAATGAAATTTGGATGCTGATCACAGATCCTGACTTGAACCTTCAGAGTCACATCAAGACAATCACAAAGTCATCCTTCTATCGCCTGGAGAATGTTTGTACAAACATTGAATCCTCCCATAGCTTCTACCAGCTCTAATCCTGGAGCTGGTAGAAGGCTAGCTCAAGAGAGAGAAAAAAAAAAAAAACTCAGAAATTTTTACATTAATCCCAGAAATGTTCCAGGGATAACTTTGACATTTTTAATTTCAAAAGTTGAAAACTTTAGACGTTTGAAACTCTGAAGTTCCCACATTTTATCTGAAAACTCTCTGTGATTAATCATAAAGACTTTTCCAGAACATTTTCAACTTTTCAAACTCAGAAATGTCCAAAGTTTTTCTAGAAAATGTCTGAGTTCTTTCTAGCACGCTTTTGACTTTTCAAACTCAAACATTTCCCCTTTTTTCCAGAAATTGTCCTGAGCTTTATCTAAACATTCAGATAAATGTTTAAATAAAAACATTTATCTCAAAAAATTTTGATAAATTAACACATTTTTTTAAGCCAAAGGTTTTTGGCACAAATGGATTTCTTTTTTTCTGTCTACAATGGACCTAATGCATCGTTGTAACTGGCAGTGACAGCAGTGAGGAGGTACTCCCAGTATTTTTATGATCTCTAAGGTTCATGTTCAGGTATGATCCATTGCTTGGTTCTAATCTCATGTGACCAAAGATGAGCTGCTTAAACCACCACATCTATCATCTAACATATCATCTATCCCTATGACTAGAAGACAAAACCTGCAGAGTTCACCAGAGTTTGATCTAGCCAAGTCCACGTATTCTGGTTTTTGTTTACTTTGTATTCGGCGTTGGTCGGCGTTGGTCAGTGCGACCAGACCGCAGGACGCTCAGAAATGGGCTCGAAATAAACCTCGAGCCGAGCCGTGTGACCCAGATTCACGCCCTGCTCCCAGTCTTCGCCCTGCCCCTTTTCTCTGTATTGGAGGGTGAAAAAGCACAAGAAAGGATGAGAGGAGAGAGGGTGCCCTACTTTTGCAGTGACCTAGCTTTCAGAGTTAGAAGCATATTTATGAGAAGAAGAGAAACGGGCGCGGTCCGTTCTGAGCTCCTTCTCACATGTTGTGTTTGTCTTTGCAGCACATGATGGTGATGGAGGACATGTTGAAAGACTTTCTGTTGGGAGAACACCTCTTGTTGGTGGGGAACCAGGTGGGTAAAACGGCCCAGTGTCATGTTGTCATGGACACCAACGTTTTCAGGGAAAAGGCTGCAGTTTCAGGAGTGAAAGCAAGACAAAAAACACAAACGGTTTTTTTCCATTCACACCATAATTGCGTACATTTTGGGAAAATAAATGGATACAATGGAAAAAATAGAATTCAGAAAATAAAAAAATAAAACAGAAATTGGAAAAAAATTAAATATATTTCATAGAAACTAACAGTAGGGATAGGGGACATGTAGACCGCTAGCTATTGATTTGTTATATAGTTTTCATTCACATTATAATTACTTACTTTTTTGGTTGAAAAATATGGATAAATAAAAAAAAAGAATTTAGAAGAATGAAAACAAAAAAATGTTGAAAATAGTGGAATGTTTAAAAAAAAAAAATGAAACAAATTTACAAAAACAAACTGTAGTTTGTTTCATTTGTGATACAGAACAACAGAAAATATTGACCTCAATTGATTTTATCATATTTTTTCATTCGCACCTTAATTAAGCACTTTTTAGGTTAATAAATGTGGAAAAAATGGAATTCAGAAAAATTGAAAGTGAAAAAGTGGAATTGGGGAAACTAATAAAGATGGCGCTGCGTAATTCTCAGCCATATCTGCAGGGTTAGCTGTTTCTGTTTGGACCGTATTACAGGACACACGTCAGCTCTACTTGACCGTGGAGGGAAGAGTTATGAAACAGGCTGTAGTCACCCTCCAACACACACTGCTGGTAGAAGGACACATGTACCACCGCTTCCAGGTCCCAGTGTCCCCCACAGCTCTAGTGGGCAGGGTTAGAGAGAAGTGACCGTGGTGTGATATCCTCCCCCCCAGAGGAGCTCCGTGCGTGAGAGCGGGAGAATTCATTTGCAACCCAGAGCGCACGAACACGCAGTGGGGCGACGCTGAGACGCTAAGAGCTGTCAAAGCGGCTCATCGGATCGGTGACGGACCGGCCCAGAGGTTCCGGAGCCTCCGTGGGAAGCCAGCGGGAGTTCCCCCTTACCCCACTGTCCAAACAAAGCACCGTCAAAACCGGGGGGACACCACAGGCTCTCCCCGGAACAGTCTGCTGTCAGCACACTGATGGTGGAGCTTCTAAAAGGTTCCTCCACAGCTCTGGCCCGCGTGAAGAAAAATTACGGCCTGTTTATGCCGTTGTCAGAGCGGAGCAAATCATGAGGCTGCAGACCAAGGTCTGGTTTATGGAGGGTTATTCTGTGATGTGTGAAAACAGGACAAGGTTATACATGACTTTAGGCTCCAAATTAGCCACCATGTCTTACTTAGCACAGGCTTGGTACAGTTTTATTTGCTTTAATGGAAATATAAATAAGTTGGAGGAAGAACACCTGATAGACGTGGCTGAACACTCCAGTCTGGGTCAGACATTGATCATAAAGCATAATGACGACTCTAATCGTCACGCGCACACTTTTCATTCATTTGTTTTGAAAGATTTTGAGAAATTTGTTTAAAAAAATATTCAGGTTTAACACATGCTTTTAAAATGTCCTGTACGGCAGTGTTTCCCAGCCCTGGTCCTCAAGGCACACTGCCCTGCATGGTCCAGGTGTTGCCCCGCTTCAGCCCAGCTGATTTCAACTGATGGATGATTAACAGGCGTTTGCTGAGCTGCAAACACCTGAGTTTGGAGTTTCAAGGCAGGGAAACGTCTAATATACACAGGACAGTGTGGCTTGACAACAGTGACAGTCATATTTAGAGTTTTCCAGACAACAGTAGACACACAAAAACACTCAAAAGTTACAAAAGTATTTTGGGGTTTTTTGAGACTGTTGTAACCATTAGGCCAGAGGTAGGGAACTCCAGGCCTCGAGAGCCGGTCTCCTGCAACTTTTAGATGTATCTTAGCTTCAACACACCTGAGTAAAATAATGAGGTCATTAGCAGGACTCTGGAGAACCTGACTGCACTTAGGAGGTGATTCATCTGTTGGATTCAGGAGTGTTGAAGCTGAGATACATCTAAAGGTTGCAGGAGACCGGCTCTCGAGGCCTGGAGTTCCCTACCCCTGCATTAGACAGTCTCCCCTTCAGTTCAACCTTATAAGTGGAGATACATTTTTGATGTTGCCACTATAAAACATCACTTTTTGGGTTACTTTAAAGTTACTTTTCTGTGCCATCACTACTTGATGACCAGTATGGGAAACACTGCTGTCCAGTCTCAGTAATTGTTTGTTGACATCCTTCCATGACGCATGCTGTGGTTGACTGTGTGTCCACAGCGCCTGGAACCAATGTGAGCTCATGATGTTTGAATTTCTTTACATTATTCTGATTTCTGTGTCTGCCTTCCTGCCCAGGGTGTCGGTAAGAACAAGATTGTAGATCGGTTCCTGCATCTTCTAAACAGACCCAGAGAGTACCTCCAGCTCCACAGGTGAGGGTCACCCAAAAAGGCTTCCCCTGGAAACATGCTTCAACTTGGGTTCCCTTTGCTGTCTAAAGCTGCATAAGGAAGTGCAGTTTGCCATACCACACACACACACGTGCGCCTGCACCCCCCCCCCCCCCACACACACACACACACATAAAGCTCATAAACCGGCGACCCGCCAGAATCGCGCACACGGTAAAAAGTTCAGACAGAATCCAAACTACCAATCTTAGAACTATGGGAGGATTCAAATTCCGCCTGCAAATTGACAAAAGTAAACTGACCAATAACATTTAGGCTTTGGCCTGTGGACCTTCATGGACTCACACAGGCTCGCTACGTACAAGATGTTTTGACACAATATATCTTTTTTCTCCTAAATGTTAATAGTAAAGAGGGTTAGATAATAAAAAAAAAAATTCAAAATTATTCTTTTCTTTTTTACTTAAAGAAAAATTTCAAAGTACACACAGTGCGTACAGCTGTGGGCGCCCTGTGATCAGCTACTTGTTAAAAGTCCAAAATACACACAATACAACTATGCCGAGGGTAGAAAGATATGACAAAAATCACGACTGGAACATTAAAAAATAAATAAATAAATACAGTACAGACCAAAGGTTTGGCCACACTTTCTAATTGAATTAAATTAGAAAGTGTGTCCAAACTTTTGGTCTGTTCTGTAGATGTCAAATATCCTCCAGCAATGCTAAGTTAGAGCAGAAGGACAACTTAATGGTTGCAGCAGCTCAGCAGCAGCTATCTGCATCCTCTGGGTCTAAAACCAAAGGGTTAACCAAAAGGCGGCGCAGATTATATTTGCTGCATGTTCCACAAATTTTGCGGGAAAGAGATTTCTGAGTGGGACAGATAACCAGCCAGACTGCTGACAATATTTTTGCATTAGAAACAAAATGAAAAACACCATGAATAAACTTTACTGTGCTTGGACAAAAATGAATTTCTACAGCCAACAGAGACCTGAAAACCATCAGCAGCCATTGATATTTATGGCTACTGATGGCTGATTGGCATTTGGAAGAGCAAAGAGGAAAAAAAATAAATAAATATTACAATTATTTTTCCACCTGAGCCAAAATGATCTGCTCTGGGCTAAGTGTGGATGAGCATTAGCTCCGGACTGTAAACGGACATGAGCCCAATGTCTCTTTTTTCCCTCCCAATGCCATTAATAAGAAAACATCGTCACACTTTTATAAATGGTGACAAATACAGAAATCCCACTTAATTTTTAGGCAGAATTGGTTCAGAGTCAAAGCCTTTTTTCAGATGTCAGACCGGTTCATGATCCCAACCCGACCCGGAGCTGCCGCATGTGCGTAAACCTTTGGCTGAGTGTTTGTGATCTGGAGCCTTTAGATTTGGTCCAGATCTCAGTGCTGTAGGTTTTATCTGTACCTCTGTCTGCATATAAACACAGAGAGATGTCAGTCACGGATTGTCAGAGTTGTGTGCAGCCTGTGGAAATGTCTGGTGGGACCAGAGGACGGGCGGGTCAGGGCAGTAAAGTGGCCCCCTGTATCGCCTTGTTCCGGCGCCTATACTGTCAATCCACTAATTATGAAAATATAAATATGCATGCTTTCAAAAAGTGCTTAGGAAAAAGCTTTGTTGTCTCAAACCAAACATCTGTTTTCCAGGTTTTTATATTCAGGAAGGTTTAAGAGAAGCCATTTTGCTTGAAACGTAAATTTAGAAATGTTAAACCTTCAATAATAATCTGTAATAATAATAATAATAATAATAATAATAATAATAACCAATAATAAGCTTTGGTGGAAGGATAATTCATTGTTCCAATTTGTACATAATTACCAATATCTACCTACTCACCTTGGTTTTATCCAAACATCCATCAGGGTGTATTTTAAAATGAAATTTGCCACTAAACACACCAGTCTGACTTTCCTCGCTCATGTTTTCCCTTGTGTTTGCGTCTCTGCTTTGCTGACCGCAGTACACGATAGTGTAACGCGCTGTTGTGAACTAAGCAACCCTCCACAACAGAAAGTCAAAACAGATATTGCGCTTTATCTGTACTATGTTAATAGTAAGGCGTTAAACGTTTTAGACTAGTCACATCCGTTAATGTGTTAGTGTTGACAGCGCTAATATAGTAGCGATTAGCAAGGCTGGCATGAATATAACAGCAGCCTCCGCATGTATATGTATAACCCAGAGATTGTGGAACCATTACGTTGACTTGAAGATCTGAAAAAAATCTGTCAAACTTTCCAAATCCACGATAGACGGAGGCTGAAAGCTCAAAGTTTTTGTTGCATTCAAATATGTAAAAAAACCTTCAACTGAAAGTGGGTGTGCTTTCTTTTTTGCCACGCCTGTAGAAAATCAGCTTTGGTGTTTGATCTATTGGAGGTAACAACAGAATTTTTTACATCTCGATAAGCAAAAATTCTTTCGGAAAAAAAATTTCCAAAAAGATCAAAATCCCGAGAGATTCCACAGCGGCAAAGCAACGTCCGCCGCCGACACATCCACATGCACACGCACACACACACACACGTTAGACCAGTTTCCGCCCCTATATGTGTACTTGATCAAAGTCTTGTGAAAGTCAAAGCGGAGCTGAATATAACCGTGTCCTGGTTAGCTGCTGTAGCAGCAGCTAAAATTAGAGCAGGACAGAGGCAGGAGAAGCTGTGTGTGTGAGGCTTTGGGGAGCTTGTGACTGAAAGTCTACAGAGATGTGGCTCAGAAAAGCAGGAGAGAGGCTCCCTGCTAGGGAGGAAACTGGGACAGCCTGGGTCACAGAGCAAAACAGAGCGGTTTCAGAGGTGTGACAGTGGGAGGGATGACTCTAGACACTGGTGAGTCACTGGCTTTTATCTGGCCAACGGATGTCAATGTTCATGGCCAGGCGATGCTCGGTCAACATTCTGCGTCTTCTAAACAGGAAGTGATGCTTCTTTGTTGTGCTATGGGATTTCTCTGAGCCTCGAGTGTTGTTTCTCATTCCCTTTTCAGTCAGCAAGGCCTAAAAATATTACTGACCAGCTTTCACTGCATCCTAATAGCCTCTCCTGTTGAGCTGTTATTCCGTAAGAGGAAACCATGGACAAAAAGAATCTTTCAGACAAACAGCTGGAAGCTTGAATAAAAGTTATAGGGCAAGCACAAAAAGTTACATTACTGTTCATTTCCATCCATCCGTCTGTTCTTCAGATGACTCCTGAGACATTCCCAAGATGGGATTACTAAACCACCTCAGCTGATTTGCCCTTTCTGCCTCGTAACAAAAGCTGCTTTTCCATCACAGATGTGCACAAAACTTTCTCAGTATTCCTCTGATGTAGAAAATATTCAATTATCTATCGCAGTGTTTCCATGAAATAAGAAATGCAATTAAAATCATGTGAATCAGTTTGTTTGCGCAATAAGTTATTAAAAACCATGTAGCACCATCATCCTCCCACCACTTCCTGTCGTTGTCTTCATGGTTTTCCCCAGTAGCAACATCCGGTTGTTGATCCCATGAGTTGTGTGACGTGGAAAAAGTGTTTCAGTTGCAGTTTGTCAAATATTTCAATTTCAATTCAATTGAAAAACCACCTCATCCTTGCACAAATTTTTTTTGATTTTTTTTTTCCAAATTGTTGTATTTCTGTTAAGCAGATTTATTTTTGGAATATCAATTTGTACCATTCCATGGTTAATGGTGTAAAAAATGGTGGGGGTGCAAGTAAAGCCTGGTGACCCGCCAGGCTTATAATGCACCGGGGGGAAACCCTGGGAGTCCATCTGCCTCTTGTTGTTCAGTGCTTTACCTAAACCTGTTCATTTCCTCCTTCAGGGACACAACCGTTCAGACTCTAACCCTGCAGCCCTCTGTGCGGGACGGTATCATCACCTACGAGGACTCTCCCCTGGTCAGTTTGAGAGACACATGTTAACTCAGGAATCAATTTTCTATTGCTTCTTACCCCGATTAGCTTTGTTTTTTGTTGACCACAGAGGGTTAGCAAACAGTCGAAGTCAGGTGTTAGCCTTGTTTTCAGGTGAAGGCGGTGAAGCACGGCCACATCCTTGTGATCGACGAGGCCGACAAAGCCCCCACTAACGTCACCTGCATCCTGAAAACTCTGGTGGAAAGCGGAGAGATGATCCTGGCTGACGGCCGCCGGATCGTCTCAGGTACGTTTGGAGGTATTGGAGGACAAAAAAGCCAGAACTGACAGTTCCATATAAAGGAACAACAGCACATAAAGTGGGAATCTGATGGTGCTAGAGAGAGAAGTCCTGAGTTTTGTGTTTATACATTTTTAAGCTAGGAGTGATACAATTATACCTGATGTATTTTTGTAATTCTCTGCTATTTTTGATCATGCAACTCTTGTACTTTTTTTTCTTTGTAGATCCACATGAAGCCAACGGGAGGGCTAACATCATACTGATGCACCCAGACTTCAGGATGCTAGTCCTGGCTAACAGGCCCGGCTTCCCGTTCCTAGGCAACGACTTTTTTGGAGCGTTAGGTATGCAAACGACATTATGGGTTCAGTAACCCTTTAGCCTTTTGACGTCACCCGATTAGTAGAAAGATTGTGTGTAACTTCAACGTTTTTTCCCAAGAGATGCATAAACACAAAAATAAAATAACAGGGTCACAGTCACAAGTTCTATAGAGTTTTCATTTATTTACTTAGGCCTTTTATAAATACATTAAAGAGGCAAATACATATTTCAATTCTCTTAATAAATAAGAAAATAAATGTTTTATTGCTTAAAATGCCATAAAATAACATTCCTTTAGTCAATTTTAACCAGGTGAATGTAAGAAAAATGCCACTTGAGGAGTTTTGGGTAAAAGATAAAGATGTTTTTCAACCTAAAATTTACAATGTGTACACTTTGGGGTTCTTTACTACTCTGAATATGTTTTTTGTTTTTTTCAGTAAACGGGCTCCTTTTGACTTTGTGTAGTCCAGTTAATGATTAATTGATGACTGAATTAATTGACAATTAATTCAATAATCGATTCATTGTGCTTAAGCCGATTAATTGTTTCAGCCCTACTGTTTTCCGACGTAAAATGCTGTAAACGAGAGAAATCCCTTGTGTGTGTATTGGACAGGGGACATATTCAGCTGCCACGCTGTGGACAACCCAAAGCCCCAGGCAGAGCTGGCCATGCTGAAGCAGTACGGCCCCGACGTGCCCGAAGCCACGCTGCAGAAGCTGGTAGGCGCCTTCGGCGAGCTGAGGTCCATGGCCGACCAGGGCACCATCACCTACCCATACTCCACCCGCGAGGTGGTCAACATCGTCAAGCACCTGCAGGTGGGAGGAGTCACACCTGCGAGCCTGTAACCAGTTTTCCTCCTGATCGTTTAATGTCAGACGGCTTTCTGTGAATTATTCAGCGTGTTTGTCCGCCTTCAGTCCTGCAGAACGAGGCGCTTTAATAATGCAGGAGAGGGACCTCACGACTTTGCCACACCGCTGAGGGTAGACGCTGTTCCCTTGCCCCCTCAGTCAATACTGAGAAAAACCCCCTCACACACATGCACTGTGGAAAATATACTGTCGCACAATGAGGTGTGATGTCTGGTTTTCACACTATCCTGGTTATATAAGACAATCTCACACATACGAAATACCTCACAGGATCATTTTTAGGTTTTGTTTTTCTCCGGAGGCATTCATGATGTTGATGCGGCCAGCTTTGGAAAACTTTTGCTGATTTTTCGCTCAATAAGATAAACCTTCTCTTTGTCTTTGCTGTTTGCTTTGGTTAAAGAGAGCTTGTCCAAAAGCTGATCCTTTAGGAACTGGGATGATCCGGTGGACTCCGCCCCTCCATCCTGTATCAAACCTTAGAACAGTCAAGTAACTGTTGTTGTAAGAATATACAGGGCGTCCACATCATCCTTAAAATGTGTGACAACTTCTTGAAGGCGGAGTTTCAGAAAGAGCAGGGGTTTTCAAAGAGACATAGGCCCAATTTCAAGGCATTTAATTACACAGTTAGATATAGCATTTTTGTTGCAACTGAAGGTAACACAGTACTTGATTGTGCTATAAAATGGCACTAAGTGGCTCCAAAACACATCGTACTGCCCCTTTAAGTCACATAAAGTATTGATATGTGAAGTCCACCTGCTGTGTGGATCAGCATTTATTGAGAATATATAAAAAAAATAATCAGAATTTCCTTAGAAATTTCTTATGCACCTCTTCTGTTTCTATCTTGCACTGTTGAGTCTCACTAATCCAGCCACAGAGACTCACCCTTATGTCTTATTTTCCCACTAGGACCATGGCTCAGTTATCCATCACCTCTGTTATTGATATCTGCTGGAGTGGCGCAGTTAGGCTGTAATTTAGTGGGAGTGAAACTGGCTTCCTTAGAAGTCACGGCTGCTGTTGGCTGTAATTACTGTTTCACCTTTTGTCATAATGATCCCTGCGTGGCAGCAGGCCGTCTCAATCAACAGTCTGTAGTCCTTCAGACGTTCATCTGAAACTCATCTGGATTCGGCTGCTATTAATAGTGGAAAAATTTATTGCCCTGTTTAACTGCCGTGAATGTTGTGAGTAAACGTGGTTTGAATGTTTAACTGTCCCTTGGTGCTTATTATAGGTTACAATACCCTCATGAAGTCTGTGCTAACGTGTATTTGGTCAGCTCAAGATGGCAGACTAACTCTGATTTGAAATGACGTACTAAAGCTGAAACTGTTGTTAGTTCACAGTCTGGTTGGAGTCTTGCTCCCACTCAACAGGAATGTTGGGCTTTTACTGGTTTGTATTGTTTCGCAGCATAGAATTTTGAAAAGCACAGATTAGTTGCTGCAATTTCAATTCTAATTTCTCTCTCTCTCTCTCACTTCTCTGGCAGGCTGAGGCGTTGAAAATGTTAGAAAATAATCAGATTTGAATCAACTTCTTACATTTCTGTTATTCCTCTGGCTTCATTTCAAAGTTAAAAATAATAATAATAATAATAATAAAACATGAATGGCTAACATTATCCATTAGCAGAACCTGGTAATGTTTTGGTAGGGTGTGTTCAATGACCCCCCAAAAAAACTAGTTTGCTTTCTTTATAATTGTTGTGGCTTTTTATAGCTTTGCTCTCTTTTAAAAAAGAAAGCGAGAAAAAAACAATTAACATCAGACGTATGACGTATAAAAAAAAAATCCGATTTTCTTTTTAAGCCGTATCGCCTAACCTTGGTAAATGTATACAACAAATATGAATGTTTAATTGTTCACACACTTATTTATTTATTTTCTTGTATTTATTTCGTCTTTGTTTTCACTTTTCCCTTCTCGACAGAAATTTCCCAACGAGGGCCTCGCCAACGTGGTCAGGAACGTATTCGACTTCGACTCGTACAACAAGGACGCGCGGGACGTTCTGATCGAGGCTCTGCACAAACACGGCATTCCCATCGGAGCAAAGCCAACCTCTGTCAATCTGGCAAAGGAGTAAGACCCCAAAAGCAGCTGATGCTAGCACATTCAGGGACAGGCACCTCTCTTAACTTGCTGTTCTGAAAAAAAATTTTTTAAAAACAAAACATTCAGGCTGTACATTAACATTCTTGATTGATAGTTAAATCAGTCCTGCTTTATTCTGATTGGTCAGCTCCAGTGGTGCAAGAAAATCCTCCATTAGAGATGTGAGACAGATTTCAACCAAGTACAAATGATTGTAAAGTATATCTTTACAAACAATTAGTTTTTATGATGACAAAATTTTATAATGTTTGGTAAATTCAGTAGATTTCATATTGGTTTAAATTAAATTGGAATTCGTTATGATTTGCTAAACCACACCTCTATTTCACATCTTAGCCATCAATAGTTTACTATTTGACTTCTTGACTACATGTATAATATCAATCAAAACAAAGAAGAAGGAAAATAATCTATTTTGTCACTAAGCAACTCTAAATTCAGATTAAATTGCATCTTCATTTCTTAAACTGTCAAGCTGAGCTCTAAACTAATTAGTCTTTGGAAATTTTGGAAAGGATGTAAAACTACCATCATTCACCAACAGCTCTTCAAAGACTCCCCGTTTAGTGTGTACGGGGATTCATTCCTTACATGACGAGTTCCACTAGAAGTGGCTTTTGCCTTTGTGTTGTTTCACACAGAAACCCGACTTTTTGTAATCAGGCTACGGGTTAATATTTTTGACTTAAGATGGCCAGAATTTCTTTAAAAAAATACAAAAAAATATCTGGAAGTTAAGTCTGGAAAGTAGTTAAAAAAGAAAAAAAAAAGTGCAAAAAACCATTAATGACAAACTTTGCATCAGAACACTTGTGGAGGATTTCCTCCTACTTTGAATACATTCAATACCATCTTTATTATTTTATTATGAACTACATAAATGCCTTGACTTATTCAAATTCTCTAGAAGTGAAGCCAGAGGTGAAAGAAGTCATTCCGGACACTTTACTGAGACTGAAAGTAGTAACGTTTAGTCTTCTACCTACAGTATCAAACATCTGCACCGAAGAGTGTTGGTGTCAGTGTAGCCTGATAGCCTTTAAGTATATTGTCTTCACTGATTAGAAATGGATTTTCACTTTCTGTGCATTTCTACTCATTTTCTGCTGCTGGTTTGTCAACAGAAGGTTTCTGTAAATACTGACCGACTGAAAACATTGAAAATCTGAGATGCTTGGAAGAGGCTCGTGTTGCCTGCATCTTTCACATATCGTTCTAATAAATTGTTATTTATTTATTATCGTTCTAATAAATTATTCATTAGAAAGGTAAAAATTATTTCACTATCCACTAAATGTCACAGATAATGTACAGATTTGTTCTTTTAAATAAAGGAAAATATTTGTTTCTTCTGTCTCCTGTGCTTTTATTTGACACATTTATAGTCGACATTCAGTTTTGGAAGAAAGAAAACATAATGAGCAGAACAGAAACAAGTATTTTCCTTGAACAACAATAACCCAATATTCAGATTGGGATTTCCAACTTGAGGCTCTTTGTTGTGGCTCTGAATAAATTTGCCCAAATAACTAAGCAATGCTTTCAAATTTCAACATAATTAGTCTATGAATGACAGTTTTAGCTGTTCTTTCCCCCAGACATTTTCATGTAATTTGTAAGCAAAACATTTTCCCAAAGAATGATGCTAATACCAAAGATACACCGATCCGATATTAATATCAGTATTGGTCCTGATATTTTTTTTTTTAAATACTAAAGCTCAGATATTGGCATAGGTATCAGAAGTGGAAAACGTGGATCAGTGCATTCCTAATTAATGCTATTAAAGCTATACCTTGATTTTAATCAGTAAGTTTCAAACTGCTGATTTCGCTTTTTACATCATAATTTTCAAAAATGTAATTCCCTATTGAAGAAAATGATCTAAGAAAAATGTGCAGCTGCTCTTTATTAAAAAAAAATTAACTTAAATCTTATCGTACGTCTTATAAGAGCGAGCTGTTTTATTTCCACAAGTTTTGTTGCTTTTATGGTTCTTAGCAACTTTTGATTAGCTTGACTAAAAATCCAAAATGGCCGTCAGGGCCGTAGAGGTCGCTGACCCCTAATTTGGATGATGTTTGCTGCTGTTTCTGTCATCCAGTCCCCCTTTTCTTTGCTCCGTCTTGAACAGTTTATGGCAGCACTAGCCTCCGCTCACATCTTGTGTACATGAAAGCAAATATTTTGTCTCCTGATTTCCGATTTTGGACATGGAAAACATGAAACCGCTCGACTTGCCCGTCTCGCCGCCTTTCTATTCATAGATTTATTTACGGTGGTCGGAACCGTCCGTCCTCTCAAGTCCACTTCCCCTCCTCTCCACCAACACACACCAACCCCTCCCCAATCTCTTTGAAATGTGTGTGTTTTGTGGTCAGGATGCATCTTTTCACCCCACCTGCAGCCAATAAGCCCCCGTGGCAGCGCTCCAGCTATGAATCATGGGAAAACCAGTAAACATCTGCTCAGATGTGACTGAGCACATGAGGATATTTGTTCTGCATATATTGGCTTTTCCATCCCCAGGGAACGCGGGGATTCAAAGACGAGCGTGTGTTTTCTAGGAGCCCCCGTCCCAGCAGAGTGAAGCTGTCATCTGATATCATTTTACAGCTCCTGCTTTGAGCCCTCGAAGGCCAGAACTTTGTTTTTCATTTTATGTGGGCATTAACAGCAGTTCCACCCATAATTATCCAAGATGAAAAATCAGAACACAGCAATTTGTGTGTACATGTAGGAGCTCTTTGTTTTAATCCCCTAGGAAATGACTATTTGTGTGTGTGTGTGTGTGTCCGGACTGACTGGATTATTGTCTTCAGGTTGCCGCTGCCGGAAGTCACGATGACGGGATACTGGACTTTAAACCAAGGTGGCAACGCTCGCCGCAAGCTGCTCTGTCCCACTGAGACACGCCCCATAGACGTCAAGGTACACATAAATAAGCAATTTATCAATTAATAGTATGATCAATTAAAATGATCGCAATAATTTTCATTTGGACAACAGACGTCAAATCAAATCAAACTTTATTTGTATAGCACATTTCAGCAGCAAGGCATTTCAAAGTGCTTTACATCAAATCAAACACAAAAACACAACGCAACATAGAATCAACAATAAAAACAACATCAAGTCAGGTTCTGTCAATAAATTTGCAATTGGTTACGTTTCAAATCCAACTCTAAACAAGTGGGTTTTTAGTTGAGATTTAAAGGAAGTCAGTGTTTCAGCTGTTTTACAGTTTTCTGGAAGTTTGTTCCAGATTTTTGGTGCATAGATGCTGAATGCCGCTTCTCCTTGTTTGGTTCTGGTTCTGGTTCTGGTTCTGGGGATGCAGAGCAGAGAGACTTGGAAAATGATGCTTCCTGACGCTCCACATCCAGTCTAACTGAGCTCATGCTGTCTGCGTTAAACACACCTGGTTTCCAATGAAGTGGTTCTAAGATTTATTCATCCTGGAGAACTGCACGCCACACTTTTCAGATTCTTATTAGCCAGACTATTGCAACTTCTATCGAGTAAAAAAAGATAAAGAACTGAATTGATGTAGCCTACTTTCTCAACTTTCAAACACTTGCCAGCAGAAAGATTTTTTTTTTCATACAAACTTTTGTTTTTCCTTCAGCTTTTCATTTTTGCCTGTAATCAGAGCCGTAGTTCCCATGGTTACAAAGACAGAAATACATTTGCTAATGGAGTCATCTATGCACAAACAACCACTTTTAAGTCTGATTTGTAGAAAAGAAACTTTATCTGAAACATTAAACAGCAGCGATGCTGTCATCAGTGTGTGTGTGTGTGTTTACGTGCTTCCAGGGCCCGGCGTTCCTGCGAGTCCAGAGTTATCCCAGCAGTCGGCAGGAAAGCAGGACTCTGAGTTTCAGCGAGGAGAAGGCCCACTGGCAGATTCCCATGAATGAAGTGAACATCATCTGCGACGTGGTCAGCTCAGACGGTACTGACGGTTTAATCATCTGTCACACACACACACACACGCACACGCACACACACACACACACAACTAACAAGTCTCAAGTAAAAAGTTTGTATTTTATGTCACTGAATTTCTGAAGTAAAACCCAGAAATTCCCTTTATTATTCAAAGACGATACAACAAAGTCCACTCCTCTGTTGAAATGTCAGGTTATAAAAATAACACAATAATAATAAATTCAGAATTTTTTCTGCCTAGTACAAGTCAGCAACGTTTCCACCCTGAGAGCCGTTTTTGTCTTTGCTCCAGCTAAACAAAATGTGTTTAAAGCCGGGTTGTCCATTTTTTTTGATGAAAGTAAAAGTTTTTTTTATTTTTTTTTAAATAAAAAAACATCATCACACTTTTACACAAAAGGAATGAGTAATGTTTTTTCAAGAAAAGGTCACTTCTTTGTCTATATTTGATGATTTATTACAACTGTTTTATATATACAGTACAGACCAAAAGTCTGTACTGTATACTGTATAAACTTTTGAGTTTTTCCATCAACCTGCTAAGGGACTACAGATGTAAATTAGCCTCTCTGGCTAAATCTGGGATACTGAAGTGATGTATTTATGTTGTTAATATTTATTAAAGGTACTTTAATAATCAGTTTAATCTGATGTCATATTTTTTTTTGCCTTCCTGACATTTTAACAGGCCCGGCCAAACTTTTAAATCCACTGAGCTACAGAAGAAACAACTTGGGAATTTTATGACCTTTCATTTGCTGTCTGAACAAAAACTTGATGAGGTGATGGAAGGATTTAAAGGTGTTTGCACAGAGCTCCAGTGTGACGTCGCCGCTGCTCGTGTTTTTGCAGACACGCTGTACGTGGCCATGTGTAACCCCGTGACCCTGTACTCCATGAAGGAGCGTGGGGACAAGATTCAGTGCATGGAGCTCTATGACGTCTTCCCCAGGACCATCAGCGGCGTCTGGCAGCCGTTCGTCACCGTGGCGCCGCTCGGGAGCCCCCTTGATGGACAAGTGGTGCTGCACGAGGAACAGGTACACACTAGCAATCTAAGTAGAGAATGATGAGTTAATCTAAAGCTGAGCAATCTTATCGATCTATTAACGATTAATTGACAAGCAGCAATTTTCTTAAAAACCTGAGTTTCTCTTGTATCCAATCTTTCCATAATATGAAGGGCTAAACTGTTCTGAATAAAAAAACAAAAAACACATCTTGACATTGTGTTTTACACCCTTATTCTGGTGGGGTCAGGAGGGGTGCTGGTCTTTCTCCAGCAGGCGAGAAGCGGGGTCACCCTGGACAGGTTGCCAGTCCATCGCAAGGCAACACAGAGACAGACAGGACACACAACCATCCACACACGCACACACACACACCTAGGGAGAATTTAGAGAAATCTATTAACCAATTAGCTGTAGAACCCAGAGAGAACCCACACATTCTCAGGGAGAACATGCAAACTAAATGCAGAATGAACCCGGGCCGGGAATCGAACCCAGGACCTTCTGGCTGCAAGGCAACAGCTCTACCAACTGTGCAGCTCAGATTGGAATTTTAACTTAAAAAATCATTAATCAACAATTAATCATAAGTTTTATTGCTTGCGTTCCTAACAAAAGTTACACACACTAACGTGTGTTACACACACATCAGTCTGATTCAGCAATCACAGAAGAGATAAGATGGTGTTTGATCTGGAAACACATTCCGTCACAGCAAATATTCCACTCTGAGGAGTTGTTGGGGTTTTTTTTTAAGTGTATTTATGTCCACACCACGTAATGTGTGTTCTTTAATCTGTCTATGTCCTTTTAAAGAGAAGATGGAGCCACGCTGGGATTTCTCAGCAGCTCCCCCACTTGGCTTGTTAACACTGTGGAGATCGGAGCTTGACCTCGCGCAGTCAGCACTGTGGTGTTTTTAGGTTTTTTCCCCGCTATGGTCAGAGTAAGTCCAAGTGCTTGTCATCAAACAACAAGTAATGAATCAAACCGGACCGCTGGAATTTCCAAAGGGAGAATAATTGCTGATGTTTTAACCACAGAGCGTCATGAATCCATTCTGGGTGAATGGTAGTGAAAACAAAAAGATAGTGTGTCTCTATTTATTTATATTTCTAAAATAACAGATGGCCTAAATAGAACAGCTTTTAATAAAACGGTGAACATTGAAGAGGGACAGAGCTTTGAAAAGTACTTCTGTACGATTAAATTACCAGGAGGAACGGACCAGAACTCCAGCAAACCTGTGGAAGGAAACCCAACATTCATCCAGTTCAAAGGCAATGAATGAGATGTAGATCAACATGTACACTTCTGAACTGGAAGACATTCATAAATACATTTCTGAAATATTTTTCTCCCGTTATTATGGTGTTTAGCAAATAGAAATCTTTTTTGTGATTCTAACTGACCTGAAACATAAGAGGTTTGGTCTGATTTAACTTCAGACAGTCAGACAGAAAAGATGTTTGTGACTTTTTAATTCATCTGTAAACTTCTGGTGTCAACTTTCAAAGCAACATCAGAAAAAATTCCACTCTTGTAGTTTGTTGCTAGGATTTATACCAGCATGCTTCCAAATTGTGACTCTGTGAAAATAAACATGGTAAACATTTGAAATCTTAAATAATTTTTTATTTTTTTTTCACCTGATGCTTTCAGTAGACAATGGGTTCATCTGTATGAGGGACGTCGGTGTGACACCTTCATATGTTGTGCTTTCGAAAACATTTGGATTCATATTTCACAAATTGACCTAAAGCCCGGGCTGCACAGTGGTGCAGCAAGAAGGTCCTGTGTTCGATTCCCGGTCCGGGGTCTTTCTGCATGGAGTTTGCATGTTCTCCCTGTGCATGGTGGGTTCTCTCCGGGTTCTCCGGCTTCCTCCCACAGTCCAAAAACATGACTGTCAGGTTAATTGGTCTCTCTAAATTCTCCCTAGGTGTGAGTGTGTGTGTGAATGGTTGTGTGTCCTGTATGTTTTCTGTGTTGCCCTGAGACAGACTGGCCACCTGTCCAGGATGACTCTGCCTCTCACCCAGAACGTTAGCTGGGGATAGGAACCATCACCTCCTGACCCCATTAGGGACAAGGGTGTTAGAAAATGGATGGATGGATGGATGGATGGATGGATGGATGGATGGATGGACCTAAAGCCCATGAGGCTTCTGGAAATGTAGGGCTGGAAAAGCCTGAATCGGTGAAATATTTTGCTCAGGATTTCCAGATAAAATCTTAACACCTTGACACATCAAACTATAGAGGCGCGTTAGATCAGGATTGGAAGATGTGTTCGTAAGTCGTTTCTCTGCTGTTTCCCATGACATATTTATACAATTACGACCACAGTCTCTTCAAGATGAAGTTCATCTGTTGTACTTTGACTTTCTTTTTTTTTTTTTTTGTCTTTAACAAGACAACCTCGGATACCTCAGAGTTTAAAAATAGCTGCGCACAAGTCTGTTTCTTAAAATGGCCAGTGGTTGACGGTTGTTTGTTGATGGACGTCCTTTCGCCCCGCGGGACGCCGTGCAAGACGAGAACAATGCTAGTTAGGCTTGTCCTGCAACCAGAACTGCTTTGCACAGCTGCTGCACATTAGGCAAGAGGAGAACTTCTAAAAATACAGTTGTGACGGGTCGGGTTTCGTCTGTCTAAAAATGAGGAGGCCCAGACGAGAGGAGGTTCATTCACAGGTCGTTGTCCTCGCAAGTGTGGATAGAAGCGGTTTCACGCATGAATGTGTGTGTGAAATTAACTTTAAAGGTTTCATTCAGAGTAAACGTTCACTGAGATCATTTGTCCGGACTGTATCTGAGTCGGAACACGTTGACCTGCCGGGAGTTCATCTGGCTTGAAGAGGGTTCCTCTAATGGCAATATATGTTTAGAATCAGGAAATGGGGTTTACCAATGCTGATTGTGTATGTGTGTGAACACGCATTTGTGTGTGTGTGTGTATTTGAGGAATGGGAGGCCATAAGGAAACCATTAGTGTGAAGCCGAGTATCAGGGGCCCAGGACAGCTCCCCTGTGGCTCCCACTCATAAAGCTCAATTGAAATGAATCCTTTTGCGTCACAAAGCCTTCAGCGCGGTTCATCCGAGACACACGCACGGAAACGGAAACGTCTCGCACACAAGTGCAGACCCCATGCGGACAGCGTAGCTCTGCAGGAGCCGGCTCAGCGCCGCAGCTCCCTGACGAAGACTGCCCTCTGCTGGCTGCTGGGGGCTGGATACATATTTTAAATGGAGGGATTAGCTTGTAGTGCTGTGCTGCAGTATTTGGGCCAGGAATCTTGGGCCCCCTGACAGAAAATTCGATTGTCCCCCAGCTGCGCAGCTGCTGTTACAATTTTTTGAGTCTTTTTGACCCATAAAAAGCATCACAATTTTAAAGGCTTGCAAGTTGCTTCCTTTGGTTCAATACCGCTAACTAGCACAATATTTACTGCTCATGAATTTTACATCCAACAGTCCACATACAGTATGTAAATAGGTTGCTTACATTTTTTCTCTTAGTTTTAGATTACTGGAATATTACTCCCCACAAGAAACATGTAAAATGTACATGAAGCAGTTCAGACTTTTTAAGAAATGCTGTGTAGCTGCATTTTATTCAAACTGCAGTACATAACTATAATAAAAAATATGTTTTCTCCATATTTGTTAAAGCTGTCACCGTGTCGTGCCAGTTTATGGAACAGATAATCTGTGAAAACAATCAATCTCCTCCGCCTGCTCCTTGAGCTGCTACTGCTAGCTAAAGTAATGCAACGTTCCGACCAAAACAACCAATCAGTTTCAGAAATGTTCTATTTTCTTTCTAGAAAATTTCTGAATTTTTGAGCAATCCTTTGATTTTTCAAGTTCAGAAGTTCCTGAGATATTTCTTAGATTAATCTAAAAATTTCAATAAAACATTTTCTGCCTTATATGCAAAAACACGGCATTCCTTTTGTGCATCCTTAAACATTTGCAGGTCAAAGATGCCGATTTGTCACAGATAAAAATAAAAATCCTGGTTAATGAGAAACAATGTACTGTTACGTGGTCATGCTAACTAACCTGATGCTAACAACCGGCTATGCTGGCTGCAGCGTAGCAGAGAGCAAAGGGTTGATTGACAGCGCTAAGTCCCACCTCCTGGCTTTGATTGGTTGTTTCTAGATAGCGAAGGTATTTGTATCATAGCACACTGTCGTAACATGGTGACAGTTTCAACAAACATGTAAAAAATTTATTTTTTCTAAAAGTATGTTATGCTACATCTTATTTAAAGCGTAGTTGTTTCGCTGCTGTTTTAATGTGAGTCTCTGTCCGACCCGTCTCTCTCCGTGCCATGTCAGAGTAACACAGTGCTCCATTTGGACCTGGTGACTGGGGCCGTGCGGAGACTCATGCTGTCTCCAGACGGGGACCAGACTCCCTCCAGAGCCTCCAACTGGTGGAGCAGCAAAGAACAGCAGGTCAGAGGTTTCACCGTCTGCAGAGAGAGATGTGAATGTTTGGCTCCCAGGCATCTCCTCTGTTTATTCACCATAATAAAAGAGTTTGGTATTCGGTTCGCTGAGGTTTTTACTTTCTACATCACTGTTTGTTTGCAGGGAGGCTACAAGATGTGTCGTGACTTTTCTAAGAAAAACTGGCTTCTCTTTTATAAGGAGGATGGGTAAGATGCTCAGATCCAAACTAAACCGTCCACAACACTGCTGAAAATACTGATCTATAAGGGGCTATATTATGGAAAATTTACTTTTTTAAGCTTTATATTTTATGTTATTATGTTATTTCCTCGTCAAAAACATACCAGAAGTGTTTCTTTGATTCTTTCGTGCATGTTTGAGAAATCCTTTAATCTCCCATGGCAACCAATGCTCTCACCAACCGCTGCCTTTTCCATTCAGCTCCTTCAGACTAGCCAGAAGTAATTAGCAAACAGTGAAATGCTCCTAAAAACGTTGTAAAAGGCTCAATGGAGAAATGTGGTTACGGTGACTTCCTGAAGACAGAGCTTCAGAAAAAGCAGGAGCTTCTTAAAGAAACAGAGGCCCAATTTCAAGGCTTTAAAATGCAAATTTTTTAAGTTGCGTTTGATAGAAATAGGACAGCGTGCCTGAAAAATACATGGTACCGCCCCTTTAATGGCTTTCTGGTGTTCATACACGCAGAAACCAGCTGGAGGTGCTGGACGTGCTGGAGGGCCGGGTTCATTCCATCTCGCTCCCAATCAACTTGAAGTCAGTGTTCCTGGTTGCAGAGGACCGGTGGCTTCTGCTGGAGAGCAACACCAACAAGTAAAGGAACCATTTTAAATTCTCTTCTCACGTTCTTCAGGAACAAACTTCAAACTTCAAACTCCAAACGGCTTTTTTTCTGCATAACTTCAGGAAGTTCCTGCTGACCAAGCCCATGCACATGGCAGCTGAAGACTCTGGAGTGTGTCAGCTTCACAGCATTGGTGAGGACCCGGTCAGCTCTGGTCATGCAGCTGCTTCAGGTATGGGACACACAAAGTAAGAATATGTCCATTATTACTCTTCCTTCATGTTTGTTTTCCATTTTTCCCCCCCTCAGCCGAGGTTATAGTACCCCAGATGCTGTCGAATGAGCAGCTGCCCAATGAGAACCTCAGTGCCGCTTTGGAGCAGAAGATCGTTTCCCCAAACCGCGTGCTGGCTGACACCAGCTGCTTTGCTCAGATCATCGTGGGCTTCCCAGACCTCATGGTGAGACATTAAAGTGTATCTAACCCCCAAATCAACGGTTCTTTTTCCCGGTAAACTGTCTAAATATATTATTTAGTTTCATCTTTCTTTTTCTGTGCAAATTTTGACATTTTTGTTTAAATAAGTTTAGTTCTTTTTTATTTTACCTAAAACTGTCTCTTACTTATAAGTTAACTATGTCTTACTTCAAATACTGAAAACAATCACGAAACTTAACCAAGTAAGTAAATAATGTCAGTATCTAACAGATGAGTGCTGATATGTTTTTTTATTAACCATTGTATTTTTTTAACAGTCCCCTAATGAGGTGTACAGCTTTAAGAGGCCAGTCAACCTGTCGGCCATGAAAAGCAGTGAAAGCGGCTCTCACGCGTTCTTCAGGGGTGCGCTGCGGAGCGGCTCAGCCAAACGGGAGAACTGCGTCAGTCTGCTCTCAGCCAATCAGGTGGTCCGAGCCATCCCACCCACCAAGGCGCCCCTGAGGGACATCTACCCTAAAGGTCACAGTTCACATCGTATGGGCGATAGTGAGCCAATGCATTCAGAGAATGTCGGAGTTTGTGATTACTCGCTTCCTCCGTCTTGCAGACGTTACTCCTCCAATGGCAGCAGCGTACCTGGAGGTGACCGACCTGACCTCCAAGAAGCTCAAATACATTCCGGTTCCAAGGTAAAATCAGCATAGATAGAAGTTGTGGGATTTTTTTGGGTGATTTAATTTCTTCACTTATGGTGAACAAAGTGATTTTTTTTTAAAATATATAGAATCCTGGTTTTGCATCTTTTGCTGCCACCTTGTGGGGGAAAAGCATGATTACATGGAGGAGGATGACTTCCAGAGCTGATTTTGTCTGTTTACTAGTAAATTATTGAGAAGTTCACTTGTTTCAGTAATTCAATTTAAAAACTTAAACCCATATATCAATTAATTACATGGATATATTTCTAGCCTTTAGTTCTGCTGGTTTGGATTATTGTAGCACACGACTAATGGAAAACTAAAATTCAGTCAGAATTCAATCAGAAAATCACAATATAACAGGAGTTTTCAAAACAGATATTTTTTCAACAAAGTTTGATAACTTATACAATCATGGGGAAGAATACTGACCCCTACATGACCCCTGTCTAGTAGACAGTGTGTTCTATAATGCACTGCAAACACAAAATTTTACCAAGTAATTTTGGTCTCGTTCTAGTCCAAATATCTTGGTACACTTGAAATTAAACAAAACTAACTTACAAAATATAGGAGCTTGTTGAATTCCTTAATATTGATGAAAAGGCAGATTATTTGACTTATAACATGGGAATTTAAATTAAATAATGTAGTACTAATTCTTTCCTCCTTTTTTTTTAAGTCAAGGGAATATTGAATTAAAACAGGCTCCTATTTCTTTCTGAAACATATAAGTTAGTTTTGTCTTGTTTCTAGTCTACTAAGATATTTTAAAACCAGACCAAATTTACTTGGTGAGATTTTGCGTTTTTGCAGTGTGTAAGTTAAATAAATCCAGTAAAATGTTCCTCATGATATTTTTCGAACAGATCTATTTCATACATCCTGACCTGACTCACATCTTGAGGAAAGCCCTGTCTTGTGATTGGCAGGTCGATGACCGTGTCGCCGTACACCAACTGGTTGTCGAAGGTCTCAGACTGCGACGTGCTGCTGGCCGCTTTGGGTTCTGGAGGCGTGGTCACCGTGGACATGGGGGGCTACGTCCGGCTGTGGGAAACGGGCCTGGACGCCCTGCAGCGCTCTCTAATGGAGTGGAGGAACATGATTGGCTCAGAGGACGGCAGACCTATTCAGGTATGAGACCAAATGGAGGGCGCAGTACCTCTCGGCACCACTGAGGGGCGGCGCTGTGCTGCTATAGTCTTGATGTCTCTTTCCCATTCAGGATCTTTTCTTGCTCTTGCAGGATATTTTTAATTCATCTGAACATTCCTGATTTAATAAGCAGTGGAATGCTTTCCAATTACAAAATTCACAAACTGGCATGTTTTTTTGTTTTGTTTTTTTCCTGTCATGGGCGAGCGTGAAAGAGGGGTCATTGTCATTTTGACGCAACAGGTCAGAACGGTTTGACCTTTTGCACTGAGACGGCATTGTTGAGGAGCCCACATGCAGACGCAGACAGATGAGTCCTGATAGTGTATCTGCAAATCTGAGTCTCGTGAAAGAAAGGGGGGAAGAAAAAGACCAAACACGGTTTGAAAGGATTCAGTTACCGGATCAAATATTTGTTTCATTGTTCCCAACAGTCAGTGTCCAAGAAGAATCTTTAAAAAATGCCTTGAACGCAAGTTAAAGACCTTGATAGAAATGTTTTGCTGCAGCTGAACACCTGGGCCTCCTGCTCGTCGGGATTCCTCTGCAGTCGCCTGCAGATCACACTCTGCCTGTGTTAGCGTTTGCTTTCTGCATCCACAGAGCTTCCACTGTACGACACACCTCAAACATTCTCCGTCTTGTTTGCATAAGTCAAGTCTGTTCAGGATGACCCGTTTGCACACAGAATTTGTGCAATATTTACCACACGCCTTGTTTTAGGTCATCGCGACAGTCGACACCCAGGCGTTTTTCCTCCTGCAGGAGGGAGAAAAGAAACTGAGTTTCTTATTTAACACATTCATATTTGATCTTTGTAGATAGGAAGAAAAAAAGGAGAATAAATTTCTGCCAAAAATACTCAGAAATTGTCTAGAAAAACTGAAATTGAAAAGTGGAAACTCAATTTCCTTTTTTTTTCGTAGAGAATTTTAGAGATCAATCTCAAAATTTCTGATTTTTATTTTATTGCAATATTTTTTCCTTTGGAGCTTTGTTTTTTTTTTTTTTTTTTTTCTGAGTTTTTTCTGGAACATTTGTGATTATATGATCTCAGAAATTTCCACATATTTTTTTCTAGACAATCTGTCTGCTTAATCTCAAAATTTCTTTTTGTTTTCTATTTATAATGACTTTAATTCACTGATGTACATATTAGAGTAAAAATATGATTTTTTATTTCATTAAATAAGTTCTTTTCTTCCATATTATCGCAAGCAAAAAGCTTTTGCTAAAACACAGTTATCTGCAAACACATTGTTGTTCATTCACAGTGATCCGTTAACATTAGAACATTAGCGATAGCTTATATTTAACCTCATTTCGTATTGTTTCGTTTTCTCACTTTAGCAAAAATGATCGGTAACTTCAGATTGAAATATTGATATCAGGTGCAGCTGGGGAAGAAAACTTAAGCAGGAAAAGAGGAACAGATGTTCTTTTATTGGTGTTGGTTGACTGTAGTTCCAATTAAAAGCTTCAGATCAAAATGACTGAATGTGCTAAAACTTCACACTGCAAAAATCAACCGGGTTATTTTGGTCTAGTGTCTTGTGCAAACATCTAACTAACTTACAAGTAACTTTTCAGCAACAAGCTACAATGTACTCAACAACATGTGGGGAGTTACAACCATGTTGAGCAACATGGTTGTAACTCCATTCAGTATGTTAAAATTAGTGTATAACCTAAAATTAGCTAAAATGCTAAGCTAAATGCTGCCAATGGTATAACTAGCATGTTGTCTTACAGTGACTTCCTCCATTCAGTGTGCTAAACATGGCTAATAAATAAACAAAATAGCTAAAAAGCTTATTTTAGGGAAAAGGCTACTGCTAATGTGGGCAGTGCAATGCTAATGTTTGTGCTAATGTTAATGGACTGCCTTCTAATTTTTACTTTTGCAAAAGTAAAAATCAGATGTTTACATTGTAGCACTTGGTTATCAGAAAATGAACTCATCTCTTTTACAACAAATATTTACAACAAATATTGTTATTGTTCAAAAAACATAAGATTTCCTTTGCTCTTTTGAAATATTACTTATCTTATACTTCTCAACAAGAATTGTACAGTTCATAAATTTGCCAGAAAAGTAAAAAAAAATAAAAAATTGTCATTGATGGTAGATATATTATAAAACAGACATTCAGTACAAGAGTATAAATCTAATTTATACTTCGTGGCAGTTCGTTACCAGAAAGAAATCATTCATCTCTTAACACCAAATTAATAACAAGTATTATCATTGTTTATAAAACTGAAGCTCTTTTGAAATTCTGCTTATCTGCTTAGACGCAAGAAATTTACAGTTGGCAAATTTTGCAAAAGTACAAATCTCCATGCCACTTGGTCACCAGAAAACACTCTCATCTTTTGGCAACAGATTGACAACACGGCTATTATTTTAAAAACAAAATATTTTTTCTGCTCTTTAGGAATGCTTTTTATCTTACACTACTAAGCATTTAGCAAGAATTGTGCAGTTGGTGAATTTTTCAGAAAAGTGAAAATATATATTTTATTTCTTTTGTCATTTGTGGTAAATATATTATAGAACAAGTACTGCTCTGTAGAAATGACAACAGAAATAATAGCCCGCATGCTGAGATCCAGCAGCATTTAAGTTGTGGGGGTGATATGTTCAATGGTACGAGCTGCATTAACAGTGACAGGAAGCAGCAGTTATTTTGAGGCCTTCCATGCATTGGAGGCTTTGAAATGCCTTGTTCTGCATGCATGTTCTCCTATGCGTTGGTATGGCAGGCCTCAATAATCTGCCAACGGAACTAGTACTTCTTCAACAATATTAAGGAAACTCTTTCAGTTTTAATTAGACTTGTTTAAGACTAAAACTGTAAAAAAAAAAAAAAAAAAAAAAAATCAACATAATTCACATAGATTATTAGTGGAATGATACATTGCGTGGGATCTTCCCACTGTTCAGTTCGGTAACATCCACAACGCCTTCGGTATACAAATGCATCCATCTCAGACAGCCATCATATCTGCACACACTTCATGTATTTACTTGTGGTTCCCTGCAGGCTTCCAGCTTCACGTAATGACAGTCAAAACAAGCCAGCCAGTCAGCCTGCCAATTAACTACACAATATGTCTGTGTTTTTTTGCCTCTATTTCAGTGATTTCATTTTACTTTCTGCTGGCGTCGTTGGCCACACGCCACCATTTTCCTTCCCTGACTACTGTCCCGTACTAAAGCAGCCTATCTTGCAGACACATGCTGAATCCTGCAGGGCTCAGCAACTTTATTCAAATATGGGTAGACCATTGTGTAATCGGCATCTCTCACAGACAGTATCTCCACTTCTAATCTCTCCAATATTTGATTCACTCATTTTTGTATTTTTAAACATTTTCCAAAGGTTTTCTCTGGAGAGATTAACAGTACAGATAATACATTTGAATGCAGATGTGCTGTGTTAAAGAATATAGACTCAAACTAAGAGTCTGAATGATGAATAAAGTGGTCTTTGGGTTGTACATTTTCTTTCAGTGTGAATATTTTTCAGTCTATGTAAAGACCTGCAGAATTGTACACCAGTCGTAGTTATTTTGTCGAAAACATATAAACAACTCCGACTTAGCAACATGTTTGGCATGCCTTAAACGGACAGTATTACGGAAAATTGACTCTTTTTTTTTTCTTGCTTTGCATCATGTTATAATGTTATTTCCTCACCAAAACATCACTAGAGCATTTTTTTATTCATTTCATTTTTAGAAATCCTTTAATCTCCCATGGCAACCAATCAGCTATTCAAAACACCTGGGTGGGCCTAGCCCCGCCTTGGAGGATGAAGCTCCTCCTTGGACTTTTCAATGAGTAGCTTTGCAAGCTTCTTATATTACAGAACTCAACTCCCCCGCAACTTCCTCCACTCTTCTCCTTCAGACTAGCCAGCAGCAATTAGCAAACACCCAATATAATTGCACATCAGCTGAGCTCATTATAGGAGCTATTTCTCAGTGAAACACTGGTAAAAACTTTGTCAAAGAGTTTATAGAGGAGCCATGTTGTGATAACTTTTAGTTTCTTAAAGAGACAGAGCCCCAATTTCAAGGCGTTAAGTCAAAACGTCAAATATCTTTTAAGTCATATTTGATACATGGAGCATTTATATAACAACCAAAGGGAACATACTTACATTTTTGAGTTATAAAAGGGCACATAACACTGCCCTTTAGAGGAATATGAGTGATCAACTTCCTTTGACATTTCTGGTCATTCTACGTTGTTTTTACAATTTTTTTTTGTTCTCAAAAGCAAACTGCAACACCTCCATGTAGCACCTTAAAGTGTGGATTACAGGAAATCAACTGAGACATTAGTAGCAACTCTGCCTGCTAGCCTGAATAGTTTCAATCTCAACAGGCGACATCTGAAACATTAAAAACAGTAAAACTGTTACTTACATTAATACTTTGATAACATGCCTGCAGTTTTGGGTTTTTCATTATAGTTTAGTGACTTTTTGTCTAAATCAGTTGTAATGAGTTTATTAGTTATCATTAGTTAAATATCGTTTGGTTTAGTTTTTAGTCGTTATGGTCGTAGTTCTACTGGGCTGTAAGGTGAAATAAATCCCTCCTCCTACAAATGTTTAGTCTTGTTAAGGTCTAACTACAGTTGGAAGCTAGTATTGCTAGCAGTCAACTATAGCAATACTAGCTAGTGCAGTGCTCTGTGTGAGTAAAGACTTTAGGACAGAGTTTTACTGAAGATTGTTTTCTTCATTGAGCTTCTGATGGAAAAACATAAAACATGTCTTGTACAATTTCACAAGCATGGGTTCTGTCTGAATCACACCCTGCTATACGTTTAACCCACTGCTACATGTTCAAACATTCATGTCGCGACACGCCTTTATGCTAACACACACATTGGGCCATATATAAATATAGTCACATAAAACACTCAGGAGTGAACTAACATGTGCTTGGTTTCATACACACTCACACACACACGCACACACACACACAAGACGGCTCTCGGTCTTTAGGCTTCGAAAGACAGAATCAGAAATTTATGAGGCTATTAATCCTACAAGACCAGGCGTGGACCTCAGAGGAGAGAGAGGGAGCCTCAGTGTTTGAAGGAAAGCAAGATGTGAGGGAGGAATCTGACATTGATTCCCACAGCCATAAAAAGGAGATTTTCCTCTCAGCACCAAACATCCAAGATCCATTCGCCTTTCTAATTCGGATTTACTTCTCTTTCTTTGTGCTAGCTGTCAACATTAGCCTTTTATTTACAGATGGATCCTTTATCAAGAGCCTGATTGATGACAGTAGGGTTAACATCATCCTATCAGAAGTCTTACACATTGACTTTGGTGAAAATTACTGATCTGAAGTGACCTGAAATCTCTGAGGTTTCTTGTTATGATGGCTGACGCAATAATTACACAATAATAATTAGTTTTGTTAAATAGAGTTGTTTATTGGATGATCTTAACAAGCATTCAATAAGTCTGTACTATTTTAAATATCACTTTGTTTTCTTAACTCTTTTGACACATTAGACTATAATTATAACAATAATCATAACCAAAAATATTAATTTAATAGTCATGTAAAAAGATATTGCACACTTAAATATTGTTTTTCACTTTTCCATTTTGAAACTATAATTACATTTTTTGGAAATGTAATGTTCTTACTTTAAAAAAACCATGAATCTTAATTTTACATCCTGATAAATGAAGAAACTCCCATAACAAAGAGAGTAAAGAGACAAATTAAGCGTGAATAGAGAATAAAGGAAAAGTATCACATTTTCAAAAATTAATGTCTGAAGAAAATATTTAAGCTATAGAATAAATTGTCCTTTAACTCAATACTTTTTGATGTAGCGACATCACATTATGTAAGACACTGATCAAGAGAATAAAAATGATGGGATTAGTGATTTTTACAGCTAAATCAGAATAGTACGATACAAAAAGAACTTGATGACAAAGGTAAACTTTTAAAACAGTCGTGTCTATTCTTTTGACACCTATAATTGTTAGGACGTGGTCCTACTGTTCAGATCTGTACATTAGCATTACATCGTCCCTCACCACCCTGAATGTTGGTGCTTTAGTCTCACATCCAGACTTGAAACTTGAAGTGATGGTGGCGTCTCCAAAAGGACTCGTTTTAAAGCGTCACTTGTTTTTATAACCCCGGAGTCATCAGGTATCCATCACCTCCTTGCTTTGAGAAGCCCCGAATGGAATCCACCACCAGCTTCATGAAACAGTCGTGTGCTATTCTGTCAGACAATATGATCTAAGTAAAGCATGACGACAAGTGTGGATTACTGGAACAAGATGACGTGGAGGAAATCCTGCTGGCTCAGTTCCCCCCCTGTGATTGATGGGTTTTTTACGGACGGAGGGGTTTCAGGAACCGGCCGGTGCTGGACCTGACCGTGGTGGTTCTATCTTTGGCCTGGGTTGGGGTGGGCGGGTCACACCACATTCACAAAGACTCGTTCAGAACACGTGAACCCGGAGCAGCCGAACATTTAAAGCACGTTGATGCCAGAGGCTCAGACCCCTGACCCTTTACCTAACCGCAGAGCTATGAAACCAACTTCTCTCTGGTTACTGAGCCGAACACTGATTCATGTGCCTGCACACACACTTCCTGATGATTGTTACTAATACTGGAGTAATGAAGGGCTCTGTTGCTACACAGAAACCCTTTCTGCTAAGACACTGATGTGACATTAGAGACTGAGTTCTTCTTCTTCTGGTGCTCTTAAGAGCAAGAAGTAAAAGTTTTTCTTATCCAAACACAAAGTCGAGAGCCAGATAAGTTGAGTGCTGCTACTTTTCTGTCAAATACCAATTCCAGAACAGATGGAAGGATTTTTCTTGATGCATCAAAAAAAAAAAAATGTACGTTGCAGTTTTTTCTGTTTAGATCACGACTTATCAATGGCTACGTTCACATGGGAGGCAAAAGAGACACAAATCTGCTTTTTTTGTCCTAATGTGATATCCATTTGGGTTGTTCATCACAGTCTGAACAGCCCAACTTCGATCTTTTCACCCCCCTCAAAATCAATATATATTCTTTTTGACTTTAGTGGCTTTTATTTCACAGTAGATTGACAGGAAAGTGGATTGTGAGCGAGAGGGAAGACACCACCACGCTCTTATCCGACTGTTTTCAAATCGTCTGCTAACGGTTATGTCGCATTTCATCTGATTTTTAGTTTCAGAAAAAATAAAAATGTGTTCTTGTGACACTCTCTTGAGTTTTTGATACTTCTTAGTGTCGGCACTAAGAGTCAATTTTAAATGATTTATTTTTTAAAATAGAATCCTTTTTATAACACACCAAATTTGTGTTTCTCCAAAATCATGTTTTGCTCGAACACTCTGACAGATGTAGCCAAATACTTTTCTTCATTAACCTGTAAAAGCCTTTGTCAGTGCCGTTCAGTCCAGGTTAACCTGTCCTAATCTGAGATGAGACTATGTGCATCAGACTGACTCCTCTAATCTAATCTAATCATGGAGATCCCTGCTGACTCGGCAGCATTGGATCGGAGCTCTAAGCTTCTCTGGGCACCGGCCTGAAGCTGAACTGCTGCTGGATAAATCTGGATCAATCTCGCTGGGTTTCCATTACAAATGTGTACAACTTTATCAATATGCTGCTAATGTCACAAGAACACAATTTCGCAATTGTGGTGTTTCCGTCAAATAAGAAACAGTTAAAATCACACGGGAATAAGTTTATTCACGCGATAAGTCATTAAAAAGACGCGCTGCGCTGTCAACCTGTCTTCGTCTTTTCTTCTTGTGGCAACATCCAGTTGCCCGTGTGATGATGCACAAAATATGGCTGACAGACCATCTCATCTAATCAAAATTTTTTTTTTTTAATCAAAAAAACGGGATGTGTTTCCAAAATTTCCATGTTTCCTTTAAGCAAATTTATTTTCAGAATTCCAATTTGCACAACTTTATGGTCCGTGGAAACGCAGACTCTTTGTATCTCCTCATACACGAATAAAAACTACAGAATGAGTAGCTGCGTTTCCATTAACCATAAAATGAACATTTTGGAAATAATTTAGCTTGATGGAAAAAGCCAATTTCAAGAAATCTCTTTCAGAACATATTGAAATGTAAGCATGTCACAAAACTGCAATGGAAACGCTTCTTTCACATCAGACAAGTCACATGATCAACAACTGGATGTTACTACTGGCAGAAAAGATGAATAAGACAACAGGAAGTGGTAGGAGGATGACGCCGCAGCATGTTTTTTAATGACTTATCACATGAACAATCTTGTTCACGTGTGATATTAATTTAATTTCTCGTTGCAAAATTGTGTTTTTTCGACATTCGCGGAATATTGACAAAGTTTCACACACGTTTCTAACAAACGCAGCCAATGGATGGAAACATCCGGGTCAGAGCCATCCACCTTTTCAGAACAACTCCATCCTTTAAAGATTCCTTCCGTTTGTAAGAATGCAGCTGAACCCCAGGCGACCTTCAGAGTCTGGCTGCCTGGGCGCACAGTTCGAGCCAGAATGCTGACTTTGGGTCTGATGGAGAAATCGACCAAAAAAATGTATCGTTAAGCTCCGTGTGGATCCACTTTTTCCCCTCCAAAGCTCTCCTGCAGAGAAAGAGACGGAGCGCGCTGCGTCCTTCCTGGCCAGACCTCAGTCTTGCGTTCAGTGTGTGGTCGATTACGTATCATTTGGGGAAGTGAAGAGTGCAGAGTGATTGTGTGAGCTGGGAAAAGTAAAAGGCTCTGTTATTTGTCCCTCATTAAATTCAGTTTGAAAGCCAACTGGAGTGACTTTTGTTGATTCTTAGCTTCAGAAGTACTTCACCCAGTGGGAGAAAAATCCAGTTTTGTTTTTGCTTCAGATCACGATTCAGAGGGACAGCGGTTTGGACGTTTCTGCACCAAAACACGGCAAGATAGACGCCAGCAACGCTCCTCACGTCGGGGGAAACCAGTGGGCCGGAGGCACCGGTAACAAGTCTTCCTAACTCTACGTCCATCGTGTACAAATCCCATCTTGCTCCCAAGGTTTTTTAAAAATACTGGATGCAACACAAACTGTGACAAGTAAAACAGTTTTTTCTTTTCCCTCAGGTGGCAGAGACACTGCAGGGCTGGGAGGTAAAGGCGGGCCTTACCGCCTGGATGCTGGACACAAAGTGTACCAGGTGTCCCAGGCTGAGAAGGACGCTGTTCCTGAGGAGGTCCGCAGAGCCGCCCGCGAGATGGCCGAGAAGGCCTTCAAGGAACGGTAGGGCACAGGAAGTCTGCATCCGTTTCATGCTTATATAAGTTTTAGTCCATTTTGCATCATAAACTGCTTCAGTGTTTTACATTTTTCAGATTTTGTCACAATAGAACCACCAGGTTTAATGTGTTTTGTTGCGAAAGTGCATAATTTCAGATTGGGGGGGGGGACAAAAGATTACAATTACAAATCTGAAAAGTGTGGCATGTATTTGTGTTTTCTTTTTTCTATTTGTTTTTGGTTTTGTAAAGTTTCTCCAACTCCCCCATAACAGAAGGAGAGTGTCCTTGAATGTCAATTTTCAGACTTCACCAGATATTCTCAGTTTCATTTTGGTCTGGACTTTGACTAGGCCAGTTTTAACACTTAAACAGGCTTCCATCTAAACCGTTTCACTGTAGGAATGGGCTTCAGAAAACTTGGAGAGAAGATGAAGGGAAAAAAAGAAAGCAAAAATGAAAATATTGACTGTGATAAACTTTTTAATCACAATTTCTTTAACTAGATATTTATTTTCGAAATGATAAAATTAGTTTTTCAGTCACTGCTATGAAATCTAACTTCAGCAATATTCAAGTGTTATTTATCATGTTCATCTTTCTGATTGGCTGATGGTTAAATTTACAAGCTGCTTTGCTCCTCAAGCTAGCATAACTAGCATGGCTAGCACAGGCAGCTAGTGCAAAATGGGCAAGTCTGTGACCAGAAACAGACTCCTGCAAAGAAACCCTCTCAGGACTCCTGGGATGTCTAAAATCAGAACGCCTGACTCAGCATTTATGCTAAATTCATGTAATAATAACTGAATTAAAAGTGAGGGGGAAAAAAAGCAAAAACCTTCTAAAAGTCGTTTGGGGTGGGTTTCTCTGTCTCCATCCTTTATCCATCCCTCAGTGTGTAAACGTGGAGCAGGTGTCGGTCCTGGAGGTTCTGATTGGAGGAGCTCAAGGTCTGACAGGGTGATCCCACTGGGAGACGTGTGTGTGGGTGCGTGTGTGTGTGTGAGCCCATACATTCAGTCTGGAGCAGAGGGCACCCCTCTCACCAGCTGAACCATGAAGGCCGTCTCTGTTCACTATGTCTTCTAACATCCCCCCTTCCTCTCCCTCTTTTCCTGCATGGCCCTCCAAACACACTGGCTGCTTTCACATGAGGAGGACAACCTCTCTGCCTCTTTCTTTTTTTCCTCCTTCTTCTTTTTATCTCTTCTTGTCACTAGCTTCATTTGTCCAGATTCCTCCCACCTCTACATTTACCGCCTGTCTGTCCATCAACGTCCCGCTGAGCTCAGAGCAGATCTTGTTCTAACATGCGGATTCTGATATCATTCACTTTGAATGTTCAGAAACGGTTCCATAACTGGCTGCTCTGTTTTTTTTTTTTTTCCCCCTTCCAGTCGCTGACTGGAGGGGTTTTCAGAACATCTTTCACCATATTTTTATTGGCCGAGTGTTTTTCTGTCTCGCTGCTCAAACTGTGAGCCATCCAGAAAGTCTCTGACATGTGACATACAGCGGTGGAAACACAGGTATTCCTGAAGAGACGTTTTTGGCCGACATTCTTACGGATTATTTGTGTAAACCAAACAGGCCAGAATCCCTAACTCACCAAATCTGTTCAAACTTTAATCTTAAAGGGGCGGTATGATGAAATTTCCAGGCACATAGAGCCATTTTATAGCACAAATAAATAACTATGTTATCGTCAGTTGTTATAAAAATGTGATATATGTCAAATATGTCTGAAAAGAAATTGTACCTCAAAATTTAAAGTCTTTATTTTGGGCCTCTGTCTCTTTAAGAAGCTCCTGCTCTCAGTGAAACTCCACCTTCAGGAAGTCATCATAATATGAATCCTCTATTAACCCTTTAAGAATGTTTTTTTGTTTTGTTTTGTTTTGGGGGGTTTTTAAAACAGTGTTGCAATAGGAAGTAGCTCCTATGAGCTCAGCAGATGCTCAGTCCCACCAGGTGTTTGCTAATTGCTGCTGGCTAGTCTGAAGGAGCTGAGAGGGGAAGGAGCTGCTCTGTCATGTGGAAGCTTGGCAGTTTGGAGGCTGCAGCTCACAGGAGGAGCTTTGTGAAAGCAACCATTTAGGCAACCCGTGGCATTTAGGTTGCCACGGGGGATTAAAGAATATTTCAAACAAGCATGAAAGAATCAAGGCAACACTTCAAGAATGTTTTTAATAAGGAGCTAACATCATAACATGATCTAAAGCTCAAAAAAGTAGATTTTTACACAATACCTTTAATTGTGTTGGAAAGGTTCTGTTATGGGAATGTCCTGTTCTATTATCTGAGATGGGGAACGAGAGGTAAACATTCAACACATCATCTATCTAATGTAGTCCAGTCTCAACCTTTGTTTCCGCTGTGCTGACATTTTCCAATCCATATGACCAGCCTGAACCACGGACAGGAATCTCTTTACTGTGTCATGTTTAGCACATCCTCGTCCTCTGCTCAGTGATTCAGGAATCCTCACCCTCCTTTCAGTCGACAGTTGCAGAAACAAGTCAATGAGCAATAAGCCACAGTAACGTGTCTCAGCTCAAAACTACCTCCAGTTCCATCACGTTAGCCAAACTGATTTGTTTTCAGCACAATTTTGCAAAAACACAAATATTGCTAAGTGTTTTTGATCTGGTTTCTAGTGTAACGATTTTTAGTCCTCTTGAAATAAGACAAAACTAACTGACAAGTAACTTTTCAGCAAGAAATGGGAGCTTGTTTTAAGATTCAAGAATCCTGCCAGTTCCACTGGCAGATAATTTCAGACTTTATGTTTGGATGATTTGAGCCAAGCATAAACCTGAAGGTTTTGGATCAAAACTGGCTGATATTTAAACAGAATTTCACTCCATTCAAAGAAAACCTCTGAACAAAGGTGAACCCAGAGCATGATGCTGCCACTATCGTGTTTCACTCTGAGTGTTTTACTGACATGCAGCGGTATTTACCTTTTGGATTCATGACTCAAAGGTTCAAAGTTGATTTCATCAGACCATAACACTATCAGATGGGGTCTCTGAGATATAAACCTGCTTCTTTCAACAGTTATTCATCTAAACCTGTTAGCGTGTTATGTGTAAAGTTTGGTTTCACATCTTAAGAGTCCCATGATTTTTAAATACGCCTTAAAACCCTCTGTCGCCTGGTGAGGTCAGATATTTCCTTCTGTATAATTGAAAAGACAAAAAGAACATCCAGTTAAAGTTTAGCAGAGAAACGTGTTTCTGTTTCACCAGTTTTACTATTTTCATGCAGCTTGACACAACAAAGCATCTCTAACACAACGTGTTCCAAGACGACCACATTAAGCAATGTGTTAAACGTTTCATTGGACCAGCCCTGACCCCCGAAGCCGCAGTGCGAACAAAACAAAAATGTACTTTAAGCGCCCTGCTTCCCCAGTTAAACGTTTCACAATGTGGAAAGCAGAGACGGGTTTTCTGCTCGTCCGGCGTGTTCAGCCGGAGGGAGTGTCAGCCCCGATGTTTTTTTGCGGTCGCTGTGTGTGAAAATGTCGGCGCGCCTCCGCCGAGTTCCCCTCTGGCCGCCTCGGCTGTTTTCATCGAGGTTCTGGAATTCAGAGGAAATAGCTCCGGCCAGCCAGCCAAGACCCCGAGCTCTGCGCGTCGCTGCCATGCGTCCGCAGACACACGCAGGAATGCGAGGAGGAAGTGGCTCCGGGACACGCTGTGCTGCGACGAGGCGACGTGTACGCCGAGGAGCAGACAAAGAAATCTGTGTGTGCAGCTCAGAAATAACCGGACACCTGAAGCCCAGCTGATTCCTCAGAATGCATGTGATGCGGGGAAGATGCACGCGCTTGAATCACAAACTTTAATGTGTTTTATTAGGATTTTATCTTAAAATCAAATTTAGTTGCTGACTGGGATGGAAACTGTTTTGTTTTTTCTTTCTCTTTTGCAAATAAAAGTGTGGCATTGATGTTCAGTAGCTCAGCTTTAGCCCATTGTCCACAAAATAAAATAAAGTACAACCACTTGTCTTCAGGAGGTACCTGATCTCTAAATGATTAATCGCATAAATCTATTATAATAATAATCGTCAACTAATTTATCAATCGATTAATCGGTAACTGGAGTTAAGACAAAAAGAGGCCATTTTCTGAAAGAACAACGTATTCAGAGCAGTAATTAAGCAACTGTACAGTAAACTTTACAAAATGTACAAAATACATAAACATTTAAACACCTTTATAAATATGTTTTAAAACCCAAAAACTCCTCAAGTAACATTTTTTATATTCAATCAGTTCAACTTCACTAAAAGGAATGTTGTTATTGCATTTTTGGATGTTTCAAATTCATATTTCAAATGTTTGTTTTCTTATTTGAAAGGGGATTTGAATTATTTGTACCAGTAGCACCAGTACCAGTTCCACTGGCAGAGTCTTAATAATAAAACATTTTTCTTGTGTTCTAAGTGAAATAATTTACCAGTGGAACTGGTTCAATTTCATGAATATTAAGGAATTATTGACTCTACACAAGCTCCGATGTCTTGGTGAAAAATTACTTGTAAGTTAGTTTTGTCGTATTTCAAGTGTGCCAAGATGTTTGCACAAGAAACCAGACCAAAACTACTTGGTAAGATTTTGTGTTTTCGCCGTGTAACAGAGGAAGAATAATAAGGGAATAAAATAATGGAATAGAGCCCAATGTCAACAATCAAAATGAAAATGAGGAAATGTGAACTTTTAACAGATATAATGGAAGCGATGCTCTCCTAATAAATGGCTCCCATCTGTTTCAGTGGATAAACGTTGATTTTTGACAAGTTTTGGTCTCTTGGTTTTAAATACCACCAGCCTGAATTAACCATCGAAGCTCCAACTCAGCTGCCATTGATGTTGTGGAGGATAAACGTTCAGGTTATCTCTACAGGTGTGTTCTTCTGAGGGAGTGCGTGTGTGTGTGCGTGTGCGTGTGTGTGTGTGTGACCTCCTTTGATTGCATGGCTGATGCCAGCACAGTCTACACATTCACACACAGATCCGTTACAAGCTGTGACATATTAAGCCAGAGGGACTCCACCCTTCATCCAAACCCTGCCGGCGTTTTGAAAATAAAAAAAAGTCAAAAAAAATTAAAATAAATCAAGCCTCCACATCGCCAGGGTGGTTACGGTCTGGCTGCCGCCAAACGTTTCAAACACCTGGGAGAGATTTCACCCACGTCCCGCCGTCGTTTCATCTCACACACACACACACACACACACACACACACTTCACGCTGCTGGAGCATGGTGGTAGCACCTTTACATTAGCGAGGTGTGTGTACGGTTAGCTGATACCCGACTGATGGCTGCAGGGACCACCTGGGTCTTTACAGGTGGGGCTTTTTGAACAGATCACAAACATATGCTCCACATTTTAACCTTTAACCTTTCTGCCATGGCAACCACAGACACCTTTTTTCATATCCACTTATTGTCTTTGCTCTCTAAGACGATCTGGAGCTGCACTGATGTGAAAATGTGTTTGCACGCTTATGGTTACCTTTAAACTTTATCTTTTTAAATATTTCAAATCATTAAAAACCTGGAATTAAATGGGATCGATTAATTAATGGGGTTAATATATTAACAGACAGAGATTTTAGATGTACTTATATATATAACTGCTCTTAATATGCTTTATTGTTCAACAGATTGTCTTTTTTTTATGAGCCTGTGTACTCCAGTTAACGATTAATCATTGCTAAATTAATAGACGCTCTGCAAAAAAAATACAAAATATTGCCAAGAGTTTTTGATCCAGTTTGTAGTGCAAGTATCTCAGTACATTTGAAAAATGAAAAACAAACTTAGAAGTAACTTTTCAGCAAGGAATAACAGTTGGTTTAAAGTCAATAATTCCTTTATGCAGATGATTATTTTCATTACCGGCAGATAAATTCACTTAGAATAAGAGATTATTCCCATTTCGTAAATAAAATAATCTGACAATGGAGCTAGTACTTTTTTTAATCAATATTAAGGAATTAATTAGTTAAAACAAACTTTTTGTCAGCTGTAAGGTTCTTCTATGTCAGTTTTGTCTTATTTCAAGTGTATTGAGATATTTGCAACCACAAACTAGACAAAAATACTTGGTAAAATTTTATTTTTGCAGTTTAATTCAGTAATGGATTCATCACAATTAATTTGATTAATCATTACTGCCCTATCATGAATAATTGTCTTTTGATCTGAGTCAGGCAGAAAACCCACACCTGCCCGGGATTCGAACCCAGGACCTTCTTGCTACAAGGCAACAATGCCAGCAATTCCTCCAGGCTATGCTAACAGAGCTGCGTCTCTCCTGTCTCTGTCTCAGATTGAAGGAGATCAATATGAGTGAATACGACGCCTCCACCTACCAGCGCTTCTCCAGCGCAGTGAGGAGGCAGGTTCAGTCCCTGCGGATCATCCTGGACAGCTTACAGGTCAGCGTCCCACTGCCCGTCTAACACTTTGCTGTTTATCGCGCACGTGAGTCGCTCTGTTGGGCAGCCCACCGCTTTCAGTCTCTGGACTCTAATCTCTTTTCCTGCAGCCGTTTATCAGCAACAAGCCTGATTATTCTTTGAAGAACACTGATGACTTTGATCCGGCCTTTCTGTCCAGTCAAAGTCTCGTTCAAAGCCAACAACAAAGTTCAAAAAGCCTTCAAACTACAGCTGGGAGATGACCATTGTTTAATCTGCAAATGGGTCAGAATGTTGTGGTGTGAACACGAACGCTTTCTTTTGTCCTGCTGACGTGAGCGAAGGGAAAGATAGCCAGAAAAAAATCAGGGTTAGAGTCTCAGTTTCATTGTTTTGGGTTGAACTTTCCTCCTTTTGTTTTGGCGTAGTAGGCTGAGCTTCTCCTCTGTGTGTGTGTGTGTGTGTGTGTGTGTGTGTGTGTGTGTGTGTGTGTGTGTGTGTGTGTGTGTGTGTTCATATGACGAGGGGAAAATCCTGCTGCAGTGATTACAGAGCAGAGGCCTCGAGGTTTGCTCTATTATTCTCCGGTCCAGGTGTGGAGTTGTGTTAGGATGTCGTTGTGGGTGTTTGTGAGCGTGAGTTCATCTTTTTCCATCCAGGTGTTGACAGCTGCTGAATGCTGCTCGTTGTTTCTTCGTGTCCCTTCAGTTTACTCTCCTCACTGCGAAAATGATGACGATTCCCCCGAAACCAGCAGACAAGACGCCATGAAGTCATGTGTTGTTGCGCCGCACCTCAGGAGCGATTTAAGGACTCCCACGCAAAATAGATGCAAATCTGAATTACTGCTTACTGCAACTGGTCCAATAAATGATGGAGGGTTGTTTCCGTTTACCTGAGGGACGAATTTCTGTGTATTCAGAACCATCAACTGTTCTCTGCCCTCGTTCTTTGTTGCTGGACAAATGGAGAACTCTTCCCAATGACGAAGCATTAACAGTTGATGTTACTGAGCTTCATTCAACTTGCCCACTGGTTGGAGTAAAACTGCAACAGAAAAAATACAGCACAACAGGAGGCTGAACGTACAATTCTGCTAGCTGAAATGCTAAATATGCTAACAGCAATATTTTTATCAACTGAAAACATCAGGTGCTGTTTTTTTTTTCCTGATATAATTAGTTGTACCTTGTAAATTATCTGCTCTAATATGTAAAATCAACATTTCTAGGAACTTGGAGGCTGAGCTCTCCCCTAAAGAAAAGATGCGAGCGATCCCCTGTAGGGTTAAAACAAACAAACAAACAAACAAAAAACCATAAATAAGATGGAAGTGAAAGGATACATGACTTTCAATTTTATTTTCAAATAGAAAAACATAATTTTTCTTTTACTGTGACTCTTCTAAAAGAGTTGTAGCCCTTTGTAGCCGTTAGCTGTCCTTTGGTTCTCTTTTCTAACATGTGGCAATGTTGTTTGTTCTGATTTTATTTTGTCAGTACTAACGAGCGCTTGGTGTGTGTGTGCGCGTGTGTGTTTCAGGCTAAAGGCAAGGAGCGGCAGTGGCTGAAGAACCAGGCTATGGGAGAACTGGATGATGCTAAGATCATCGACGGTCTAACCGGAGAGAAAACCATCTATAAGCGCAGGGGAGAGCTGGACCCAGAGGTGTGTGTGTGTGTGTGTGTGAGTGCGCGTGTGCATGCATGCTATTGTGTGTTTGTAGCTGCAGATATTTTTACACTTTAACTATCTTTGTTTTCATCACACACATAATTTCAACCCTTAACCTTTAAGTGCTATGTTTAGCCTTGTGTGTGTGTGGGAGTTTTTTCCTGCACCCTGCTTTCCTACCATCAGGTTGTAGTCTACTCTTGTGTGTAACTGCATATTTTTGGCCTGAACCAAAACGCCTGCATTATAATAATTACTCCAGGTTTTAGATCTCTGGCCTCGTGTCGGCAGGTATTTTAGGAAAAGCCGCTCCAAAATCAGCAGCAGCCAGCCCAGTGGATTATTTAAGCTCCATCGGGTGGTTCTGTTGGCTCTGATTGTTTTTGGACCTTCTCCGTCCCTCCAGCTGGGCAGTCCTCAGCAAAAGCCAAAGCGTCTGCGGGTTCTGGCCGACGTGTCGGGCAGCATGTACCGCTTCAACGGGGTGGACGGTCGGCTGGAGCGCTCCATGGAGGCCGTGTGTATGGTGATGGAGGCCCTGGAGAGCTACGAGCACAAGTTCAAGGTGACGACACTGAGCAAGGAGGAGTGTGAAATGTCAAACAAAACGGTGTTACATTCCTTATAGGATGTAGTGTCTTCAAGTTTCTCTGCAGTTTTTCGTGACGCTTTTTTTACATCACACCAGGCATGTGATCAACAGCTGGATGTTACTGCTATCGAAGACGACAGGAAGTGGTAGGAGGATGATGGTTTGTTTTTGTCTTCTGTAATATGGAAGACTACAACTTCCCCAAAACGCAGCATATGTAGCCACTCCCAAGAAGGCGGGGCTTGTCGCTCCAACGCCTAAATCAGATGCCGACGTCTCCTCTGATGAGCAGAATTATGAATATGTTTCATATAACTGCTTACATCCACCACTGTGATGATTTTTAATGTGAAAATGTGATTTTAATTTCATTTTTTTTATTTAATGGAAATGCCGCAATTGTGAAGTTGTGTTAGCAGAGCATCGACAAAGATTTGTGCACATTTATATAGGAAATGCATCTGCTGCTTGCTATCTTGCCACATATGTCGAGAAATCAAAAAATGAATTTTTGGTGCCTTTAAACCAAAAATCAAATCCTGTCATGTCTTGGATGTGGGGTTTGGGTCTTGCTTTTGATACAGTCCCATTTGAAACAGGAAATATTGTACTTTCTAAACATCCCAAAGGACGCATGTACGATCCAGACAAAATAGGACCGAAGTTGGACCCTTGAGGTCCATCGCAACAAACAGGATCTGGTGAAGAGAAATGTTCCCCACTGAAAACCAGAAAAAGACCTCACTGACAAATAAGACATCTGAAAGCACTGTAATGTGTCTGTGCTCATCCAGCTACCCCAGACTGTCTGCATCACTGCTGGAAGCACTCGTCTCTCTGTCCGTGTCAAGCCTGTTGTAGCCTAGAAGGAAGAGTTGTTGAAGAGAAGGAGACGACAGACAGGACAGAGAGGAGACATGCAGAGATGCGTCTGCAAAAGAGAGCAGCAGGAGGCAGACTTCTTGGCCCCTAGTGACATTCAACCCAGCCTAAAACTGATCACCCTCCCCCCCCCAGCCCTCTTAGCGTGTCACATCAGACGGCTGTGTGACTGTGCTTTTTGCATAACACTCCTTGCATTTGATGGAGTACAGTCACACCCACGTCTCGTGTCACCTACTGTCTGAGGTGGAAATTCTGCCAGTAGTGGTTCAGGGTAGCAGTGGTGCACCATTAGCTGTGATTGTTTGTCACTTTGCATTTTTAAATTCATGTCTGTTCACAAACCAGAAATAGAACAACCATAGAAATGCTCTGTAAAAGATTCTTAATACCGAAAATGGCATTAAGCATTTTTGGCTAATACCATTTTAACCATTTTGGTTAAAATGTGGCTCTCTACAGAACTGATAGAGAGCCAGGTGCTTCGAACAACAGGATCACCACTGGCTCCAACAGAACTGGTGCATCTATGTCAGACCTGGGCACTGGAATAGCTGCAAGAGCCCCGGAGTTGCATGCTGATCGTCATTGACCTCATTTCCATTGACCATAACATCGTGCAAATTGGAATTCCGAAAATAAATTAGCTTAATGGAAACCTGTTAATTTTGAAAAACCTGTACTCTTTGAAAAAATTTCAATGGACACGTTTTTTTTTTGCATCACACGAGCCATGTGATCAACAACCGGATGTTACCGCTGGCGGAAACAACAGAGAAGACGACAGGAAGTTGTAGGAGGATGACGTTTTTTAATGAATTATTACGCAAACAAACGTATTTATGCGTGATTCTAATTGTGTTTCTTATTTAACGAAAACAATTGCGAAATTAGAATTTTTCAACATTAGCGGAAGATTGATAAAGTTTTGCATACGTTTGTAACGGAAACACAGCTTGTGAAAGGTACAGTCTCTCCTGACTGCGTTGAGATGCTCTGGTTGGTTTCAGCCTGACTCTTCCAAAGCTACAAAGTCATGTTTCTGCAGCATCACACATGACTTACGGGAACTATTTGAGAATGTGTCGTGACGAGGTTTTCACGATGTCATCCATTTTAGAGAGTTTCCTTATAGTCCCTGTTTTCTCCACTCAGTACGACATAGTGGGCCACTCGGGCGACGGCTACGACATCGAACTGGTCCCAGCAGACAAAATGCCAAAGAACGACAAGCAGAGACTGAAAGTCCTCAAGGTACACACTCTAAATCAGTTCAGCTGTGTGAAGTACCTGTGAGCTGCCGGTGTCGGCAGTCAGAGTGATTTATTTGAAGAAGTTGCCAATCTAGCAGCAGCTAAATGGGTCCATCTAAAGGATTTCTTCCTTCTAAAGCAAGGTTAAGATCCCAAAAAATGTTCTGGAGCATTGTGGTATGATCCGACATGTTTCATGTGTAAAACCAAGCTGCCACACAGTACACCACACGTCAAACTCAATGCTCGGGATCCAAATCCAGTCTGGCATAGCATTTTATTTGACCCCCTAGGCTCCAGAGGAACATGTAAATAAAACTTTTAAAATAAGAGTTGTGTGGTGAAATATTATCTTCCCAATCAAATCAAATCAGTTTCTATGTCCTTATTGCTAAATTACATCAATCAGGTTTTTGCAGATTTTCCACAGAAATTTCTATGTATTTGTTTGAGACTATCACAGTAAGAAGAGGGCTAACAACAAATACATCAGACTCTCTAAATTGAATTTTGTGAGCAAGTTTGAGGAGAGTTATAGAACGTTTCAACCAAACAACTGATTAAGTCTTTCTAAAATGACTTTTATTGCTTTAAAATGAGGTCTGATCTGTTAGATAGCAGCCATGCTGACCGTTCCACGGCTGATGAATGTTTTCTGAGCTAGTATTTCCTTGCCCGTGCTCAGACCATGCACGCCCACGCCCAGTTCTGCATGAGCGGCGACTACACCCTGGAGGCCACCCAGGCCAGCATCAAGGAGCTGGCGAGGGAGGAGGCGGACGAGCACTTCGTGGTGGTGCTCAGCGACGCCAACCTGGAACGCTATGGAATCCGGCCGGAGCGCTTCGCCCAGGTCTTGACCTCCGACCCGCAGGTCAACGCCTTCGCCATCTTCATCGGATCCCTTGGCGATCAGGCCGAAAGGTGAGGGTTGAATGGAGCACACCCTCACTCTCCAGTCTTGATGGGTTTTGGTTTGCCACGTGTCTGTAGTTCACGTCCCAGCAGGTGTTCAGGGTGATTCGGGTTTTTTTTTTACTCTCTGATGGAAGTGATTGACATCAGTGTAGTTTCTATTCTCCTTCTGCCTGCCTGGGATTTTATGGAGCTTCAGTTTCCTCCCACAGTCCAGAAATATGAATGCTAGGTTAACCAACAGCTCTAGACTGACCAGAGGTGTGAATGTAAGAGCTGCTTCCTGTCTTCTGGGACTGATGTGTCATAATTTACAGAATGACACTTCATGACAACATTCATAAACATTAAAATGACTCTTTCATGTTCATGACAGGGGTTATGTCACCTTTATGACTATATCATGTCAGTGTTATGCACACCCCTTCAAATAAAGTGTTTCCTTTTTAGTAGTTTTTTTGTTTTGTTTACATTTTTATTATTGTTATTATTATGAGAAAATTGTCTTATTTTAAGTAATATTGAACTGCCATTTGTTGAATTGTATGCTAGTTGAATCAGGACTTTTTCATCACTATTAAGGAGTTATTGTTACTAAGACAAGCTCCTATATGTTACTTAGTTAGTTTTGTCTTATTTAAAAATATATATTTCAACCAGAAACTAAACAAAAAAATACTTGGTAGGATTTATTTTTTCAGTGTAGATCGTTGCCTGGATGGACGAATCTATTCCCAGATTTACTCATCGTGTTGTTTTGTTGCTAAGTTTCTGTGTTTGAGGGACACAGACTGTAGTTTGCTAATGGAAATGTCACACACACACACAAACACACACACACCCACACACTCCAAACAAGCTTTGCTCTGTGTTCGTCTTCAGGAAAGAAAAAAAAAACAAATCTCCAAACACTTCTTGTCTTTGTTTCAGACTGCAGAAGACCCTTCCAGCGGGGAGATCCTTTGTTGCCATGGACACCAAGCAGATCCCCCAGATTCTGCAGCAGATCTTCACGTCCACCATGCTGTCCAGCGCCTGACTCCGCTAACAGACTCAACAGACTTTTCACAGCGTGTCCTCAGGCCGTCTCTCTTACAGACGTCCAAACTGCTCTGCTGCTGTCGCCGTGGTTTCCTTCAGAATGAGTCTGACATGACACAAACACACCGATGATGACATCATAAATCCCCATTCTCTTCCTCTGTATGTGTGTGGGTGTGTGTGTGTGTGTGTGTGGTACAGCATCAACAAGCAGCAGCCTCTTCCTTCCTGGCTGCTGGACCGCGTGACGCCTTCCACACTCTCAGTCCTGCAAGGAATCTCAGATCTGCTTTCATTCTCCAAACACACACACTCTAACACACACACACTCCAGTCACTGTGGGGTAACTATCGCTCACATGCTAACAGGAAAAGTCTGCACAGACGAGAGCCACGTGCTCACTCTGTCCCTGCTTATCATGTTTAACATTCACGCATCACTGTCTGGAGCAGATGGGATCAATAAAGCAGCTGATCGATCGGTCCATATTGATTCCTCTGTGACAGTGTGACGGCTTGAGGGGAAAGAGACACTCTGCAAACATGTTGGGATGTTTTACCAGTTCAGTAGTGTGTCTTAACTCTTAGAATGATAGTTCTTGCTAATGCTGATTCTTTAATTGTACACGGTTGTTAATTTAAGATTATATAACATGTAAAAGTAATGTACAAAGAATTTCATAAAGCCATGTTGCTGTTTGTGATCATTGTGCAAGTATGTCTGAAAAGTGACAGAGAAACTTAAAGAGGCAGTATTGAGTTTACCAGGCAGACAGTGTCATTTTATAGCACTGTCAAATATCTATGTTACCTTCAGTTGTTCTAAATGTTCTGGATGTGGGCTTCTGTCTCTTTAAGAAACTCCTGCTCTTTCTGAGTGTTTTTACCAGCGTTGCACTGAGAAGTAGCTCCTACAATGAGCTCAGCGGATGTTCAGTTCCACCAGGTATTTGCTAATTGCTGCTGGTTAGTCTGAAGGAGCTGACTGGGAGTCGAGCTCTGTGAGGTGGAAGCTTTGAAACTGCAGCTCAGAGGAGGAGCCTCGTCCTCGAAGGCGGAGCTTAGTCCATGGAGGTGTTTTGCACAGCTGAATGGTTGCCATGGAGATTCAGGGATTTCTCAAACTTGCATGAAAGAATCAAGGCAACACTCCAGGTACGTTTATAATGAAGCAATAAAATAACATGATGTAAAGCTCAAAAACGTTACATTATACTGCCCCTTTAGCACCGCGGGCTCCATGTTACAGACTTCTTCAGAAACCAATTTGATTTGTATTTTTATCCACGAAAATAGTTAAAGTCCCTTTTCAGTCCTCTACCTACCTAATCTGTACCTTCTTGTGTTTAAAAATATGAATCGTAACAGTTACAGTTCGTGCTGCGGTAGAACATCCCCCGGCTGCAGGCTATTGGTGATATTTTGCTCTTGGTGAACTCTCAGCCGGTAGACGTTGTACAGCAGAGTTTGTTCCGTCCAATCCGACCAGAAGTGCTTCCCTCCTGGAAAACCGGAGGAGTTCTCAGAATCCCAGATCCTCTTTCTCTTTCTCATTTCCTTCTGGTCATATTTTCCATGTGTTTTAATGATCCATTCACTTGCTCTCCCAGCCCACCCTCACTGTTACATAATCCCAGAAACGTCCCGTCAACAGCATTCTTAAGCCTTTCTACTGATTCAGAACTAATCCAAGCTGCAGCTCTCTGTGTTGAGCTTCTTTCATTTCTACATCCTGGTACTCAAAAAAGATTTTCAAATCAACGTCTTTCATCATTTTGTTCCTTTCACATTTTTGTAGGGTGTTGAACACACATGGTTTTCTCTTTTTGGAGGAATAAATCCTCACTAGCTGCGTTTCCATTGAGCATAAAATTGGAAATACGAAAAGAAATTTACTTCATGGAAAAAGTCAAGTTAGACAAATAAAAATTTAGGATGAGGAGATTTTTAAGCTGAATCAAAATTAGTGCATCTTACAAAACACTTTTTTCTTGTCACACGAGTCACATGACCAACAACCGGATGTTACTACTGGAGGAAATGATGACAACAGCAGGAAGTTGGCAGGAGGAAGTATTTTACAAACACTTTTTTTCACATCACAAGTCACATGATGAAGCACAAAGAAGAAGACTGGATGTATTTGGAGAGTCATGGTGTGTCATGATTTTTAATGGTTTATCGCTTGAGCAAACTTATTCACGTGTGATTTAATGGAAACGGCGCAATTGCAAAATTCAGTTTTTCCGACATTAGCGGAATATTAACAAAGTTTTGCTCACATTTGTAATGGAAAGCTGTGGTTCGTTCCAGGAACCGTATCCATCCACTTCAGTTTCAATGAGCTCTGTGCTGCTGCCAGTCCTGCTTTCCTCCTGTGTTGACACATTGTTTATTAAACCTGTGTTTACAACCGAAAAGCTCAACTTCAGACCTGCTGTTGCACATCTGCACCGCCACCTATAAAACTCCCGGTGTGATTGCAACGGAGGGTTAAGCCGTCTAGACTAGCGGAGCATTAGTCAGAGCTCGGTGGGAGTTTTTTCTGGGTTCCCCCGACTTAACAGTTAAAGTGCTTGGTGGTGAGTCAGCTTGTCGCTTTATGCAGCTGTGCAACAATCAGTGGAATCCAGCTGGTGACTCAAATATTTGTAGGGATTTTGGCCAAGCATCATCCTATTTGAGTCTGGCACTGTGACACAATAAATGTCACAGTGCAAAAATCTGTACCAGATGTTTTTCTGGTACAGATGATCCATCCTCAGCGATTTCCTGAATCGCTGAGGATGGATTCAGCTGCTCCCTGCTACCTTGCTAACCTTTTTTATTATTATTATTTAAAAGTTTAAATAATAATTTTGTGAATTTATGTTGTTTTCCTTTTTTTTGTACCTGTTTGGCAGTATGCAGTATATGTATGATTTACAAATTTGTTGAAACTGTCTCTGTTATGAAAAATCCAGCTCCTCTGCCTCCTCCCTGTGGTCCTTTTACCATCTGAAGAAATTCACCAGTCCTGGTCAGAAGGAGGGTCTTTTATTCAAGATTTTTAAGTGACGATTGGCCTTTCAAGTGCAAAAAAGTATTTCAATGCCATGCTAGTCTCAACATTTCTTGTCGTGTTTATTGAGGTAATTATCTGCTATCATCAGCCAAATGGTTTGTGGTTGAGAGAGAGAGACACACAGTGGGAGGTGTTCCCAGAGTTTTGTGGCTAATTCATTAGACTGTAATAACGGTGATTCTCACTAATTATCCTGGGGAGAGTGTGTGAGTGTGTAGAAGTGTCTGAGCAACAATATCAGTTTCACTTTGTAGACGTGAAAGAAATGAAAACAGAACAAACAAAGTAAAAAGGAGAAAAGGTTGAGCTATGTGTTCTCAAGATACATTACATCTAGAGAGAGAGAAACAGAGCAACCAGCTGCCTCTTTCAGCCACTAATTGAGTTGTACAAGGAGCCTTCTGGGCCAAGCTGCCGACAGATCCAAAGACAGATCACTGGAGCACCTGACACGCAGAAATGTTGACGGGCAGATGAGCGGGCAGCCTGGCGGACTCCTTGTGTACTGATGAAAAACAAATAGCTCTAATGTCAGAGTGAGGGCAGGATTACACTTCCATGTTTCAGCAAGTCAGGGAAATAAAGCAGGTGAAACTTAAATGCTAAGTACCAAAGAAACAGTAGTTTGGACAAGAAATGTAGCTTGCTGTATCAGACTAAAATAATTTTGTTAAATGAAAATTTAAAGTGTAGTTTTTAGAGAAACTACACTTACAGAGAGATTGACACTCAGAGAGATTCTCCACTGGAGCCACAGCAGATTCTGTACAACTAGCTAGTGTGAAAGAAACGATAGTTTTTAGAGATGTTCTTGTACGTCTGTACTAGTTAGCAAGCTAACTTCTGTACTAGAACTAGCTAGCTGCACTAGCTACGTGACTGTACTAGCTAGTTTCAACTAGCTGTAGCTAGGTACTACAGCTAGCTAGTTCTGTTCTAGCATGTGAACAAAACTAGTCCACTGAAGCCACAGAATCTGCTGTGGCTCCACTGGACAACCTTTCTCTACGAACTAGCAAAAAATTAGTGGCTATTAAATCTAACACTAATCTAGTGGCAGACCATTTTACTGCCGCTAGTTCCAGTGGCAGTAAAACAATCTGCCACTGGAACTAGTACCTTTTATAAAATAAAAGACTTGGTGTGGCCGGGTTTTGTCGTCAACAGTGTCTGATCTCTGTTGAGCGCCGCAGCCGAAAGGCAGCAACTGGATACGTAACTCAACAGGGAGGGCTCCACGTTTCCAGAATTACCCCACAGAGCGCGCCAGGCAGCAGGATAAAATTACCCAGGAGACGTTTTCCTAGGACAATGAGAGTGAAAGTTGACATACACACACACACACAAGGATTAAAATGCATTATTTCATATTCTTCACGCAAGTGGAATGAAGAATTTTAAATTCTTCTAGCTTAAGTAGTTAAAATAATAATGCAGAAATGGGTGCTTGTTTGGCTAGTAGATGGAGGTTTTCTTGCATAATGTGAAATAATAACTTCGTTTATATTACAGTAGTAAGTCATAACTCACAATTGAAGATTAATGAGCTATCAGAACCTAAGAACAATGTTTGGACAATGCTTTACCAAATGCTTTACCAGGTTTTCAGTGCAGTAGTAAATTAAATTAGCTCAACTTAATGCCAGTAAAAGGTAGTAAAACGTAACAAATACAATTTGACTTGGTAGTAAGTTTTTAAAAAAATTCATGACCTATTCAATATATTTAGAATTTTACATAGATGGTGACTTTTTGTTTTAAGTTCATTTAACTATAAATCTGTATTAAAAATTATAACTACTCCCAGGACCCAAGCTGACGTTAGCTGTGTCAGAATTCAGGGTCTGTATCCTTCGGAGGGCCAGGTCTACTTCTTACTCCGGTCTACAACTCCAAAGGACCAGGTCTTCTCCGGGTCCTTCGAACCAGGTCTACTTCGTAGACCGAGTCCTTGGTCCGGGAATAAGAGAGCAGCCAAGAAATACGGAGGTAAAAGCTGCGTCCAGATTCAGGGTCTGCATCCTCCGAAGGACACGTTTACGTAGGATGGGTCCTTCACAGGCTGCAAATAAATGTTGACCGGAAGAGAAAAGCTTGAATTTGGACAGGTCTATCCTTCACCAACAGTCCCCACCCCCACCTCAGTGTAACTTATCTTGCCTAGCAACCTTGACAGCGTGAAGCAGCGAAGAAAAAAAATTACAACGGAGCCGAAGTTTGTTTTTTGGTCATGTATTACTGATTTCTGTATTATTCTTCACCTTTTATAGTAAAGAATGTTCCATAGTACAAAAAGAAAATCTCTTAGTTTGATTCTAAAATGTTCAAACATGTAGCATTTTTCTACAAGAAATACATATAAGCAAATTATTCATTTACAAATATAATACTCTCCAGATCTCACACAGGACACTACAGTTAAATAAACCTATTACCGTATGTTTGAAGGCTTAACTTTAATCAATCAAACCGATTTGCTCTGCTTTGAAATACTTTTGTAAACCAAACATTTTACAACTAGATATTACCTGTCTGTATAATATCGGTGTTTAACTTCCACTTATTGGGGAAAGCTAGCAGGAATTTTTATAACAATGCACCAGGAGTTTTTATAACGATGCACCAGGAGTTTTTATAACAATGCACCAGGAGTTAGGCGTTCTTCTCCACGAAACCAAACCTAGAGCGCCCGGCCAGCTGACAGCTGGCGAGAGGAGCTAGCTGTTAACACAGCAGGAGCAGACATGTCTGAAAATGTCAGAGCAATATTGCAATTAGATGACGTATTGATGATCTGAGCAGATATTTGAGACATACAAAGCTACATTCTCGCCTAAAAACATTGTAAAAAAATTATGTTGTGTCACTTAAAGTGTAATATAGCAAAATAATTTGCCGCTCTTCACCGTCATTACCGCTTTGTTTGAACGCTTGGTTTGGACCCGCAATGAATCATGGGATATGGTGGTCCGTGTAGGATGCACCGGACACATCCGCGCCTTGTCGCCACACTATGATGTAATCGGCCTGCAAATCCGTCCTTCGAAGGATGCAGCCCTGTTTCATACTTGTAAACAGCCAAGTATGAAACAGCCAGTTTGAAGCCTATAGACGTCGAGATCTGTTGAAACCAATAGGACCTCAGGATCCTAAGGCCACTAAAACAGATCCCATCAACACCTTGACGGCCCCTGGAAAGTGGTGGCAAAGGGCAACTTTTGGAGAGTTCAACTCTCACCGGATACGACTTTTTTTATGTTTCTCTTATCCGAATGGTTCACAAATTCAACTTTTCTAGAAATTAATACTGCCTTTTTTGAGGACAATTTACAATGGTCAATCACTCCAATTTACATGCACTAACCACTGCATCACCGTGCTGTTCTATTTTTTTGTCCAAAATGTGAGATGTAATTTCTATGATTCTGACCTGGACACTTTTTGCTAGTTGCTTGTTTTAGAGGTTTTCTTGCTTTTCTCACTACAAATGTTTCTCCAGTCTGAACCGTTTGCAAATTCCATTTTTTAGAAATTAATACTACTTTTACATCGGTCAATAACCCGAATTTACATGACCCACGGCCATTTTTTTGGGGGGGGTCAAAAATATAAGAAGCATTTTGAGGTTTTGGAAACGATTCAGAACTTACCTGGACTTTTTGTTAGTTGCATGTTTTGGAGGTATTCTTGCTTCTCTTGCCTTTTTGTTGTTTCTTCAGTTTCAAAGTGTGTTGCATCATTTTCCACACTGAAGATTTTTCTTCGGAGGCTGCTTCTCTGTCTTGAAGCTCCGTCTTCATATTTTCCAGCTCGGCTCCAAGTTTGTTGATGATGTTATGGTTGCTCATCATGTTCTGGTTGTGAGCTTTCTTCTCTTTATCTAGCGTCTGCTCAAATATTTCTGCCTTCTGTCTTAGAGCAGAAACGTCCCTTTCATATGTAGTTCTAAGTTCCTGAGCCTGCTCCAGTTCTCTTTGTAGATGTTTTATTGTCTCTGCTGATTGATGCTGCAGCAAAGTGAACTCTTGCGTTACTCTCCGATGCAGACTGTTGTTTTCTGATCTGAGCGTGTTGATGAGATGATGGTTGTGCTTTACTCTTTCCAGATTAACTTCTTTTTCACTGTTCACCTCATACTGATAACGTTGTGCTCTCTGTCTCAGTGCAGAAACATCTGCTTCTTGCTGTTTAGTTCCTTATATTAAATCTCAGACAGGTCCAGCTGACACTGCAGATGTTTCTTCGTTTCCTGCAGGCAGGCGATCTCCATGAACAGTTTCTCTAGGATTGTCCTTCTCAGCTCTCAGGTTTTCAGAGAGATTTTGCTCCTGCCTGATTCTCTCTTCATAAAATAGCTGCATGTTCCTCTGACCTGCAGCTTTATATTTTGATTGTAGCTCCTCATAGCGAGCCTTCATTAGGTCCAACTCTTGTTGAAGGGCGTCACTTTTTTCTTTTTCTGCCCGTATTGCTTCCTCGCTGGCAATGTGAGCTACCTTCAGTGGCTCAAAGTCCTGCTGCAGCTGGATTTTCTGCTTGTGTTTTATGTCACTCTGCACCTGGGAAGCAATAACAGCAGGGCTGAGAGACTCTGAATTGAACAACTCTTCTGCTGTCGGTAGTTGTCTCATCTCCTTTAGTGTTTTCTGCCTTTTCAACTCGGCTTTTGCATTGTCCAGTTCTCTTTGGACGTAGGTGACCCTTTGGTTCTCCTCACACCATCTGGCTCTCTCCATTTCCAAAAGAGGGCCAAGCCTCTGGAGCTCTCTCTGAAACTCAATGGGAGGCTGATGTTGTCCAGCTCTCCAGTCCCACGGCTGGGGTCTCATCCCACCGTTGAAGTACTGTGGCCTTTGATAGGACATGTTTGGACAAAACAGTACTTGTTCAAATCAATCTTGAAAAACAATCTTACCGTTTGACTCTGAAAGCGCTTTGCGTACGTCAGTAGTGCAGCAAGCAATGACAAGAAGGTAGAAGACACGTCTACACATTTGGTTCTTTTTCTGTCAATATGGGGGACGAGAAGGTCCCCCATATTGACATTGGGCAGGATGAGGGTTAATGGTTGGAGGGTTATACAGAGTTAGAGTGGCTCTGATTTATTCTTTCTGTAGATTTTTGTTCATGGTTGTTTTTTGTTGAGGCATTGCATCTTAGGACAATTGTCCCATCTTTTTTTGCTCTTACTTTTTTAGTTTTGGGTAGTTGGTATGAAGCCTATTGATGGCAAAGAGGTATTCATTTTACTACTGGGAGAAGCTAATCATCATCTCAAAAGCTCAAATAGTGAACTAACTACTGCCACCTGTACTACAACCGCAAATCTCATTAGACTTGAAAAGAAGGCTTTGTGCAGGAAGAGCAGAGAAAATTTCTTCCATAGTTTGTAATGGGAAAGAATCATATCCCCAAACCCCACATATTTCTGCCCAGCTTTCAAACCACACAGCCAGAGACATTTACAAGGGAGCAGCAGTAGAGGCAGTGAAGATTGAGGTACCAGTTCATTACAACAACTTCTGGTGTCATCCAGAAGTTGTGGAATATTGGAATATTGAGATGTTAGCATATCATGACAGCAACACTGTCTTTAGATTGATACTGGAGATGATCCTTCCTGCTCACAGCAACAACATCCACCAACCGTTTGAAGATACTTACTTAGATATTTAGTTTCCATTTAAACGTTGCAGATACATATTGGATCACCAGCAATACAAATATTTTTCTAATTCTAATTTTTCTAATATTTTTCTTAATAGTATATCAAGTAGTTATTAGTAAAATCTAAGTAGCTGCTCATTTTTACAGTCAGAGGAATATTTCAGACAGACATTTCACCAACAAAAAGTAAGATTTCATATTCCTAAGTGTAAATACAGTACCATATTACCAAATATACTTGCTCAAATAGCTGTAAATACACCACTTGTTCAGTGACTGAGTCTGAAAAGGAGCATGATGAAGTTTAACTTGTATAATCACACCCCTTTTCCATTCAGTAATTCATAACATAAATAGTCTTCCCATTTCTCATATCCCTTCTAAATAAAAATAGTTTCCATCTAGATGAAAATAATACATATCCAACATTGCCAGACTCTTTCTACAGGAAACATAAAATTCTGCAGGCAACTGTTTGAACAGCACAAAGGGGCTTTCACACAATTCTTAATTCAGATATCCAAAAATATAATTTTGAGTAGTCATAATTACATTCAAGATATCAAATTTTAATCATGGACATGTGTCCCATCAAATGACAAATAGATTTCTTGAAAGAAATTTTGACTCGCTAAAATGTAATTGAAGATATCTTGAATTATTATTCTTACTAGTCAGAATGTAAATGCAGATATTTTAAATTACCGTTCTAGATAGTCAACATTTTTGTGTCTGAAGTGTCTCTAAAAATTGCTTTTGGCAACAGTGGGGTAAATATTGTTAACTGCAACCGTGCAGACATGACCTGGTGGGCCGATCTGTCAGTCAAACCTCTGACTGCAGAGCAGGAGAGGACAGTGGCTGATTTCTAGACCTTTGCTAAGGTAGAGAAGATTGGGGGATAAGATTAGCTTCACATGTAAGTATTGGCCCATCACTAATCTCACAAAAAGAATTCACCGCTACCCCAAAAAAGACTTCTGCTCGATCTTGTGTTGGTAGTAAAAGTATAAATGCAGTAAAAATAGGTAGTAAATTCAAATCTAGGAGTCCTGTATAAACCCTGTTCACGGTGAGTTGCTTGAGATATAAATAGAAAGTTGTGAGGAAGAGAGGTCAGTCCAGAGGTCAGGTCAGGGACAGTCTCACTAATGTGAGGAAAACAGAACCGAGTCCCTGGTAATGGGTTAACCTCAGACCAGATAGCAGCAACTGCAGCAGATAAATCTGTCCTTGCTTGAGCTGCCCTGATCCACTGAGGCTTTCATTGTCACGTGACATGAGGACGTCCTGCAGCTCCACCTCTGATCCACCTCTGATCCACCTCTGGCCCAATCAGATGTTCCGCCTGCAGGCCACAGAGTCCCAAACACTGCAGGGTCTCTGAGAAGAGAAAAGCTCCAGAACCTCTGGGTCATTTGATGCTGTAGGAGACACTGCTGTAGAACCCATGATTTATTTTTGCTTATTTTAATGTCACTACAAAAACACAAAGTCTTACTAAGTACTTTTGGTCTAGTTTCTTGTGGAAATATCTTAGTTCACTTGAAATAAGACAAAACTGACTTACAAGGAACTTTTCAGCAAGGGCTTGTTTAAAGTCAATGATTGCATAATATAGATTTTGAAAAAAAAAATCTATATTATTTTACTTGTTAATAGAACATTTTGATATGTCCTAAGTAAAATAATCTGCTACTGGACGTAGTACCTTTTTTTAAACTGAAATATTTTCTGTTAGCAGTAACTGAATCTCAGTCAAAGGGGATGTGAGAAGCTGTTTTCATCTTGTCCATTTTCATAACTGGATTCTGAACATTTGAAGACTCAACAGGCTTTCATCCAGGATTATCCTGTTTTGCTCCATTTGTCTTTGCATGACTATAACAGACTCTCCATGGTTTGATGCTACATCCACCATGGCTCTAGGTGAACAAGATGTGTTCGTTTTCCCACAATGACTGTGGTTGTAGCATAAAAAGTGTTCACAACTGTCTACACTGCAAAAGCAGAAAATCTTACCAAGTGGTCATATTGGAAATATCTTAGTTTTATTTTATTTCAACTGTACTAACTTTTACTAAGTAACTTTCCAGCAAGATATGGGAGCTTATTTTAAGTCAATAATTCCTTAATATTTAAAAAAAATACTTGTTCCACTGGCCGATTCTTTTACTTATAAAATGACTTTTTTCCCATAAGGTAAATGGTCTTTTTTTTTCTTCCATCTGCCACAAATGAGCAAATCAGTGAAAGCTGCATTACTAAAGCTTCCTGTTCAGATGGTCAGGACCTCAGTCCAGTCCTGTGACCGGTCTTACATCATGCAGGATGTGGTTTTAACACATGGTGCTGCTGCTGCTGTCAGCTCTTGGAGCAGACATAATCCTGTTGTCCCCTATGTCTGATAAACAGTTTATCCTCTGAGCTTCAGATGTGTGATGAACCAAAAGATATATAAAAATTCTCTGTGAAACCCAACCTGGAAATGCAAACGAGCCTGTAGCAGTTACTCCATCTCACCGTCACGTTCCTCATTCTGAACACAAAACACTAGAAATCAATTTGTTCCACACTTTCTAATATACACTTCCAGAGACTTACATGAGTTTTTTTTCCCCCAGTATATTCTCTCTTACCAGCCAGATTTGCAGACATGCATGTTTTCACACCAGTAGATTTATGGGGCATGAAGGGCGTCCTTCCCTTCCCGTCCGTTTGTTGGGATCCAAACGGACGGGACATGCCAAACGTCTGGAAGACTCATCTCAGGTTATCTCTGTTCTCTGCCTCAGCCTTCTTTAGCTCAGTGAAATCAAATCTTATCTGAACATTGATTCTCTTCATCTACGCAGCAGGGCATGGACCAGATGTGTATCTTGTGGTGGTGTGTAGTTTTTCTGCGCTGCTTATCTTTAACGGTAGCAGTATTAGCCCCACCGCACTAAAGACTATCTGCTTTCTGTTACACATTCACAGGAAGACATGCCAGAAAAATAGCCCTTTCTTACAGCACATTTAACACTATAGAATACACAACTTGATTACCAGCTTAGCCATGCTGCCATATAGATAACAGGCTTTACAGTAAGTAAGACTGCTGCTCTGAAACTGCAGGTTATTTGGACGTTGATTGGCAAACAGTTCCACAAAGACGTCTTCAGTCAGCTGTAGTTGTCAAGCCAGGCCACTGGATGGCGCTGTGATTTTAGCATGTCATTGAACGCACATGCACGTTCCCTTAGCTTTGACTTCACAATAAACAGTATCCCGTCTCCCATGAATCAAGCGCTCATGTAATATATATAAATATTCTTTATCAGAAATTGTGTTAAACTGAACAGGTTAAGTAGTGCAACAAAGCACAACGCTAGCCACAATGCTAGCCACAATGCTAGCCACAATGCTAGCCACAATGCTAGCCACCATTGGTTTTTTCGTTATCTGCCTGTGTTTGCTTAGCATAACCCTTTAGATTCCACGTCCATTCTCAAATCTTTATTTTGTGTAAAGATATGAACTCCACCACCTCTGCTTGCTGCACTGCATTAATAATATGTTGCCGTCTCTCTGGTTCAACCTGGATAAAAGTCAGAATAACTGAAAACACAATACATAACTCAAGAATGTTGTTGGTGTGCGCTTCTATAATCAGCCTCAGCTAAAAGGTGGAATTATAGCTGTTGGACATTCCTCTGTGGTATTTTGGATTCTTCTTGGCAAACTCAGTCCACCGTTGGTTTGGCCCTGGGCCACACACTGTGGACGCTTCACTTCTCACATGCACACCAGGTGAAACCTGGGGCGTTGTCCCCCGGCCAGCTAGGAGTCACATGAGAAGATGTTCCTGAGCCTGCTGACCAACAAACATCAACTTTGTTCCCAAGGCCACCGACTGGAACAGAGATAACTTCTGGTTATCTCTGATTTGAAGGTGTTTTGGAATCTGCAGAAGCAAAAATGCAGTTTTCCCTGTAATGTCTTTCTTCCTCTGTCTGGTCTGGCAAAACGTCAGCTCAAACATCTTCCTCTCATTCTGCCACATTCCTGCATGTTTCACACAAAGATCGGCTGATTCTGCTGGTTTAGATCTATTGGCATGAATTTACTGGGTCTTAGGGCCAAAGAAGATGGAGAAGAAAAGGAGTGAATGTGCCTAAATACTTGTTCTAGAAAAAGCAACGACGACGTTTCTGAGCTCCAAAAGTCAAAACTTTTCTAGAGAAAATAAGACTAATTTCAAAATTCATTTCAGGAATTTTTGAGAAAAAAAATTCCTGATCTTAAAAAGTTAAAAAAGTGTTTGGGAAAAAAAAAAACAAATTTCAAGACTAATTTCAGAAATGTTATGGAAAAAACACTGAAATTTCTGAGTTTCAAAAGATGACTAATTTTGACTTTTGAAACTCAGAAATGTTTTTTTTCCCCCATAAGATTAATCTGAAAATTCTGGAGTTGTCCAGAACATTTTTGACTTTTCAAACTCAGAGACTTTTCAGTTTTTTATAGAAAAATATCTGAGATTAACCTGAACATTTCTAAGTTCTTATTTCTAGAAAATGTGCTCTACAACTCCCCGTCTTGTGTCCTCTACATTACCAGAGCAGTTCATCGTGCTGCCAGCCACACAGTCACTGGTCCTGCAGGCCTGGTGCTCCCCCCTCACCATAGAGCACAAACAAGGGTGGAGCTGTTGACCTCAGAACGGGAGCGTCCTGCAGACAGAGTGTGCAGTCTGCTGTTATCCTCCAACAACAGCCTGAGGAGAGAGGCCGTAATGATATAATGATGATGCGCGGGGCCAAACGGTGACGGCAGAGATGTGCGTGAAGCCACGAAACGCTAAATCATCTCACAAAAAACTGTGTGCATCATCCCACCGCCACTCCCCTCCCCCAGTCACTCGTTCCTCACTGGACTCTGCTTCTGGAAGACGGTGACAGATTTCACACGTCTTGGTTTTTGTTCCTGACCTTCCCTCCACTGAGGACGGGAAGTGGAATTGTAAGGAGTCGAACACGGACATGGACGAACAGTGTTCAAAAAATAGGAAAAACCTTTAAAATAATAAAACAATCCGGTGCAAAATAAATCAAATGACAGCATGGATTTATTGAGCAGGATCTGAACGCAAATAAAATTGACCTTCAGATATAAAACAGAGGCTACATAAATCTGCAGTATAACTTTTATATGAAAAAAAATCTATATTTTTGTTGAAACTGTGTTATGACAGTGTGGTGTAATCTATGAAAACATTTTTTATCTCCTCTATCTTCTCCCAGTGCTATCTAGAAACAACCAATCGGAGCCAGGAGGCGGGACCCTCTGCTACGCTAAGTCTTCTTCCCGAGCCTGTTGTGATTGCTAGGCTACTTAGCTTTACCACCGATGACGTTGGATAACAGCTTTAGCAGCGAATGCATGAGGATGATTGGCAGCGCCTAGACTCTCCCCCTGGATCTGATTGATTGTTTTTGTTGGGTGCAGGGCATTTTCAAGATCAGTCTTTTCACATATTATCTGTATCATGTTATACTGTCACAACACGGTGACAATTTTAACAAATATGTAACAAAAAAAATGTCCTTATAAAAATTATATGCTGCAGTTTTAAATAGGGCAACCTAAACTATTTTCTTGGACATAAAAAAGGGCCCCAGAAAACCACAAAATTAGCTAATGAAACATATAAAGCCAATAAAGCCAAACAATCTTTGACTTTATGCAAATAATAAGTGAATATTAAAGCAACTAAATAAAAAATTAAGGTCAAATTAACAAATAAGTTTGACCTTTGTAACAAGTAGTAATGAAAATTGTGAAAACAATCAAACCTCCTAACACTTTGTGGTGGTAGGAGCATCCGTCACAGAGTTGCTTGGGAATAATAAGGAAAGAGATTTTCTCTCCTGCTCTGTCGCCTCCCAGACTCCCTCCCTCAATATCATCACTCAGCCTGCTGTGGATCTCTTTTAATCCTCAACAGGAGGGTTATTTTTACTGCCTAATGGGCCGACAGAGTAAAAACAGCGGAAGGTGTTTCCTCTTTCACTGAGTAAATACCGGCGACTCACGAGTCTTCAAAGCTTGAGATGACTAATAGGGCGTAATTAGAGTAAAGCCACTGTTAGATTTACTTGTTCTTGTACGCCTGAGCCTCGATAGGCCTAATTACACCAACGTTCGGGAAATGCCGCTCCAAGTGAGCCGCGTTTCCTTTCCTGCTCGCTGCTTCTTGCAAAACTTTGGATTTTTGACTTTGTCGCCCCAGGCTGACCACGCGGCGGGCTTAATGCTGCCTATTGACTTTTTAAATCTCGCCTTGTGTTAAAGTAAGGCTGCAAGTTGAATGTTTTTATTTTCTTTAAAGGGGCAGTATTATGTATTTTCCATCCACACAGCGCCAATTTATAGCACAATGAAGTTATTGTGCTACCTTCAGTTGTATATTTCAAATATGACTTAAAAGGAATTTTACTTTGCAATTTAATGTCTTGAAATTGGGCCTCTGTTTCTTTAAGAACCTCCTGCTTTTTTCTTTAACTCTGTCTTCAGGAAGTCATCACAACATGGCTCCTCTATTAACCCTTTAACAACGTTTTTACCGGCGTTGCTATGAGAAGTAGCTCCTGTAACGAGCTCAGCAGATGTACAGTTCCTCCAGGTGTTTGCTAATTGCTGCTGGCTAGTCTGAAGGAGCTGAGCGGGGAAGTCGCAAGGGAGGGGATTCTCTTTGAGGTGGAAGTTTGGAAACTGCAGCTTCGAGGAGGAGCCATGTCCTTGAAGGCGGGGCTAGGTCCACCCAGGAGTTTTGCACAGCTGAATGGTTGTCATGGAGATTAAAGGATTTCTCAAACATGCATGAAATAATCAAAGCAACACTCCACACATGATCAACACAATACTGCTCCTTTAAACTTGCAGCATTATTCTACATTTTAGCAAAAGTCTTTAATTGCTTTCTTTGATTTGTCATTTTTAAAAGTAGGATATTTTTATGTTAAGGTAACTGAAGAGGTACAAACTGTGTGTACAAGATTTTGGAACAAACTGTTCGTCTTTCTGAATAGTTAAAATGACGGCTGCGTTCCCGAACTCTTTGTAATTGAAGTGAGACGACTCTTGGTGTTCACTACTCTCTGCTGCTGCTCCACTATGACCCGCTGTTGGAACACCTGCTCTCCGTTTCATCATCCACTCCTGCCATATATCAACCTCTCCACTAATCTTCCCCAAATCATCCCGTCAGTCCTAATTAAACGAGCTCAGACCTGTCAGCTTGACGATGCAGCAGAACGTAGTTGGCTGCTTTCGGAGCTAAAGAGGCTCTACAAGCTTCAGCTGCAGGTGAATAAATCACTCTTTTTATGCCCTCAGGACACACGATTTTCTGTGAAAGTCTGGTGACATGTAAACTCCTAACTGTGGGGTGGAGAGTGCATTTGTTTGTTAGCCCGAAGCTAACCCAGCCACGGGGCGGGGAGGGAGGAGAGCAGAAAGACTTGAAGAGTTGATTCGAATTGAGATATAGGAAGGTGAGGTCAAGCCACTCTTTTAAGAAATGTCAAGTGAGGCAAGCAGTGAAAGGGCAAGGAGCACTGACAGACCGAAGATAGCAGAAAGACAACAAACAGGGGCGTGTTTACAGTAGCAGTGAAGAGGACGGTGATAAAGGAGGAGGGTGGAACCGAGGAGGGTCCCGCGTGAGCCGGATGGGTGGACAGATAGGGCCGAGGAAGAGGAGGCGGAGGAAGAGGGTCAGGCTGGGAAGCATCTGCTGCAACTTAATTATTAATGTTACATTCTGTCTGGAGTGAGCTTCAAGAGTTCAGACATTTATTTCAGTGCACGGTTCAAAAGATAACCTTTTAATGTCATCTTTAATGACAAAAATGCATATGTTGTGCGGTAGCTTTACAATTGCATCATTTGGGTTTATTGTAAAATATGTCTCAAAGGCCAAAAATGCTACTGTTCATGTTAATCATTGGTGACTATTTGTACAGTCAGCAGCTGCATTTCTATTTCAAATGTGTGTAAAAAACTTCGTCGATATTCCGCTAATGTCGAAGAAACACAATTTTGCAATTGCAGTGTTCAAGATACTTGTGAATGTTTGTTCACGCTGTAAGTCATTAAAAATGAAGTGGCTGCCATCATCCTGCAGCCACTTCCTGTCATCTTCTTGGTTTTTGCCAGAGGCAACACCTGGTTGTTGGCCATGTGGAAAGTGTTTCTGTTACAGTTTTTCGAAATAAACCAATTACAATACGTCCAAAAAAAGGAAGAAAAAAAAAAACCCTCACCCTACCACCAAAACAGAGTATGGGAAACAAATGTTTTTGTTTTTTTTTAATTGTCGTGTTTCCATTAAACTAATTTGTTTTTAGAGATTCTGCAGTTGCAATAGAAATGCAGCCAATGATGAGAATGTGAGAGTTATTTATGAGGGAGTTCTTTAAGGGATTATCTGCTGTGGAGAGTCTTAAATGACTGTATGTTGATATGTGAAGTGCAGGAAATCATAAGATCTTTTATCGTCTGCTCTTTCCTGAATAAATTGCGCAAAATTGCATATCCATTGACATGACTAGTTCTTCTTATTTTATTTCCCCTGTTTTTCATTTTTATTGTCTGTTTGAAATAAATAAATAGATGTATGAAAAAGAATAAAGAGAAGAGCACAGCCTGGAGTAGAAGAGGTTTCGGGTTATTTATGGTGAAGACATTAGTTAGCAACCTTCGTCCCACAGGGAATGGAAAACAGTAACAATGTAATTTTGCCCTAGCAGATTTTTAAAGTTTTCTTCTTCTTCGTAATGCAAACTGTGGAAGTGGATACTTTCTCCTGACACATGCTGACACTGTTCAGACTGGAAAGCATCACCGACTGCAGCTGGGCAGAGATGAGTCATTTGTTTCACACTTCCTTATCTGTGTTTTAACTGACATCTTGATTGTTGCTGTTTTTGCTCATAGTCTGACTGCCAGCTTTATTTCCTGTATGTTGGGCATCTCCGCCACTATTGGTTGGTACGTAGCGTTTTTAGACCAAAAAAAAAAAGTAAAAATGAAATTGAAATATTCACATATTTGGTCATGAGTCAAATGGCAAAGAGAGAAACTCTGATGGTCCCACTGATGGTCAGTTTCTCTCTACATGGTGTGATAAGGGTCACTATTATTACACATAATAGTTATAAAAAACTTTATTATGTAAATCCCCTGAAGAACGGAGTGTTTTAATAAAAGAGGACACGGTGCTTCTGCGCCAGTGATTATAATTATCTAAGTTTAGCTTACAAACATGCACAATGATATCAATGTTGAAACAGCAGTGTGTTAGCAACGGCGCTAACAATGGAGCTAACAACAGAGCTAACAGCGGAATTTGCTAACATTCGGAGCGTAAAAAAACAAAAAACAAACACAGCTTTCTGAAAGTTAATAAACTCATTTATAATCTACAGGGGTGTACATGTATATATACTCATACCTGAAGAAGGGGAGTATTTTAATAAAAGAGCCGGACACGATGCCTCTGCTCCAGTGATTAAGGAGGAAGTTCCGGTGCTCTTAACTATAGCTAGCGCAAAGCGCTAGACTCCCCCTGCTGGTTGAATCTGACCACTGCTTCAGCCAAATCAGACTAGTCAGCCTCTGAAATAACCAAATTTCAATCCATCACAATTACACTTATAATCCAAAGCAAAAATAAGAGTGTATGATTAAAAACAACCAAATTAACAGACAAACGCATTATATTTTTTATAAATTGTCACTCTTCTATTCATTGCCAAATCCTTTTTTTATTGCGTTCTTCCACATTTGGAGGCTAAACATTTAAAAATGACCAGCTTGTTTAGTGATTATCCTCAACACACCTGGAATACACATTCTCATGTATTAGAGAATGTTTGAAGTCAGACTGAGAGTACTTTCTGAGTGCTGCAGTAGATTTTACTCGTTTGATGATGGGATGGAAGGAGACGGAAATGAGGGTTTTGGTAGCAACCTTTACTGTAAGTTCAGATGCAGAAAGACAGATGGACAAATGGAAGGAAATGAACGGAGGACCAGATGGGAGCCAGACAGTCTTAATGGACCGCTGGAAAGAGTGTTAGCAAGCTAGCTTAGCACCATCTGGGATCTGCCTGGCGGTTCTGTTCTAGCCTTTTTAGAGTGACAGTAGGGGTTTGGGCGATATGGACTTAAAGTTTTAGCGCAAAATCCTTCCAAGTATTTTGCTAAGATTTTGTTTTTGCAGCTTTGCCTCACAACCACACACACTGCTCTAAAAACATTCCTATTTGGATGATAAACTGCTTTCCAACACCAATGGCATCAAAACGTTTGAATTGTATCACTAAGCTGAACACAGTCACTGCATTTCATGTTTTTGAATTGATTTATATGTAGTGATACTCTCCGTGAACGAACAGTTGAGGAAAATAATAAAAAATTCCAGGGGATTGTAAACATTTTTCATTGTAATTGATCGTGCCAACAATAAATCAAAATTCTTATGATGAGAAATTTCTTACGATAAATGACCAACCCCAATTGACAATGCTTACTTTTCCCACTCTGATAAAAATGATGACTTCTGCATTAATGTATAAATAATTCCTGCTGATGAGTGCAGCGGTTTCTGCAGGCGTTGTCACATCCTTCATGTGTGCAGCAGTCCACTGACTCATCAGCTTGAAATATTGGCTCACATCACTTTATGCTAACAAACAACGGATTGGCTCAATCTGTCTGCAAACTGGTTCACCGTCCACTCAGGTGTTCACTGGGATTCATCATCATCATCATCATCATCATCATCATCATCATCATCATCATCATCATCATCATCATCATCATCATCATCATCACCACATTAGAATTACAGTAGCTCTTTCTTGCAAAACTGTTCACACCCACTGAATATTTTCTCCATTCTGTCATGTTAAAACTTTCAGCATATCTTATTGGGAGCTTGAGCTAACAAAGTAAGTAGTTCATGGTTGTAAAGTGGAGGAAAATTTACACAAGGTTTTTATAAGCATGTACAGTTTAAAAAAGAGTTTAAGAGTTATGACTTTAAAACACACTGTATGTCTTAACTTATTTCTGCCAAAAAAAATAAAGAAAGAAATTTTTTAGTTTCAAAAGTGGAAAATCTTTGCCTCTTGAAAGTGAAAATTTCCAAAAACAAATTTGTTGAAAATTTTTGAGATTGATTCAAAATTTACAAGTTTTTTTCCAAGCCAATTGTCAACTTTCTAGCCAGTTCTTTATTTTATTTTCTGCAGAATCTCTGAGGTCGCTCTTGAAATTTCTGAGAAATTAGACTTTTCAAAGATTAATCTCAAAATTTCAGTTTTTGTAGTTAATTTTCAACTTTCCGCGTCTAGAAAATTTCTGAGATTCCGCCAAAAGATTCCAAAGTTTTTGGTGAAAATTTTCTTCTTCTTTTTTTTTTTTCTTCCTATCTACATTGTTGTACTCTGCTGCTGAAATTTCCTCTGCACAAAATCCTGCTGGTTTGACTCAAACCAGCCAAGCTTGAAAGGGAAGTGCTGGCTGGATCAGGAGAAGCTGCGGCAGACAGCTGGGAACTCTGGCTGGGAATCCAATGACCTCAAGCGTCCCCAGTGATGTCACCACATCTCCTCCGCCAGCTTTATCCCATTTTATGAACCATCATTACTGCTGCTCTCCTCATGCGAACAGCGAGGCAGCGTGTGAAAAAGCACGCACAGTTTGAAATATTCAGGATTATTTGAGAGCATGTTAAGATCCAAAGAAAATAACATTTCTAACAACTTTTAGTCACAAATTGCAAAAACCTCACAGCTGTGGGTTATTCTGGTCAGCTGTGAAACTAAAATCAATTCACAATACAAGCTGAGAACGGTTCTTTTTAAGCATTTTCTACATTCTGCCACTGTGGGGAAGAGTCCACCAATACGGTCCGTACTGTGTGTGTGTGTGATGAGACACACACTGTCCAAACAAACACTTTTTATTTCAGCTCTGTGATGAGGCATCAACACTGTGAGATGCAGTCGAACTGTTGCAGACGGTGTGGAAAGCCATGAGGGAATGGAGTAATTCAGCTGACAAGTTCGGACTTATCTGCATTCAACATGTCAGAACCAAAGAATGTAACTTCATTAACACGCTTCTTTACAAGTTATGAGTGTCGACGAATAAGACCATGTCAGGCTTTCCTTCAGGGCTTCTTGTGTTAGAATATAAAGGAAGTTGGATAAGCAGCTAACAGATGAATAGGTGAAGTCTCATTCACTGAGTCAGAGATATAAATAGATCAGTTCTTACGTGACATTCAGACTTAATTCTGTTGTCACAACACCATGCATTTCGTGTTTTTTCCACATTAGAAATGTTGAGATTTTTCACTTCCATTTTTAGTTTCTAAGTTACCAAACAAACCAAAATGATGTAGTGAAAAAAATCTAGTGCTATGAAAAAGTATTTGCCCCCCCTGACATGTTTCTTCCGCTTTTGCTGTAAATGCGTATGATCACCAAACTAATGTTAGTCAGTGATAAACTGCAGAAATACAAGATGCGGTTTTGAAATCGTGATTTAATTTATGAAGGGAAACTTAATAGCAGTTCACCTCAGTGCTCAGTGGAAACGAGGCGTTGGAGTACACATTGTCTAACAACTGATAAGATAAAGATAAAGTGCATTCCTAATAAAGATTGGCATCACAAGCAGATTTTTTTTTTTAGCAGTTCTTAGAAGTCTACCAAACATTTATCGATAATGATTCCTTCTGTGTTTAAGTCTTAGTTACACATGCTGGTACAAGCAGACGTTCTGTCAAACTCCACCTCATAAAACATTTCACGTCATCGTCCTCCTGCTGCTTCCTGTACTTTATTTTCTTGTTGTACGTTGTTTTTAACTTTTTTGTACAAGCACTTTGAATTGTCTCTGGCTGAAAGGTGTTATATAAATATAGTTGCCTTGCCTTCATTAGCCTACCCTGTTAGGCTAATGAACTACTACTTCCTCATACTTCAAAATAAGAGCCTCAAACAACAATAGGTGTCAAGCTTATGGAACTCACTGTGAAAGACTTGCACTTAAAATATTGTGGCAATCTCTTTCCATAAGATCTCACTGACCACTAAACCTCTGGTGTGTTTACTATAGAGCCAGTGATTGCCTTCTGCCCCACCCCATTAACTGACATTATATAGCAGAAATGTTGAGAATATATATACTTTCTTCAGTTATCTTTGTATGTTGACTTAGTGGTTCTGTCTTTATAAATGTAAATTAAAACATGACCAAGGCAGATTAAAATAGAAGTTCAAGGTAGTAGTACCCCACAGAGCATGATCAGTCTAAAGACATCTGAACCCAGTCATTAATGTTCCCTCCCCTCGGTCTGCATCTGGACACCAGCGATGAAGAGAACCTGACATCTGGATAGGGGTTCTTCTGTGTTTTTGTGATGTGGATGAACATCTGTGCGTCCCTGCCCAGCCTATTCATAGAGAGACCGCAGCAGTCATCAGGGGGCCTCACATCAGAGTGCATCTCAATGAAAAGGCTTCATTTGGTAAAAAAGGTTTTCTGTATGACCAGGTCTTTAGAATTTTGTTTTTTCAGAGTTTCCAGTTTTCACTTTATGTCCCTGCAATGCCAAGGAATTCCTTCTTATCATTTTTGCATCATTTGTGTCCTCTCTTCCTCTTCCTTGGAGTCTGATGTTGAGACTCCAAGGAAGGAATCTTCCATCATCATCTGTTGGGGCAGCAGCATCTGAACCAGAGACCCAACAAGACTCAACCACCTCATAAAGAAGGCTGGTTCTGTTCTGCAGACGACTGTAGGACTTCTGGAGACGACGATGCAAAGAGCGATTCCACATAACATCAAGAACAACCCTGACCATGTCTTCAGCCAAAAGGCTTAACGTGGACCACATGAGATCCTTCCTGCTCAGAGCCACCACCGTCTACAGTAACTTGAATTAATATGAGTTACTACGATTGAGTCCAGTGTGTGTGCTGGTTGTACTCTGGAAGGTCCAATGCGTGCACAGAACCCATGAAGCAAGAAAAGATGCCTACTGCTGCCAGATAGGAGGAAGGTTGTTTCAACAGGGAGAGCTTCCTCCCTGGCCCTCAGCGGAGGGACAGGGGGGATCATCTGTTGTGTCAACACGCTGTCACTTCATCTATCCTCTGAACACCGGACTCAGAGTGCATAGCAGCGCAGAGAGCTGGAGTCCAAGTACCCAGCTTCACTCTGCCAACTGTGCTGAGGAAGCAGCTGGTGTTTCTGTGCCAGCTTCCTGTTGTCAGATGAATCCACGCTGGCATGGAGGGGCAGTGGATGGGCAAAATCTGCAGAGCGTGATTAGTAGCCATAACCTTGGGGAACCAGTTACTCGTGAATGCAGATGAGCGACGTGAGTTCTTTTCACTTTTCCAGCAACACTAATTGCCTTTCCATTACAAATGTGCGCAAAAATATTTGTTGATATTGGGCTAATGTTGAAAAAAACAACAACACAAATACGGCATTTCCATTGCATAACAAATGCAATTAAAATCACATGTGAATACATTTGTTCATTCGATAAGCCATTAAAAAAAATTGCCACGCCATCATCCGCTGAATCTGTTTATTGTTTCCTTTCGCTTCACAATTTTGAACTGCTTTTTTGGTTGGACAATCACATCAGATCCAGATAAAATATGTTTTTTCCTCATTTTTTTAAATGAGAGCATAAAATCCAGGGTTAAGACGGTAAATAAAAGCGTGTATTTGACTACATTTACCAGCAGCCTGTCTGCACCTGCTGCACTGTCTCTATGAAACCAGTATCGAAGCATGTCTTACCCCCCTCTAATAGTGACATTTGACCTCTAGTAGTCAACAGACAGAGGGGTGCCTGTGACATCAGAAGACTTCAGCCTCAGCTGCTGCTGAGCGGGGTCACACCCTCCCGTCTCCCTCCACCTCTGGAAATAGACCCTGTTGCTAAAGACGTTACATAAGCGCTGCTTTGTTGAATGGATGATTAATGGGCTCAGAAGCCCCGAGATTTGTTGAATCTATTTCAGTGTATCTGTTCCTGCTTGTATGAGTATTCTAGGAAGGAAGTGGACGTTCCAACGCTTCGCTAATGCTAGTGGTTATTTTTCGGTCCATCTCTCCTAGGCTGATGGCAGCACAGATCTGTAGATAAGGAAACCGAAATGTAGAGAAATAAACACAATGTTGTTTGATATGCCTGCATGGAAGACATAAAGGTCCGGCTGCAACAGGTTGTGTAATCGGGAATATGACAAAAGATGGGTAGATAGAGGGCTTATGAGTTCACTAAAATGCCACATTAGTGAATTCAATTTTTATATATATATATATATATATATATATATATATATATATATATATATATATATATATATATATATATATATATATATATATATATATATATATATATGTATATATATATATGTATATATATTTCACAAGGAGGCATTGTTAATTTTAATGCCAGTTTCTCAACTGAGAAAATTCAAAATGATGTTTTGCCTCCCAATCAGCTGACGGGTTTAAAATAAAATCCCCAACAATATGAAACCTGAAAGAACACAAGAATCATCAGTAACATGAAATTGCACTAATTGGAATTACAAAAATCAATTTGGTTAATGGAAACAAAAAACCCCAACTCATTTTCATAAGTTTTTGTGGTACAATTATGTGAGTTTTTGTGGCCATAACCAAATTAGTGTTTAGTGTATCAGTGCTTACAGGAAGTCGTCCACTTTTTTACAAGCTCATTGTACAAGCTCAGTATAATATTTGATATGTTTATGGATCAGATAGATATTACTGTGAATGTCACAGCGCCACAGAACCTTTAAAACCAAAACGTCCCGTTAATATGAGTGACATCATCTGGAATTTTCCTTAAGAAAAAATCTCCAAGATTATTAGTGCCACAATATTAAACTCAGAATGATTGTTTGTCATGTAAAAGCTGTCATGGCAACAGTTTAAATAAAGAACTGGTTTTAAAAGCGCTTTAAAGTGACTCATTTCTAGAAATGTATGAGATTAGATGTTTAACTCATAGCTAATTTCCTTCCTGAAAAAAGAAACTTACTTCATCAGACTTTTTGACAGAGCAGACTGATGGCATGAATGCAAAATAAATACAAGGGTCTGGTGTTGCTATGTTAAGAATATTTTATATTTGAATATTTTCTCTGGCAGGTGTTAGCTGTATTAGATACAGACACTGCTCTCCAGTTTTCCCTCCAGTCAGTGTGAGTCTCATCTTGATCCGTCCAGGTTAGCACAAATAGAATCTGAAACATTATATACATACGATACAAAAATAGATTTCACGAAATGAATCATAAATCGACAGCAGGAAGCTTTATAAAATTACAAATATGTTTTTGTTACAAAAAGCTTTGTTTGTTTAAATAACTCTTCCAGCTCAAGTTTTGGATGAGAGTGGAGCCTGGAGTGTCCGTCAGGATGATGTTAGCGATCCAAACTCGTTTTAGTTCCAGTTCTACAGAAATCAGATTGAGAACGTCCCTGCAGCACATAGTCCAGAAAGTGTGTGTGGACCGGCTGCAGCAGCCTTCAGGGTTCTGCTGCTGTTCTCTCCAGCTGCATCCTGCTGGGCAGCTGACCAGGCGCGTTTTAACTGCTCAGCCAGGGTCCAGAAATCCACTCCCTCCCTCCGTCATGGCTACGCTCCGAGGTGACAGAGAGCTCCTGGGTCACATGCCTGAGGACAGACAGACAGACAGACAGAGAGACACGATCAGGATCTGAGTCGCCGGATCTATTCTCAGAGCGGTAGGCGCTTGATTTAATAGGCTGGACGTCGTAAAGCCGTCATTCTCTGAAGTCAATAAAAATTCATACATTCGTGAAAAAAGTAATTACAGGATCAATATCGAAATATGCAGTATCGCATACCTCTAATGTTTACTGACTGGAAGGATGGACAGATTTTCCTGAATGTCCTGTCTGTCCCCCTCTCTGTTTTAACACAATGATATGATTCCATATCCTCACATGTGATTGGCCACAAGGCTGCCATGCTACCAATCACAAAAAAGTTCTGCAGTGAGCAGGGCAGAGCCACTGAGAGTGAGAGCTGAGCAGTGAAAGGAAAACAAGGTTTTACTCTTTGACCTAAATCTGATATTTTGGAACAGCATTTTCATTATTAGAATAAATATGAATACATTTGTGATTCAAATGAGAATTGTGGTAATCATGCTAATTTCACATGTTGGCTCTGTGATCAAGATGCCAACGTTTGGACCTAATAGTGAGATCTTGCTGAAATGCAGACTGCGTACTCCTATTATTAATAATTCAGAATGGATCAGGAGTAAAAGGCTGTTTGAGTTTCTCTATAGTTCCATATATTAAGTTGGCATCCACTGTTGTTTTAAAATGACATTGTTGAAAGAACTGAACATATTTTTACATCTGCCAAAAAATGTAAAAGGCTAATTGTCTGTAATTTGTTTAGTAAAATGTTAAAAACATATGTTATAATTAATTTGTAGTTTCACTTTAAGATAGCTGTGCCTCATAAACTGATTTTACTGCAGTTATTATGTTTCAGTGCTGCAGAGAGAAACAGCTCTGCAACTGTTGTTTTATTTTAACATTAACATTTTGTTGGTAAAGCAGTTTAATATGTAACCTACTTAGAATGTTATAAAAAGTTTAATGATGTTAATTAGAGTTTATTAAAGAGAAAACAAAATTTTGAAATTTAATATTGCTAGGTCAGAGCTTTATAACCTTAGGGATACAAGATGGAGTTACATGTGCAAACAAAAGTAGAAAAAGATCCAGGAAGCTGAAGTTGTCGCTGCTTCCTGCTAATTTCACAACGCTAGCAGAAGAGTTTTCTTCACAGTCGGGTGACAAGGTGAAAGGCGACCCCTTGTCTGTGTCTGATGTAATCCAAGACGTCTGCACAGCATGCCCAAGGCCCTTCATAATCCTGACACATCATTGTGTCTTGGAAAGCAGAGTGTAGCACCTCCCGTGGCGCTCCGTGAGCGGTCGTTAGCATAGCTGACACGCAACTGAACGCGCAGCGGGCGCCGCGGCTTAATCACACTGGTTCTGACAGACTTCAACACTCACTCTCTAATGTCCGGTCCAGGTCGGCGATGAAGTCCTCCAGTTCTTTGGTGTCACCCAGTTTGGCTGTGAAGGGCGGGACAGAAAGATGTGTGGCGTTAAATGATGCTCCATTTATTTTCTGTGTGATTCATTACAGTGATGTTTATTTGATTGTAGAGCTTCTGAAATGTTCTAAAGTGCCTTAGATTTGGATTTCTCTGGGTTTAATGAAGGAATATATGGAAGAATGAGAGTTGGCCAAACAAAAACCAAGGCATAAAATAACTTTTGGCTCACAAGTAAATATGTATTAAATTATTTTAATATAATATCTCCACTACTTTTGCTTTTTTTACACTAAATTTAACATTTTTTCAACATGGTATTTCAATTAATGTTAAATATTAAAATTAATGCAACAATTCAGCCTTTAATAGTTTTCTTTTGTTTGTTTTTGACTTGTTTATCTGTGTGCACAGGCTAAGAAAAATATGAAAATAGTAATATCTTGTCTTCTCTTCTAAACACATAAAACGGTGAATTTACAAGCTGGGAGTTTATTTCTATTAAAAGACAGTTGTTCCTCCACACTGTTGCCCTGTTCTGCTGCATTTTAACTAGGGGTGTCCTGATACATTATTTTTAACTTCTGATGCAATATCGCAGCTTTGAGTACTGGATGATGCCGATATTGACCCAATGCAACATCAGCATATATCATAAATGACTTTATGACGTAAAGTGAAATTTTACGTCATATAGATACGTAGATATAAGAAAAAAACTTTTTAAAAACCAACTAAAAGCACTAATTCTCCTGTGAATTTTGCATTTTGAACTTGCTGATTCTTCCTTTTAATTCCTCTTTAAATCTTTGACATGTTTCTCCTTCCATAGAACCAGAGAGGGGAACAGTATTAGAGGTGCTGAGCTCACGTTTGGGTGACATCAGAGGTGGGGAGGTTGTTGCGGGGGAGTGGGCGGTGGGGGAGTTCAGCCGCTCATCACTGAAGCTGAAGCTGTTTCTGTTGAACGAATCGGCACCTGTCAGGAAGACAAAAGACACACAGATTAATGTGACACCGACACGGCCGACTCTGATCTGTGTCAGAAGAGCAGCTTCGCTTCAGTCTGCATTCTCCGTTAATAACAGCCTTTTTCTACGGCCTGTCATCTACGTGTAGAGTGTACACGTGGTCGGATCTTTTCCACAAAAATACAGAATTTTTTTTTTTTTTTATGACAGAAAATCTGCAAAAGAAGATCTGTTTAACTGTTTGTTTGCTCTGCTGTTTGCCCCGTTTACAAGTATATACAAGTATAGGCCTGAGTAGCTATGAGAGACCTGTATTCAATAAAATGAACTGATTTATTGCTTATTGCGACAGGACTATCGATAAGTCAAAGTGAACTTGCCTCGTTGCCATTCCTCCCCAGCTGTAAGTAAGAAGAGAAGACAAGGCAGAACTCTGCGCTCCAGTCTGCAGCTTAACAGCGAGTCAGATGTCAAGCACCTACTTACTCCCCACTTTGACCCGCTCCCAGCAGGAGAGAGGGGTCACCACACACACACACACACATGCATATACACACTCTCGTAAAATGGGAGTTAGCATCAGTGTTTGACTTGAACTCTCCAGGCACCCCTCATATTCATCTCTGCATCGCTTCCGTCTTCAGTCGTTCGTTTTCACTGACACATCAACACGTCGGGGGGAAGCAATGGGTGGGTTCTCTTCATTCATCTGCCCCTTCATCTGCAGATCCATCCATCAGGCAGCGAGACAATAGGTCCTCCTTACACTGGACAGCTCTCTCTTCATTAGACTGCCCTGGAGGGGACAGGCATCTGATCCCATGAGAAAATCCTGAGGCTCTTTAGCTCCAAAAAAACCCAAAAAACGAGCTCAGACACCTTCCTCCTGAGCCTGTACCGCATAAAAACTACCACCTCGTAAAGATGCTTTTTTATTTTAATGTATTAAAACAATGTAAACTGTATGTGATAGATATATGTGTACAGCCACTTATACTAACCATAGTCCAAGTTTGAAATTAATTTAAGTACCATGAAATGCTAAAAACACAACATGAGTTGTGCGCTGCGCTGCTTTCAGGAGTGCAGTAAAACTGGAGACGATAGTCTGAACTAGAGGGAGAGAAAAGGTGAAAGACGGGTTTACCTACTGGTGAACACTTTTTTAGTTCAAGCCTATGAAAACAACCCTAATGTAAACGTGGGTTGCATTTCAACAACAGTAATGCCACGCATGATTAAGTTAATCATGCGTGATGTTTCAGACCCGTTTTGAACAGCAGGCCATAGCTTAATGTCAAGTAGGTTATCCGTTGAGACTAGATTAAATTCTCACCACCACCGTTTCAAAAAATCCCTGATCATGAATATCCCGAAGCCATAAGTCTTTTTTTCAAACCTTTCATTGGAAGTCTAACCTACTTGTACATGTGTGTGTGTGGGGGGGGAAGCATTTCCACATATGCAGGGCTGGAGGATACTTTTCTCTGTGTGTCAGCATTTGACTCTGACCCAGCTGAGTATCTGGAGCCAGCTCCACAGCTGGGGTAGACAGGGTTTTTTTTAAACCACTCTATGGTCGAGTAATATATGAATATGTGACAGCTGTGCCCAAATTATACTACGGTGGATCTAATCTTTACTCAGATTTGAGGGGGGGGGGGGGGAAACTTCCACTGCTGTTTGTTGAACGGCAGAGTGGGCCAAGATGAAAGCTAACCAAGCTAAGAGCAGTCCAGCAGGGGGCACCAGAGAGATAGATTCTTCATATCTGTTACATTTTAACCTACTTTTACATTTACTCCAAATTTAGAACATCTTATCCAGTAATTTTTAAATTAGAATTGTGTTTAGAATTTAAAGTAAGTAACTAATAGCTTCATTATGTATGTTAACAATCACAAAGCAATAGGTTTGTGGTGAAAAGACGTCCAAAAATCTCACAGTCCAACGAGAATCAATAATCAGAGGAATGGAGAAGTGTAGCATTAATTTATGAAATATGTATATAACTAATATTTTATTTTTGAAAAACCACATATAATTATTTAGTAATGTATTGGCAGATGATTTATTTAATCTGTTGGCCCCACCAATCAGAGTTCAGTGGGCGGGGCTACAGTTTCAGTTACTTCATGGTGCACTGGAGCAAATGAGCTACAACATAACTGTCGAAAGATCATCTTAACACATATTACAGGAAAAATTTTATATTATATTCTTTAGATGCTGTAATTTAATAATGCTAATGATAAATGGCTTATATTTTATGAACAATAAATTATCCTAATGCACTTATATTTCACTGAAATATAAGTGCATTAGACTGTTTTATTTTTATGACCACACGTTTGCATGATTTATGTATTGCATTCTGATTGATCTGACAGCATGCAGTGTTATTTACTAAATAATATGACGTTCCTGGTCATATTCTGTCATACGGTGAGTTTGAACAACTTATTATTGGCTTATTAATTACACACATCTTAAATTGCAACATATGCAGCCAAGGACGTTCAATTTAAAAACCATGGAAGTGATTTTTCACTTACAAAGAAATCCCATAAGAAAAAAAAAGATTCAGCCTTTGAAGCCATAAAACCAGAGGCTGGTTCTGTTCAAAGAGTTATTGTGAATTTAAACCCACAAATTCTGGCTGGCAAGCTTCTATTTAGGTGATTCGGTCAGTGACGTGAAGATAGAAAAGGCCATATGGAAAGAAAAGCCGCTCAGGGAGGAAGAGGTAACACTCACTGTCGGTGTCGCTGATGCCGCTGTCGCTGACGCTCGCGCTGCTCCTCCTCTTCACCGTCTTCAGGTGCTCGTCGTACCTGAAGTGTCGCTTCTCCACGGGCGACGTGAAGTCTTCTATGACCGCGTCGAACTCGCACAGGACGTCGCTCAGGTCCTCCTCCTTGACGAACTTCCCTGCAAAACGGAGGAGGCAGCAGCTGTCACTTCTACAGTTTAGGTAATTATTATACATGAAACCCTCCGACCAGGTGGCAGAGGAGCTAGAGGTAGTAGAATGGTAATAAATCATAAAAATATACGTACCTGGAGTCTTCAGTTTCGGGGACTTCATGATGCCACCAGTCGGGTTTTAGAATATCCGGAAACGTCCTAAAAATGTCCGTATAATAAAATATCCCAGTCTGTCCCAGCGAGGAACGGTGAAGTCCTGATGCTCTGCAAGTATAACCCCTCAAGCCGAGGACTGGCGTTTTTAAACGAGCCCGGCTCGAAGGGGGCGGCGCGTGTGTGTCTGAGTGTTCATGTTGGCGCGCGTGACTAATAAAACTTTTCCCGGTTAAACTACACCGCCTCCCTGTGCCTCCCCCTCCCTCCACCCTCAAAAAAATGTTTGTAAACAACCGTGGTGTTAGCCGCCAAGAGGAGCAGTAATGCCCATGTTTTTCTGATGAGGATCCAGTTGCTGTGTCACCAGGCAGACCATAATACCCAGTGACCACACGGATATACAAGAACCAGCATCATCTTCAGTCATATCTGGGGGTTATTACGGGATCAGGTGCTAATATCAAATATTATAACCTGCTATTATTATCCTAAGTCGATATGCCTGGCGTGAAATAAAGGTAATAGAGCCTTGGAAAAACGAAGTACACTCCTGCTGACTCCATCTAAGGGAGAAAGTAGCAGCCATGTAAAAACATCCTAATTTTTAAGTTGTTTTGAAATATAAATACAAAAATGAGAATCTATTTAACGGTTTTAATTGCTAGGATTAGATAAAGTGGGTGGTTTCCTCAAACTAGTTGTTAGCCTTCCACCACGTGGAAAGCATAAAACAGTTTTCTCAGACAAACATCTCCTAAGTTTTGCCTTTTTTGCAGAGTTCGTGGCTTCATTATCTCAGAACTTAATTGAGACAAGTTCATATACCTGGCGGAATGTTCTGGCCAAATCTGTGAGCAAAACCAAGCTTATGCTGCCATCTGCTGGCAGAACATTAAAGCTGACAAGACCAGCAACTAAAGACCAACTTCCGAACCAAACCTGAAAGGTTTAGACACAACTTCGAAGTCGAATAGTTTAAATCGATATTAGTCGAAGACTGAGGTGAAATTCTGGACGCACTTAAATCCAATGGACAGGTGTAAAAACTTTTCTGAGACCACTACTCAGTTTACAAACTAGTCATAATGTCTTCCGAGTTTGTTTTCATCCCTAATTCTTCTAATCAGTTAGTCAGTGGAAATACTACTGCTATTACTCAGAGATTACTTGGTTATTTCTTAAGATGCCAAACGCGTTGCGCTCCATGTTCAGGGCTTATTCGAGTCTCACTTGGATTAATCAGTGAAGTTGACACTAAAAACACAAAGCCAGGAATCATATTTATTAAAACATAATAAATTACACATCTACTTACATATATACATTACTTCCGTTCCATTTCCTTTTGTATTTGTAAGCCTAAAATGTAGGCTAATGTAAGCCTAAAAATGTATATATAGTCACACAAAAAAGCTGTGTCTAATTTGTGTTATAGCTCACGAGGGAAGATGACGTAACAGTTATACTGACATCTTGTGGTCAGGAGAGAGTTTGCAAATAACTTTCAGTCAAGTTTTCTAACGAGAAATGATATAGAAATTGGTTAAATAAAATGCAAATTATAAAAATATTTTGAAAAAGTTGTATCTGTTGTCACATGTTTCTATTGGATTTTTGCTTCTCTTTTTCTTTTTATTTGAAGAAGTTAGTTTGTGGATTATTTGTTTTTACATTATGGTCATCCGGTTGATCAGATCTATAAATGCTGAACTACTTTACCAAACAGTACACTTTTCTTCTGGTTACTTATTTTACAGAAAATACTTTAACATAGTGTTGAAAGATGTTCTGCACACATGTATATTACATTTACCCTGTTACATCTGGGAAGATTAACTATTTTTTTTAACAAACTTTTTTCTTATTTCACTGCAACAAATACATTTCAAATTAAATGCTGGATCCAGATGCAAATAAATATAAAAAATATTTTTATTTTCAATCTTATGATCTGATGATGACAAACAACTTGGTGTTGGTATGAGATCTCAATAAATTACGTTAATGTTTCTGGTTGTAAAGGGACAAAACTGTAACATGTTCCAGGGTTGGTAATAATTCTGCATGTCTGCCTCTACATCCTAAACATTTATTTAGTGTCTCCCTGTGTTTTCACAAGCACGTTTCACTCAAAGTCGCAGCCGAGAAGCTCTATTCTCATGGTGATGGAGTTCCACCATCTTTTGGGGACGACTCGGATAAAGCGAGTGAAGATGGGAGGATAGATGTAGTTCTTCACGTAGTCGTTGTTGTTTGTGTTTCCGTCAAACATCTAGATGTGTGTGTGTGAGAGAGAGAGCAAGAGAGAGAGAGAAGGTCTTTCAACATCAAGGAAAGCTTCAGTCCGAGAAAACATACCTGCGCTCTTTACATCGACTCACCTTTACAGTTACATCATCATCGTCCATGTAGTAAGTCCAGTGTATCCCATTGTCACTGTACTGCAGGGCATACTTCATGACGTACATCTCCTTCGTCATAGACTTGGCTCCCTGTGTTGTGATGCCTGTGATCTTCTTAATGCGAGGCAGTTCCACCTGGAGCCACTGGTTCATGTCACTGTGCTGAGTAAAACATAGCACAGGGTCACTTCGAGAAATATTTGAGATATTTTCCAAGGCATTACCCATTTTATGTCTACTCGGAATTAGAAACATTTTTATTGGAAGGTTTTCCATTTTGTCACATGACAACAAGTGATTTCAATGGATTTTATTGGGATTTTATATAAAAGACCAACATGAAGAAGTGTATAAGTTTGAAGTGGAAGGAAAACAACAGATGTTTGTCAAAATTCATTACTAGTGATCAAATAAAATCACATAAAATTCCTCCAGAACTGAAATATCTCCAGTGATTTATTACCTTAGCTCTCCATGCGTTGATGGAGCCCTGCTTGTTGAGGCGACCGAGAGAGGCTTTCCAGAGTCCCCCGAACCAGCTGGATTCCTCAGAGCTGGCTGTGATGTGTCTGTCCTCTATCAGCCCACTCTCCATCCCCAAAGGCACGGAGCAGCCTGAACGCAGACAGGCATAACTTTTCAATGCTTTAGCCATTAGGTTAGCATGTAGCTGGTCGTGGAGTTCAAGGGGAGGTCAACTATTGATTACCTTTGTTTTTTCTTTCTTTCTGTTTTTTTTTTCCTTTTGAATTGCACAAAGTAGCTTGCGCTGAATCAAGCTTTTTTGAAAAGTGATGTGCATATATATTTCACAAAGGTGTATTGATCCTCAACAATCTTTAGGAAATATAAAACTTTATACCAGTAGAATGTGCTCCTTACTTTGTAAAAGCCCTGGAGCTACAATAAAACCAAGGAGAGCTTCACCTACAGTCATAGTGATTTGATTGGAGCTTTTGTCCAACGATCTGGATTCAGTGTAATTATTGCTGTAACTGCAGAGCAGTGAAGCTAATGCTGTGTGATGATAAGCAGAACCAACTTTTCTTCATATTTACCTGAACCCTAACATGCCTAGCTCAGATATGATGTCGATAGTTGTGATATAAAACACTCCAATTAGGCATTACATTATGACTACTGAAAAGTAAAACAAGTAACACTTGTCTTTTCATCATGGGACCTGTTCTGAGTGGCACAAACCAGAGAGGAAGTCATTGTTTTGTTTTGTTTTTTTGTCCACAAAAAACTACACGCAGGAAAAATGAGCAAGTGTAGGTTTAACAAAGATCTGATTGTGATGGGTTGAATCACAATCTTCAACACGACCCTCTTTGTTGGGTGTTCCTGTTCCTGGTCTACAGTTGTGGATGTCTTATCAAAAGTCGTCCAAGAAAAGAACAGTGAACAGGCGACAGGGCCTGTTTTGACATTGTAGGCGTTGGACATGTTAAGCCACCAAAATAAGAAAAAGATTTGGGTTCCTGAGTCCAACTGGTGGACATTACACCAAACACACAGCAAACCAAACTAGTATCTCTGACTTTTGTCCACATTAACTTGCTAAGCAAAAGTTTTACCATCAAGCTCACAGCCATAGAACTCCATGCGGATTGTTGCTGCATTATTCCAGGTGATGGGGTGGAGCCTAATGAACCGTCCAATCAAAGGAGGAAAGAAGGTGTTTTTCTTTGTCTGAGAGGCTTCCTCGTTTCCTTGAAACGTCTGAGTACACCAGGACAAACACGGGGGCATAAATAAGTGATCATGCGTGTGTTCATTCTGAAAGTAAATGATTCAAACTTTCCTACCTTCCAGAATTCTCTGCCGCTGCCTTTGTAAAAGATCCATTTGCGGCGGTCGTTGCTGTATGAGATGGAGAAATTTGTGGCATACTGGGGCTGGAATAACTGCCAGGCTCCTTGTGTGGCCACCTGGCTGATCACAACTGGCCGCTTGAAGTCCACCTTATAGCGGAGGTCCACAGGTAATAGAATAAGTATACTGAGTCCTTTCTTTTTGTACTTAAAAGCAAGATATTCCTAGTTCCTATTTGGAAAAGCAACAGGAATGCTCCCTGAACTCTGGAAAAGCTGAGCTAGCTGAGAAATCCAGATTTTTGTATCCATAAGAATGTTTTTCTGACAGTTTTTTTTTTTTATCTCATTAAAAAAATTATATAAAAATTTTAAGTAAAAGTAAAATACATATCTTTGGATGTGTTCCTTTTGTGTTTAAATACAAAAAAAATTGCCTGAAGAATATTGTTATTAGCTTGTATTGCTAATAGTAGTTAGCACCAAGGCAAATCCCACCTTTCAGAAAGTCTTCCCTGTTTAGTTCCAGGTTCTGACTTCCAAAACAAAATGAATACGGCACAAACAGAACGAAAACATATAGACTGAAAAATATAGGACTCTTACCTGAATCCAGTCACCTTTCTTGTCCGTGCTCCATGCATTGTATTTACCCTGGTTATTTAGCCTGGCAAGATGGGGCACCCAGTATCCTTAATATGTGGACAGATATTTTTATTCATATTTTTAAAGTGGCTGGCTACTAGAATATCATCAGGGGTCTGACTACCTCTTGAGTTGCTGGCTGTGATCTGGTCATCTTTCACGCTGCCCGACTCAAGACCCATGGGATGGTAGCAATCTTAAATATAACAAAATATCATGGCTAAAATACAACACATCAGTGTAAGACAATTGGTTAAGAAAAAAATAAGTTCTTCAACACCAAAAGTTGTTTTTGGATTGACTGTATTTAAAAGATGAACAATTTCTTTGCTAAATTTACAACTAATAAGCACCTTTGTCAAAAATGTGTGAAAAAACCCCCCAGTTCAAATAAATTTGTCTTTTTTTTCCCAAAAGCATAATAACACTTCTTCCTTTTCTTTAAAAAAAAAAAGAAATATAGCTTTTGAATTTAAACATAACTCATATGAGGAATAATTATGTTTAACAAAAGGAATCGATCAAAATTCAACAGTTTATCAAAAACACATTTAAAGCTGCGGTCTATAACTTTAAAAAAAGCATGGTTTTTACATATTTGATAAAACTGTCATCGTCATGACACTGTAACATAACAGATAATCTGTCAAAAAATAATTCCTTTGCCTTCTCCCTATGGACCTGCTGTCATCTACACAAACACACAGCTCCGTCAGAAACAACCAATCGCTGCCAGGAGGAGGGTATTACTGCTGTCTATCACCCTTGTGTATGAGCAGGTACAAATAAAAAATTCTAAATATAATTCTTTTTACATTTTCCTATTTAAAAATATAGAACGTTTTAAATTCTATATTTAAAAAAACAAAATTTATACTTTGAATTTCAACTATTTTGATCTGTGAGTGAAAAACGTTGTACGTATTTTTACCAGCAAGAATAATAATTATGTGGGTCATTCTACCCAAAATGTAAACTACTTGTCATTGCCAGTTTTCCAGGCTCATAAAAATAAATTTACAACATACGACTATGCAAAGCTGTATTCACCATTATCTAGAACCAGGAAGAGCGTCTGCATCCCCTTCTTTTGGTTTAGACCAACTTCCGTCTCCAGCTGCCACAGCCCAGGCTTGGATGGATACATCTCCAGAGATGCAAAGCTCCCTGCAAAAAACCAACAATGTGTTACAAACACAACATGGATGTTCTTTACATGAGCAGGTAGAGGAGCTGATCTGTTTCTCACCAGGCAGCAGGGGAAACACAGCCTGCCTGTAGCGCTTGGTTTTAACGTATTGGAACGTCTGCCCATGAAAGTAAACGCTGTGAACGTCTTTGGGAGAACCCATGTTGATCAGGTTCCACCGCACAAGCTGTTTGGTGTACATCCTCAGACCCTTAAGACTATATATTATTCCATTGATGGCTACATAAAAAAAAAACAAAAAAACAGACAAAGCAGAGAATTGGTTCCTCCAGGCTCTAAAATATCTTTTAACCATCTTGTCATATCATCCTCTTCTGAAATGAATTGATACGGTTTGAACAAGACAAAAAGGTCATGGATTGTTACAGTGGAACTTGAGGTTCTCCATGTCGTAGTCATCCCAAACTCGTTTTCGGTACTTTCTTTGCATAACTTCCTGGTTTTTATTATAGTACCAGCTCTGTGACTCATCGAAGGTCATGAAAAGCAGCACAAACTCCCTCGTGTTGAGTGGCTTGTTCTTCAGAGTTCCCTCTCGACACACCAGCAAAGGACCAATTAAGCCGGAGTGAATGTCCTTCTCCTGCAAGAAATGTTTTAGAAATACATTATTTATACAGTGTGTTGCAAAGTCTGCGTACCTCTTGAACTTTTCCTTATTTTTCGACGGTGCAACTATCCAGCCACAAACCACAATGTTTTCTATTGGAATTTTGTGAGTTAGAAATATTATCGACTCGAATAATATTATAACATTGTTTTCCAAATGAAAATTTGATGAGCGCTCCATGGCACACACATCGCTACAACTGATCTGTTTTAGGCCTAAGAGTTTTGTCAGCAAACATTAGAGAACCAAGAAACACAGCAGACAGGTCAGGAAAAGCTATGAAGGGGTTTAAATCAGGCAAGAAGCTCTGCTTGTTTATCACTAGGTATGTAGGAGACATGACAAGACCGAGGAAGAAGATTCCTCTGGTAAACTGTAACTACTTACGGGATTAACACCAGAGTAGTACGCCCAGGTCCGACACTCAGACTCTTCCGGAGCTGGCCCAACCATAGGACTGATTTTCCATATGTATGTGTAGGTGGTGTTGGGTTGAACTTCGTTGTCATATTTATACCAGTGCTTGGAGTCGTCCTCGTAGGACAGACCCTCAAACTGCTTTGTATAGAAAACCCCATTGGGGTGTAGGGAGTATGGACGGTTGGCGTTGTTTTTGAACACAATCTATAAAACAAGAGACAATGATTGATTTTATCACAGAAAGGTCACAATCCAACACAGTAATTGTATGTTTGTTTACTCGGTTACAGCAAAAAGACAGTTTTCTTTGCTTAGCTATTAGTACAGTGGACCCCCACTTCTTTTTTTTCGGTGGAATGTAATTTCAAACTATGTGTATAAAATTCACCTATTCAATTTTTTCTTAGAATATATCTAAAATATTTGACAGAAAATGCTGCTTGGGAAGTTGAAATACTGAGGTGCAATGCTAGATGTCACGCCATTCGCTGATATTTGCAAAACAGGTAATCCATGTGTAACCCCCTTCATTTTTGTTAATGGGGATCGACTGCAACGCCAAGAGTAGCAATAAGGATGATTGCAGACGTTACCTTCTGCACTGTGCTCATTAATAAATATATTTTTTGTGTGTGCTTGAACTATTAAAATAAGCTATTATAAGCATTTTTAGAGGGAGTATAAAGTATATAAGTGAAAAAGCAGTCAAATGAAGAATAAAACTCAAAATCCTTCTGAGAACAGCTAACTTACCATGATGCTTTGTCCAACCTCAGCTTTGATAACAGGCCCAAGGATGCCTAGATGCTCATCCATCTCCCCGCGGACATCAGGAGTGCTGAAGCTCGCATCCAGGTAACCTCGGAAAACAACTTTGGTGAATTTGGTCTCTAGCATATTTTGCTGCGACTTATCGTGTCTCCTGAGGTAATAAAACAAACATCACATGAACTAAGTACTTTTTCTTTGGCATATTTAAATCTTCCCCTTCCCAAAATATGTGTCCTCCATTTTCTTATTTGTGAGCTTACCTCTGTCCATAACCAGCATAGTCCCATTCAACTTCTTCTGCAGCAATAAAGTATGTCTTGACATCAGGACCTGATAACTTTAAGTAGTATTTTGTAGTTTCATCCAGGTTGAGATTCTTAATGTCCTCATGGCTGCTGTAGGGGTCTTTGTACGACACATATTCATACTCATTTTGTGTCACATCTTCTTCATTCATATCAGGTTGCTCTGGTTCATTGCCAGGGACATACAGCTGATAGTCACTGAAATCAGGTCGAGGCAAAGCAATAACTATGGGGAAGTTAATCAACTCCTCTTCCTTGGTGACAAGCTGTGGTGAATTGGGCCTTGCCCCCCGGGGGGTGAGCCCTGGGTTAAATCCTCGTGGGGAAAACGGTAAGCCACTCCTGGCCTGAGGCTTGTAGACCTTCCTCCTCCTTGTTTTCATGCCTTCACCTTTTTTGGGTATTTGTCTGAGGTTCACTTTTTTGTACTTTTTGGGAGGTGGAGTTGTCCGTAGTGGTTCGTTCTCAAAGTATTTTTTCATGTGATCGGGAATCTCCTCAGGTACTGTGGAGTGAGTTCCATCATAAGTCCAGTTGTGGCCTTCTGGGCTCATTGAGACAGTTTTGATTGCCTCTGATTTGTTTTCTTTAACATAGATAATTATTTCCTCACTACTTTCTGAAGAACCGAGCTCCTCAGAACTCAGCAACTTCACAGAACCACCAGAAAGTGAATGGTTGGATGAACCTCTAGTCTCATTAGAGAAACTTTCCATCGAAGAAGTATTGGACAGCTCCCCAGGAAGAAGTCCTTTCTCGGAGTTCCTCCCCACTGAACTTGATTGGGAGATGTTCACTGTAGCGTTTTGTGATAGCTTATCTACATTTAAAAGATGTGTTGCATTCCCAAGGCTGGAGTTGGCAGAAACACTCACACCTTCAGTAGCATTTATTCGTAGTCCAAGCTCTTGCTGCGAAGTCATGTTTGAAGAGTTTCCCTCAGTGTTTCCTGTGGTTTCCACCAACTCAAGGCTGGTGAGGTTATCTTTGATCATGCTGCTGTTGTCAACTTCCTTGACATCAAGTCCTAAAAGGGACAGTGATTGGTTCAATCCAATGGGTGGCACATCAGTTGAAGTGTTATGGTCATCCTCAACTGTTGAAGTCTGTTGAAACCAGAGATTGTTTATTGGGTTGATGTCGGTGTCAGTTGCGTGCCCACTGTAAAGGAACACATCGCCCCGAGTGAGTTGCACCTCATTCTTATTGGGAAAGAATATGTCCATAGAGGTGTTGCTACTGCCAGATGGATTTGATTCTGTTCTTTTATCTTTGGTCTTTGTTGTTAATGGTGTAGTAATGTTAGTAGTGTCTTGTGATTGTACTGGCATGGTCTGATTGGTAGACTCTGGTTTCCGGGTAGGTTGACTGGCCCTCTGTAGTGCTCCCATGGTGACAGTGGGTTGTTTGGATAAAGTGGAAAGGTTGACACTGTCTGCAGAGGCTGTTGAACTTGTCGCATTGAGAAGCGCTGAACCTGTACCATTGAGAGCTGTTGAGTTCATTGTCCCAGCAACTGTAACACTAGCATTATTTGGACTGACAGCAACTATGGAAACCGTCCTGTTGGTGGTTGCTGTGCTTTGATTGCTCAGTGAATCACTGTCGCTGTTGAGAACAGTTGTGTCATTGTCAAGGAATGACTGAGTCCTATTCATCTGTACAGCTGTTGCATGTTTACTAATGCTGCTGTTGTGCAAATTACGTTCTGTAACATTTTGGTTGTCTACATATTTCCACTGAGTATCATTCATTGCAGTCTGATTTGAAAAGAACTCAGTTTTATTGTTTGTGTCCTTTACATTAGGAGTAGCATCGCCGACCATAGGAGCAACATCAATATCATCATAGTTAAATAAACTCAAGTCCAGTATCTCCACATCTGAGTAACTGGACTGGTTCCTCAGCGACCGTAGACCTAACTCATCCGCAAACATGTCCGTGTAGATATCGACCTCCACTGGTTTTGTGGGTACAGATTTTGATTTCTCCTTTTCTTTTTTGATATCTTCTAAAGTTTGGGGCTTCCACTGAGTAAATACATCAACTCCATTCATGTCATTCTCCTCATACTCATATTGGAGGTCACGGTAGCACTCAACATCTTGAAACTTCACACGCATTCCCTTTGTTGTTTCATGAGTATTCAATGATGCCAAAAGCCAGAAACCTGTTACGAGGCAAATACACATACAACTGTTTGGCAAACAAGTTTTCCAGATAAAACAAAGGAATTAAAAAAGTGACTTTGTAGTTGGCTGTTGTCACCTATGTTGTCCATGGTTATCTTTATGGTCTCTCCAGTCATTGGATAGAGGCTGAGAATGTCTTCAGTTCTGTGATTCAGCTCGAACGAATGGCCATAGAAAGTAGCTGTCTGAATGTAGTCCTGTGCTCCAATGCTGGACACATGCCAGGTTGGAACCTCACCATAGCAGAAGCCCAAATCAGGGCCACTCTCAAACACATATCCATTTATTGCTGTAAGTTGAAAGAAGATGGACATTAGTTGTCTGAGAAACAGCTGGAAGAAGTCCCTACAATTATAGAGTACATATTAATACAGATAAATATTACATTGGGTTAAAAGAGGTTTTGGATGATGACTTTATTTCCTTTTTATCATTACTGTTATCAAGACCGGTGCTGTTAACTGTATTGTGGTAGCAGTAAGACTCACTGTGCATGACATTGGACTTATAAAAGTCTGGATCGGCTTTGTTGACTTTGGATTGATCATAACAACGCCGAATGTTTTCGTCCAGATACCAGCTCTTGTTCTCATCAAAGACTGAAAACACAGCATGCTGTTCCTTGTCCGCTCTCAGCTGCAAAAACAAAGAGATTTTTTTTTTTAATTACTTCTTAGCTCATCTATGAATAACAAAGATGAGCTAAGAAGCTCACCACGCGGATTGTTTTTTTTTTTTCTGTTGAGTCTTAAGTTGAATATGTTAAAGGTCTTTTTTTCTGCACATCTTCCTTTAGATGACCTAACTCTGTGGAGAAGTATTCTTCAGTTGAAAAATCCAGTTGAACCAAAATTTTGATGATGATCCAGCTGCACCTGGACTTGGATTGTAACTATTTGTTCCTTAAAGCCCCAAGAACGTTTCTGTTGTAATTTGGAGCTAGAAAAATAAACCAAACACGAAATCGCATAACCTGACCAAAGTTATTATAGTTAACTAAAGCTAACAACAATAACTGAATACATTTTTTGAAAATGGTATCTTTTGTTGGGTATTCATTACCCAATGGATGCATATAACACTTTGACCTTTTTGAATTCTGCACCTAAAAATAAATAAAAGTACAAAACAATAAACCTACTGCGATAACTAAGAAAAACTAAACAAAAATTAAAGAATATTTAACTAATAATGAATAATAAAAAGTAGCCAACACACTCCAAAAACTGATTACAGCTAAATTAGACAAACAAAAAGTCACATTCACATAAATCTAAACTGTAATGAAAAACCCACAATGATCATAACCCTGGTCCTGACCTGTACATTCCTGACATCTAGGGATTGACTCTTGCAGATGAGCATGGATCCCATCAGGCCCGATGCAATGTCCCGCGGCGTGTCCACGGCGCTGTGATACATACGCGTCAGACATTGGGGATCTCCATCCAGAGGCTCGTTCTCCTCCAGAACCTTCCACACGTAAGTGTGCGTTTCACCTGGCCGAACGCCATGGGTCTGGTTTCCTGGTTGATTATGTCGCAAGCAACTTTGTCATTTCATGTATTTAAAATTTGTTATGTTTTGTTTGATGTCTTATTTGGGGAATAATATATACCTCCTTCTGGATAGTTGACTCCCTCCTCTGACTTTTCTACAGTCAGGCCGTGTGGGTAGATACTGTAAGGCCTCGAGGCCAAATTCTTAAAAACAATCTGGGAAAGAGGAAGAAAGTGCATGAAGCCATAATCTAATCTGCAAAAAATGATCACACAGTTCCTGCTATTCTGTTTAATATTGTACCAGCACCAAATTTAGGAATGTAAGTATTTGACGTTGGTGTTTATCTTTATACGTCCTACTTCCTAAGTTTAAGGTTTTCCGTTCTATTATAGTCTTACTGTGATGATGTCTCGGATTTGCGCTCTGATCACTGGACCCAAGATGCCCAGCTCATTCTTCCTGTGCTCATTTTCCACCTTTTCAGTGAATGATTCATTTTTGTACAGAGTGTACACAGCCTTCTTGTACTTTGCTCCAATTCGGCGTGCCGACTGTGTCAGGTACTGGAGCTTGAAGTCTCTAAACAGAGAGAAAACTCAAGTTTTAGTGCAGCTCTGAGATAGCGAGTTTTCATTTTTCATGCCTTTGTGGGGAATGATAACTGACCCCATTTATCCTCCTATAATAACACCAAGTCAACTTGAGTTTAAATCATAGGCCAGATTTAAACCAGATTGAAATACTGGGACATGACTTTAAGGGGGCAGTATTAGGTGTTTTCCAGCCACATAATATATTTTAGAACAAAATCAAGTTACTATGTTAACTTCAGTTGTGATAAAAAATAATATGTATCAAATATGACTTAAATAAGTCTGACTTCATAATTTAACACCTTGAAATTGGGCCTCTGTCTCTTTAAAAATTGCTGCTCTTTCTGAAAGTTTGCCTTCAGCAAGTCATCACGACATGGCTCCTCTATTAACCCTTTAACAAAGTTTTTACCAGCGTTATACTGAGAAGTAGCTCTTATAATGAGCTCAGCAGCTGTGCAGTTCCATCAGGTGTTTGCTAATGGCTGCTGGCTAGTCTGAAGGAGCTGAGTGGGGGAGTTGCGGGGGAAGGCTGCTCTGTGAGGCAGAAGCTCGAAAGCTTGGAAACTGCAGCTGCGTCTCAATGGCGGCGCTCGGTGCGCCCATGTGATTTGCACAGCTGAATGGTTGCCATGGACATTAAATGATTCTCAAACATGCATGAAAGAATGAAGGTAACACCACACGTGTGTTTTTGATAACATTAGAAAATATGTAGAGCTCAAAAAAGTTGATTTTTCGTAATACTGCCCCTTTAAATACACCAGTGATGCTCAAAAGTCTTCCAATGTTGTGAAATAAATGAAGTTTTATTTAAATCCCGACGCACTGATGTGAAAGTCCAGTTGTCGGTGATAATAGTCAAAAGCAGCTGTTGGCAATCTATACGTCAAAATAAAGTTGCTCACTGATCAATGTGTTTGTTGTTGTCCTTTGAATAGTCCCAGACTATTTCTTCCGCAGCAATATAATATTTCCACTCCCTGCTTTGTCGTTGCTGTAAGACTGTCATCCTTCTCACGGGTTCCTTAAACTCTTCACACTTCGTCACGTCCACGAAGCCGTGCATGCCAGCTGCAAACCGATCAGACACATTCGAGTCGTTCCGGCGGGAAAGCAAATGGAGACTCTGTTGGTTTAAATGCTCAGTTCCACCCACCTTCCATGTGCTTGGTGGTGAAGGAGGAGAGCAGCCAGCGACCGGCGTAGGCAGAAACCAGGCTGGCGGTGGTGGAGGAGCCGCTGATCAGCCCCACTGACGACACTTTGTGGCCGCTGTGCGTCAGGACCTGGCCGTTCATGTGAACTGAGAAGACCTCGGGCTCTGAGCTCATGCCCACCAGGTGAAGGCTCACAGGGGCGTGGGCACATATACTTACAGCTTGGAGCAGAAATATAAAAGTTTTAATTAGAATTGAGGCAATAAAAGACATTTTTCACTCATTGAACAACAGATTGTGGCAGTTCTAAATTTCATAAATATCATCAACATTACACTACGGTATATCTGTCTTTGCATTATGCTGTGACAGTGTGGTCTGAGACATATTTTGTGAAAACAATTGAGCACCTCTGTGAATTGTTTCTCCACCATTAGCACATATAGCAGCAAGTACATCAGGGTGATTGACAGCGGTAAGACCCTCCTCCTGGCTCTGATAGGTTGTTTTTGATCGGGAGCTGAGTATTTCTTCAAACGACAGTAGTAGCTCAGGGAAGAGATCAATTTTTTCACAAATTACCTGTCTCATAACATACTGTCGGGACATGATTAAGCTTTTTTTTTTTTAAGTTTGGCACTTTAAAGTAAATAACACTCAGCTACTGCCTTTTTAAGCTAGCACTGTACACTTTAGCATACTTTTGTCTACCAGCTGAGTCAGGCTGCTACAGAATGACATTAGTGTCTCAACTCAGGGATGAGAAAAACTCTATAGAGGTGCACTAGAGCTGTACAGGTAAATACAGGACCAGCATAGCCAATACCGACACTTTTTATTACTTCAGTTTGATATATCGACATATGTTTCTGTGATTTTTCCTTTGAATTATTCTGTTAAAACATAGGATAGAATTTGGACAACATTTATAAGTGCCTATTAAAATTCTTTAGCAACATATTGACATGATAAAAAGAAACAATAGTAAAACAAAGTGCAAAAACTAAAACTAAAAATCTGTTTTGAGGGAGAGCTGTACAAAAATCAAATACAATTTCAAGAGGGAATCTGAAACCAATGTATCAGTGTTAGTTGCTTCGTTACAATCAATCCAATATTGATATCAACTTCAACATTTTGGATCAGTTCTCAATATATAGCAAATATAAGAAGCCTACACCCTCAACTCAAAAGTTACGATAATGACCCAATACACTGACCAGGCAAGGATCCCCGTGTGTATCCGTTGATGGTGTATTTGACGTGGTCGTCTGAAGAGTGTCCACTTGGAGTGTACAAACTTTCTTTCTCATCAAAGACCCCAAAGAGAAACACAAGCTCCTTGTGGAGGCCGTTCTGCTGTCCCGATTCGTCCAAGGTGCCTTTAATCAGAAGGAAGACCAAAGAGGCTTTAAATCCAATCTTTAATTCTCGTAAAAGCGAACAAAGTTATCAACACACAACACTGACCGGCCTTGCAGATGAGCAAAGCGCCGATGAGGCCAGAGTTGTAGTCCTGCACCACGTTTTGGTGGGAGATGTAGGTGTAGGTGAGACAGTCGGGATCATCGGGCAGCGGGGAAACCTCTGGCGTCACCTCCCAGGTGTAAACATGTTCACCATTAGGCTGCACGATGTCGTCCTCCTTTTCCTTCTGTGACGTGTTGTCAAAGTAGTTGGCTCCTGTGGAAAAAAATAAGAACCTTTTCTTTCACTTACATGCTAATTTCTACGTTGAAGCTAGCTTTAGAGCTAGCTTAGCTAATTTAGAGTAAAGGTGAGGATTTCAAACCAGAGACGGACATGCAAACATGTTGTGTTTGGAGGAGTAATTTCACATCATTAAACTCCACCACAACCTGAATAGTTAGAAACTTTCCATGGCTGGGTTTGGATAAAACAAGCTAATGTCAAACTTCTGAATTACCCCTTATCTCAAAATACACTGTTCTGCTGAAGTAGCAACAGAATAGTTTTCCGTTGACATAAACCCTGCCCGATTAAAACCATGAACGGGATTTAAATACCATATTAGTATCTGCCAGTGAAACTACTATTTATTAATTTTATTTTTTACCAATACTAAGAAATGAATTGCTTGAAAGAATCTTCTATGTCTTACGTAGAAGTTAGTTTAGTTTTTTCCAAGTGTACAAACACATTTACACCAGAAACAAGCCAAAAATACTTGGTAATATTTTGTGTTTTTGGCCATATTTTTTTAACATGACAAAAACCTGGGATGTTAGAATTTTGAGGACCATTGGTATAAATATTTGCTCCTGTACAACATTGACTAAGTGTAGATCAGAGAAAATCTACAGTAAATTGAAACTTGTGAACCGAGCAGGCCTGTTTTATAAAATCCTTGCGGCTGTGTGTCATATCCTGCTCGGAAAAAAGAACGGTTATGAGTATGATGTTTATGTCTATGATGAGAGGATGAAAAGTCTTTATCCTTAACCTAAGTGGTCAGCAGTTAGATGAATAACATCTCTGTGGTGTTTAATTGCCTCAGTAGATTATTGACCAACCCTTAAATTCCTTAAAACAAATGAAGAGGAAATAAACTCCTTCCTGTAAACATTTCTTTAATTAACATTTCCTCTTTGGATTCATCTTAATCACAGAGGAATTAATTTGAAATTAAGCAGCATTTGTATTTCTTACATGTCTAAAATAAATAAATAAATAAAATAAAACAAAAATAACTTACAAGTCACTTTTGTTTAAGTCAATAATTACTTAATATTGATGAAAAAATCTTAGTTCTATTCGCACATGATGTCGCTCAATAACCTACCAATTATAAAGTGAAATAACAATCAAGTGAAATTAATAACATGTCTTGTTATTTCACTTTCATTGTCCAAGCAAAGCAACATATTTTTACTGTGTACGGTAAGTAAAATAATCTGCCCATTAAGTACTTTTTCCATCAATACTAAGGAACTCTTAACAATCTCCTATATCTTGCTGAAAAGTTTCTTGTAAGTTAGTTTTGTCTTATTTCCAGTGGACTAAGATATTTGTACTATAACCTAGACCACAAACACTTGGTAATATTTTGTGTTTTTGCATTGCAGACAGTGATTTCCAAAACCTTCAGGTCTTCTTCCTGTTGGTCTTCAGAACCGTCTGCCTTGATAACCTGCCTGTCCTGGTTAATATGTTAGAAGAAGACAAACAGTTTTGTTTGCTGTATTGGCCAACGCTGCGTGAGTGATGAAGGGTCTAACATCAGGGACTCCTGGAGCGACCCTAATCCAGTGCGTGGCGTTCAGGGGGACGCCACGCACTGGGAGACAGTTGGGAGACAATCTCTGTGTGTCTTGGTTAATGCCCAACTCACCCTCCGACTGCTTGCCGTAAGCCACTCCGTGTGGGTGGATGCTGTACGCGCCGTAAGCCATGTTTCTGAAAGTGACGACAATCGTCTCCCCCTCCTCGGCCCTCAGCGTGGGTCCCAGCAGACCTGCAGAGAGAGGGACAGGATCGAGGTTCTTTATTTGGATTTGTGTGCGAGCAGTTCTGGGATTTTGCGCAACGTGAAAACACACCGGGGGCATGTATGCTAACCCCTCTCATGTTTTCTGTTTTTCTTAAATATTTGACTGTGGTGGAACAGTCAAATATTAAAAGTGAGTTCTGTATTTTATTTTTTCATCATCATAGACCAGGACTCTGCAAGCTTTACAATCCAGAGAGCATTTTTTTGTCCTCAGTTCATTAACAAAAAACAGCTTAGACACATTTCCTATAATAACAAAATATTTTTTAAAAAGTAAGCCTGCAGAATGTCATTTTATTAAAAAGAAAAAGTTTTATATACATTTTTGAAAATGTCACCATGTTGTAACAGTTTAATCTGTGAAATAATTTGTGAAAAGATCGATCTCCTCCACCTCCTCCCTGAGCTGCTATTGCTGTTTGAAGTAATACACCGTTCCCAGTCCAAATCAACCAATCAGAGCCAGGAGGCGGGCCTTAATGCTGTCAATCTCATGAATGTGCTGCTAAATGTGCTACTGGTGGAGAAAGCACTCACCATTACAGGAAAACTGTTTATCCACCATCATCAGTGGCTAAGGTAGCTAGCCCTAACATTTGTGAGCGGCACGCACACGGCCATGATTGTCGGCGCTAAGAACCGCCTCCTGACTCTGATTAGTCGTTTCCAGTTAGAACTGGGTGAAGGCAGAGAAGCTGTCCTTTTTTCTTCTTTTTTTTTCATGTCATACTGTCATAATGTCACATCATAGTGACACTTTCAACAAAAATTGAAATATATATTATATTACAATTACACACTGCAGCTTTAAAAACTAAAAAATAATCTTTAAGTTTGTTTTTGGAAAATGTTCCCTGTCTGATATAAAAGAAATTGGATTAAAAAAAGAAAACATTTCTGCTGTGGGAATCGACTTTTGAGGCAGAGTTTCTACGTGATCAATGCCAGGCCATTCACTTGTTTACCTCCACCGCACTCACCTAACCAGGGCGGATGAGTCTTTGCCTGGCTGAAGTTTTCGTCATACTCCCGAAAAACCACTTTCTTATAGGTGGGATCCTGCCTGAGGAATGGTGGGAAAATACAAAACATCAATGAGCAAGCCAGCAGGAAGGGAATCTCCACGTCTAGTCATGGAAAAAACAAGCAACTCTACCTAAAAAGTACAGCAGGTGAGTTAGCATTTAGATGTGTGTGGTCAACACAGCCTGTGATGACTGTCATGTGACACCATATGCAAAATTACTGCCTGGGTTCACACAAATGAAGCATGTGTGTGATTTGATGAAACAGTCAGCGGCCTGCAGAATCACTTTTAGCTGAAATCTTAAAGATTGTGTGAAGATTTTGGTCAAACATCTCCACTTTTTCTGAAGCAATGTTGTTCAGGAAGCAAATTCAACGTTCCAGATGTAGGTTGCATTTCTGTGCTTTCCTTTTTTATTTAAATAACAACTTTCCTCTCACAATCATTTGAAATATTCAATACTTTCTTGTCTAATATACTATCCTGAATATCAACATATTATGTTTGACATGTATATTCTATGACAGTGGTGTCATAGTTTGACAGTAAAAATCCAGCAAGTAGATATTATTGGGTCTACAACATTTATGTACCTAGCACTTATTTAGCACAATAAGTGCATTTAGCACTTATGTACCAAATTATTACGTAGTAATAAATTTGGTCATTGCCAAATTACCACAATTTAATTAGAGGTCAGTTCCTCGTGGTAACAGGAAATTACACTTATATTGGTAATTTCAAGGCAATACTATCTTATTACACGGCTGAAGTTGGAAGTACTTCCTGAAACTAACTTTTTGCATACATAATTATATTGTATGTCTGATTTGCAATATACATAATGTATTATCTTCCTCTGGTAAGGAAGATAATACATTGTAATTGATTTGGCAAATCAATTACCAAACGATTTGTGAAACCGCAGAAATGTAAAACACACTACTTTATTTTTCTCTTTGTTTCTGGATCTGTTTGATACAAAATAACTTTTTTTTTTTTTATCAAAACGTAGAGGGTAACTGATGAGGTTGTTTAATACAATGGTGCATTAGGGCCACTGTAGATGGAAAAAAAATAGAAGTAAATTTCAGCCAAAAAATTCTGAAATTTTGGGAGGAGTCTCAAAAATTCTCAGGAAAAGAACAACTACATTTTAAATTGTGAAATGTTGACCATTTTGTATTAAAAATTTTGAGGGAAAACATTTTGGACATTTCTGCCTTCTAAAAGAAAAAAAGAGTTTCAAAGAAGTAAAAAAAAAAATAAAAAATTAGACTTTTGAAATTTTCAAATTTTTTTTCCTGAAAATTTTTGATATTTTTCAGAGGAAGTTTACTCCTCTCTATTTTTTCTACCTACAGTGGCCATAAAACTCTGCCATAATGTAAAGTTTGTTCCAAAAGAATTAAGACAAAAATTATTAAGACTGCTGAAAGAAGCAAAGACTAATTGAGCTGTTTCAGTAAAAAACCGAATAAACAGTTTATAGTTACTATAAACTATATTAACAGTTTTGTTAAGATTACACACTTAACACACAACTATTATCCAGACAAGCAAGCAAAGAAACACCATTCTTGCTGTTTCAGTTACATTTCTAGCCAACCTGTTTGCATCATTGGCAGAATAATTCCAGTTGATCTCCACAGCAGCGATGTAGTAGCGTCTCTCCCTGGATCTCTGCAGGTCCGCTTTAACAACCAGGGCTGCCAGGAGAACCAGGACAGGCAGGAGACGGTGAACTCCTATCCCAGGACAGAGCTTCATGTCTGGGATCAGTCCTCCAAGTGAAATGCTGTTCGGTTCCGCAAGTCTGTGGTCTAACAGAGAGCTGCGCTGTGTGTGTTATCTGTCACTGACACACACACACACACACACACACACACACACACACACTTCTGTTTCCAAACAGTATGTACCGGGGCAATGAACTGTGCCTCAGTGCAGTTTTTTTTTTCTTTCTTTCTCGGTCTTGTAATTGAAGTCATATGTCCTTTATCTTGAGTCATCCCTGAGGTTGTACCCAGTCCCATCTTTACTGAAAAAGTCTCATAGGAATAAGCGCTGAAGTATTTATCTGACCTCAGAATGTGCCTGGAAAGTCAGCCATGCAAAAATACACATGCTGTAAATCTAGACTGGGACATTTGGTGGAAACATGGAGCCAGAAAACACTCACGTGGATCGGTCTTCTGGGAAATAAACAACCATTTTAGCTCTGATTATGCCTATTCATACAAATAAATATGAAACATCTCTCAAAGTATGTTTTCCTCAACAACTAAGGCAGATCACTGCAAAATCACAAAATATTACTGAGTATTTCTGTAGTTTCTGGTGCAAATATCTTAGTACTCTTGAAATAAGACAAACCAATCTTATAAGTAACTTTTCAACAAGTCCTATGGGCTTCTTTTAAATCCTTAATATTGATGAAAAGGTACTACCGGTAGTTCCACTGGCAGATTGTATTATCTTGTTATAAGTGAAATAATCTGCTAGTGGAACTAATAAAACTGCTGAAAGTCTAAAATACACATTTAAAATCCATTCTTAATAAAAAAAAAAAGAAAAAAGAACGGTTTAGAAAAAAAACATGGTCGTCATTTGTTCAAATGAAAAAATTTAAACATTTAAATGAAAAGTGGAAAAGAATACAGCAACTGTGAATCTGACAGTGATTCAACAAGACAGCAGGTCAAAATTAAATATAAGAACATTTTGCAGTACCTGGGAAGCATGTGGATAGACGGCTGAAAACAATCTACAAATGGAATGGAGTAATAACTTAGAAGGTCCTTGCCTACATCACCCTTTAGTTAGCTTTAACTTTGGGTAACTTCCTGTTTGAGTCGTGTTGCTTTTATTTTTGAAGGGGGAATTTCCGGTTTAACTGTTACCGCAAAGTTAGCTTAACGGCAACCAGAAGATGAGATAGAGATGATAAAATTCATCTTGATAGAGACAAAAGGTATGTTTATTAAACACGTAAATAGGTACATGTTTCAAATATTGTGTGACTTAAACTGTAAAATTACATAAAACATCTGTGTTTTTTTAACCATCGTTTATTTAATACTCTTTGTATTTAAAAACACTACTTAATTCTAAGTCATTTGACCATTAAAATAAGAACTTAAAGAGCCGCAGCAGAAATGAAATGCAGTTAAATAAATAATTAAAATCAATATTTGTGAATGTTCAAATGAGCAAGTTATGTTTTAGAGTAAAAGCAATTTCATTGGGGTTTCCAACAGAAAAATGTCTTTTTAATGAATATATTCAATGTCATTTCCAACTCAGTTCCATCAAATGCAGCAAAGCGTATCTGAGAAGAGTTCCTACAAATGCCTACGTTCTGTAGCGCGCGAGTGCTCGTTGCATGACGTCACCGCGCCAGCTGCGTCGTGAACGCGTACTCTTCCTAACAAGGAAGTCGTCGGTTTGTGTTGACGGAATAAGATTCTTCAGCTATGGATCGGATAAAGGCAGAAATAAGTGGTACGTCCCTGTAAAAAGGGAGACATATTTCAGTTCGTACTGGTTGAACTGCTACAGAAAATATGACTTTATTTTAACTCCTAATATGGAACCACAGTTGTCATGCTATATTAATGCTAACTAAACGGTGAGCAGCTTGTACAAAGAGAAAGGAGAGTACAGAAAAACACCACTATTATTTCTGTTTTACATGATTAGACGGGCGTTATTAACTTAATTATGTTAAAGCCGTTTTTATAAAATTCTAATAAATGTGATTATTCTTCCATAGATTTATTGGTTTTAAATGTAGATTGAGAATGGCTACCTGTCTCTGTTAAAAAGCCCAAAGCTAACCTCGACTGTGTAGTCCTGGGTCTTCAACCAGGGGTGTCCACAGTGCGGGGCGTGGGCCATTTGAGGCCTTTGGAATAATCTAGTGTTGATAAATAGCAGGCCTAAAAGTTTGTCTTAAGCAAATTTCATGACATTGTGTGACATCAGTTCAATTCAATCGAATTCAATTAAAAATATGCTTTATTAAACTCGGTGGGAAATTAAATGTTGTTGTAACTCATTCAAGTTTCTTCAAAAACTGGACTCCAAAGACTTGCCACGATCCCATGAACTCTGTCTGGTGAAGAACCATCAGTTTGCCAGTGTTTCAGTCATTTAAAACAAAATAACTCATTCAATAACTATCAATATCGACTGATATGAAACTCTCATGTCTTGATAAGTTCTTCAGCCATACCATCAAGCCCACATAACCCCTCTCTCATTTGTTTCAGCTGCACTGACAAGTTGTGACCAGTTGAATTTTATCTTCAGTGTTGCAGTCATAATCCAGCAGCCTGCTTGTTTGTGTGACAGGTCTGAAGAGGTGAACCCAGAGCAGCTCCCTGTGCCCCAGCCAGCCAGAGCCATGGTGAGCTGCTGCCCCCGCCCCATGCTCTGCTCCCGCTCCTCAGCCTATACGCTCGCTCTCGGCCTGGGCTTCGTTACCTTGGGGACGAGTCGCATTGTGCTGCTCAAGTTCTCAGCAAACGCCGGTGAGCGACAGGATGTCCATTTTTAAACATGACATTGAATGACAATAAACTCTGTGTCTTTGTATGAGACGGTTGTCTCCAGCAGGGGCATCCACAAAAAAGATCAGATTTGTTTCATAAGTAACACATCTTGCTGCTTATTTCTTTTCTACTTTATTTTCAGAAAACAAGTATGACTTCCTCCCTGCATCTGTGAACCTGCTCGCTGAAGCGCTGAAGCTGCTCTTCTGTCTGGTTATGTCAGTCAGAGTGATAGTCAGAGGTAAAAACATCACTGTCATGGTATTTACTAGAGATGCATATTGATACAGATATCAATATCTGTATCGGTCCCGATATAGAAACAAATTCCAAATGGGGTATCGGTGACAATGTTCCCGATCCATAAGGGCAGATCTATTCGGTCTATTTCTAGGCTGTGTGCTCTGAGCGACATCATACTTTATTATTTATTTTACATTATATTTAGAATTCCTAATTTATCTTTCTGAAAAATTTGAAAGAATGTTTGTCGCAGTTTATTTTTTACGTATTTGACCAACGTCGTCAACCTGTTGTTTTTGTTTCTTTATTTATTCTATAGTCACTGTTCTATTCCTGTTTGCTCTGACTGAACAAATTGAAGTTGTGTTGTTTTTTTAATGTTTGACCGAGCTTGTGAAGCTATTGGTGTATTTAAGTGTGCTGTTCTGACGCAGAGTTATCAAATAACTGGTTAATTCAGTACATTTATGTTTTGTTTAAAAAAAAATAATAAAACCCATTTTGTTTAAAAAAGAAATATTTTGAAACACAACAATTTGAGCAATCGATTCAGCGATATCAATCTGTATCAGATCGGTATCAGCCGATACTAAACCTCAGATATTGGTATCGGTATTAATAGTGTAAAATTTGGATTGGTGCATCTTCAGTATTTATAATGGAGAACAGATGTTTCCATTATAAATAAAGGAAACATCTGCTTTCTTCTAACTGTCTGAAGTCAAATCAAACCAAACTTCTCTTGCTTCAGGACAGAATCATCAAAATTGCTTCAGTGTACAAAAAGCCACAATAATGAGAGAGAGAATCTGCCAGAGTTTCATAAATTAAGACATTTTGCGCTGCTTTTCTGCTGTGTATGTGGGTTTCTCCGCCATTTTTATCACCAGTCTCACTGTTCACTCTTCTTGTCACCTGGCACATCTGATGAGTGTGTCACCTTGACTATAATCATATAAGTTTTATAGAAGTTGTTTCTACTTTTGTGCTCCATTTCAAGCCCAGAACATTTTGACACTCTGACATTTGTTTCACTCATCATCTCTGTCACATATCTCATAGATTCATAGTGTGGATGTGACATGTTTTTATCATACTTGTTTATTCCAGTCTGTCTGGCTTGATTCTGCTGAGGGAGACGCTTTCAGGAGATGTCTGTGTCTGAGAACAAGTAACAGCCTAAAGCTCACCATGTTTTCAGTCAGCTAATTATTAGCCACCAGGCTAGTTCTTATGACATTTGCTTGTTTGTTCTTTAAAGAAGTAGAATCAGATGGGCAAATATGAAGATTATTGTTGTCGTTTGAATTAAAAGTAGGGATGCACCAATCCACTTTTTTCACTTCTGATATCTATATCAGAGGTTTGGTATCAGCTGATACCAATCCCATACAGAAAAACATCGCTGTATTGACTCATTTCTTTTGTAAGCACACATAAATGTACTGAATTACAAATTAATTGGATAACTTTGCACCAGTGCAGTACACCTAAATACACCAAACGTTTCACAAGTTTGGTCAAACATGAAAAAACATCACAACTTTAAATTGTTCAGTCAGTGCAATGAAGAGTGTAAGATAGATATAATGTGAAATAAATAACTATAAATGATATCACTCAGACCGCAAAGTATACAATTATACTGAATAGATCTGCCCTTATGGATTAGAAGCATTGTTACTAACAATTTGAGTTTTTATTATATATGTCCCAATATTTTAAAAATATAGGTGCAGCTCAAGTTAAAAGTAAAAATGTTGCATTAAAAATTCATACCAGAATGCTGTGCGCGCTTGTGTGTGTGTGTGTGTCCTCAGAAGGACGATCATGCAGAGATCTGGGCTGCGCCTCCAGCTCCTCCTTCCTGATCTCCTTAAAGTGGGCCGTTCCAGCGTTCCTCTACTTTCTGGACAACCTCATCATCTTCTATGTGATGACCTACCTGCAGCCGGTAGGTAAACGGTCAGATCAGGATCCTCATCACACACTCTCAGGTCCAGACTTACAGGGATGTGGGGCCCTGGGCTAGAGCCACTTTTGGTGGTCCATCCTCTATAGGCAAATTCGTCTACTTTTAAAGATTACAGCACAACAATACATAGTCTTATGCATGAACTGATGCACGGTAGGTTTAATACGTCTCCTGAACAGCAGCTCCATATATTCCTAAAAAAATTACTATAACTTCTTAATTTTCAAATACTTGAGGATTGTTTATATTCGTAAAATTCCCAGACTTTGAATAAAATTCAAATGGTTGTAGAATCATTTGATATGGTTCTACAACTTTTATATAAAGTACAATACAAAACATATATTCATTTAAGCAAAAATGAAAAAAAGTGTTTGGTGCCCCCTTAAACTCAGCGCCCTGAGCTACTGCCCATGTCAGCCCTTTGTAATGTCTGGCCCAGCACACTGTGCCTTCCCAATTTATAATTTTTTTATTGTGTGTATTTTGTGTTTGTTTAATTTTGTGTATTTTATTTTTTAATTTAATTTTGTGTATTTTATTTAGCTTTATTTTATTTTGATTTGTGTGTTTTATTTGTTTTGTTTTATTTTATCCAGGCTTTATGTGGTAGACCAAGTTGAGCTTTACTACAGTGGAAGGAAAAAAATGTATTGCTGTTCTACAGTAAAAATCTTTAAAGTCCGATGTGTCTTTTTAGCCAGCCCCCTTTCACTCCAAGATATGTATATATGTATATGTGTATATCTTAGTCTCTGTAAATCCAGCTTGTTTCTGAACTCAGAGGTTCTTTAGAGAATATTAGTGATCAAACGGCATCATGGAGGCCAAGGAACCTTTTCTCAGGTATTCAGTGTGATTATTTGGGGAGTAAGAGTTGAGGAAAGAGTTAGAGTTCTTCCTGTATGTCAGACCTTGATCCTTCATTCTTTTCTTTCTGAAGGTCTTGGTTTGTTATTCTCCTCTGTGACCTGCAGTGACTCTGCTGTTTCTCTTGTTGTTCCAGGCCATGGCAGTGCTGTTCTCCAACTTTGTCATCCTGACCACAGCTGTTCTCTTTAGACTTGTTTTAAAGTAAGTGGCTCAACTCAGCATTTCCTTGTTCATTCCTACTCTAAGATGTGAATACTAATAGTAAAAGACAAAAGGTATTCTTGCATTCATGCACTATTGGTGACCTATGAAAGGTGTCTGTTTCGCCTTAAAATGTCTTAAATTAATACCTAAATTTAAGGCCTTAAAACCTCCTAAATTTATTACAAAATGTAAGTTGTCAGGCAAAAGTAGTTGCTAACATACGTTTGATAGCTAGCTAGCTGTTTTGCACCTGTCGTGTGTATTTGCAGCTTTATCATCATCTGACTGGAGAACATTCATTTTTGCCACTGGCTCAGTTCTGTTCACATCCCCATATGTGGTTAGACACATTCTGCACAAAAGAAAAAAACTTTTCAGTCAGGCACTATGGGGGACATAGAGCCATATGTAGCATGAAAAACACAAATCTGCTAAGAGCCACAGACTCCAGAAATGTCTGTTTTTATTAGTATGATTGTAATACAGCAGAATTTCCCAATCACCCCTTATATTTACATTTTTTCTTTCTTAAATTTCAAGCTGGCGCTAAACTTTTGACATACTGAAACCTGCACATACCCTGTAGCTAGCTAGCTAGATCTTTGTGTCCATTATATCTAAGGGCAACTTCATCCAGAAACAACACAGTTTTGATATCCTGGTGTGGCTAAAGCTCCCTAGAAAACAATTTTATATAATCTGATATTTTCTTTTGCACATTTCTGTCACAATGCAGGTATTGACTTACATTCATAACAGCCTTAAAAGGTCTTAAAATGTCTTAAAGTAGAGCTAGCGAAGCCTGATCTTACCAATCTACAGCATAAAGGGAGCTATAGGTTTTTCTTAATCTTGTGTTGAGCATCTTCAGACTGACCAGCTGTCGTCCCAGTGGAATAAAACCATTGTGATGGAAAGCTTCGGCATCAGGCGGACATGTTTGGTTTTTCCGTCAGGAGACGCCTGTCCTGGGTTCAGTGGGCTTCTTTAGTTATCCTCTTCCTGGCCATCGTCTCCTTGACAACGGGATCAGAGGGCAGCCAGAACTCCATAGCAGTGCCAGGCCTTCACTCAAACCCGCTCTCCACCCCGTCCAACTCCTGCATCCTCTACACTCAGCTCCTAGAGCAGATGAAAAACAGCAGGTAACTTCACTCTGATTTAATACAGAACGTTTCTCTGAAGAGGGACAAACAAGAAAGGATTTGATCGATTGGAGGCAAAAAATAAATAAATAAAAAATCTGAGCTTGAATTCAATTTAAAAAATATGCTTTACTGATCCAACTGCGAGGTTAAATACAGAAGGCGGTATTGGAAGCAGGTGACTGAATCACATGAAGTAACACAATAGAGGAAACAATAGTTCTATTCAATCTGCAGAGGAAATGCACTTAAATAGCAGCATAACTAAAAACATTTACTGGTTGATCTGTGTTTCATTCAGAAATGTTTCCCTCAGTGTATTATAAGCCTGGAGGGCCACCAGGCTTTACTTGGCCCCCCGCCAGGCTAACAGTCATTTGTTTATTTTAAATGGGAGTTATTTTATACACCAGTAACATTGACAGTAAAGACAGATTAAGCTGGATTTATAGCTGGGGCACCAATTGCATCGTCCCTGCATCTGCCTGTTGGCTTCACACACTATTTCAAAATTACAATTCTTGCTTATGTGACTCAGAATTTTGTAACTTTAACTGAATTTTGTGACCTCAAGAGCCTCCACCACCGGGCTTAGCAGGTGGTCTGAGGGAGAAACTAGTAGTCATCATAGATTGAACCAGTAAATGGATCGTTTCTTGACTGAGAAAAGACTCGAGAGAGCATGGGCCGCCGTCTCCAGAGCTTGTACTCCTGTGGTGAGTGTGTCGTTGGTTGCTCGGCAGCGCCTCCGCGTCGTGGACGTCGTCTCTGCCCGGTCAGGCCTGGAGGGACCGGGTGGTGGAGAAGCTGCAGACGTTGGGCGTGGGCCACCTCCTGCTGCTGCTGCAGTGCTTCATTTCCGCCATGGCCAACATCTACAACGAGAAGATCCTGAAAGAGGGAGACCAGCTCACAGAGAGCATCTTCATTCAGAACAGCAAACTGTGAGGAAACGCCGAACAGCAGGAACGCAGTGTGTGTGTTGGGGTGTGTGTGTTGTGGTGGTCTCACCAGGCCGCCTGCTGTCTGCAGGTATGTGTTTGGTGTGGTGTTCAACGCTCTGACTCTGGGACTCAGCAGCGAGGCGAGAGGACTCACCATCCACTGTGGCCTCCTCCATGGACACAACGTCTACTCACTGGCCCTGGTGCTGGTCACTGGTGAGGACTGATGGGTGATGCTGCTACTGCTGCAGCGCTAATGAGCAGAGATACTGATCTGCCAGTGTCTAGAGATTCAATTCTGATCTTTAGAGTCACAATTCATCTTCAGCTAGTTTTGATTCAGAAACAATTTTTGATTCAGAAGCTATTTTTTATTTCCATTCTCGAGATTCTGTTTAAGTTATGTGACTGACAAGAGTGTGAACAAATAAAAGATTTATTTAAAACCGTTATTATCATGTCAATTGACTGAAATTTCATCCATTTCTATTTTACCAAAAATTTATTTGTGCATAAAATTCTGTAAATTAAATTATCTTCCTCCTCCTCGCCCCTCAGCTGCTCTGGGCTTGTCAGTCGCCTTCATCCTGAAGTTCAGAGACAACATGTTCCACGTGCTGACAGGCCAGATCACCACCGTTCTGGTCACCGGCTTCTCCCTCTTCCTGTTCGACTTCCGGCCGTCGCTGGACTTCTTCCTGCAGGCGCCCATGGTCCTGCTGTCCATCTTCATCTACAACGCCAGCCGGCCCAGGGACCCCGAGTACAGCCTGCAGCAGGAGAAGCTGCGGGTCATCAACGGAGAGGTGTTTGAGAGGTCCAGAGGGGTAAGCAGCTGACCTCGGGTCAGCAGGCGGCTACACGCTCTAAGACTTTGAGCTAAAGCTTTTCACCACTAGGTGGAGTCTGAGCAGTTAGCCAGAGAAAGGTCTGAAACATACAGAGAAAGTTTTACACCTTTACCAACATTTTTTAGACATTTGTTTTAATCTCTTTCATGTACTACATTTTTTAGAAATTATTTTTGTCCATTGTAATTGTTTATTTAGTTTATTAGGCCTTCATAGCCCTTTGAGATCTCAAGACATAAAGGGCATTAAAAATAAAATCTACTGTTATTACTGTTATTAAAAGACGAGAAAACTTTGAACAGAGGGGAAATCACTGAGAAATGGACAAAGACAAAACAGAAACTAGTTAAAGTCACAATGAGAAAGCAGCCTAAAAACAATCTGAGCTTAAGAGTTATGGTTTGATTAAACTACATCTGAAATATCTGAATTCCAGAAGATATATTTAGGGTAAAGTAACAAATAAATAATCACCAAAAGCAACACCATGCATGATGTGAAATATGGTAGCGGCAGGATTTAGTTTGTGGTTTAAAAGATTTTGACAAATGTTAGTGGAAAAAAAAATCCCTACATGACCAATAGTGGATTAGTGATAAAGAAGAAAAAGCTTTTAAGAAAGCAACGTTATGTAAAAATGGACTTTTTGAGCTTTACATCATGTTATAATGTTATTCCTTCATTAAAAACATTTATGGAGTGGTGCTTTGATTCTTTCATGCATGTTGAGAAATCCTTTAGTCTCCATGGCAACCATTCAGCTGCGCAAAACATCTGGGTGGACTAGCTCTGCTTTAGAGACAAAGTTCCTCCTCTAAGCTGCAGTTTCCAAGCCTCCATATTACAGGACAGCTTTCCCCCATTCAGCTCCTTCAGACTAGCCAACAGCAATTAGCAAACACCTGGTGGAACTGAACATCAGCTGAGCTCATTATAGGAGCTACTTCTCAGTCCAGTGCTGGTAAGAATGATGTTAGCGTGTTAACAGAGGAGCCATGTTGTGATGACTTCCTGAAGGCGGAGCTTCAGAAAGAGCAGGAGCTTCTTAAAGACCCAGAGCCCCAATTCAGTTATTTTTTTCCTTCTCCCTCAATAGTTTATGCACTGAACTGTACAAAATGTCAGATTAAAAGGGTAAACGTTTTTGAAATGATTCATCAGGAAACCACTGCATAGTTTAGGCCGCGTGGATCCAGTGGGACGAGTGTATTAACACATCCTGTCCTCTGTGTGTTCCTGCTGCTGTAGGACGGCGAGGAGCTGGAGCTCCTTACCAAAACCAACACCGACAGCGAGTCTGATGAAGAGTCTCTGTAAAATCCCGAGTTCGGAGGATAAACCGCTGCTGAAGCTTCTCTGCACAGAAGTCTGAACCTCGTCACTTGGTGGAACATCAAGTTTGTCCCACTTTTTACATTTTCTGTCTTGAATTTGTACGATGTCACCACATGTTCAAGAATCAACTACTTGTTTGGAAATTCTATTTTCTTGTGCTCTGAGCGCCCAAATGTTCAAATTCATTGACAGTTTAATTAGAAACCAAGGACAAGCTGCCAATTTCACTCTGTTTCCAGTATTTGTTTTGCTGTGGAGTGAATCTTTATCAATGCAGACATCAGAGAACACTATTGCTGCAGTGAGTTGGACAAAAAAAAGCTTGTTTACCAATAAAAGCACAAAAACGTTCCTGTTCCCAAAACTTTCTTGAAGTGAAAAATGAAGCAAAAGCGTTTCAGTTCATCAAATCTCTGTGTGTGGATATGTGGAGCAGACCTCCACGATTATATTTTATGTATATTTAATGGTGCGTCTGACCTGAGAGCATTCAATGAATGGGCTTCAGATCTGCTGCAGCTTCATCATTAATGTTGATTTGGTGGATTAAATTGTGAAATTCTGTAAAATGTATCTTTCTCTTAATATTGTTGATGCCTTTGAAATACGTATGCCATTTATTGTGAAATGACTTTTTTTTTTATTAAAAGAAACTTGCTAAAGCACGGCGACATTTTTGTGTTAATTCTTCTCTTAAAAAAAAAAAAATCAGTTTTATGTTTGAAGAACAAACAAAACAATCTTCTCAACCCGGGTTCATAATTAGATAAATTAATTTAAGCATTTTAATTTGCTCACAGCTTTAGGACATGTTGTCTTTAGATTTTCCCTTTAGCGCCTTACCAAATCGAGCCAGCAGGGGGTGATAATCCTTAAGACATTGTTGCTGTGTACACAGCTCACCCAGATAAGCTTCAGTAATTCATGATCATGAGTCATCACTTTACATATTGTGAGTCACTAAATGATTACATTTTGTGTCCTTCAAATGCTCTTTGGGTCTATAAAGAGTTTAGTTGTTTTTTTGGTATAAAAATATAACCCTCTTTCCTCAATATTCATATTACTGAAGCGATATAAATCAGTTAGGATGCTACTTTTACATTATAAAACCAACTTTTAAACCATGTTGCTTTCAACCAGGCAGTAAAAATCTGAAATGACTCAGCTAAACATGGCCGCTTCCTGTACTTTACAGTTGGGATTGCTATCTCTGGTCATTATAACCAAACAATTTGTTTTCATTTTAGCTTCGTCAGATCACAGGACACAAGATTGAGGCTTTTCTTAAATCTGTTCTTTTATGTTTTTTTGGTTAAATAACTTCCTCTTTGATGGTTAGGTACAAAATTCATTTCACTGCCGGTGGATAATGAAGCTCAGCATCCTCTCAAGGTCATCTGGTTTTGTCACATCTTGACATGTTTACATTAAACCAATTTATTTTCATAATTCCAATTTGTGCAATGATATGGTCAATGGACACACAGTTAGTGATGGTGAATATCAGACAATCTTGTGTGTGAGTGAAAACATGTTTTCTAAAAGTCATTCAGGTTTACTGCACCAGTAGTAAAAACATTTTTATTCATCATATTTGCTAGCATAATATAAATAGGAACATTGTAGAGCAACGTAGACTTTACAGAAGGGAAATAATGTAACAGATTTGAACAAAAGTCGGTAATTGCACTTTAGATGCCACAGATTTCCAATAAATACATATTCAAGCTCATTATCTACAAAAAAAAAAAAGATTTGTCCTGAAAATATGAAAATGTAACTTTGACAAAGCAAGTAAAGGTGGTAGGTGATTATACACGCTTGATGCTGGAAAGTGACAAATACAAAAAAAACCTCCAACCTCTGAATGAATAAAAGCCCCCGACCTGCACCTGGTGGTACGATGTGTTGTACATGTCTGCAGTGAGGACGTGAAGGCAGCTCAGGAGTTTCCTTTAAGTGCTACAAAATATTTCAAAAGACTACATCCCTGACTACCGGGTGTAGGATGGCTATAAAACTTCATGAAAGGACATCAGAGGACCAGTTAACACGACCGACGTTAATCGGCTTAATATCCGTAACCCTGGTGATAGCCTTCCTGGTAGCCGTGTTCATAGCCGTGTTGATGGTAGCCGTATCCGCCGTACTCGTCTTCCGGGCAGCGCATGCCAAGCGACTGCTGGATGGCCATCTCCTGCCTGCGAAGCTGCATGGAGTCCACCAGGTCGTAGATGATAGCCATGGACCACATGGGCGAGGGGTACCAGGACTTCACGTTGCCGTCTTTCCCCACAAGCAGCATGGAGAAGTATTCCGGGCTGATTTGGAAATAGTTCCTCATGTCCTTCACCAGGGTGGCGGAGAGCCCTTCACGCTCCACTGTAGCACTGCCTGGACGGAGGAAACATCCAATGGAGAGTTAGACGGTTAAAAAAAAAAAAAAATCTGGGATTGGCAGTCAGATTCAGAGTCATCCTTAATCCTTCAATTATTGAACTGTCAGCCTCCCAGCAGGGGGTCGTCAACTATTCTCATAAACTCTTTTAGAACTGAAGTATTGAAGAGGTGAATGTGAGACCAGCCATCAAAGAGATGAAGCTCCATCCAAACTGAGCTCCTCATTGTGGATCCTCTCTGCTGTAGCCCTGCAGCTTCTGTCTACAGCTGCTTAATGGTTTGAGTTCAAGTCCATTTAAGCATTTGAAGATCAATTTAAGAACAACTAAATCTATACAAGCGTAAAAGCCTGGAGTAACGAATTTAGCAGAAATATTACAACTATGAAATCTGCCTGGCTTTTGGTATAAAACCTCAACATTTAGGAAAGTTTTATATGAATATTTTTCTGTGATTGTTGTTCGGTATCATTCCTGTTTATTCCAATATACTATATTCGGCCGTTTGCCACACTGAATCAGGTGTTTCAACGGCCCATTGAAACATTTATTAGATTATTACAGAAAAATGATTTGGGTTAGCAAACTGAGTGAGTTTCTGTCAAACAATGCCAATTTTCTCGTATCTTTATTAGTTCCTGTGGATGATGGTTGTACTTTCCCATATCCTACAATAACAAAAGCATGTGAGGACCATGCTGTTATGAAAATGTCATGTTAAACAATAAAGCTCTCACCGTTAATGGGGTAAAGTTCCAGGACTCCGCCCATGTCTGGCAGCTCCGTACCGACCAGCTTCAGGATGGCGATGTGCCTCAGACCTGAAACATCACGATAAACACAACAAACGTCACATAAGGAGAGGGAGAAGCTGCGTCCATCTGTGTCATGTTCATCCGCCGTTCTGCTGATGCGAACCGGCGGTCTGTTCCTGGAACGAACCCCCCAAAACGGCCTTTCTGAATGTGAAGGGAGGAGAACTCGGAGGTGGTCTGGAAAATCCTGCCAACAAATTGTTTCCTCTAAAGTGGGAGAGAATGCTGGCGAGCGCCAACGCTAAACAGCAGGATGAAACCTCCCAGGAGAGGTGGAGGTAGTTTGGAGGTGGGGTGGGGGCCAAGATCAACACAAGAGGAAGGAAAAAGTCCTGATGTAGCTGAGCAGGAAGCTGCTGATAACACACCATGTGCGGGTTTTCTTTAACCACACGTCGTGTTCTCCAGTGATATTGCCGTGAGGCAACAATACGCTGTCACTGTTTCATTCTTTCGGGGGACCAACAAAGCCTAGAAGAAATGCTATGAACTCTTAGGACAACCTTGAAACAGACAATTCTGTTTTTTTAAAGACAGTTTCATTCAGACGTTATTGCATCACAGCAGTCGGTATCTACTGTAGGAAACTTTCTTTCTTTGTTAGAAACATGGAATCGTTCTTTAAATCTCCGCAGACAGCTTAGACCAAGAGTCTGCAACCGTCCAGCCAGTAGTTTCTGTTCATCGTAAAAATGCACCGATTGGAATGATCTTTTCATGTATTTCAAATATTGTATAAAAAACTAAAATGACGTACACTGAGAATGTGCCGATTTTTCTCCATCTCTAATTAATCAGTTATTTGTCCAAATATTTCATAAATTGATCAATAACTAAAACTTCATAAATTCTTCAACATGAAGTTTTAGTCTATTTTTACCGGTACAAAAATGAGCGGCAGAATGTTTTATACCCACCATATTAGCGACACCCATTAGCTGTCATCTGCTGATACTCTACCGAAAGAAGTTACTCCCATGGTAACATAATAAAATCTACCAGCAATAAGCGTCACGTTGGGTCTGTGGTAACAGAAGAAAACTATAAATATATGGCTACACTTAACTTTACTGGATGGCTAGCTCGCTGTTACTGTCTCTTACTCTGCGCCCCCTAGAGACCTTTGTTGGAAATTTTGTTTTTTGGAAGGCTGCGACAAAACCTATTCATCCCATTTAAAGAGTGTATCGTAGAAAGAAACACGATGTTCAGTACAGGTAGGGATGCAAGTTATTAATTAATGAGTTAATCTAAAGTTGATTAGATTAAAACAGAAAATTATGGCTATGGTCAAAGTGCAAGAATAAATACACTGAAAAAAATACCTCTTTGGATGAGCATAAAAAAATCATGGAAAGGTTTTCCACCTGATTACTTTGCTTTATTTCAGCACCATGTAATTCTGTTACTCCTATTTAAATCATATGTGTTAAGTCAACTTAATATATTATGGTTATTCTAATTTAAATAAAATGTGTTGGCCCAATATAATTTATTAAGGTTGATTCAACTCATTTACTATAGTTGGACTCAATGTAATTTAAAAGAGCCAACCCAACTAATTTGCACCAAGTAATTTACTTGACCAAAATTAACGGCAATTTAGTTGAGACCAACTTTTTTTTTTTCTTTGAAGAGTTTTTGCTGCGCTAGTGGCTCGTATTTTTTTGAGACAGTAGGCAGACAGGGTGAGGACATGGCAAAGGTTGCCAGGACCAGGAGTCGAACCAGCAACGTCCACATCGAGGACTAAGGCCTCCAAACATGCAGTGTGCTAAAGCCCTGCACCACCACAGCACGCTGGAGAAACCAACTTATGTTACAGTGATACTTTCACACTACTTATTAAGTTGATCCAACTCATGAAAATTAAGTTAGCTCAACAAACATGTTTCATGCTGAAAGAAAGCTATTTAATCGTGTGGAAATCCTTTCCATGATTTAATTACATTAATTCAAAGAGATTTTTTTTTTAAAGTCAAATTTTTTTTACTTAAAAAAAAAAAAAATGTCTTTGAGAACTTTTTTATTACAGTTCTTAAATTTTTACAGTTCTTAAATGCACTGTATCAGTCCATTTAAGAACTGCACTGTTACAGAACTGTGCAGATATTTGTTTTCTCTGCCCTGCAGTTGTTCAGGAGTTCTGTTTGGATGGTTCTAAAAATGAACAGTAGTAAGAGTAATAAAAGTGATAAAATACTCCATATTCTGACTCTATTCATTTAGCAAAGAAATAATTTTAAAAAAAGAGAAAGTTGTGGGTTAATGACACCACTCTTAAATTTTCAGAAGAGTTGAAGTGACCAGGGTGTGAAACCCTGAATATCTGTTTTTTCAGACCAGTGGAGCTGCCCAAGGGTCTGTCCGGTTTACATTTATCAGCCATATTTCTGTCAGACCTGTCCAGATTGTTCATGTTCGCAAAGTTTTGACATAAACGGCAGTAATAACTTTTAAACAGCAGTGGAAAGGTTGAGCAACAGGCGTTCTGGACAGGAATCCTGCCAGAGGAAGAGACAGAGAAAAAAGACTTGTAAGCATTAGAGAAAAGAAGAGAACAGCTCGGTGCCAATTTCATCATCTGGGATCCTTCTGCGAGCGAATAACACACACACACACACACGCACGCACACGCCCACACACACACACACACACACACACACTGCACCCATCCACCAAAAATATGGGCTTCATATCTGAGATTTACAGCAAACAGAAAAAGTTTGTCATTAATTTTTCACACATGAGGAATTTATTTGTATATTGATAAAAATCCATAATACTTTGGTAGAGTGTGACCACACACAACGCTGGATGAGGCAAATCATACCAGGAAGCAAAAAAGTGTTTTTGATTAGGTTTCACCATTTGGATTTAGTAAATAACCTCATTGTTTTTATTTAAGTAGATAGATGGGCTTGCAAAACTTAAGACATGTTCATAAATTTTAGCATTAACAATTATAGTTGCGTGCTACTAAGGAATGCAGTAAAGAAAAGACAGATTGAAGCATACCAAGTGTTGTGATTATATTGCTGTAAATGAGAGTGTATCCATGGAAGAAAATGAAAGATAAATATTTGTTTCCAGTTTGAATTTAATCTCGGCTTTGAATTTTCTCTTCCTCTGAATGCACAGATCGTATATAGAAGCTGGAAATGCTGACAGCTAGCAAACATGGCGGAAAACTATATAAAAAAGTCTTTGTTGGTGTTGATTCACTGCAGCCCATTGGTTTATCACTAGGAAACAAAATGATCTTTTTTGTATCTCATTTCAAAATGGCTCAGAATCTTCTTGTAAATCTCAGGGAGGCGGGAAAAAAGACGTTAGCTAACATACTTAGCTAAGTCGTTAGCGCTGAACCGCAAAAGAAAAAGAATATGGAGGCTCACCAGCAGATTTGCTCACTGTGTGTGAAATGTGGTCCATTTATTCCTGAGTGTATCTATGAAGACAAAAAAAAATCTCCTTTTTGTTACTTTTTGTTTGAAACTAGCTTCCATTTTGAATTTTTGTGGTTATTCTCAGAGAACACATAGGAGTTAGCTTCCACACAAATTTTTTTTCAAAGCTACTTTTCAGATTCAGGTTTTTTTTTTTCAGCTTCAATTTATTTTTCCCTTTGAACAAACGTTATGGCCCCTATTTAGCTCCATATAAACTGTATTAGCAGATTTTGATAGTTTTTCCTTCTCCTTGGACTGTTTCAGCCATAAACTCGTGATCTGACCTCAGAGCGCTGAGTGAACTGGTCAGACACAGCTTGCTGACGCGACAGGTTGCTTTCGGACGGCTCACCCAGATTGCAGGCCTGGCTGCTCAGGGCGTACAGCTGCTGCTGATAGGACCACTCCTCGTCGCTGGGGGCGGAGATGATGAACAGCCGACGTCTCCATCTGAACCTGCAATCAAGGGAAATTTCCGCCTGAATCTAAGTGGCACTTTGGTGCAGCAGTGAAAGCTCGATGCCAAGACAAACAGTTTCTGCATGTACTCTGCATATTCCCATACAATTACTTCCAGAAGGGTGACAACCCCAAATTATGGTTGAAAACCTGCCACATCACAGCAGTCGGGAAACCAACATGCTCCACGGTCGCCATGGGAACGAAAGGCGGCCTTTCTGCTTCAGACGTCTCGCGAAAATATGTGACAGCATTGATTTAGCCTTGAAAAACTGCAGGGGTTTGTGCTACTTTTAACGTCTGCAGGACGCCTACAGACAGGCAGCTGCTGGCTGCCATGTTCTGACCAAAGCACCTATGAAATCTGGTTCTGCTTGTTGCTCAGAGGAAAAACAGGAGCGACGTGATCTGACCACTAAGGATCTCGACATTCAACTTCTTTGACCAACTTTCTTTGCGTCAGGATGATAAACTGATCAACGCGGTTAAAGTTGATGCAGCAACTAGTCATAGAGTTTTTATTACTACGGTTGAAATTTCTTCTTCCATTCTCTCACATAACTTTGGATAAAAAGTATAAACGCTGTTAAGAGGTCATCATTATTTGTTTTCGAGGTATAGAGTGACATTTTATAGCACAATCAAGTAATTGTTACTTTCAGTTGTTATAAAAAAATCTAAATATCTCAAATATAACTTTGTAATTTAACAGTATAAAATTGAGTCTCTGTCTCTTTAAGAAGCTCCTGCTCTTTCTGAAATTCTGCCTTCAGGAAGTCATCACAACATGGCTCCTCTATTAACCCTTTAACAGCGTTTTTTGCACTGAGAAGTAGCTCCTTCATAGAGCTCAGCTGATATTCCACCAGGTGTTTGCTAATTGCGGCTGGCTAGCATTAATTAGCATGATGTAAAGCTCCAAAACATAGATTTTACAAAATACTGCCCTTTTAAGTTTGTAAGTAATTACTTTTTCACACTGTGGCATGTTGGTTAGGACAGAGGTTTTCACCCAGTGAATGGTTGATGAGATGTTACTTCAAAACGTCTTTGTTGAATTCCCTCTGCTTGTCTGAGACGACTCGAAAACAGATGGAATCTGTAAAATGCTTAAACGGCGCACTCTGTGTTGTTGAATCCCACCTGGACAGGAAGTTTTCCAGAGACCGGGGTTTGTCCTCTTTCTTACAGACGACTCCGTCTCTCTTCTGCTGCTCCATGTCCCGGATTCGGGAGGAGAAGGTGTCAATGTAGTCAAAGACCGCCTTCATGGCGATGGGGACCTCATAGGACTGCTGCTTAAAAATAAACAATAAAAGACATACACAAAAATGAGAAAGTTAGAAGTCAAGTCTATGAAATAAAACATGGCTTCCTAGGCGGGTTGAGAAGTGTGTTTGTGACTTTGCAGTGAGCTTTGCCACCTTCCAAACATTCTTCGCAGTAACTCCAGGGAAGCAGCGAAAACACAGAAGATTTGGTGAATAACAACACGTGTAGGAAAATGCGAGCGACTCTCGCGCCTCCGCGGATGTGCTGAACTCACGGCTCGGCCCGATCTCCTTCGCACCTTTCTCTGTCTCTCTCTCGCCGCCTCGCTCTGTCTCCCTTGCACGCCCACGGCCGTGTACGCTCACAGGCAGCCCTGTCTCTGCCTCTGTCAGCAGAGGATGTGAACACTGGCCTCTTTGATGGGTCTGTCCAAAAACAGCCAGCTGGTTTACTCTGGCACACACACACAGCTGCTGAGCAAATGTCATGCCGTGTGAATTAAAACAGTGTGTGAGTGGAGCTACTGTGCCGGCAGTGCGAGGCCAGGTCACCTTCAAAGAGGAAAGCGGGGAAATGGAAGTTGACGGCAGATGAGTGGCGAACATGCGGACTGAGAGCGTTCACACATCTACGACTGTCCTCACTTTTCCAAGTTACAACTTCAGACTTAAACTGTCCACCTGCTGCTGGCAGGTTCCTAGCAGAGCGGATTCTCACCTTGACTCTCATGTCGGTGTCGGTGAGGACCATGTAGAACTCATCGTACGTCATCCCGAACTCCTTCCTCAGCTCTGTGATCAGCTCCTGGTTGACCAGGTCCTCCTGACGAAGACCCTTCATGGGTTTGTCATTCTCTGGAGAACGAGATGACAGATGCTGTGAGCTTCTTAGCCATTAGAACTATGGCGTGTTCAAAGAACGTTCCAAACCTACGCGCTCCTCTTCACATTTTGCCACATTACAGCCACTTCACTGAATTTTATTGGACTTTAACGGGACGGAGGAACATACATTGGGCAAAAATATGAATTTGACGGTAAAAGATACACACGGTTCAAAATGATCTTCAAAGATTAGTCTGAAAGGTGTGACATTCCTTTGTATCCATCTAGTCCAGTATTTTCCAAAGTGGGGGGGTTTGAAAACTCACCGTCCCACTTTGTGTTGGTCCATCACATAAAATCCCAGTTAAATACACCGAAATTTGTGACAAACTGAAAATGCAAAAGCGGTGTCAATATGTTTCAGATTACAGTCAAAAGATGTAAAATGACTTGGCATTTTCGACACATCCCAAAAAAGTACATTTCCCACTGCTGACTTAAAAACAACGTTGCAGTAAAAAAGGATGTATCTGCCTGGAGCGGCCAGATGGGAGGCTGCGGCGTAAATCACACGCTAACTCCACAGAGAGCAGCTTTCATTCTGTGGGATCCGTCTAGATTAGATGAAGAGGACTGCATCTGGCATGCTGCGGGCCTGCAAAGTAAAAGACAGGCCTCTAATCAGCCGTCCCGTCCCAGATGTGCGCATGAGACACAGACCACAGAACGACGTGTTTTGATGACCGGCTGAGCCGCTCTCTGTTGGGTAGTGAGCACTCCCAACAGGAGTCCAGACTCCCTGGACCGAACACACCTAAAGACCAGGCTGTGTGTGTCCAAAACACTAAATCTCACCACATATTTCTGCTCTAGTTTCTAGAGCAAATATCTAAGTACACTTGAAATAAAACAAGTTTTCAGTAAGAAATAAGCTGCATTTCAAATGATTTGGCGCATTGTGACATTTAGAAAATAAACTCGCTTAAAGGCAACATAAAAAAAAACCCTCTTTTTTTTAATAAAAACGTTTTGGCATTAGGTTGAGGTGGTTTGTTTTGGCCACATCAAAATTGGTTTACTTAAAACTGCAATGGAAACACTTTTTTCACATCATACGAGTCACATGATCCACAACATCCAGGAAGACAACAGAAAGTGTTAGGAGGATCATGATCTGGGATGTTCTTCATGACTAAACACATGAAAAATCTGCAGTTTTTCCAAACAAACAAAATATAAGTTGAGTTATGTTGTTGGATGCAGATAATCTTAGCTAACTAGCTTTGTTCCATTGGCCATATAATTAAATGAAATGGAATTCGGAAAATGAATTAGCTTAATGGAAACATGCCAATTAAAAACAACACTCAAGTTATTCAACAAAATGTTTTTGCATTTCAAAGGAGTGGTTTTCAGTCGTTTCAAAATGTGTGTATTTTGTATAACTGCAATAGAAACTTTTTTTGCATCACACCAGTCAGATGATCAACAACCAGAAGTTACTACTGGTGGAAAACATGAAGAAGACAACAGGAAGTGGTAGGAAGTTGACGGCACAGTATGTTTTTTTATGACGTATTGAATGAACAGACATATATGCGTGATTTTGCGTGATTTTAATTGGGTTTCTTATTTAATGGAAACAAGAAAATTAGCTCTTTTTTTACTTTAGTAGAATATTGACAAAGATTTGTGCACATTTGTAAAGAGAAAGCAGCTAAGGGAGCTTGTTTTAAGTCAATAATTATTTAATATTTATGAAAATGTTCCAGTTCAACTGGCAGATTATTTTACTTATAACTTGGGAATGATGCCTTGTCATGAGTGAATTAATCTGCCAGTGGAAAAAGTACTTTTAAAAAAAAATCAATATTAAGAAATTATTGGTTTAATAGCTCCTATATCTTTTTGAAAAATTACTTGTGAGTTAGTTTCATCTTATTTCAAGCGTGTTACGATGTTTGTACTAAAAAAAATTGCTGCATGACCAGATGTAGTCCTTGAGAACACGGCCGTTCCAAAACAACACGGGGACACTCCGGGCTGGACGTGGAAGGAGGGAAGTGCGGCTAAGCTGAATCAGTGGTGGGGGCGGAGGATGATGTGAGCGCATTCCATCTGGATGAAAACCTCGCCGACACGAGGAGAGGTTAACTCGTAAAGTGGCTTCGCTCCTCGTGAAACAAACGCAGAGGGTTTTGGACGACTGGAGTTTCCTAAGCTCCAGTGACACAGCACATCCCTCCAAACCAGCTTCTATCGGTTTTCCACCTCAAAACAAAGTGGGACCGTTTATGAGACGGTTAGAGTTACGCCGCTGTAAGGACTTCTGATATGGGAAAGCTGGTTGGTTCGCTCCACAGGACCCAGATACCTGCTGTTTGGGTGTGATTGGATCACTGATGCCTCTGCATCACGCGGCTCACTTCTAATTTCTGGACTCGACGCAGTTACATCCTGGCAATACCAGAACTTCAGAAACCCATCCACCAAAGTCTCACACTGTTAGTTATAGTTCATGAAGTAATATAGAAGCTGTGTGACTTGCTGTTAAATATGCAGTTCCACAGCCTTACATAATAACCTGAAGTAAAATCTAGTAGTTACCTTCAGTTCAGTAGTTACCTGCGCGTTGTAAGGACCGAGACCGATGCCGTTGTTTCATACTCATTCTGCTGCATGTTGGCACGCACTGACAGCATCCGGTTTGGGATTTTCAAAATAAAAGCTCCTCCAGACTCAATACATAGAACGGACATATTTAATTATTTCTTGCGCGGCCCAGTACCAATTGGTCCACGGACCGGTACTGGTTGGGGACCACTGCTGTATACAGTATATCGAAAATGACTTCTAAAAATTTGACTTCATAATTTGACACCTAGAAATTGGGCCTCTGTCTCTTTAAGAAGCACCTGCTCTTTCCCACACTCCGCCTTCAGGAAGTCTTCACAACATGCACATTTTTACCACTGTTTCACTGAGAAACAGCTCCTATAATGAGCTCAACAGGTGTTTGCTAATTTCTGCTGGGCTAGTCTGAAGGAGCTGCATGGGGGAGTTTCAGGGGCGGGGTTATAAACGAGCGATGCTGTGATGACTTCCTGAAGGCAAAGTGTTGAAAAGAGCATGAGTTTCTTAAAGAGACAAAGGCCTGATTTTAAATTGAGGAGTCAAATTTTTCTTAAGTCATACACTGTAAAAACGAAGTCTTATCAAGTGTTTTTGGTCTATTTTTTAGCACAAATATCTTAATACATATGGTAAAAGATAAAACTAACTTACAAGTAACTGAGTTTAAGTCAATAATTCCTTAATACTGATGAGATGAAAAGGTTCTAGTTCCGCTAGCAGATTATTTCACTTAAACTATGGGAAAAATAAGTGAAATAATCTACCAGTGGAACTAGAACTTTTTCATCACTATTAAGTAATTATTGGCTGAAAATCAGCTCATATATTTAGCTAAAAACTTAGTTTTAAGTTAGTTTTGTCTTATTTCAAGTACATCACATATTTGCATTAGAAACTAGACCAAAAGTAATTGGTAAGATTTTGTACTTTTGCAGTGTAGTTAATTGATTTTGCAGGGTTTTCTTGAGTAGTACAGTTCCATTGCTTGGAAAACACAATATTGTCCCTTTAAATTTGGACAGACTAGCGTACACCTGGGCTAAAAGATGCTTCCTCTAATTACAATCAGGATCTCATTTAGAAGGGCTCACCTGTCTGATAGTGGTCGATCTTCATGGTGGAGTTGGTCAGGGAGCCAAAGATGGTGATGATGGAAACCTTCCTGATGGCCATCTCACACACCGACTCCAGGTACTCGTCCCTCTGCTGGACATACATTCTGTTCTCCTCACTGGGGGAGGTGATCAGCTGGAGGGAGGGAGGGACAGATTAGGTTAGGGTAACATATACGTGCCATAAAACACACATGCGGCCTGTGCTGCAGCGGAGATGTTTACATTAACCCGTATGAAGTGGCAGAAGGTTTTCCCACCCTGCTGAGAGCAGGGCTGCCATAAGGAATCTGTACTGGCTACCAAACGGAGACATCTAGTCTGCTCAGCACTTTGCTGTGCAGCCCGAGCCGAAGCAGGAGGATTTATGGACAAACTGGAGCAACTGTGAAGCTTTAGAACTTCAGAAGTGCAAAAAGTGGATAACCTAATCCCCATGGCGGCCAGAGGTGTTTCCTGCTCCCCCGGAGTCAGTAAAATCTAATTACACTGTAAAAACAAATATTTGCATATTCAACAGTGGAAAACAGTAAAATTACGGCAGGTAAAATCTGTGAACTATAAAATGATTTAAAACAAAACTGAAGCCGGCAGAAAATAGTTAAAGGGCCTGAAATCTGGGTGAGGTGATGGACACAGAACTGAACATCCAGAGAAACATAAAGGCAGTCACAAAGTCGGCCTTCTATCACCTGAAGAACATTTCTAGGATTAAAGGACTAATGTCATAGTAAGGTCTAGAGAAACTTATCCATTTGTTTATCTTTAGTTGAACTGATCTTCTCAGGTCTGACTGAAAACATTAATCCTCCTTAACAGTTTTCACAATCGTTGGAAATATGTTGTGCTTATGATGTATCTATGTTTTTGTGATGTAAAGCATTTTAAAAGTACCTTGCTGGTGAAATGTGCCAAACAAATATACTTGATTGATTGATTGATTGATTGATTGATTGATTGATTGATTGATTGATTGATTGATTGAATGATTTATTGAAACTGTTGATTTGATGTGAATTGCAGGTCAAAACAGTCCATTTTACATTTGTTCATTTTGGGAAAAGCATGGTTTTTTTACCTGAAGTTAAAGCATTTTCATATACTGTGAAACACTGAGTCCAGCATAATTTTTAACCATAATATCAACAACCAGTATTCTTGTTGTTGCCCTCCCCCCCAAAAAACGTCAATCTTAAATTATTAAAACACAAATCATACATCGCCTCTAAGTCACTTTCTCAACCTAACTTGCTCTCATGCTGCTACGCTACGCTCATCACTCTAGCGCTTTCATAAAATACAAAAAGATGACAAAAAGGCTTCTACATCCCACCTTCAAGTGTTTTGAGAAAAGAGCTACTGAGGATGTTTCCCAACTGTTTGTTGAATTTCTTTAAACTGAGGTTGATGTGTTGCTTTTTGAAATCTTACTATATATCTGTTGTTATCTTTGTCTAATGTTAAAACTTGCAGGGAAGGTTTATTTTATCAGATCAGCACATTTAAAAGTATTGTCTATTTTCCAGCCATGGTATCCCGTTTCATAACTGTGTTGTCTTCAGTTTTTGACTTAAAAATTTTGACTTTAAAAATTTACTGTTATTGAACTCCTCTGTCTCTTTAAGAAACTCCTGCTCTTTTTGAAACTCTGCCCTCAGGAAGTCATCACAACATGGCTCCTCAATTAACCCTTTAACAATGTTTTTACCATCTTTTCATTGAGAAGTAGCTGCTATAAAGAGCTCAGCAGTTGCTCAATTCCACCAGGTGTTTGCTAATTGCTGCTGGCTAGTCTGAAGAAGCTGACTGGGGGAGAACTGCTATGTGAGGTGGAAGCTTTGAAACTGCAGCTCTGAGGAGAGCCGTGGTCCTTGAAGGTGGAGTTAAGTCCAACCAGATGTTTAGCACAGATGAGTGGTTGTCATGGGAGATTAAAAGATTTGAAAAGATCAAATCAACACTACAGGTTTGTTTTTGATGAGGGAATAACATTATGACATGAGATACATCTCAAAAACGTTGATTTCACAGAGTACTGCCCACTATTAGCTGGAGTATGTCTGTGTTTGAGTATAATAAAAGAAAACCTGCAACAAATTTAAACAATCACATATTGCACTAGACCCAGGAGCTTGTATGTTGTATCATTTTTCCACTCAGAGTGAAAGAACAGCTCAGATAAAACTTAACAGCTCAAACTCCAAATGGCCGTCATGCCCGTGGTCAGTGGATGCTAACGTCTGTTTCTGCTAGCAGCGACTTCTTCAGCCGCCACTTACTGACTCAACACAGGTACTCAATCACAGGGCTACTCATGGTTATGAAATTAGTTTTGGAAGTCAATTAAGGCTTATTTTGTTTCCTTTTGGCAAACAGGACAACAGCAGTGGGTGTTAACTGTAATGAACGATACAATAAACCAAACAGAGACGGACCAAAGATGTTGAAAACAAATACATGTAAGGTAGCAATATGTTGATGGACATAGAATAATATCTATGTGCAATATGTTCCCCTGTCATTAGGGTCTGAAGGGGAGGTAATGTGTTATTACTGGACTGTAAATGTTGTGTTGTGCTCTCACCAGCAGCCGCCTCCTGTTCTCAAAGTAGTCCAGGAAGGAGGCCAGGGCGCCCTTGGGAGGGGGCGTTGGCTTCTTTGTGGGTTTCGGGTATTCCTGCTTTTCTGGGTACTTTGTCGGCTTCCTTACAATTTTCCTCTTCTCCTCTTTCTGGGGTTTCTCTCCTCTCCGGTCAGGTTTCTTGATGTTTTTGATGCCGTTCTTTCTCTTCTTCTTATCGTGCTTACTTTTGACTTTCTTGGTCGGACTGGCATCCGGGACAGATTCCGTCTCCTCTGGGTCGCTCGGATTCGGCTGGCCGGGTTCATAGTTGTCCTCGTAGTCTTTAGGTGGTACCTGTAGAAGGAATCATGCTGTTACCATGACGATAACCATAACGATAATTTACCCAGTTTGAAGTTGAAAAATCAAAAGTCTGCCCAGAACTTTAGCAAACCATGGATAGTGACGGTAGCCAACGTAGCAGATCAATTAGATCTGATCATATTCTATTTATTCAAATTAGCTTAACGGTCTGACTATGTCCTCGGTCACTGTTAGAGGCTGCCTACGGTAAGTAGGCGACCCAGTGGAAGCAGCTGAGGAAATTGAGATGTTTATTAATTGGCAAATTTCGATCCAATCAAGCATCTGTGGGATACTCTGGTCAAACAAGTTGAATCCAACTTACAATACTTAAAGGATTTGCTCCAAAACCACCTTCAGGGGTTTAGTGAAGGTTATACCTCAAGAGATCAGAGTCATTTTGCTAGTATAAGCTGCACCAACTTACTATTAGGCAGATAGTTGTAATGTTATGCTCAGTTGATTGCTGAAAAGCGGCATATAAATTTGTAGCAGACTGCCTTGTTCCATGGGAAACAGGCTCATTTTTGGCTTTTTGGGCTCAATTTCTTCCCATAGAATACAAAATAGCTTCTTTGAATCAAGAAAGGGAGAGTCTTTTGTATGTATGTCTATATTTGAGCTTATATTTATGTCTATATAGCTACAGTATCTTATAGTTAGAAAAAACCTACAACAAATTAAAACAATCACATATAGCAATAAACCCAGGAGTTTGTATGTTGTATCATTTTTCCACTCAGGGTGAAAGAACAGCTCAGATAAAACTTAACAGCTCAAACTCCAAATGGCCGTCCTGCCCATGGTCAGTGAATGCTAACGTCTGTTTCTGCTAGAGGCGACTTCTTCAGTCAATTTAAGCTTATTTTGTTTTGTCAAAAAAAGCCAACAGCAGTTTCTTGTTTTTGTGCTATGTCAGGTTTTTTTTATGACAGCACAAACCTGACAGTACTAAAAAAAAACATGTTTTCTGCGTGATAGCAATATGCTTCTGTAGTTTATCATGTTATAACACGATACGTATCTTGTTTATACATGATAGGATCTTGTTAAAACTTGATAGGTATCTTGTTAAAACAAGATACGAAATTATTATGCAAATTGGATTTAAGTGTCAAAGATAAATTTTTTGTTGTGCTATTAAATTTATAGATGGTATTGTGTGTCAGGGCTATTTGAATATCTATCATTAATTTCAGAGAGCTGGTTGATTAGTTTGTCTGGTGAACTCAATTAAAGGAAATCTACTTAAGAAGGATGTTCCACATTATTAAGCAGGCCACAGGTTTCAAGCAATATGGGAAAGAGAAAGGATCTCTGCTGACAAAAATCATCAGATAGTGTAGTTACATATGACAAGGTATGAAAACATTAGATATTTAATGAAAACTGAAGCGTTCTTGTACTGTGAAGAGATTTGTGGATGATTCAGAACAAAGATGGTTTGTACAGATAAAGACATAATGAGGAAGGTTTCTGTTAGACAAACTCATTGGATTAAGAGAGCAGCTGTTAAAATGCCTTTAAAAAGCAGCAAACGGTTATTTGAAGCTGCTGGAGCCTCTGGAACCTCAAGGTGGAGGATCCTCCAGAGGCCTGTGGTGCATCATTGTTGGGCCCCTAACCAGAGATCACTAGCAGAAACGGTCTCAGTGGGTCCAGCTGTACATGAAGGATTAATTTTCAAACAGATTTGTTCACTGATGACTGCTGTGCAACCCTGGATGGTCCAGATGGATGCAGTAGTGGATTGGTGGTGGACGGACACCACGTCCCAATACAGTTGTGACGTCAGCAAGGAGGAGGTGGAGTCATGCTTTGGGCTGAAATCATGTGGGGAGAATCATTGGTCAGTCCCTTCAGAGTCCATGAAGGTGTGAAAATGACCTTGGCAAAATATATGGACTTTCTGACTGATCACTTTCTGTCATGGTTCAAAAAGAAGAGCTGAACCTTCTGTGGCAAAATCTTCTTCATGCATGACAATGAATGCTGCAAGAAATCCCACTGTGTCATTGGCTGCTATGGGCATAAAAGGGGATAAACTCATGGTGTGGTCACCATCCTCCTCTGACCTCTGACCTCAACCCTATTGAGAACCTTTGGAGTTTCCTCAAGCAGAAGATCTGAGGGTGACATGAGGTTCATATCAAAACAGCTCTGGGAAGGTTTTCTGACATCCTGCAAAGAAATTCAAGCAGAAACTTTCCACAAACTCACAAGTTCAATGGATCAAGAATTGACCAGGTGATACCAAAGAAGGTTCTATGTTAACATGTAACTCAGTCTGTTAAGATGTTTTTGATTGAAACAGCTTTTTATTTTATTACATGTGACCACTTGATGCTGCACATTCAAAGAATTTGCAGTTCTTTATAATCCATAAATTGTTTAGATAATCTGCTGTGCATAATAATTTGAAATATTTTGAGTTTTTTATCTTTGAAAAAAAAAAACTTCTGTTCTCATGGGAGCTCTGTTCTGTAAAATTTGATTTATACTGTAATAGTTCATGACTTGAAAATTATACTGACCATCATTTGCATTGACCATTTAGGAAAATCTGAGAAAATTCTCACTTGCATAATAATTTGGAACATGGTGTAAAGTTAGAAAGAAAACTGCTGTTAATGGTTCAAGTGCCTGGACGAACGGAGGGGTGAAAGGACACACTTGTAGCCCCTAGTACAAAATGAGATTACGAACCCGAAGAGAGGCGTAAGGAACGCGGAACAATTAAACTGTTGCTAACAGTTAGCAACGGTAGTGTTACCTTCTCTGCCTCGTTCTTCTTGGCGGACTTCGTCTTGGTGGGTTTGTGTGAAACAGGCACCAGCTTGTGGCCTTGAGAGTCTCTGTTGTCCTTGTCGGTGCGGTTGTCTCCGGTCGGGGTGGTTTTAGCCGGGTACCTCTCGCTGTGGTTGTCATCGTAAGGAACAGCTGTTGTTCTGGAAGGCGGGAGCCACACGGCTGTAGTCTGGGCTCTGGTCGGTCTCTGGGTGGTGGTGGGTCTCCTTGTGGTGGTGGTGGTGGTTCTCCTGGTTGTAGCTTTGGTGGTGGTGGTGGTGGTGGTGGTGGTAGTTGTGGGTCTGGTCGTGGTTGGTGTTGGTGCTGTCGTGGGCCGTGTGGTGGTGGTGGTGGTGGTGGTGGTAGCAGCTGTGGTTGAGACCCTTGTGGGCTTTCTGGGGAACTTCTTCATTGGTTTTCTCTCTACAGGAGGATCAGGAGCTACTCGACAGATAAACAGATCAACTCTAACTTTAGGAAAGTATTCACGGTGCACATTTCATGTGTGAAAAGTTGCAAAAATTGTAAACATTTTCAAACGTTAAAAAAAAGTTGTAAAAATAGTAACCAATATTGGAGCTAAAGTTGTACAAATCTTAACACAAAATATTGTATTAAAATATTTACCCAATGATGATCATGTAAAAAGACAGTGTTTTAATTGTTTGAAATGTATTAAAAATGTAATTTACATAAATATTCATAGCCTTTGCTTAACATCTCGTTGGTGAAGCTCAAAATGAAGCTCAGAGCAGGTATGGAACTTTTACAAAAACAGATTTTTTACACATTTCTTAAAACTGTTACCATGCAATGACTGCATGGTATGAAACGTGAAAAGAGCAAGAGCTCCTCCACCTCCTCCCAGTGCTAATATTGTCATCTGAAGACCCACACCGCGCTCGGTCAAAAACAACCAATCAGAGTCAGGAGAAGGATCTTAGCACTGCCAATCAGGCTCGTTTGTGCACTGCTCACTGTCATCAGTGGCAATGGTAACTAGACCTTAGTGAGGGAGGTGACCAGGAGCCCAATGGTCACTTTGTCGGAGCTCCATCATTCCTTTGTGAAGAGAGGAGAACCTTTCAGAAGGACAACCATCCCCTCAGCCGTCCACCAATCAGGTCTGGATGGTAGAGCGGCTCATGGCAGGCCACCTGGTGTTTGCCAAAGGACAAATCCTCACAGATCCTCCATCGTACATAGGTGAATGCTTTGCCACACATTCTTCCTTGGTCTTACACCAATTCAGCCTGGTTGTTTACTAAAAACCAAATTTTGGTTTCATCTGATCAGCAAAACTTTGTGCATTTGTACTGCTGGGACATAAAACTCTTCTGGCATACCTCCCAAACGAGCGTTGGCATATTTTTGGAGACTTGGTGACCCAAACATGCCAATATCTGTTGCAGCTTTGGAATTTATTTATTTTTTTTTAATTACCTTACAGCGATTCAGTTGTTTTAACCCTTCTAATATGAATCGGACTGCAGATACGGTCATGTTTAGACAAGATCCCCCAAATCTGGTCACCTAATACAGAATCTTTTGGATTGGCTTGTGAAATCTTAATCTTGAAGACTAAGAAGTCTAAAAAGTGTGGACTTGCCTGTCTGTGTGACGTCCTCCACCTGACCCTCCACACCTGCTGCTTTGCACTTCTGGACAAAGCCCTTCTGACGTAGCTTCTCCACCTTCCTCATGGGCGACTGGTCAATGACCTCATACATGGCCTCCAGTCTCACCGGGTAGGGGTACTTCTCCTCCACCTGCAGGGTTTTCTTCAGTAGCACCATTCCAAACTTACCTGGAGGTCAAAGAAAAGTAGAATAAAGTAAAGAAGAAATGTGTGGCCTGCATTGATGTTTCCTGTTTACTCTTACCACCCTAAATATCACTGATTACAACACAGAGTCTGCATTAAGCACTTATTAAGCAGTACACATGTGTTTTAATCTAATTGACCCATTGACCACAAAATTGCGTGAATTGGAAATGTGAAAATAAATTAGCAAAAATAATGGAAACACCCCAATTAACAACAACAAAAAAAACAAACAAAAACACTTTTTTTGATTATTTGGTTTCTGTTTCAGCCGTGCGCAAAAACTGCAATGGAAACATTTTTTACATGGAGAAAAAAGAACTAAATTTCAGCCCCCAAAAAATTCCTCTTCTAAGCTAGTAAAGTCCTAAATTAGCTAGGGGAAAAAAACGTGGAAATTTATGACTTTCAGAAGTCGGAATTTGCTAAGGGAAAAAACCTCCGACATGTTTAGATTATTCGAAATTCTTTGACTTTTGAATATCTTTTACGAAGTGTCCAGGTTTTTCTAGGAACCTTTTTCCGATTCATCTCAAATTTCTGAGGATTTTTTATTTTTTTCGCAAATCTTCCACTTTGGAGCAGAGGAACATTCCTTGCCTTTTCTAGAAAATGTTAGACATGAGCCATATGAAAAAAAATGTATTTGAAATTCTGGGGGAAGTTTATACCTCACTTTCTTCTACCTACCATGACCATCGTATTGTATAAAATATGCATTGAACTCCGTGGTTGAACTGTGAAAATAATGTGATAAAGTTCCAGCGACACAAATACTTTCGCCAGGCACTGCACATCTGTAAAGTCAACACGTCCAGGTGCTGCCTCGATATTTCACACCTTACCCTTCTCCAGTTTGAGGAAGCTCATGAGCCTGGGGATGAGCGCCGTGTCCAGCGGCTCCTGCAGGACCTTCCCCTCGGCGGTGATCCTCCTCACCTTGCCCCCCATCTCGCCCTCCTGATGGAAAATCACGATCTGGTGGACGTGCCTCTCGGCCAGCTCGCAGTAGACGTCCGCCTTCAGCAGAGACATCATGAGCCGGTAGTAGCCGTCGGACTCGTGGGGCGCGGAGATCACCAGAACCCGGTTCTTCCCCGCGAAGCTGGCCAGCAGGTTGGGTGACCCCGCACTGTTGGGCATCCTGGAGATCCTGGCCCTCGCTCCCGGAGTGCCCTCATCCTGCAGCATGTCCGACCGCCGCGGCAAGCCGATCTGCCCGGCGCCCCCTCTCCGTGGCGACAACCCCCCACCTCCCGCTCTTCTGCCCTTCGACGCCCTTGTCCTGATGGGAACTCGGGCCCCCTCATCAGACTGTACATTTCCACCACCCGTTGAGCTCTGTGAAGTGATCGCGGACCCAAATTCCGGGCGCAGACGCCCGACGAAGCCCTCCTTGTCGGTTGCGCGCTGCTGGGCGCGTGAGGTCTTTACGCGTCGGCGGAGAGGCATTCTCTTCAGATGAGTTTGTTTGTCGGCTTCGCTCCAGGTGATCAAATAAATCAGAGCCAAACTGACACAAACAAACGCCCTCATTGTGGATCCTTCGAGTAAAACAAACCCACCCAAAAGGAGAAGAAAAAAAAAGATCCAGCAGCGGAGCTTCGGTGATGTTCTGTAGTTTCCTCACAACATTTGGTATCTTATTAACTCCAGATGAAGACAGACAGAGGACAGGACGCGCAGTTGTTCAGAGGGATCGCTTTCAGAGCGAGCCCTCCGCTGCGGGAGGAAACCAAACCTCACGAAAACAGGCCGAACGGGCTGTGCGTAAACTTTAAATCCACCAGTTCATCCCAGAAACACGCGGGGTCCCACTGATAACAGGAGAAATGTCGCCAAACAACTCATAGCCAAAGAAGAAAGCTGCTCAACCCCCGAGAGAGAAGTTTTAGACGTCGATTAAATGCCGAACGTCTCCCTAATCCTCCAGCATTGTCTGTCTCCAGAGAGAGAGAAACTTCCTGATGAATGAAGGAGAGGAAGAATTCCAGTTTGAGGCTTTGCAGAGAAAGAGAGAGAGACGGATTGCACAGGGAAAACTCGGCTCTACCTCTTTCAAGGTCCTCCTCTGGCAGCTGGGAGCAGTGGAGCCTTGTCCACACAAACCTCAGCCTCCGGACTGTTGGCAATGCGCAGTCAGGAGGAGCTGGCCCAGGACGCGCAGCTGCCACTTCACTCTACAAACACACTCCTTCCGTCTTCCTGTACGGTTTAAAGGGACAGTATTGTGTAAACTCAGCTTTTTAAAAATCTTTTACGTGGTATTACAATGTTATACACTCACAAATCTACCTGCAGTGTTGCTTCGATTCTTTCTTGCATGTTTGAGAAATCCTTTAATCTCCACGGCAACCATTCAGCTGTCCAAAAAACCTCTGGGTGGACCTAGCCCCGCCTTCAAGGACCTAACTCCTTGGAGCTGCAGTGTTCAAGCTTCCATCTCACAGCACCGCCCTCCCCCCTCAGCTCCTTCAGACTAGCTAGCAGCAATTAGCAAACACCTCTGCTGAGCTCCTTATAGGAGCTACTTCTCAGAGCAATGCTGGTAAAAATATTAAAGGGTTAATACAGGAGCCACGTGGTGATGACTTCCTGAAGGAGTTTCAGAAAAAGCAGGAGTTTCTTAAAGAGACAGAGGCCCAGTCTGAAGGCATTAACTTACAAAGTCAAATATCCCTTAAGTCCTGTTTGATAGCATTTTTATAACAATTAAAGGTAACGTAGTTACTTTATTGTACTATAAAATGGCACTATGTGCCTGGAAAACACATAATACTACCCTTTTAAAATATTAGGAGGAAACATGGATGTCAAATATTAGAATATATCTATGAAAAATTCATAAAAGTCAAAGTATTGACTAGAATCTCACCAGACATGTCGATAATAAAACACCCTTTACTCTTACAGGGCTTTAACAAAGTATTCCCTCCCCTGGGCAATTTTTACATGTCACCTTCAGAGATTAATGTATTTTATTAGAATTTGGTGCAGTTGATTAAATGATTTTCAAAAACCGTTTACAAATGAAATTCTAAAAAGTGCCAATATTTTGTCGAGCCACCTTTCAATTCTACTGGACGTACACAGGGACTGTCTTCTGTTTCAAGGTGCAAACAGTTTCATGCTTTCCATCGATTCTCTGCCATCAAGTTGTGCGACGTCTCGGTTCCAAGCAACACCAACAACCATCAGGCCTCTAAAGACAATGGTAGCCGAGCAATTAAAGTTAAGATTTCATTGTTGCCATGTTCTCAAAAACCCGGATTGTTAAATATTGAAATGCATCATTCATTTTTAAATGTTTGAAAGGTGAGGCTCCTCAGGTGCTCAGTGTCCTTGTGGTTCCTTTTCAGTGACTCACGCTGCATTCAGCAACAACAACTTTTTTGCACGACATGTTTTTTTCTTTGCAAGCCATGCCTGTCTGAAGTTCCTTACCCGAGGACTTGAAGCGTTTTCCAGACTGGCACATTTTTTAGATTAAGACTGAAGGAGTTTCTTAAAGTAGAGCAGGTTTAGCTCTATAGTCATGGTTAACAGTCAGCCTGTGATGGCTATTGTTTCACTGTGGTCTGTTCATTTTAGCATTTATGTTATATATAACATTTTATCTTGGGTATGCTATTTTATTGTCTATTAAACTGTTGTATGTTGTGAAAACAGCTTAACAGGGACAAGCATTGAAAATTAGCTAAGGCTACAAATGTTAGCATTCTGTTTTTGTTTATGCTGCAGCCTGACACGTGTCCCCGTGCAAACAATCAAGAAAAAAAGACAGAACAGAAAGGCATTTATATTACTCAACTAGTGTTTTTACATAAACAGACTGACATTTTTCACCCAGCCTTTGCCAAACGGCTCGAGTTCTCACAGACTGGATAAGGAACATCTGTAAAGACGGTCGCCGTAGTTCCATAAGGCAGGACAGATGGCAGCAGCCGACATTTTCTTGGCAGCAAAAGTAAAGAAGGATCTGAAGCACAATTTCATTTTTAACGTTTTGATGATGATCCCTACAGGAGATCCGGTCTTCAATCAAAACCCTAAGGTACTTGTAACAAGGCAGCATGTCGATAGTGTTCCCTTGTAAGGAGAACAACCTTAGAGGGGTCTTGAAAAAAAAAATTGTTAGAAACATTTAAAATAAGTTTCAAATCTATAAGATGACATTCCACAACATTACAAGCAGTCTGTAAGCCTCAGTAGTACACGACTGTATCGTAAGCATAAAGGATGACTTTAGCATCAGGTGCATGTCTGCCATGTCTCCACGTAAATACACAACAAAGTTGGGTCCAAAAATAGAGCCCTGAGGCTCACCAGAAGATATTCTTTTTTTAAATTAATAATAAGATTTAGGTCTGCACCATCACTAGGTCATTCCAACAAATGAATATGCTTTGAGCTGAACCATTTCCGTGTTGCTCTGGGTCGCTGTTGAAAGGTCAGTCTTCACCCTGATGTCAGATTTGTTGAAGCTGCTAACAAAGTTATTCAACATAGAACCTTCAACAATATATTTATTCATAATAATAAAATAATTTTTTTCCTTTCACTTCACAACTATGCACTGCCTTCTTTGTAGCTTTGTAACAAAAAAACACATAAAACATATTTGTTTGTGGTTGTAATATGAAGGAAATGAAGCTAGGAGTGTTAAGATGTGTGTGTGTGTGAAGGACTGTATGTTTTTCTGCAAAGTTGCTGCTGCTTCTTGGTGTGAGAAAGCTCTAAAATAGTGACGTGAATTACAATTTTGTTCCCTGATTGTCCACAATTTCTGAGAAAGTGAGTGATGTAAGTCATATTTGCTGCCTTAGCAAGACAATGAATCTCTGTGCTGTTTTAATGGCTTGTTCAGAGCATGTTTTTCCATTTCCTCTGCGAATGTCTCCCAGTTTAGTTTGTAATTAAGGCCTATGTAAAGAAAAGTCAACCACTTAGTCTGTGTTGTCTCAAAGCAAAGGAATGTTGCGCTACTGCGCCAGCTTACAGCTGCTGCTGCAGTGGGCTCTGTGCAAAGTTCATCAAAAGAGATATCTTAGATTTTGTTTATAGGACTTATTTCTGACTCATTCAATCACATTTGTTGAAGATGATTGCTATAATGCTCGGTGCAACACTGGATTTGTTCTCCATCCACATCCAGTTTCCTTTTATCCTCTTCATCGATGTTTTTCCTTCAGTTTTCTTCCTGAACACCAGCAGGGAAACGACAAATTCGGCTGTTTATTTACAACGCCTCACAAGGAAGGAACAAGTTTGCAGCGACACGCCACAAAAACAATGATGCTCCATTGTTTGTGGCATAGCGAACAAGTGCAACGTTTTTAGTCACTACGCCGGTTTCTCTGTATCGAATCAGCCGATACTAAACCTCAGATATCTGTATTGGTATTGAAAATGAATCAAGTGGATTGGTGCGACCCTGGCAGGGAGCAGTTGGCTGTACATCGTGAAGAAAGCTTGTTTTCCTCCATGTGACGGCTTCGATTCACCAGGGCAGGGTCAGGAACGTCTTTCATTTCACTGACAGGTTTAAACGGAACTCCGGCGTTCGCCAAAGTAGCTTTCCAAAGTGTCCTCTCAGGTCTCCATGATTTACTCTGTAGTCCCAGCTGTTGTTACAGGAGACCGCTGCATTCCTCCAACCGTCAAATCACTCCCAGACCCGCCAAGTTGCATTCTACTTCCATCAAGACGGTCGCCCGTGACAACTCCTGCTTTAAGTTTCTGTGACAGTTTCCATGAGGCCTCTGCGACCTCTTGCTCCTGCTGTACCCTCCTCCCGTGAAATCTCGACTCCTGCCAGAGGATCCCGCCCATCTGGGTCTCACATGTTCTTCCTCAAAGTCTTATTTTGGGGGAGTGGCGCAGGACTCTCTGAGAGTCAGAGCTGTCCGGCTCCTGATTGTTCTCATGTGGGCCATAAAAACATTGAGCAGTGTTCAGATTGCTGGCAGCCTGCTACATCTGTAGCTTAAAGAGAGATGGATGGGGCCACATCTCAGAAAGTCCCCCTGAACTCCATTTGCAGCTGGAATGGTCCTCTATTGACACGTCGTATGTTATTGTTTACATCCAGAAATTTCGGGCATGTGCACAACGCTGGAGGACAGAAAGACGATTCTTTTACTCTCCCTCCGTAGCCACAGCAGAACGATTCCATTAAGAGAATTAAACATGGAGATCTAGACATTATTAAGTTAGTGCAGTGGCCCACGGCACTAAATTACACACAATGCAACATGCAAACTCCATGCAGAAAGACCCCGGACCGGGAACCGAACCCAGGACCTTCTTGCTGTAGGGCAACAGATCTAACTACTTATTAATAACCAAAAAATAAACATCAAGCCTGAAAACATAAAACTGTGATGGACTGAATGTTCTGTTCTTTGTGTGGGAAATATTTTTTTGGTGTTGAATCCTGATGCGCTACTGGAGCTGTTGTCAGCTGTTGCTATGGCAACTGGTCTGTGTGTAGCATAGGCGACACAGAGAGGGAGAAAAAGAATACAAGTGGTTTTGAATTGTTCTTCTACTGTTTTTCTGTGTTATTTTACTCTTACTGCACTAAATTAATAATACTTACATCTCCAGGTCTCATCAGTTAATGGAACTGTCCCACTGTGCCAAGTAAGTAAAATAAGATTTTTGTCTTTCATCACGCGCAAAATTTCCAGCTGTAAACACAACATGACGACCTTTGACCTTGCCTGTTGGCCTTCGAGCTTGCCCATCGTTTTTATTAGCCCCATCTGCCGGTCAAAGGGGGGGAATATTTCACAGGTTCCTCCCATACGCAGGACAAACGGCTATGCAGACTCAATAAAAACCCACTAGAAGCGCTTTTTATGAGCGAGAAATTATGGAGGCTCAGCAAAGAGAGCGGGATATTTACGAACTACTAAAAGGTACGGGAGGAAATATGTCTGCCGAGGAAAGAAAGACAGGAAGCAGAATTCAGAGGCAGCTGAAAAGTTTGTTTGAGTGTAGAAAGAGGGTCTCATCAGGAGACAAAGGCTGGGTTCTTATGTAACCCCTACAGCCTAATGATTCCCATATGGGTCTGATTAGTGCGGCATGGCAGGAGACAACATCTAAGCAGCTTCACACCAGCTGTACGTGTGTATATTAGATGCATGGAATCTGTTTTTGAGTGTGTGTTGTGGGTGTGGACTTTAGCCCCGCCCACAGCAGAGACCCCAGCCACTGCTCCTCGGTACACCGTTTGGAAACAGAGCAGAACAAGAAACCAGAGGATATCTGAGATCTGACGGCCGTTTTACTGAGTTTCTTGAACCTGTTGAGGGAAAATGTGTCAATTTGAAAAGTCTTGCTACAGACATGGACCTAATCTTCCTCCTTAATCTTTACACTGCAAAAGCACAAAATCTTACCAGGTATTTTTGGTCTAGATTCTGGTGCAAAAAATAAAATAAGAAAGACAAAATTAACTTACAAGTACCGATTCAGCAAGATATAGGAGTTTGTGTTAAGCCAATAATTTCTTGGTAAAAAAAAAAGTGCTAGTTCCATTTATAAGTTTTCCCCATGATATTAGTGAAATGTATTTATCAAATATGATCCATCCATTTTCTAACACCCTTGTCCCTGGTGGAGTCAGGAGGGGTGCTGGTGTCTAACTCCAGCGAACGTTTCGGGCGAGAGGCGGGGTCTGAACCGGTCGCCAGTCTGTCACAGGGCAACACAGACAAGACAAACAACCACACACACACTCACACAATTGTAGAAGCCAATTTGATCAAATATGAGATAAAAGGAATTTGACTTCATAATTTAAAGCCATAAAATTGGGCCTCTGTCTCTTTAAGAAGCTCCTGCTCTTTCTGAAGCTCCGCCTTCAGAAAGTCATCACAACATGGCTCCTCTATTAATTCTTCAACAACGTTTTCACCAGCATTGCAGTAGCTCCTGTAATGAGCTCAGCTGATGGTGAAATTAGCAAATTAATTGCTGCTGGCGAGTCTGAAGGAGCCGAATGGGGGGGAGCCAAAGGGGATTGGTTGGAAGCTTAGAAACTGCAGCTCTGAGGAGGAGCTTCGTCCTTGAAGGCGGGGCTAGGGCCACCGAGGAGTTTTGCTCAGCTGAGTGGTTGCCATGGAGATTAAAGGATTTCGCAAACATGCATGGAAGAATCACAGCAGCACTCCAGGTATGTTTTTGCTGAGGGAATAACATTAAAACTACATAAAGCCCAGAAACATTGAGTTTACAAAACACTGCCCCATTAATCAAGACCAAGTCTGTGTAATAGCAAATGCATTTTATCTCAGTGACTCAGAATGGCGTTGAGGATAAAAAGTCAGGATCACTATATCCCTACAGTCTGATCGGATGAGCAGCCATTCGGTTCTGGCATGAAGTCAGACTGCAGCCTGCAAATGGACAAACCTTCTGAGGCAAATAAAAAAAATGAAAAGAGAAAAAATTGAAAATATAATATTGTAGATAACCTCTGGTGTTTTTTGTCATAAAACTAAATCCTCTACATCTCGCTCTTTGCTGATTTAGCTAAACCAAACTGAACATTTTTATTGTTCTGCTTCAAGGAACTCATCTGCTCCTTAAAAAGTGTAGAATTGGAAATTGAATTTCCTCCAGTTTGGAAAAGTTTAAAGTTACCTTAATATACATTATGTCCCTTGACAACCTCATATTTAAATTTTTGTCTTTATTTTTCTATTTTGGTGTGTTCAGTTAGGTAGCCTCTGAATGGGTTCAGCTGCTGGGATCTGTGCTGTGATCAGGCCCATGTGTGCGCCCTGCCTGGATCGTTGACCTCCTGGACGTGACTCCATTTCCCCAAACGCCTCACTGTGAAGCAGAGGCCGTTCATCATGTCAGCGAGAAGGCCTTCACATGGAGCGAAACATCAGAGGTACTCCGGCGGACGAGGAGCCTATGACTCAAACCCCACATGGTGCTGGGCTGGCCAGACTTTCCCCAGATAATGAGCCTTACATGTGTTTCTACCTCCGACTGCTTCCGTTTTCTCTGCGGAGCCAATAAATCCTAGAAATGTCTCATTTAAGGCCAATGAATATTACTGAGGGACACGTGTTGTCTGACATGGTAAAAGTCACATTCCCATGTCGTGGATAATTGAAGTGGAAAGAGAGGGCTGGGTTTTTACGTTTTAGGAAATAATACATAAAAAGTGTGATTAACAAAAAGTAACCTTTACTCTGACACAGAGTTGGGTAGTAACTGCTTACATTTACTTGGGTAACGTTTTGGAAAAAAATTTACTTTTAATCAAGGCAAGTCAAGTTTATTTGAATAGCAACAAGTCAGTTCAAAGTGTTTTACATCCTAAAAACATCATACAGTAACCTATTATGAAATATGCAACCGTGATAACTGGAAGAGCTACAGAGTTCTAGGTGTGATTCTCTGCAGGCAGCGCCTGTTAAACCCAAAAAACATTTTGCAACCAATGGTCCCCAACCCCCGGATCATTTGTTCCTGGGCCACAGAGAACGATGACCGAGACGATCAAACCGTAAAAGGCGATTTCTTTCAAAATCTGTTCTTGTTGGTGAGCTAGAGAGGCAGCAGATGAGGAGCTCCATGAGCCAAGTACAAAGCTTATTAGGAGTTGTACCTCTGCTGTGGTATCTCCCCATCAGAATGGTCCAAACAGAGGGACAAAGGGTCAGGATCGTTAATGTACGCTGAACTGCATCATGCCGTGGAGACACTGTTCTGCAAAACATGTGGATGAAAGTTTCATTTATAAATGAAACGTTCAATATTCACTGCTGATCCATATGATGTCTTAAAGGCAAATTAGCTACTTGAGGTGTCTGAAAGGGACAGTATCATGTGTTTCCCAGGCAGACAAGTAACCACGTTACCTTCAGTTGCTTCAGATGCTATGTATCAAATATTATCAAAAAGGAAATTTGACTTTGTAATTTAAAAACTCCTAATCTTTCTGAAACTCCACTTTCTGAAAGTCATCACAACGTGGCTCCTCTATTAACCCTTTAACAACGTTTTTACCAGCGTTGCTCTGAGAAGTAGCTCCTATAATGAGCTCAATTAATGTGTGTTTGCTAATTGCTGCTGGCTAGTCTGCAGGAATGGGGAAGGGCTCCTCTGTGAGGCAGAAGCTTGGAAGCTTGAAAACTGCAACTCAGAGGAGGAGCTTTGTCCTCCAAGGCGGGGCTAGGTCCAACAAGAGGTTTTGCACAGCTGAATGGTTGCCTTGGAGATTAAAGCATTTCCCAAACATACCCGAAAGAATCAAGGCAACAGTCCAGGCATGTTTCTGATGAGGGAATAACATTATAACATGATGTGAAGCTGAAAAAAACATAGATTTTACATGATACTGGCCCTTTAACAACATACCGATAAACTGAGCTGGGAGTGAAACCGGAACCAGTGGAGGGAGAACGGCAGAGCTGCAGTGTAGGAATTGTTTTAGGATGTTCTGTGGTCAAAGAGCAAACAGAGGGAAAGTAGATCTCAGGTTGCAGTGGCAGCGTGTTGATGGTCCGGGCTGAAGCCTCCGGCATAAAGCGCATTCCTGCATGGCATCATTTCTGTATAATATGGAGGGAAACAATTGCAATTCATCCTGGTTATCGAAGCAGGACACAGCGACTTTGTCCAGTAAATCAATCCCACATGAAGTTCTGTTACTGGAATGCTAATGGGTTCAGCGCATTGAAAGCCTGGGAATGTGTGAGGAAACGATTTGGCTCACTGACAAGGGGCTCTCTCAAGGAAAATAACTGGCATTCTTTCAATGCTTCTTGTCATTTATTGCTCATAAGTGGTTTTCTTTTTTTTGTCATAGTAAAAATTCAGCTGAGGATCATATTATTTTAGGCCCCCTGGCTTTGTTGAGATGGAGGAGTAGAAGGAATTTTGAAAATTTTAATACGAATACCTAAAAGCACTTTTGACCCCTGGAAGTCTGCAACATCCCACCTTCAGCACAACAATGCTTCTCCATTAATGCAGTTTACAACCGTTGTTATCAGCGTTGAATTGAGATGTAGCTCCTATAATGAGCTTAACAAATCCGCATGTCCACCAGGTGTTTGCTAACTTCTGCGGGCTAGTCTAAAGGAGCTGAGTGGGAGTCGTGCTCTCAGAAGCAGAAGCTAAGAAACTGCAGCTCTGAGGAGGAGCTTTGTCCTGAAAGGCGGGGCTAGGTCCAACCAGGCGTTTTGCATAGCTGAATGGTTGCCATGGGAGATCAAAGGGTTTCTCAAACATGCATGTGAAAATTATTTAAAAATTGCATTTAAAAAAATTATGGAGAGCTGCTCTGGGTGGGTGGAATAAACAGAAAGTCAATATTTCTTAAAGCGGCAGTATTATGTAAAATTGACTTTTTTGAGATTTACATCCTGTTATGATTTTATTACTTCATCAAAAGCATACCTGGGAGGTTGCTGTGATTCTTTCATGCATGTATAAGAACTCAGTGAATCCCCTGTAGCAACCAATCAGCTGTGCAAAACGCCTGGAGGGACCTAGCCCCGCCTTCACAGCACAGCTCCTCCTCTGAGCTGCAGTTTCCCAGATTCCTCCTCACAGAGCAGCCCTTCCCCCACTCGGCTCCTTCAGACTAGCCAGCAGCAATTAGCAAACACCTGGTGGAACTGAGCATCTGCTGAGCTCATTATATGAGATACTTCCATGAAGAAACATGGATCTATAAGGATATGACCTTTGGATAGCCATGAGAAGATGGAATTAGGTTTTTGCTGGAAATTCCCGCTTTTGTCCTCTTTCCATGTTGTACACACACACTGAGCAATATGCCGTTGTGGTCAGGTGGAATGAATAGATGATGGGTGGAAAAAAAAAAAAGCTTCAGTCCAACTAAACCCTGGACAGACCTTTAGAAAATCAGAGGAAAAATATGATGTGAGGAATATTGAAATAAATAAATAAATAAATAAATAAAAGGTCTTTCACAGGAGAAATTGTGGGTGATTTGCAACTTTTGCACAGCATTGTTTGTTTATTTTTCACCCTTGGAAACAGTTCCTCTGATGTTTCTTTATTCAGCATGTGAAAAGAACTTCGTGGAGACTTTTGGCAGGTCTGTAATGTTTGAATTGTGCATTCCACTGTTAGGCTTTAGAATAACACTGTTCTCATGCAAAGCTGCTGGTGCAAGTACCGCCCAGTGTAACCACCACTAATGTCCCAGACCTGCTGGCTCTGGGACATTTACTGCATCCTTTGCACCTGTGACAGCGTTGGCTGTTCTGTCTTTGGGGGAATGTTTGACACTGGAAGCACTGTAGTGCTTCCAGAAGCACAACAGTGCGGTCAGACACTGATGCTGGACGGGAAGGTCTGGCTTGCTGTGTGTGCTCTAATTTATCACAAAGGTGTTCTCAGGTTGAAGTCAAGGCTTTGTGTAGGCCTGCCACACCACAGTCAGGTTGGAACAGCAAACATTATTAAAGGGTTAATAGAGGAGCCATGTTTCAGAAAGAGGAAGAATTTCTTAAAGAGACAGCAGACCAATATCAATGTGATAAATTACAAAGTCAAATTTCTTTTAAAACATTTTTAATATATACACATACATCAAATATATTTGCATATATAAACATTTTTATACATAGATTTTTATACATGGATGTGAAGAAATTTCCTAGTTTCAGATCCTTGTTATAAAATTTTTTTAGAGCAACTGAAGGTAAGATAGTTACTTGATTGTGCTATAAATTGGTGTTATGTGCCTGGAAAATACATATTACCCCCTTAATGTTTTGGAGTAGCCTAGTCAAAGTCATGACTTCAGTGTGATAGCAAATCTGTGGAGGGATCTAAAGATTAGGGTGATGGGAAGGAGGCCTTCTAACCTCAACTGCTTTGATTAATCTAATGCAATTAAAGACTGTTGAGGGTATAAAACATGCCATTTATCGTTAAATAAAAGTTTATTATCACTGTTATTATTACTGGAGGTGTTCAGTGTTCTTTGTAAGGTAATTATACCCGACAGTATTTCGATGATTAAAAAAAGTCTCCAGCTTGTTGAGGCTACCTCAGATGCTAACACAGTGATGTAGAACTGCAGCACTATTCTAATATCTGACAGTGTGTAGTGCAGACATGGCTGCGTATGAAGCCATACTTCTACTCAAACTGCCTTTGCAGAAGATTCTGGAGTACGCTTTCTGTTACGATGTATCCAGAAGAGGATCGCTGGTTTGATATTCCAGCACAGAGGCATCTGAGGAAGTGGAAGGCGTTGACATCCTGTCTGAGGGCACCAGGAAACATGGTGGTTGTCGTTATTTTAGGACAGATTACAGATAAACAAAAAAAAACCAACAACAACATTTGCTTGTGTCTTTCAGCTGGCTGCGGCACACTGAGCATCTTCATGTGCGCCATCCAACACCTCGTGGTGCCAGTTCCCCTCTGTGGCTGAAAGCTCTCACAAAACACTCAGGACCAAAATATCTGAGACAGCTGAAAACGGCGCTCCATGTAACAGACCGAAACCCGCAGACAGTCTGAAAACGTGGATCTATAGAGAGCATGCAAACAGATGAGCCACAGCAAACACACTCACGTGTTCAAGGCCTTTCATGGGCCTCACTGGTCCATGCTTGGTCAGCATCAGTGAATCAGACATCTTACATTTAAGACCTTATACAACTTGATGCTTTTATGAAAGCTGAGTTTGTACAAGACACCTCCCGAAAAGTTCCACTTTTACCTCGTTAGCATTTTGGGGAATTGTTATTTTTTTCTTTGGATGTGATTTCAAATGTAATGGTAGAATGTTTTACTCACACAAAGCGGAAGTCATAAATCTGCTTTAAATTTGAAAAGTATAAGAGTGCGTTTCTCATTGTAGAAATCAAATATAGAACCGCGAAGCCGGGTGGTTGTTTTTCAACCAGAAGGCTGTCGGTTCGATGCCGTGTGCTGAAGTGTCCTTCGGCAAGACTTTAAACCCTTCCTTTGATTATTAATTGGGTCAAGAGTGGGGGGAAAAAAGAACTGCAGAGAGAAGAACCAGCAGCAGAACCAGCGGACCAGTTACTGTTTCATCAAGAATGGATGTGAGGAAAATGTAATCCTAATCGGAAACATGTGCAGTAACATTTTGATGTCGGCCATTTCTCTTTTTAACAGCTTCTAGCTTCTCTTCCAGAACCCAAACGTTCATATCAAACCCTTCTGGAGAACATGGAGAGTGGACTGGGTTTGATGGAATAATAACTGCCAGCTTTTGTCCTGGTCATTTTCCGTCTGCGGGTCTGCAAAACATCCGCTTTCAGTTTTGAGCTGAATTTATTTGTTTTATGTATTTATATAGCACATTTTCAGCAAAAAGGCAATTCAAGGCTAAAGTGTCTCGTTTCACTGGGCAGCGCCTTTCAGCTAACAGATTTGGCTGTGATTACAAGAGGAATGAGATATTGTCTGCGTTGGATGTGACATTATTTGGAACAAAGCTCTCAAAATCCAACACGAAGTCCAGAACCCAGCCGCTGCTAAGCTTTCAAGTGTCCCCGCGCTTTGAACGCCGCGTCCCGCCTTTGATACGGATACGGCGCTCCCATTGAGGAGCAGCGAGGCGGACAGTCTGCGCTGTCCCGATGTTGACATTATCACCGAGACAACAGCAGCAGGACTTCCACAGCGTCAGACCCAAAGGGCGCAGAGTCCCTTTAATGCAGACTTTCTCACACCATTACACACATGACCATGAGAAGCCGTTTTAGCAAAGCCTCTGTCAGACAACAGGAACTTGCAAAAACTACGCTTTGATCAGTGAGGGAACTGTTTTTCTCACAACATGTGCAAAGACCACAAAAGAAGAGAATCTAAAATTGTAGGTTTTGAAGCATTTGCAGGAATTGTAATGTGTTTGCTGTGGGGATCTGTTAATTAGCTCCAACTCCGTGTTGGGGGATTGGTGCAAATGACTTGGCGAACATTTTCCAACTTCATGGCTGGTTTGGCTGTTTGAAAGCCAAACGCTGTTGCTCAAGTCAGGGCAGCGCGTTGTGAAGAAGGACAGACGGAAAATGTTCCTGGCTGAGTTTGTTGCTTTCTACTCTGCAAATGGCGCAGATGGTGATGATTTCACACTGACCATGAACCAAGAAACAAATGCAAAAAGTCTTGATATATTCGCAGGAAAAGCAAGTGAAATTCAATCTGTAGAGACTCAGACAGACAAAGGGTAACCATTAGAAAAGTTTAATGACAATATGATTTAAATCTTTGGCGCCTGGGCCCCGGCTAAGGACATTGATCATCGCAAACTTTGCGATGGGCTTGGATGAGCATTCCATATGCTGAGAGGAACGTCATCCCCCCGGGACCCGGCACTGGTGGTGGAGGCGATGAAGGATGTGGCCTGATGCTGAGCGAGTGGAGGTGAAGGGGTGGAGGTGGGTTGAGCTCTGCTGGAAAGCGCACGACGCCATGGATGGCGGTCCTTATCAGCTGGGGCTTGGACGGTGATTGGACGTGACGAGTCTTGGACCGGCGTTGAGCAATCAACGGTGATGAGCTGGAAGTTCCGGCTGGAAGATGCAGGATGGGCTAAAGAGTCTTCCAGATTGAATTTGCGCCTAGGCTTCATTACATAAAACATTACCAGGAAAGAATGGTGTCATTTAAGTTTAATTGTTCAGTTCAGTAATGGATTTATCTTGTAAGGTGGTGGAACATCTGAAATGTCACCAAGGCAACTCACGAGAAAGTCGCCAGAGACAGAAAATCTCCCATAGATTTAAAGCAATTTAAATTGGGATTTATTAAATAGAGCCAATAAAAAAACACTTTACGGTTCCAGTGATACACAGTACCATTTTATAGTATAATCAATTACTTATGTTGACTTTTGTTGTTATAAAAAATGCTACATATATAAAATATGATGTAAAAGAAATCTGACTTTGTAATTTAACATCTTGAAATCGGGCGTCTGTCTCTTTAAAAACTCCTGCTCTTTCTGAAACTCCGCCTACAGGAAGTCATTACATGTCAATCCTTTAACAAAGATTTTACCAGAGTTTCACTGATCTGTTGACTGTGAGGCTGCTCAGTCTCAGCTGTGATTCAACAAAATTCAGTTCAACAAAAAAAACATTTGATTGATTATAAATTGACTAACCAATGATTGCATCACGTTCACTTTGCAGCGGTCTTTAGCCAGTATGTGGGGACAGGGAGCAAGAGGAGGAAACCGCCAGCAGAACCAGCTGCTAACAGCATGAAAACATGTTCTGCCCAGATGATGCCTTACAATAAAATTCAAAAGCTCATAAACCAGAACTGCATGAACAGAATGATGTCACTTTGTTCTCTCCTCTGTTCTAGGAGTGTCTTGGTAAAATATGTACAGATTGGGTGAAAACTAGGCTGGTGAACAAACAAAACAAAACAAAACAAAAAAACCCACCAGCTTTGGGTGGGTAGTTAAAATGTGTGCTGCTGTTAGTTTATGTTGTATTCAGTCTAAATCGCTCAGACACATAATGACAGTTAATGACATTCTGAAAAGGCAAACCAAAGAAATTCAAATCAAAGTCAAATTAAATTAATTTATAAGTGGAACATAAATTGAAAAGGTGTTTATATGTACTTATACCCCCGAGTCTTTCTGCAGGGAGTTTGTATGTTCTCTCTGTACATGGTGGGTTCTCTCCAGGTACTCTGGCTAATTGGTTAATGGCTTTCTCTAAATTCTCCTTAGGTGTGTGTGTGTGTATGTGTGTGTGTGTGCGTGTGTGTGCGTATGTGTATGTGTGTGTGTATGGTTGTTTGTCCTCTCTGTCTGTGTTGCCCTGTGATGGACTGGTGACCTGTCCAGGGTGAACCTGTCCAGGGTGACCCCGCCTCTCGCCCCAAAATGTCTCGCTGGAGACCAGCACCCTCCTGACCCCACTGGGATAAGGGTGTTAGAAAATATTAATAGAATACACAGAATCAACGGAGAAGATGAGAAAAATAGAAACTAAATCTGACAGGTTAAAAAGTGAAGAAATGTTTTGGGGGTTTAGAAAGTGTCTATAGGGAAAATTCTGTCAAAATACTTGCCAGAAAACTATAAATGTGCACATTTTTATAAAATGACTTGTCTATAAACTGGACAAAGCAGTGTCCAGTTTATTTTAACTAATCAAATAGATCTTATTAGTTAGTTTTGTTTGAAATGTCTAGAATCTGCTGAGTGTGATCATCAGTGATTAATAGAGAATGTTTAATCAAGTCTCACTATATAGCAGAAATGTAAAAGGAACATCTCAGAGCAACTTTCTGATTTAAAACGGTGTAACAGCACAAAATAAAATTCAAAAATAAATAACACATTTTCAGTCTTCTCAAGTTAGTTTGGAAAGTTTGCTTCTCTCTTTGAGCTCAGGACCTTCCTGTGTTATGAGCAAAGTCCAAAACCTGGAAGATGTTCAGATGAAACCTAGAGAAACAAACCTGAACACAGGTCAAACACACACTGTGTGTGTTCACAGCAAGTTCACAGCTCAATTTATATTGGAAATACGAACAAAACACACCTCGGGCCTAAAACCTACTCGGCATTTTTCCAAAACTCATTTCCTGCCTCCAAGCGGTTTAATGCAGCCGTTCTGTTTGTGTCACAAAAGAAACCTTTGACCTCGATCTGCTCAAGTCAGAACCACGTGCTGCAACTCTCCTGGAGGGAGAATCAGAAGAGCAGTTCCTCCCTGAGACACCGCTGCATCTTCTCCTGCTGAACACAGGTCAAACCTTTTATTTATTCTTTGTATTTTTCTAAGATTGCAGTTCTGCAGCTGTTCCATCACAATAAAGCTGTTTAGAAGCGAAGCGTTTTCACTGAGACTTTCCCTTCCCTTGGTTGACCCTGTGGCTAATGTGACTAACAGGTTTCCTGCTTCCTGAGTCGGAGTCTGTTTCCTGGATACTGAGGAATCTGTTCCTCCCAACGACCCTTGACCCCCCCCACTGAGACACAGCTGAACCACTTCACTGCCACTTCCTTCCCCATGTTTCCACTGACATCACTGATCCCAGCCAGAGCTAGGGACTGACTGGGAACTGATGACGCTTCCCGCCTCGGATTGCTCACTGACAAATAATGTTTTTTCCAACCAACTTAAAAAAATAAATAAATAACTGAGACTGATTTGTTACAGTTAATTATACTAGTTTTGCGCAAGCTGTTATTCAGATTTGAATTTATACTATTACAATTCTGAATGGGGCTGTACAGTGCTGCAGTTGGTAGAGCTGTTGCCTTGCAGCAAGAAGGTCCTGGGTTCGATTCCCGGCCCGGGGTCTTTCTGCATGGAGTTTGCATGTTCTCCCTGTGCATGGTGGGTTCTCTCCGGGTTCTCCGGCTTCCTCCCACAGTCCAAAAGCATGACTGTCAGGTTAATTGGTTTCTCTAAATTCTCCCTAGGTGTGAGTGCATGGTTGTCAGTCTGTCTCTGTGTTGCCCTGCGACAGACTGACCTGTCCAGGGTGACCCCGCCTCTCGCCTGGAACGTTAGCTGGAGATAGACCAGCACCTCCTGACCCCATCAGGGACAAGGGTGAACAGAAAATGGATGGATGGATAATTCTGAAATGAGAATTAAAGCTTGAACAAAACAAGTAAAATTAGCTGTAACAAATTAGAATTTTTTTTTTCTAAAGGTGGTTCAGAGATGTTTTTCATGAACAACGAAGGATTTGTAAGAAAAATACGTTGAAGGGTATAGATGTGTATAATTATATCTGACCAATTTATATCCTGTGTGAATACCCCAGTTTTTGAGAAGCTGTGTTCTTTGTTTTGTTTTTTACTATTATTATTATTTCTTTTTCTTTTTCTTTTTTTTTCTTTTTTTTTCTTTTTTTTTTTGGTTGTTGTTGTATTTTATTTCTCTGGGTTGAGTAAAATAATTACTGTCATGTAATGACTACAAAGAGAACCTGTTCAAATAACTACATGCTTGTATTTCCAAAGTGTAAAAACTCAATAAAAATATGTTGGTAAAAAAAATAAGTTGAAGGACGTTTTTTGAGCATTCCATTTTTATTCAGAAGTCAAAATGTAATTCTAAGAATGTAATGTAATTCTCCTTTTTTTTGATGTTATATATATATATATATATATATATATATATATATATATATATATGTTTATATATATATACATATATATATATATTCTCCTTTTTATCTGATGATATAAATCAATATGAACACAAGACAACATTTATTGTTTTTTTATTCCAATTGAAAACTAAAATGCACATCACACCAAACTAATAAAATGCAGCTCTGCTGTTTCACATCACTGAACGCTGACCAGAGCTCCATCTTTCCTCTTTTTCACTCAGTGAAAAACAGAAACAAAGAGCGGAGCTGCACGGCTGCGTTGCCTCGTTTGGCCTCAGGCTGCAATATGATCCAATCAGCCTGCAGCAACCCGGCCGAAGCAAGAGACGAATTACAAAGGAAACAGCCAAACACTCAAATATTGTTTTCCTGAGCCACATTTGGCTCTAATTATGTGTGTTTGGCCACGGTTTAATAAGCTACCAGTGTGCATTGTCTCGACATTTTTCCATGCAAAGTTGGAGTGATGTTCTGATTTTTTTTGTTTTTGCTCTCCTGTCTTGTGTTATTATGTGGGTTGGATGATGAAACCTCTGAGTGAGTAGTTTCCTATTTTCAACCAACAGAAGACTGTTATCTTATAAAATCATACATTGGAAAATATACATTAGACAGTAAAGCATATATACGTGTGTATATTAGCACACAATAGCATTTTTCAATACAGTTTGTTATGAAGCCTAGGCGCAAATTCAATCTGGAAGACTCTTTAGCCCATCCTGCATCATCCACCCGGAACTTCCGGCTCATCACCGTTGATTGCTCAACGCCGGTCCAAGACTCGTCACGTCCAATCACCGTCCAAGCCCCAGCTGATAAGGACTGCCATCCATGGCGTCGTGCGCTTTCCAGCAGAGCTCAACCCACCTCCACCCCTTCACCTCCACTCGCTCAGCATCAGGCCACATCCTTCATCGCCTCCACCACCAGTGCCGGGTCCCGGGGGGATGACGTTCCTCTCAGCATACGGAATGCTCATCCAAGCCCATCGCAAAGTTTGCGATTATCAATGTCCTTAGCCGGGGCCCAGGCGCCAAAGATTTAAATCATATTGTCATTAAACTTTTCTAATGGTTACCCTTTGTCTGTCTGAGTCTCTACAGATTGAAATGATTTCCACTAATTGTTTTCTTCCGTAGAGTGTGGAATTACAAAAATGTCACTTTTTTCAGCTGAAAGCTACACACTCATCCAGGTAAAATCAACTACTGAACTTACATTTATTTTATAAATGTAGATATAAAGAAAAGAGCAAAGAGCCAGATATAAAAAAGGCTAACTTAACAGCTTTATTTTTAATTTTTAGAGAAAGTGGTTTCACTTTTTGACAGAAAACTCCCTCCGTTTCACTGACGCATGGTGATTTTCAGCGTCAGTGCTGCTAAATGTGCTAATAGCAGCGAAACAACTTACAGTTACAGGAAAACTGTTCATCTGCCGTTGTTAGCGGCCATGCTAACTAGCCTTAGCATTCACGACAGTTTACGGCTAGCTGTAGTGCAGCAGAAGGCAAGAGGGTGTGACCTACTCATAAATGAGCTTGATTGACAGCTCAAAGACCCGCCTCCTGCGTCTGATTGGTGGTCTCTGAGGTGGAGTGTAGTTCTGCAGGTGACAGGAGATCGTTTCATCAGACCATAACACGTTCTCTTAATTATTTGTTGATGGGTTTTTATTTACTATTATTTAAAGCCAGGTTGTTTCCTCTCGGGGAAAATATTTCATTCTTTTTAGTTCAGACACGTGGAGCCTGTAGGAGACTGCTGCCACATTCAGAACACGATCAGGACTTCCTGGAACTTTCTGCAGCTACGTCACTGCAAAAAACACAAAATCCTACCAAGAAGTTTTGGTCTAGTTTCTAGTGCAAATATCTTAGTACACTTGAAATGAGACGGTGAAGCGGTTGCTGTGTTTAAGTGTGCTGTACTGGAGCAGAGTGAGCAAATTAATTTGTAGTTCAGTGCATTTCTGTCAGTTTTTCTGTATCGGATTAGCTTTGCCTCATCCGATATCAGTATCGGTATCAGTATCGGAAGTGACAAAAGTGGATCGGTGCATTCCTACTTGAAAAAAGACAAGACTAATTTAGAGATAATTTTCAGAAACACATAAGAGCTTGTTTTAAGTGAATGATGTCTTCGTATTTACTTTAAAAAAGAACTAGTTCCATTGGCAAATTATTTTACTTAGAACTAGACATTTTTCATGTCATAAGTGAAATAATCTCCCAGTAGAACTCATACTGTTTTCATGAATATTCAATAATTATTTATCCAAACCAAGCTCGCTTAAGGATATATGAGTTAGTTTTATCTTATTTCAACTCCACTAAGATATTTGCACTTGAAACCAGAGCAAAAACACTTAGTAATTTTTTTTTTTTTTTTTTTTTTTTTTTGCAGTATTCCTCTAAATCTAAATCCTGTCACCAATTCTTGTCTTTCAAAAAAAATCAGCCAAGTTAGAAAATAGATGAGTCATTAGGAGATCAACCTTCAGGCCAGTGGCTCCTGTAACGAGTGCATGTCAGCCTCTGTGGTGATGCATGTTTTCTGGTATTTTTATGTGTGAGAGGGAGCGCATGAAAGGAAGCCTTTCATGATTGCCGAGCAGCAGAATATCTGCCCGGCCATTTCTTGTCCTGGAATAGTGAGGCAGGCATCACGCCCACACACACCTGAACTCTTCCGCAGAAATGTCAAGAGTTGCAGCTCCGCTCGCTAAGGCAGCAGCTTTTCTTTCTTTTTTTTTTCGAACACTGTTTTCTTTTCTCAGACGCAGTCAATAGGAATGCGCCGCTCAAACACAAAGGTCGGGATGCGTGCAAAAATAAAAACGGCCAGGGAGCCGAGAGGAAGAAACATGCTTCCAATCTGACTGTAGAAAGAAATGTAACAGATTAAATCTTATACTATACATCTATGTAGCTCTTTCTCTTCCAAACTGGAACACATCTGTTCTAATGTGCCTGGTTTCACTGAAACATGTGCACCACGGTAACATGTGAAACACTGCCATCTACAGGCCGGTTTTATAAATCACGCCGAACATCTTCCGCTTCCACTCCGACGCGCTGAACTTTCTCTGCAATCTGTGTTTCCCGGTAAATCTGCAGATGAGTCCCCAACGTTACAATGAGTAAACATGAACACAAGAGGGAGCTGTTGGTCCAGGAATATCTGCTTGACCCGGACTGCCCCAGCAGGAAACGCCAACGCAGGGAGATCTTCATTAATCCTGACCTTTTGACAAGGAAAAAATATCGGGAATTATTTTTCCAGCTTAATAAAATGGTTTATATTAGTTTTTCATTCAGTCATGCTGCTTATTTTTTTTAAAATGAAATGATCTGGGTTTTTTGTGTCCAGTGGTTGAGTTAGTACTAAGATATTTGCTCTGGAAACTAGAAATAAACAATTACTTGGTAAGATTTTGTGTTTTTACAGTGTCAGCAGGTAGCCCTCCTGATTCTACAGGCCACAGAACAAGTCGTGAGTCTTTATGTTGCTCTGAAACCCCCCAAAATCTACTAGATTCTTCTTGAAAGACCTTTGGTCTGATTGGATGGTAAAACAAAACAATGCAAACCAAAAGAATGCCAAAAATCCACACTGAGGTAAAAACAGGAAAAAACAAAATCACAGCAAACTTTGACAAACTGGTCATTTCTGTGACATAAATCTGCCGAGCCACGTTAAAACGAGAGTTATCTGTGTGGCTCCTGGGTGGGCTCAGGGATCTGCTGCCCCCTGTCTTTTCTGCCACACAGTTCAGGGCCGTTAAACAGATTCCTGTTTTTGTCTTTCCTACGGTCGGATTCAGGCTCCTTCCTCTGGGATTAAACATCTTACTTTTACCTGTACCCCACTTCAGGAAATCCAATTTTGGCTTCACAAAAGGAGATAAAGAAAAAAAAAAAAAAGTCTTCCAGCTCTGAAATAAAAACTGTATATACAGCCAGGAGTTTAACACACGGAGGAAGTTTTCAAGCCGCGCTTTTAGGGGAAGGATAAGTGAAAGGTTTCCATCGTGTCTGGTTAAGATTTACAGTATTTGCCTGTGCTGCATTCCTCCAGGGCCCCACCAGCACCACTAGCTCTACTTGTTCTCCTCGGGGCCCTTGAGTCAACTTTGACCCCTACAAAGAGCTTGTTAAACGTCTGTGTAATCCCTGAGTCCGTGTTTTGCGATTCCATTTCCAATGCAGTTTTTTTTTTTGTTTTGTTCTTTTACAGGGGTCGCGTCTCTTCATGTTGTCGGTCACTCAGGAGACGGGAGACGTCTTGTCTCGGCCCATCAGATCAGCGTGACTGATGTAACGGCGTAAACCTTTAACTCACTTCCCAACAAGCTTTTCCTGTGGCTTCTGGGCAGCTTCCTGCAGCCGCATCACTACTGTCCCCGTCAGATCTCAGAACCAGACCCGAGTTTTTTTCTTTTTTTGTTTTCCCCTTCCTCTCCCCTCAGTCCTGAGCTGAAAAGTATGATGGACGTATTAGGGCCAATGGAGACCGAAGGATAAAACGAGTGAATTTCTGACAGAAAACTCAGGACATTTGGAGAAGAATTTTGAGGTTCTTCTCCAAAACTTCCTAGAAAAACCTCAGAATCTAATTGCATTAATCTAAGAACTTGGACATTTCTGAGCCTTGAAAGCTGAAAATTTTCTAGAAAAAGAAACTCAGAAATGTCCAACTGCTTAGATTGATCTCAAAGTTTGAGGTTATTCTGAGATTATTCCGGAAACGTTGCGTTTTTTCAGGAAAACTTTGGACTTTTCAAACTCAGAAAAGTTCCCCGTGTTTTTCTAGATTCATCTCTAAATTTCAGTCTTTTTGATTTTTTTTTTTTCGCAGCAATTTTCTCCCCCCCAGCCTTTTTCTTTTTTCTTCTTCTATGTACAACGTAATAACACAATACTCCTAGGGGGTTTTTGGGAAACAAAAAAAAAAAAAAAAAAAAAAAAAAGAAAAAGAGAGAGATAACGGGAAGCCTGTATGGTGGCGGTCGGTCTCTTTGATTGAAGACAGATGATCGTCAGCGGCCTGACAGCCAGACGTCCACAGACATGCTTCTTCTCAGCCCCGGTGTTCACCTTGCTGTGGAATGCCAAGGAATGCAGCAGCTATAGCGAGCAATCCAGGATGAGACCCAACTCGCCTCCCCTCTTTACGTTTACACATAAGACGAGTGTGTGTGTGTGTGTGTGTGTGTGTGGATGGATGTAGAAATTGTTGGGTGAGAGTCATGGTTTGACTGAGGACATCTGAAATATGCGGTGGAACAGTTAAAATAAGCTTGTTTGTGCAGGCAGTGTGAACAGATGTGCGGTAAAACATGATGGGGGTTTGAATCGGAGATTCTGTGGGTTGATACCGGAAGTGGAGATGCGGATGGTGGATGTGTGAGCCCGTTAGATGGCGTGGGCGTTTTTTTTTTTTTTTTATTTCACGGTGCGTTTGGAGTACCTCAAGGTCGCCGCTTTGCTCTGCCTCTGCATGTTTCCTCTCTGCCTTCCTATTTCACTCGTTGCACACTATTCTTTAACATGATTTCCCAATCTATATTCACTCCAGATGACCCAGGCGGCGCTAACAAATCTTCTCCCGTTATCAGCGGTCTGACTCGCAGGATCTCCCACTCGGTCAAATTTACGCCTCGCTAAACGGTTCTCGGAAATGTAGCAATTATTTTTCTGAGCTTTTGCAAGCAGGGGGGCCGAAAATGAGGATGTTGGATCCTGCTGGGGTAAAAGAGGAGAGGGATAGAGGGTGGGGGGGTGGGGGTGTGTGGGGGGGTTGCAGCCTGTCGATTTTGCACAGATCCTGCCAACTGTTGAGGAGCTTCTGGGAATTTGGACGTGTTAAATTCATGCTTCTGTTCAGCAAAATACACGACACCTTGCAAACGTATTCCTACGTCTTAGAATTCTGTCAAAACTTCACAGCTCTTTACTGGGATTTTATACACCAAATCAAAATGGCACATAAAAAGGCAACGGATGCTTCTTTTTATCCAATAAAAATCTGCTTTTGCCCATTCAGTCAAACTGAATGGTTGGCCTGTGACCGGTCATTTTCAATGGCCATCACAAATTCTCAATTAGAGTCTGCGCCATTAAAACACATGAATATCTGATCTAAACCAGGACTTCTCAAAGTGTGGGGAGTTCTGCCACTGGGGGCCACCACAGCTTTTCAAGTTGAGCTCTAGACAATAAAACAAAAACAACAAACAAAGTAACAGCAGACATTTTGCTAACTCATCTCTGTCATTCCTCCAGCCACCGGGGGCGCTGTCGTAGAAGTGCAGGCTGTGTGCAGCAGTCTGCTGCATTTCACAACCCAGAACCTGATGAAAACTCGATGTGGAGTTACCAGATTCAGCGGTGAGCTGCTTGACATTCAGGTTGTCTGGATCAGTTTGTGTTCATTTCACTGCTAGCATCAATTTTCAAGTCGCATTTTATCTGTTTTACCACCTCAGTGTTAGAGGAACAGAACTGAATGTAGTGGAGTCTGGTTCTTTTTGATAAGTCTGTGTATAATACTATTTAGGATCTTGAAATAAGACTGCTGATTAGCTTTGTTTAATGTCTTAAGCATCCTTAACAATTCGGATAAACTCCCATTGACTCTGTCGTTTATCTTTCTTGTGTTTTTGACATCTTTTCAAATGCTAATGCTTGTGACATTATCGGCAAATTTCCCATAATGCCTGGATTTATCATCCTATTGAATGTATTTTTAATGAACGACTGATGTGATGTTTGTTGCAGGACATATGATGCCTGAGTCATTAAGTAAGCTAATTTGTGATGAATGTAAAACTTGATTACTAATTTAGTCCTAGAATGTCTGAAACATTACTAGTACATAATCGATTTGTTAATTGCTCTTTTTACTGACTTCATTTACAGATCAGGTTCTTGTTTTGTTTGTTTTTTTAACTCCAGAATTCCTACTAAGGTTGGAGAGATTGTGGGATTATATATGTTTTTTTTCTTTTCTCTCTCTTCAAACCTTTGATGTATTGAGTTCCAATTTTGGTTAAATTATTGTTGTTGTCATTGCTAAAGTCAACACCAGAAAAAATATAAACATTTTACATTTAAGATAAAAAAAAACCCCAAAACCTTATTTTTCTGTAAATTTGTTCAAACTAGAACACAAGAAGGCAGCTTTGGCTTCACCTGGTTCAAATTCTGTAAAAACAAAAGAGGAAAAAAAAAGCACCTTCTGATTTCCAAGTATTAATTTTCCAGTCCAACATAATTATTTTCTTTGAATTTTTAAAAAAAATATATATTTCTAAAATTAGATAAAATAAGCTTGACTGGCTAAATGAATATTCAGCAGAATTAATTTACGATTAATCGTCAGAATAACTGATTACCAAACTAATTGTAGCTAAATTTATACTGAAAATCAAAAAAGGGCAATTCATTGTGCTGATTATTTGGAAAGATCAGGATAAAAGGGGGGTGAATACAAACCACTAAACGCCTTTAATATCTGAGAGTAGAAAACCTGCTGAGACCCAGATTTGATCATGGCCAAAACTCTCAAACATGTACACTGAGGTTTGTGGCTGTAATGAGACAAAACGGGAGAAAATGTAAGGTGTGTGAATACCTGTGCAGGGTGCTGTGTAGGCTGTGGCGTCTTCTAGAGCCCCGAGAAACGTGTAAATCTAAAAGCAGAGCGGCGGTCACGCTCTCCTCTTTCAAGTGTTTCGCCGCCGTCGTCAGCTTCGTGTGAACTTCATCTGTGTACCGACGGGAGTGGGTGGTCCATTTTGACAAGATTCTCATGGTTCCCAGAGGACTTTAAGGCCTGACAGACAGAAACTGACAACCTCTTGTTATTTTACAACGAGATCTGTGTGTTCTGCATTTGGCTAAAAGGCGCATACCGAGGTGTGTGTGTTCCAGTGCCTGTGTTCGCTCATCCAGAGTCCCCGCGAGCTATAGGGTCCGTTTCTATTGGGCTAATAGTATTTACAGAAAAACATTTTTATTTATTTGAGTGGGTGGGTAGTGAATAAATTATCACCCATCTCTTTATTCCCTGAAAGCAGCCGAACTGCAAGGCGGGGACAAAATCTCCTTCCTCTGACGCGGCTCACTGATGGACTGTCAAATGACTGTAACACACCAACATGTGTTATTTTGACAGATATGCATCGTGCTCAAACTGAGGCTGTAACGTACCACAGCGTTTTAGGGCCATTGTAGATAGACAAAAAATAAATAAATAAAAGGGATGGGAGAGTTTAATTTCTGCCAAAAACTCTGAAATGTCCTAGAAAGAACTTAGGAACTGATGAGCTTGAAAAGTGGAAAATTTGCTAAAAAAAAAAAACAAAACTCAAGAAATGTTGAGTTTAATCTCTGAAATTGTCTAGAAAAACAAAAAACAAACTTAGGACATTTCCAAAAGGGGAAAATGTTCACCATTGGAACCATGGTTCAAAAGTAAAAAATTACTCAGAAATTAACAATATTTTTCTAGAAGACTTCTGAGGTTAATTAAAATTTGAGGGTTTTTAAAAAAAATTTCCTCCTTTTTTTTTTCTATCTATAATTGCCGTATTACACCGTCGTGGCAACGATTCATCGAACTATTTGAATGCTCTCACTTCCGCAAGTGAGTTGGTGACGACTGATAACTGGTCTTGGCACCAAATCTTCTATTTTCCTGACACTTTTCACGTTGCATCAGGAGACATTTAGATTGATGAAAATGTACCAGTTTTCATCGTTACTTCAGGGACCAATAGGGATCTTCGGCGAAGTGGTTCGTAGCTTTGTGGACGAAAAATGTAAAACCTGGACTACATACATTTTTCTAAGTGTCTTGGTGAGCCTGCTTTTTTTTTTTATTATTAAATTGATCATAAATTCACATTAGTTTAATTTTTGTCTGGGTTGACTTAAAAATGAGCTGTTATTGTTACGGGTTAATCTTCTAAGCTGCAGAAAAGTAAATGTTAGGGAAGCTACACAGATATGAACATTTTGTTTGTGATTGATTTCCTATATTAATAAAGGTGTTATGGAAGGATTTACCAATATTTTATCAAATTTTTGATCAATTGCCAGAATAATTGTTAGATCACTCGATTACTCTGGATTTGAACGAGCTCAAGCCCACGGGCGTCGGAGTGAGATGAAGCCTTCATGAACTACGGCTGAGCCGCCCCCTCCTTCCCCCCAGGTCAAAGGTCAAGCTACTGATTTGCCCCCGCCGCCACGCTTCAGAGGGAGAGTGCCGAGCGTATCGTGACCCCAGCAGCCCCACTCACCGCCACCACCGGGGGTAAATACACAAGGCTCCAGGAGATGAGCCCCCGCAACCCCCATCCCCTGCCCCGCCTCCCACCTTACCCAAGCTTGTCTTTTTTTCAAAAAAATTTTTTTTTATCCGTCACTTTTGTTTTGGAAAGTCTCCCACTTCTCTGAAGCAGATGGGAACAAATCCTCGCCACCCTCCGTTCGTCTTCGCCTCCGTCTCCTCGCTCCCCTTCCCTCTCCCCCCTCAGCCTCTCTGACTGGTGGAATCCCGGCCCCATCCACCTAAGTGTCACTGAAGAATGTTCCATCATTTAAACATGGGGCGGGCAGAGGAGGGGGGGAATGTGCCGCTAATATATAACCAATTACACTGGTCACATTTCCTGTGTCTCCTTTGAGCTCCCTGCAGGCTCAAAGTGCCAATCAGGCCTGGAATGCCAGAACATGGCTCTTATTTGCCAGGGGTCAGCGCACCAGTAACCTCGCATTCTAAAGGACCATTGTTCCCATGGCCAGAAAACCCAGAGAGGCGCACACACACACACACATAGACCCTGGCCCCCAGAGGCCCCCACATCAAGGGCCCCGCTCTGTTTAAACAGCATCCGCCTGCACAGCCACCCGCCATGAAAGGGATTAAACAAGGTGCGTGTGTGACTGCATATGTTTAAAACGTCTGCGTTAATATGTCATTTAGCTTATAGTAGCGAGGTTTGACTCGCCTCAAGCAGGAGTCCTTTACTACCACGTCTTAAATAAAGTCTTATTGTGTAAACGTTTTGGTTTTCTTCCCAGTCATGTCAGAAAGTGAAACTCGTATATCATATGGAATCATAAAACATATATGGCGTAATCACCTAATTAACTCCAAACACCTGCAAAGGGTTCCTGAACCTTTAAAGGGACAGCATCACGGGGTGTATGTCATGTTACGATGCTGCTCCCTAATCAAAAACACCCTGGACTGTTGCTTTGATTCTTTCATTCAAGTTTTGAGATATCTTTTAATCTCCCATGGCAACCATCCCGCCGTGCAAAATGCCTGGTTGGACCTAGCTCCACCCTCAAAGACGAAGCTCCTCCTCTGAGCTGCAGTTTCCAAGCTTCAGCCTCACAGAGCAGCCCTCCCCTACTCTGTTCCTTCAGACTAGCCAGCAGGAATTAGCAAAAATCTGAATGGAACTGCGGATCTACCAAGCTCATTACAGGAGCTACTTCTTCTCAGTGAAACGCTGGTGAAAATGTTGTTAAAGGGTTAATAGAGGAGCCATGTTGGGATGACTTCCTGAAAGCAGAGCTTTAGAAAGAGCAGGAGCTTCTTAAAGAGACAGAGGCCCAATTTCAAGGCATTAAATCAGAAAGTCAAATTTCTCTTTTAGTCTATTTGATATATGTACTACTTTTCTATCAACTGAAGGTAACATTGTTATTGATTATGCTATAAAATGACATTACTTGCCTAGTAAACACATAATTCTGTCCCTATTTTATACATATACATTTAAACTGTTCAGATATTGTTTCCTAACCTAAGCTTGCTTCCTGATGGTGTTCATTCTGAGTTTATGAAAATGAACTGAATGGACTGCAATGTTCTGATTTTTGTTTGTTAAAAAAAAAAAAAAAAAAAAAAAAAACTGTCAAAACCTTTTTTACACATGATTTTCTCTGCCCTTAATTATTCTGAGCTACTTTCTCATAAAACCCCAATAAAATCCACTAAAGTGTGTGGCTGTACTGCCACGCAACATGAAGCAATTCCATGGGCTAAAACAGGCTACTGTATGTACATTTATTTCAGTAGAAAAAAAAATAACTGAGAGATATAAAAAAAAAAAGGAGAAAACTTACCTCTAAGAAAATGATTCTCACAACCACGTGTGCTACCACCTCCAGGTCTGCCTGTTTCTAAGTGTTTGTGCGATTGTGCGAGACAAAGACAAAGATGCCGTCTCGCTGACTGTTCGCACTCAAACCCGTGTAAAAAGAAAAAAAAACGGCAGCAGAGCGGGGACCTTTTATCATGCATGCTGCCGTTTAGAGCGTTCTGTCTCTTACATTTCCTCACAGGATTTAAAAACATAAACATAACATGACTCAGTCGCAGATGAACGCTCGCCATATAAGTACGTGTTGGAAATTGAAATATCAATCCTGTTTTTCTTTCTCTCTCTCTCTCCCTCTCTCGCCCTTTCATATGACACATTTATTCTGCTTTTTTTTTTCCCTCCCCCCGGTCAGTTCATCGAGTATATCTGTAGAAATACAGGCAGTGTGAATTATAAAGACGTTCAGCTTCTTCTGGATCATTTTTAAAGTTCTTTAGGAAGCCGACAGGAGAGACGAGGTGTGTTTCCATACGAGGTCCAGTATCCATTTCACAGTGATTTAGCAGAGATGATGATTTCATGTTGTTTGGATTTACTTTTTTTTTTCCCTCCCCTCCAGGTGGTCTCTTGTGGGCTCCAGTGTCCGTTCTTTGAAAGTAGGCTGACAGAAAAGAGGGGAAGATGTGCGGTAAATGTCGACGGGTCCAGGAATCGAATGGCCGCGTCGAGGACTCAAGGCCTCCAAACGTGGGTCGTGCTATCTGCTATGCCACCACAGCACGCCCTGGATTTTTTCTATTTTCTAATTAAAATAGAAAAAAAAATTAAACTCTTATCAGAACAAAATGAATATTCCGTAGGGTGTGAGAAGGGAGTCTGAGTCGTTCTGTTTCTTTAAATAGCTGTAAATAGATGGTCAGGAAAGCTCTCCTGTCGCAGTCTGTTACAGCTGCTTTGACGAAGCCTCTGACTGAAGAAGGTCTGTTGCATGGAAGAAGCTGTGTTTCCATTGCAAACGTGCAAGACTTCGTCGATTATCGCGATGTTTCCGTGTGCAACTGAGACAACACAATTTACGGTAAGTGGCGATAAAAACCTACGCACCAGTTTTCATTGGTTATAAATGTTCAGAATGAGTGAAACCGCCCAAACACCATCTGTGATGGAAACACCGCCAGAGTGGAGGACCTATGATAATGCTCCTTTGTGCACCCAGGATGCCACCCAACCTGTGTCCCATACATTAAAACAAAAATATCCAACGTTTTTGTCTGGATGTTTCCTTTTTTGTTCCTTTAGTCTGCAGCCATCTTCCCCTGCATGAACATGCAAGCAAATTGGTTGGCAGATGTAAAATTCAGAGAACCGATTGGCCATGTGAGGACATCAACAATTACTTTGTTTCACCCTACACACACATACACACACATAAACACACACACTTTCATCCGTCTCATCGGCAGGCATGCAAATGCATGCAGTTTCACCCAGGTATGCAGTGGAGTTAGGAGAAACCTGACCTACCTGACGGATCGAAACTACTCCTACGCCGCTCCGTTAACCCCTCAGTGTTCGGCGTGGGAAACAATGCTCCGGCGTCAGCTGCTAATTCCTGCCCAAATACCTAAAGATGGATAGACGGACGAACTGACAGATGGCGACACAACGCTGAAAGGAGAAGGAAAGCAGAGATTTAGAGGTTCCATGTTAGGAAGGGAAGGTGAGGGGAAGAAAAGAGGATATGAAAGGTTTCCCCCCCTCCTTCCTTCTCTTCCTTCCTTTGCTAGCCTGTAGCAGATATCTGAGGCCAAAGGGCAGACTGTCTTTTCAGAGAAACATGATTGCAGCCTTGTTGCAAAAGGCCCTTTCATTTAAAGATATGACTTCTGTTGGCGCAGGAAGCCGAAGCGCTGCTTTTCTCCGCCGCACAAAACCTCAGCAGAGACCTTGCGCCTCTGAAAAGGCCTTTCAAGACACTTGTGTTGTCAAGGTCCTGCCGTGAAAGGATGTGGGTTTATAGATGTAAAAAAAAAAAATAGTCACAACTTAAGGTTTTGTCTTTCCATTTTGAAATATTACAGACAGTCCAGTCCATTCCCCTGCCCCTCTGTGGTTTATCAGTCATTATTAATCTAGCCAAGGAAGTGACGTGTTGTTATGCAGCTGTAGAGTTCAGCAGAACCTTTGGCCATGTCCCCGGTTCCCATGGTTACCCCCCTTTGCTTTGGTGCTTAATTCAGGTTGGGGTTAAAATATCCCACTGACAAAATGGGACGCTCCTTCAAGAAGCAGAGCTATCATCAGCTCTCACTTATTTCAAATATGTAAACAAGCATGACTTAATATGTCTGAATGTTTGTCTTCTGAAGGTTTCTCTTTTAGGTTTGTGACACTGGTAGGCTTTTATATATATATATATATATATATATATATATATATATATATATATATATATATATATATATATATGCAGCTTATTTTAAGTCAATAATTGATATTGATGAAAATGTACTAGTTATAAATGAAAAAATCTGCCAGTATTTTCTTTTATCAGCATAAAAAAATGAGTGAGTTATATATATATATATATATATATATATATATATATATATATATATATATAAATGAGTGAGTTAACACATGCTCCTGTATCTTGTTGAAAAGCTACTTGTAAGTTATAAAATATTTGCACTAAACGCTACACCGAAGATACTTGGTAAGATTTAGTGTTTTTGCAGTGTGACGTCTCAGTTTAAAGGTGAGACACGGCTCGTGTCTATTAGCTCTTATTCTCCCACATTGTGGCAAGAACTGGGACTCGTCTCATTCTTCTTCAGGAATAAGGAGCAAGTGGAGAAACGGGATTCAGCCTCATTTCCAGCTCCTGCCAGGGAACCAAGCGGCGCAGGTTTGCTCTGTTATTCTGACTTCCAGCACTCTGGAGGTTATGCAGTTTAGGTCAATACCACCTGCGTGTGACCGGTGGACCACACAGTGACGCCACACGGCTTGTGAAAGTCCTCTTTGATGTAAGTCGAACCTTCAGCCTGCTGTTCCTGGCACATGTGTTGCTAAGAGACGCCCGAGGGGAAAACATTTGATGTCTAGATCCTTATCAGCGACGCGGTGCGGCACAGCAAACGAAAACGGCCCGTCCTCACGTCACGTCAGCGGGTTTATGACGTGATATTGTTGAATTATTCATTACAAAGAATGGCTCTCTGTTGTTACCACGGCATAAACAAAGTCTTACCTAATAGTTTTGGTCAAAATTCTAGAGCAAATATCTTAGGAAGACATAACTACATTACAAGTAACTTTTCAGCAAGAGATAGGAGCTTGTTGAGAGTAAAATAATTATTTAATATTGATGTAAGCTGTAACATTGGTAAGGGTTTTTTCACTTGTGTGAAAAATGCTGACTTGAAGCAAACTTCTGTATCTTGCTGAAAAGTTACTTGTAAGCAGCTTAACACAAACTTACTACTTTTGTTCTAGTTTCTAGTGCAATAATTAAAAGAAGACAAATGTTTTCAGCTTGTTTAGAGTCAATAATTCCTTAATACTGATGAAAACATACATTGGCTGACTATTTCACTTTTGCGCTAGAAATTAGATTAAAAATAATTAAAAATAATTGGTAAGGATTTGGTGACTTTCTGCATTTGTCTTCTCTTTTTTAGGATATTAGTTTCACACTTAAGTTTAACAAATTGCCTTTGTTGGACATTTCATGTCGACTTTATTCCACAAAGGGAAACCGTTTTGAGCCGCACCCTGACTTTAATCGGCCCACTCCTCTCTGTGGCAGGCAGAGCTTTAAACGCCATGCGAGGGCAGGTCTGCTCAGTGCATGACCCGAATGTTGCGCGATGTAGGCCACGCCGATAAGACTGGGTGGGTGGAGAACCATGCACTGCCTTATCACCTACCTGCCCTTTGATATAGTTCGACTGGAGGCAGATGAAAGCCGCCGGCTGGCCGGCCGGTTGCAGGGGACGACGTTGAAGCCAGCCGCAGCGCCAGCCGGGCAGGCCCTTGTTTTGGACTCGAGCCAGCAGCTCTCACTTCTGCTCTGTCACAGACTTGGAATGACTTCCGCAGAGTTGAGTAACAGTGACTGTGACAGGACGGATTCCAGCAGGAGAGGGAGACTCGCATACCTTGGCAGGGAAAACTTTATCCGCCTGAATACCTGAATCTCTCTGGCACAGGGACGGGGTTTCCCTCTCGTTTTCCAAACCTGTTTAGCATCCTTCCGCTGTCAGAGGAACGATGGCATGCAGAGCGTTGACTCCATTTGGGGCCTGGGAAGAGAATCCTCCTTTTTATCTCATTTAGCGTCTCTAATAATTACAGCAATTTTTTCATTCATCAATAATCCCCTCAAGAGAATTTAAGATGAGGGTGTTTTTTTGCAGCTAGAGTAATACAAGATATTGTTCAACCAAGGACTAGCTTTACTAACTTTCCTTCGCTCAAAACTTCTGCTTTGTTTTTATAATACATCATTGTTTTGGATTGGATTGTTCGTGAACGTCACATGACTTCTACCACCAGCTGTTGTTCTTTCCAAGAACCCACCTGTCTCTTGACTGACCTATATTTTTCTTTTCTACATTTGATCAAAAAAATCCCACCTGAACATCTCTCATATTTTTAGTTGAGTCACACACAGGACCAAAGACATTGATAGAATGAATTTAATTGCAGCGATAAAAGTACCTTCTTGTAGCAGTTCACCAAGGAAAGAAAACACGGTCCGCATGGGAACAACATCACTCATCGACGCAGGACGCCATTCTACCCGATGGATCATCGTGACACACTGAGCTGACTCACAACATGTGTCTCTGTTTTTGTCCCTTTTAAAACGAACAAAGAAGAACCGCAGTATAGTTCTGCTGGGCGTCTTTCTCTGAACCCCCCCACCGCACCACCACAAGTTGTGAAACCGAAGAGCTGCAACAAAAAGCAACGTGAGAGGAACGGGGGCAGAGGATCAGTAAATGAAACGGTAGCTGGTGGCCAGAGAAGAGGTAGGACTCCCGGTTGGTCACGATAAACACAACATGACTCACGTACAGTTGGCCATGTGGACTGAACAGATTCGACATGTTCGGCCAAATGGTACTTATCAGACCTTTCATGCTCAAGTCTTGGTATTGCTGCGTTCAAAGCAACGAGAAAAAAAACAAAAAACGTAAAAAATAACAGACAGTGCCTCGTGGTTAATAAGATTCAGCACAAACAAGTGATGAATTTGATTTTCTTTTATTATTGAGGGAAATAACAGAAAGGAAAGAGAGATGATTCAAAGGATGCAACTACTGAAAGCTGCTGGACTTTTTTCTTTTTTTATATACAAGTGTGATACAAGGACGCAAGAGATGCAGATGTTTCCAGTTAAATGCCTTAAGGTCAGTAACTGAGTATCGGATGTGAAACAGCAAGAAAGTAACCCATCCTGATGGATCTGGATCAGTGCTGCTTGACTAGTAGGCAAGATTTTAAATGAAATAAGAATCACTGAGATTTGAAGGGATAGTATTATGTAAAATTGACTTTTTTGAGCTTTATATCCTGTTATATTTATTCCCTCATCAAAAACCGTCATGAAGTGTTGCCTTGATTCTTTTAGACATATTTGAGAAATACCTTAATCTCCAGTAGCAACCATCCAGCTGTGCAAAACACCTGGCTGGACCTAGCCCCGCCTTGGAGGTGGAGATCCTCCTCTGGTCTAACTTTTTATCAAAAAAATTTTTTTTTTCTAAATCCGAGTTTCCATCAATGAAGTTTATTTGTGTGAATAAGGTGTATAATGTAAGCAAATAGTTAAACACTGCGTAGAAAAGTAAAGGACCTTTAATTCTGACGGTGTTGCCAGACGAAACGCCGCTGTGCTGCATCAGATTTCAAATTTCTTCCTGTTTACATCCCCTGACAAAAACAATGGAGCAACAACTTCCATTCAATTCACTGGAATTTATATAGCACCAAATTACAACAGATGTAATCTCAAGGCACTTAACACTTTAAGATATTAATACATTTCTTTCCATTTCTGTCCAATAAAACTTGGTCCTAACTTTAATGCAACTCAAAGACCAGTGAACCAGAATGCCAACAGGCAAAACATCAGTCTCTTATATAGCGCTCATATCAATCAAACTCCATATTCTATAATACAATGCAACAATGGGGGGTTTGGGGTGCATAGGCTGTACGTTATGGAGAGGCAGATGCAACAAGGACACTAGTTGCACTTTTCGTGTTGCCACGTAATGACTAACCATGTCACCACCACAGTGACAACACCAGCATGCTGCGCTGCGCGGTAAGTTCACACTTTTTGAAGCACAAAGAAATAACTGCTTGTGGAGAGCCCCTGCAAATAACCAGGTGGATCTTCTGGAACTGCAGTGTGAACACAATGCAGGCTAAAGCCGATGCTTTTGTCCCCTGCATCCCTGAAACCGTCGCCTGCTTCCCCCTCTGGGCTGACTCAGCATGCTACACGTAGCATGTTCTTGTTGAGAAAGAAACAAAACAAGAGAATTTGTCAGAAAGAATAACACAATTGCATCTGTGTATGTATATCATTTGGAGGTCAGGACAATAAGTTAATAAAAAAATATTTGCAATTGTCACACAGAAATAACTCTCAATCTTTGGTTGCCTAGCAACAACTTCTTGAGTGACTTGCGCAGCAGCAGTTTAAAGTATCTCCATTTTGCCTCATAACAGCTTAAAAATAAAAACTATTTTGAACAGTGAAAACTGTGGATGAAACAGGACAAGTCACACCACCAGTTTGACAGTATTTTGGACATTTAAAACAAAAAAACTAATCAACAACTACCAATATCGAGTGACATGAAACCTTTATATTGTGGTATGTTTTTCAGCCATATCCTTCAGGACTAATATATCTATATATTTAGTGATTCAGGTTAATTGGATTACCAATTTTGACCTAAAAGCCTGTCTCGCGGTGCATTATGGGCGCGACACACAGGGAGCCACGAAAAACAGTTATAGACCTCATCAGTCTGCTGTCCATACGACACCAATATAACTGAAACTTTTTTCAACTTTCTTATGGTGAGCTTGAAATTTCAAAGGCATGAATTTCATCGGACGATGGACAATGACGAGCGACTATGGCCTCATCACACAAGTTCCATCAGAAATGAACGATGAAGAAGAGACGGGCTGAGCCCGTTGCACGGTCTTCTACTGCGGTCAGCGTTTTAGTCGCAATCGCGAGTGAAAAGACGGGCTAATAGGACTGTCTAACTGCTGAGCTTAGTGCCAAATTTAGCTTTAAAAAAAGCTGTAGCTGTATAGTGATTCCCAGTGTTAGCAGGCGTTAATGACCACAGCCACCTGTGAACAGATAAAATCCCCTTGAGAAGCCCTTAAAGTAAACCACGCTACAGCTATACCACACAGTTCTTTCGAGGTTGCGTCTTTCATTGTTTATTCCAGGATTGTTCAGATCATTGTCATGAATCAGACAGACTATAGAAAGGCTTGACACGCATCAGCTCGAAACAGAGAATAAAAGACTGGGGCGTAGTGAGCAAGTATAGCTTATATATGGTTACGCTATAAGAAGGGCAGCATAAGATTTCACCTGCACTTTCTGTTGGTGTATAATTACTGTATGTCGAAATCAACCTTGATAGGTGTTGCCAGTTCTGGTACAGTCGGCCCACCAGCCTAATTGAATCCACCTACTGCGCTGTGGTTAAAACCAGTGATTTTTTTGTGATGGATAATGTCTACGCCTGTCTGTTTTTACCGTTCTATCTTTCCATCTATCCTTCCAGCTCACTTTCTCCTTCGCCATGTGTGGCTTAAATTACAAAGCTTTCACTTAGAAGTGACTCATTTCCTGAGAATGTACTTTTTTTTCTTTCGCAGACTTTTTTTTAAGCTGTCTGATTTCCTTTCAGTTAGACTCGCACTCCATTTATCTTAATCTGTTCTTTTCTTGTCAACCCATGCCTGCATCACTGTCCTGCACTCGTGTTTTTTTTTTTTTTTTTTTTTGTCTTTGGCCAATTGCAACCTGGAGTACTTTGCCTTTTTACCCCTTGAATCTCTTTCACGTTACAACAAACCTTGACGTGTTTTATTGGGATTTTGTGCGATTAACCGACACAAAGACCTGCATAGTTGTGAAACAAAAAATGTCTTGTTACACATAAAGTAAGTGCAACCAGTTCCATCTGGAAGTCCCCCTATAACCAGATAGTTACTAATTGTGCGCAATTTAACTTCAGTATAAATCCAGCTTATATGTGTATATCCTTCATGGGTAACAAAGTAAAGGACAGAGAATACAAATGGATGCAACACCCAAGTTTTTATTTGTAAATAATTTTGAAGACATTTAAAATTTCTTAAATACAGAACATCAGAAACATGTCAGGGAGAATGTTGGAGCCTGTTAAAGCAGAAACAGTACATTAGTCCAGTACTTCTCAAATGGCATTATTTTTTTTCGGTTTTGATCTTCTCTTTTTATGTCACATGGAGTTATTCCAGATGTTTACCTCTGTTCCACATCCAACCACTAGGGGGCGCCCGTTGCATTGGTGCACAGGCTTAAGGGCACCCAGAAGGAGAATGAAACTTCATGTTGAATGCTAACAAAAACGCGGCGTGTGTCTCATCTGTTCTGTGTTGCAGCATCAATAGATGCATCTTTGTTCTGCTAATATTCTAAATATATCCTCATAGTTGAACAAATATTTTCATAGCCCGGTTGTAACTTGTTGCACAACTCGCAGGAGGGATGGTTTAAATAAAAGCCATTTTTTAAAGAAATATCTACTGTCATTTCCGTCATCAAAAAAAAAAATAAAAATATCGCCAATATCCGATATTGATACTTTTTGTTAAAGTATCATATGCCATCTAACTTCTGATCTCTAGTTATTTTAGTAGTTTTTCCTCTGAATTATCTTTTATCAAAGTTTACAGGTATCTAGAAACATTTTTTAATGCCTTATTAGCATGATTAGTGTTCGTGTTTTCATTAAAAATGTTCATTTGAGAGCAACTCAAAAGAAAATGTTTTCAGGTAGATTTGAGAAACTACAATACAAAAATAAAATAAAATTTCAAGAGGGAATCTGGTACTAAAGTGTTGATAGTATAGTAGTGAGAATCTTGACTGAACCGATGTCGAGTTTTTTGTTGTTGTTGTTGACGGTGCTCGAGCTTTGGCACTCTGTGACCTAGAATGGCCAGAAAAAAGTTGTCAAAACATCTGAAATTAATGCATGATACTTCAACTTTCTAATTTTGCCTCATTTGGTCTTGACCAAAAAACATTGTGGTTCAAAATGTGGCATAGACCTTCACAGTGCTGAGTATTTTGTCACATGAAGCAGAGTGTGTTTATGGTACTACTTAAGCATCTTTCTATATTTTATTTGCAGAAAACGACTCCCTCCTCTTCTTCTTTCCAAAACAAAGTCATTCTCAGATCTAAGTCTACGTGGAAACACGAGGTGGGGAGAAGAAGAGGCAAGGCTGGGATTTAGAGGAAACCGAGCTCTGGGAGACGGATGGACACTTAGAAAAAAAAAAAAAAAAAAAGCCCAGCACAATTAGTCATCGATTTCAAAGACAGCATATAATAAAACATTTCCCCCTGAGGTAAACCTGGTAAATGCAAACATAAATTAGCTGCCTACGCTCAGTGAATAAGGCTAAAAGAATGCATGACAGCCTCATGGAGCCACTCTACCCCCCCTCACCCACTCACTCATTCTTTCTGCCGACATATCTTATAATGGGTTTCACCTCCACCACTCCAACGAGAGCTGTGGCAAGAAGAGGGGATAAAAAATATTCTTCTCAAAGTAAAATTGAAGCATTGTTTATATATATATATAAAATCCACGCTTGAAAGATGACAGTTTTTGAGATGCTTTTTTTTTTCCAGCCGTGGGATTCATAACCAAATAGCAGCACAAAGGCGAGGGCGTGGTGAAATAATAATAATAATAATAATAAAAAAGGAGCTTTTGAATCCGGTGAAAAGCGTTACAGTTAACAGAGATACAGGGATGCGTTCAGAGGTGGGGAAGGAGCGTCGGACAAAGAAAACACGAAGCCACTAATGCTGCGCCGCCATAGAATGCTTGTTAATAAAAGTTTTGGCAGTGGCAGTCCACATTAGATGAGGTGAAGACCCGGTGAGCAAATAAAAAGAAACAAACGGCGTGAATGGACAAACGAAACAAATGTGGGTGAGAAACGTAGAACCAGCCGGGTCCGAGGATCAGAACCTCTCAGAGGAACAAATTTCTACAGCTGTGCTGAAACACACATGAAAAAAAGGGAGAAAATCATGAAGAGTTTGTGTGCACTCTCGCTTTTGTGTCATGCTCACCTGAATTCGTCCTTGCGGTTACCGGAGCAACGGGCGAAATTTTCAAGGGCTCTTGTGCCGCACTGGCAGCCCGCTGTTGATTTCTTTATCAAATATGCATTTTTTTTTTCTTCCTCTTTGCGTTTCCCCGCCGCAGGCTCTGCCGAGACTCAATCACAGTCACTCATAAAGTCATTGTAGTCTGTGCATAAGCTGACAATCAGCAGATAGTGACTGTTGTTTGGGGATGTTGGCGGTGGGGAGTTAGAACAAAAGCCAGAAATTCAAAGGCAGAATTTCCCTAAACCACATTGACGTTTTGTGTTGTTTTTTTTGTTTTTTCTTGCTTTGTGTCAGAACCATCAAAAACTCTGACAGAGGTTAAATGAATGAGGGCTTTTGTACTTCTGTCACTACTTGGTTTGTGTGGGCAAGAGCAATAAAAAAAAAAAAACAAAAAAAAAAAGCACGATTCGAGACGGAGCTTCTTCGTTGCTTCTGAAGGGCGGCCCGAGCGTCCGAACGTTAGTGACCGACGGGGGGGAAGCCGACATTTAGTCAGAAAACGACATTCTTGTTCGCTATCTCTCTCCATCAGTCTTTCTCACACAAACTCCTTACGCAGCTCAGCTTTGATAGAAATAAAGGGAAACCACAGCAAGTCAACGACAAAACCACAACAGACATCAATGCTTTCACTGAGGGGAAACACAGTGACATCAGATGTGACCTTAATCAGCTCGCAAGCACAACGTTTGCATGACTGTCATTTTTATTGTACATTCCAATGTACAAATTGGCAACAGACAGAGAGAGAGCAAAAAAAAAAAAAACCCTGTTTAATTTACTGCATCTTACCCTTCAGCTTTTCTAATAAGCAGCAATCAAAGACCTACTGGAAACGCGAAACTGCCCACTCAACTCTTGAACCTCGATATTACTCGCAATTGAATATTCGCCTCTCTTCCTCCAAAGTGAAATACTTCACTTTTCAGAGTTTCCGAGCACGCTTCTCCGCTGCAGGAACTACAGACTCACTTTTCACTTCTTTCTAACTTTCACCATGTCTTCAAGGAAGCCAATCAGCATCTCTGTGCATTAGACACCTCTTTACCCTCTCCATCCCTCTCTCCTTCGTGTTCGCTGTCTACCTTCTGTTAGCGCCTGCACCGGTTGGCTACGCGTGTGTCCTTTTGACTGTCATCTTGTCTGGGGCTTCAATACACTTTTCCCACCTCCGCAATTTTTTTTTTTGCCTTAATGTGTATGAGTCAGGATCTTAAGCACAGCTTTTTACAGTGGTAAGTGTTGGGGAGGGCTATGTGTGTGTGTGTTTGTGTGAGTACATGCATATCTTGCTTATGCTGGTTTGGTACCATTATCTTCCAAGTACTCCATTAGAATTAAATGTCAGAGCGATTACCTGGGTCTCTGACTCACCCCTCAGCCAGGTGCTTTCTCTCTGCTCCCACATGCAGCATGCACACCAGGAATCCACACTATGCAAATACTTGCACAGGCCCACATTCACACTTACCACTCCTGACAGATGGGAAAAGAATGGGACATACCCTCTGAACTAACTGCTCGCCCACGCGAATACCACACATACCATCCCCTAAAGTGCCAAAACAAGCGAACAAGACCCACACCGCCGTGCAATCGCTCAACCTCAAGTCCAGGCTCATCCTCGTCTGGCTGCCTCATGAACCACACATATACTAAGTGACACCATTGATAGGAACATCCGCTTCTTTGACACCACTCAGCCACTGACCCGGTCATGCAGAATGAACACCTGGGACTTCTGAACTTTGGTTTGGCATCTCATATCCAACGGATTCTGTCACTGCGATGCAGTGCTGCTTAGCTGGAGATGCTGCAGCACAATTTACATAAGACTGTGTATCTTTCTATGCCACGGAAATCCAATGCAGATACACGACGGTGGGATAAGGGTATGAAATTACTCCGACCACTGGAATAAATTGCTTTCATTTAATTAACCCTCCCACAGCAGATGTCATAGTCGGACAGCAGGGGGGGGGGCAGGGGGGGGAGGTGTAGGTGTCCCGTCAGACTGTCACAGAAAAAAACTTGGAAAACCTCAGGTGGGGTCAGTGCAACTCTGCAGGATCACACACAGGATAAAATGCTTGCAGGATTAGTTAAAATCTAATCGTCTATTTTCACCCAACTGAAATAATGTCTATTGGCCAGAAGTGCAACTAACTCCCAGATCAACGTTTATTTATTTTGTTGTTTGTTTGTTTTCCCCCCACCAGGGGTCCTTTTTGTGGGCTCTAGTGTCCCTTATACAACAGTGGGCTGACAGGAAACGGGGATGGAGACATACGGCAAATGTCGTCGGGTCCGGGAATCGAACCCGCGACGGCCGTGTCAAGGACTGAGGGCCTCCAAGTGTGGGGTGCGCTAACCTCTACGCCACCGGAGCACGCCCCAGATCAAAGTTTTTAAAACTGTCTGAATAGGTTATTTAGAGTTCTATCTCTATTTCTGGGTGCATTTTCACATTTTTGTTGACAGTAAGAGGTCTGAGGTAACAGAAACTATTGCTAATATTTCAACATCAGTTTCAATTTTTTCACTTCAAATTCATTTTTATAATGCTGAGCTGCTACAATAATTATATCACAATATAACTGTGTTGTATAAGGAACTTAGATCCAGTCTTTAACCCTCGCTGCTTGACTGTTACTTCTGGTAATTATTTATATCATTCTATCTTATATTTTACATTATCTGTATGTATCTTTGCTCCTGCTAAAGGTTACCGTTTACTTCTTGCAGTCAAGCTAATTCCCCCCCCAAAAAACCCTTGACTGTTCAGGTTTTTGCTGTTTAAATTGTCCAAACTCACAGGCTAAAGCCTCACAACAAAAAAAAAGGAAAAAAAAGTCATTAACAGCTCCAGGACCTTGTTGTCTTGGTGTAATTAAGTGTGCATTAAGCAGTGAGGTAAAAACCACTTTTTCTTGGAAGGATGCACTGTGTTGCTCTCATGAAAAGTGTCCTAGTTAATTGTGTAATTAAAGTGGCGCTCAGAGGAGTCCAAGCTGTGCCCGCTTTCAGCTCTCGTCACGCCATCCATCGATTCTTCAGCTTCTCAAGTTGGAAGTTTCTTTCTTCGCTCAAATCGTGTGATCACTTTGTTCTTATTCCGGGACTTTTCCAGATATGAAATACTGGTTAATAAGAAGGTCACATTATTATTTCACATTTTGTGTTTTCTTCGGGTTGCACCTTGTGAGCTTCATGTGAGAAATCTCTATAATAAAGATTTGATTTTCTGATCAGACTGTTCTTTACACTTCTGATTCAGCTTTGGCTACATAAATTAGATTCAGTCTACTTCCCACTTCACTTGTATTTTTTTTTTAAATTAAAAAGAAAATTGAAGGAGAGGGTTTGTGAGGAGAGGGTTTTGAAGAACATTTTAAAAATGTATTTAAAAGCCCGTAAAATTAGACTGTAATTAATATCCAGTGACACAAACAAATCCAGTAAAATTCAAATTCATTTAATTGAGTTCACTCCATTTCAATACAGATCATTCAGTTTGATTTTTTATTAATTTTATTTAATGGAACAACTAACATGGTTTGAAATCCAGTTAAAAATTGTGAATCAGACAGTAGTATACTGCTCTTTCACATTTACGAGTTTTTATTTTTGCAAAAATTCAAGTGCACCTAACAGTTTGCAGATTGGAAGAAAAATGAAAACACTGACGTCCACCTGCCAATAAGTGACTTTGTGTTTATCTACATATCATCTGAAATCCAAATAAAATCCAGACAAATGTTTGTAATAAAATGTAAAAAGTTACTTCAGCAAGGCCAAGTGTCTATGTGGGGAAAAACCAGGTTTAATTGAGACCATGCAGCAAAAACTCAAACGCTGTGACTATTATAATAATAATAATAATAATAATAATAATAATAATAATAATAATAATAATAATAATAATAAAAAAATAATGGAGGAAGTGGGTTGCGTAAGAGAAAAATTCAAATGATTTGACTTTTTTTTTTTTCTTTTTTGGTCTAATTTCTATTGAAAATATCTTGGTACACTTGAAATGAGACAAAACTAACTTACAAGTCACTTCACATGACGATATAGGAGCTTCTTTAGAGTCAAGCATTCCTAAATATTAATAAAAAGCTACAAGTTCGATTGGTAGATAATTTCATTTATAACAAGACATTTTTTCCGTGTAATAAGTAAAATCTGCTCGGAGCACCAAAGCAGACCTTCTTCCTCTCTGTGTGCTGGGCTGCATCATTATGTGTGGGCATTTCAAAAAGGCAGGTAAAATTAACTCTCGGGTTAAACACTGTTAGTATAAAGGTCCTGATGATGCGCATCATCTTCGCTGATAATAAGCCTTTTCCCTGCATAACAGCGGAACAGTGTTTGGCCCCGACGCCTACGCAGTCACAAGGCTGCTCGGTGCCGAAGACCTTGAGTTCCTCTGGACGTTTTTCTGTTTCTTCGGCATGGCAGAGTCCACATCGTCTCTGAGGTTTCAGAGCTTACTTTTCTTCATCTCTTCATGATTCAACCCTGGAAATGTTCTTCAGGTGATAGAAGGCCGACTTTGTAACTGTCTTTATGTGGCTCTGAATGTTCAAGTCAGAGTCCATCACTACTCCCAGGTTTCGGGCCTGATCGCTGATTTTTAGTTGTAATAACTGAAGCTGTGCACTGACTTTAGATCTATAACTCTAGATCTATTACTCTAGATCTATGACTCTAGATCTATTACTCTAGATCTATGACTCTAGATCTATTACTCTAGATCTATTACTCTAGATCTATGACTCTAGATCATTCCTCTTTAGGTCCAAAAATAATAACTTCAGTTTTGTTTTTGTTCAGCTGGAGAAAGGTTTGGCACATCCACACCTTTATCTGTTCCAAGCATCTGTTCAGTGATTGGATGGGGTCAAAGGTCACCTGGTGACATCGTAATGTAGAGCTGTGTGTCATCTGCATAGTTATGGTAGCTAATATTATTTCCTGTTATAACCTGAGCTAGTGGGAGCATATAAATATTGAATAAGAGGGGTCCTAGGATTGAACCTTGGGGTACCCCACATGTGACCTTTGACCTCTATAATGAGAAGTTTCCAATTGAAACAAAGAAATCCCTGTTCTTTATGTACGATTCAAACCAGTTAAGCACTGGACCGGAGAGTCCGACCCAACTCTCCAGTCGATTCAGTAATATGTCATGGTCAACAATGAGGTCCAACAGAACCAGCACTGTGGTTCTCCCACAGTCCGTATTTATATGGATGTCATTGAACACTTTGACTAGGCCAGTCTCTGTGCTGTGGTGAGACTGGAAACCAGACTGAAGGAGTCAAAGCAGTTGGTTATTGTTAGGAAGCTATTTAACTGTTTACACACAACTTTTTCAATAACTTTACTGATGAATGGGAGGTCAGAGGTCAGAGGTCAACCTGTAATTCTGCAGCAGTGATTTGTCTAGATTGTTCTTTTTTATCAGTGGTTTGATTACTGCTGTTTTCAGAGATTGATTGATTGATTGATTGAACCAAAGTTGAGATGAAGTAGCGGTGGAACACGGGGTAAACTGATCTAGCTCAGAAGTGAAGCGGTGTTGTGAAGACTTCCTGAAAGCGGAGTTCCAGAAAGAGCAGGAGCTTCTTAAAGATACAGAAGCCGAATTTCAAGGCGTTAAATTACTAAATTAAATTTCTTTGATGTTCACAACATCTTTATAACAACTGAAGGTAACATAGTTACTTGATTGTGCTACAAAATGCCACCTTGTGCTTGGAAATCACATATTACTGCTCCTTTAATATATTTAAAGACTTTTTTCATAATTACAAAAGATTATACTTAATGTTATAATCATCTTAATGATTTTAACAAGTGAAGAAAGCTGTTTTGCTCTTAGTAAACTACACAACCTGACATTAGAAAGAAGTCGGGGTTCTTCCAACGGGAGAAAATGTGACATTTGTTCAGCTGCTGGCACCTGAGACCATGTAAAAACACTTAATGGTGTTAGAATAGCAGGCAGCCATGTCACAGCCTTAAACATCATTGCTCAGCTTTTAAATGGATGTGGTGTTTCATCAGTTAAGGGTCGACCGCCTTGGCAGAGAGTACATCCAGCATTAAATGGCTGTGCTGGTGTTAGATGATGTCAGAGCTTGCGAGGTGCTGTGCAGATCGGATCCATTAACCGTGGCCGTTGAGAGAAGCCGGGAGATCCTGGGAGTTCTGGCAGGATAAATGAGGCAGAAATCTGCTTCCCTTATTACACGACACATCATTGACTTCTCATCTGTCTGCACAGGGTAACGCAAGACTCTGTATATATATATATATATATATATATATATATATATATATATATATATATATATATAGAGAGAGAGAGAGAGAGAGAGAGACCACTCCATAGAAAATCTCCTGGTTATTGATTTCTGAACTCTTCCTGAGTTAAAACATTAATATTGTTTCTAAATGAATATGAACTTGTTTTCTTTGCAATATTTGAGGTCTGGAAGCACTGCATGTCTTTTGTTATTTTGTCCATTTCTCATTTTCTGCAAATAAATACAAAAATTTTTGCTAGGAATTTCAGAGACATGTTGTCAGTAGTTAACAGTTTAAAAGAACAATGTTCATTTTTCTCAAACATAAACCTGTAAAGAGTAAAACCAAAGAAACCGATCATTTAAAGTGGTCTCTTAATTTTTTCCACAACTGTATTTTCATCCAGACATGAAAATATTTCTCTATGACACAAATCTGTTGCACACCGGTGTTGGACTGTAAAAAGGGACTCAAGTTGTGTTTTTTTTACAAGATAAATATGTAAGATACTCTGCTTAGTAACTGGTTACTAATGACATGGCAGCTTCTTTTAAGATGATTAATTTTGTGATTGAATACAATATGTTACTTATTAAATAAACAGAGCAGGTTATGAAACAACAAATAGTTCTGCTGGAAATGTAAATATTCAGTTGTAAGGAAAAGCTCGATTTAGAAACCGTTTCATGGAGACGATGAAACGCTATGAGGTTTTACACAATGGGCTGTCCTGTAAACATCCTGCAAAATAAGTTCAACAAGTTTCAACTATAATGTACTGATTAACTTAATATTTCGTACTTAAATAGTGGGCACTTGTGTTCTGGCTTTTGTTCTTGGTGTTACGGTAACCCAGAGGGGTCAACAAAAATGCAAAATCCACAACAAAAAAAAGACAATTTTATCAGAAGTTCTGTTGTGGGTAATGACTAATAAAAACTAGCAAAGACAACCTAAAAACTAAATAAAACTAACTGAATTACGCAAACAAAAAAGTCGCAACCAAATAGGATTGAACTATCATGAAAAACCCAAAACTACTATAACTCTGGACAGCTCTGGGAGTTTGGGAGAAAAACACCCCTGAAAAACTCACAGTTGTTAAAGTCCACTCCACATCTGCCCAAATCCCAGTGGAAAACCAGATGAAGCCGCTGACTAGAGAGTAGATGTGGATAGAAAGAAACCAGATGGGACTGAGAAAGCCAGGTTAACAAAAGAAAAGCATTAGTGGAGGATGCTGGCAAATGTGCAAAGCTGACTAACATTTTTTTCCCCAAGAAGAAAGACAGGAGAGTCTACTAAAATTATACTTAAAATTTTCAAAATCAATATTCTAAATACATCTAATGTAAAGTAAAATGACCTAATTTTGGCTCTTTGTGGAGCAAAGACCTGCAAAACCATTACTGAAATAAAAATTAGAGGACAGACAAACAATAAACCAGAAGATGATTTTCAGGACAACATACAGTTCAGTCTGTTGAATCCAGACTGAACTGTATGTTCAGTAAAGACTGGCTTGGCTAGTACGTCCATCTGCACATAATTTATAGGTGATGAACCAGATGCTGAGAGGAGGGAAAGGGACATCAACTTGGCAGTGTCCCTGATATAGGCTACCACAGGAACCAGAAGAGGCTACTGCAGACAAAGTACCATCACATGACAGTCAGTTAGTTGTTCTGACTGCTCAGCATTTGAACCTGCTGTATGTGTCCGGTTGGAGCACACTTAGTCAGGAGCTCCTGTTTTGTACTCACCTCTCCATGTCAAATGCCCGCATGGGGACGGTCGGATTGTTTAGCTCAGACCTTCTTCATTCTTAGCTGCAACCAAACTCTGATCTGGACTCAGAAAGCAAACTCTGCTCCACCTCAAAGCCGAGGTGTTCAGTTCACGTGAACTCTGGTGCGGTTTGAATTCATACGTGAATGTAAGCGGACTGGAGACGGCTCCAAAAGTAGGAAGGCGACTGTAGCGCTGGGCATTCAGGGAAAATACAACCAAAGCAGACACGAGATTGTGGCGCTAGTGGGAGAAAGGACTCTTGGTCTTTTCCCAACGACAAAAGAGAAATCTTCTTATATCTGACACCACTCCATTTTTGTTTAAATGTCGTTTCCTTCTGTGGTTCTTGGTGCAGCGCCACCACAGGCGAGGAGGGGAACAGGTTTTTCAAGGAGTTTGGTTGGTTTGACGCAATGCATTGTAAAATCGAACCCCGCCTGCAGAAAATGTAACAAATGTTGCAACTTTGGTCCCCAATCTATCAGGGGGGAAACACCGACAATTCTTGAGTTGTTTAAGTGATTCGTTAAGTTCCTTGCTTGTTGTTTTGGGATCTTTAGAGAATTCTCACACTATTTCCCAAGAGTCTTTCAAATCTTTTGCTTCATTCTTTTGCCAGGTTTCCTCTCTGCTTTCTGTTCTTCTGGGCTGTTTATATTCCTGTGGAACAACTTCAACGGGTAATGAATTGACTTATCATATAAAATACCAACAAGACCTCCCTGTTAAACATTCAGAACTACCTTAAAGCTACGTTAGCCAACCAAGCATTCTGAACAGTGTTAGCACTTCTTATCTGCATCATTTCCCATTTCTGGAGAAGGCAAAGGTGAGACTGTAGAAAACTAAATTGCTTTTCTTTTGTCATTTTTTTTAAATGTACAAGCCGCAAAATCATATTGTTCTGCAAATGATTAATGCACTTTGGAGTCCTGTGTAGCATTAAAATAAGAAGATGGTTCCTGTAATTATCAAATGTACTGTGCACTTGTTAAATATCAAGTGGGAGTGTTAGAGTCTCCACTGGTTCTTGGTGTCAGATGTTGTGGCGTTCGTTTCTGTCCCCTGCTCCATGTGTTTGTGAAGAGCAGAAGAGGAAGAGTATCATTATGCCACCTGCCACCCTCAGGTTGGCAGCCAATGGATGGAAGCTAATGTTTTATTTCTGTTTTAAACCTTTAGAAGTAGTTATTATTTGCTGAGCGAGCTTCATTTTACTTTCACACAGTTGTGAAACAAATTTGAACAACTGATTAATTTTGTTTTTTTAATTCAGTTGTGTTCACATACAAAATAAGGTGATTTGATTGCACTTAAACCACACAAGAAATCACAGAGTATCACACTTTTAACAAAAGATAAACAACAAATAAAAGTGTTTTCTAGCTGGATAGCTAATCTTGGCCAGTAATGAAAACTTCATTGAGAGGGTTTTTGTTGCCTTCTGCCAGAGTCTGAATCAGCCTGAGGCAGCTTTATCCCACTCAGCCTTGAGATATTCGTGTTAGAAAATAGTGAAGTGCAGGAATCCGAATGCAGGGAGGAGGCAGGCGGGTGGAAAATGAACCATTTACTTCAAAACTGAGCAAAAAGTAAATAAAATTATACTTTACAAAAGCTAAAGTCCAGGGTTGAATCTAAAGTAATACAAGATGAGAGGAAGATGAGGAAACAGGCTGGTGGAATAACAGGATGATCTGACCCAACATTCATTAAATTACAAATTCAAAAAATATATATTTTTCTTGTTTTTGTTGTTTTCCCTGCTCAACAAAAACACATTTTTATAAAATCAGTATATGATCCAAAACATAAAAAGGGCTTTAGACTGTTGCTTTATTAAAAGAGCAGTCATAAGAAACAACTGTTTTAGGTTTGTGTTGGCCGAATCTTTCCTGTTCCAGACCTGTGGTCACTTTTGGACGCCGTTGATTTTAACGGTGTTGTGAAAAATTTCCACAAAAACATGTTTCAACAGCGCGTCCTAATTTGTTCAAATGAAAAATAAGCAAAAACAGACGGATGCTTTTCAGACTAGCTGCTCTCTGAGAAGCTTTTGTTCCTGCTGCCGGTGAAAGTAGTCATACTAACCTTGGTTGTCCTGCTGTGTATTCTTGCACAGCCAATAAACACAACATATCTATCAGCCGTCTCCCGCTGAGTGGAACGAAGACGGTGAAGGTGAAGATGAACCTGCCAGGCCCAAAGCTATTCTAGGGACCATTACCACATCTGTCTCCTTCCTCGTGTTTCTCTTCTCTGTCTGACTAGTAGGACTAGTGCTAGTCTTGGTTTTAGCTGCAGGCAAAAAAAATAAAAATAAAATAATAATAATAATTCTACCTGACAGCACTGCAAACAAACCTGGAGCTTTCCTCTTGTCAAATGCACACACTGGCTAGTTCATTAGGTGCACCTGCTGCTTGTTCACACAAATAGGAAGAACTGATGAACTACTGGGATTTTTTTTTCTTTCCAAGAACATTAGGCAGTCCATCAACAGAAACAAAAATGGATGGACGGAATATGAAACTACAAAACCGGCTGAAAATGGTCTGTGTTATTTAAGACTGCAGACATTCGCGAATCAAAACGGTTCAGAATCACTTTGGAGTTTCAATACTTAGACAATCCAACACTGAAAAAAGAAAACAATTGATCCAACTTGAATATCTTGTGTTAACTGGTCACAAGGAATGAAATTAAGTTTATCCAAGTTAATTGATCAAGTTTATTAAGTTGTCAACTTTAACAAACGTAAAGTAAGTTTAACAAACTTTATTCAACTACTTTTGACCAATTACTACAAATTTTGGAATTAGAGCTGCTTTCTGTTTTATTTTGTTTTTTTGTTTTTTTTGTAAGTGTACGAGATGATGCATTATGAATGCATCATAAAAGCAGAGCTGTTCAGATTTCACCCATACCAGAGTGTTGTTTAAATTAACGCTGTCAAGCAGCTGGATTTGGACTTCAGATGATTTATTTATTTTACAAAGACTGTATAGAACCCATTTATCCCACTGCTGCATTATTTACACAGACTATTCACAGATATGACTCAATAATGACAATAATCACTTGCAACACAATGCAAACATTCACTTTGAGCTCACTGTGACGTGAGCTCAAAGTGCGAAGTTAGCTTACCAGAGAAATGTGTTAAAAAATAATAGTGGATAAGCAGCTTAAAACCGGGCCGCTAAAAAGCTGAAGATATCATTGGAACAAAAACGACACCAGGACTAAGTCATACGATTGGAGCAATTCATGTCTGCAGGAACATCTTACAGTTTCTCAGGAAACATTTGTCTTAAGAACACTTTCACAGTACATGGTCATACTAACCAGGTCTGCGTCTGTGCTGAGTGTGATGTGAGCAGCGCTGCGCCCCGCGCTGACTAACTGCATCTGCATCTTAAATAAAACGATTATTTATTTAATAATCTGGCTGAAAGAAAACCAGATCATGCTTACACACTTTCAGACTGTAAGTGACTTGAAACGCCCGGGGTCCACTTCTCCATGGTTTTGTCATGACCAGTCAGATTCACTAAACATTAGAGTGAACAAAGACGACAACAATAACTAATATTTTCATATCAGGTTGTGTATGAGTTAAGATGTTGTGTTATTGTGGGGTCAATTTCAAGCTACGTGGTCGGTGAGTTTTCATTAAATGGGTTTAAAGGTTGAGAAACACGGATTTCAAATGAAACGTAACAACAACAATGTTCTGAGCCAAAACATTCAGTCTGAGGAGTCTCTGCTTACCCAGCAGCCTGTTTGTCGTTTTTCCTGAGTGAAACGCTTCACCTTGTTGTGTCTGGTTGTCTTTGTCACGACAGAGCGCCATGTAGTCACAACAAGGTGCAGTTTGGCCCTGAATGAATTGATCCCCCACCCACACCTCTTTCCAATGAAGCCAGAATGTAATATTTGCCTCAAAGGGTTTTCATATTCACAGCAGACTTCACCGTTGCAGCAAATTCCACTCACATGTACTTCATTAACATCGACTTTTCACCCTTATTTTTGTTGTTTTTTTTGTTTTTCAGTTTTTGTTTGCGGCAGACTTTCTCCCTTTTTGTTTTTTTGTTGCTGTTCTTTTGTACTGTAATACCGATTGCTTTGTTAAATCAGTGTCAAAAAATGACAATCCGGTATTTGTTTTGCATGACTGAGGCTGGTTAGGGAAATGAGTCGCATAAAGAGCTCCGTTCTGCTGCTCTTCATTCAGAGGCGGCCGCTCTTGAGCGGACCCTGCTAGGTGTGATTACCGCAGCGCCCAAAAAGTGATGGAGAATAAAACAAAAGATTCACAAATACACGCTACTGGAGGCTCTGTCAAAAAGCTACAGCACACTCCTACACTGTGCCGCCCACGCACTCTCACACACACACACACTCGAAACAAATCCTCCAACAAAAAAAGCAAAAAAAAACAGCACACACACACACACAGGCAAACACAATAGCCCAGAGGCTTCTTTTGAAAATCTGACATTATTTTTTCTTTCTTTCTTTCTTTAACCCTCTCTTCAGTGGAACCATTTGGGAAATGGGAACAGAAAAAAAAAAAAAGCACAGTACAGCAGAGGTGCAGGTTATCTTCATATTTATTCATCAGGGTTCGTCTCTCTCTCTCTCTCTCTGCCTCTCTCTCTCTCTCTCTCTCTCTCTCCCTGCAGACAGAGAACATCTGATGGTGGGCTGGATCTGCATGCTATTCTCAGCGATGGGGCTTCTCTTCTCAGAGCCTGGAGGTGCCGATGCTTCCAGAGGTTACTGGTGTTGCTCAGTCCAACGCTGAGATCAGCCTCCGCTTCCGACCGGAAACCGTGTTTGTGGAAAGACGGGAGATCTGAGGGAGTTTTTCTTTTACAATAAGTCCAAGTCAACCGTGTGAGGCGATCGCGTACTCTGAGCGGTGTGTGTGTGTGTGTGGGTGTGTGTGTGTGTGAGAGGGGGAGCTGGGGGCAGTTTAGGTGAGGGACTTTGTCCCGTCACATTTGGGAAAATACAGATGAGCGTTCTGATGTTCAACTCGCCCCATTTCCTTCATCCTGAACTACAAAAGCTTTCTACACTGCAAAAACACAAAATCTGCTCTGGCTCCTAGTGCAAATATCTTTGGTTCCCAAACTTTTTCCAAAACCAGCGTTGGCTTCTGTGTCAGTGACGCCCTTAGCAAACTGACAGACGATGTTACTGAATATGTAAAGAAACATTGATTTTCAAAATGTTGGGTTTTTTTTCCTCACTTTTGTTCATTGTTCAATACAGTCCACTGATGCATTTATCTGGCTCGTTGCCATTCACTGATCCTGACCAGCCAATGCTGATTTTGGTCTGAAATGTTGCAAAAATACTTTCTAAGATCTTATGTTTCTGTAATGCATCATTCTTCTTCCAAGATGTTTGTTTTTTTCTTTGAATTAAACATATGCTCTTTATTTTTCCATGCCAATTTCCGGACCAATCACACCAGTTTAGGTGAAGTGTGTGTGTGTGTGTGTGTGTGTGTGTGTTTAAGTTGCAGTCGGTGTTAGCCCGGCTGAGTGGATGGATGGAGAACATCGGCGTTAGTCGTGACTGCTCAGGCATCTGTAGGAGGATCTGACTAGCACTCACTGCTCCCCTTACATAACACAGCCAGCGCTGGTTGGAAGGCCACAGGTCAGCTCTCTCAACACCTCTGCATCCATGTTTCTGGAAGTTTGCGAGATTTGGAATTACGTAAACGTGAGAGTGGGCTCGCTAGCCCATCGAACAGACTGACCCAGAAATAAACGGCTGTTATATGGAAATGGTTTGAACGTCAGTCGGTACGCGTCGATGCCTCAGTGCACCGGCTGCAGCTGCGGTGGGGTTTTTGTTTCCTGTCTAAAATTGCTGCTCTGATCTGTGATGTCATTTAGCAGAGTGAAAATGGGAGGTCTTGGAGGGACCGCTGTTCACTCGCTTGCACTTTTGGGAGTAACTGAATCTGAAGGCGTTCATTAGCATTATCAACTGGATGTGTTTGAAGACCTTTCAAAAGGTTTTCTGACCGAAAAGCAAAACTATGATTGTAAACATGGTACCTCATTACATTTTCTACTTTATGCTTAAATTGAACTCTTAAAATTATTGCTTTCATGGAAGTGGTGGGGTGCTAACAGGGCTGCACAGTGGCGCAGTTGGTAGAGCTGTTGCCTTGCAGAAAGAAGGTCCTGGGTTCGATTCCCGGCCTGGGGTCTTTCTGCATGGAGTTTGCATGTTCTCCCTGTGCATGCGTGGGTTCTCTCCGGATTCTCCGGCTTCCTCCCACAGTCCAAAAACATGACTGTTTGCCATCAATTAGTTTTGCTAATTGCTGCTGGCTAGTCTGAAGGAGCTGAATGGGGGAGTTGCAGGGGAGGGCTCAAAAACTGCAGCTCAGAGGAGGAGCTTCGTCCTTGAAGGAGGAGCTAGGTCCGGCCAGGCTTTTTGCACAGCTCAATGGTTGCCATGAGAGATTAAAGGATTTTGCAAACATGCATCAAAGAATCATGGTATGATTTTGTTGAAGGGATAACATTATGACATGATGTAAAGTTAAAAAAATTTCAATTTTATACCATGCTGTCCCTTGAGTTGTATTTATCAAATAGCAATGTTTGACAGAATTAGTTTTTCTATTCAAATATATTTTCCAAAGACGTTCGCTGCTTGATTCATCATTACTCATTAATACAGTAGAATAGAATCGAATAGAATAGAAGATTCTTTATCATCTCACAAGGGGGAAATTCAAGTGTACCAGCGGTAAAGTGAAACACAAAATGGAAGCATTCAGACTAAGAGAACAGACTATTACTCTCTTTTACAACTTTTAAGATTTTCAGCGTTGATCCAATAAAAATATTCAGATAAAATGCATAAAATGAGCTTTGTGTTTGCAACTTTACAAACTGTGAAAAACTTTAAGGGGTATGAGAACTTTTCCAAAGCATTCTTGCTCAGAAGAAACAACCAGTGGGCAGAAATGAGCCGAACGGAGCAGCAGCTGCTGCATCTTACCTTCCTTCTGTCTTTGTATAAATCTGGTGACGGTGACATTTCAAATGACTCCAAATGTTTTATTTTGTGTATTTTTCTTATTCTCATTTCCCCAACTTCCATCTTCGCCAGTCGGTTGTTAGTGAAACACGTCCGCAAGGGACTCTGTTGAACCATCAGACTTATCTAAGAATAAATAAATAAATTAGCTCTCAGAGTTGCGTAAGATGGCTGGAAAGATGGAGTTATTGATGAGAGGGAAAACCCAAATCGAGGCAAAATGAGTGATAAGGTTGCAATTAACACAAAAGATCTGGTGAGAGGAAACGGTGACATACAAACAAAAGGACAAAACGGCACATTATAGACGAGTCCTGGTTCACAAATCAGATCCAAGTGAAGGTGGAAACTAATTTCTACCAGGGAGAATCCAGCAAAATAAAACAGGAGACAAGGTTCACACAGAAAAGCCAGGATATACAATAAACACCAACCAGGATCTGAATGGACTTAATGCAAGAAAGCATAAACCAAAAGAAAATCTCTTTCTTTCTTGTTATTATGTTTTTGATGGACAGCAAAAAACAAAAAACAGAACATTATGACCACCCATTAGGCTCCCAGTGTGGAGCACTAGCTGTGTTTCCATTGGCCGTATAATTGCGCTATTTGACATTTGGAACATAAATTCGCTTAATGGAAACACTAGAATTTTTTTTAATAAACCTCGCTTTTCGATAAAAGGTTTGGGTGCTGGGATGAGGTCTTTTGTTTTTTTTCAGTATTGAATTTAGTTTATTTCACAAAACTACAATGGAAACACTTTTTTCCCATCACTGGAGCCACATGACCAACAACCAGATGTTTCCAGTGGTGCAAACCACAAAGAAGAAGAAGAAGAAGAAGAAGACGGCAGGAAGTGGGTCTGCTTTTCTTTAATGACTTGTTGCGTGAACAAACTTGTTCAAAGGAGTTCAATGGCTCTTCTTATTTTAATGGAACCACTGCTAATGTGCTGAAGGTTCCTCTAATTCAGACATAAATGTGGTTTTATTAGGTAACAAAAGAAATCTTTTGCAACGAGATGCAGAGTTTCTCAAGAACACATCCATGAGTGGCGTTAGCTTTCTTCTTGAGAGGTTTGACCTTTACCATGCTGGTTTACATAATCAGCTCTAACTCAGATCAGTTCTCCATGATGTCATCAAGGTGATTTATTAGTGAATTACATCAACTGAAAAAACCTCTGATGCACCTGTAGCCATTTATGAAGACAAATCTGGGCATTTTCACCCGAAGGTAAGTGATGGGTGACTGCTGTGTCTGATGTGCACAAAGCTGAGCTGAAAAATGTTCACACGCCTGGCAGACTGAACCTGAAGTCTCTCTAATTAGGAAAGACATTTATTTCTCTTCCTGATTTTAAACGGAGCCTATCCGACGACCTGAAAGACCTTGAAGAGCAACAGGTCTTTTCATGTGTATTTTAATATTCGATATAAACGCTGAAATTCTAACATACTTTTTTGTCTGTTTTTTGGCGCTCCCTCAAAAATACTCCAACCTTATATTTTTACCACGTAACGCTTAGCTGGTGTGACGCCTATTTTCTCAGCACAAACCAAAAAAGTGGAAAAAAAACTGTTACTTTAGACACGTTCCTTGACTAGATTTTAATCTCCTTCTTTAAAATGAGTTAATGAAAACATAAATAATGGGGGTGGGGGAAACAAGAACCTTGGTGTATAAGAGGAAATTTTACAGGTTGCTTTTTAAAATTCATTAAACATCATATTCTCACCTTCTCTCTCGCTCTCTCTCGGTCTCCTTGTGTGTCTTTATCCTTCTCTTTCACACTCTTTTTCACAGTGACTGTGTGTCCAGATGGAGTGTGTGTTTTGCTCCCAGACGGCCTTCTGGCTATTCATCCCCCATACACCTCCAAGCTGCATCCCCATGCACAGAAATCTGCTCGTGCAAAACACTCTGAGGCAATCGCCCAGCCAAACGGCCCGGCTCATTATTATTGGCGTCTTTGTAAATCAACCTTTTGAAACTTTCTCTGTACAGTCAACGCATGTAACCCGTGAATCCATGACAACAAAAAAATCCCCAACACATCACGGCGTCTAGATGGCAACAGCTTCAACTTGCTGTCGCGTGGTTGATGGATTCACTACTTGTGTTTACTAGAATGCTGAATATTTCACATGTTGAACGGTAAATATTCCATGTGAAGGAAAACTAAAAAAGGTTCGTAAAGTTCCCATATTTGCAACAGCCAAGAATTAAACATTAGCAACTTGCTGTCATTAAGTGAGTAACTCATTTTTGTACCAAGTTCTGCCCTAACCCCCCCCAAGACCCAGACTGAAGCTGACCAGGAAGTAATCAGTAGCCATGGCAACCTGCCGAACACATTCACAAGAGGCAGATCCTTGTTTACACTGCTAACAAACCTGTTTTCCATTTGCTTGCTGAACTGAATCCAAGGCACACATCGAGGATATTAACACTAATAAGCAAGTGTTATTGTTTTGCTGTATGGGAAAGTTACACCTTTAAGTTTTGTTTTTTTTTCACCTATGGCCGTTGAATTGCCTGATACCTGTCAGGTTAACAAACTGTGTAATTGATTATTTTTTTCTGATCCTTCTTAGAATGAATGATGTGTATTAAAAAAAATCTCTAGAATAGAAAATGATATAAAGTATCTAGTGTTTTCATGGAATAAGACGTTTAAATATAGCACATTTCATAATCTCAGTTTCATGTCATTGTGGAAATAGACTAATTTCTTTGGCCTGGAAACGAGACACTTGGTCCTTTCACTCTACTTCCCAAAGCTTTCATGAGGAACAATTGCACTTGCTTCTTAGGTAATCATCTTTACGAAATCATTAACAAAGGTCAAGAGCTTCCCATAATGTTTACATCGAAGATCAAAACTGAGAGAGAGGAGAAAAGGGTACACAGGAATGATCTGATTTTGGTTTAAAAAAAAAACAAGAAAGAAAAAAAAACATCTTGTTAAACAGTTTGTGATACTTGAACTTTATTGATTTAGACACAACTGTAATATTCTTCAGGCTTTTCAACCTGAAGAGGTGTGATAATTGTGGTAGTTGGGTTTAATCTGGATGCCTCCAGTCAAACTCAGTGGTTTGGCTGATAATGACACAGAGCAGCTACTTGTCATCTTACTAGAGTCTTAAGCTTGTAAGTTTAGGTAAGTTTACCTAAACAGTCATGAGGGGGAACAGCCTGCGTGTCGGCAGCGCCGCTCTGCAGCGATGTTCTCCACGTTGGGGAGATGAAAACAGCTCAGTTTACGATTCCGACAAACATTTTAATCTTTGAATAATGTTTTTCTAGCAAGAAGCTTAAACAGAAAATTATATTTTAGCATCCCTCAGAACATCTTTGTGGTTTGTACATATTAACAACAGGTTGCATGTTTCAATTGTAATTATTTAATGCTGTAAAGCCTGTTAGACAGCAGTCATTTTGCATTGGGTTGCCACATCATAACGTTCTCATGTCTAGCAGCAGTAGATGCACATTTGTTTGCTACATTTCAAAACGTGTGTGGCAGGGAGACGTTTCAGCTTATTCGGCTAAAAGCTGTCTGTTCCTGAACAGACGTCTTACGACAAGATGTAGTTTTCCTTCTTCTGAATCGTTTCATTTCTTCCCTTAATTACAGCTCCGTTTCATTTTCTCCACATTTCCTGTCTTAATTACTGTTTTTCCATCTCGGCAGAGTAATGTCATCTTTCTGTGGCGAGTCCGAGCGAAGCGCAGACTTTTACATCTCCGCTGGTGTCAAAATTGTTTTGTTTGGGCGTCCGTGCTGGGGTTCTTGGTTTGACTCGCTAAATCGTGCAGCAATTTGCACCGCTTAAACTGTTAACGAGTCGTCCACGGAAACACGCGGCGGGAGGCTCTGAATCTGCTCAAGTTATCCGAGCGTCGGCATCGGCTGTGCCGGAGCGCGCACGGCTCCGCGACCTGAACCACCTCTGCCGTTAAGAGGTGATAAAACAGGGAGCGGGATTTGCTCTCATAACAGTTTTCGATTACAGTGCGCTTGTGATTGTGTGTCAGACCAGCCAGACATATTCAGGGAGGTCAGGCGGGTCAAATTCCTCTGGAAGAGAATGTGGAGTCGAAGGCAGAAACATGGGAACTCAGGAACCCACCCTGCAGCTCTCGCTGCACCCGGCGTTAACTGTTGCTTGGAAACCAAACAGCGCTCCTCACTTTTCTATCCTCCCTTCCTTTTTATTCCTGCTCTAAAACCTACAATTTTCATTATGATATGCTGTTAAGAGACGCAGTGCCGAACCCTTGTGTGGAATTGGTCTGCTGATATTTGGGCGCAGCGGGCGTTTCTCCGACAATCATGTTCTGATTGTGGCAAACAATCTGAAGATTACTTGACTAAAATATTGGGTGTGGCTGACAAAGGACAGGGTTGTGGCATGTGGCACTGAACAGACAAAGATAAGGAGAAACGGGCCAAAAAACAGGGAAGGGAGGATAAAGAAAGGAATTGCCAGGCATTTTCCAGTTTTTATGTTTTTAACAGGCTGAACTAGCCTGACCGTCGCCTTCCTACATAATTCCACTCGATTTTAATTTCGCTTCACAGCAAGTCTGGGTTTTCTCCCATTGATTTGGATTCTTCTGGTAGAATTTCAACTGGATCAATCCTCGAATAGAAGGAGAAATTGTACTGGTGCCATTGTTCAGGCACCAATAGCTGCATGTCTATGACAAAATGCCAGGTCAATATTCTGCTAATGTCAAAGAAACACCATCAAATATCACATGCAAATAAATTTGTTCTCACAATAAATCGTTAAAAAACAAGGGTTGCCATCATCTCCACTTCCTGTTTATGGTTTGCGCCAGTGGCAGCATCCAGTTGTTGATCATGTGACTCACATGCTAAAAGTTGATTCTGTTGCTGCTTTGTGAATTAACTCAATTTTGATTCAGCCAAAAAAAAAAATATTAAAACTCATCTTGCGCCAAAACTTTTTATCAAAAAAATTGTTGTTTTTTTTCAACAATGCTGTTTTTTCATTCAGCACATTAATTTTTAAAATGTCAAATTGCGTAACAATATAGCAAATCGAAACGCAACCAATGATCTTGTTTCTGCTCTTTCTGAACAAAATTTCAAGAGACTTGAGTCATGAATTTCACCAGTATTTTGTCATCTGTAAAACAAGTTTTTGTTTGTTTTTTGTTCCACCATCCCATACAAACACCATGGTGGCCATGTCAGGTTTTACTCTTTCATGCCTTGTTGGCATTTTATTGGTAAAAACCTACATGTAAGTTTTGTTACCAGAAGCCCAGGGTCAAGCACCTCTGCAGCGTAACAGATGAAGTTATGTAACGTTACATAATGTAAAAAATAAAATAAAACAAAAACAAAATCGAAAGTTGATTTCGCCGATAACCCTCTGCAAAAAAAACTAACACTACATCTAAAAGACACACACACACACACACACACACACTCTCTCTCTCTCTTTTTTTTTTTTTAAATCTTTGATGTGGAGCGGACTTTGAGGGAGGAGGATGGAGAAGTAGGAGGAGGGAGACGGGAGAGCGAGCGGCGGGGACCGGGATGCTGGAAGGTGGAGGACGACGTAGGTGTAAAAAGCAGCTGGGGAAGAGGAGGTAGGATTGACACACAAAGGTGGCCGATGCCTCACTTCCACGGAGACGTTTTCCCACGAGTCCTCCGCCTCCTTTCGTGCGCGTCCCCGGAGCCGGCCGAACCCAGAGGCGCCCGGACCGCTGAGGCGGGAATTTCTGCGCCTGTTATCTCTGTTGACTCACAGACAACACACAGGTGAGGTGTAAGGTTAAATACATGGGGAGGAGGAGAAGGAGCTGGCATTATTCTGTCTAATATGTAACCCTGGGGAAGTGGAGGGAGAGGGTTGTACCCTCTCCCTCTGTGTGTCTGTGTATGATTCAGACATAAAGAAGGTATAATAAGGCAGAATATATTTTTAAAGGTGAACAATATGTCCCTGAAACTGTTTTTTTGTGCTACAAGGAAGCAACAATAAAATAAGACGTCTTTTTGTTACACGCTTCACTTCGTGAACAGAGTCTGGACTCTACTTTATTGAGAAACAGTTGTTTCCTGGAGGCATGAACTCTTTAGAAATTTTTCATCTTACCCAGTTATTAATTATTTTCCCGTGACGTGTGTAATGTGCCAGCGCTATGAAGCTTACCGGAAATATCTTTCACTATAAACTGAGAAGGCTGCACCGAACAAGGCGGCTGTTGATGTTAATTTAATATTTGGAAGCATGACCAACACGGATTGAACGCATCCTTCAGCTCCTCCTCTGCTATTGCTAAAATTAGCTAACTAGCTATACTACAATTATAAATCAGCGTTGAAAATCGACAACATTGTAAACAACTTCTTCTGCTCGCTGATTGGCTCAGTAGAAATTCTGCAGGAGTAATCCGAGTCAAAGGGAGAATTGAATCGAGCAGAACTACAAAAGGCAATGGTCGAGAAAGATAGTTAAAAACAAAAGGTTTTATCATAAAAGTATTCACTCCCCTTGATTTTTCTGTCCCCCCATTTTGTCACATTACTACCACGAGGTGTAAGATATGTTATCGGACGTTTACGTGATAGATTAACACAAAATAGTGCGTAATTTTGAAGCAAAAAAAAAGTATATACAGCTTTTCAAATGTCTGTGCAAAAAAAAAAAAGTCTGTATTCTTTCTTGTTGCTGTTATTCAGTAGCTCTAAGTTCAACCCTCTACCGTAGGAAACGATATACAAATTCTCTATTGGATTCAGGTCTGTTTCTAGATCCAGAACATTTTTACTTTAGCAGTTAGCATGAACAATTTTATCTACTAACCGGGAAATTTCAGGAGGCTGTTGGTGGGACTGGACTACGCGCATGAAGGAGCAGAAAACAAATGCACACCCCATTTTTGAGATTTTTATATCAACAAACCAAAACAAAAACGGTTATCTTTTGCCTCGACTCGATAATCATATTATACTCTCTGCTGCTTTATTATTCAACTCAACTTTGTGTAGCACATTTCAGCAACATGGCAGTTCAAAGTGCTTTAACCATAAAGACATAATACAGTAAATGATTATGAAACAAGCAATAACCATTACATTTTATCATAGTTATCAAGCAAATATAATTATCAATGTTCCAGTTGCTACTAATCAAAAGCAACTTTTAACAGGTGTTTGGAAAACAGTCGAAACACGGAGTCCCTTCAAATCAAGGCTGAAACCCAGTTTTCTGGAAGTTTGTTCCAGTTTTGTGGTGCATAGAAGCTGAATGCTGCGTCAACATGTTTAAAATATAAAAATAAACAAACTGTTACAAAAGACATTCAGTTGGCTCCTACTGGGAATACATTATTTTTGGTATTTAGTGATGGAATAATACCACAAGAGTAAATTTGTGTAATAAAAAAAATGCCAGGAATTACAGTAAAAGAACCCATGAGGTCTTTTAATTTAAGCATTTTACATGATTTTAAAAAAATAATAATAATTTGATGTGTATCTGGTTGTGGACAGTGGGTGGATTAGAAAGAGGATACTGGTGATGGAGGACTAGATGAAGACCACAGAGACGATCCACAGACGCCACAACTGATTCCTGCTTTTATTAATGACCAACACGGATTGAACGCATCCTTCAGCTCCTCCTCCTGGAAACTTTGAAGGATGTAAAAGGGAAAGCAGCAGCCAGGGCGGCTTAAACGGTTTAATGAAGTGATCGACAGAAAGTGTGACGAGTTCTGCCAGTTTGTTGCTTTATTGCAAACAGGTGTCAAACGCCAACTTCCAAGAAGCAATTCTTGATTGATGTCGCTGCCCATCAATCGGGGAAAGGCTAAAGGGCCTCTACTGCAAGAAAGATTATTCACAAATAAAAAAAAAGAAAAACAAAACGTTTAGGATGGCTATTCTGACAGACCAGTCAATTCACTCCAACCTCAAAATTGTGTCACAAAAATTGATACAAAAACAAAAAAAAAAGCTTAGAAGAACTTCTGAACAGAATGCTCCACAAATATAAAAACATTTTTATCGACAGGTACAATGACCCACAATGCCGTTGGTCATTAAACCTCTGACCTCGTCCCACACCGATCACTCATTAAGTTATTCTTCCTGAGTGACATCCAAACAGTTTTAGCTGTACATCATCCAGGTACTGCATCATCCTGTGTATGTATGGAGCCAGCTTCAGGAAATACATGACAATGAAAAGCCGTCGGATCTCAGCTCATCAAGTAAATGTCACTAAGTGAGCATTTACTGCAGCTGTCAGCAATCAACCAGGCTAATCACACTGCTGCCTCCATAAAGAGGAAAGTGGAATTTATCTGGCATTTCAAAAACGCCAAACGAGTTATTTGGAGTCATTTTGTGTTTTTTTTCTTTTTTTGTTCAACTGACATTCTCTTTTTTATTTTATTTTCCCTGTGAGCTGTAAATTTACACACCAGATAATTAGAGAATGAATCACATACCCTCTGCATCAGATCTGACAAACACACACCTTCACACTTCCTGTTCGTGTGGCCGGAGGTTCCTGCCAACAGACACAGGTTACTGTAATCCTGAAGCTCTAACTGTAGCCCTCGATTCAAGAAACTACTGACTGGTGGGAGTTATGGTTTTATAATACGACATGCACACAACTGTAGGCTTGCCAAGAGCAAAACAAACAAACAAACAAAAAAAAGATTGTTAACACGACGTTCCGACGCTGATGAAAGGGGAGATTTACCCAGAAGAATGGCGATGGCTTCATGATGAGGTCAGTAGTATGTCAACAATGTACTGGGAGAGTTAAAGCTGCACAGATGTAACGTTTCTAAATGAAAAATAAAATGTTTTCTTTTTGTTTTTTTGTTTTTACACATTTGTTAAAACTGTTTTGATTGTATTTTATCAATCTCTTCCACCTTCTGCCTGTGGGTCTATCACTGTGTGAAGAAATGCACCATTAAGGGTCAGAAACAACCAATGAGAGCCACGAGGAGGGTTGGAGAAACAACATGCGCCGCAAAAACACAAAAACTTACCAAGTATTTTTTTGTCTTTCTAGTGAAAATTTCTTTGTACACTTGAAATAAGAGAATAATAACTTAGAAATTCTCAAGAAGATGTAGGAACTTGTTTTGAGTCAATAATTCCTTAATATTGTTGAAAAAGAACTACTTCCACTGGCAGATTATTTCACTTATTTTTTTTTTTTATTTGTAGCACTGCGACAGACTGGCGACCTGTCCAGGGTGACCCCGCCTCTCGCCCGGAACGCAGTGAGAGGTGCGAGAGGTGGGAACCAGCAACCCTCCTGACCCCACTAAGGGACGAAGGGTGAACAGAAAATGGATGGATGGATGGATTATTTGTAGTATTTAATAATGAATTTTTAAGCCAGTTTTATTCATGTTACACCTCTGAGTCTCCTCAGTATTAAGTGTTGCTTCTCTGTCTTTGGAGGTTATTTGAAGTTTGAAACCATTCAACAGAAATTGTGATATTTTTTTTATTTCTGTTTTCACTGAACCCACAGAAAAGCCAGACTCTGACACTAAAGTACTGATTACTAATTATTAGTAGTGACAAACGTCCATGCGTCTTCTCTGACACGTAAACATCAGAAGTTCAGCTTCTGTGAACAAAGACGCTCCTTGACATTTGATGTAGGTGTTGGTGTCAATGTTGCAGTACAGACAACAAAGTCCTTACATTTAAAAGACCTTCCTCCCCCCAAAAAAGAGAAATAGGAGCTATTCAGAGGTCAGACATTACTTTTCTTAAGATGATTAGATGGTGATTTCCCAATAAAAACCCTGCAGCTGCTGAGGGGATTTTGTGTGGCAGGAATGGCAATGATGCCATAACAGAGTACGAATAACTCATTTAAATTTCTTTTGTGAAGATATGAATTATTGTAACTGCTACACGCAACTAACTCCACTCTGTCAGCTTCTAAGAAACTAAATGAAAATGAATTACCCTGGAACCATTAGCTTCTGGTAACTGCCCACTATTTCTCAAAAGATAAAGGATTATGGTTAAGTTCTTAACCAGTTCTCCAAATCTAATAACAATTGACTCGTAACATTTTGACTTCAGAGGAAACGTGTCCGGGAGAAAACTTGAGCGCAACTCAGCGATGCATCAAACTAATGGCTATTCATTTGACGTCAGGTCACTGTAAATATGTCTGCGTTTTGTGGAACGACAGCTGCTACGTTTTCATACAATTATCCAGTCAGTTGTCAAGCTGCGGTTTAATCTATATGATCAGAACCGGCCGGAAGATTCGTGTAATGTTCCCGTCAAACCCCCAGCTCTGTCACTTACAGACATTAGAATTGTGTAAACTTTTACCACACTTCTTCTTCTTTTTTTTTTCTTTTTTTTCTCTTCTACGTCTTCAGCGTCGATTAAAACTTCCTTTATGCACTGAGACAGTTTGTTTGACAGCAGCTCCTGTTTGAATAGTTAGTAATATTTATTGTGCTTAAAGAAATCTCTTCATTTTTACAGTGTGGTGATAGTATAGAGTCTAGGTTTTTCCACGTCTTCAAACACATTTTAAAGGGTTTTATGAACGTGTTGAAATGAAGGAGAAAATGTTCCATTTCTGGGACCGTTCTCACTCTCCTTCATATTTAATTAAAGCATCTAAAGCTGCGCTGTCAGCCTTGAGCCTGTAGAATTTTGAGGAATAGTTAAAATAATTTGGAATAATGCAGGAACATGACAGTATGTGGAATACTTTCTGGATGCACTGCATCTGAAAACAAACTCAATTTCACAGAGCGAAATGTGGAAATCACATGGATTTTACAAAAGTTACAACAAAGTTTGATTTATTCTCAGCATTCAGTCTTCTTTGGTTTGTACGATGGCGTATCAGGGCCACTGTGGAAAAAAATGGGAGTACATTTCCAACAAAAAACTCAGGCATTTTGAGATTAACCTCTTAAATTTTCTAGAATTTCTTTTTTGAAATTTCTGAGTTTTAAAAGTCACAAATTTGTTAGGAAAAAATGTCAGAAACTTAAAAATGAATGTACAAAATTTTCTAGAAAAAACATGGAAATTTCTGAGTTTCAAAAGTCAAAGATTTGTGAGTTGTGGAAATTCTTCCAAAAGCATTTTCAGAAATTTCCAAGTTTTCCCAAATCCTTCTTTCTACCAACAACGGCCCCAATACGTCGTAGACACGAGTCTGTCACCGTCCTGCATCCTGACGTGGTTCCATTTGTCCAATCAACATTGAAAATCTCTCCACGTGAATCTTTTCCTCATCCGTCCTCAGAAGAACATAAAGGTTTTCTCCCATTTTTATTTCTGGATTCCGACGCGGCCAGTCAAAAACCTTCATTTTTTTCTGACGAATCCCTTTCTTTTGTTAATTCAGAAATGGGCGTGGGCTCACTGTGATGCTGAAAATATAAAATATCATCTTCACCTGTCTAGATGAAATTTAAAAACATGCTCCTACCGCTTCTTGTCGACTTCTTCATCTTTTCCAGCAGCGGCAACATCTGGTTTGTTGATCATGTGACTCGTGTGATGAGAAAAAATGCATCTCCATTGTAGTTTTGTGAACTAGACTAATTTTGATGAGGCCAAAAAAAAAAAAAAATCGCCTCATGAAGAAAAAACTTCTTATCCAAAAAACGTGTTGTCTTTTTTTTGTGCGCTTTTGCAATGAACAAATTTATTTTTGGAATTCCAATTCTATGGTAGATGTATAGATAGTTACTTTCACACACACACACACATGCACACACACACACACACACCTGTTCACTTGACCCTGATGCTGACTTAAACCAACATAAATTCACACTTAAAAACACCTGTGATCGAATAAATAACATCCATCACTGCTGCCTAAGATTCTGACGGCTCCGTCCAGAACCCCTGGGATGCCGTCCATCCGAGACCGAAATAAACAGCGTGTGAGAATGTTCCCTGTTGTTTCTCATCTTAACTGTTAGAAAAATGAAAAAAACAGCCATCCAGCAACATCCAGCATCTCTCCGTGAATTTCACAATAATTTGCAGCTCTCTCCTTATTTTCCTCCAACAACATTTTCCTTGAATTTCAGTGAAAACTTCACATCCTGTCATCTGAATCAACATGTCACTCAGCTCTGTAATGCCTCTCGGCACCGTGCCCTGAAATGTGCGAACATCTCATCGACTTTTCTGGAGAGCCCTCAGCGTCGGAGCGGTGAGGGTTCAACTAGCTGCGGAATAACGTAGCTGGATCAGCGAGGGACAAGGACTCTTCAGTCTCTGACACACCGCACAGAACTTTCTCAAAGTATTAACACAAACGTTCTCGGATGTTGGAGCGTATTTAAACTAGTCCCTACATCCTATTTGTTCCCTCTTCTCAAAAGCTTCTCGTCCATCCATCCATTTTCTATTCACCCTTTGTCCCTAATGGGGTCAGGAGGGTTGCTGGTTCCTATCTCCAGCTAACGTTCTGGGCGAGAGACGGGGTCACCCTGGGCAGGTCGCCAGTCTGTCGCTGAACCTTCTCGTCATGAACAAATAATTCTGGTCCATGTCTTCCTTTGCATTTCTGTCCAGAAAAGTTCTCGCTTCCGGCACAGACTGGGCTTTATCCCCTTGACTTGGCTTCTCTCCGGTACGTTTTTGAATGAGCGGGCCAGTCAGCGAACAGAAGAAGTTGTGAACGATGATGTTGATAATTCTTTTTTTGCGCCGTTTTTTAGATTTGTAGCCTGGCTGTAGTTTTAGCAAGTGACAGCAGAGGAAGTGGAAGTCTGTGTTATTGTTAATTCCAAATATTGAATTAACAATAACACCCACCTCGTTTGGCTCAAAGCTTCTTTCTTGGCAGAGGAGGATGGAGAGTTTACAGTGAGCTTCTTAGCATCAAACTGGCGCATTATACGTGACGGACAATTGTTAGCAGTTGGGTAAAATTTAAAACTTCAAAAATCTTTGCTTCCAGGAAGTAATCGTTTCTCAACAGCTGAAAGCTCAGACCCTCTGTACAAAGTGAAGCGAAGGCTTTTACCAGGCTAGTAATACATGTTGAAAAGATGTTGTTTCTGTCTGAACTAATGGGGATGTTTTAGCAAAACAAAGGTTTTCTGCTGGGTGTTTCTCTCTTGACAAATCGAGAGATTTTTAATTGTATGTTTCAAAGGTAAATTTTGGAAAAAACAACTTTGGTGTGTATGGCCTGGACAAAAAAAGTGATAATTTAGATGATTGATGATAGGTTTGACACTAGACATTGATTTTAATTTTTAAATGTATGACAGGAATATAGAAGTACAGCAGCTATGATGAGTAATGCTTCCACAAAAAAAGAAGAGGTCCAACTTTTTTCCTCTACTGTTTGACACATTTTCATTTTATTGTGTTTCCGCTAAACATAAAAAAAAAATCATGATTTTTGTGTCTTACTTATCCTTCATTAAACGGATCACAATGCATTTCATTTGTTGCCGTTCATTTTGACGTATTTTGTTGATGGGGAAGACCTTCAAGACTGATGGAGCTTTAGAAAGAGATTCTTGTTTGTGCTCCATATTTTCATGATTATTTTATCAGTTCAGTGGAAAGATCAAGCTGACATCTCACAAAACTCATTTTTGTCACTTTTTAGTCTTGGGTTGATCTGGAAAACCTTTATGACTTCATACAGTCATGAAAGTTTTTTAAAAAGTGACTGCAAGCCTTTATGAACGGTATAGCAAAAGCTGAATGTGGCCCTGACACCTTCATGTCAAAAAACAGAATTTCTAGTCCTCATATTTACTGCCTGATGACTGCTGGAGAGAGACACCAACCTCTCCAACAAACCTGCAAGGACAAGCATGTGTAGATAATGAATGGATGGAGGTTAGTTTCCCCCAACGCATTGAAATCTGCTATACTACACTGGCAACACTCAAGAGACTGACAACTACTATTAGTGGTCTTGTAGTTTATTCGAATATTATAAAAGGTAAAACTGTACAATTCACTTTTCACCTTGATTCCAAAGCTAATTTACATCATGTACAGATTGGATGCAGGAAAAAAAGACACTTGCTCAAGGCTTTCAATCTAGTCAGTCATGAGATGCTATTAAATAAATAAACAAATTATTAACACTTCCATACAGATAAAAAAAAAGAGGTTTAGCATCTCCATCAATGAGCAACCATTGAAATGTAAAAATGTGAAAGTCATAACGTATGCTGATAACACTGAGTTTTATACCTAAGGGTAAACTGCGTTGAGGAATGCCATGAAATTAGCAACGGAAATGCCTGAAAACATTGTCACAATGTTGTTTTACAAATGAGCATAAAGTTAATGACTGTCCTGATGGTTTAGGTTGATTCACTATGGAAACATTCAGAATAAAAATTTCTAAATTTCTTCCACTGGTACATATTACTGGATTGGACATTGCCAATTAGCCGCTACAGTTAGTAACACGTACCTTCGCTTTACAAAATATTTCATCCTAATACAGCTAATTGTTGGTTGATTAGCTATTTTAGACACCTTCTGTACTGATGACGTGTCAGTGGGTGGGTGTGCCACTTTATTTTAGCGTTAAATGAACAAAAACACACTGAATTTCACAGCACATCTGCATGTTAAGGTTGTCAAAATCAAGCCAGCATAACTGACCTGCTTCCCACTTTCTCAGTATTTATCTTTATTAAATCATTTTCTGTGATACCCTTGGACCTTGTTATCTAGCTGTCATGGTGTTGGCAATTAGGAGCAAAACATTGCATCTCTTCTTCACTTTCTTTGTGTCATTGTGTTATTTTCCCGACCACTGATATCCCTGACTCAATGCATAGCAGTCACAATAAGTTACATGATGTAATAACCCAGTAATAGTTACACCATCGTCATACTTAATAAATATAACATCTTAATTTTTGAAAACCAATTCATGCGTTTGGTTGTTTCTTAATGTGTAAAATAATTCACACTGGTGCTTCCATATTATTATTTTTTTGCCCTTTGTTTTAAATATACAATATGGCCAATCTCTTTCAAGGGAGGAATGCAACAGCTAGGTGTCGCTAGCTGGCCAGAATCTGAAAAAAGGATGCAGTGTTTTGCTATTAATTGTCAACACTACGACGGAGGTCAAAGGTTATCACACTTCACAAGATTTTAATAAAAGAATTAAATACAATACAGAGAAAGTGGAAAGTAGGTCAGTTAGTCTAGCTTGACTTTGACAACGTTAGCATGTGGATGTGCTGCGCAGTTTGGTGTGTTTATGGCTGTGTTTGGGTTGACCGTGTTAATATCACTGAACAGACTTCAGAGCTCTGGATGAGGAGGTTTGACAGGAAGTGAGCAGTGAATCTCAAAAGTTTCCAGCAGTCATTTTGAGAGGTGTGTTCTCTGCCGGGACACAAGCGGTGCGTCCCTCTGCGGCGCATAAAAACGGAGGGGAATTCCCGGTGCAGGGAAATCACACAAACACAAACATTAGCATACATACATGTGCACACGCAAGTAATATTTGTGTCACCTTCGCATTAGTATTTCCCCCTCGCTGTCACGACAACGCAGGCACTTAGAGCGCATGGGTAAGTGTGAAAGTAAAGACTGGCGTATTTAGGCTGAGCTCACTTGGTGGCTCCTCTGCATGTGCTTCTGTGTTTTATCTGGGTGGGAGAAGACGGTTTGTGGTGAGTATTTCCTGTCAGTGACAAGTTAATGGGACCACCTTTCTCCCAGAGGAGGGGAGAACCCCCTCAATGCCCCCATCTTTGTCTGCTGATACCAACAGTATTGACGGCTGCTTTTTCGCACTAAAACCATCAATACGTGCTATGAATATGAAACGACTGACAGGTTTCTGTTTGTGTTTCTCTGCATCTCATTTAATATTGCTGAGTTTCTATATAGCCTCCATCAAAAGCTTAAGTTAAAAAGATTTTGAAGACATTTTTTCATGATGTACAAGAAACTGATCTGCTCTTTTTCTACCAATAGAATGACCTGATTACACAACTTTGCTCAATTCAGAAGCTCAGATCTTTCCTACATTTACTGCCATTCAGTGCATGAGAGTAAATATGTGCAGTGAAACCCACTCTGTGTTGTGTACCATCATCACAGCCATCCTAAACTTTCCCATGGACAATCCCTTCATTAAAAAGCCTGTGAGTGCCTCAGCCTCTGATTTCTTTGAAATGTGTCACTTCACCACTTTGGAGCGGAAAAAAAATAAATGATATGTTGGTTCATTTTCGTTCTCTAAATATCTTGAGAAATTAAAACAAAAAAACATATAATTTGCGATTAAAATAAAAATTTAGGAGCCATGAAAGCTGCGTGTTTAATAAATGCAGTGTACCATAGTAGGTTTTTAAAATAAACCTCTCATCTTTAAAATGAAGACTTGAAATTTGTTTTCAAGCTGTATTTCATATAATATTTTGCTAAAAATTGTTTAAAAATCCCTGTGATCAGGAAAGCATGAGTAGATCAGTGTTTATTCTCATTATCAGCAATTATCTGTAGTGATCCGAGGATTGTGCCCTGTGGAACACTCCTGAAAAATTGAGTGCCTTTATTTATACATTTCAATTTTCCACTTTAAATCTTGAAAATATTTTTAAATAATTTTGAAATAAGCTTTATTTAAAGTATTTATTTTATTAATTGAAGATGTCGGATGTAATCAAGACTCTATAAAACCTTGAACTTTGTTCAAGTCCGATCCCGGCTGAGTGCTGACGGAGACGCTAACTTCAGGTTGATTAGCCGTCAGAAGTTAGCCAGCTGCGGTCAGACAGCAGCTAAAAACCTTTTGGATCTGGCATCTAAAGATTGTAGGATCTCATCAGATACATACTGTGATAGCCTGTATCTCTTCTGTGTTTTTCAAAAGTTTTAGACAGTTTTCATATATGCATATATATATATGGAAGAACATTAGGGCCACTGGGGGAAAAAAAAAAGAATTCCTTTGTTTCTCTGACTTTAGAGCGAATAGGAGCCACAGGCTTCAATGACGTCATTGAGTTGGGAAGAGGAGAACTTAGTGTCTAGAGAAACACATTGGGTTCTGGTGAAGTTTTAAGTGGCCGCATAAAGTCAGAGTTCTGAGAATAAAGTCATAATTCTTTTAAAGTCTGATTCTTCTTTTCAGTGGCTCCTTTTCCACACAAAACTGTCATAGTTGCACTAGGACTTTTTTCGAAGACCAATTTAGATTAGGATATTATTGGTTGTAAGAATTTGGTTTATTTTACTCACAGGTGTTCTACGAATCGGGACAAGGACACAAATCTGTTAAATTAGTAGATGTTTAAACAGAGAAAATATTATTTTACATAAAGGCAAAGATAAAAAAAAAAAGAAAGTTCGATACAAAACTAAGTAAGTCAGTAGTCTAGCCTTATGGCAGTCACGCTAGTTATGAAGACATTTTTGCATCAACATCAAAGCATTCTTTGCTTTTGGATGGAAGTTTTCACCAGATTTAACAAAGAGACGCTTTCACTGAAATTCTTGTCGTTTAAACCGACAAACGAAGCTCATGGTAGCAGCTTGGCTGGATCGCTGCCTCGCTTCGCATGCAGCCTATTTTACTCTCCCACTGAGAGAATTCATTCTTCCATGTGTTTGGATGGGGACTCGTGCTCACTGCCGCTGCCAACGGAGACGAGCAATAAATAAATAAATAAATCAAATCCTTTGATTACCGAACGATTATTAATATGATCTGAGAGAGAATAGACGTTCAGTTCCTCCCGTTTCCGGTTCGACTCGAGCGGGATCGTACTCGAACAAAGTTTTTAATGTTTACCTGCCGGGTCTTTGAGACGAATTCAAACGCAGCGGTCTCTTGATGAGTAATGTAGGAGAGAGAGAGAGAGAGCTGGGAAAAAAATGAAATGAAAGAAAAAGAGAGGTGCGAGGCCCTTATCATCATCATCATCATCATCATCATCATCCTTCGCCCACACATTCCATCCACTTCTCCATCACTCCATTACCTCCATGTAAATGACAGCTCTCTGTGTCCTGCTGAGGGGAGAAAAAGGCCTATTAACACGGCAGCACAGAAAGCCGGAGCACTGCTCAGCCCACACAGAGTGCTCCTCCTTCACCCTCACACTCCCACACGTGTAGAAACGCACTTGTACACGTCAACACACACACACACACACACACACACACAAACACACACGGCTGGCCTGGGGAAGAGGTACGGACGCAGAGAATAGGTGGGCTTAGCAGGATGGTTATTCAGTACGAAGAGTCGCTAATTTACAGCACAAAGGCAGAAAAAGAGATGAAGTCACCGACTGCGTTATGCCTTGATTGCCGCCGGTGTGGGCTTGAACGCTTGGCAACTTCAGGCGTTACACAACAAATCAACCCACTTGTTAGCGTCTCGTCTTTTGTTGCTAAATTCAAATGATTTAGGGAGAAAAATGGATAGATGGTCGAGCGGACGGGTCAGCACGTATGGAAAATGTTAAAAATATAACACGGTGTTACAGTGATCTGGACTGTGGGTGGAAGACGGACACGCAGAGAATCCCGGCAAGACGTCAGGCAGGGATTCGAACCCGCATCCTTCTCTCTTGCTCAGACGTGTGGAATTGTGAATCATATTTTATGTATTCTGCAATTTTTTAATGTAATTTTTATCTTGGTAGATGTACCCATACATAACTGTGCATGTATTTATTGTTTGTCTTGTTTTTTTACTCAAACATGTACACAATCATTTATCTATTTGCCTCTATTAGCGATATCACTTCCTACATGACATTAATAAAGTTTCTGTCTATCTGCACAACAGAGCATGTTGTGTGTTGATTTATATGATAAATAAACCAATCTGATGATATATATATATATATATATATATATATATATATATATATATATATATATATATATATATATATATATATATATATATATATATATATTATATACATATATGAAAGAAATCCCACTCTTCTACCTTCTTTTAGTGCTAACTACAGAAATTCTCCACTTGGTCATAAACAACCAATCAGAGCCAGGAGGAGGGTCTTAGCGGCTGTCAATCACTCTTGTGCACTTTCTGCTCACACCTTCCTCCTTGCTCTCTTATATGCTGCAGCTTCTTCTCTATACATAGCCTGTCATGATTGCTAAGGCTAGTTAGCATAGCCACCAATGAAGGAGATAAACAGTTTTTCGGTAACACTAAGTTGCACAAAATACTTTTTTACTTCTACTAGAGTAAAAATATTTTGCTACTTGAGTCCTATTTCTGACTACTCTTTTGGTTATAAAGGAGGATGCCCCTGTTTTTAGTCACATGTTCATAGAGATCTGTCTGAAGACCTGATGATGTCATGGTCGTTTGCATATTCTCAGATGTCTCTTCTGTGTCAAATCTTTATTTTCCCCTTTGTTATGTAATTAGAATATTCAAATCTGACCCCCACTGCTTCTAATGGGTATGAAAAATGAGTAAAAGCACAAAAGTCAAGACAGATAATGAATCTGCTTTTGATTGCACTTTTACATTGAACTGTGTCACGTGTAAAAAGTTCCCCAGATAGCACGTCCACTTCCTTTCCACAGTGGGATGCAGCAGGGATCGGAAAAAAAAGCGGCAGAACATGGACGGCGTTGGCTGGCTCCAGCAGCAGCAGCCCTGGACGGCGTTTGGGTCGCCGCTGCCCTGGTAAACCACATCAGGAATTCCAGTTGCAACATCGACAGCTATGTGTTTTCTCATTTTCTCATGGCTACTGGGTTCCAGAGAGCCCTGCAAATCTGCAGATAAATATCTGAGGAGCTCTCTGGGGAAACTCGTGTTGAACGGGATCATACAAACTTAGAACGGTGGACCTCTGACGTTCAAAATATAAAAAAAAAAAATTTCATGGGTTTGAGATAAGCAAAAACACCACAACGCTTAATTTGAAACAAGTAATTGTATTTTCCGTTGCTTTATTAAATACTGATGGACATTTGTCCAAAGACGGTTAGCATTGGTGAAAATAGAGGTTGCTATGCATCAGTAATCATTTAATAGTCGCATCGCAGCCTTTCAAACGTCACTGAATCAAAGAGCATAAAAAGTTCCACTAATAGTTTTTTCCCCATTTGATTCTATCTAAGGCTGTCTTAATGCCAAAGAAGAGTGGAAATGATATTTTGCTGGGCTTTTTTAATATGTGAAGAAAACATTTCGTAAATGTCTGTTTATTGTGTTGTTATCTGGTTCAAGTACATTTTCAGCAACACGGTTTAAATCTAGTCCAGATTTCTTGAAGATGGTGAATTTGCCCATTAGTGAATTAGCCCATAGTGTAGCATACTGATTGAAAGTAATTGTGTCATTGAAAAGTCACACCTGCTTACAGCACAATATGAGGGGGGGGTTGACCTGAGTGAAGAGCCTTGTTGCTTCTGTGGGCAGTTTATTTATCTGAGAAAACAGCGACAAACTAAACAAAAATCCGATATAAATGTTATAAAAATGCTATATATATCAAAAATTACTTGAAAGAATTTTTTTGTAATTTAACAGTTTGAAATTGGGCCTCTGTCTGTTTAAGAAGCTGCTGCTCTTTTTGAAGCTGTGCCTTCAGGAAGTCATCACAACATGGCTCCTCCATTAACAATTTAACAAGGTTAAAGCTTCTCACACAGACATAGCTCACATGATGAGCTCAGCAGAAGGGCCACCAGGTGTTTGCTAATTGCTGCTGGCTAGTCTGAAGGAGCTGAGTGAGGGAGCTGTGTGTCCCTCGCCTCTCGTCCCAATGGAGACACTGGAGACAGACACTATCCGGACGGGATGACGTTGTGATTGGAATTTTATCATCAAATTTTGGGAATTCTTTTGGCCAGATCTCCCATCCCTAAAACTCACCCGAAACAAGACGCAGGTAGACATTCCAGCCAATCACCTACATCCAACCCAGTTCCAAACACTCTGGGCAATCGGAAAAGAAAAAGAAGCCACAATCTTCAGGGTAGCTCAGGCAACCTTGGGAGCAGAGTGACGTCTACATCAACACAGCTCCAATCAAGGACAGAGAGATACTCTTTCTGAGACAAATGAAGCATTTCTCTATCAACTGAATGAGAAAACAAGTCAATAATAAAACTCCTGCCTTACACTAACAAGAAGCAATGTGATCAGTTCAGATGAGAATCAGGAGATAGACGATCCACACAGACAACAGTGACGACTGCTGACATGCTAAGCGATTCTTTTCAGCCGTGAGTAAATGCAGACTCTTCTCACGGGCTGTTTCCACAGGTTCACAGAGGAGGAATACGGTTTTGTGCAGCAGCTCAGCACAAGGTCGCCGTGTTGTGGAGCTCAACCTGAGCGGTTTTCTGTTGTTGTTTTTAATTAAAGCATTGAGCCTGAGATACTCTGCACTAAACACGTCGGAAATCATTTCTGTCGTTACGCGTTTGTTATTTCCAGCATCTCCGGAGATAAAGAACGTGACTATTTACCTCGACGTGATTCAGTTGGGTTTGGCTGTAAGAAAGGAAATGCTTACTTTGGTCTTTAACTAGACAGCAGAGATGCCTCCGTGTTTGCAAATGCAATGCATTTTATTATTGATGGATACTGTGATGAAATGATGAAACGTTTCCTGAATTGGCAGAAACTGTTGCATTAATCTTTTTCTAAACTGTCTCCTATATTTGCGAAGAGAGGTGATATACAGACAATTATCTTTTCTTTTCAGTCTCAAAATCTGCTCCGTATTTGAGTAGAATCAACATGTTTTTCACAATTATCTATAGCTGCTGATTATTTTTCTGAGATGGACATCATTATATGGAGCCGTTTTATAGCACAATCAGGTAACTATGTGAACTTTAATTGTTATAAAAATGCCATATATCAAATATGACTTAAAAGAAATCTGACTTTGTAATTTAAATTGGGACTCTGTCTCTTTAAGAAGCTCCTGTTCTTTCTGAAACTCCGCCCAGCAGAAAGTTCAGAAAAACACAAACCATGAAAATGGTACAAACACTGCCTGGCCACAGATGTTCTTCAATGTTTTATGAATTTTAACATGTTTTAAAATCAATCTTATTTGAAAGTTACTCATTTTAATTATTTTTTTAGATCTAGTTTTACCTGCTTTTTCTGAACTTTCCTTTTCTAGGCTGTTGTTTACGTCACTCCTGCAAAATGTTGTGCTTTTTAAATAGTTTCATATCCAACTGTTCCCAAACACAAAACAGAACAATCTGCAAAAAGGACTTTTTGTGCCCACAATCCATCCATTTGTGTCCCATATGGGGACATTTTGGCACTAATTGATTTTGACTTATTTTCTAATTCTAGCGTGTTGTAAGGAAATGAGATGATGTGACTCCAATAAATAATATCTACCAGCAGGACGCTGGTTAGTTGTTTTTGGTTTCATCTTCAATCATAATCTGTCACCATGTCATCTGAGCGAGCCAACACTCCTGGAAGACATTTTATCAGCTCATTTTCAGTTTACTCTCTTGTTTTGTTCCAGATTTTACTAAGATTAATGACTTAACTAAATGCATTCTTATGAATTGAGTTAGTTCAAATGTGTCATTTTATTTCTAGATCATATAGTTGATGTTGCATCTTATTTTAGTTTTACATTTAAATAGTTTTCTTTTAACTTTCTCATTTATTTGATTGCATTTTTTGTAATTTTTTTTTACTGTTTTACAATTGCTGTGATTTTTAAAAAATAGTTTTTCTTATTTTATAAGTAATGTTTTGTTTGTATTGAATTTTTCATTATTTGTTCAGGAAGTAGGAAACATTTTTGTTTTATTGTGGTATTTATGTCATAAAACTGATGCAATAGTTAATAGCCACAGGTTTTCTGCAAAATTTCCATTAACCTTAAAACTGAAGTAGATTTAGAAAAAAATAATAATTATTATCATGATTTCGATTATTTCTTGCAACTGTTTACATCTGTTTGCCATGATTTTTAATAACTTATCACAAGACCAATTTTAATTTAATTTCTTATTTCTTAGATTAAAGACAAAGACTCGTGCGCAGCCAATAGCAGTCAAATAAAGAAAAAAAGAATCAATTTCGTCATGTTTATCGTCATCATAATAGTAGCACAAAACATCGCGATAAAATCAAGTCCGTATCGCACATGTCGAACGTGCATCATTTTTATATTCTGAGAGAAATATCATAAATAAGAAGTACAGGATGGCTTTCCTGTCAACATTTTTGCCACGTCAGTGCAGAGTGATCGCGCATTTTTAAAATTCTCAACCTGTGAGGTCAGTGTGAAAAAGATGCGAGGAAGCGAGTGATTGAGAGGGAGGCAGCGACCGCATCACAAAGTGTTGGTGATGGAGGGGAATTAGGATAAGGATCGGATTAATAAATCCCTCTTACTTCTCACTTTAGCACCCAGCAGTTCCCTGAGCAGGACAAAACATCCATGTTGCTGAAAGAAGTTTTGAAGAGAGCAACCCGCCGAGTGAAAACAAGAGAGAGGAGAGGGGGAGGAGAGAGGGAGTGATAGAAGGAGGGAGAGGGAGGACGAGGACGAGAAAGACAAGAAGAGAGGCACAGTGAGGCGGACAGATGGAGGAGAAGCATGCAGCAGCGAGGAAGAGGAGGAGGAAGAGCAGGAGGAGGAGGAGGAGGAGGAGAAACAAAGCGTGTTGACTGAGGAAGTTGCGTGCCATGCGGGGCCATGTGCTCAGGTAGCTCCCGTCCAGATCAGCCGCACGCACCGCCTCACCGCCCGCTCCCCGCAGCGCCGCCGTGTTCTTCTGTCACGCAGGAAATCCGCCACGAAACAAAACACAAAAGGTATGATTTTTAGTGCTTTCACGTGCAAAAGCATTTTTTTAAATTATTATAATTTTTTTTGCACAGCTTTATTGTTTTTTTTTTTTTTTTTTTTAATTGTCATCGGCTCGGGTTTGTTGGTCGGCTTGCTGCCTTTCTTCGCCCTGGTTCCTTCATGCCAACATCAGCGCAAGTTTTGCAAGTCGGGCTTTGAAACGTTTGCGTGATGCGATCAGCAGAGAGAACGTGGAACTGTTCGTGTCAGAATGAGACCGCAGATGTAGCGCAAATGAGGAGATTTTATTCCGATCTGGCCAACTCTTGTCATTCCGCGTCTGTGTGACTGCGTGTGTGTGAGAACGAGAGTGTGCTCGTGTGTATGTGTGTGTGTGTGTGTGTGTGTGTGTGTGTGTGTGTGTGTGTTGAGTTGTAATAGTCTGGTGTACTGGTAGGTTATTGGCAAGACTGTGGAATGTGTGAGACTTCGCCCCAGATCTCTTTGTTCCCTTTCTCTCTCATTTTCTCTCTCCATTTTTCCTCACTTCTTTTCCTATTTTTCTTTTCTTTTCTTTTTTGCGCACGCAAACCAACTCCTGCACGTAGAAAAGAATAAAAAAAAAAAAGAAACAGTTGAAACTTCCCACCGGCAGGGAAAAAGAAATGTCAGGAATGTGATTATCACGTATTTGTGTTTATTTTATCACTGAGGGCCGCGAGCATAAAGCAAAAAGAGAGAGAGAGAAAAAAGAGGAAACCAGATCGGGCGCACACACTTTAAAGAACGCGCGCGCGCGCGCGATGCGTTTCTGGCGCTGATGGGTGGATGTGCGGGGGTGGCGGGGGCTGAGGAGGGAGGGAGGGGGGTTAAAGAGTGAGAGCTATTTGGCAGTGCACGTGAGTGTGTGGGTGGTTGTGTGGGTGTGAGGGTGAGTGGGTGCAGAGCTCTCTTTGAGTGAGAGCACATGTGACTCCGTGTGTGCGCGCGCGTGTGTGTGTGTGTGTGTGTGTGTGGGTGTTGAGTGCGTGTGCGTGGAGAAAGGTGAACGTTAGCCTGCCTGTGTGTGCAAAAGGTGAGGCGACTGCGTGTTTCCGACTCACCTCTGCTAAAAAAGAAAGGCAATAAATGGAGGTGGGAGTGGAGAGGGGTTGGGGGGTGTAAGCCTTTCCAAAAACCTCTTTCTTTATGTTGTATGCACATTTACACACACACACACACGCACACACACACACAGAGAGAGAGAGAGAGTTCAGACGCCTGTCAAACCCGGTGCATTCCTGAGCGCTCGAACACACAGAGTCTGAATGGTGCGGATGAATGCGGGGAAATTCAGCTGAAACGTGAGGACAAAAGCCAGGGGGACATTTAAGAGGGTTTAACTCTGCAGAACCCTGGGAATAAGAGAGGAAACACACACACACACACATCTATGCTCACATTAACTCCATGCACTGTGAATGTGCATACATCCCAACACACACACACACACACACATATGTACAGCTGTGGCTCCAGCAGGCTGTTAGAGCCTGGAACAGAGGGGAATTCCCAGGGAGGAGACAGTGAAAACACTCACTGCACCTCTGCCTTCATATACACTATACGGACCTGGAGCCAACATACCAGCCTTCTCTCTCTCTCTCTCTCTCTTTCTCTCTCTCACACACACACACACACACACACATGCTCACACACACACATTGCTACCACTGCGGTACACCAGTTACTTCAATGGTAAACCAGTGCCTTACAGAGCGCAGCACTGGTTTGATTTCTTTTATTTTTTTTCATGAAAGTTTCAGAAAGGGATTTCTCAGATGAAATTCCCAAAGTATGACAAAAGAGAACCCGGCTTCTTCTTCCTCTTCTTTTGCTTTTCTTTTCTTTTTCTTTTTTTTTTTTTTTTTTTTGTAAATCATTTGCAGAGAAGTCAAAAGGAGAAGATTCAAATAAAGAAAAGTAAAAAAAACAATGCAATTTCTGAGACAACAAAACAAATCAGGGGGGGTTCCTTGTTTTTTTTGTTGTTGTTGTTTTTTGGGGGGGAGGGGGTTTACACGCACACGGCTTGTGAAAGTTGTTTACCTGCGGCTTCAAAGGTTGAGATTTCATCAGGTGTTTGTCGTCCATGTTTGGGCAGACAGCAGGGGGGAAAAAAAACCAGTTAGGTGGAGGTGGGAGGTTATTAGAGTTCACGGAGACGTTTCAGGTCAGTTCTGCGTCCTTTTCCTCCAACTGGAGGTCGGGCTGGCAGGGTCGACGTTGAGCTCATGTTGCTCACGGTGACTGAGATCTGAACAGATAAAGAATCAGAAACATCCCCCCTCCACCCTCACCCCGATTCTGCTGAGAAACAAGCAGGGGAAACTATGGGTTTGTCCCCGATCGCTGCGCCTCTCATGCATGATTGAACCAGCAGTGCCCCCCCCTTCACCCCCCTTGGAGGAACCTCTAAAGCATTTTTCTGGGAATTTGCTTTCAAAACCCTTTTCTACAGAGTTGGTCCTCCTCCCGCTTAAACGCCACAAGAAATGAAACAAATTTGCATTGAATTCTACTTTACGATTCCAGCTGTATAAAAAGAGAAACAGACTGCGACAATTTTTAAGATAGAAAGTGCAAAGAGAAAAAAAAAGCCCAGCGTAAAGTGAAGAACACGATTCTCATTCTGCAAAGGTGCTGTACGTATGTAAAGGGTTCATTCATTTTTGCTTGCAGAAGGTTTTACAGAACAACAAAAAAAAAAAAGTTCATAGAAAATTTTTCTGGGAAGTTTGCATCGAAGAAAAAACAAAACAAAACAACAAGAAGAAAAAAAAAAAACCATCCCAAATACCAGAAACTGAACTCATAACCGTAGACTCATGAGATGATAAGAAAACGAGTGGGCTCTAATTTATTCAGGGAATTTTACAATATGAAGCCTCAGTCGCGGTGCTGGTAATATTGTCAGTGCGGTTCAGAGACCTCACAGCGCCTCGACCTGTGTGTGCCAGGCAGCTGGGGGTGAAAACATTTGTTAATTTCCCAGACCGCTGCAGCAAATCACTCTCACTCTTAAAGGCTGAGAGAGACGGAGCACACGAGAAGGAGAAGAAGAAAGTGAAAGATAGAGAGAGAGAAAGAGAGAGAGAGGAAAGGGCAGGTGAGCCATGACAGATCATCCCTCTGCACATTTCACTGGAAATTTATACAAATTTAACCAAGCAGGTACAATCCCAGTGCAGGTGTATTTCCCCCAAACAGAGGCAGAGATGATCTCAGATGCTGCAGAATGTGTCACTTTAGACTGTGTGTGTGTAGGTGTGTGTGTGTGTGCGTGTGTAGGTGTGTGTGCGTGTGTAGCGGGGTATAGCTGTAGAATTCTGATGTTTGTTTTGTTTTGTTAACAAGAAAATGTGAAAAAAGTAATAATGCACACAGAATCTGGATGAGAAGAAGTCCAAAATGGAAGCTTTTCCTCCGGAGCTCCATCAGCCTCAGACTGACAGGGTTTTGGATTTCTCTCTGGGTATGAGATTGATTTGAAATCTATTTATGACCACATACCTAGTAGTTTTATATACTATATATATATGTGTGTGTGTGTGTGTGTGTGTGTGTGTGTGTGTGTGTGTGTGTGTGTGTGTGTGTGTGTGTGTGTGAGATCTGACTGTGTTGACTGGATGAAGGAAACAGATCTGAATGTCTGCTCTGTACTGGAAGTAATTTGAATGGAGCTGAATTTGCAGGAATCTGGATTTCATAAAACATAAATTTTGTGGAGTGTTTTATTATTAATCTTGCTAATTAATTATTCTGGTACTTTCCAATCACCAGAGAGGAAACAATAAATGCAACTAAAAGACAAAAATAAAAGTTTCTTTCCCCATTATTTTTAGACACCTTCCTATTTTTGATTCATAATAATTGTTTTTTTTTTTTTTTTCATATTTTAGTCGTGATTAATGTGTCAGAATGTTCTCTTCTTCCCCTTCATTTTCACTTCGACTCGCTGCATGCAGGTGATTTCGGGTGGCATCACTTTGAGTGCGAGTCCCCGCGGCCGCACCGTCAGGGGGGACCGTCCCTGGAGCGCGAAGGGGGCGGCCGGGAGGCAGCGGGGGATTTCTTGCGGGCTGAGGTCGACTCTCGGTCCGAGCCGATGCGACCGAAAGATGCGTCCGGCGCTGGTTTTGAAGTTGTTGGGTTTTTTTTAGTTGGGGGGAGGACGGGAAGGGGAAGAGGGGGCGGGTCTCTGACAGAGAACCGGTCAGTCAGTCTGAGGCTCGGTGGCATTTTTTAGTGAAACAGAGAGCGATGCAGAGCAGGGACTGCCACACGCACCGGATGAGTAATAACGTCGCTGAGAGATAAGCGGATCCTCCTCCTCCTCTCCCCACCTCTCCCTCTCGCGTATAAACTGCGGCGGCTGAGCGTCGCCGCGCGGACACTTTCCTCGCGGCTCCTCGGTGATGTGTCGGAGCTCCGCTCGGTCTGTTTCGGGGTTCGGGTCGCTGCAGCTGCTGCTGCTGCTGCTGCTGCAGCGGAGGGAGGAAGGAAGGGGCCCCGCGAAGACTGCAGGTACAACCGCTCTAAAAACTCATCATTACGGCGGAGAAATGTGTTTAGTGTTGGTTTCTGCAAATGCATATTGAACATGTACGAAGCAGCGAGTTTATTTAAGTTGATCCGGATTCCAACTAAATTTTAAATTGAAGACAATAAGAGCTAATGAATGCTACAACTGAACTTGTAAACTTTTTTTATTATTATTATTTTATTACTGATTGTCATAAAACCTGAGTTAAGGTGATGAAGTCAGCCTGCAGACCAGGATTTTTTTTTCTTCGCTGTTATTTTGTGTGTCGGAAATTGAAAAGTTTGGTTTAAAGGAGAGTTGTGTGCGGATTCAACATGGCATCGCTACAGTGTGTGGTCCTCTTTGGCAGGATCATTGTGAGTTCTTTCTATATAGCTATGTGTGTGTGTGTGTGTGTGTGTGTGTGTGAGAGAGAGAGAGAGAGAGAGAGAGGGAGAGCGAGGGTGATGGAGGAAGAAGGGGGTGGTGGTATGTGAGTCGGGCTGGAGGAAATTCTTGTGTTTTTGGAATGTGAGACCCCGTGACTGCGGGACAGACACGGGGGGAGCGGAGAGGGGGGAAAGAAAGGCGCAGAGACGAAGAAGAAGAAAAAGAAGGTGGTGTGTTTGTGTGTGTGTGTGTGTGTTGTAGAGGAAGGGGGAGTAGCGAGCGCACTGAGTGACTGACCTTTTGTAGCTTGCAGCGGCTTTCTAAGAACTCCCTGTATGATGCAGTGTTGCCGCTGCCAGCATCCCCGCTGGCCGCGGATGATGGGAGATGCTTCGGCTCCAGTCACGCCAGTCCGCGCGGATTTCATCAGGAGCGGAGCTTTTTTTTGTTTTTTTTTTTTTTTAAGCTCATTCCTTTTTTTCTTAGCGATTATTTTGATTTATTTATTTATTGTCTGCCATGCCCTTTAACAGGGCGACGCGTCCAATAGGGGGCACTTGTGTCACATGATGTTTGGGAATCGACAGACAGGTGAACCTGATCAACACAGAGAGTCACAATCCAGTTAAAACAATATTTACTTTAGTATGTAATAACTTAAACCCTTCTTTGAAATGACTAAATCAAATTATTTATAATTATTTGAAGTCATTATCAATCAAGCATGTATTTAAAAGAGAAATGGTTAATTACAATATGAATATATGACATTCAGTTGTTTCAGTTTCATCATTTCATATGCAGTAGGGCGCTGTATAATTAAGCTCCCACTGCGTATGACATTTGATTGGCTGACCAGGTCAACATATTGATCAGACCAATATTTTTCCCGCCCCCCTACCTTGGCAGATTAAATCTGTTCAATATATCCTCATGAACCACACTTTTTTTTAATGTAAATGGCATAACCAATTACATAGATTGATTTCTGATTTTAATAATCATGTATGTAATTATTTAAAACAATAATTTAAAGCTTCATTTATTTATTGAACTATGGCACTTTTGGCTCTCCATACCCCAAACAAGCCAGAAAACCTCAGATTGACGTGCAATAAATACAGGCTGCTGTGATAAACCAGCCAGATGATGGGAATTGATACTTAAAACTGAGATAAAACTGAGAGAGAAAAACTAGTTAATCCCTTTTCAAATTTACTGAAAACAATGAATGAAGATTTATATATATATAAAAACAGGTTGGACAGGGTTACATTCAGAAAGTTTTATAAGAGAAGCGTCTTCAAGTTCAGATGTTGTTTTATGTTGCGATGTGATTTGTGAAAGCTCCTGTTTTTCTCTCTTGGTCATATTCATAAGAAGAGATTGCACATTTTCAGGTGTCCAATTTTCAGTATTTATATAGCAACATAAATAGACGATCAACACATAGATTCTCCTTTCTGCAGGACAAAATTCAGTTCTGTTCCGTTATGGAAGGCCAAAACGCACAAAAAGTCACTTTGGGTCGATCTTCACAAAAACAAACAAGTCTGATTCGAATCCACTAACAAGTAAATATTAAAGTAAATTAAAATATATATCAGTTCTGAGTTGATCCTTTTTAAACCAACACTTCCTAAAAGTAACTTTACACCTTTGTTTATGAGCGTATGATGTCTTGTGGTGAATATAACAAGTGACTGCTAAGATCGTTATGCTTCATAAAACTGAGTGCAGACATACATCACCAGATTTATGAACATATACAAAACGCAGTTTTCATGTATGTGCTAGTTGTTAACGTTCTCTTTATGACCGCGCTGCATCGTTTTGTAAACAGTCGATATGTGCAGAACTGAATCCGTTCAGCTGTTTTGGTTTTGGGTTGGGCTCCGTGTTCTGATTCTGTTGTTTATCAAAACAAGTAGTGTTGCTATGGTGATGGATTTTAGGTTATTTGCAAAATTTCTGAACAAAAATGCATAGCCTGATATTTTTGCTTTTATTTCAAAGGGAAAAGGAACAAAATATATATTCCTACTTCTGCTAAAGTGTGCGGCCATATTGATTTTTACAGTTCTAATAATGTCATCTGCAATGGTTTTGAGTTTAATACAGACACTTAGGCAAAATATAAACTGAAAACGAAATAATATTCTTCAAGTTCACATGATTTTTATGTAATATACACATTCATGTCATTCTGCTCTTATAGCATAACAACAGTTGTAAAAGCAGAGATACAATATATCGGTTCTGACATTAGTATTGAACGATATTGGCCATTTTCTAAAATATCAGTATCTGTCCGATAAATTAAACTGGGTTGATATTAACAGCTGATATTTATTCTCATCTTGTTGCCATTGGTTTCCTGGTCATGTGGTTGATCATGTGCTATTTGTTTGGTCATGTGACATGTGGTAGAGGATGCAGCAAAGGATTGTGGGGCGTTTAACTGAAGCAGTGGTGAAGTCAGCCATATGGTCTGTGTGTTTTGTTTTGTTTTTTCAAGGTGTTGAAAGGGCAGCAAAATCTATATTCATTACATGTGAATATTGATAAGCAGCAATTTTAATACCAGATGTAAGTTTTCATTTTCATGTCTAAGATAAATATTATCTGGTTACAGTCGTCTCACTTGGAGCTGGCTAACTGCGAATGGGTGGCAGCCCTTTGCTTTGCTTACAATAAATGCTCGTGTTTTACATGAATGGAAATATTAATAAATATACATATATTCTTGTCTGGTAAGTGATTGAAAAGGTCCAAAGCTGTCTTTCAGCCAGCTGAGTGGCAGTCAGCAAAACCAGCTGGGGAATTCTGCACCGCTTCACGATGACGCCATGACTCTCTCTAGGACTTTGTGAAAAAAAGGAGGTTAAAATGTCGAAATGGTTGTGATGGAAAACGCCCAGCTGGTTTCGTCACGGTAACGTTTTTAAAGAGCGGACCAATCGTCTGCCTGACTGCTCTTCTTTCCATTCTGCTGCTGATGAAGCTGATAACGGCGCAAAGATAAAACTGACTTCATGCAGCTGATGGAAACCACCTCCGTCATCACCAGTGAGACACAGCTGTATCATTTGCACACATTTTTACTGCATATGTATTTCAGTACTCATTATTCGATTATAATCGTATAAAAACGGGCACATTCTGCAGATTTTCTATTGAACTGCTTTGCCATTTTTTGCACAGTATTATAAATACATTAAAATATACAAATAAGACAATAATTAAATTCCCTTTTTAAATAAGAAAATAAAACTGTTGCTGCGTAAAAATGCAATAACAAGGCATTCCGTTAATAAACTCTTGATCGTTTGTACTAAAGGAGGCATCCGGAGCTGAAATAAAAAGTAAAAAAAACACTGCTAATCTGTTGATTCATTTTTTTTAGATTAATGAATGTAAAATTCATTAATATCTGAATGAATATTGAGAGGAAATATTTTTTAACACAATTTGAACCAAGTGAAGGTGAAAATGCCACTTGAGTGCTGAGCAGAACAGATTTACAGACAGAGAGTTTTTTCACCTCAACTGCAAAATGTCTTAGAGCTTTAGCATAGTTACTGCTCTGACTGTGCATCAGGCTATGTATACTCCAGCTATTGATTAATCAATTAGTAAATTAGTTGACGATTGCTTCCATAATCAAGTAATCGCGATTGACCCGATTTGAACCGTTTCGGCCCTGGTATACGTATTTATACACGTTAGAAGAGAGGATTGTGAATTCTGATGCAGGAACGACGATCTGTTCTCCGACTCCATCACAACGTCACCTGGCAGGGTTTTCTCAGGTGATCCGTTTTGTCACTACTGTAGTCATGAGTGCCATGAGAAAGCTTTTGAATTTATTTAAACTTGAAATGTAACTTGAAGGAAGATTACATCCCTGAGGATTATGAGGTCCTAATCAGAAATCTCCAGCAGCCTGGGCTTCATGCTGCTCCGTGATGTGTGGTGTGTGTGTGTGCGTGTGCGTGTGTGTGTGTGTGTGTCATCTCCAAGCTGGCACCGTTTGTCATGTTCTGGTTAGCTGCAACTTGGGCAGAAGTTCCTGCATTGATTTACTGTTTTTAACAGACAGACTGAGGTTAGGATCCCGGTTGGGATTGGACACAGAACAGTGTTTTTCTGGAACAGCACCGGGGACTAGAGGGAGAAGGACTGCTAAAAGCTCGCCCACACACAAATGTGAGATATTCTAATGAGCAATCTGGCCCTTCTGAATCTTATTCACAGTGCAGGCTTCCTAAGATGTGTCACATTGTGCAACTCGATCCATTTCTTGTTGGATTTTATTTTATTCTAGTTTTGTTTTGTTTTTTTTTTGTTTGTTTTTTTTACTTCATATCAGTCTTTAAAGGTGTCAGTGATTAGATATGAAGTGAGCCAGCCGCTCCTCTGCCACCTGTGTTTGACAGCTTCCGCTCCTCGCCGTGCACGTCAGCATAAAAAAAATAAATAAATAAAAAGTGAAATTAATTTTAAAAGAAAAAGGCGCTGCATGCGGAATGGCGATGGCGGCCTCCATGTTCCGATGGTAAGATTCTCACATCCTGTGCCATCTGCACCGATGCGGTCAGCAGAAAGCGGGGTCAGCTCGTCGGTTCTGTTTGAGTCCACTTCACAGCACACTCAGATCAGTGATTTGGTGGAACTAAACTTTCTAAAGCGCCGCTGCTCAAATCCAAGCGCTCCTTTTTGCAGCGGAGACCCACTGAACTCTTCGCTGCAAGCTCTTTGTGTGCAGTAGCCAGCGCTACCTGTCGACATGAAAGATTCGAGCTCGTTCGATGCGAAACCTGAAATAAAACCAAAAACCCAGATTCGGGAGGAGCCCGCGTACAGCATTCAGCAAGCCCACACACTCCCACGCGTTTCCCCTCTGCTCCCTTCACATGGAAGGCACATGACATCATTAAAGAGGTACTCTTAAAAATAAAAAAAAATCACCGTGGGCACCGCGCGTGTGTGTGGGCAGCATGTATGATGCGTGTGTGTGTTTTGTTTCTGTGTGGGTGAGGGGGAATTGAAAGCCAAAGCTCCAGAGCCCGTGGGCCCGTGTTGGCTGCGTGTGCGTTAGTGTGTGCGTGCCCAGCCGGAGGCTCTGGTCCCGGGCTCCGCTGCCTCCCACACGAGGCTACGATTGAGTGGGAGGGGAGGAGTGGGCCGGGGCTGTGAGTCAACCTTGCTGTTGAGCCCCCAGACGAGACCGCGGGTTTCTCTCTCTCTCTCTCTCTCTCTCTCTGTGTCTCTGTCAGCGTTTAAAGCAACTTTATTATTATGAGGAGTGCTCACAACCTGAAGACTGGCTGAGAGAAGGAGGACAGCTGAGAGTCCAGGTTCGGAGAGTTCGTTCTCCCGGACTCCACACCGGGTTAGCAAGGATAGAGCCGCCACCAGTGGCTCGGGCCGGTCACGGGATGAAACCACCGAGAGGCGCGCTCCTCTTAAAGCGTAACATTGTTGTTGCGGTCAAGCAGTTCTTTACGCGACGGCATTATCCGAAGGGAATAACTTTAAAAAAAAAAAAAAGCAGGTCCCAGAGTGACACTTTTCCGTAACAGTCCCCTCGCGGAGATGTGAAGTACTCGGCCGGTGTGAAAGCGAACATGCGCAGAACGCCTTGGTACGGCTGTAGGGTTTATTCTACGCACACACACAAAAAAAATCAAAAATGGCGGGTAGCATTGTCCTATGTTCTGCTACTCAACCTGTTCAGTTATATTCTTTATCCCAATAAGGAATATATGAGTGTTACATCAACACGTCATTCTTGGGAGACGGGATACTGGTTAGTGTGAGGTGGAAGCTAGTGCGGTGGAAGCTAAGGGTCCCAAGCTCATTCTCGTTCTATGTATGACATGCTAAAATCACAGCGCCATCCAGTGGCCTGACATGACAACTACAGCTGACTGAAGGCGTCTTGGCGTCAAAAACGTGCAACTTTTCCTCTCTCAACATCCGAAAATTAATACCTGCAGTTTCCAAGCAGAACCAACTAAAACAAAGTTTCAATAAACTTTTCAGCAAGATATAGGAGCTTGTTTTAAGCCAACAATTCCTTTACATTCGTGAAAAGTAGCCTAGTTACTCTGATAGATTATTTCACATATTTTTCCCATGTTAGGAGTGAAATAATCTGCCAGTAATAGCATTTTTGATCAATGACAAGGAATTATTGACTTAAAACAGGCTCCTGTATCATGCTGCAATGTAACTTGTAAGTTAGTTTTCTCTTGTCTCAAGTGTCCAGAGATATTTCCCTTAGAAACAGACCAAAAATACTTGGTGAGATGTTGTGTTTTTGCGGTGTTTACAGCTCCGTCTCAGCCAGATTTGTGTGGATGTCAGGGACAGATGGTGATCTGAGCCCCAGACCCATCTGCTGGACCAGCTCGGCCTCTCTTACTCTGAGGAGAAAAGAGAAAGCAGAGCTTCCCACTGGATGGATATTTAACCTCCTGTGAATGACAGGCTCAAATTTCACACATGCATATGCATACGCAGAGGTCTCTGGTCACAAGCAAAGAGGGGTTTTTTTGTTTCCTTTTGAGAGACATGATCAAGTTTAGCTTTTTTTTTTTTTTTTTTTTCTTGAGTTGCTTACAGAAATAACTGCAAAATCAGCATTTTCTCAGTTAAATGAGCCAATAAAGTAACAGAAGAGCAAGATTCTGGATTCTGTGCATGTCTCTGGCACAGGGTTAGATTACAAGACTACATCCCAAGTTTTAAACATCTCACATCTCAGTCCCTCTCATTTTTTTGTGACAGATTCCTGCATTTTTTTTTCTTTGCTCTAATGCAAAAATAAAATGCTATTTTTATTTTTTTTTTTTAGCAAAAATAGTCAATAACATTAGGTTTAAGTTATGCTAACTCCCACCTCTAGGGGGCAGTATTTATTTTAAGGTTCAGCATTTCTTGATGTCAGGTTGTAATCTGTGACCGATACTGCGAGGAAGAAAAAGTCACACTCAACGTCTTACGCAAGTGCAAATATTGCAATATTTCTTGCAAATATTTCTAAATTAGCTCTACGAAATGTGTGATTTTGATTGGAAAAATATATATATATATAATTGCAAAATCCTAATGGCATTGATTAGTGTGAAAAGATATTCATTATTATTTAATTTTTACAAAGTAATTATCTAATGCAGACACAGCTATTTATTAATATTGTAGCAGTTTGTTCTTGGGTTTTATCTGGACATTCTGGCCCTTTAAGACTGAATAGAGCTAGAAACAACGTTCTTCTTTTTCAGTCTCAGAAGAGAATTTCAATGGGGTTTATTAAAGCATTTTGCTAAATGCTCGGTGGAAAACATTTTCTCAAGCAGATGCAGCAGGTGTCTGCAGGCTGCAGGTGCACATTTCTTTATTCATTTCTGTTTCTTTCTTTCTTAGGTTTTCTTTCTTCTCTCTGTGTTTTTTTCGTCAGTCTTTTTGTTTCTGTTTTTTTTTTGTCTGCTTTTGTGTTTGTGTCTTTCTGCCTTAGTTTTTGGCTTTCTGTCTGTCAGCTTTTCCCCTCTTTCTTTCTTTATGTCCTTCTTTCTTCCTTCCTTCATGTTTCTGTCTTTATGTCCGTGTTTCTGTCAGTTTTTCCTTCTTTCTGTGTTTCTGTCTGTCGTTCTGTCGCTATGTTCTTGTATTGTTTTGTCTTTATGCCTTTCCCTCTTTCTTCCAGTCTTTCTGGTTTTATCTTTCTGTCTTTCTCACCGTCTTTGTGTTCCAGTAGAGTGACTGATTTTCCTCCAGAGTTGCGTATCTCTCCAACTGTCTTCCCTCAGATGACTGGTGAGACGCGTCTGAAGCTGCTTTGGTTCCGTTCCAGCAGCTTCCTCAGGCGCTTGCCAGCGTTTCTGGGCCGAGCTGGTGGTCCTGATAATGGAAGGTGGTTCTGCAGGAAGGGGGGTGAGGGAGTGGTCCGCCGCCTCGTGGACGTCGGAGCTCAGCGTGGGCTGAGTGGGTGTGGAGCGCTGTGGGCGCCGGGTGGGACATGCAGGAGGGGCGACAGCAGGAAAGGCCTGAAGTGTTCGGAATGTTTCACAATCGGCCTCATCTCCACTGCAGCGTCAGGATGAGGGCGTCTGCTGCTGGTGTCACCAGAACACACACACACACACACGCACACACACACATGCACACAGACATTCTCCATAGTGTGACCCCTCACCGCCTTGGCAATGCTTAGAGCGTTTATATCCTGTGAGTGGGCCAGCCAGCAGCGGAGTCACCGCCTTCACACAGCCGACGTTGTGTGGCTGCGAGCGAGAGAGCGGGCGAGAAAGACAGAGAGGGAGAGAGGGAGAGTCTCTGTTTGACACCTCTGAAAGGAAGAGGAAGAGGAAAGGGGGGGGGAGGCGGCGCACACATGATGGCACCTCTGGGTTCCTTTAAAGAACATATGAACTATTCTACTCTGTTCTCATGATGCTGTGAAGATTTTACTATTTGTTTTTGTTTTTGCTAAATCGCTAAAAGCAGACGTGCGTACTAGCAACTTCAGTCGTTTCGTTGTGTTTATATTGTTAAATGTGAAAACGTATCATCGTTCTCGGCGTTGAGATTTAAATATGTTCCGTAGAGCTCAAAATGAAAACCTTTTAAACCTTTTAGTATGTAGGGTTGGGCGTTTATCGCGTCGTTTATCATTTATGGTGATGAGACTTCGATTTGTGGTCGTCACAATAAATTCTAATTAACGTTATTTATGCATCGTCGGGTATTTTTACTATTTTTCTCTAATGTTTGCTCAAGTCCAGCTTCAATACATATCATACACTTGAAAGTGTGATTAAATGCAGCTGCTGTGTGCAGCTTGGTGATACAAATCGCACCGCTTCATGTGAATGATGTAAAGAATTATTATTATAAATGGGAAGTGTTTGTGTCTGCGGGGCTGTAAATGCTGCATCATCCAGTCACAGCCAGACAGTTACCTAAAAGAGAAGAAATAGTCAAAAATCTGCTGCTTTATTGTAGCTTCACTGTCCATTAGAAAAGGAATAAAAATTTGAAGACCCAGTAAAACCTCATCACTCTGCCCTATTATTATCCAAAACTGGTATTAATAATATAACAAATCTTCAGAGAATCCACATACACCCTTTTGCATATTTTATGTTTTTTTTTGTGAGAAAAAGCAACTTTTATTTTCAGATCTGAATCAAGTTAGATTCTGACCCCCAACCTCTGATAGAAGAAAATCTAATCTTTTTGTCTTTTATGTGACCAGCAAAGCACATAGAGAAAGGAGAAATAATGAAGGATGAAATAATTCAAGTCAATTCAGTTTGTCTCCATGGCGCCAATCCACAACAAGTGTCATCTTGAGGCGTTTTCCAGAAAAATCATTTCAGTTCAGTCCTACAAACATTCCAATTGATCCCAGTTATCAAACAGTGCATGAAGCTCAATTAATTATTCAAAGCAATTTAAAAAGTTTCTATCTAAGGAAACCCAGCAGATTGCATTAATCATTGATCCAAAATAGAGAAACTGCTCAGTTGTGAATAAAGTGAAAATAAAAAAGCTTTATGAATGACTAAGATGTAGATTCTAAAAATAAAATTATTTCATTAAGTGAAACTGGACATGTAAATTTTGCAGACTGTAAATAAGGTTTAAGAACCTGTGGAGGAAAACGGTTAAAAACAAAACAGTTCTGGTTGTTTTACTGTTTCTTCCATCTTCCAGCATTTTTTTTCTCATTTTTATTTTAGTCAAAACAAAGGATGAAAATGTTGCCTTGAGTTAATGGAAATAATCTGCTAGCATGAGATGCTATGATAATCTGCACCACAAAAAAAAAAAAAAATACTAATTACAAATGATTACATCTAAACAATATAATTTTATTAAGTGGACATATGAATTTTGCTAACTAAACCGAAAAAAATAAAATTCCGCTATTCTGGCGAAAAAAATTGTCAACAAGGAATATTTTTGATTAAAATTTGTGTTGGAGTTCTGTTGACCGATAAAACCAAAACAGTTCTGATTGATTTTTACGTAAAAACATCAATTTCTAAACTATATTCACATCTTGTGGCAAAAATTTCTTCATTTCATTTTAGTCAAGGAAAAGGACGAACATTCCTCCTTGACTGACGACAACAGAGATAATAATAATAAGATGTTACAACAATCTGCACATAAAAAGGTGACGTCACTTTGAGATCTTACTTGGCATAATTTATTGTTGAAATAATGACCAAATAAAGTCGTAACTCTAAACCAAAAAAAAAAAAAAAAATCCCTTAATGCTTCCACCGTCACTATTAGTGCTCTTGCTTAATAAAGCTTAACCCCATAACTAACCCTTGCGTCACAATAGAAGCATTTGTGTGTGACTTAATCAGACGTGTTGCATAAGTGATGGAAAATTCAGGCATCGCCGATACGCCTCGCTGGTTTTTAATGCTGCGTGTGTTTCTCCTGAGCCGACTCGTGTGACAGCGGAGCTGCTGCTGTCCCTGGGCGTCATAAAAATCGCTGGTTTTCTCGTGGCGCACACACACACACACACACACACACACACACACACACACACGTCACCGCGGGGCGGCGGAGAGCCACAGAAGAACAAGTGGAGTGCTTTGAGATAAGACGTAGAATCATGCCTCTGCAGCGTGACCGTGACGTCACGCCTCCCCATGCTGCACGGACACACTCGCCTAATATAGTCAGAGCAGCACACACACAGATCTGAGTGTAGGTTATTGTCTAGCTGCCAAATTTCTATCCGCCGTCCTTGGTTGGCTGCAAAAGCATGTGTTTTCTCAAAGGAGTGTGTGTGTGCGGGCGTGCGTGTGTGTAACTTTAGTGAATGAAATGACGTCGCTGCTACGTCTGTTCTTGCCCATCATGGGTTGAGGGTTTCCGTTTGACCCGGACAGGTGCACGCACGCCAAACCCTGCTGTTTGTGTCTCGGTGTTGTCATGCCATTATTATCTTTTCATTCTAACCCTTTTGACTCGTCAGCGTAAGCAACCAAGACACATGTGTAACCGGTGCCTAAAAGGGCCACGCTTATCTGCTGCTTTTCTAACAAACGGCCTATTGAAAGCATCACCTTTTATCTGAACTGAATCGTTGGTTGTCGGTAGACATGAAAGGTTTCTAAATCGTCCGATGGATTGGGACACAAACATGCAGAGAACGTGTTCTAGTTTTTTTCTCTGGCATTTTCAAGTGGCAGTGTTACAAGTAAAGCTTCACATCATTTTATGATGTTATTCACTCATCAGAAACATACGTGGAGTGCTGCTTTGATTCTTTTATGCACGTTTGAGAAATCCTTTTAATCTCCCATGGCAACCATTCAGTTGTGCAGAACCCCAGGTTTGACCTAGCTCCGCCTCCAAGGACAAAAAGCTCTATCTAGAAGCTGCAGTTTCCAAGCTTCCATGTTGCTTCCCGGCCCCGCCACCTCCACAACTGAGCTCCTTCAGACTAGCTGGAAGCAATTAGCAAACACCTGGTGGACCTGTGCATCTGCTGAGCTCATAGGAGCTACATCTCAGTGCAACACTGTGAAAATATTATTAAAGGGTTAATAGAGGAGCCATGTTGAGATGATTTCTTGAAGGCAGAGTTCAAGAGACAGAGGCCCAATTTCAAAGTTGAATTTTTTTTAAGTCATATTTGATATTTGGGGCATTTTACATAATTAATTGATTGTGCTATAAAGTGATTCTAGGTGATTACACCTTTAAAAATATATGCAATCTCTGAAATTTTACATCTAACATCACATCTCTGGAAGTATAAAGCAATGTTTTGCTTTGTGTTTTAAAGCCAATCAGTCTCACTCATGAGAGAAATCCATTATACCTTCATATGACTTCTTTCCTGACGCTTCACTGCGTTACCTAACAATAGCGTGGAAACTTACTGCGGAATGTCAGTGCTTGTGTTTCTGTATCCCCCTCACAGCGACTCCCACAATCTCTCCAACAATGTTTACTTGGATAGATCTAGTGAAACCGCTGCAGCTAAGACAATAGGTGGTTGAGAAAGGTTGAAAAACACACACACACACACACACACACACACAAACACCAGAGGACACTTGCTGTCTCCAAATCTTCTCAGTTTCACACCCAGCCTCACGATTGATTGGCAGATGGTGATTCTTACATTTCAAGGAATCCAGCCCCTGCTCTCTGACTTCTACACTTTCCTGCTGTTTTAATTCCTTGACATTATCTGTTTCATCTGTGTGTGTGGGAGTGTGTGTGTGTGTGTGTGTCACTGGTGTCTCTATGGTCAGCTAATAAAGTGGCCCCTCAAGCCACCGACCTGGTGGGATTCCCAGCCGGCCCGGCTGCCTGAGTTCACACCTTTTTGTTCACAGGAATCTTAGGAATCCCCAGCTTCCTTTCCACCGCAGTCTCCATTGTGTGTGTGTGTGTGTGACAACATGAAGGAAAGGCCCCCGCCTGTGTGTGTTGAAACACATCTCCACCCTTGTATCCACCCAGAGAATGCGAGCACGCAGTGTTCAAGCCTTGTGCCCACAATAGACTGAGTCACAGACTAAAACTGGTCCACTCCTTACTTTCTGAGCAAATTCACTTTTTAGGAACCAACGTCGCGATGCTCACTGATCCGTATCAAAGCGAGGTCAATGGGTCACACGAGCATTGTGCTCCAGATTTTGGAAAACGCCACATGCAAAGGAAACGCAATGTTGCATTTTCTTCAAACTGCTGTATGTTGTAAACGCTGAAGTATCTGAAAAATGAGAATAATTTAAGTTAGACGTTGAATGACTCACTTTTTTAAAATTGTTTTTTAGCAGTGACATCATAGATATTGAGTGACGTTCCCTCATCGTCTCCAACCTCTAAAGGTTATGTTAACAAATAATCCAAATTAGCGTTTACAAAATTCATACTTGTAGCTATTTCATACAAAAAAATGTCGTTTGGTACATTACTATGTTGATTTTGTCAAATTTGTACTTGTGCAATTTCTTAATTCAGCATAAATACTATCAGCTGAAAATTACTAATTTGAATTTGACTACATTGTATCAGTAATGTCAACAATATTGATTTAATATCACATCATTAAATCAATAGCGTTGACTTAAAGTTAAAGTTTTTCAAATCTATTCAGTTACATTAATTATCACTTTATTGACATGATGTTTGTAATAATTGTCCCTTTTCTGAATGTATGACAGTGCAGAAGTATCACCCTGTCCAGCGTTTGTAGATATTTCTAATTAAACGCTGAAGAGAAATAGTTAGAAATAGTTCAAACACAACCGGTGACTAAAAAGGTATGATTATAGGATACACTTCTATATTGGATTTTGTACATCCGACCCAGGAGGAATGCCTCACCCATCAGGAATCTCACCGCACAACGCTGCTGCATAGTCATACTTCACTTTAACAAGAAACATTGTGGTGTTTCAATATCCCAGGATCTCGTTACACCCTTATTAAATACCTAAAACTGCAGTTGAATAGACATAAAAAGGGCAAAAATGCAATTAAGCTTTACGGCTTCTTTGAGGGCTAATGGCCTCCGCGTATGCGGCGCCCGTTCAGCCTCTGCGCCGCCCTGTCGGCTAAATGTTTTTCACTCAAAATGACCACCGAGTTGTGATGCGCTCAGCTCACGGCGTTCCAAACGCTCTCAGCTCCCTCCAGTTGTTGCTGCGTCTGTAGTGTTCATAAAAGGGATGATCGAAGCGCTAATCACGAATGGCTAAGCTAACTGCTCACTAAAAATAACCGCTCACTTAAGCTAACCTAAGAACTTTCCCCCACCCCCGAGAACAGGCAGGCGTTGAGTTTTTTTAAACATTTCTTAACGATCGCATCAAAACAGGGCAGATATGTAAAGTAACGTTCAGAGGTTTTCAACTCCTATTTTCAGCTTTTTGGAATAGTTTTCATGCTAGCTGTTAAAAGCTTACCGGTGTAGAAAGCGTCGTAGTTAGAAAGTAAAGGCTGATCCAGTCACTGCAGAGATATAATGTGATTGTTTCAGTTCAGAGGAATTCAGTAGAAGAAATCCTGAACTCATGTGTCGCAGATTAACCGCCACAAGAAGCTTTAAATGGTCTGTGGATATCTTAAAACTTTTTGTTTTTTTAGAAATGTAACTGGAGTTCAAACCAGTTTCTGCTAGCTGAGTTATAATTTCAGCGCTGAAGTGTTGCTGTCCGTCAGCATGTCTGGAGTCAGTTAGAGTGAGCTGGTCTGAATGATTCACTGAAAATGAATGGTTATAAAGTGAAGCACTAAGCATTCTTGATGAATCAGAGCCTCTCTCCAGACAGAACGAATCCACATCTATCTGCCGATACGCCGCCGAGGGCCACAGTCTACGGTCATTACAGTCTTGAAAAGTTCAAACTGGGTTTTAGGTCTTTATCAAGGTCTGGATACATCAGGGGAAAAACAAATGCAGACAGAGAATTTCCAGACTGTACATCTTTTTTTTTTTTTTTTTTTTTTTTAAATCTTAAAGATAAATGTCGGACTTTGTGAAATATGAATTCCTTGATTTATTCATAGACGATGTTCCTTTTCTTTGATGAGTTTTTAATCCGACTCGTTAATCGTTTTGGGTTTGGAGTCACTGATGGAAAAATCAGAAAAGGGAGTCGCTTGTTTCTTAAGTCAGGATGTTGAACTGGACCTGCTAGTTCTGGTTAAGACGGGGAAAAAGGTCTGCCAAGTGTTGACACTGTGCTTTTAATATCTGTAAGGAAAATTAAGATATCAAAGTTTACAAACTGTAGTTCATGTAGAACAATCCAACCCATATTTGACTTAAATTTTAAAACAGATTAATTACACTTCCTCATTTATATGTCAAAATTAACATTTGTTTAGTGATTTGGCAAATATACAGATAAAAAACTCAGTTAAAGGATTTGTACTCCAGTGTTCAGAATGTTAATCTGTAAGTAATTCTAAAGTTTGTAATTGAATTTGTTTTATGAACTGGACTTATACCATCATCATTGATGCAAAAAAAACAGCAACAACAAACCATTGTAGTTGAGATCAGCTCACATCTATGCAGATGACATAGTAGACAAATGTCATCTGCATAAAGTTTCATCTCAATCTTTATTTTTGTACAATGAATAATGAAATTGTGAACTTCTCAGCTTGGCTTGTTACCTCATTCTGGGTTAATAAGATCACTGTGAGCCCTGGAAATGTTTCCTAACATTCCCCCTGTGGACATTTAGCTCCTTAGATGAGACCTAATAGTCTGTCTTGATTGAAGACTTAAGGCGGCATTTGGTGTTAGGTCGCATTATTTTTAGAGAACCTTTGACCATAATGATTGCCCTCAGGAGTGACAATGCAGAATAGCAACATGTGTATATAGGTCAAATATTGCTCAATTCCACTTGCTACATGACTCACAGAAGTTATTTAAATAGCTCCGAAAGGAGTTTGACAAAGGCCGGAATCTCTCTCCACTAAAACACTGGTGTGTAACTTTGTGTTTGCACACCACAATGTGTGTAATGGGAGTATAACAGGGGCGCATAGCAGTGTGTCCTTTGGTGAGTCACATGGCCTCTTGTGAGTAACAAATCAGTTATGCGATTCCTTAAGTTCAAGTCTGCCATTGAACGCCGCTGCCCTGCCCTAGTTTGTATCCTGTGCCAGCAGGGAGGAGGGTGTAAAACGGCGGGGCAGGGTGGGACCGCCGCCCGCGGGTGTGGCTGGCGGACATGGCGTGGGGGAATAGAATTGGGGCGAAAAGGCAGGATGTAGGTAAGAACCTGGATTGCGGTCGTGGCGAGCTAAGGACCGGGGGGGTAAGTTAAGGTCGCCGCAAAGAGTCAAGAGGAACCGCTTGAATTCTTAGGTACTTTCTTTGAAAAACCTGTGGTTATAATGAGGTTTCTCACTTGCTCATGAGGCAGTCCATTCTTGACAACCTGAGTACTTTCTCTTTGTGGTCTGTGTAATCGACGAAGGAACCCAGACGTGATGCACAGAAGAGTGTTTGTTTATGTTGGTGAGTCTGGAAGTCATATAGACCCTTCTGCCTCCTTCTTCTAACGATTGGTCAACTCTTTCTAAAGATGCCCCAGACTTCTAGCAGGGGGAGTTTCCTTTTTTTTGTTAAGACACCAGGGATGCACACCCATCCACATTTACTCCACCTCCCTCTCCACCCCTCCTTCCTTCCTCTTACTGCCATTTTTTCTGAATGGTCCTGTCCTCTTCCTAACCTCAACCGAGTGCTCTGTAAGGAGAGACTGCCCTCCGCGTTAGGCTCAGCCCCCCGCCCTCCAACCGTGCAGCTATAAGAGAGAGTGCTGTCGGACTTGTGTGTTTGAGAGCTGGATGGTGTCAGTCAGTCAGACAGTACTTTTCATTTGGTTGCAGGGGTGGGAGGGTTTATGGGAGGGAGGGTGAGAGGAAGAGAAAGGGAGAGCACTGTGAAACATGTGATAGTGCAACTCTGGCCGAGGCTTGTAGGGAGTTTAACGGCTGTGGTGTCTCCAGAGCTCTGGGAAAGCACCTTTAGCCCAGAGGGAGCCTCACAAACTGTGAGAAAAATTGTGTGCGCAAGACAGAGAGAGAGAGAGAGGGGGGGGGGATAGAAAGTGAGAGCCGGTTATGCAGCGCACTGCTGCTGTCACTTTAAGCCTGTTACTGATTACACTCAGAAGAATGCAAGCGGGAGGAGGAAATGACAGGAAAAAAAAGAGTGTGGATGAAATCTTTTAGGGAGTTACGAGTGAAGTTTCGCGCAACTTGCCGTCACAGTTACAGACAGTGACGTGGGTTACCCAATAGTGGGTCTCTATCTCGCTCGCTCTCCTTCATCTCTGTGTGTGTGCTGGAGGCAAGCGGAGTTAAAGACGCAAGGATCCCTTCACGAAGAGCGAAGAACACCCAGAGACACCGAGATTGGAGGGAGGATGAGGAGCTGGGGAGAGTTTGAGGGGGGTTCCCTCAGTCCAAAGTCAGCACCAGGAGGAAACTCCCACCCAGACGGTAAGTGAAAGAAGGAGAAAAAAAAAAAAGCAAAAGACTTCCAGAAAAAAAAAGAGCTGCTGCTGCTGATGGGTATCATATGTTGGATGTTAAGGTTTGAGAAACGGTTCCCAGACCCTTCATAGGCTGAGAGAAAGAACAGGAGGCTGTGGCAAACAGTGTTGGGTGAAGTAGAGGAAATGCCTGAATGAGCTTTTGAATTGTGTGTGACCAGTTTTCGTTTTTTAAAGCGCCTGTGTGTGTGAGGTCAGTTCCAGTTTGGTCCTAAAGTCCAAACCGGTCATTTGGGCCACGTTGCTATCGCATTAGGGAACCGTGAATCATATCTACACGGTTCATTTTTCTGCCTCTTCCTCAGTGTCTGAAGGAAGCAGCGTTTGGTATGCAGTAGTCTCATTTATCAGTGCCTGATGCTAAGTGATTAGCTGTTAAGTTATTTTCTTCATGCTGAGGCTCTACTTCCTCTGACTGCCTTTCGGTTCCCTCCCAACCCCCTTTTCCTTTGACATAGATAGCGCTGTCCGGTCCGTCTGCTCAGCAGCAGACAGCATGAATGAACTGAGCACGCAGGTGGGTGGGGATACTATGTCACACAGTGTGGACGCTGCTGTTTAACTTCTTTATGAATGGACACTGCGGGCGGCTAATGTGATTGGTTGAGCCTGGCGTTACAACCGTTGAGCCAGGATTCAGTGTTTAGATCAGTCTCCAGTGTCTCTCTGACTCTAAAAAACCCCCCTCTGACTTTGTGTAATAGTGTGGGAATGTGTCTTTAAGGAGTTGTGTGAATCAGAGCCAGTGGTTCTGAATGACATGTTTTCCTGAGATGGGCTGAATCACAAGTTGAGCAGTGGTTCTTGTGTATTGGTCTTTCATGCGTCTTCCCAGCTGTTGTCCTTCAGATTATCTCCCACTCTGTCTGACCAAGACTTTTGATGTCAAAACTTGATGTATTGGTGTGTGTTTTTTTCATGTGTGTGTGCGTGTCTGTGGTCATAAATCAACCGGGCCCTCCAGAACCACGTGAGCCGCTGCCAGCAGCCCAGCCCACGGCCACACACGCATGCACACCCAGCGCCTTTCTCACCGCAGTTCAATGACAGCCACTCCTCGTGCTCCAACAAGACATGTCCACACTCTCGTTATGTCCCTAATACCCCCAGGTTCACCGTGGGGGCCAGTTCTCCAGAACACACAAGTCTGTAGTTTATTGTTCCAAGAGGTGTGATAGAGGGAAAGAGGCGGAGAAAGACTGTGGGGAGTGGTGATAAGGAATTGTCACGTCCGAGTCGAGTGCAAGGATCCACGAGAGCTTATCTGGGAAAGGTTCCGGTGGGATTGTCATTGGGGGCAGATTGACGGTGAGATGCATCACAGGTATCTTGATGGAGCAGATTACATTCCTCTGAAGATTAGCGTGGAATCTGCCCCTTTGTCTTGTCAAACCGCCTACACAGTGAACCCTGACCTGGTTTTCTTGGCAGGAAGTAATTTAGGTAACCTTTACTTCTGTTACACACCAGGTAAAGTTGCTCTGCATTCTGAAACAGTGCATCAATGTTTCTGTGAGAAGTGTTCATTGTTTTTATTTGAAAATGTGCAGACAACAATTTAAAAGTTGGACATTTACTGTACATGGTTGACGTGTCATAGGTGAAGGGAGCTGATGGATGTGAGTCTTTTTTCTTCTTGAGCAGGTTCCATGTCATAGTTATCACTTGGAGTTAGTACTATTTATTTTCCCAAAACTGAAGACACAAAGAGATACTGCCATGATCCATCGTAAAGCAAAAGAGACCTTCTAAAGTAAATAAGACTTTTTTGGTAATCAAGTTTAGAAAACAAAATTTCTACCAAATTGGCAAAACAATGAATATTACCATTCTGTATTGACTTTGTAACCAGTTTTTGCTACAAAGTGAACAAAGCTAGCCCCGGATAGCTATTCAGAAGGTGAACTTCTAAGTTAAAGACGTTTTCGACGATAAAATTTAAGAAACAACATTTGTAACGATAAAAAATGATAAATATCACCATTCTCAATTGACTTTCACCAGTTTTTTGCTCAGATTTCCAATAAACGAATGAAGCTAGTCTTAGCTAGTCATACCTTGCTGCTCATAAGGTGGCCTTTTAAAGGTAATAAGACTGCTTTGACAATCAAGCTTAGGAAACAAAATTTGTTCTAAATAAGCAAAACTATAAACATTGCCATTCTGCATTGACTTTATAGCCAATTCTTGGCTCAGACTGTTGATAGTCGAACAAAGCTAGCCCTTGGTAGCTACTCCAAAGGTGACGGGTTGATGTAAACTTATGTGAACTAAAGTCACTAATACTATCTGTCATCAGCAATAGCATCTAAATAGGTTCTTAGTTCAGCTAAGAACTAAGAACCTAAAGGGCTTCAGTGGAATTTAATCATGTTTTTGCATAGTTCAAAATGGCAGTCAATGACGAATGATGAAACTCCCTCAAATACATGGCATTGTGATATTATCATTGAATATTGTAATAATGAAATCAAGTTTAGGGAACCCAAATTTTTCTCACGACTTTCACATCCTGGTGACTAAAATCAGTCAAAACGGATTGTGAAAGGCCATCCAAGTGGTCAAGCATTCTGTTAGCCTGCAGACCAACCATGCATAGCAGCTTCTTGCAATTGCAGTATGGGACACTTCTTATATGAGGTTAGTTAATGCTTTTTGATGTTTGATGCCACTCTATTTAAGACTAGACAAGAACAAAAGCCAGCATTTGGATAAAAGCAATAACCATGGAGTGTTTTTTAATTTGCCATTACAGATTGGGAATTATTTTAGATAATCTGCTAGCATGTTTAAATTACCCATGAGCATCTAGCAGATGATCATAGGGAGGTAACCTTGAGTAAAAAATACCAGTCACACAAAAAAATAAAAATTAATATGACACCTGAGTACATCATAATATTAATAATATGATCTTATTCATTGCCATACACTGCAAAACAAAAAAGACATGTTGCTAAAGCTCACTCTGTTCATTTTAGGTGATTATTGCATCATTAAACCTTTTTAGCATTCTTAACCTTAAGTAGAATCTGTGGAACAGGGCTGTGTAGTTTACTGGTGCTAAACAGACATGCTGCTCAGAGCTTCCCAATTGTAGTTTTAAAACTACAGCTTTTATTTTGTAGGAATGATGGATGGTAATTTCTCGTGAGTGAGTGTCCGCACGATTGGAAAGCTTCCCAAACCGATGACTTTGTCTTTCTTGTAAATGGCAGATTTCTGACGCAGCCTTCTTTCAGCCAGTTGACTGACAGTGCCCAGCAACAGGTGGGGGAAGGGTTCTGCTGCATTACTCTGGGTTTCAAAAAGCAAAAGTATGATGGGAAATGTTTGCCATCTTGGAGATGGGTCTGGTGAAGTAGCCGTGTTTACGTATACAGACACTGCAACACTAATGTTGTTTAATCAAAAGCAGATGCTTTTAGCTGCTACCCAAATATATAAGGGTTATTTTAGGCATGGCACAACCAGATTAATGCCAAACAGTGAGAGGAGTTTAAGTTTAACTGATGAGTAGGGAATACAGTAAGACGATGCTGTAAGACCATACTTGGTTAGTCTAACTTTAGCCATTTACTTGCCTCTGAAATACAGAAGCGGTGTGCTGGTTGACCTATTCAGAAAGAAATTAACATGTTCTGGATGTGAACCTAAACTTGACTCACCTGAATAAAGTAATTAGGTAGTGGAAAACAAATAAAACAGCAGCAATTAGCCTTGGTTTTTAGCAGGCGGCAATAAAAAAAAGGTTGGACTGAAAGAAAGGATCAGAAGGTTTATCGCACGGGAAGTTAATTATTGTCAAAAAAATCTTTTTTTAAATGTATCAGCTGTATGTTGGAGGATTTTACTTTGTCTAGATATATGGAGTGATATTGGTTTCATGGACAGTGTTTGCTCTGACAAACCAAAGTTGAGCAGTTGTACCTCTGTGATCTTGGGTTGGGGGTACGTTTTTATTTTTAGAAAATTAATGTTAAGTTTTCTGAGGTGCAGAAAAGTACTGTTGGTGAAGGGGAGCAGACATTGAGTGTTCGTGGTCAGACTGGCAGAATAGGACTTTGCTTCAGGGCTTCCCGTCACGACCGGCTGTCTTACTCCACAGCAAAGGGTGGCAGACGCACGTTTCCTGAAGGTGGGAAAGGCTGAGGGAAGTTAAACCGCAAGTCATCCCTATCCAGCCGAAACCTCCGGCTGGCGTGTATGGCAGTGAGACGTTGCGACAGAGCATTGTTCCTCCAATGCTGGTGGAGTTATGTAACAAAAACTAGGTTAAGAAGTCTTCACCATGACTTGACTCATTCCCTCTCTCCCCACTTTCCTTTTCACATGACTCTCTTTGTTTATGTAGAAACAAGTCTGTCATTCTCTGCTAGATCGTAGAGTTAAGGCTCAGTGGCATGACTTTCACGTCACAGGACTGAGTGCTGAACGTGCACAACAGGAGGAGCTGGCTCCAGCCTCTGTATGCATGTGTCTTCTCTGTACTTTCTGTGAATGGGCTTTTTCCTCTGTGTGTGTGGGCGTGAGCGTGGGTGTGTATGCGTGCACGTGTGGGGGTGTGCGTGTGCGCATGGCTGTATGTGTTCTCTAGAACAGTCGTTCCAACGGTGTTCAAACCACACACACCTGGCCTTCTTCCTCCTTTGCTCATATATGGGCAGAGCTTCCCCTACCTGGGCCCCACACTGAATTCCAATAAGTGGCAGCCTTTTTTCTGCATGTGTCTGTGGGCGGGTGTGTGTGTGTGTGTGTGTGTGTGCGTGCGCACGCACGCGGGTGTGTATGAACCGACACAAATGCGTGTAGTCGTGTGTGTGTGTGTGTGTGTGTGAGAGAGGAAAAGGTAGTGGAGACGGATCCACGTCATGGAAAACCAGGATCAATGGGCAAGGCCCGCAGAGCTGCGTTTTTAAGGTGTTCCTTTTGTTTTCCGAAGGTAATCAGTTCACACAATGACTCAGCTTGGCTGGTTATTCAAAGTGGCCGGTGTAGGAAGACGTCAGAAAGGAGTTGGGACTGTTGCACAAGATCAGTCTGATGCTGAAGCAGATCTTAGCAGGTTCTTTCAATCAAGTGTGAAACTCTTGGGAAGTTACCTAAGAAACTCTCCCTGCTGCCATTGTCCTGTTTCTTAACTGGTGGCGTTAAGAGTTGAGATATTAGTGGTCAGGTTGTTGCTCTCCCAGCCAGAGCTCACATTATAAAACTCCACATTGCTGCTTGTTGGGAATAATGAAGCAGATTTATAGCCACGTGTGCCAGGGTGCAGTCCTAGTTCTCCGTAAACCCTGTGACCCAACAAAGGCAAAGTGCCTCTTTTCCCCCAACGTTGGACAAAAGGACACTTTTCATCTTTCTATCCCTTCTCAAACTGACACCCCTCCGTCCTCTTGCTGCACCTCTTTTCTTTCCTGAGCACTCCTGCCAGGCCCTCGTAAAGCAGCTCGAGGAGGGAGTTTGCTTTCCTCGCTCTCTTCGCCAGCTCTTTCCCATCAGTCCAGCCTCCTGGAAGAGCCCGCAGACATCGCTCTCCTCCTCTGGAGCTGGAGCTCTCTCTGGAGAAGGCCTTTCGCTGGCTACGCTTTAAGCCTGAAGTCAGTACGATAATTGAGTGAAAGCCATCAAGCAGCAACCCAGGGGAGCCATTTAAAGAGCGCTCGACATGTAAAGCCTGATGGGGAGATATGGGACTTCCACCAGTCTTTCTGGCGGAGACGGATCAGCATTGATAAAAAGTTGTTGGTTTTCTCTCTCCGTTTGGGTTGAGAGTTTTTCACAGCCAATTAAGACTCTCAGTCTGGGGTCTGCTGGAGTCTGTGCACCCGATTACCGCTTTATTGGCAGGGAGCAGTCTGTGCTCCGTGGATCTTATCACCTAGAAGAAGCATCTTTGTCAAAAAAAGCAAAAAACATTTTGGTCTAGGACAATGTTTGATTATTCACTTTAATACCAGTTCTGCTATAAAAAGTGGACATACTCTGGTCTTAAAGTTGTCTCTTTTTTTTTTTTTTAAGAAAACTCCAAGAAGACACTAACCGCTGCTGCTGAAAGTAACAAAGTTGTCTTTCAGTGAGTGAAGAAAGGGAAGAGGAAGAGGAAGAGGAAGAACTCCAATCATCCTCCAGACCTATTTCTGGATCCTTTTTCTTTATTTGCGAACGCGCTCCGGCAGTGTAGGTCTTTGATAGATAACGAGCGCCGAGCTGCAGCCGAAGGAAACCTTAAAGATGGAGCGAGGAACAGGCTGAGCGCGCTCAAGACGTGGAGAGACAGGGAATGCATCCACACCCAGCTCACACATTCACACACACACGCACGCACACACACACTTGAGCAACAAACAGCACATGTACACAAACGGTTTGCAGCAGAAGTGCAACTTCCAGTGCACATACACACAGAGACACATATTTTTAAGAATGGTCACCTCCCCCCTTACATTCATGCTAAAGCATGGCAATGATTCAGTTCCTCTTTGTCCTCTCCTTGAAAGTTTGTGTGGTGTGTATGTGCTGCATGTGTGCACACAGTTGTCACTTTGTGAATGTGTTGCTGGTGTGTGTGTGCGAATGTGGATGTGGTCAGGCCCAGTCATCTTCGAGGCAACTAAGAGGAAACCCACATCAACTGCCATGTAACCACACTCTAGGAATAGCAGTGCCCAGCTCAAGTAGGAATGGAATGACACGCCTGGCCTCGCCCCTCCTCACCCACGCCAGCAACCCCCGTAACCCCCACCACCCACACCACCCACACACCCTTCCTCAACCGGTGCAACTTTTCTTTTCTTAAGTTCGAGCTGCTTGACTGTTGCCGTTATCCTGAGGAGGGGGTTGGGGGTTGCAGGCACGCGTTTCCCTTTGCGGTGTCGATGGCCGGCGCGGTCGTTGCAACACTGCGCCCCGTGGTCCGGATCCTCGTCTGATTGGTCTTTGGTTGCTGCAGTTGGAAACCCTGGTTACTTTGTGCTTCCAGTTTTCCTGTTATGTCTCCAGCTCAAGCTTTGTCTTACAAATGAAATGTTTTCGTACAGGGTAAAAAACAAATCTGATTGGTGTACGATAGAGATAGAACGTACAATTGTAAAACAATACGATACGACAAGGCAATATGTTTCCAATGTTTTTGAGGAAAGTAAAAAGAAAAAAAAAGGGCACAAATTGCAAACCTTTGAAGGGATCTTGTGGCCATCCTCATCTAAGTTCCTCCAGTCCATCTACTGCTGGTTTTATGCATGGCTAACAGAAACGGCTTCATAGCAGGAGCTTTAGCAGCTAATAGCTAAGACCAACTGTGATAATTTGAAAAAGCCTATTTCTTTTTTAATAAGTACCAGACAATGCTGCCTGAAGTTGGATTTAGAAGTGGTGAGTGCCTCTCAATCAGACGTAGTACGTATTTCCCTCAAAGTGGTGTCAGAGAGGTTGATGCCAGTGGGCAGGTAGGACTTCCTGTAGTGGTTCTGAAAACACTCCTGTTGTTCAGCAGTCTGATGGATCTCCTTCATTGCTTTAGTAACAGCATTGACCTAGATAACTGTCAATAAGAGTGAAAAAAACATTTCATCAGTCAAAATATTCTGTGCAACAAAAAGCAGGTTAACCCAGGAACTACTTCCGTTTTGGTTTCAAAATAAGAGTCTCAAATAGTGACACAACAGTGCATAGAGCTTATACCATTCACACTATGTTCTAAATATAAAATGCTACAATATGTAAAACCTGCATAAATACCGTTTGAGATGTATAAATTTGGCCTAATATGCAGCATAGTTTTATAGAAGTAGGAAATGTTACATATTTTGACTGGTCTGTTCTAAACTGATCACAGACTCTATTAAACACTTTATGATCTGGAAAAACTTTACTGTTTGCACTAATAAAAAACAAAGACAATTAGTTTTGGCCAAAATATTGCTGTATTTCTGACAAGTGTTGATGATATCACTACTGTGGCCCGTTTTGTTTCCTGGTTTGTACTGGTACACCTCTGGTTTGTACTGGTACACCTCTCTGGTTTGTACTGGTACACCTCTGGTTTGTACTGGTACACCTCTCTGGTTTGTACTGGTACACCTCTGGTTTGTACTGGTACACCTCTCTGGTTTGTACTGGTACAACTCTGGTTTGTACTGGTACAACTCTGGTTTGTACTGGTACACCTCTCTGGTTTGTACTGGTACAACTCTGGTTTGTACTGGTACACCTCTGGTTTGTACTGGTACAACTCTGGTTTGTACTGGTACAACTCTGGTTTGTACTGGTACAACTCTGGTTTTTACTGGTACACCTCTCTGGTTTGTACTGGTACACCTCTCTGCTTTGTGGCAGCTGCAGCATCACCAAAGAATGGAAAAAAGACGTAGATAAGACTATATGACCTTATCTGAGGTCCTGGGAACTTACACATGCTCACTGGTTTGGTTTCTTTTACAGTGTACATACTGTAACCTCATGTCTGAGTGGAGTCTGAAGTCTTTCTTTTCTGCTTTACAGGGAGGCCACTTCTGCAACAACTTTTCCGAAAATATAACCGAACATCCATGTGACCCGCAGCAGTTTCCAAGAAAGGTAACCTTTTTTTTTTTTACTTCACCACTTTCTTCCCCCACACTTCCCTTCCCACCATCTTTTTTTTTTTTTTTAAGAAAAACTGCGTTCCCTCCAGCAAAGAACAGAGCCCCAGGCCACATCCTTTTACACCTCTTCAAATCCCTCGGTACAAAGCCTCAGTGGGAGAACTCACATTTTATCATAGATATTTCAACGGAAGAAAGAAAGATATTGTCTTTCCCCTTTGCTGGGGAAAGACAAATGATGCAACCTCAAACGTGAGCCTGAGACATGTCTGCTGCCGCAGTAGAACCACGGAACGACGCGGAGTGAATGGTGACAGGAGAGGCTGGAATGTGGGCCGTGGGGAAACGGCGAACGGAAGGCAGCACAGTTCTGTTAATTAAAAGAAATTGGAGTCAAGTGACCATCAGCTGGTGGAGGATTGTTTGATTGATAGGGTCATGGGGCTTCAGGTTTGCAGAGAGACTGAGAGGGTCAACCATGCAGGATGCCTCGCCGGTCTCTGCTCCCTTTGCAGCAACGTCACTTAAACACTTTGAGGCGCCATGATGGACGTCGGAACGGAAGGAGTATTGTCTTCCCAAGTGGTTGTTGCCCGTGTAGCCATGGCTTATACTTGTTTTAGACAAGCTAATATTTTGTGGAAGTGTCTCACAACAGTTGGAAATAGCTAGCTTACAAACGGACCCACACCTCCTTCTTCAGATCGCCGACTTTGCCTGAATTCACGTCACATGATTTACATCACTCTATCATAAACTTTGTTTCCTCTTACAGCAGAACATGCTAGGCTACATAATGCTGGGGCATCTTCTATATGATTACTAATGGTTAGACACCTAGTGCAATAGTGCAATATTTGACTGTGTTTTGCTAGTCTGACTTATGCAGTACATGGACATCCCAAGACCTGCTAGTCCTGATGATTGGCAGCAGCTTCTTTCCTCATTCAAAGTTACACAATAAAATGACAAGTTTGGTTTACATCATTATCTGTTTGTGCAGCTGACCACATAGCATCCTATAATCATTTTTGAAGTGAAGTCAACTAGATAGAAGCAGCATCAGGCTACCAGCTGTTGTTGGACAGGTTTTAAAGGAGCGTTTAGGTAGTTTTGACGTCCATCACGACGTAGTTCTGAAGAGTGGGTTGGGTATTTATCGTATCGTTTATTATTTATCGGGATAAATTTTATGTCATGATAAGATTTTGATTTGTCGTCACAATAAATTACGATTAATGATGTTTGAAAACCCTTTGATTATTATTATTATTATCAAAACCTTTGTTACATACATACATACATGACTGGTGTGTTTTACAAATAGGTATGTTTTTCCAGAGCAGCTACAGTTCTTATGGTCACTTTTATTGTTAACACAATAGTACCACAAAGTCTCATGATAAAACTTTAAGTCCATATGACCAACCCATGGCGTGACGTCATGTGCAGAGGGTCAGTATTATAGGGTCAGTATTATAGGGACGGAGTTGATGTTGTCGTTACGTGTCAGGGCCGGGGCTGGAGCCGACACGGTGCGGCCTCCGCCTGCCGTGCCTCAGGGCTAATGGGAAAGAATGACAGGAATCTGCCACTGATAATGCCAAGCTTGGAGATGTTCGTCAGCAGATAATCTCCCATATCCTTCCCCTCCCTCAGGCTGCTCTTCTTCTTTCTGCTTGATCTGGTTGTCCCCTTCTCCCACCCCGCAACACCCGCCTGTTCATCAATGACTCTCATTTTTATTGCACAGAATATTTTGATCGTTTTTCTTTTTGGGTGGGAGTTAATAACGGAACTGTTTGCTCTGTTCTCAGATGGCGTCAACGCAGAAGTGTGCCGACTCCCATCTGTTGCCTCGCTGCTCTCTGGTGACTGTCAGCTGCTCAGTAGGCAGTGTAGATCCTGTGTAGCAATCAGCAGCTACATCTGGCTACTGGGTCTCTGACGGCTCCGCCCGCTTCCCGGTCCAAAGTTCTTCTTCAGTCGGCCCGTGGCGCGTTCCCACTCCACCACTGGCTGTGATTTCGGGGGGCTCGTCCAGTGACAGGATGTTCTCTGTGTCACATCGCCACCAGGGCCCATTATCACATTTGTTCTTCCTGTTTTGTCAATCTCATTTGGCATCTCTGAGTTTCTGACTTCTGATTGAATTCCGTTTACTTTGATTAAGCTACAAATGGATACATTTCATAAAAATGGTGCTGAAGAATGCCCAAGAAGCCACGCTAGGGAGATATTTGCTTTGTCCTGAACCTGGCATACAATGTAGATTCCTGTGTGGTTCAATTCTACAGCTACATTGTCTGCTGGGTTTCTGGCTAGCAATATAAGCTTCTGTGACATGAAGGTCCTCTTTACTCCATAAGGTAAGAATGTATCTACTGTGCTGCCAAAAAGAATACAGTATTACAAATTGTCAGTAATTTGTAATACTGACAAATTACATTAATATCATCCCTTTAAGGTTTCTTCTGTTTTTGTTGTTTTGAGACATTTAAATGTTTCAGATTGTCCAACAAATATTAAAGTGGCATTTGTTATGTATTTTCAAGACACATAATGGCACAATCAAGTAACTATGTTGCCTTTATTTGTTATAAAAAATGCTGTATATATCAAATATGACTTAAAAGAAATTTGACTTCAAAATTGAACTCTTTAAAATTGGGCTCCTGTTTCTTTAAGAAGCCCCTGCTCTTTCTGAACCTCCACCTTCAGGAAGTCATCACAACATTTTTTTCTCCATTAACCCTTTAACCAAGTTTTTAAAAGTGTTGCACTGAGATGTAGCTTGTAATAAGTTTGGTAGACGTGCCGTTCCACTAGGTGTTTGCTAACTGCTGCTGCTGCTAGTCTGAAGGAGCCGTTGAAGCGTTCAGTTATTAGTTGCGAAGAAAAATCTATCTAGACCTCGACAAACTGAGAGCTGAGTGGTTAGGGAACCAACAACAACAAACTTTGACTAATTGGAAGACAAATGCTTCTGCTTCTTCTTCTTCACTTCCAAATCAGGATTTTGGTCAAATATTCTGTGGACTGATGAGACAAGAGTCAAATCTTTTTCAGTGTGTGTTGTTCACCTAGCTTACAACTAACTATCATGGCATTTCAGAAAAACAACACAACGTCTGCAGTCAACCCGTCACTGCAATTTAAAATACTGATTGTCAGTTATGATAAGTATTATGGGGTTATTATTTCCCATAACTGTTTTCGTTAACGGATTAAATCATCTGAAAACTGCACTTTGTTTTCACTCAGGTTGTTTTGGTCTGATAATGAAATCTGTTTTTCTTACCCGAAACATTTAAGTGCGTCAAAAAAAAAAAAAAAAAAAAAGCATAAACAGAAGATGTGCTTCAGGGTTTTTGTTGCACTGTATCCTGTCACTGAATTATGTCTGACCCTGACGACTCCAATAAAGAGAAAATATTTCAAATTAAACTCACAGAATGACTGGGTGTTCTTTGTGCGACTATATATTTAAGGAGCAGGAGAGAAATCTCCGAAGGTGCAGAATCTAAATGGATTCACGGTTGCGTCTGTGTGTCCCTGGAGTTAACCCTGAGCAAGAGAAGCCAGAAATATTCCAGTAAGTCAGCACAAAGCCGGCTTGTTGTCTGTCAGAGTGTTGTCAAGACTGCTGTCAGACCAGCTCCTTATTAGCGGGACAGCACTGTCTTCTCCACAGCCAACACACACACACACACACACACACACACACACCTGGAGAACAAAGCTTCACATAATGCCTCCAGAAGACACTCTGCATCCCTACCTGCATTTACAGCTCTGAAGGTCACACACTAACAAATCATATACAGCAGAAAAACCTCCCTCCACATCCACGGGTTACACTGAAATGGTGTGTGTTGATGTGTGTGTTCTTACCCACACGAAGAACACGAAAGCACTGAGGGACACAAGACATGGAAGGAGATGCAGGATTGTCCTCGGTGTGCTGGTGACATGGGAATGAGGAAGCATGTAATATCCATTCATCAGATTTCTGGCTGGAAGTTGACATTCAACCGATCAGATGCGCGGTTTAACTCCGGGGTTTTTAATGGAAGCAGCAACGATGATGTCATTATAAAACTTTCCTGATTTGTTCAAAACAATCAGATATTGTGGATTTTATTGTTTTCTACACAAGTATGAAAAAAGTGTTTCAAGTAAAAAAAATTATCTCGCTGCATATTCAACCTAAATATAAACAGCCATCCAGATTAATATTCCATCCAGATTAATATTCCATCCAGATTAATATTCCATCCAGATTAATATTTCATGAAGCGGGCCTCCGTATCGTTTTATCTGCGCCTCTAGAATGAATCGTGTCCAATTTTAAACCCTAATATTCATTAAATTAAAAAGGAAAATAGTTTTAGTTTTACCTGCTCAACAATAAACCATTTCCTGAAATGAAATTTGTCTACTATTAAAATATAAAAAAAAGGCTTCAGACTGTTGCTTTATTAAAAGAAAAGCAATTTCCACAGTCATGGATTGTTTTCTGGTTTTTTGTTCGGGTTTTTTTTGGCCAATTTGTTGTTGTTTTTTTTTTTTTTTACCATTCTTGATTTGTTGTCTGGGGCCAAACAAACTCCTTTCAAGAGCCACAAATGGCTCCCAGACCACATAAATAAAACCTTCAAGGTCCAAGCTTTGTGCATAAATATTTTATCAATCAAATGAAAAAAGATTTTATCTACATACTGACAAATTACATTCATATCATTTAACTTGGAAGCATTCATCAAACCCAGAGACAGCTGTTCATTTTTCTATTTTAAGTTTATTAATATGAAGTTTTATCAATCCATTCTGCCACAGTCAGACCTTTGATTTATGATCTTGATGTGATCAGACATGAAAATGACTTTGACGCTCCTGGTCACGAGTATAACTTAACTTAAAATCACCAACATCAGTCATTAGTGATCCATTTCCAATGCAGCTTGTAATTTTGTCCTTGCCAGAATAAATATTTCTGTTGACCTCGCTCACCAGATCGGCCAACAGTCGGGACAACGAGGAAGTTTGTGAAGATCTCAGAAGAATGGATAAGAATGGAAACACTTTTGAACATCTTCAAGATCATCAGTTCAAACAATTGTACGCGAGGTCGAGGTGTTAACGAGTCACCAGCATCCCATAATTCAAATTTAAGTTATGAAAGATGAAAATAACATTTATTAAGATGTTCAGGGACCAACAAGGTTAGACTTACCATGAATTGGTTTGTAGTTTTTGCATTGGTGTAACATCTAGAGTACCAAGACAGAACCGTCCCAAAAGCAACACTTTGACTCAGAGCTAAATCTATGGCGGAGAAACGTTTGTGTTGGCCTATTTTGCTGTTTCAAAGCACTAGTGGAAGTGCTTTGGATTTAGCCTTCCAAAATCCTAAACCATGGCAGGAAGACTATCAGTTTCAATGTTAATATGGAGATTAAGGCCTGGTCAGATGTTCACCCCAAAGTAATCCAACAGAGTAGAAATGTGCGATCACGGAGCCTCATTTGCTCAAAGTCTGTAAGGATAATAAATAACGACCAAACGCTTTCCATCAGGACATAGATTTATCACAAATGGTTCTAATGAACAGAACCACCACTAGGCAATGAAGCCAACACACCTGTGTTTACAGTCAAGGAGATCCAGCATCTCACCTCACATTCTAAACAGACGAATTGTTGCTGAACATCTTTATTGCTTCCACTTCCCAGGTCGAGTATCTCATCTTATGTTTGTCACTGGCAGCTCCACAAAAAGTCAAAAGCGGCTAAACAACAGAGGACTCAAAGCAGGACTTAATAACTGGTTTCTCTGCCAGCCTCTTCTAAATCTTTCCAATCTTCCAATGGAGATCAAAAAATCTGGTCAAGGACTTGCTGTGAAGGATTTACAAACATAAAGAGCAGGATGTCTAGTTTGAAAACCTGAGAGACCCAACTCTGATTGTTGCAATTTCTTGTACTGTCGACATCTTCAGACTATGATCTTGAACATCCACTGCAGCGGTGTGCAGCTGAGAATGAGTCTGGTTAAGAGTCACTCTCTCCAAGTCTGAGGCTATGGTTCTTAACCAGAAAATAGTGGACTGCTCCTTCTGGGTCAGGGGTCACGGGTGATGGTAAGATAGGGCGAGAGCTGGACAGATGGATTGATGCTTGGTTTCCAGACAAGTGGTGATACAAACAGTGGGGTCAACGAAAGAGGAGAGATAAGAAGAAAAGCTGACCTCACCCATGGTTAAGAGATATACATCATGAATGAAAGAACATTCCAGAACCGACGATCAAATGATACTCAACTATCGACTGTCTGGACCTAACCAATGGGAATAAGTATTCCTATGGTACAGGTTGTGTTCTGTGTCTGTGCTAGCATCCTTGAAAGAAATGTTAACTTGCCATGGCACAAGACAAGAACAAGAAGTTCCTACATGAAGAATGATCTCTGACTGCAAGTCAGAACTTAAATCCCTCATCCCTAAATTTATAAAGGGTTTTACATGCCTGTCATTTTGTCTTACTTGAAAGGAAAGGTGACACATTTGTGACAGATTAATGCGACCTGATTGGAATCATATCTCCAGCCACAGCTCTACTGCTGACATTTGCAAGAAAAAAAATGTTGAAGTAGCTAAACCTGAAGAGTTGCTATTTCGAGCAAACTACATTGCTTGAAAGCTTCCGGTTGAAAACTCTTCAACTTTTTGTTTTTCCTCAACACTTTTTGAAATGTCAACACTCTTGTCCAAGACATACCCTGCGTCTTAGACCACTGGAGGTGGGCACCAGCCCACCGCAAACCTGCCAGGACAGTCAGGTATAGATGATGGATATCATCCAAACCTACATTTTTCTTACCACTACAATTTGGCATGAAAGAAATCCCACAGAAACCAGTTTATGGGATCTGTAAATTCATGGGTGATGTGTAGGTTGCCACTGTGCCGTAGACGACCCTCCACTGTGGCTTTAAGCATTTCTAAAAACATATGTTTACAGAAGACTTCCTCTTCCAGTCTTATAAACACCTGCTGCACATCTGGGATGTGCCATCAAAGTTTGACTGCCTCCTACAGGCCTGACATGCGCACTACATTGTTTCCAATTCTATTTCCATATTAAACTACATGGGGAGTGTTTTTATTGTTCTGTTGTATAAAGGCATTTTTTTTTCCAAAACATGCAACAGACAACATTTTTGTAAGGAAATGTTGTTTCTATGTATGGAAGCCGAAAGCGGACATTTTACGCATACTGTTGAAATTCTTGACATAATGAAATCTTTTAATTTGCCTGTTTTTTTTTCTCGAGATAAGTTAAAGTCACGCTTGTTTTCTTGAGATTAGTCAATTTTCTTTTTCCGCATATACATTTTTCTAATTTTTTCTCGAGATAATGAGATTTCTTAATTTTTTTTTCTTGAGGTAACAAGTTTTACATTTTGTTTTTTCCTCTCAAGATATCCTTGTAATTTCATGCTTTTTTTTTTTGCATATTCTTTTTCCTAAAACTTTTCTCGAGATAAATTCATTTCCTGACAACATTTTTAGAAGAGTTAACTGCATGCATTGAAATATAGAATAAGCTTTAATACAGATAATCAGTTTTCTCAAGATTAACTTATCTTCAGAAAACCATCGGGAAAAACGTTTATGAAGAAGAAAACATCCACTCTTGGCTTCAGTGTCTTTGTTGTATTTTTTTTTTTTTTTTTTTTTGTCACTGAATAAATACAAAATTAAAAGTGCATCTTTCAAAGATCTTAACTGTGAGACGATGTCACTGCAATATCGGCTGCTTATATTCTAAGTGATTTTAAACATCTTCACCAGATGTGGAGAACATTGTATCTTTTATGGCTACAGGACGGATTCCAGTAACCATGATGTCACATCATTACATTACTATTCACTACATGTATCATGTACTAAAACTGTATGTTTACTTGATCATTTCTGAGCTCAAATGTGGGAATAAAACATACAAAGCTCTCAAAACCTGATCCTTCTGAAAGCGTAATAGTTGATGTGAATAAAGAGGAACCCTTCAGTCTGACGCTGTGCACACAGATTTGTGTGTATTGTATTAAGATGGAAAAGGTGAAGCAATCCTTCATGTCTGAGGCTTTGAATGGCAATGCTTGTTTAAAAAAAAACCCACCCTGAACAAATGACACATGACGTGAGCGGTGCTGCTTTCATGTGTTTACTCGTGTGTAAAAAGGCATGAAAAGCTTTCTGAGTAAGCAAAGGACTTAGCGTAGTTTCAATGGTGTATTGAAAGCACCCTGCCTATTATAAAGTAAAAAAGCACCAGTGAATCCTTTCTATCTGCTGCAGCTTGATGAAACAAACACACGGGTTGCTGCAGATGACCTCATGACTACGGCTTTACAGGAACAAGAATCGGTGGAGTTATAATGGATGTGCATTTATTGAGGCCCGTTTTGGTCGTAAATTCAGGTCCTGTCCGCGTCCCCGGTGCCCGAGCCCCTCGGGTTCATCTTCGCCGGCCGTGTTTCTGCGACAATAGCGCACGCCGTTCCATCGCTCGGCGAGAATCCCAACAATGCAAATGGCTGCTAATGGGCTGTAATGGGAGGGCCTGCGTGGGCGGTGTATTGTTGCTTTGATAAGCCGTTTATGACGTCCGTGCACAGTCAGAACGCAAAAAAACAAAAAGGAAAAAACAGCACAGCGCTCGGAGAAAGAGTGATGGTGGCAGGAAACGGTGAAAAACGGCCAAAAGAAAGGCAGATGGGGCCATCTGTCTTCCTCTAATCGCACATGAAAACACTCCCAGTGAGGGCAGGGCCTTCACCAGGTGAAGGTGCAATCACTTGAAGGTGCCATCAGTGATGTCATCTCCGTTGCTTCACCCGCGAGTGAAAAACACAAACACACACACACACACACACACACACACACACACACACCCAGAGTCCCAGTCTTGTTTGCGTCATGTCAGTAATAACTCATTGCAGTGTCACATAATGACCTTTACAAGGAGGACTTTCCCCATCAGGCATCAGGCAAGCCTTCACTAGCAGAGAAAAAAACTAAACGAAGAAAAGCCTGGGGGGATTTATATGGTGTCATTCACTCAGGTCACAGGGGTTGAACACACACCAAGTGTCAGTTTCTGCTTTCATGAGATAAAACTGTGAAATGTTCCATCAGCACCCCGGCTTTTCTGACGGTCCAACAATAGTTTGTCAGGTTTTTCCAGAGTTCCACGTTTATCTCCACCAATAACCTGAACGAGCTTCTTAACCTCCGATAACAAACGGTGGATCGGCGTTAAATATCTCCGATTATCAAAAGTAAAGAACACTAAAGATGTAAACTGTGTTGGTCTGTTAAAGGACTGAAACAGTTTAGTGCGATTTGTTCAAACGACTACATGGAAAATACAGCAGAGAGTCAGGGCCACGCTAAGAAAATAAAGAATAAATAATGATAAGTCATAATTTCACGACTTTATTCAGGTAATATTACTTTATTCTCAAAATATTGACTTTATGTTCATATCATTTAAACTTTATTCTCATTCAACTTTGTTCTCGTGAAACTGTGGCTTTATTGTAGTACTTTAATGACTTTATTCTCCTAATTTGATTAGTTTTTTTCTTTCATATGGGCCTCATAAACCATCATATGAAAAGCCATTAAACATCAAGATAATTTCTATTATTTGTTCATTCGCTCCATTCTTCCTCCATATTTCACCCAATTTTTATGTTTTTACAGGATTATAGAATTTTCTTATCATCATTAATTTGTTCATGCTCCTTAAAAGCTAAATATTTTTGATATATTATTAGGAGAAATGTTTCTGAAGCTTTACACTCAACCTTAATCTAACGTTGTCTTCGTCCCTGTGTGGACCAGTTGACTCATGTTTCCATACAGCAGACTATCAATGAAATGTTTTATGGAAATGGGCAGCAGAGGTGCAATTCCTTAGCAGAAACTGTGTGATTATTATAAAGAAAACTGCAAAATAGCCAAATTTACCCATAATTTCAATCAAAAAAAAGTTTAGAGTTTCTGCATCGGGAACATGTGGGAAAATGACAGATCATCTGCGACCCATCAGAGTGGCTGAAACGTTACAATAGTCTGTTGAACTTCACTGGTCCATTTTCCCGCTTGGTGTTTCTTTCTTATAATTGATTTTAAATGTGTTTAAACGCAATAACTCCTTAAAAATGTGACATATACCTGACAGCACTCAAACCCTTCTTATAACTGTTGAGCAGCTTTTTGAATGTTTTACGATTTATTGCAGCCTTTTTATTATTTATTTCATGTTTTTGCTGCTGCATATTTGGCTGATTTATCTTTGGTGCTCAAAGGCTTTACAGGTAGAAGACCTCCCTACTGTCACCGTATAATGTTTAACTGGGTTTATATGAATCGTAAAAGGAATTTTAAAACTCCTTGATAAATCAAAAACTATAAAGTCAAAAGAATGAATCTCAGTTATTAAATAACGGTTTGTATTTCTATCAAGCCAGCTGAGATTCCACCAGCTGGCTGTTTTTCAGCGCTGCTGTTCGTATCAACGTTTCTGTCTGGAGATTTGCTCTTCAAGCTGAAACCACACGGCACAGGAAACAGACCGTCACCTTGGTAACACATTATAAACATTAAAAAGGGTTTAAACTGCTTTCACCTTTTAAAAGCCACTTTAAAAACTTTTTGCCTTTGGCTGTTTCATGACTTTTCAATCATTTTAGCTTTAGCTTTAATCATTTAGAAATTACACAAATACTAAAAAGCCTGTCAAATCAAATTTTACTCGCCGTCTTTGGTTTCTACTGAGTTCCTAGTGTGTGTAGGGGGGAAGATATCATTTGTATGAGTTTGTAGAGCTCCAAGTTAACATTAAATAAAGAAAAGTGTAATTATTCCATGACGGAGGTGGAAAAGTCAAGGCGTAAACGTGGTCGTCCACATCTGCGTCTAAATAAATAAAGGTCGTCCGTCCACACAGTGGAGCGCTGCTGGGCTGAGCGTCAACCCTTTGATCCTTCATGACACACGCTGAATCATGAGAGGAGCTCCGTTAAAAGAGAAAAAATAAACCTCGGTCAGAACCGATGACTAAAAGATCAGCTGTAACACAATACCGCGATTAAAATCAGAGGGAGAGGAGAGAGAGGTCATCACTGGCTTTGGATACTCTGCCAGTGCTCACGTTTGTTGGACCGCCAGAAATTCAAAGTAGTGGTGAGTAAAGCAAATAGCAGCACGCGCACTGCTTCATTATCGCATACCCGACCCGGTGACTCAGGGACAGGAAGGACTGTGACACCCATCTGCGGTCCGACCCGACCCGGTCTGGTCCACTCAGCAGACACATTGCTAGGTCCAGCTCACTAGTGCCAGGTGAGACCCCCGCTCCACCTCCATGAAGTGCTTTCAGTTTTTATGGCAGATGTCAGACAAGATGTTGGACAGGAGATTTTGGCCCGTGTTGACGTAAGAGGATCACACAGTTCCTCATTCAGAACCTCCGGTCCCACCACGTCCCACAGGAGTTCTCCTGGACGGAGATCTGGTGACGTCAGCCTCTGTCCAAAGGAGAGGAGGTCAGTGAGACACAGCACTCAAGACATTTTTTATCATGATCTACACCTGTTGGTGTTTCTGTTGACAGTGTTTTCAGTTTTCAGCTTTTGTATTCTCCACACCAGCCTTTCACATCACTGGTGCCTTCAGGTGATCACCACACACCTAAGTGGAAAAACTGGAGTTTGATCTAAACATGCGGATGTGCTGATTTCAGACTGATTAAGCAGCTGTCCCTTAGTGGTTTCCATGAAATCTATTTCCACCCAAAATCATCCGCACCTGCCAAGAGCCGTGGTGGCGTATTGAAGTCCAGCGTGAAGGCTCTGCTGTAATTATCATTGTGCAACAGGAGTTTACTCCACAAGCACTGTGACTTCAACCGGAATGGAAGAAATCAGTCATGAGTGTTGATGGCTGCGGCAGCCTTGGTCCGCTGATACCAGCCTAAATATAGGGCTTCTTCCCCCCCCCCTGACTTCCACATGCAGGTGACACACAGGCAGACATAGAGCCACAGCAGGTGACCCCTGGGAAGGGGTCAGAGGTGAAGTGTTTGCAGGCCTCTTACATCAACCCCTAACTTTAGGATGTAGCATTTCAAATTCTCCGGTGAAGGATTCTTCTTCCACATGATGTCAGGCAGACGGTTGACCTCAGGTTGACACCGCGGAGGCAGGGAAACAGACTGTGGGGCGTTGGTGTAAGGCACTGTGACAGTTTCACACTTAGACAAAGAGACGTGCAGCAGAAGAGACGGCCTGATGGGGGGGGGAAAAAGCACATGACAGGAGGTTGAAAGTGTCTCTCAGCTCTGCTCGTTCTGAGCGAAAGCGGAAGCAGGACTGATGAAGAATGACGAGGCGTTTATTTACCCAGGGTCACGGCTTTGTAACACTGAGAGGATTTACATCTAGCAGTGGATTTTACTGTCTGATGGAGGAGGGTCACCACGGTTTATTCTGAAGAGTGATTATCAATTGCTTTTTATTTAGTCAATATGTTCATTAAATAAAAATGCAGTATGCCTATTGGAAGCATTGCGAGAGAGTTTCCAGCATCCTACTCTGATTAGTGGTTGTCTTACTCCGGGTCGTCCTTAACACATTTGTTTCCATTACAAATGTGCACAAAACTTTGTTGATATTCCTCTAATGTTGACAAAACTAAAGTTCACAATTGCGGTGTTTCTGTTGAGTAATTTTTCCGCTCGACATTTGGAAAAATGTTGAGGCGATGGCAGTGTGATCAGCCGCCATCACAGAGCAGAAATTGTTCACAACTTCGTTCTATTCGCCAGTCGGCCAGAATAAACTCAACCAACTTCGAAGTCAACCGGCGAAATCAAGTTCAATGGGAGAAATCCCAGGCGGAGAACTGATGGGAGATGAGAATCGAGCGAAATTACGTTGGAAGGCGACAAAAACGGCTGTGAGGAGCAGCACCAAAGATCTCTTTTTATTTATTTATTTTTTCTGGTACTTTGACGCTGCGTCTGAGGACACTCAGCTCCTCTGCTGCTTCTTCTGACTCAGAGCTGACGTCGGTGCAGGAGACCGATGAAGTTGTGGACTTGTTCCTGCTGAGAGTGGAAGGTTTTGTGCGTGGGAGAGCTCCCCTCCCTGGTCTCTGCGAGCCTCCTTTCCCCTCACCCCGTCCCTCTGCTCGGCTCTCTTTTCTCTGCCGACACGCCGGCTTGGAAATGAGGAGCAAGTCCCTCTGTTTCAAGAGGTTTGGAATTTGTCTCCTAGCAACAACCCTCACAATACAACACGGTTTTGTGTAAGACGGGGCAGACAGTGTGAGAGCATGTGTGTGTGTGTGTGTGTGTGGGTGGGTGGGTGGGTGTGTGTTCTCAGAAGGAGACTGGGGAACAAGTTGATCTTGTGTGTTGCACTAATCAGCTGAAAACACTTTTTCCACTCCTGTGTGTTTGGTGAGGTCAAAGTCACGCGGAAACTCACACTTTTTTTCCCCCGCATATCTTCGGGCGCAAACGCCGATGCATTCCTCGTCCAAAACGTGTGTAGCGCCTCTTCCCCGGGTCGATGTTACATAAGCTGGAAGAGGCTGAATGGAAAGCGGGTGATAAGCCGGCGTTTTTTTTATCACGAGGACGGAGCCTGTGACCGTGGAAGTCTGGGCAGGGACTGACCGTCCACGGATGGACAGACCTGGGGTGGGGAAGAGGAGGAACATCCTGAAAACGATCATGATGTCACCAGGTCTGCATCCGACATGTACGGCGCTGGATAAAAAAAATAAATAAATACAAACAGCATTTGCTCCATTACAGCAACAAATATTTCAGATCATACACATTTATCTCAAAGACAATCCGATCAGATACAAAAGGAGTTTTGTTTTTTCCAAATTCTGATGTCAGTATTTTAAAGTACAAACCTCTCCATGCATGAATGGACAAACGTAATCATTCAGTTTAAATTGTTCAGATGCAAAACACAGGTGATTTTCTTTTTGCCTTTGTGTTTTCATCTTTTCCCCCAGTCTCCATCTTCTTGTTGAATTGTGACCTTTGACCTTAACTTCTCTGACCTCCCGGATGAGAACGGTTTTCACTGTTCTGTGTTTTCTAACTGTGGTTTCTCCGGCCGGGACCGCCTGGCTGTCGTCACTTCCTGCTCCGTCTTTTCTGGCTGGTCTAGTCGTTTCAAGAGAAGCTGAAGCTGAGGGGCGTTTCATCGGAACAGAAGGGGTTAAGCCACCGTACATGGAACTGTGAAATCTGAGAAGTGATGGGAGCAGGAGAGGGATGGGGAGATTTCAGAAGACCAAAAGACAATAAAAAACAGAAAGAAAAAAAGTGACGACCGGTAGTGCTAGTCTTTGTCCTCGTCCTCTCTGACGGTTCTTTGCCCGTCTTCTGTTCGTACGTAGAGGCGTTCTTCTTCTTCTTCTTCTCTTGTATCTCCACTGCATTAGAGTGATCAATCTCCTCTCTTTTAATCCTCCTTCAACTCACTGAATTTTCCTCCTTTAACATCTGTTCACTCTGGTTTTTCTGTTCCATTTTAACTTTTTGTTTTTACGTGGGGGACTCTTTTTAAGGTTACACCACCCCAGATGAGTTTGTTCCCCCCCAGTGTCAAAGCTGAGCAGTAAGCGTTTCCCTCTTCCTGTGCTGAGCTGAATCAGCTTTCAAAAATTTTTGAGAACTGACTCACACTTCCTCCTGGATATGACAGAGCTTCCTGCCCACCAACTGATTTAGCCTCTCTTCTCCCCTCCCTTCCTCCACCCAGCCTACATCCTCAGCAGCAGAGTGGAATAAGTGACTGCAGGTCGTCGCCCAGGCCGGGTCCAGCCGGGCCGGGCTGGGCCGGGTCCGCGCGCGAGTTTCCCGAGCGGTCGAAGCGAGGGAACTGGCTCGTCTCAGTCATCAGGCATCTGAGTCATTTGAATTTAATTTGTCTCGTCTATATTTAGACGCTTCGGCTCGCCCTTATGATCATTTACAGAAGCGGAACAGACGGGTCTCTGTGCCCATCAACAAGGCTAACAACAGGTCCATTAACGTCTGCCGGCCAGGTGAACTGCAGGTCACCTACTACTAAAACAATTAGCCACCGAAGTAAGGAGAAATATTAGCAGCCGGCTGATCGGATTACAAAGTGGTCCGGCGTTTCCTGTTGGATCCCGTTCTGAGCCGCTTGGTTAAATCGTGACAAGGCACTGGTGGTATCTCTTAAAGCGGACGCCGTTTGAGTTTCACTGACTATTGCTTTCAGGCTGCCGATATCTGGGAAGAACAGAAGCGGAAGAAGTGTAGGAATTCTGACTTCCTAGAAGCAGCTGCAGAACAGATAAATGATCTGGGTAAAGGAATAAAATATTCCACACATACAGAAACACGTTGAGTTGAAGTATTCATGATTTATTAAGTCGTCATATTAGAAGCGCTAATTTCAATCCACTGAATGTATGTTGTTGTTTTTTTAAGTTTAATCAATAAATGGAGTGGCACTAAAGTTACATTCACACAATCACACACCAATGTACAGAGAAGCAGCTTGAGGTTACAGTAAGTGCCTTGCCCAGAGGAACATGGCATGGAGGAAGAATCAAACCCGCAACTTCCCCACTGCAAGATATCCTCTGGTGATGTTAGGAAACAGGATGGAAGAAATAACAATGTGCACTCAAAGTAGGACATTCTGTTTTAAAGGAAATGTGTGACTGAGTCGGATCATTTTAAAGTAGTTGTTCATAAAAACATGGCGGTGAATCAGAATCAATCAAACTTCAATCAAAATTTATTTGTATAGCACATTTCAGCAGCAAGGCATTTCAACGTGCTTTACATCAAATCAAACACAAAAACATAGAGTCAACAATAAAAACACATCAAGTCAGATTCCGTCAATAAACGGAAAGAAATAAAAACACTGTGCCAATACCAGCAGGGCTGTGAAGACTCGTCTGGAGCAGTGATGGTTATAGACCCTTCACAACTATGTCAGTGAATCATCTTGAGACGCTATGATGGATGTCAGAAGTGAGGGACGGGAGAATCGTGATTGTTTTGTCCAGTTGTTTTTGTCACTGTTGTCATGACTTCTACTTGTTCAAGTTGAGCTAATTTGTCAGGGGCTTACAGATAGCTAGCTTAGAAACCGACCAGCACTTTCACCCTCCTGACGTTTGATTTGATCAGATCGTCGACTTTCCCTGAATTCACTCCATTATGTCATAAAAGATTAGACACTAACCAGTGTTTATTGTACATGGTAGGATATGTGATGGTAGGACATTTTCTCCATGGTTACTATTGATTAGACACATACTTTCTCTATAGTGCAAAATTTGAACTAATGAAGTATATGAACTTCATTAGTTCATATCCTAATGAAGTTCATATTAGTGTAGTTCATATACTGGTATATGAAGTATATGGACTTCATATACTAATGACGTATAAAGTAAAACACTTTTTGCTTATCTTGTATAGAGTGTTTGCTGTAAACTGCTGGTCGTCATGGTGGACAGCTGATGCCCATCGCTGTCTTTTTTCCTCATCTAAAGATTTGAGATAAAATGCATCCTTGGCTGTTTGTGCACCATCCTATGACAAACATTGGTGCAACACTGATCAACATATCTGCTGTGTATTGACGATTTTGATGATGGCGGTAAACAAAATGTAATATTTATCACTGGTCTCACAGTTGATGACTTTGGTGTTTGTATGATGGAAAGCACTTTGAAGTGCCTTGTTGCAAAAATGTGAAAAACAAATAAAGTTGAAAATGAAAAATGAAGACGATGAAATGGGATAAAGCACGGCAAAATATTCAAAGAAACGACATTGCAAAGATGTACGGACAGGAAGGAACCTGGCCTGACTGGCCCCTGTGGTCAGTCCCATCTGGAAGGAGTTTGCCTTTATCAGACTGCTGGAGTGTGAAGGGGAGACCAGTTTCTCTGACACAGTGGAAAGTTTACCTTGTGACCAAGGTGTGCTGATTATGAAAACATCCCACAGCCGGCAGCAACCCGCTCACACACGCATTCATACGTTCACCTGACTTATCTGTGACGTTGTGTGCGACAGGTGCGTCCTTGGTTACGACGGGACCCGAGGCGGTGGTAATGGTGTGTGTGTGTGTGTGTGTGTGTGTGTGTGTGTGTATGCAAGTGTTCATTTTTGATATATTTGCTATGTTTACACAAAACAGTGCGATCGTTGGAGTCATACGTCAGGTGGGTGAAAGGCGGGACTGAGAGGTAGCGAACGTGGAGATAAGCCGGTGATGTCACCGGTCATAACCGGGGAAAATGTTGTGCAATACCTGCGTCACGGCGGACCGGGACAACGGCTGGTCGAAACCTGGAGCCGGCCCGTCAGCTGCTGAACAACATCCGTCATGTGAGCACTGCAAAAAAAAAAACAACAACACAATCTTACCAAGTAACTTTGGTTTAGTTTCTAGTGCAGGCATCCCGGTACATTTGAAATAAGACAAAACCAACTTAAAAGTAACTTTTCAGCAAGATATAGGAGTTTATTTTAAGTCAATAATTTTTAACTGTTGATGAAAAAGTATTTGTTCCACTGGCAGATAATGTCACTTACAAGATATTTTCCCATTTTATAAATGAAATTTTAAGTCAAGAATTATTGACTTAAAATAAACTCGTATATCTTGCACAAAAGTTATTTGTAAGTCAGTTTTGACTCATTTCAAGTTTTCCAATATACTTGCACTAGAAACTAGACCATAAATACCTGGTCAGATTTTGTGTTTTTGCAGTGGGTAGAAGCCGGTAGGAGGGGAAACATGGGAGCAGCTCTGGTTAATCAGGAATCAGTGACTGATCCAACATTAGCGGCTGGAAAGCACCAAACTCTCCCACAAGACAGAATAGTCGGATGAGTCCTGGAGGCACTTCAGATGACCAAATGTTGTGGTATGTTATTAAAAGGAAGTCAAACACACACACACACACACATGCACACACATTTGCTCTCTAAACACAGCAATCAGTTCTGACCCATGCAAAACGACCAGTTTTCTGCTATATTGGTGAGTCATCTCCAAGGCAGAATCAGGTACTTCATGCACAACCTCAGTCTCAAAAAAAAAAGTGATGGGATTATGTTATGTCAACAGAGTCCTCAAAAGGTGCTCGCATCCGTTGGTGCAGCGGAGTTTCCCTCGCTGCCCGGTCTGCAGCGCACCTGTCAGGAAGAGCGCAGCTCTGTCGCCTAAACAAACACAGCACCTGTCCATTTCCTCCTGCCCATTATCAAAATATTTGGATTTTATTACAGGCAAGTCATCGTTGCTCATCGTCAACAGCCGCGTCCAGAACACCAATCTAACCGAAAGAGAGGAGTCGTTCCACGCTGGAAACTCGAGGCATCAAAGTGTGACAGAAATGCCTGGAAGGCGCCACCGTGGGAGGACCTGACCGCTGTTTCAAATTAGCCGCTCAACTGACCTTTCTAGTTGAAGATTTTGTCAGAACAGTCACCATGACTCAGGCAGAAAACAAAAAAAGAACGCAGAGAATAAATGGATGAATAAAAAAAAAATGCAGAGATTTAGGAAACACACTAGATTGGTTGTTGTTTATTTGTTTTTGTTTTTCTTGGGGGTTTTCTGAGCACGTTTTTACTGACATTTTTCCTGTGTGACAGTTGGGAGCCAAGGAAGTGAGCCTGCAGAGAGCACTAGAGGATACCGCCCCCATGTGGCTCACTCCAACCTGCCGAGATCTTCACTACATGTGAAGGATGGCCGTCATTCAACTCTACTGAGATAATCTAGACAGGTTCAAGTTTGATTTCTCGTGTCTGACCAATCACACACACTGCCACTACTTTACTTTTCTACTTTAAAATGAAAGGATAGTTGCAAGTTAAAAGGACTCGGTTAAAGTTAAACAAAACATATTTTTGAATTTGCAAAGAATAACTATAGATATCAACATTCCTCCTGTCATTTAATCTTTCATTCCAATAGGAAGAGAGTCTATTTTAATCCCAAATAATCATATTTAGATGAAACAGTATTTTAAATAAAACTATCTGGATTCATTTAATCAAACTTTTTAACAGTTTCCTGCCCAGAGCAAGCACGGGGTAACAGTGGGGAGGAAAGTTTCAGGAATGGCAGCTGAACAGAGATGAAAATCATTCAAGATTTTTGGTGTGAAGAGATACAGTTCTGATGGAAAGGTAGGTGGGAATGTTCTTGTTCATTTGTTCATCCCCTCAGTGGGATCTCAGGATCATTTGTAAGGCGTAGAGTGTAGATTTAGTAGTTCATAAAAAAAAAACCTCCTCTAGGCTCAGTTTTTGCTAGACTACAACAGACTTGAACAATGTCCGAATTGCTAAATAAGAAACACGACCGGGTTTGTAAGAACAAGCACATGTAGACAATGGATGCAACAACTGGTTACGTTATTTCAGTTTAAAAAATACTTCACTAATGCCCAAGGGAAATTAAATGCTATTACAATTTATATAATCCAAGGTTCTTCCATGGGTTGTTGTCGATACTGATGGCTGTTGGCAGGAACGACCTCCTGTAGCGGTCAGTGGTCTCATGGGGAGGATGGTCAGGGTTGTCCAAAATGTTCACGGTTTTACGATGAATTCTTCTTTGCAGAGGTTCCAGAATCGTCCCCAAACCAGAACCAGCTTTCCTTATCAAATCATTGAGCCTGGTTCTGAAGCTGTTACCCCAACAGATGATGATAGAAGAGATGATGCTCTCAACAGACTCAGAGAAGATCAGCAGGAGAGAAAACGGTTGCTGTTTCCTATCTTTGAATCTGGTGTTAATATAGTCACAACAATAAGCAGGATTTAACTCTAACCCGAGCGGAAAGAAAACGGGGAAAATATGCAAATGTCTCAGGGTTTTGATGTTGATCTGGAGGACGAATCCGTGCTGTGCTGCCGCTATGTGCAGCCAAAGTTTTGAAATCAGGGAACATTTCTCCAACTGAAGCGATCAGAAGTCAGTAGCGCTCTCTGAATGAGGGTCGGTGGAGGAAATCCCAGAGAATGTAGCATCCTGCAGTATACATGCTCCAAATCATCCCGTCCATAACTCTTCAACACACTTTCAGCTTCTGGATAGCAAGAGGCTTTGAGTCCAGAGATAACACTCAGATAGAATCTTTCTTGATTTAGTTACCTGTGTGATGTACTCTATGTGTTTGTTAAAGGGTTAATGAAGGCTTTGGTTGGAGCTTCCACTCACCACTGGCGGATTGTTCTCTGACCAAACGTCCAGGCGGTGCCTCCAAAATGTTGCGTCCTCTGCTCCAATGAGTTGGGAGAGGTAGGTGGGAACTTTTGAGCCAAGTGAAGGACAGAGTTTCAGTCACCTTCCATTATGCTTCGTTTAGAAGAACAGCAGTGAAAAAAGAAAAAGTCATCTGAGAATCATCGCACTCTTATTGAACTGTAAATGTAGTGTTTACACCTTATGTTCAATAATATTAATGTTTTTAACTTTAACAAATTGCAAATAATTCACATAGTATTTAGAGCTCTTGTACTGAATCATATGTTTTCAAATCGGATGATTAAAACAAAAATTATAATTCTGGAATGTGATTTTAGCTTTTTTACATTTAGTTCTGACCATTAAATTTCTGATCAGAAATTAAATGGTCATTTTTATAAAAACTAAGTTGTTTTTGTGTTTTTTGGTTGTTTCTTTTACAGATTTGTAAATTAATCTATACATCTTTAAAAAACTACAACCCTTCACGGCCTCAGCGGTTGTGAAAAAGAAGAGCTGCAATGATAAATCTGTCCTCATGCCTGCAGCCATTTTGCAGTTAAAAGAAATGCTGGAAGACGACAACGCGAGTGAAACATGTTTCTACTGGAATCAGTATTAACCAACACAGACATCTGGACTCTTCCTCAACACAACCATCCACACTTTGAGAAACACATGAACAAAACCATTCATAGGTGCAGGTTGGGGGTAAACATCTCTAGCGATAAGATCCCTGAGGAAAAGAGGAGGATTGGGTGGATGTGTTGGTTACTCTGGATCTCAATGCAGTGGGAATGTTAACGTTCAAACTTTCTTATTTGAAGAAACCTTTCAAATAAGAGACAAAATTAATTTAAGACGTAAGAAAACAACAACAGTTACTTTATATTCATTACCATTTTTTAAAAAAACATTCTCTCATGCAAGAACCTGCAACCGTGTCCAAATGGTGACAATAAACCTGACAAGGCAGTCCTAATAAATTCATCTGGGAACTCCTATAAATCATCTGGCAGCAGAATGCTCATCTGTATTGAGTGATTTCAAAACCCACAGGTGGCCAATTACGTTTTCAAATCTCTAGATGGGTTAGTCATAGAGCCACGTTGGTGAGTTTGTGGGAGGGGCAGTGCCAGGGGCGGAGCTTGAATGGTGGCCGCTGTCGCAGACCTCCAACATGGTGCCACATGAGGGGATTGACAGATTACTACACCTGACATTAAAGAGGTAAAAGACTAAGGTAGACATGTTTATGATTGTTGTTTCTGTCCACTCTCACCTGTGTAACTCTTTGTAATCTCCCGTAGTTAATGGCGTTGTGCAACCAAACTAAGTGACTTTACAGAACAGGATGACTTTGAATTTCTGGAACATTACCATGAAAATATCTTCAGGAATGTTAGTGGGACATTTCCTCTACAGACCGTAGGAACGTCCATGTTATTACATTCTGGGAGTTAAAAGGGAGAAAGGGACTCATCTTGTGGTATAAAAAGATTTAACAATATTGAAATTTTTTTTTTAAGAATTGCGTAAAATTTAAAGTACACAGGCCAGTCTGAATACACAGCTCGCAGTATACGGTACAGCACAGATGAGTGTCCTTTGTGGATATGTTTGACTCTTACCTCCTGGACATGAAATGTTGCCCTTATGTTAATGCTCTCAAACATGATCTTTGCTATGAGTAATTCTACTTTGCACAAATATCTGACTGAGGATGTGTGTAAAAAATCACAAGATCAATTTAAACCAAAAGCTTCCTGTGACTCAGCTCTGCAACACTCATCCAGGAAGAATTTGGGGGACTTCACCCTCATGTAGATCTTGGTGTTTCTTTCTTGGCACAGGAAGGTTACATGTTTTTTCTGGAAGCCGATCGGAGTTAGTCAGAGCTCACAACTTGAGCCCGAAGTGTTGTCCTTACATTGGTTAGGAAAGCTGACTGTTGTCAATGTTTGCTGTTTGTGAATCTTCTCCAAGGTTTTTTCAGTTTTCTAAACTAATTAAAAAAAAATTTCCCAGAAAGAACTATTCTGTTTGTTGCTGCCAGTTCTGTTTTTTATTTATTTTTTTGGCTTTGTGTTTTAGTTTGTGGGTAAAGAACACTGTAGCATTGGCTTTTCCTGTGGGAACCACAGTTTGATCTGAGCGGGCTACCACAGACTTTACGGATGTGTGACTAATTTGGCAGAATTAAATTTGCACCCCACAAATGCTATATATAGTGCACATGCAGCACTAATTAATGTAGCCTCCCCCCCTTAAATCATGCACGTCCCATGACATGTAAACATTAGACAATGTGAACAATGCATGAAGTGGTGAGTGTCACAACTAAAGCATGGGGCAAACCATGCAATAAAGTTTGAACAACTGAAATAAGCGGATTGCCTAAAGTGGTATATTGAAGTTGTTTAGGCGCCACTCTACGTGTTGAACGTTTTAGAGGGATGTCATTAATTTGATTTATGCCATCAAAGTTTGGGGATCTATTCGAAGTAATTTCAAAATCAGGAGCAGGAACAGTTTCACCAACTGGGCTTCCAGGATCAGGCAAGTCTTCAGAATAAGGTGGAACTTGTTCTGCAGACACATCAGGTTGCTCTTCAACACTGGATTCTGGTTCAATTGATTCCTCTTCAACAACTGACTTCACACTCTCAGAATCTGAAAGAATTGCAACAGACTGTTTTTTTCACTGGAAAGTTGTTGCATGTATACTTTTGGTATTGTATCAGGACTCAAACGTTTCACTATATCACAGGCAAGTGGAAGTAGACTATCACAAATTAGTCTGGTACATTGCAACTGTGACATAGAGGGATCTTGAAGAACTAAATCAACACTCATCCGCCATGTGTCGTAGTCTGTCTCATGACTTGGCCTGGGGACTTTTCCAGAGAATGCTCTCAGTCTATGGGATGTGTGCATATGCAGAGAACTGTCCCCACTCCTGACAACATGCTCCACAATGTAGTGTTGCACCTCAGGAGGACTGAGATCACCAGCAGAAATAGATGTGGACCGCTTCTCCTGACCTTCCACTTCAGTTCTGCTGGAGACAGAACTGGATGGAAGAGGAGCTGACTGTGAAAGAGAAAACAGAGGAAAAGGGAGTTGAATTGTGGCATGAGCTGATGGCTGCTGCGCTTCATCTTCCTCTGCAAGTTGTTCCTCTTTTGCCTTCACTGGCACCACAGGACATAACTCTGCAACAGACTGCTGTATCTGGGATATCACTTCTGTGCAACATAATTTTTCCAGACACCTTGGCAATTTCTTGTAAATAATACTCATCGGTCTTTAAGCCACCAACCTTTGAGGCATAAATCTCAGATAACCTTTCAATATGAAATTTATCACCCACACTTAATATATACAATGATGTAAATGTATATGGTAATATTGTAGATATGCTAGAGATAATCCAGAATCATATTCAACAACCAACATTTGATCAAATTCTGATTCACATAAACCTATGTTAGTTTTCTGCTTAATATCATCATACTGTTCAAGAAAATCAATGAGTTCATCAGTGGGGTTCTCTGAGACTCCATCAGTCAATACTGTATTAGATATTTTTAGACCAAGAGTTTCAAAAACTTCCATGATGGAAATTGAATTGGTGAGTATGAACCAAGGCTTATTTGTGCAACTTTATTCAACCTGTTTTCTATTAATTACTGATCAAAACAGCTCCTGGCTAGCTCGCCAATAATGTAGCACTACTTAATGTACCGAGGGACTCGATGGCATATAATATCAAAAGACTACATTCATCTACTGGAGCTGTTGTCAGTAATCAATAAAAAACAATACAAAATAATAACTGCTTTCAATACCATGTGTTTTATAGAAGGGAAAATTAAAATTAACACCACAGGACACAAAACACACATAGAACCCCCAAAAAATAAATACAATATATATACACAGCACTGCAGTAGATCTTCCATATAAATGTGCACAAAAGTGCTAAATTTCCCCACCGGTCAGCACAATGCCTGACTGGCACACATTTAAAAACTCCATGGTTTGATTGTCCAGTTATTTGAGGTGAAAATGTCCAACAGAAAAGAGATGAATGATGGGTGGTGTGTCTATATGATGAGATGGAGGGGAAAATGTTATGGACCATCAAACTCCTACCAGACTAGTATGGAGTGAATTTCAGGTTCTCCTGGCCATAGCCAGCTGTCAGAAGCTCTCCATCCTTTAACCCTAAAAAATGGTCACCTGTTGAAATAAACAGGACCAGTAAATTACCAGCCTGCTAGTTAACTAGACTTGTTTCAGTTATTAAATACAGAAATAAATGCAATTATATCCACAATCTAATCCTTCAGACAAAATAAAGATATCAGCCTTTATCTCATTATCTTAAACACATATTGAATTTAAGAAGTTACAATTGATGATCAAACAATTAGCACTGGCTACCACCACCAACATGCTAAACAAACAAAACAACATTTGTGTTCACTGCTCACCAGTTCCATATATAGTTCAGTGCATGACAACTTTATGGCTCCAAGCTCACTGGATGTTCAGATCTACACGATTTTCATATTGTGAGTTTTAAAAGTGCATAATAAACAAAGAGATGAACTAACTGTTTGGAAGAACAAACCTGTGGCTCCTTTGTCTCCAGCTCTCCTCCTCACACCTGACTGGGAGAACTGGAGCAGGCCTGAATGACCACTCCAGATGCAGTGATTGGTTGAATGCACTGTGTGACTATGGAGCAGCAAAGGCGGGATTAAGGCCAGTTTTTACCCTGGGTTACACACATACTGTATACTGTAATGGAATCTATGCAGGTAGTGCATTAGTGAAATGTTGCAACAATGTACAATGACACGTCAGAGCCATTTTAGATTTAAAAATAAGTACATTTACACTTAGAAATTTTGGGATTAATCTTAGAAATTATCCACACAAACATGGACATTTTTGAGATTCAAAAATGTTAAACTTTTTTACTTCTGGAAATTTTCTGAGTTTAAAAAGTAACACAAAAAAAGACTTTTGAAATTCAAAACTGTCCATGGTTTTTCTAGAAAATTTCTGAGATTAATCTAGAAATTTATGAGTTTTTTTCTAGAAACTTATCAACTTTTAAACCTCGAAAATATTATTGTCTTTTGGCAGAAATTTACTCCATTTTTTTCTATGTACAATGGCCCTGATAATAATGTTACCTAAACTAATATAGTGTTTTGCACACATTCTGTCAGCACTGATAAACACTATTTCACCTAAGGCAGCTGAATGCTTGGAGTGACTTCGACTGACAACAACACAACCTATTTTCTGATCATTTCAGCTAATAACTATTAGGTTACATAGAAAAACTCACACATTTAATGTCAAAATGGTCAAGAGATTAAAAGACATACATGTAATGGCCAAAGAAACATCTTAACGCGACAGGACAAGTTGAATATCCACAATTTGCAAATGGAGAGCGCTCATCATCAAATGTTCTGCAAAAGGCTCCCAATTTTTTTTTTCTTTGACATTTGACCAAAAATCTGTTAAAGTTGAAGTAACATCCCTCATTATGCGTCTGAAAATGCGGAATTAATCAGGCTTCTGACCAGAAACTGTTCATTTCCAGCCAGTCTACTCAGATCTTTTTACTGGTTAATGCTGTTGAATGACTCATTTTAACTGGTTATCTTTTAACCTCAGTCTAGAAAAACGTGGACAAAAGCTTTTCGTGTCAACAAAGCCACACAGAAGACGGTTGCTTGCATTTTTCCATTGTTTCTGTGATGTTTCTTTTTTAAAGCCAGATCAAAAACACCCAGAGAAGCGGCTCCAACTCTTCCTTTTCTTTTTTACAACAACTAAACTAATAACTTCCACAGGATGTTAGTCATCATTATTTTGGTTAGCGGTAGCTTTATGTGGGGGCTTTTTCCGCCCGCCACGGTGGTATGAATGAAGATGTTTGAGAGAATCTCCATGTAGCTATATGAATGTCTCTGACTTTTCTCCGTATTTAGTGACATTAGTCTTAATAACAGTTTCCGTCTGTCTCGCCTTACCGAGCCCCACGCGTCCTGTGTTTACATCACAAAGTTTTGCGGTGTCTTTTAGTCTTTTTCATCCCAGCGGATAAACCGTCCTGCTTCCACGCGCCTCGAGGCACGCACGCGACTGCGCTGACTCGCGGCTGAGTCACGAACCGCCGACTGTTCCCTTTGAAAGCAGCAGAGCAGAGCCGCGCGAGCAGAGCGGAACTGCCCGCTGCTGTCCGGGTAGTCAGGTCTAACAAATGTGGAAGAACCGGAAATTAATATAGGTAGAAAAGCAGCAGATGTGGAAAAAAAAAAAGAAATAGAGAAGAAATATATTTATCTAACTTGAAAAGAGTTGAGCTATTTAAATGTTTTCATTGCAAAGCTAGCAGGAAAGTTAAAATTATATTATCATTACATTGAACAAGAAAAAAAATATTTACCAAGATATAGACAGCAACAACAGAAATAACACTATATGAGAAACCACATCTCTAGGTTATTGCTGTGAAAACTGAAAGAAAATAAAATCAGCAACAAATAAATTAATAAGTATGACGTTACATAAAATCCAGATGCCATTGACTTATCTGAAGATGAAAGTTTTTAATTATCATTTACAATAATAATTAAGATTATTTAAAATAAATACATCTTTATATAACTGTCAGCTGTGCTCATGTTTTCCACTTCAAATTGGCTGAGAAAATATAGCAATACATAAAGAAATACACAATACACAATAGATAAAACCTACTTATTTGATTGTTTCTATCAACTTCTAGAGAAAACCAAAGGAACTGAACCTGAATGCTTTACAGCCTGCTGTAAAAATGAAGCTATAAAAACCGAGCGGAGATTAATTTTCTGTTAAAAGAGACGGAACGTTTCTGGGAGCTTAGACATGTCCTCTGTTTCACCATTGCCCTGCCAGACTGCAGACATTTTGTTTGTTGATCTGACGGTACAGACTCGCATTTCACACAAACCAGCATTTCCACAAATGACCATGAATTACCCCTGGCTGTTGAAAGCGCCCCGATGTGCACAGCCAAAAACTGAGAGCTTCTTGCCCCGTCTGTGCATCCACATCCTGCTTCAACATAGCTGCATGTGTTTTCTCAGCCAACTTCAGAGTGAGTCACTTAAAAAGTGAAAACACATCCAAACAGAACACACTGATTCACACCAGTGACTCACACATGTGGAATACACCTTCAGGACACAGCCGCTTTGACTGTCCTCCTTCATGTGTCAGAGAGCGCCTGTACAGCATGTGGCTCTATTTCTTAGATACAGTGACATCTCCTGGTTGCACCTCGTGTTTCTTCTGAGGGTTGAGATTTATCATGGCTGTAGTTCATTCCTATTTGGATGTGGAAGGTTTCTTTAAATTACAGTAGTAAGGTACATGCTGGAGACCCACGACCCAGTTTGGATAAAGAAGCCAGAGAAGATGGATGGATGGTAGAGATGTACGATACCACACATTTTGGTATTAATCTGATAAATAGAGAATCTGTATCGCAGATATTGATACGATGTGATATTATATGATACAGATGGCAATACTTTTTCATTCAGGTTTGATATATCATCAGACTTCTGATCTTTTGGTGTTTTTGTGGTTTTTCCTTTAGTTATTTTTGTTAAAATGTACTACAAAAACAAAATATTTTATATAGTACAAATATCTATTAGACTTGAAGTAAGACATAACTAACTTACAAGTACCTTTTCAGCAAGATATAGGAGCTTGTTTAAAGTCAACAATTTCTTCTGACATGGGGGAAATGTCTTGTTTTAAGTGAAATAATCTGCCAGTGGACATGGTCAAAATTTCTTGATGAAAAGTTGCTTATCAGTTAATTTTGTCTTATTTCAAGTGTGCTAAAATATTTGGACGACAGACTACACCAAAATTACTTGGTAAGATTTAGCGTTTTTGCAGTGTAGATCAGAATTTGGACAAAGTTTACAGGTGTCTGCAAAATACTCTGATATAATAGGAACATGATAAACAGAAACACTAGAAAAACTAAACATTTTTGTGCATCTTTTCCTGCATAAACAATGAGCAAGAAGTATCATTTGAGAACAAAACAAAAATGAAATAAAATTTAAAGAGAGAAACTGAAGCTAAAGTCCAATAAATCCAATAGTGATCCAATATTTTGCATCCATCCACTCACCTCTAATGGGTGGATGGATGCAGTCTGTCTTCCAACTACTAAAACTGTTGGATGTTTTAATAGAAGAACCAACTGGGATTGTTGGTTATCACCAGATCCTCCGTATGAAGCAAAGCGTAAAAACAGGGGACTAGTTTTTACTAGCCTAAATAGTGAGGATTGGCTGAAATTTACAACTGGCGCCACTAGATGGCACCACATTCTGTAGACCAGCCTTTCAAAACACAAATAAATCACTGGGTTCTTCCACTTGTTTGAGGTTTATGTGATTATTTTACCAACACAAACACAATGCTTTGGAGGGAGATGGACTCTCCACCAAAGATTGACCGAGCATTGGGGGTAATGCTGATCAAAGGAACCATTTTAAAAGGAATAGTAGCTATGCTTTTGATGAGGGAATAACATTATAATATGATGTAAAGATCAAAAAAGCTGATTTTACATAATACTGCTACTTTAATAGAAACGTACTAGTGCTGCTCCTTTCTGCCTAATGTCTTTTTCTTTGTATTTCACCTCCAGTGAAAACAAGGATGTTGTCTTTCATGATAAAGCTCTTCTTAAAAAAAAAAAACAACAAAAAAAAAACTTTAATCTCTGCTGTTATTGGAATAGGACAGTTTCAATATAAGAAATTAGAAGTTGGCAGGTCTCTTACAAGCCTTTTAGTTCCAGACAGCACTTCACCTTTTTGCTTGGATTTTCCCTCAGAGCCTGAGCTCCTCGCTCCTTTCTCAAAGCTCGCTCTGAAATACGTAGTTTTGTTCCATTTTAGCTCGAAAAAAGGCGAATAAATTAAGGGTGTTTTGGTAGGAAGTGGATGTCAGTCCAGTCAGCTCGCTTGCAGCTCCCTGCAGTCCCAATAATGAAATACCTGTCAGGCTGCGCGCATGCAGGCCCCGGTACAGAACAACGATCCCACATGTATGACTCACTGTATTTCAGCGGGACAATGAATGGGACCCAGAAACAATGGCTTCCCCGTCCATCACGCCACTGGAGAGGAAGAAAAAAAAATCCTTTGCAGATGGATTTATTGTTAAATGATTGTGGCACCATCAAGGAGTTTTAAAAAAAAAAGGCCCCATTTTATTTCAAGCATATAATTGATTGATTTTACGCCCCCCCCTTGCTGCGCTCCTGTAAAGACTTGTCACTTTATATGAATCCACACCTGCCGTTAGCAGACGTTAGCCTCAGATCCCACTCTGAACACAAATCAAAGAAGACAGCTGCCCGTTCAAAGATTAAAGAAAAAAAAAAACAAAAGTCAGATCATAATCCCATACATCCATGGGCGCCGCCAGTAAATTTGGACCCCATAATAAAAAAATCAAAGTTTTATTAAGATTATGACAACTCAGGTTATTGCTTCAGTTTAACCTCCTCGTTGGTAAAAACTAATCCTAAATATAACAATAATGATAATAACAATAATAATAATCCTGTAAAAGTTTAGAAGTCGGAAGTAAATAACAGAGATGCATGTTTACTGTAGAAAACGTTAAACCTCGGTTAGGACTTAAAAACATAAGAAATGGTTTCCCAGGGAGACCGTGTGCAGAGGTCACATCACACTTTAAGTCTAACAATGTTTACTCTCGTCACGTTGCTAAACATGAAACATCCAAGGAGATTTTATGACTCTATGAAGTCAGTTTTATGAAGTCAAAAATAGCTCTAATTCCAATCGTTTCCCCCCAAAACAGAGCAATTAATTTAGGTATTTTTAAAAGACACTACATACTTGTATTACAGTGCATTAGCAGAACAGCTGTTTGAAACAGTTAGATAAAAATATCAGCAGATTATACACTGATGGATTATTAGGGTTACTGTACATAGAGAAACAATAGAAGAGGAGTACATTTCCACCAAAAAAAACCCAAACTTTTGAGATTGATCTAATATAAATACTAGAAAAAACAAGGAACTTTTTGAGCTTCAAAAATAAATAAAAAAATTCCACTTCTGAAACTCAGAAAATTTCCAAAAGGCAAAATATTTTGACTTCGCAAATACAGAAAATTTCCATATTTTTCTTTACAATTTCTGAGTTTTTTGATGTAATTTTCCTCTTTTTTTCTACAGTGGTCCTGAGATGCCACTGAATAAGACAGACTGGGAAACTATTTCTCTTTTAACAATTAAAAAAGAAAAAATGACAATGATTAAGTGAAACCACACATTGAACTAAATTTGTGTTTAAAATTAAACTTTTGTCTTTAAGCGAAAACTAACAACTGCGAATCGCCACGAGCCTTAGATTTTTTTTTATTCAAATTGTTTTGCAAGACCATTTGATTCTTTTCTGGTCAAACTCAGCAGAGTGACATAATGTGCAGAAGCATCAGACTAAATAATAACCGCAGTGAGGAACAACAGGTAATTAACAAACAGGCTAAATTAGTTTTAGAGTGCTTCGCTTCATGAGAACACGAGGCCGCAGCGGCGAGGACGTGGTAAAACAGAACGGCTGTCATCAGGTGTTCAGACCTGTCTGTGTGTGTGTCGGCGTGTGTGTGTGTGTGTGTGTGTGTGTGTGTGATGTGATGTGAAGTGGCAGCTTGCCAACAAGCACTCTGCTCCTGCTGCGCTGCGGAATAGAGGTTCTGCATTAGTGGCTTTAATGGAAAACTCTTTTCATTCACAGTGAGATAAATAATAATCATCGGAGAGCTTTTCTCCGAGCCTCACCTTTAACGGAGCAGAATTACAAAGAGATTTGGCTCAGATGAGGGACGGCGGAGACGAACACCAGGAACTGAAGCAGTTAAGCCAATAGGCCTTCAGGAATGAGAGACGAAGAAAACGCTTCAGGGTCACAGAAGGAAAACTAGCTGGAACTTTCTTTTTTTTTTTCCAGCGTTAAGAACAATCTACAACACAAGACAATATAAATATTAGATCAGGAAAGTTTTTAAAGGGGCAGCGTTATTGTTTTGCAGGGACATAGTGCCATTTTAGAGCACAATCAAGCAGCTGTGTTACGTTCAGTTGTCATAAAAATATGACTTTGAATTTGACATTGTAATTTAACACCTTGAAATTGGGTCTCCGCCTCTTTAAGAAGCTCCTGCTCTTTCTGAAACTCCGCTTTCACGGCTCCTCTATAAACCCTTTCACAACATTTTTATCAGAGTTTTACTAAGAAGTAGCTCTTATAATGAGCTCAGCTGATATTCTTCAAGGTGTTTGCTAATTGCTGCTGGCTAGTCTGAAGGAGCTGAGTGAGGAAGGGCTGCTCCGTGAGGCGGAAGCTTGGGAACTGCAGCTCTAAGTACGAGCCAAACCTCGAAGTAGTGTGACCTCATGCTAACAGCTAGCTGAAGTTCCGATAAATATTTTATAATATTTTAAGAATATTTTTCCTCAACTTGATATTAGCTAGAGGAACAGAGAACCACAATTCCTAATCCTGGCAATTCTGAATCGATTTGAAATGCTCAAAAATTTGATTTAAAATGGATTTTTGCCGTTCCTATTTGTGACTTTACTGCTTATGACATCATGCATCAACTCGATCACCGTATGTATTTTTAAAAATACTTAGATTTTTATTATTATTTTTTAGATAAAAGCCAAGCACCCAAGCTAACCTAATACTGATCATTTAAGTGTCAGAATTTTCTGCACAAACTAAGTTTTATTTAAATAACAAACAGGTGGAATTTGATACAGAAATGTTTTAAACAAATGTTCTATTTGTTCTATTTTAGAGAGCATCTCTAGACCATTTGAATAGAAAAATGGTTTCTGAATGAAAAACAGGACAGGAAAAGTTCTTCCAGCTGGAGGTAAATTTCTTTCCGGTTTCTAACAGAATAATCTGAATATCTGAGTTGGATTATGATACCTATTAGAGGAAACACTGATTTTCTGGATCATGTTTAATGGAACACAACCAGTAATTAGAAACCCCATCGTTTGCCAGCCTGTCATCATGGTGTCACACAGACGACCATCAATGTCAACAGGACTCACATGATCCAAACTGACTCATGCCATCACTTTAGTAGAACTATCATTCATGTTTGTGTCAAAAACATCCTGCTGTATTTGATTTAGCCTAAACAAAGAAACGGCTTTCTCTTCCTCTTTCACTAACCGACATTCATCACTTCCTCTTTTCTCCTTTAAATCCTGTTTTCCTCTGGTTGTTTCTCATGAGAAAACAACCAGCGTGTTAGGGCCATTGCAGACAGAGAAAGAGAAGATGAATAAATTTGCAAGGAAAACAAAAAAAACACTGAAATTTTGAGAACAAGCTCAGAAATGTTCTAGAAAAAAAACTTGTTAATTTCTGAGTTAGAAAGTCTAAAAATTTGCTAGAAAAAAAATACAATTTGAGATGTTGCAGTTTCTGAGTTTCAAAATCAAACATTTCCCAAGCTTTAAAAGTCGAAGATTTCTAAACTCAGAAATCTTTGACTAAGACTAATCTCATTGTTTTCTTCAAGCAAAATTTCAGCTTTTGGAAGACAGAGTTTTCTAGAAAATCTTTTCAAACAAATTTTTAATTGTCTTTTTTTTTTTCTAGAAAATTTGAGATTAATCTAAAAATTTCAGAGTGTTTTGGCCAGTAACCTTTGTTCTCTTTCTACAATGGCCATCAGAGTCGGATTTAGTCCAACTGACCCAACCATTTGAGCAGTGGCACACTCCTTAATGACTGCACAGTAGGTAACCCACTGAAGGGAAGTGTTAATGTGTAAAGCACAAAAAAAAAAAAAAAAAGAGACCAGGCCTCACAGTGACCCGAGAAATAGATCAGAACAGCGTTTCATTTATCATTTCTTTTTTCAGTCTCATTATTTTCTCCACATTTTTAAAATCTTCTTTGCTTGCAGACTGGCAGCAGACCCTGAACGCACCGCGGGGCCCGCTAATGAGGGTTTGTGCCTTTGTACAGACCTGAATCAGATTACTGCAGTCCAAATCAGCAAGTAACAGGTCAGGCTTCAGCCACGTTGAAAGAAGAACGACTAAATCACAGTGGTTCGTTTAATACAAAGTCATGTCCATATTCATGTTTAAACCTGAAGGGACCTGAAATTTAGTCAGGTTTTACGTTTTCTTGCCATTTCTGCACATGAAACTGCTTTCTTCCTCGTATGTTAACAAGCAAATTTCTTTTCCAGTTTGGTTTGAGAAGAGAGCAGAATAAGCCTCATCATTTTACTGTACACCATTATCAAACTCTTTCACAGGATTAAACCTGATGCTGTATGATAGCTATAAACTCAGTGGGTTGTCTTTATGACTTTAGTTCACAACAAACAAGAAGAGATTCAAGAAAACATTAACATTTGACCTGCTAACTGGTTAGCATGTGCTAGCGAGGCTAGCTCAGCTCAGCATTCACACTGGAATCAAACAGCTGGTCATGAAGTCAACATTGACGGATGTTGTTCTGCCTAAAAAAACAACTACTTTTAACTTTAATATTGTTGAGTAACCCAGGTAGAATTATTCTTTTCAACCTGCCCGTGTTCAGGTAGGCTAAAGGTCTGGTAGCGCCGTTTCCGTTACAAATGTGCGCAAAACTGTCAATATTATGCTAACGTCGATTAACAATTTCACAATTTTGTTGCTTCTAAGAAACGCAATTAAAATCCCTCAAGTCTTTTCACGTGATAACTTATTAAACCATCTATCTTTTGGAAGAAAAAAAGAGACTCGGGCCATTATTTTAAGACGTGACAATACAAGATCAGATAGTCCTGACGAGACAAAATCATTTATATTATGAAATAATTATTGCTGAAGATCTTTCAAGTGATGTATAAAATTGTCATTTCAGATCCGTAGTAAAAAGGAGGAGAGGCTGGATATTGCAAGACATTTTTTTTTCTTTTTATGGCCTCTAGTGTCCCTTATATGACAGTAGGTTGAGAGGAAATGACATGCGGCAAATGTTGCCGGGTCTGGGAATCGAACCCACGACGGCCGCATCAGGGCGGCGCTGTCCCCTACGCCGCCACAGCACGCCCCAAACAAACAGTTTTTGAATCATAATTTTCAGTCTTATCACGATAGTACAAGATATCACAATACAATTTCAACTCTAGTTTACAGACATGAAATTTTATTGTGATATTTTGTACTATTGTGATAAATCTGAAAATTATGATTCAAAAACTGTTTGTTTTTTGTTTTCTCATTATATAACTTTAGACAGTTTTTGTAGAAATGGACTGTTTTGCAGTATTAAAAATAATATTAAAGGGAACTGATTGCAAAAGAAAATTTCATTTTTCTGTAGATGTTTAAGCTAAGAAAAATAAATAAAACATTAAACAACCCTCATCCAAATCTTTTTGAGTCGTCTGGAGCTAAAAAATATCCAACAAGTAGTTTGAAAATAAACTGACTAAAGCAGTTGAGGAAATCCTGTAGCTTCAGTTTTGTTTCTACATTCAACTTCAGCTTCAAAGCGTCAAGTCAAACCTCATCACTTTTTTTTCTGATGGTAGGAAAAACCGGAGAACCCGGAGAAAACCTGTGCATTGAGTTTAAAGAGTGTCTCCAACAGTTAGTGAGCGAGACACAAAGTACATTTAAAAGACTCCAATTAATCTAATCACTTCTTTAGGCCACCATAAAGATTTTTCCTCCTGAATGGAAGAAAAAACCGGAGAACCCGGAGAAAATCTGGGCATCCCATCTAAAGAGTATCGCAGAAAGAAACACAAAGTTCAGTACAGGTAGGGATGCAAGTTATTGATTAATGAGTTAATCTAAAGTTGATTATGGTTATGGCCAAACTGCAAGAATCAATAAAAGTCTAAACGTTATTAGTTAATCCAAGAGGCGTCATAAAAATACTTTTTCAAGTATTTTTATGATATCCATCCAGCCATCCATCTTCTTCCGCTTTAGATCGCATAAGTTAATCAATTCATATTATTTGCCTCTCCAACAGTAAGTGAGAGAGAGACAAAGGTAAATTTAAAAGACACCATTTAAACTAATCGATTTTTTCCATGAAGGTAGGACAAACCGGAGCACCCGGAGAAAACCTGTGTTGAGTTTAAAGAGTGTCTCCAACAGCTTGTGAGCAAGAGACAAAAGTAAATTTAAAAGACTCCAATTAATCTGATCACTTCAATTGGCTACTATTTTTTGCTATATTTTGTCCCCTTAGAGTTTCCAGGGGGTCCTGCCTGCTGATGTAAAACCTGATCTTTTCGGTTTTGCTGTGCTAGGGGGCGAAGGCTTCAGCAGTTTTATCTTCCCTGGGTTCGCCAGGTAATGTTGGACGTCTACGTCTGACTTGGCATCGCCCAGACGTAACGATTTGTAATTTGAAAACGATTGTGGTGTAGATGGCTGGACGGTCGACGCATCGATTTTTGGTAAAAATGTATCAGTATTTTCTTTTACCTCGGCCATTTTATTGTGGGACGGTTCCCCCAAATCCTTGGGTTCCGTCTCCTGCATGGTTCTTGTCTGTGTTTCTCTTCGACAACTTGCAGTTGTGTGTGACCTTTTTTCAAGTATTTTTATGATATCCTGAGCCTCTTTTGTGAGATCTGAGAATGTGCAGCGTTTCTTAGACTGGTCCTCCTGTAGTTTATGCAGTTGCCGGTCTTTTCTTGTGAGACATTCCTGTAATGCTCTGCTTCTCTGCTTTTCTTTGGCCAACGTGTCAAAATCAATTCTGGCTTCAAAAGCGATCCTGGTTTTTTCAATCGCTTCCTCCATTGGTGTTTTTGCCAGTTTCTTAATGAGGTCTTTATTTTCCTTTTGTGCCTCAGTCAAATTCCTTTCCAGAGCTTTTACTTTGGCCTCCAGTAGTCTGGATCTCTCTCGTTCTTTTTTGATTTCAATATTCTTGATCCCAATATCATTGACCTTTCTGGACAACTCAGCTTTCAGTCTCTCCACCTCACTTGCATGCTGTTCTCTCTTCACTATGGATTCTGGAACTTGACACATTTGTCTCTGTTCTTCCAACTTTTCTTCTTGCTGTCTTGTTTTTCTTTCTAGGTTTCTGACAGAGGCTTGAAGATCTTTCACTTTATGCTGATAACTTTGTACCTCAGATGATAATTTATTCTTGTGGGAAGTCCAGTTCTCAATTTCTTGTTTTAATTTTGGGACCGTCTGGTATTCCAAATCTTTGCTCTTCTTCAGGGAGACGTTTAACTCTTTTGTCAGAGAAATAATTTTTTCATTTTGAAGCCCAATCTGTTCTTGAGCCTTTTCCAACTCCTCCTGCAATTTGTGCTCCTTAATCAGTGATGCAGATCTTCCTTTCAATCTCTCCAACCAATCCATGAGTAAGATGACTAATTCGTCTCTGCTCATACGTCTAATTTGGTACTTAGTTAAAGAATCAATTTCAAATCCTGACATTTTGACTATCCAACTAATCTATCAAAAAATCCACGAAAAAATGCAACGATAAATCCAATGAGGTCAAACCAACGTCCGTCCTGCTTGAGATCTGCTAGTTTGATTCAGATGCAGGATATTCAAGACATCTGTCTCTTGTGACATCATAACACTTTGACATCATCAGATTCCATCAGTGGAACAACCTAATGTATGCAATGTTGCTAGGCAACAGCAAAGCCAGCTCACTTTCCAGCCTCCCGAGAAGCTTTATATATATATATATATATATATATATATATATATATATATATATATATATATATATACTATTATTATTTTTTAGTTTTTTCACAAAACTTTATTGTAGAAACAGTCGAATCTTACAAGCCCATATACATCTTAAGCCCAGTTCACACTTCACGATTTTAGAACTGTCGGCCGATTCTCACAGCGTGAGAGAGACAACACGATTAAAAATCTATTCCTTTAAAATTCTGCGCTACCACACTTTAATTTAGCGTAAACAAACATGGACGACGTTGAAGCGTTAACTTTAGTTTGAGCTTATTTTAACCCAAAAAAGACGTAACCTAAAATTAAAGCTTTGGATTAAGAACTGGAGACATCTTGAGCAAGGACTGTATTTTCAACAGAAGTGTCAGTTCCCCCACTGCCTTGGGGCTTTAGATGGAAAGCAGATGAACATTTTACCCCCAGCTCATAGTGGAAGAACCTTCAGAAATTACAAGGGAGGGTTTTCTGTGCTGTTGATGGATCTTGTTGATGCCAATTCCTGGTTTCTATACGTTGGTGTGGGAACACAGGGGAGAGCATCTGATCAAATCAAATAAAAAAAAAATCAAACTTTATTTGTATAGCACATTTCAGCAGCAAGGCATTTCAAAGTGATTTACATCAAATCAAACACAAAACCACAATGCAACATAGAATCAACAATAAAAACACATCAAGTCAGATTCCGTCAATAAATTTGTAATTGATTATTTTTCAAATTCAACTCTAAACAAGTGGGTTTTTAGTTGAGATTTAAAGGAAGTCAGTGTTTCAGCTGTTTTACAGTTTTCTGGAAGTTTGTTCCAGATTTGTGGTGCATAGATGCTGAATGCTGCTTCTCCTCGTTTGGTTCTGGTTCTGGGGATGCAGAGCAGAACCAGAACCTGAGAGGTTCTGGAAGGTTGATACAACAGCAGCAGATCTTTAATGTATTGTGGTGCTAAACCATTCAGTGATTTATAAACTAACAACAGTATTTTAAAGTCTATTCTTTGAGCTACAGGGGGCCAGTGTGAGTAATGTAAATAAAACCAACTAATTTCAGACTTTTTACACCCTGTAGAAATCTTTTCAATATTCTAGTTTACCACAAAGCACCTGATTGTGATTCAAATCTATAATATAGATTCTATATATGTCTAAATATACGGTTCAGACTTCAGCAGAATAAATCTTATTTAAAAACATAATACTTCAGCATCCAGAGGGGCTCCTGGTCGATACAGTGACCGCAAATCCAGCCCACATCACCATAGTGGAAATTATTGGAAACAAGATTTTGGCTTATTATTGTAAAAAACTTACTCAAGTTCTAGTCTAAATAGTCTCCAGTAGCAATAATAGTTAACAATGAAACTCATTTGAAAGCTAAAAACAATTTAACAATGTTTTTCAACATTTTATTGGCACATTTCATTGATATAATGGTTTTCATTTGATTGTCTTACTGCTTGCGGAAGCTGATGAAGCAGTTCCTCTCAGCTTCCAGTGGAGGAGACGGACCTAGAAAACAAACAAACATCCTTAGTATGTTATGAACCTGCCACTTTAATGCAACACACAAGTAATAATGGCACATTCACCCTCACTGTCCCTCCTTTCCTTATTCTCTGGCTCATACTCTTCATCATCCTCACTGCAAAGTTACAAGCTGCTCGTTTTCTTCATCACTGAATCCTAATTCCTCCTCACTACCATAAAAACGAACTGCTAGTTTGGTTTTCTTCCTATGAAACTGAAACGTTGTTGCATTAATGATGTAAATAGGAAAAAAAAAAGAGTATCAAATTTAGTCATATGCAATATGGAAAGGACTCCAAAAATGCATTATTATAGCAGAGTCTAGATGATCAATATGCTGGGCTAGCAATACAATGGCAGCCATAATGGTACAGTGTTGCCATATGGCGATATCAACAATTTAACAGTTTATCATTATTAAATGATTAAATGCAGCACAATAAATGACAGAATAGTGAACTTACCTCATTTATTGTTGATGTATTTTTTCCCTGGTCAAAAGCTCTCATAAAATGACTATTTCATGATTTCTGAGGAGTCAAATGGTGAGGCTCCTTCCTGTGAAGAGGTCTGTATAGAAGGGTGTCAAACTTCCCTCCAGAAAACTGTGACAAATTTAAACACTGCTATCGTTTCTCTTAGGATCTCGTCTCTTTCAGTGCACTACACCGTAAAATAGGAGGTACTGTATGTGTGTGGAAGGACTTCAAGTGATTTGTTACCAAACGGCAACATTATACCACAGAGGGATTAGTCACCGCCACCATGCTTGACAGTTGAAAAACGAGAAAAACTGCAGATTTAAATAAAGAAGTTGTTTTTTTTTTCTTTGTTTATTGACGCATAAAACATCCTTCAAACAATAAACCCATTTCAAGGTAAGGTCTCTGTACAAGGCTTACTAAGCTGTTTATTTATATAGAAAACATAAGGGGGGCCAGGCTTAAAAATCACAGGGCTCCCTTCAGATTTAATGGCAGGTACTCTAGAGAAAAATTACAGCATTCCATCAACAAATATTTTCAAGCAATAAATATGAATTTATAAATAGTGTAAATTTACATCCAAATAAAAAAAAAAAGAAGAAAAGAAACAAAGTTCACTCTAGTTTGTGTGCAACCCTTTTTTTCCTGTGACTTGGCTGGTTGGAAATCAGATTCTCTTCCTCCACGTTAAGAAAGTCGAGAAGTCTACGTATCCAGGGTGAGTAGAAGAGCAGAAACAAAACGTGTCACATTTCACATTACATGTATGTTGGTTTTCCTGACCAAGGTGTCTGACGTAGTAAAAGACTAACCACACACAAACACACACACACACGCAGCTCCGGTGTCCGTCCGCAACAGAATAAAAAATGTAAAAAACAATTTTTAAAAAAACAATCAGATCAGTAGTCTGTGGTGACCAGGTTGATGGTTCGAACAGAATATGTACAAAACTTTATGCTATTATTGTTATTTTCATTTGATGAGTTGTGGCGAAGTCCAGATGGGCCAAGCAGTAGAACAGTCTGGTCGTGACGACGGGAGGAGCTGCCGTCCCCCAACCCAATCCCTCCAGTCCACCAGGGGGAGGCACATCGCTCGGGGCAGGTTGCATAGACACACAGCTTTCACACAGCTGCCTTATGGGATAGCTACAGGACGCAGTCGGAGGGACTGCTGCCTTTCTTCCTGAATATCAGAAAAAGAAAAAAAGAAGGAAGGAAGGGAGGAAGGGAGGAAGGGAGGAAGGGAGGGGGGTTCTGAGAGTTTCCACTGAGGTCCATTATGGTTCTGTAATGTTCTCAGAAGAAGAAGATGACTCCATCAAGAAGAGGAAGGCAGCGGGCTGGCCTGTGGAGAAGAAACAATACGATCAGTTCGGATCGAACTTGTTTGATCTGACACAGGTCAGAGTTCATGCTCAAATAAACACACTAAGTTACAAAACTAGGGCCGTCAAACAATTTAACATTTTAATTTGATTAATCAGAAGGTTGCTGTGAAATAATCCCAATCGCCAAAACAATTTAACAGAGTTCAAAATAGTTTAAATTTTATTAGAACATAAATAAAATTATGAACATGGGAAATCATTTCTCATGTCTGACTATTTTTCATTGTTTTTGTATTTGCTCACAGGCGTTTAGTGTTGCTTTAGTCGTGAATACATGCATGTAAAATGAGGCTTTGCTAAGTTGTTTTGTCAACAACAGTAGAGTAATTTCAGGGCTTTTCCTTTGCTCTGATTGCCACAGGAACCCTACAGAGCAGGGCAGAAGGAGGAGAGGAGAAAGGGTGGAGCTGTTATCAGAATTTATTTATTTATTTTAAAGGGCAGGATGTGTTTTCCAGCAACATAAAATAATTTTATAGCGCAATCAAGTAACTGTTATCATGGGGTTTTATAAGATTACACTCTGTTACTCTTTCAGGAAGTCATCACAACATGAAACAAAAGAAGCTAACCATTTTAGGAGCTCCAGATGCCCAGTTCCTTCAAGTGTTTGTTAATTGCTGCTGGATAGTCTGAAGGAGTTGAGTGGAGGAGTTTTGGGAAACTGCAGTTCAGGGGAGGAGCTTTGTCCTCAAAGGCGGAGCTATGTCCACCCAGCTGAATGGTTGCCATGGGACATTAAAGGATTTCTCAAACATGAATGAAAGCAACACTCCAGTTATGTTTTTGATGAGGGAAAACATTTACTACGTGATTTAAAGTTAGAAAAATTGTTGATTTTCCATAATACTGTCCCTTTAAGAAATGGGAGATTAGCCTTCAAGAGAAACAAAAGAAAATTATGTTCAAACTTCAGCACACGAGGCTGAAAATTTACAGAAACGCACTTCATTTATGGTTAAATTTTTTTTTTATGCAGCGTTAATATTGATAGCTCCACAGTGGAGCTGGCTGCTCACCAGTGTGAACTGGTCGTAAACCTGCATCAGGTCCTCGATCTTGTACTGCTCCAGAACCACGAAGCTGTCCAGGTCAGCGCTGGCCCGCCTGGCGCAGTCCTGGCACTGAACCACATATGTCTTCCTGCTGTTGCTCTCGTTGCTCACAAACAGCAGGTCGAATACCTCCACCTGGTACGGGAGCGGAGGGGAGAGCAGAACTGGTAAAGTGCCCGCTCCCATCCTGAACTGCAGCAGAGACCCGTCTGCTTACTTCACAGATGCTGCAGTAGTGGGCCGGCTCGCTGTGGTTCCGGCCGTGCCACACCAGCTCCTTCCCCGCAGCCAGCAGCATCTCCCTCTGCATCTGAACTTGCTTCAGTGTCCGCAGCAGGCAGTACCTAACACACACACACACACACACACACACAGGGTTCAGGGTCAACCCCAACAAAGCAGCTGAGCTAAGCTAAGCTTAGCTAACCCAGTCGGGCCTCACTTGATCATCTCGAAGAGCCTGTGGTCCGACACTTTGATGTTCCTCGCCATGTTCCAGGAGAGATGGATCATGGGAACGATGGACTTGACACTCTGCAGCTTGTTCCACTCGTAGCGCTCCACTGCCAGCTTGTACTGATGGGCTGGAGACAGAACACAGGGCAGAAAAACTCAATGTGTGGCCCCTCAGGGAGAGGAGACCCCTGAGGGAGAGGAGACCCCTCAGCGCCTCTCCAGAGGACAGAAAGCTTCTGCACACCTTTGGGAAAATTAGTTTTTTTTTCCCCACATTTTTCCTGCAGTAAAATTCAAGCACTTTTCCAGGGTTTCAGCAAATAAAATTTAAGACATTTTAAAACCTGTTTAATGCCTCCCATAATGAAATTTAAGACTGGAGAAACTAAGTATAGGGCTGAAGGATCCTGCTGTATTAGAATCAAAAGTGGCAAAAACCAAAACTTCTGGGATGAGTTTGTGAGGGTCAAACTTAAAGTCTGAATGCACCTACTACCATATAGGGCGAGGTGCATTCAGAAATTAGCCAATGGTGAAGACTGACATTGTCCAGTCAAGTGGATGATGACCCTCTATCCACTATAGGGGTGCATTCACACCAGCCCCATTTAAAATGCATACGTGAAAATCGATTTGTTTGACACAATGCAGTGTGAAAGCAAACCGCACCAGCTGAAAACGTCAACAAATGTTGCAAATTTGGCCTCCAATCAAACCAAGTCTACTGGACTATCTAGTGTGTAAACACCTTTAGCGTCCTCTCTGACCCACCTGTGAGGGGTCCCACGTTCCAGGCGATGTTGTTGCACCAGCCGATGGCCTGGACCCAGTGAACGGTGCCGGTGTTGAGCCACACCAGGTCCCCGGGCCTCTGGATGAAGCGGTACACTGGAACGTTGTTCTCGTACAGGTCCTCCAGGTTGGGCCACCAGGAGCCCATCAAGAAGTTGATGTTGTTCCTGTCAGAAACCACACAATCAGCCACCAGGACCCACTTTGGGCTCAATCAGAACAGTTTTAAAGTTGACGTACTTTTCACAGAAGTCATTGATGACGCCCCAGTAGGACTCGGGCACAGCGAACCATTCACAGTCGCCAGGACCAATGTTGATGTTGACCGAGCAGAAGTTGTTGTTCTCTTGGTGACCTGTGACAAACTGGCATTACTAAAGGCTTTGGGAGGACAACAGAATATTCGGGTGTGCCCTGGTTCTACCTGGAGTCCGGCTCCCTGGCACCTTCATGTACAGCTGGACGGTGTTCATGCCCAGAATGGTGTGGCCCAAATGGCTCAGCAGGTTCCCGGCTGACACCACCCTGGCAAAGGCCGGCAGCTTGGTCAGCTCCTGCAGCTGCTGCTTCCACCTGCAACCAGCCCACTGTTAGACCCAGGCTGCTGAGAGACCAAACCACGACGAGAAGAGTTTCCTCACTTTTTGTCGTCGGAGAGGTCGATGTTGGTGCCAAACTTTATGTGCTTTAGAGGGCCTTTCCTCCGCCGGATCCCACTGGAGAGCAATGGAATGGTGTTATTTCCACCAGCGGGACAAAATACTGATCACAGAACCTCAACTGAACTCCATTGGCCATTTTCCAAATTAGTACCACAGTGAAACCAGACGCACTTCAGTGTGGATGTTACTGAGTGAGGAAGTGTTTGCCATGATTCACAAACCCACAGGCAATGTCAGAATTGCCTGTGGGTTTGCAATAGAGGCTCCACGGCCAGAAGCTAATGCTGTTTGGGGAACAACAGCATGGAAAGGTTTAGGAACCATTGGTTTAGACCATGATTTAAGTCAGTTTCTGCAGTTTATGCTGTATTATAAATAGTCTGTCTTTCTCAGTGTTCTCTACACGTCCACATTATGTACATTTTTGTAAATGTGATCTCACTCAGTTGCACATGAATCAGATATTACCATTTCTAATAGCTGCACAGTATTTCCTGTTATAGTCTTCTACAGGACATTCTTATAGTTAATCTTGATTTCTATATATTGTTTTTAACACCAAGAGCTTTTTACATGAACCTTTTATATCCGTTACGCCTGAATTTCCCCTTTACGGAACAACAGAGGCCGTTTCTATTGTTCTATCATATTGTAATGTGTCTGTTACAACCAAGGAAGACTTTCACTGTCAGAGTTTTATTTAATTTAATGGTTTTTTACCTCCAAAGACTGGTTGCAGCAGTGCCCTAGGAAGGAGAAATGACTTACCTGTCTGAGGAAGCTGCCTCTGCTTCCACCTCTTTCTTCTTCTCATTCTCCTCCTGTCAGGAAAAGATTCCATCATTTTAAAACGGTAGAGTTTAGAATCTAAAGGTGGTGAGGCTGATCCGCCCACTGACCCGCAGCGACTCCTGGAAGGACGAGGCCTGGTACTGGGCATACTTCAGGATGGTGGTGTGGGAGCGGCTGCTCTCGCAGCGCCACATCTTCCTGCTCCCGCTCGGGTCCCAGTTCTCGTCGGTGGGCTGAGCCAGCTGGGTCCGCACCTCCACCAGGTGCTCGGGGTTGGCCTCCACCAGCGTCTTTGTGGAGAACAGGCCCAGGTCTGCGAGTGGGTGAAACGCAAAAGATTGAGAAAAGCTTGTTATATGACACAACGTCATTTCAGCATTCTGTCCCCATTTTGTAACGTTGTAATGGCAATCATGTGCTCAAGTTTCCATGGGGATGTTTGTGTTAAGCTGTCACATAAAATCACAAGAAAATATAACTAATTCTAAAATGTGTGACTGTAATGTAACAGAAAGTGAAAGAAAGTAACAAAAATTTAAAACAAGCAGGATTGAGAAGTCTGCACTAATATAATCCTCCAGCAGGTGGTGCTGCTGTTGCAGATGTCAAAGCCACTAATAGAGAAAACCCCCAGTTATCTATGGCACAGGGTTTCCCACAGTGAAATTCAAGCTTTGTCAAGGCAAGTCAGCAAACTTTTACAGCACAAAAAAATTAAAATAAAACTGGACTAAAAAAAAAAGTTTTGTTAATAATGCCTTGTGATATTATTCAACATAGCAGGCAGAAAGTAATATGAAGTATTACAAAATTTGTATATTTTGAAATCTTTCATGCATACACCCTACACACCTGACTCATCTGAGAACAAAACACTAACTTAACAAAAGAAAATCCCACAATACATATATAAGATCATCTTTTGAGCCATTAGGAATAATACATATTCGTTACATTCCAAATTGTGTTAAGGTAAATAACCTGCCTGCTCAAATTAATGCCAAAGTGTACAAAGTAACTGGCACAGAAAACCTTAATTTTTTTTAATTTCTCACTAAGCTTTCTGGGATTTAGAAAATAGAAGCAATTTTGGTGATGAGACCAAAATTGGTGGCGGTGTTATATTTTAACCCTTGTAGGATGGTTGGACCTATTTGCTTTAATTTTTAAGGCTGGGATTCTTGGACGTTTTTCTGCATAGTTGTTTCATGTTTTGTCTGTTGTTTTTCTTAATTTAACAACAAGAGACGTTTAATCTTGATTTCACTTCAGAAGTGAGGAAAAAAAATTATTTGAAAAGATAAACTATTCTACCATTATCAATATAGTACTTGAAAACGGTCTTAAAGCAACAAAATTCTCGTTTATTGTGATAAATTCTGGGTCAATTTTTCCTCCGGTAAAAGTATGCAATCGTGACAGACCTTTCACGTTTCAACTGCAAATAACGTTTTCCAAATTTAGGTTTTTAATCAAATGTTAGACTGCACTTTATTACAAAACTGTGCAGTGTAAATATCAAGCACTTTTCAAACCTTAAACACTGGATCGTGTCTGGTAATGCTAGTGAGTAACAGCTGAGACAGGAAGTCAGTGTCTTACCCAGTTTGAGGGCCCCAGCCAGGCCCCTGATGACGGTTACTGGGTTGGCAGGGTTGGTGCAGAACTGGTGGAGGGGGGGGAAGAAAGCATCCCTCTTGTTCTCCAGCTGTAGAGGCAGAAAGCAGACAGCAGGGGGCGTCAGAGTGACCGTTACTCTCCACACAGAAATGAGGAACCCTCCTCCAATAAGGTGGATGGACGCACGTAAATACTGGGCGTCGGGGGGTTGAGCTTGTCCTTTGGCAGTGGGGGTGAGGGTGGGCCGGGCGGGCGCGGCGGGGGACAACGGTCTAGGAGGATGCTGCTGGTCGACAGGCCGTTCTTCCCCAGGTTTCTGCAGAAGCGGGAAGACATCAGCGCTAAAAAAAAATCCACTGAAACTCACAAAAAACCAGGCAGCAGAGCAAGGCTGCAATACAAATCCAGCTGAAGAACATGTGTGATCGTGATAAGTGGTGCTGTGAGGATGCAGCACCGCTCTGCCACTAGGTGGAGGTGTAGGTCATGTTTCCTGTGAGTGTGATTCAGTGGAAGCTGGAGTCCTAAATGAAAACACTGACATGGAATAAATGAGGTAGAGGAGAAGAGTACAGCATGATGGATGGCTTACACACACGCACACACGCGCACACACACACACACACACACACACACGCACACACACACACACACACACACACACACGCACACACACACACACACACACGCACACACACACACACGCACACACACACACACACACACACACACACGTCTATATTTCTACCCGTATGAAGACTTTACATTGACTCCCATTCATTTGAACTGCATTTAAGCCAAACCCAGATATTTTCCTTAACCCTCACCATTACTACCATACATCTAATCCTAACCATTAGCACTCTATATCCAATCCTTCACACTAGGGCTGAAATGATTAACCGGCTTAATCATAATTAATCAATTATTAAAATGATCAAATAATTTAGTAGTTGATTAAGTATTAGCTGGATTTAACAGACCAAAAAATATGTCTATTTGCAAAAAAAAGAAAAAAAACATTTAGGGGAGTAATTAAGACAAAACTACAGAAAAAGAATATACATTACATTTTTATATAAAAAAAAGTCATCATTACCCTAACTACTACTAGTCTAGGTCTTATCCTAACTAAAACTTAACTCACAAGAGCTGAAACAATTAATCAAATTAATCGTAATTCATCAATTATTGAAATAGTTGTTAGCTAACTCAGTAATTGTTCACTAACTGGAGATTTCATGGTGAAAAAATGGATGCGTGCTGAAAGAAAAAAACAAAACATCAATCAGTCAATCAAGCCAGAATTGGACGTGCAGTGGTGGCGCAGGGGTTAAGCTCAACCCACATAAGGAGGCCTTAGTCCTCGACACGGCCGTCGCAGGTTCGATTCCCGGCCTGGCGACCTTTACCGCATGTCTTCCCCCTTCTTTCATTACCCACTTTCCTGTCAATTTACTGTTAAATAAAGGCCACTAGAGCCAATAAAACATAAAAAAAAGCCAGAATTGTACAAAAAGCATGTGCATTTCAATTTCAGCTAAAAACAAAAAAAAATATACAACCTTTGCCTGTAAATATGTTTTAGTCAAAAAGTGGTATTGTTTTATCAGTTCAGATTGAATAAAGGAATGCTGTGAGTGCAATATAATGCCTAAAATTCATTATATTGAATTTTAGGCATTATAATGTTTATTTTTTTATTTGAAGAAAATGTGTTAATTTGCATCTTTCAAAGTATTTCTAATATTATATATAAAAAAAACACAGACTTAAATTAAAAATCTTTCAGATTGTGATATTCTTTTCCAGATTATTCCCCAGAATAATTCATAGATTAATTGATTATTAGAATAATCATTAGTTGCAGCCCAAACTCACACCTCAACTCGAAAGCTCTCCCCTGACCCTAAATAATGCTGGAACCAAAGTGCAGTCCTAATACGGTGTATCCAAGACCTACTGGTCTTCACCAGTTTAGTAAATATGCTAGAAATGATGCCAAGAAGAATAGCTAAACAAGTACACACTCACACAGAAGTTCATAAAGAGGCGGGGGTGAAAGCCAGACGTCTAAATCAACTTCAAGAGCCACAAAAATAAATCCCTCCTCACCCCTCAGATCTCTGCTTTCACACCTGAGAGGATTCACGGTTCTGCTAACAAGACCTGAACACGGCGTCTACCGGGCCGCAGCTGAAGGCCCTTACGCAACAGCTCACTTCCCACCAGAGAGTGTTGACGCTTTTCCAGGGGAAACACGCAGTGTAGAAATCTGCATCTGACCCCACAGGACCGAACAACGTTCTGATCCAAACTTGAGTTCCAACGGAGAACGGCTGAGGAGGAAGACGTGTTCCACCAAAGATCCTCAGAGAAAACCCCGGTGGTCGTCACACTACCTCCTGCTAGCTTGTGTGTGAAACTATTTCAAGCAAATTGTAATTTTAGAACAAGAAAGAAAAATAAATTTAGGCAGACGACTGTAATCAATTTAAAATTTTTAAAAGACCATTTTAAGAGCTTTATGAAAGAAAGTTCAGACATTATCATGAAATAAACGTACAAAAGGCAAACTTTTGTTCCTTACATTGAAGTAAAGTGTTTGAGGGATTGTGTTGCACCAAATGTTGCTCTCAGATCAGTGCTAGCAGTAGCAGTGGTAACAGGTTTCTGGGGAGTTTTAGTCACAGCAGGAGAGGAAAACTTCTGTTACCAAGCTGTATGGTGTTGGGTGTATTCTGTGCAACAACGCTCGGCACAGTTGGAGTTAACGTTGTAGAGCCGCTGCCAAGAGCCTCAAGCAGACCCCAGAAACATCAACTAGTCAATGGCAAACAGGAACGCTGTCCAGTCAACAGGCAATATATTCACACTGAACCCATGATGGATGCCAAAAAAAAAAAAGCTAACTAGCAAGCGAGGGTATGTCAGTAGCGCAAAAAAGCTAGCTAGCATAACAGCAGCATAAAAAGCTAGATAGCAACAGTACACTAGCAGCACAAAAAAAGCCAGCTAGCAAGTCTACACCAGCAGCTAGTTAGCGGTAGCCTCAACTGACTCGAGCAGAACATCAGATGTCTACATGCAACTCAAGTCTTTACCTGACAGAAAAGTCACTACATTACACCCTATGAGACTCAATAGTCCTGCTACAACAAAAGACGTGTGATTGACATATCTAGGGCCAACTTACATAATTGTAATTCAAGACATTTTAAAGTCTTAATTTTATATATGCAAACTGAATATTTTTTTAAGGATGCGTGGACACCCAGTAAAACTGCATGGAGTTTGTTTATTTACTGTCACTGGACAAAACAGACAACAGAAGACACTTCTAAATCTGTAGAACTGCTGAAAGGAATTCTTTTTGATGTTTTAAGGTAAACTCAGAGGTTTCCAGAGCAGAGAGAATGAAAGCAGCTCCTGACCTGCAGGCTTTCAGCACATCACTGGAGCTGGGGTAGATGGAGACCGACGACCATGGAGCCAGCCCAGCAGGTGGCGTCTTTCTCTGCGGGCTCTGGGAGTCCTCCGGGCCCTTCCCGTTGAGCGTGGGCCCCTGGCTGTTGGAGTTGGACAGGTTGTTAAGGCAGGAGGGGCCGCTGGCGGTGTGGGGGTCCGTCAAGCACGGCGAGGGTGTCGGGGCGACCGACAGCGGGGAGGAAGCTGCCGAGTGCTCCGGCTTGGCGTGGAGAGCTGGGAGGACGTGGTTTATTTTCTCTGAGGAAGACCCTCCGTGATTACTGTCATGGTTACTGGTAGCGTTGGCTTTTCCCTTTCCAAAGGCTGAGAGTTGAGGATTGTCTGAAGTAAGTGTCGCACCAGCGGCCGGCGAGGCGGGCTGCGGCGGGCTGGCGGAGCGCTCCTGCGCCCGCGGCTGGATGTGATTAGTCAATCCTTTCCGGGAGGCGGAGCCAGGGCTGCACGGCGCTTCTTCGTGATGCCCACCGGCCGCCTCGAGACCTGGTGGCGGAACGGCGGCGGGGACGGTGCTTCCGGTTTTCCCCCCGGAAGGCGCCGCTATGGCCACGTCTTTGGTATAGACCCCTGAGGTAGTGGCGGAGTGGGGAGGCGAAGACAAGTGGTTGGGCGTGGTCTGTGGGGAAGTGGGGGACAGGGAGGAGGCTGAGGAGGAGGCAGTGCAGGGCCCGGAGCAGAGTCCAACCTGATTCAGAACACTAGAGGAGAAGGAGGTCTGAGACGGGGAGGAAGAGGAGGAGAAAGGGGGTTCTCCATCAGGACCTGCCGGATGGGAACCTGGACCTTTTTGAAGCACCTGTTGGGAAAACAAACCAGAATCAGAACACAGAAAACAGATTCATGTCCATGTAGATCTAGTAATATCTATATCCATCCTGATATCAAAGACAATTCTAGATCAGGTATCAGTGAGAATGTGCCCGATCCATAAGAACAGATCTATTCACATCTTGAAATTGGGCCTCTGCCTCTTTAAGAAGCTCCTGATCTTTCTGGAACTCCACCTTCAGGACGTCATCACAACATGGCTCCTCTACTAACCCTTTAACAACATTTTCACCAGCGTTGATCTGAGAAGTACCTCGTATATCAAACTCAGCAGATGTGCAGTTCCACCAGGTATTTGCTAATTGCTGCTGGCTAGTCTGAAGGAGCTGAATATGGAGGGCTGCTCTGTGAGGCGAAAGCTTGGAAACTGCAGCACCAAGAAGGAGGTTAGTTTTTGATGAGGGAATAAAGTCATAACATGATGCTAAGCTCAGAAAAAGTAATTTTTTGTACAATACAAGTCAATCCACCGCTGTTTTTCTGTATTGGATTGGAATCAGCCGATACTTAGCCTCAGATATTGGTATCCAAAGTGAAAGAAGTGGATCGGTGCAGAAAGTGGTGCAGTACCTGAGTGGTAGTGTTGCGTGGTTGGCTCCTCCAGGTCTCGTCTGCGTGACTGGGACTGGTGTTAGTGCTGCTGCTGGTGGTGCTGGGCTGACTGGTGGCGGTGCAGGTGTGAGGTAGAGAGTTCTGCTGCGGGTAAGGCACGTTTCCGTTGCTCGCACCACCACCGCCGCCCAGCCCCGCCCTGGCGTTTTTAAGGTCCAGGTGTCCCAGCAGACCCGCCGAAGGGCTCGAACAGGAGCCGTTGGTTTGGGGGGGTCGACCAGCTGCGTGATTGATAGGAGAGGAGTGGGAGAGTCCCGGGTTGTGAGGGGGGTCCGCTGACGGACCGTTGTGGAGGCCGGACCGCGGCTGGCCGCCTGCTGCTGCTGCAGCCTGCTGCCTCATCTGAAGCACAGCAGAAGAAGAACGCTCCAGCTCTAATGCTAAACACACATTTAGTGGGTCTTTAATGAAAAAGTCAAACCCACTTGCTGCTGATGCTGCTGCATGAGGGAGAACTGGTTCTCCAGCTGCTCCAGCATGTGCTGCCGGGGGGGCGTGAGGCTGGCCCGGTTGCTCCGTAAATGATCCAACAGCTGCAAGTTACACAACACTGTTCAGTGAACTCGGCACAAGATCAACAGTTTTAACTGGAGAATCAAAAAACCTGGATTTTCTTGATTGGTTTTCATTTTGAGTAACGTTTTTATGATTTATTTAGACACTTTGCATGTCATCGTTCACATCCGGAGATTTTGCATGGGCTCAACGCTGGAGGGCATAAAGACGATTCCTTTACTTTCCATCCAGAGCCAAGCTGCCACAGTAGAACAATTCCATTAACTAAATGAAACCTGGAGATGGAGGTGTTATTAATTTAGTCCAGTGCATCACAGCAAAGGAAAAATTATGCAGAAAAACTGTTGAACAAATCAAACTCAATCTTTTTCATTGCTCTGTCGGTTATGCCACACACAGATCTATTGCCATAGCAACTGACCAACAACATCTCCACTAGTGCATCAGGATTCAAAACCAAAAAACAGGCTAACATTTCCCACACAAAGAACAGAACCTTCAGTCCGTTAGAGTTTTCAGGCTTGATGTTTATTTTGTGATGATTAATAAATGATTATCTGAACACAGTGGTGGTTGATTGGGTCATTTAAACACCTGCTCTACTGGTTGCTGTGGGGGCGCAGGGGAAAAGCACGACCCACGTTTTGAGGCCATAGTCGATTCCCGGCCTGGCAACATTTGCCCCATGTCTTCCCCCTCTCTTATCACCCTGTTTCCTGTCAAACTACTTTCAAATAAAGGCCACTAGAGCCAACAAAACCTTTAAAAAAAGAAACACCTGCTCTACTGATAATGTGTGGGTCACCTTTCCTTTTACTGAACCAAAACATACCGAATCCCACAGCACGTCTACATGTTCAGACTGTCAAAGTCAAGCTAGCGTAGCTGACCTATTCCCTCCCTCACTATCGTTTTAATTAAAACTTTTTCCTGATCTTGTTCTCTCGTCGTCGTGTTGACAATAAGTAGCAAAGCACTGCGTTCCTTTTTCTTTTATAAATCCTGCTTAAAGGTTTAGTGCGTTATGTTGACAACTTGTCAGCTAAAACTAATGGTAGTCATCGTGGGCGAGCGGCTGGTTGTCCTCCAGCTGGAGGACGGGTGCTTGCATGAATGTCATGACATTGCAACGTGTCTATAAGTTATAGCTAATATATATGTGCATATATATATATATTATAATAAATTGTTGATAAAACAATGTCTACAAGTCCTTACTTTCATCTCATAATAAAAAAGGCTAAAGACATTGTCTTAATGAGTGTCCTTTTTCCAACAAACACATTCAGCTTCAACATTTTTCATATTGCCAATCAAAATGCAGCTGAAGTGATTTCCGTGTTTTTTTTCCCCCCCTCATTTTTGCCGCTGAAAAAAAAGAATTTTTCTGAGCAGAGGAACAGCTTGGTCATGCTCTTTTGCTACAGAACTAATAATCCACAATTCACTTCAACAGGAAACACCAGATGCTCTAAAATGTTGAGACGTTCGCCTACCTGGATCTTCTGTGGCGTCAGATACCAGCCGGGGACTTGCTGCTGATTGGATTCGTTTGTCAACAGGTCGGCAGCACCCTGAGGATGACACAAAAACAAATCTGTGTGAGCGCTCCTTCTCAAGCCCCTTCAGCTGCGATGATCCTCTCCCCTGGCTCTCTGCGGTACCTTGACCTGGCTGGTGGTGCGTTTCTTTTTAGCAGGACTGGCCAGAGGGTCGGTGTGGCTGCTGGCGGATGGGCCTCCCTCCCCTTTACAAGCCTGTGAATCCAGCAGAAACACTGCTTCAGAGCAGAAACAACCTACAAGCTCAAATGGGGTTTAAACTTTTCTGCAGGGACACTTAAAGACGACAGTGTTACAACATCTACATGCACAAAGGTTTTAAAATAATTCAATCCCACAAATTAAAGCTGAATTCTTCTGATTTACTTTTTGATGTTTATAACTTCTCAGTCTCCTGGAAAGTCTTTCTTAAGACGTAATGTGGTTTTAATATTAATGACTTATTAATGTGAAATTTCAGGGAGAAATTTCAGGCAAAATCTCTAAATATAAGGGTGGTTGGGGAAACTTGCTGCATCACAATTAAGCCAAAACAGAACCTGTCTTTGTGCGCCCATGATAGAAAAGTCCTGCAAGAATTATTTATTTTTACAAAAGTTAAGATCTATGACTAACGTATTCAAGGGTGAATTAATTTAAGATATTTTAAGGCCTTAATTTTAGCTCCACAAATGTAAGACTTTTAAAGGATGTGTGGATGCCCTGTTGAATTTTGATATAGAATGACAAGAAACATACCATTTAATGGTTGTAAATCTATTTTTCGCACATTCTTTGTTGCGTAATTTTCTATTCTATGGTAGAAAAAAATATTTTTGCTAAATTTTGTTTAATTAATCAAAAAGTAAATAAAATACTAGCTCTTGAAAAATACATTTCTGAGAGTAGATGTTTATATATCAATTTCTATCTAATTTGTTTCATGAGGGGTAGAGTATATTGATCAACAGGAGTGCATTAAAACCAGGACATATACCAGATTCAGCCACTAGGGGTCATTTTTATCTGTAGCCTCCTGGCAGGTTGATGGTAAAAATAGTAAACAATTGACATGAAACTTAAAATAAAGTTCTAAGTTACATCTAAAATTATAAGTTGTCTTTTTTTCTAAGCATCTTGTGACTTTTGCGGCTGTAAAGCAGTTTTATTTAGCTGGCCCGAGAGCAGAAATGCCTCTTTAGGTTGCAGAGGAACAGAATTACAGAACCATTTACATCTGTCACAAAAACAGACAAGCTGGGATGAATGATTGTCACTTTGCTGAAATAAATTCATGCATCCAAACCTTTACATGCAATGTCTTGCAAAAATAGTTTTATTACTCACATTTTGTCGCAGAACACTAAAACTTTGATTTTGATTTTATGAGATAGACCAACACAAAATAGCATAAATCTGAAATGGAAGGAGAATAATTATGGAAGAAGATGCTCTGGTCAGACAGACACCGCACCTTCTGACCTGCATAACAAAAATGATAAAAAACTGACAGCAGGCATCACCCTGAACACGCCGTCTCAATGCAGGCTTATTTCTGCAATAGTTTTTTTGTTTTTTTTTATTAGGTTGGAACACACAACAGACTCAGTTTTAAGAATCCCCTTAAGACTGGGTTGTAATGCTTGCTGACCCCTGGTTTAGATTAAGGTGGGTAGATGTGATAGCATGGCCTAGTTAAAGTCCAGAGAACTAGGTCACTTCACACCTATGGCTCTAAATGAGTTTTATCTGGCTAGATCGAGAGTAAAAATGTCTCTTTAGGTTGGAATGCTTCAAGGCTGATGGTTTAGGTTACCCCCCATATTGAGATCCTTTCCAACCAACCTGACAAAGTTTGAGATATTTTCTGAGCTTCTGTAAAGCATGGGCTCAGAGGGTCAATCCCATAAAATCCCAATAAAACAAATGGACATTTTAATGAGACAAAATGCTTTTTGCAAGGCACGCATGTCCAAGCGTTTGAGTTTGCTGAGTAAATTGCAGTGAGTGGGCAAAAATTACAAAAAACGTGGGACAGTAATTGCTCTGCATGGAGAGTTAGCGACAATTCTAACAATCTGAGAAGAGGAATGATGAAAGACAATCTGGCGTCTACTGCAAAAAAAAAAAAAAAAAAAAAAGAAAAAGAAAGGAAGAAAAAAAAAAAAAAATGGGGCCTCGCTCCATCTCTTTCTGATTCTCACCTGCTGCGCCTGTGCTGTGTTCAAGGCCCCCTGCCTGGACGTGAGCTCGGCAGGAATGGGAAGGCTCCACGCCTCCTCAATACAAGGAAGCATTTTACTCTTATTCTGCAGACTACTTGGTTGAAGGTTACACAACTGAGCCTAGGAGGAGAAATTGTGTGAAAACAACAAACTTTAGAGCCTGAACTGGAAGCCGAAATACTCCAAAAAAGGACAAAAAACCAAAAACAAAGTCTTGCTCGCTAATTTAGCGTCTCTACCTGGACATAAAAATAAGAAAAATGATTAATGTCGTGAATGTATGCTTTAAAAGTGAGAGAAAGACACATTAATATGAATTATTATTCATATCTATGTGTTCAAAGCCAAAAAAAAAAAAAAGGACAATATGCATTTTAAAAGCTGATTGCTTTGCCAATGCTGGGCTGTTATCACAGCACCTGAATGCACAAACACCAAAAAGTACTGTACGACATTAAACACAGCAGGCTGGAGGGGGTGGGGATGGGGGAAATGAGGGCGGAGCTTCCACCTGCAGCAGTTTGATGCGTTGCGCGAGGGCGGCGGTATTGAGGCACGCTTTGCTGCGCGTGGCGTTGATGTAGCATTTCATGGCGTCTTGCAGCTGGCCGCAGGACTCGTACAGCGTGCCCAGGTCCATCCAGGCGGCGGCGTGGCTGTGGTCCAGCTGGACGGCGCAGATGTAGGCCTGCAGAGCATCCATGGGCTGGTTCTGCTGCTGGTACAGCACACTGCAAGCAGAGAGGTCAGGGGGGGACACGGTCCAGACCTTACCATTTCCAATTGTCTCTTAATTGTTACATGCTGTTACACTGTATATTGGAGTTTGACTAGGCCATTTAGGGTTCTGACCAGAGCACCTGCATTCACATTCTTGCTGTATTTCCTGTATGTCTTGTGTGGGGTTTGTTTAAGGAGCTAAACACAAATACAAGTTACAGTTTTACAAATTTTTCAGTAAAATGTAAGCCATTTGAAAACATTTCTTAAACGGGACCCACGACAAAGTGAACATGTTGGGGTAAATATGTTGTCATTTTTAATTTGCTCACCGAAACTGCTTTTTGAGATACATAAAAGCTCTTCAAAAATTGGATGTCTTTATTGTATTGTTCACCATCGCAATCCATGTCAGGTTGATGACACGGGAGTCGGGTCTATAAGCAAAATGCAAGAAGTCAAGATTGTGGAAACGGACAAGGGCAGCCCACAAAACGTCTGGGCTGAGGAAAAGTCCCTCAGGGTTGTCATGTGACTTTAAACATGAGTTATCTGTTAAAACAAACAGGATCGCTCCTCTACCTCATCTTCATTTCTCCTTTGCTTTCCATTTCCACTCATTCCGGTTCAAATTTAAAGGGTTTAAAATTATCGCACAAAAGTTTCTGTTCTGACTGGACGGAGCTGGCACTGTTGGACCTAGCATACGTAATGCATTGTAGCGTAAACAAAATGGCGAGGGCTGCACAGTGGCGCAGTTGATAGAGCTGTTGCCTTGCAGCAGGAAGGTCCTGGGTTCGATTCCCGGCCCGGGGTCTTTCTGCATGGAGGTTGCATGTTCTCCCTGTGCATTGTGGGTTCTCTCCGGGTTCTCCGGCTTCCTCCCACAGTCCAAAAACATGACTGTTTGGTAAATTGGTCTCTCTAAATTCTCCCTAGGTGTGAGTGAATGGTTGTTTGTCCTGTATGTCTTTGTGTTGCCCTGCGACAGACTGGCGACCTGTCCAGGGTGACCCCGCCTCTCGCCCGGAACGCAGCTGGAGAGGAACCAGCGACCCTCCTGACCCCATTAGGGACAAGGGTGAACAGAAAATGGATGGATGGAGAAAATGGCGACATCCGTATGACAATACTTTACTTACATTTATAAAAATAAAACACCTTGCAGTATTTTTACTGTATAACAACATCTGAAATATTTCAAGCAAATAATGTTATTACAACTAATCATGGATCCCTTTAAAACATTTAATATTGTCCTTCCTCTTCGTAATTCTGTTTATAAAACACAAAAGCTGTGGCGGGATGAATATTTTTGCAGGGGATTTTGTCTACAGTAAGAAGCATCTTACTCTACAGCCACACTTGCTGACACACTCTGCTCTTACCCTATGGAGCACCAGGTGTCAGCGCTGGCCTCCGACTTATCGATGGACTGGCGGTAGGAGATGAAGGCATCCTGCACCTTTCCAATACTGGAGTAGCACCTGCCCGACAGAAAGCAAAACCAACTCTAAATCATTGCATTTTAGGGAAACAACATATTTCATGACTTATGTCAGTTGGACAGAGATTGCCACAGCAAAAGACCAACAATCAATATCAGAGTAGCAAAGTGTTGTAATCTCCTAGGTTTAATGCTGAGCTGCATCTTAAGAACAAATTTGTTCTAAGACACAAGAATGACTGATGTTTCTGAGACACAATGTGTCCCGCCACCCAGGGACAAAAAGCTACTCAGTGACAACAACTTTCATTGGTTTTATCTGTCAAGTTGTCAAAGTAACAATCATAAAATAAACATCAAACCTGAAAACATAAAACTAACAGACTGGACGTTCTGTTCATTGTGTTGGAAATTTTAAATATGTTTTGGTGTTAAATCTTGATACACCCATGGAAGCTGTTGTCAGTTGGTTGCTATGGTAATGGAGCTCAAATAGTTTAGGCCCTGTGTACATGACAATGATCCAACGAAAATGGAATTTTTGTTTCGTTTCCGTTAACACATTTACACAAAGACATTCTAATTACAACTTTTGTTTACGCAGTAACGTACACTTCGAAAAGGCGTAATGTTCTCACCAAGCCACTAGTTGGTGCTAGGTTCTTTGAAACTAAGTGAGCATGTATAAAAAAAAATGTAAAAGTTCTACTTGAAGGTACATCATTTCACATTTCCACATCATATTCTGTTCCCCCACATCTTGGAGGAAAACACACACTATGTATGTCTTAGGATGAAGTTGGAAAAAGGTGGGATAACTTTGCTGAACTTTCAGGGTGTCCGTAGTTCTCTAGATAAGAGTGCTTAACAAGCGAGTGCTTTTTATGAGCGTTGAATAAGCACGCGTGTATTTTGCCACTTGGGGTGTGCAGAGCGGTGAAGAGACGCTGAGGGAACCATATCTGATGGGAAAACACAAACTGTAGTAACACCAGCATTGTCAGTAGTTTCTTCTTCTTCTGTGGATTGTAGGAAGCAGCTATGTTTTGCATCATATTATGCATGAGCTAGGGAAACCCTGACAGAAAAGATCCATTTACTCTGTTTACAAGACAACGGACACCGGTACGTTTCAGAACCATTGCACAGGAACCCGTTTTCAATATGTACCGTTGTCAAAGAAACCATTCGGTGGATTCATGTAAATGTACAGTACAAACCCAACAAAACTCTTCCATTTTCACCAGACACTGTTGTCGTGTAAACAGGGCCTCAGAGTTGTTCTCCAATGGTTTTTCTGGTTTTTGCTGTGGTGCATTGCACAAAATTAATAACACCTCTATCTCCAGGCTTCATTTGTGAACTGTTCGACCGCGGCAGCGCGGCTTTGGATGGCATGTAAAAGAATTGTGTTTCTGCCCTCAAACATTGTCAGCACGCATGAAATTTTCCGGACGTAAACAATGGCAAGCAACGTGTCTGTAGTGTGTATTTCCAACAGAAGCAAATAATGTCAAAAAGCTTTAAGGCGTACCTGCCGAGAAGGTACCAGGACTGGCCGGAGTTGGGATCTGCTTCTAAAGACTTCTGCAGACACTGGATGGCGTAGCAGCCCTTGGAGTCTTTCTCCCTCAGCTGCTCCACGGTGTGATGCATCCAGCCTAATGAGCAGCAGAGCAGATCAGCTGTTAGTCTTCAACAACTCCTCTGAGCTCCAATGGAAACTGGTATGGGGCGGAACGATGAGCCTCCGTCTAGACAAAACGTGCGCCACTATGGAGACGGCCGACTCCGCCCGGGCCCCTGTCCCCTTAAGGAGCTTTAACCGAACAGTGGAGAAGGACGGGCAAAGTGAGGCAGGTGGTATTCTTCAAAAGGCTTCATTTGAAGCAGCCACAATGTACACACACACACACGCACACACACACGCACACACACACACACACACAAGAAGTAACAAGCCATTTCCAACAAACAATGTCGCTCTGGGAAACAGACCAAAGCAATCACAGCCCACCCCTTGTCCCCTTCACGTCCTCCTATACACCTGAAGCATGCTCCAATCGTCACCATGGAAACCCCCAGCAGGCAATGATTAGCAGTACTTAGTGAGTATGGCTGTTGGAACCTTGTTTTGATGCAGTAGCAGAGCAGGAGACTCAGATTGGTTTGATTTGATGTCGTTTTATTGAGGAGCAGGACGATTTATTGGGGTAGCTGCAGACTTCAGCAAGTCAAATTTAAGACTTAACACCTTTTTAATGCCACCTTTAATAATATATAAGATGGAAAAAAAACTATAAATATAAGGGATGGTTGAGGGATCCTGCTGAATTACAATAAAGCATAACATAAATTGTGATATTTCTGGGGTCTGTTTGTGACCCTAGCTATGTGCTCACTACAGACTTAACTCCCACAATACCTAGCTTTATTTATGGCAACAGAAGTGAGCCAGTGGCAAAATCAAACCTTATCTAGCCAACTGATGCTAAATTTGCTCTTAAATGTGGCAGTATTATGCATTTTCCAGCCACATCGTCCCATTTTATAGCACAATCAAGTAGCTGTTACCTTCAGTTGTCATAAAATGCTGGCTACATCAAACATGAGGAAGTCACCACATCATCAGTCCTCTGTTAATCTTTAGCAATGTTTTAACAAACATTTCATTGAGAAGTAGCTCACAAAAATGATGGTGCTAGAGCTGCAGAGCCTAGCACACGTCATCTACCCAGAATGCTTTGCAGTGTAAAACAATATGGCGATAAAGCTGCAGTATGTAACTGTAAAAATGCTTATTTGTTAAAACTGTTACAGTGTCATGACAGTATGAGACAGATAAACCATTTATTTACTCCACTTCCTCCCCGAGTCAAGCGGAAATGTCACAACCAATCAGAGTACGGGGGAAGGTCTTAGCGCTGTCAATCATCCTAGTGTACTAAAGGCAGTAACAACTTTCTGTTTATCCTTTACGCTGTCTATCTACTGTTATCGGTGGCACAACTAGCCTAGCATTGACAGCAGAATATGTTGTGGGGATCCAGCTGTAGCGTAGCATAGAGCAGGGAGATTTCTACTATTAAAAAAATTTATATTTGTTATAAAAGTTACATACAGCAGCTTTAAACCACAACACATAAAGAGTCTCAGTAACTTCTGTCCTCAAACACAACTGGACCAGTTTTACTAATAAATTTATCCTCTAAAAACACTATCTTCTCAAAGACCAAAACTTAAAGCCTGAAGTACACACACACATGCCCACACACACACTTTATTGTCAAGGCAGGGGATGGGAAACCGAAACAAACCAGGATAAGTTGCAGCACTTTTGCTACAACTTTGACTCAAGGGGGAAAATAACGGATCAGGAGGAGCCACTTACCCAGTTGCTGCAGTGTGGTGGCCTTCACCTGAGCAGGAAGGTTTTCCATCTGCAGCAGACTCTCATACGCGTCTTTCGCCGCTCTGTGTTTCTTCTGCGGGACAGACAGATTGAGGCGCAGAGGTAGTAAGAGGCAGACAGGAGACACGCTGTTTTATGGCCCTTTCTGGACACAAAGACCACAGCCGTCCTCACACCGCTAATGACCAGACAGAGCCACTAATTTAGAGGAAGGGGAGGAATAGTACAGGCCAGACGCCACATGTCTGCCAGAGACAGGCGGGACAAAAAAAAGCAAAAAATTTTATTTATTTTTTTTAAAAAGGTGAGGACTAATATGTCGATTGTTTTTTTTTCTAAAAAAAAAAAAAAAAAAAAAATTTAGAAATAATGGAAAATATTTTTCAAACATGCCTTTTCTTTCAGTGATCCTTCTGTGATATGGTTTTGCATTTTTAGGATCAGGCTACCAAATTTTTTTTAATTGTTTCATTTCAAGAATATAGTGCAGTGGCATATTAGGGGTATTGAAAATGGAGGGAGGGGGAAGCAGTTCATTTCTGCCAAACATAAATCAAATTTTGATATTAATATAAAATCTTCTAGAAAATGTTTTAGTCTTAAAATTTAAAAAGTTTAAAACTTTTTGAATTCATGAATATTCTTGAAATTGCGAACCTCCCCAGACTCTGGAAATGTTCAAGTTTTGAACATTTCCAGAGTTGGGGGGGATTTTCAAAACTCCCACCTCCCCCAAAAAACCTTTTTCTCTGCAAATTTACAACCAGCCTGTCTCTAATTCAAGCAAAGGTTTGAATTTACTAGACAAATATCTACAATACAGCTCAAGGAAAGGAAACAAAATATACATGCAAGTAGAGGAACCTGGAAAACAATTTACCAATAAGACCTTCAGAAATGTACAGGTCAATTTGTAAGGGGGAGATATGATGGCTTATTAGGGTCACTGTAGGTAGAAAAAAAAAAAAAAAAGAGTCCAAGAAACTTTTGAGTCTAAACTCAGACATTTTCTGTAAGAGACCAGTACATTCTCTGAGCTCAAAGAAATCTGATTTGCGAGGGGAGAAAAATAGAAATTGTGAGATTAAACCTGGACTTTTTCTTGAAACAGACATGGGAGTCTTCTGGGATTGAAAAGTAAAAAAATGTTCAAGTTTACAAGCTCAGAATACTTGCACGCTTTCTCTAGAAAATATATGAAACTAATTTCAATGTTTTGGAGTATTTTTCTCGCAAGTATTCAATCAGAGACGCACAAAAAAGTCAGCATTATTTTTACTAGAAAGTATGTGAAACTAATTTCTGAGTTCCTTTCTTGCAAATATTTGACCATCGGCGCTCAGAAAATTTTCCCAAAAACATTCCCGAGATGAACCTCAAAATTTGAATTTTATCTCACCTATCTACAAGTTGAGCTCAAACAATTTTCTTATTTTCTCTAGAAAATATTTGAAATCCACCTTAAAATTTCTCATATTTTTAATCTCACAAATCTGAGACTTTTGGAGCTCAGAAATTTACCTCAACATTTCTCCGTTCCTTTTTCTATCTACAGTGGCTCTAATACGCCGTCGCTGACACAGCAGGGAATCATTTCAAATGTGTCCTGCTTACCTGGATTTCATACAAATGAGCGATGTGGAACTGAACTGGAAGAGAGAAAAAGTAGAAGAAGAAATTAACCATGATGACAATCTGGGAGATTTCCCATCCACCCTGAGGACCTCCATTAAAACAGACTGCCAGCAGTGTGGAGCGCAGATGGGCGGGGGGAGTTTAACACTCTCCAGTGTAATCATGTAATCTGAAATCACAGTGTGTATGTGTGATGTGTTGGGAAGTCTTTTCAGCTCCTTCCTCGTGCCGTCTCCTAGGCAACCTGTGTCTTAGTTCTAGTGCGGTCGGCAGGGAAGCAGCGAGGTTGGAGTATAACTAGTTAAAGCTCCATCCTGCAGCGCCGCACTGCTTCAGCTTCTAGCTACGACTTACTTTCAGCTTTGGACAAAGTGCAGAGATTAGAGTCGATCAATGCCAGCTGGAAATGCTGCAGAGACAAAAGAAGAAAAAGATTTTTATGGAAACAGGATCTCATGTCTGTGTGATTTTTTGTTGTTAAAAAAAAAAACATTTGTGGGCCAATATCTGAAGGAAATATGAGCGCTGCTCCGGTCTGATTCCCAACAAACCGTGAACAAACCCGGGTGACCGGAACATGAGAGGACAGCGGACGCTGCAGGGCTGAACTAGACGGGTTTTATCTGATGGAGCCTCCACTGTCTAGAACTCTGAACTCCACCACCACAGGAAACACAAAGATTGCTTCCTACACCGCCTTTGAACACATCAACAGACCTGCCATTTCTGTAGGAAAACACCACCCTAATATTGAATATCATGTTATTCCCTCAACAGAAACATACCTGGAGTGTTGAACTGATCCTTTCATGCATGTCTGAGAAATCGTTGAATTGCCAGTGTCAACCGTTCAGGGCTGCCTAAACGCTTTGCTCTCACAACGCTCCTCCTTGAAGCAGAAGTCTCCTCACAAAGCCCTCCCACTCCATTCAGCTCCTTCAAACTAGTCAACCACAATTAGCAAACACCTGGTGAAACTGAGCATCAGCTAAGTTCATCATCTGAAATACTTCTCAGTGCAACACTCCTAAGAATGTTGATGCGATGACTTCCTGAAGGCGTAGTGTCAGAAAAAGCAAACGCTTCTTAAAGAGACAGAGGCCCAATTTTAAAGTGCTGAATTGCAAAGTCAAAATGTTGTTTTTAGTCATGTTTGATATACAGTACGTTTTCATAACAGTTGAAGGTAACAGAGTGTTTCGTAAACAGAGCACTGCTGTGTGACCTCAACATTCCTCTGCGGATGCGGGTCAGTTTGGGGTCGGAAATCATTCATACAGAAGTTTCTGCAGTTGGGTTTGATTTGTAGTATGAAGGACCACGCAAACAAAATGTAATTTTATCGACAAAAAGAAAATATTCAAATTTGGCATCAAGGCCTGCTATGTAAACATAGCTTTAGTTACCTGATAGTGCCATGTGCCTGGAAAATGTCGCTTCAAGTCTGAGGCAGTCAGCTTCACTATCCTAGCTGCTGCATCACAGAAAGACACATACTGGTTGTCATCCATTTGATCTCCAGTGGCAACACTCAACAGCATGACCTTCAACAGGCAACATGTAGAGACCTTCAAGTTATCCAAACGTTGAGGTGTAGCTGCACTAACAGAGAGCCAGTTCCATCATCAGACCAAGAACAGATGTTTCTACATAATTTTAGGAGTGAAAGAAGCAAACCTCTAGATGTGCCAAGAAAATGGTTAGACCTGACCAAATCCAGCAGGTTGAACAGTCTCATTCTTAAACAACAGACTATAACTAGTACCAGATCGGGTCAGCAACAACTTCAGTGTGGAAGTTGTAGGACTAAAAATGAAGAAAAGGTAGCCATCTTTATTAGCTATCAGAGAGGAGTTTGACATGCAGTCAGAGGGACCACAAGACCTTCTGCAGACACCAGGTAAGAAGAGCCAAGTCCAGGAAAGGCCACACATCCATCCATCCAGCAGATAACAGGAAGGCTAAAGGTCATCTAGCAGAGTTGATCTGACTGAATCCTTTCAGTTTTCAACCCCTGTCGATCCTGGAAGATTTAGGGTTCATTCACACCAGATCTCTCTAGTCCGCTTTCATCAAACTCTGGTTTGTTTGGCTAGTAAGTCCAGTTTGTTTTGGGAAATGTGAATGTGCAAACAAACTCTGATGCAGAACAAAAAACCAAACTCTGATGCAGAACAAAAGAGAAATCCTACATCCTCTAAAATCTGACACTACTCCATTTTTGTTTAAATCTTTTTCGAAGGAGGAAGTTGCGCTCAGTGTCTTCTTTGGTTCACTGAAGTTCTGCACTTCAGTGATTCTGAAGTGCAGAACTTCAGTGGTTCTTGGTGCAGCACAAGCCTAGGCAAGGAGGGTGAACTGGTTTTTCAAAGAGTTTAGTTTGCTTTCCACAGTGCAGTGTGAAGGCAAACCACACCAGCTGAAAATGAAACAACTGTTGCAAATTTGATCCCCAAATCAAACCAAGTCCACATTATTATGAGGTTTAAAGACACCTTTAGAAACGTTAATCGCCTTTTCTGAATCTCAGTTTAAAATACATTTTTGTGTTTGTGCAGGTGAACCCTTTGGTCGGAACGGTCAAGAGCACTTTCACTGTTGATGAAGTTTTGTTTCAGATTTACAGTTTTCACAAAATTTTTCGTAATCTTTGTGTTTTCTGATTTTTGCCCTGCTCTGACTGGGAGTCCCTCCTAACGCACACAGACACCGGAGCAACACCAGCTGGGCTTGGCTTGCTGTTGATAAGAACCTACTGTATGAATCAGGCCTGAAAGGTAAAAGTTACATTCTCTAAGAAACACATACTTTGTGCAGTAACCATGCTAACTGCATATTCGAAAGTTGATTTCAAAACGCATTTAAGTTGCATGTTTATGTCGCTCCTATTTGCGAGTACACGGCATTACACGTCTATGTTTTGAATAATTTTTTTTATTTAAGAAAAGGCTAACCTATTACTGGGAATTTATGCAGGAACCCAATTCTGTTTAAATCTAAACTGATGGAAGTTGATATGCACTGTCTTTTCCTCTCATCACTCACAATTTAAACATTCTCCAGACTGAATAGGAAATTTGGTTTCTGAATCCAAAACCATTTGAATCGAATCGCTAGACTGAAAGATTAGAAATCACATACAACAGTTTAACTGCTTGTTCATGTAATCCGTCTTCGATCGATTGCTAAAAGCCTGTTTTGCATCAACTGCTCTCCAACACAGTGTGACATCACCTCTGTTGCCAACGGCAGGTTACCTAGAAATAAAAAATTATTTTAAAAGCTGGTCTTATGTCTTCTTGCGTTTGTCTTTAAGGAGACATTAGATTGGGTTCCAATCAACCAAAAATTGGAATCCCGTCTCTACATCTGTAGGTGGCTTCAAGGTGACAGGCGGCAGCGTGACCCTGTGCAGGTTCACGCATTTGGAAAGGAGCCGACAGTATCTGGGTCACGTTCTGAGGACTAGAACCCGCTGAAACCACAAACAGCCAGTAGGTACTCCTCTGGCAAATCCGTGGGGATTTCTGACGAGGCGCGCGCCGTTATCCGTCATCCAGGCCGAGGCTAAACATAGCTCCTACCCCCGGGCTCTGCTACACTCACAGTTAAACGTCAGGCAGATAAAATCTATCCAAATTACTGCACAAACAAATGAACGGAAACAGCTCACAACAAAGTGGTGTTTTAAAAATCAAGCATTAGCAGTAAGAAGAAAAAAAAACATCACCAAATCCAACATGCCTTGATTTCAGAGACTAAAAGGCGTTACCTAGACGGCGGGTCTCCCTCAGACTTCTCTATCCTTCACACTCGCTCTACAGCCGGCCAGATAATGCCGCAGGATTGTCAGCTTGGCATTCCACCTCCCTCCTCACATCTTGCTTTCCTCATTCTCTCCCCTGTCTCTCTGCTGTCTTTCTTTTTATCTGTCTCCCCTCCCTTCTTTCCTCCCTCCTTTCCTCCTCCTCTCTCCTGGTGTCACTGATTACCATTCAGCAGACGGCTGCAGAGGAGAGAGCACGGAGATGACACACAATACCTCAAAGCAGGAACCGGCACGCACATACACACACAAGCTTCCCCTCCTTCCTCAGATCTGTTCTTTGCAGCTGCGGGATGCAACAGCACACAAACTGATGCAGACACGTTTCCCCTGAGCTGACGTAACGAGCGCAGGTGGGATTGACAAGGACAGGTGAGACGTATGCAACGTTTGGTTCCTAATGGGAATGCAACAGGTTCCGTATCTGATCAGGGTCGTTCATGTCTTCCCTTCTTTCTCTACCTTTATTGTGTCCCTGTTCCTCTGTAGAGGCGCCTGCTCCTCCCTGTAGGTAACTGGGGCAGGCATGTGTGAGATTCTGTTGGTGGGAGTGTGTGGCTGTGAGTCATGTGTAAGCGGCTGGCAGTGACTCAGGACCGAGAGGGAGGGCTGCATCCAAAATTAAGAACAAGCAGCATGAGCAGCCTGCTCAATGCAACACTGTAGCACTAGCTGCAGCCAGAGAGGGCTTCATCTGGTCTAAATGTGGCTCACAGGGATTTCTCATCAGAGTAGGCGTAAATCACATGAGGGGTACCCCAAGGTTCAAACCTCAGACTCCTCTTATTTAATAACTACAGGCTCCCACTAACATGAGTTACTAGAGATGACCCAATAATATCTGTATTGGTGCATGCAAATAATAAACCTGAGCTGTAAGGGCAGATCTATTCCGTCTAATTCAATGCTTTTTACTCTGAGCGACGTAATGCATCATTTATTTTACATTTTATTTAGAATTCCTAATTACATTTGAAAGGTTTGTTACAGTTTAGTTTTTACATGTTTGACCAAGGCAGTCAAACTATTGCTTTTGTCAGTTTCAGTTTCTTTATTATTTATTTTAAATTGGCCGTTCTACTCCTATTTGCACAGACTAAAAAGAAATTGAAGTTGTGTTTTTACACGTTTGACCAATATTGTGAAGCTATTGGAGCATTTCAGTGTGCTGTACTGGTGCAGAGTTATCCAATATATTTGCAATTCAGTACATTTATGTCTGTGTTTGAGTCAATTCTGCACTTTTTCTGTATCGGATCGGTATTAACCGATACTACACCTCAAATATCGGTATCAGTATGTGTATCATTAGTGGAAGAAGTGTACTGGTGCGTCCCCATCAGTAAACCTCTCTACATTACAATGTTACCAAGTGACTCCAAACACATTAATGGGTAATTGTGTTGACTGGTTGCTTTTCAAGAAGGCCCATTTTTGGGGTAACTTACCTCTAGTCCGGTCTTGTGGGAACTATTTATTTGTTGGGGTTAGGGACCACAGTTGCTCACTAATAGCTGAAATCTTAGACCAAATAAACCAAGTATACCTTAACATATATTAATACGCATTAATAGCTCTATTGCAGAAACTACTAGCAACAGTCTTCCTTAATTCTTCTCCTGTGGATACAGCCAATCGTTGCCAAGGAAAATCAATAGCCCTATTGTATTGGCTGCTTTGTAAACACCAGTCAGTAGTGTGTCTAGTTTTGCACTGAAGTATTGCCGTTTCCCAATCTTTAGAATATTTTAGATATGGTCTGAGAAATAATATGCATGCAGCAAATTTTCCCGTGAATATTGTGAGTTGGATCCCACAGAAGAATCAGAGAATAGAGAATAAATCTGTGAATAATAAACTGGGAATAGACGAGGGTCAAATGTGTAAGTAGTGAAAAACTACTCTGGCCATTCTCTTAAAAAAATATAAAAATAAACTGCTTTGGACACACCAAGCAATGAAGAGTTTTAGGGGTTTTCCAACAGTTAAATCTGAGAACAGACAAGATTATAAGTCATTTTTCCATGTGCAAGACAAGTGTAAAAGGTTTCTGTAACTTTGTTGATCTAAAAGGTCAGATTATATTCAAGAATATTGTTTTCGCACAATCTTGTGTGATTTGGAGTTGGATGTCCAGGAACAAACAATCTATGAGAAACATCTGGACCAAAACAAGGCCAGGGATCAGATCACAATCTGAAAGTTTCAGGTTACGGCAGAGCCAGAACTGTCTGGACAGATTTGGTTCATAGGTGTAAATTTTACTCTTCCTAATAACAGCTTTTGTCAGAAAAACTGGAGACATGGAGTCTATTTCAGGCTTCCAGCACAGACTAATGGAAACTGACTCAACACCAACTGTACCAGCTTTTCATATTGAACACAGACGTCTTGTTGAACTTGATGTAATCCATCAGCAGTCAGCCATACTGGACTAGATTTAAGAGACGGCTTGAATTAAATTGTAAAAGACAAGACATTTTAACCAGTGAATGTTTTCCTGAACAGCCCAGAACTCATCATTCAGCCTGTCGTTCTGATTTACCTTTAAGCTGGACTCATAGTCTGTGTTGACTTTGAACATGAGCCCCAGTCTTAGATGAATTTCTTTAGCTCGGGAAAACGTTGGGTCGATGTAAAGCACCTCTTGGAACGCCTTAATTGCCCTGGAGAGAAAAAAAAACAAAACAAAACAAAAAGTCACAAGCTGAAAACAAACTCAAGTCTGACTCAGATGATTGTCCAGCCAGAGTATTTAATATGGACATATAACTGAGGAATCCATTTAATATCATCTCTCATTTAGGGATTTCAAGTAACCAAAAGGTTCCTGGATGTCCATAAAGGCTGAGAAACTCAAAACTAGAAGCTTAGGATGCATTTCAATCATCAGAGCCAAATGGGTTCCAAATCAAATCTTTAGGAATAGTTGGTCTTTATTATAGAATTTCATTTTTGAACAAAAGCACTGCTCAAACAAGCCGCTTCAAGTAAACATGTTAATTCGCAGCACAGAGAAGTGTCGACATGGAGATTATGGCAACAGTTCCCCCTACATCAGTCTAGTTGTCATGACTCCTCCTCCCTCAAAATAAGAGTTTCATATGTCAAAACAACAGTAGTTTTCGAAATCAAAACCGCTCTCCTTGATATTCCGGTCCAAGTTTATTTATTTGTCTTTATTTTGTTATTGTAGTGCTTTTATTACGGTATTATTATTTTTTAATTATGTAAAAACTTTGAACTGCCTTGTTGCTGAAATGTGCTAAACAAATATTGACTTCATTCAGTTTCATGAATTTCTTTTGCTCAGGAAAACGTTGGGTTGATGTAAAGCACCTCTTGGAACGCCTTAATTTCCCAGCAGATTGTGCTACACTAATCTGCTGTAAATAGAAAATATCATCACCAGGAGCAGATTTTATGACCGCCTTGAGTCATAAAACTGCCTATAGTTAGCTTTCATATCTGCATGTAGCTTGTAATATGCAAGTTAGCCTACATAAAGCAAGCTAACTTAACGTAAAACTCTTCCAAGCTATTTTACATACAACCAGCTAAACTTAACTCTGTGACTTAAGGCGGTTATGGCCAACAGTAACTAGTTGCTAATATTTGTGAAAAAAATTTAGCTAGCTTTTTTTAAATAAACATAAAAAAAGCAAGCTAGCTTCACATTTTAAAAACTAACCATTGTTTTACATAAAGCCAATTTGCTATATGTAAAAAAGCTAGCTAACATTTTTACATATATTAGCAGCTAGTAACCAGTAGTCGCCCCCACCTTGAGTCACAGAATTCAGTGAAGACATCTGTGCAACTCAAAGTTTTGCATTACAGTGAGGAAAACTTTAAAAAAGAAACTACATAGAATGAGAGTAGATAGTCCTTCCACAACAAAATGAAAGATTAACATCTAATACCAACACATTGTTTCTCAATGAATTTAAGATAATTTAAGGCCTCAATTTTAAACAGATGGATTTAAGACTTCATAAGGATGAGCTGACAACATGCACAGACAACCATCAACATACAGTTAGGAAATGTTTATTTAGGAGTCAGAGAGTTTAGTGTTTTAGAAACACAAGGTAGCTGCATTTCTGACACCAAGAACATATTTTGGGAGAAGAATTGCTCTAAAGTCTTACAGATGTGTAAAAAAATTAAAAGTGATAGTTTTTTTTTTTGGTCATCTTAATGCCAATATTAGAAACTGTTAGTTTGCTATCTCGCTTGAATGCTTCACATGCTTGGTTCAAAGAGACGATGAAATATGATGCAGAGTAGCACTGAGCTCAGTGGTGCATCCTCTCTGAACGGACAATATGTTCCAGCATGAACCTCAGAGTGGATTCTCAGTTTAAGAGCATTCGCTTACTGGAAGATTCTGGAAGGGGCTCTCTGAATATCAGCAGAGTGATTTACAGAAAACAGCAACAGCTAAGTGTTTTGGCTCATAGCATCAATATGATGCAGAATACCTTCAGTATTTTCACAATGCTACCAAACCCAGGATGCTTTAACAGAGGAAAAACTCAAGGTTTTCCTTGGACACGATCTAGTGAAATGAAATGATGTGATCATGTTCGCCAACATGAATCCAGCCCTTTTGATAAAACAGAAGCGATCCTACCTGCGGCAACGAGCCGTTTACGACTGAACCCACTTGCTGTGTAACTATAGCAACAATAGCAAATGCATGTCAGCGTGCAGCCCTTTTCCTGTATGAAAAAGCACTGTGGTCTCTGCTGAACATGCCACACACACACACACTGAACTCGGTGCCCCCAGCCCCTCCCCCTCTCAGTTTATGTACTCCCTCCCTCCACTCACTCTGTGTTTGCCCTCTCCCTCTTTCCCTCCCAGGCTTCATCCAGTGAAGCTCCTCAGCAGGGTGGACTGTACCACACAGCAACATGACAGCTCCATTAAAAAAATAAATAAATAAAAAAAAAATGAACACACTCCACTATTTACTGTAAAACCTAATCAGCAGCTAAAAGCTACTTTTTAACTAAACACAAAGCTAACTCCCCCATTTGACTCATAAATGCTAGCTGGTGAAAATTAAACCTCCACTTAAACTTTTTAAAATGTTCAGGCCACCCAACACACTAACGCCCCAATGAAGGAATACTCCCCACCTGACAGCTCAGCATTCCTTCAGCCTTGGTCTTCATGATGTAGTCTGTCCCCTGGACCCAACCTAATGACAGCCTTCCCCTCCCTCAGTTCTGGCAGACTAATGCTTCTATTCAGTCTCCAGTTCACGGTGGGCAAGTTAGAGTGGAGTCAAATGGGGCTGGGGATGTTTTATAAAGCCAAAAAATACTGCCATTACTACTTCTGTGGCCAAGGATACAGGTGACCAGCTCCAGTCGCTTGGGTGTCATCAGGGATGTGTACCAGGAGTACTGGATTTTTCTTCAGAATTGCCGTCAGAAGCTACGTTCACACAGCAGGTCTTGACAGCCAATTCCAAATTTTTTGCAGGAATTGTTTTTGCAGGAATCTTTTTTCGCGCAGTTGTTCATACCGCTAATTAAACCCGACTGGAGTGAGACTTCTGTGTCAATGGTTTACTACCCCAAAGCGAAACGGAGAATGTAGACGTCGCACAACAGCGCATTATCTGGAGCTGTGAATGGGTGGATTTTAAAGTTTTTCAGCAACGGGAGCTGACAGGATCGTAACAAGACAAAGGCAGATAAGAAAAAGAGAGCACAAGTAACAACGTTAGTGTTTTGTGGCGCATTGACTGTAAATTGTGTAGAGAAGTCTGTTGGGATGTGTAGTCTGAGTGGTGGGATTGTGATGCCATTGATAGACTTCTTTCATAAGTTCATAATCATAATTTTCAGCCATTTTTTTACATCCAGATTTAACACTTTCTGCTTTTTCTAGGGCAGAATTATGACGCATGTCTCACATCAATGGCATAAAAGTTGCTTTCCGACCTTTTTCAACCTTCAGTGGAGAAGCAGAAGTGTTACTCAGTCTGTGAATTAGTTACCACAAACAACTCTAGCGCATTACTTCTGGTTTCTTTCAAAATAAAACCCATAGCATCATACACGGTCTCTGTTTAGCATGCTAGCTAAACGCCAACATTGACTCTCTCACTTACTCTGGGATGACGCCTCTATGGCTGATATACATAATAAGCTCTGAGTCCAGGGAACTGGACTGTTAGTTGTGCTTAAGATAACAGTCAGAAAACTACAGAGTGAAAAACTACTAAATGTATTTGGTTATTACAGAGCCCCTCCCTTTATCAGTTATGGATTGATTGCAGGTTATGAACAGAAACCTCACAGTGTTACTGCTCAGGGACCAGATGTTCATAAACATGCTACTCCCTCATTTCCTCTCCTGGAGGTTCAGTCAATCAGCGGCAAGAAAAGTAAATGGAGCTTCTGGATTGGCTGGTTTGCAAATGCCAGCCAATAAGCATGTCCGGTTGCATTACACCTAGACAAAACAAAAAACTTTTCAGCTGTTCTTTATTAATGTGACATAAATAGATTATAATGATTTTCATTCAGTCAGGACGTTACGCTGACACTAGAGCTACATGCATTGCAGGTAGATTGTAGTAAATAATTGATTAATGCCTGGTTTTAAAATGAGTTAACTGAAATTGTAGCCATTATTTTGTGCCCATTGTTGGACACCATCGAACCACTATACCTAGGATTTCTGTTGGCTAATGTGTGATCTCTCAGGTTTTGAAAATGGGCCGACAGCTCTAGGATGGTGTAGTGTGAACTGGACATTACACTAAGGAAATAAGGAAGGGAGGGTCAGTGGAGAGCAGCAGAGTTGAGCCTTTTTTCATTTAGTGTCATCAACAGAAAGAGAAAAAGGCCGGAAGAGACAATAAAGCGGATAATTAAAATGACGTCGATAGTTTTAATTTATCGTACGATTAATTGATTTATCGTTTATTGCGACAAGCCTACGTGGCTCCAAGCATCAGTAGTACATGCAGCATCCAGGACTCGTGTCCTTAAAAATGGTTTTGCTCTGACATGAATCCATGAATTAACTAATCCATGTTAGTCTAAGGAAATCATTTAGGAGAAAAACACTTACCACTGAAATGCGTTGTAATGGAAGTAAACCATTCCAAGGCCGTATAAAAAGGCAGCATTCTGGGGAAACAAAAGAAAGGAAAGAAAGAACATCAGACTTGATTTAGATGAACACATTTCAATGATTACAGCACAGATCTTGGCCAGAACCTATAGCTAGAATTTAATGGTGTCCCAAGCATTTTAAATGCCGTCTCTCAAAGTTATAAACCCAAATCTGAAAAACAAGCAGCATATCCACATGCACAGTAAATCAGCCCCATTTCTGCACCAATGAATGAAACCTCAGCCTTGTTGTTCTGGAACGCACTGGAGGAGAATGAGGTCTTGTTGGCTTCATATTTGATTCTTGATTGGGTTTTTTTTGTTTTGTTTTTTTTCTGAGCCAACATGGTTTTTTTTTTTTTGGACCTCGTTGACTTTCTTGTCAAGTTTATAGTGTCCTTCATCGCTCTGGAAGACATTTTCTCTACTTTTCAGAGACTACTAAAGACTCTTTTCAGCCCGTTTTTCCCCGAGAAACAAAGGCTGCCTTGCAGTTTGGGATATATTAATATATGGCGTTGATCTCTGGTCACACTGTCTTTGGCTACATCAACACACAGACACCAGCTCTGATATAACACTGGCAGAAAACTTTAATTTTAGGTTTTCTAAATTTAAGCAGGGTTTGCTTGGCTTTAAAGAGGAAAACAAATATGTTAAGACCGAAATAATTAATCAGATTAATCAAGATTAATTGATTGAAATACCGTCAACTAATTTGTGCCCATTTTTTAAAAACCGGATTTCTTGATTAATAGTGAGAACAATCAATTAGTAAAATAATTGTTGGCTGCAGCCCTAAAAAATGTTATATTTTCTGCTGAAATCACATGGCAGAACAAAGCAGCTTAAACAATAAATAGTTGAGCAATCAAATAAATAATAATAAAAACGTAACAGGATCATTTCCCAGGATTATTTTTCTTCGGCTGCATTCAGATCATACTTTTCTTTTTCCTCTGGGTCACTTAACCGACCAGTGATTCATCCCAATCCACCTCAGTTGGTCCCAATTTGAACTGGGACAGGGGATATGATTGAGCATGGAGCCATCATTAAGAACAGCAGCATTTGGACAGACTACTTGAGACTTTTGTCTACAGATATTGTCATTTAAGGGGGAAACATTTTAGCAACCACAACCAACTCAGAAACTTACTCTTATGTTTAGTGGCAACTAATTAAAGCAATGAATGTGTGAAGCTTAGAGTAAAATGACTCCAAACAATGCAATCATTTCGTTTTCAAACCTTAGAAGGAAGCTGCATATTACCTTTGTGTTCAACTTCTAACAATAGTCTACTAACTACAGAGACATAGAACTATATAGAACTATGACAGGTGCCAAGTCAGGAGGCTCGACACCCGTCTAAAGGTGTTTGAGTGTCAGTAAACTAAAAAAAATAAAAATAAAAAAAAAATAAAAAGTTAACTAAAAGGCTAGATTTGAGTTGTGAATGGGTCCAAAATGGAAAAATACACAGAAATGCTTCACCAGGTGCAAAACCTAACCTTCTTCCATCTAAGATGTAAATGCAAAAGAGAACCCACAAACTCAAGGTTTGTCCACCGGTGTTTCCTTTACAAATGTACACAAAATGCTGTCAATATTATGCTAATGTCCAAAAAACCCCCCACCATTTTGCAAGGTTTCCATTAGATAAGAAAAGCAATTAAAGTCACATGTGAATAAGTTTGTTCATGCGATACGTGTTTAAAAAACATAAGGCACCATCACCCTCCAACTACTTCCTGTTGTCTTCTTTATTTGTGCCAGTGGCAACATCTGATTGCTGAAATAAACCAATTTATAACCAAAAAATAAATAAACAAAAAAAAAACTCTCATCCAAGCAGCAAAAATCTATCAAAAACAAGAGTCTTTTCAAATTGCAGTGTTTCCTTTAACCAACTTTATTTTCAAACTGTCAAATTATGCGGGTATAAAGTGAATGGAAACGCAGCTTGCGTTGTAAAAACCTCTATAGATGTTGGTCAATGTGGGACCTGTGATGATAACTAATGTTGCTGGACGATAAATTGCCCCAGAAATTATTGCGATAAATGATAATGTTGTTTTGAGACCATTTTCAAGTAACATAATGGTAATGCAAGAAGACATTCTCAAAGACCAATATTACATTCTAATGAACGTTTTTTTTGTTTTTTTTTTATCTGGTAATTTTTAAGACATTTTAAGTATCTAAAATAAACAAACAAAACAAACAACAAAAGGAATTATATAGTCTCTTTAAACAAAACTGTCCTTCAAAACAAAGTCCAGTTGAGACCAAAACAGTAGACTGAAAACTTTTGTCATCCAGTTTTTTGTAAAAAGAGAGAAAAAATAGAAATGATAAATCATTCAAATGGAAATTATTGAGCTCCGTGTAATTGATCTTGTGATTAACTGATTTATTGCTTATTAAGGCAGGCCTAGACAAAATGGGGCCGAACTTCTGGAAGTCATGCTAGCAGGGAGTCAGAATATGATTACAAATTCCTGGTTGTGGCGGAACGGCCCGAAAAACCGGGTTCTTTAATATGTTTAAACATCTTCACCTGCAACAGCTAATTATTTACAGTTGAAGCCAGAAACTTACACATACAGAATAAAATGATTCAACTTTTTATTGTACTGCCTGACGTTAAATCAAAACCAAACTTCTCTTTTCTTTCTCTCTCTTGGATTAATTATGTAAAAGAGTTTGTGTCACAATTTGCTCTCCATTTGATAAGCTGCGATCTGGAAAACGCGCATCAGACTCACCTTCCAGTAGTCCGACTGTAAACTGAAGTACCTCTGGTATGCAGATAATGCTGAGTGAAGGACGAGACAACAAACACCAACATGAGGGAGTCATTTTGGAACAATATGAAAAGCTTAAGATTCAGTTCATCAAGTTATTTATTACAGTATAATAAATGATTGTTACCTTTTGAATATTCCTCCAGCAGGAGGTTGAAGTGGCCGAGCTGGCAGAAGACGTCAGGATCCACCTTGCCCTCTGCTTTCAGGATGAGGCCGTCGTAGCAGCTCACAGCCTAAAGCAACGACATCAAGGCGAGGGCTCAGTGGCCACACCGAGCCAACGTTACAGTTTAAACAGTCTGAGGAAGGCTTTGCAATGCTCCTAGAAGGTCATAATCTGACACGTTCAGGAGCCGTTTTGCATCCTACGAGCCAAATGCCCAAATATGGACTCGGAGTTGGTATCTAAACAACGGCTAAACAAATGAGGCTCGATGCGCAGAGTGCCAGCTGACACAAGAAAGCCAGGAAAATGGTTGGGGAGAAGCAACGTGCAGCATTTAGACATTTTACAACCACGGCTTTGTAGAATGAAACCTCACATGTAAACCTTGGACATTTACCCCGAGACGCAAAGCAAACTGGAGCTGGACTCTAGCTGAACACAGGGTTTCCTGTAACGATTAATCCACATCTCTGATAAAAATTAACAAATAAATTGGTAAAAATAAATTTATTTAACCACTTAAGCTCTTTATACAATTAATGGAAATACATTAAAAGACGCTAGTTACCAATTTAATTCCTGTTTTAGACATTTGTTTATAGCAGTTGATTATTGGGACAATCTAATAAAAAATAAAAAAAAATGTAAATTCTGCAGATTTTCCATTTAACCACGTAAGCCATTTTATACAATATTACACGTTCATAAAAAGACACAGCAAATGAATTCATTTTTTAAAAGAGGAAAACATGATTGATTTAGTAAATTATTATGAAATTAACCGATTAATCAGATTTTTATGCATCTTTGTCAATTAACCAATAAGGCCTTTTACACAATATTGGAAATGCGTTAACAGATGCAACCAAATGATTAATTCAGTTCTTTAAAAAAAAAAAAAAAAAACACAACATTTTCCTGCTCAGAAGTCAATAACTGCATTCCTTTAGTGAATAATAAATCATTTGCAGCTAATTATGTATAGCACAATCAAGTAACTATGTTACCTTCAGTTGTAAAAATGCTTTGTGTATCAAATATGACTTAAAGGAAATGTTATTTCATAATCACATCATTCCTCCAGTAACCCTTTAACAATGTTTTCAACAGCGTTGCACTGAAAAGTAGCTCGTATAATGAGCAGTTCCACCAGGTTTCTGCTAATTGCTACTGGATAGTCTTGAGGAGCTGAAAGCAGGAGGGCTATCTGTAATACAGAAGCTTGAAAACTGCAGCTCTGAAGAGGAGCTGTGCTTCAAAGACAGGGCTCAGTCCAACCAGGTGTTTTGCACAGCTTATGTGTTCCTGGATAATATTTTAAGTTCATCTAATGACGTTTTAAATGCCCCCACTTGTTTTGACATTATGACTCTTTGGAAAGTGTTGCCAACATGCCTTCTCAACCCTTGGATATATTGTCCTCCTGCTATGTCTCCACCTCCAGTGAGCCACATGTTGAACAAACAGTCCGCACGGGCAGTTTTGTGGCAGAAACACGGACTGTAATAACACACGCTTTGTGTGTTCTCTCCAAGCAGGGCACATTTACTCCGTCTGGCGCTCCCGGCTTCCGCTTTAATCACTCATCTTTGTTATAAACACTGAACGCCCTCGTCGTGATTATCTCTCATCCGAATGAAGGTTAGCCTAGCCGCAGCAGCTACCTACCTAGCCAGCTAGGGCAGCAAACCTTTTCTGGGTATTTTCTTCCCTTCCCCGCCATTTTGGGTGACACGAAGCAGCCATTATTTTTTGCAACCTTAGCACAAGGCATGTATTTTAGCCCAAAATGTCAAAACCGACGTTGAAAAAGGGGGTGCATACGTGCGAGTGCAAACGGGTGTACACCGCTGGACGGTTAGCCGCTGCATGCTAACCGGAGAGAGAGCTGACGCACAATCAAACTCTTGCTGTCTTGTTTTGTGCCACCCGAATATTGCTGCTAACTTGGAAACTAATATTACAAAAACACACGCAAACTGTTAGATTTGTGTCCACGTGCAGCTCTGTAATTCACTTTAACTACACAAACACAAAAGTTATCACTATTTCCCTGTACAGAAACGGGGCGCTTCTCTGCGTATGTAACAAACTCAAGAAAGTAACAGCAGGTGTGAAGATAATATGATTTGCCATGCTTATGATGCACACGATATAGTTAGGCTGTCGCTATAAAATGCGACCGTAAATGCTGAACGATGACAGTTCTGTTAGGGCGGAGATGCGTTCAGTTTCACCGTAAAACAGCGTTGTCTCTGTTATCAAAGGTGCGTTTCACACCGATGTACGCCTGCCGCTGCGTTATATCCCTGGAATAACTCTGTTTCTACAGGCGGTCGCTGGCTCAGCTTTAAAGTTGGGAGAGAAATTGAAGGCCAGGATGCACTCATACACGTAGAGCAGCGTTGGGAGGTCTGTACCATTCGTTTCAGGTTGGATATGTGTCTCATCAGAGGAGATAGCGGCCAGAGGCGGCTGTGAGACTGATTTTAGTGGCATACCTTTAACAGCAAGGCCTTCGTTCTGGCGCCATCTTCTTGAAGCCCATGAAATCCAAACAGTGAACTGCAAGTAAAGGACAGACAACGGTTCCGTATTACTTAGTGGGGGGAGCGATCATGTTATCAACTTCACTAGTAGAAGCTACAGAACAACAGAAAAATACACGCGAATAAGACTGTTCTTGCAGTTAGGCATCTAACCTGTCAATTCCGACCAGGCTCTCCTTTTCCTGTGCTGTTAGCTTCGGAAAGTCCTCTTCGATTTCAGTCGCTTTTCCCGACGCCATTTTCTCCTCGTCATTAGCAGCAACGCCGAGGCTCCGGGCAGCGGCCGTGAGCGACAGTCCGCACGATTTCATGGCGAGAGACCGAGAGGGGGAGCGGGACCGGGCGACTCCGGCGGAACTCGGCAGCAGCGGGACCGTCGCACACCTATCCAGGGTTAAAACGGGGCGTAGCGTGATTCTTGCCAAATCCTCAAGGAAGCGACCCTTTCAAGTTCCCCTCCGCGCTCTTCATTGTACGTCAAAACAGTGCGCGTATTCCAGTCCCGGTTTATGCATGGAGTTGGCGTAATGTGGGGCCAGAAGTGAGAAAGTTGTTTGATAAGCTCGCAAACTTCCCCCCAACCAGCGGCTCAAAGTTGTTGTAATTGTGTCACATAGGCAAACGCACGCCGCCACCGTCGGCACGCCCTCCACTCCGTGTGGCCAATCAGCGGCGTTCCTCCGCGGTCACATGAGGGCCTTCAGTTGATGGGTCGCGAACACGCGCACGCACACATCAAAACGTGCTCCGACGGCCCGCCTCGTGCCGCGCGATTGGGCTTTCTCATTGTATTATGATTACGTAACCGAAATTTCCCTGATTCCTATTGGTCAACGCAGTTGTCGGTCTGGTCAAGGATATTTGTTGCAACGTTGCACATGGACTTTTTGATAAATACCAAAAGAAAAAAAAGAAAAAGAAAAAATACATCCAAATCACACATTGAAACAGGTTGTAAACATATCAATAACTCTGAACATACCTCACCCCACAAAGAAGAGAATATTCTGTAACTTATTTTCGATTTTATTAAAATTACTGGACGTTGTTTGTAAATATTCCATTTAATATGATTTATTTGCCGTTTTGGCTTTCTTTATTGGAAGCCCCACACAAGAGATACAAAAAAGATAGGAAAAAACAAATAAATAAAATAAATAGATAGATAGATAGATAGATAGATAGATAGATAGATAGATAGATAGATAGATAGATAGATAGATAGATAGATAGATAGATAGATAGATAGATAGATAGATAGATAGATAGATAGATAGATAGATAGATAGATAGATAGATAGATAGATAGATAGATAGATAGATAGAATACAAACGTTTACAACTTTCATTCAGTTTATTAGCTTTTAAATGCATCTCCTATTTGGCAGAATGTTGTAGTACAATAATTTTTTGCTGTCAGAATTAGAGATATTTATGAAATCTTAACATTCTTGAAATTTAACTGTAATTCAAATTTAATGCTGGAAATTTAATGCAGTTACTTTTAAGATAGCTATGAAGTTGTTTTTACTCTTCACTTTATATGGCAAGAAGGTCTAAGCATAAATATGTCAAAGGGTATCTGAAACCGCTTTCTCTATGTATGTAACTAAATGTAACTTAAATTACATATGACTAGGTCATCCTAATAAGAGTTTACTGTTTGCAACTAAGGATATTCCAGATTACATTGGCTATATCTGAAATAGATTTTAATTTTGTATATTTGAAATAAAAAAATTTAACTAAAAATTAAACATTATGGATTTCAGATAGCCAGAATATTTTTTCTAAACACCACATATGTTCTTACGGCTATACTGAGATGATTCTTTCTGTCAATGAAGACAATTTTAACATAAATATTTAAAGGTGCATATTAAAACTTTTTAAAACATATACAGTATGTTTTCAAAAGAGCAGGGCCAGGCAGTAGATTTATTTATGAAAAATGTGCTGGTTTGAATACAAAGTTGATTTTTCTAAGAGTTAAAGGTTCATGGGTGGCTGAATTTATTCAAAGAAAAAACCTGTACATCTAAAAAATAGAAGCGGCAGTAAAAAAATAAAATTAAAAAGAAAGAAAAAAAAGCTATCTATCTGAATTATCTTGTTTATTTAATGATGTTGTGAATACACCTGCCTTTGTGTTTTCACAAAAAAATAATTGGTATCAACCATATATGGAAAACTTACTCCATAGATTCCGTAAAATGTTCTATTTCACATCTGCTATTTACTGTGTTGTAACTTCTAAGGAAGAGGACCATATGGCCGACGAATAGGGACTTTTGACTTAAAAGAAAAAAGAAAAAAAAAGCAGAAAGAATAAAAGTCAAAATACTTTTTTCCAGTAGGGCTGAAGCCGTTCTGTATCTCAATAAATCAACCCAAGCTATTCCCATTCCGCTCCGTGTGATAGAGAACATGTTTCTGTAGAGACGCAGACAGACTTCTCCTTCCTTTTCTCCGTGCAATTTATGCAAATGACGGCGGACGCACAGGAATCTGGGGGACAGCCCAGCACACTCCAAAATGGCGAACCGCAACAAGGGTAAGCGCATCTACTAAAAAAAAAAACGCTCTCCGTCCTGTAGCTAAACTCGAGAACATTCTCCGAGTGTCACTCAAACATTTTCCAAGTCTGTTCATTGTTGTCCTACAGCTGGAAGCCATGTTTTCTGTAGCAGTAACTTTTTTATTTCAGCTGCTAGCTCCACCTGTCTGAAGCTAACGCTATGCTTCTCAGGCCGGAGAACTTCACAGGGTTCAGAAAGCAGCCTTCCCGTCGTCAGCTGTCTCTGTATACCTCACATCATTCTAACTGTGACATTCGAGCTAATTCACTTTACCACAAGTGAATAACAGCGCCCAGGGAGCTGCATTAAGTTGAGGTCTTGGTAGCTGCTCTTTGGTACCTGATGCTAACTCTGTGTATTTTCCACATAAAGATGTAGAAGAGGAAATTTACGACAAGGTCGTGGATCTGACGGAGTACGCCAAACGGCAGCGATGGTGGAACCGCCTATTCGGGAAGAACTCCGGGCCCGTAGCGGAGAAGTACTCCGTGGCCACACAGATTGCAATTGGAGGAGTGAGTGGATGGTAAATATTTACCTTCCTAACGTACCGTGCTGCCTTCAGGGGCCGCGTGTTATCCGTACTGCCCAGCTTTCCAAGGTTAAACGCTCGCATACATCCGGTACAATGCGTGGAAAAAACAGCCCACTGAATTTGTTAATCTAAACAAAATTCTAATGGCGTTGATGTAATTAATGGAATTTCTTTTCTTCCAGACAAGCAGTGGATAACATGCTTTTTTTATATAGGCTTTACAACATTTTAAGAGACAATTAGTTTCTTAAAGCTGCAGTATGCAACTTTGTAAAATATATATATATATATATATATATATATATATATATATATATATATATATATATATATATATATATATATATATATATATTTTACATTATATGTACTTCCTGCCATTTCCATGCCCTCACACCAATTGGAGATGCACCAAACTTTGCTAGAACCGAACCAGACCTGACAATGGGGAAGAAGCTTTAGTTACCCAATGAACAAATACGAAGCTGTTTCACATTTCTTTGTGAGGTAGTAACTCTCATTTCATTTGAACCCCCTTGCTGTTGTGTATGTTTGGCTGTAGGTGCACAGGTTATCTCTTCCAGAAGGTGGGGAAGGTTGCTGCCACAGCCGTAGGTGGAGGTCTTCTGTTGCTGCAGGTATCGTTGCACCTCTGTTTGTCCTGGAACATCTCAAGCTCTCCCTTCCGTTTCATTGGCCTGACTCTGCTTTCAGATAGCCAATAACACCGGCTACATCCAGGTGGACTGGAAGAGGGTGGAGAAGGATGTGAACAAAGCTAAGAAGCAGCTGAAGAAGGGAACAGATCAAGCAGTCCCAGAGCTAAACACGTTCATGGAAAAGGTGAGGTTCAAGGGAGACTGGGAATGAGAATTGTCTGGTTCTTCGTGGTCAATCTGCTGGGACTTTCCTGCTAACAGCAAACTATTGTACATCCTCCATTATTTCAGATATAAGCTTTCTCTTTGGATTGAATTTCTGGCAAACAATTGTCACATTTTTACATCAAATATTTCAAAGAAAAAATTGGACATTCGGTGGTTCAGAAGTCATAAATTTGAAAAAAAGAAAAATGTTTTTTTAATAATTAAAGCCGTGACTACCCCATATTAAGGGGGCAGTATTATTTAAAGTTGACTTTTTTGAGCTTTACATCATGTCATAATGTTACTTCTTCAAAAACATACCTAATCGAGTGTTGCCTTAATTCTTTGATGCATGTTTGAGAAATACTTTTATCTCCATGGCAACCATTCAGCTGTGCAAAATGCCTGGTTGAATCTAGCGATCCCTTCCAGGACGAAGCTCCTCCTCAGAGTTACAGTTTCTGAGCTTCTGTCTCACAGAGCTGTTGTATATTCGACTAATTCAAAGAATAAAATGAGTGGAATGGATTATTCAGATTAACTTTAGCGACACATAACAACCGTAACCGATCATCCTGCAGGATCCGATCTAAAATTGGGCATATTCAAGATGATGGATTGTCTTAGCCCTTTTATCTCAGCCTGTGGGGTTTTCCCATAGTGCAGCTTGTTTAATGTGACAGGTAGCCAATCAGAAAGTGCGGTGATGGAGGGGAATCCCAAACAGTTAACGTGGCGCTTGGTTTAGTGCATAGTGCAGCTGCTCCGCAGTCATTTATCCAATGTTTTTTTTTTTTTTTTGTTACGTCTTTTATTTCTTAAAATGAGTCCACAAACTATCATTATTGCTTTTGCTGGATTTTTCTCTGGAACCAGGATGTTCGTGAGTGAAATCGGTTCGTGTGTGGTGTGTTGCTAATGCATGTGGCTGGACACACAAACCGATCGAACCTCTTTAACTTTTATCAGCTCTGTGGTCACAGAGGTTTGGGAAATCGGTTCTTATATCGTGTTGTGTGAACCAGACTTAAGACTCACAAGCTCCACTCCTCTCCTCTTGACCAATGCCCTAACGCTCTGACTCTGGTCCTTATGGTAATGTTTACATATCCCTTCAAAATAAAATGCAGATGTGCCACAAAAACGAACATTTTACTTTAATGAAAATTTTAACTCGCGATAACGACAAAACAATGGCAGCTCTGAGCTTGTTTCTCTGCAAGGAGACGGTCCCATCTAGGAAAGATGGGAAACAATGACACCTGAAGTGTTGCTTATGCACAGGATACTTGGTCTGTAAGTAGCGAAGCTGTTTGAAAGCTTCATTCCCTCATTAGCGATCCGCATATCATGCAGAGCGGGCTTGGAATGTGGGAATCACTTTTCTTTTCATGTTTGTCTCCATTAATTCTTGAAGCTGATTTTGAACTGAGACATCATTTCTATGTTTTTTTCAGTCCACAGAGTTCGTGAAGAAGAACATCGGGGTCACCGGCGGTTTCGTGGGAGGGTTCCTGCTCGGTCTGGCGTCTTAGGTTGTGCCAAAGCAGAAGAGTCTGCGTCCCCCTGTCGATACAAAGTCATTATCATTATTCAGGGATTCTGAATTGTTTTTCGGCAGCAAGCAGCCAGTTTCAGTTACGCTTCCAGATATACGTTTCTTTTTTAAACTGCACACCATTTTGTTTCTGAAACTGTACAACCACATCAATATACTGTTAGTGGGAAAGTCAGGCTTCTTATCGGGCCGAATATGACCTTTTACAGTATGTAGCATGCTCAGGCTTAAAGCTGAAGAACATGGAGGCTTTCTAGATGTTATGTTCTATTTATTTGAAACAAACTGAATTTGTTCCAGAAGGAAAACAAACACATGCACTATTTATGCCAGATATTGAGTGGCTAATTACCTTTTTTTTAAAAATTCGCATTAAGTTTTCAATCAATGCCACTGTTGTAATTTTCAAATCCAAACATTGCAATCTTTATTATAAAATCCTGATTGTTACTATTAAGTGCTGATGGATGTGGAAATTGCATTGCCTTCTTCAGAGGTGCGAAATGGGTTACATCTGCCACACTAGCGTCTCCTTTTTATATATATGTGTATGTATTGTTGAGCGTAGAATTAATGTCTATAATGATGTTAGTGGGAGACTGGATTGCTTACTCTTCAAGAAAATAAAAATGATTATGTTAAGTGTTTGCATTTGTCTTTTTTTTTACTGACCTAAAGTGAAGGACAAAGTAAAGTTTATGTCCTTTACATTGGCCAACTATGAATAGTACACAAAACAGTCAGTCACAACATAGGTTATGCTTTATGAACTGTAGAGGTGGGTGAAATGGATTCAAAGTTTAATAATTGCCAAAAATAATGAATTTTGACAACAATAAACCAGAGTTCTTATATTAAGAAATTTACTGATATTGATGCTCTCATTGAACAGTGAGGGGGTAAAGTAAAATTAACAATCCTGACAATATGGACCGTTTTGGGGATTTTTAAAAACATCATTAATTGGACTTTATGGTCATAACAATAAAAAAGATTTCTTATGATTTATTTGTCACGATAAATTATAAACAGTACATGCCCAACCCTAATGATCTGTATGTACATTCAACTCAATTCAAAAGTATTTTCTTAATCTAAATGGAATTTTGTAACTGGTATAATCCAAGTTTTATGAAAGAGCTGTTGTAGGTGATTATGACAGATCTGGTGTTGGACGTAGTTGTGTGTATTGGGGGTGGGTAAAATATCCCAACACACTTTTGCATTATTGTGCAAGAGTGTGCAATGTTAAGTTGGTAATGTAGCCCTAGCAATACCAAATAGAAAAACAACCAACATCCAAATAATTCACTATGATAACAAGCATCATTTTAAAGAGCATTCATTTTAAAGGTAGGTGTTGTTTCGCCATATTTTCTCCCTCGCGTTGCTAGGAGACGCTCCAAACAAAAAGCGCTTCCTTGGCAACCTACACCATTTGTGTAACTTTAGAGTAGTCGATAAAGTGAAACGTTTTGAAGTATTTTTTTTTTCATAATGGCTCTACCACTTATGCCCGGAAACTCACCCAATGCCCAGGTAAGAGTTCAGTGAAGCATTTAGCTAACAGACTACAGCTTTAGCTAAGCTATGTTAGGTTTTTTTCTAGAGCTGCGTCGCGTTACGGTGGCCGTATGTTGAAGCGGCGTTGCTACGTTGGATAGTATTTGTTTCTTTTGTAGATTTTTAGTTCACAATAGTTCTGGTTGATTCTGGTTGATGTGTGGAGAGCTGTGGATGCGGTGCAAAGAAAGCAGGAATGATTTCTGCTCTTACTATTAAACTTTCGGACAGTTGTTAAGGAGTAACGGTGGCAACTGTTCAGGTCAAATAACTTTATTTGTAATATTCAATTCAAATAACTATTTATCCCCGAAGGAAAATCCTTTCATATTATGGGTCCAGGACTTCTTGCGTTGCGTCACTCTGCTGCAGCAAACAATTTCTATTGTCTCCACTATTGTCACCATCCACCACCACTCTTTGAAGATGCTTGAATAATATGAGTTGTGACACAAACAAAAAAAACTTCTCTTTAGGAGGAATCAAGTATTTTAGAATTTCACTTGAATTTTTCAAAAACAAGTCACATGTAAAGAAATATGTGATGTCATATTTTTTTCATAATTACATCAACAAGTGAAGCTAAGATATAGTTAGGCTACTTGGTTGTGCTATAAAATTGCACTTATGTGCCTGGAAAATACATAAGAAGCCATTTGAAATGAAGAACTATATATGTGGTTACTCAGCAGGACATTCTTACATCAGTGTGTACTGACAGTCAAAAAGCGAAAAAAATATTAACATTTTTTTTGACAGCCATCATCTTGAATCCGTCATGATAGATCCTGGTCTGTCCCCTCTGTGCCACAGCTAGGGAAGGAGAGATTTCACAAATCCCAGCATTTCCTCGTTCACAGCGGAAGTATGGTGGTGGACCTGGAGAAGCCGGGTATTGGAGGAGAACCTTTAATCGGCCAAAAGAAAGTACCAAAATATTCTGTCTATCCCAAAGGAGAGGCCCGTGATCTGCCTTCATGGGTTGCTTTTGACAAACAGGTAAAACTGACTGGACTCAGTTCCTCTGTTATGAATGCAAAAACATATGGCTAATAGTATTTTTTTTTATAACACCTTTTACCTAATCAAGTCAATGATTTGAACACTTTAAGATTACTACCATGGATATCTACACACAGATCCTGGCAAATGTTTTCATACCCCTTGTAAATGTTCACATTTTGTCACAACACAGTCACAAATTTCTATGAACTTCATTGGGATTATGCGTGTCTGACCAAAACAGAGACAGGAATTTTGATGATAAATGTTATTTGAAATTCATTATAGTTTGTCGCCCATACACTGCAAAAAGACAAAATCTTTTCTAGTATTTTTTGCCTAATTTCTAGTTCAAATATCTTTGTATTCTTGAAATAAAGCTATACTAGGTTACAAGTACATTTTCAACAAGATATCGAAGCTTATTTTCAGACCACCGGTGGATAATATTGATATAAAAAAGGCTTTAGTTCTTCTGGCAGATTATTTCACTTATAAAATGGGAAAAATGTCTTAATGTAACTGAAATAATCTGCCGACTAGAACTTTTTCATCAATATTAATAAATTATCTCCTTAAAACGAGCTCATATGCCTTGCCGAAAAGTTTTCTTTGAAATTCAGCTGTGTTTTAATTTACCACAAAGTTCCACAAATTGGAATTATAAAAACAAATCCCCTTGATGGAAACATAGCAATTTCGAAAAAAAAAAAAAAAAAATACAAAAATTGATGAAATGTTTTTGGACGGGATTATTTTTCGTCTCCATCAAAATTTGAGAAGTTCGTGGAACTGCAGCAGAAACACATTTTTCACATCACTTGAGTCACATGATCAATGACCGGATGTTACTACTGGTGGAAAAAGGAAGAAAACAACAGGAAGTGGTGATTTTAATTATGTTTGTTATTTAATGGAAACATCACAATTGGCAAATTGTTTTTCAACATTTGCGGAGAATTGCCAAAGTTTTACGCACGATAGTAATGGAAAAGTAACCAGTGAGTTACAGATTCATTTACAACAGGGGTGTCAAGCTCCAGTCCTCAAGGGCCGGTGTCCTGCAGTTTTTAGATGTGCCACAGGTACAAAACACTGGAATGAAATGGCTTAATTACCTCTTCCTTGTGTAGATCAGTTCTCCAGAGCCTTGCTAATGACCTAATTATCCTATTCAGGTGTGGTGCAGCGGAGGCATATCTAAAAGTTGCAGGACAGCGGCCCTTGAGGACTGCAGTTTGACACCCCTGATTTACAACTTCGAACATTAAACATTCATGATAAGTTTGTAATGGAGCAGATAAAAGGAAATATTTTAACATGGTGTAATTATTTAATTTATTTTCAAATTTTTTGGGTCATGCAAATGACTTCCAGACGGTTCCCATCAGTCACTTGTCTGCTTCTCTGAATAATGCTCTGGGTACTTTATTTCAAATGAATTTACTGTGTCATCTGTAACTAAGCAGCAGAAACTACGGTGTAATTAACGGCAGTTTCTCCGTCCAGACTCTTTGTTTTGAAGCTTACTTCAAGGAAGCTGAATTTGATGCAAAGGTCGAGACGTACAGAATCAGAAAGTGTAAGATCTTCTTCTACTTGGAGGATGACACCATCCAGGTGACAGAGGTGAAATTCAAGAACAGCGGCCTCCCTCAAGGTGCCACTGACACGTCTGAAACTACCTTAGAAGCCATGTACTTTCCTCACTTTCCGTGGTCCAGCTGTAGAAGAGAATCACAGGTATGACAGTAAAACGGTGAATGAACGTTGGTCATCCCTGTGGCAGGAACGCTCATCCATCGGCACCGCATCCCTCTGCCTCCGCCCAACGACGACCAGTTCTACAACGTCTACCATTTCAACATCAACAAAGACATCGTGTTTTACTCTCGCACGTTCACAGTGACCAACTGTGACTTGTTCACAAAGAACTTCCTCTCTAAACTCGGTCTGTCAGTGAACGAGCCAGCCACGGTGCCAGAGGACCCTTACACCAACCTCCGCCAGCAGGTAAGACACCAGAGCTCGTTCAGTCATATGATCAAATTAGGACACTTCCCTCCCCTATTTTGACATACAAATGTTTGTACAATCAGTTCTATCCATACTGAGAAAATCTAGTAAAAAATGAGAATTAAACAACAAAAACTGAAGAAGAATACTTTGTTAGGTATAAGGACACCTCCTGCTTTACTCTCACCCAAAAAAGCTAAAATTAAACACAAGTGTGTCACACCCTTTCTTTCCAAGAGTAAGAGTAGAAACATATAAGTAATATATCCAGTATCGGTTATTGGCCGTAACAGCAATATTTATATCGGATATCGACCCAAATTTTCTTATTGATGCAGTCCTTGTTTTAGTTGTGTGTGTTCTTTTTGTTTTATGGTTGTTGTGTTTTATTCTGGATATTTAAAATATCTTCCAGTTCCAATGTATATCAGCATGTACTGACAATCAAAAAAAACAATAAGATTTTACATTTTTCGATAGTGTTGTTTTATCAAATTAAAGGTTATTAGCCTTGAGAGAGACTCCAGTGGGATAAGTGTGATAGAAAATGGATTGATGGATTGCTTTGACAGAGCAAATTTGATATTATCAACATAATGGCATATTATTTTGAAAATGGTTTCAAAATAACACAATTATCACTTTTAATAACTCTTACAATTTATCCTCCAGAAATATTTGTTATTGTGATATGCAGAAAACTTTGTCAAATGTCTAACTGCTGAAAGTGACCAGTGTCAGAGATTGGTGGATGCTACAAGAAGTACCTTACTAAAAGTATTTAAACCAAGGGGGGCAACACAGGAGGTGTCCTAACTTCTTGCTCAGCTAGGAAACACATTTTTTTGTTGATATTTATGTTTAATTTGTTAAAAAAAAGAAACTATTTTGGGGTTCTTGGCTCCCTCCAGCAGGCCTGGGCAGCCTAAACAGTGACTCAGCTCGTTTGTGCCTCTCCACATAGAGAGAAAGAAATTAGCACTGGTCTTCCAATAGCATTTTCACTATACGCCCTGATATTTTATTTATGTGCACTCATCCCCCTTTTAGCACGAGGCGAGCATGAATCCTCTTCGTCCGTACGAAAGACTGCACCCGCTCAAGCAGTTCCTGGAGAATGACGGTAAAACTCTGCGCTTCTACTGCCTCTGGGACGACACAGACAGCTTGTTTGGAGATCAGCGGGAACTCGTGCTTCACTACTACCTGGCTGATGACACCGTTGAGATCATCGAGGTGATCCCGCCAAACTCCGGAAGAGTACACGTCTCCAAATTCTTACGCCGCTGCAAATTACCTAAGGTGAGGGCAAACGAAGTCAGTGATACACTTTTTTTATTACACGAATCACAGGATCAAAAACTGAATGTTGCCACTGGTGTAGACCACGAAGAAGAAGAAGAAGAAGAAGACAAGTAGCTGGCACAGCTTGTTTTTTAATCTCCTTTTAATCAGACACATTTTACTCTTAATTGAGTAATTTCTTGGACAGTTACTTTTTACTTCTACTTGAGACCTACTTCAAAATATGTTGAAGTAGGTCTACTTTTATTAGGGTAGAATTTTTGGCAACCCCCCTCCGACCACAAACATACACGTACCCAGAACATGGGTTATCACTGTTCAAGTTCCTCCTGAGTCAAAAGACCTTTTCAGTACATCGAAATGTAGAGAAGACCGTTTTAAGAGGGGAAAGTTAAAAAGATTTTAAAAGCTAAAGGGCGATTAAAGAGCCCCTCAACGTTCCAGTCTTCAATAAAAATTCATCCACATTGACAGGACTCCCAGTCTCCCTAAAGCATTCTTGCTTCTCCTGCGCTGTCTCGCTGAAGCCTAATTCATTTTGAAATGCAGCCATTCCTCAATCCTGATTGTGTCTGTACTTATGTGTGTGTGTGTGTGTGTGTGTGTTGACACTCATTTTGTTTGGTTCCATGCCTTTTCATAAATGTCAGCCTTAAAGGGATCAGCAGGATTCTCCATCAAAGAAATTCCACTCTCTCTCACCTCCAGATCTGTTCTTCTCTCCATATCTATGGAGAACGCTTCTTACATCTGTTGTGTTGACCCTTTTTTTTTTGTCTCTGGTGTGTTTTTGTGTGTGTGTGTGTGTGTGTGTGTGTGTGTGTGTGTGTGCGTGTGTGCGTGTGTGTGTGTGTGTGTGTGTGTCGGGGTTTCTGTGCAGAACGCTCCAGTGCAGATGAAGCCCCCTGGAGCGGTCACAGCCCGGACCGTCCTCAACGTGTTTGGCTCCATGAATGAAGGAAAGCACGTCGTACTGGACAGCTGTGACGTACGTCCAGTCTCAGCTTATAATGAACATTTGACACTGAAACTGGTATACATTTTAAATATCTAAAATAAAAAAACAACAACAGAAACAACAAATTAAAATGAATTATGAAAATAGAAAATGTCCTTCAAGAAAAGGAACTTGTTGAGAACAATGCACCAGACTGAAGACTTTTGTTTTTGGTAGACAAAGAGAAAATTATTGAGCTCATTTGAATTTATCATGCAATGAACTGACTTAATGCTTATGATGATATAATGATGAAGACCTAATTTCGACTCCGCTACATTTCTAGGAAAATCGTCTTACCTGTTAGCTTAGGGTTTCTTTCACTGTTGGAGAAACTAAAGCGGAGAACCCAGCACCCATGGGTATATTTTAGCTCCCTGTTTCATGTTTGTAAGCTTTTATGTTAAGTGTGGCGTTAATTATAGTTACCTATATTGCTCTTTGTTGGGAGAAAAAAGGCCTTTCCTGTAGTAATTTCTTCAGTACTTTAATTTGAGTATATTCTTGACTGAGCAACTTTTACTTGTAGTTGAGTAGTTGAGTAAGATTTGACCATGAGTATCAATACTTTGTCCACCACTGGGGATTAACAAGTGGTTTGTTTGTGCTGTAAAACAGACCTGTGAAGTTAAGGTTACAGTAATGTCACAGCCGTCTTTTGAGAAATGTAAACTGCTGCCATCCAGTTTTCTCTCGCTCTCTTGCAGATCGGAGCTGCCACTGATGAGTTCTACAAAGACTCCGACCTGGCTATAGGCAAAGAAATAAACGTTTGGGGAAGACGAGTTCTCCTCACCGACTGCGATGAATTCACCAAAGCGTACTACCGCTTCAAATACGGCAGAGGTAAGGAATCACTACTTTGTTGAGAAAACTACCGCCTTATTGGATCGTTTGTAGATATTTTTCTTGATCTCCTGCTTTCTGCTGCATTACCTAACTCTGACCACTTGAGGGCAGTAAGTGCAAGCATCTGCAGCAGCTACTATTCCATACCCCTTGATTCTTTCCTGAGAGCAGTGTCACAGGCTATGTTTGCAAAAGAGGCAGGGGGAGGAGGGGGAAGCACATATGTTTTCCCTTCTGCCTGTTGCTCACCGGTCGAAACACTTTCGACATGTCGAAAGTGTTCGGCACCTCGGAGAAACCCGGGGCCCCTACGTCTGGGAGTTAAAGCCGCAGCAGGCCATACGGGGGTCCCTGCGGTAGAAAACCAAGCTTTTCCTGGATGTAGCTGCCACTCGGAGCAGGTTCTGGATTAGTCACAGTAGTAAAAAGCGAGCGCAGCCCCTACAGACAGGCCCCTGTGATGGAGGGTCCTGTCTGACTCCAAGCAGTCATAGGTCAGATCAGGGATGGATTACCTGCTTCCCCCTGGGTTGTTTCAGCTCTCTTCCAAAGTTTCTTTCTTCTTTCAAATGGTTTTGTCCTTCCTCTTTCTCTGCTCCTTCCTCTCAGAGGATTTCACCCCAGTCCAACACAAAGCTCCTGCAGCCCCCAAACCGCCGAAGCCAGTGCCCCCCTACAATGGCTTTGGCTCTGAGGAGGACTCACTGGGCAACTGCCAAGGCCTGATGCCCAAACCCATCCAAAAGGACTTCCGAAAATTCATGGAGAAAGACAGGTTTGAATGATTCAAAATGTAGCAGTGAAATGAAATGGTGAAGTGTTAAGAAATTTAACATAGAAACTTAACACAGAAATTAAGAAATTTAACATAGAAACTACACCAAAATGACTTCATCAAATGTGTTTTTGCAGTTTAATTTTTGTTCTACCTGGCAGGTGTTGGTCTATCCAATAATATCCCAATAAAATAGAGTTAAGGTTGTGTTTGTAAAGGAATCAAATGTGCAAAGGTTTGAACAGGAATGATTAAAACCTTGTGTTTTTTTCTGTCACTGTAGCAATGGCCTGAACAGTAATGTGCTGAGTTTCAAAGCCAGGATGATCACCAAGGATCCAGTGCACAGAGAGCGGGTGTTCCTCATTTGCTACTACCTGTCTGATGACTCCATGAGTGTGTACGAACAGGAGCAGAAGAACTCAGGTAAGGGCGTTCAGCTCCCTCTACAAATGCTCCTCGGCCTGGAGGTGCAAATCTTTACCTCTCCTGCTAAATGTTAAGGTCTCAGGTTCCACCTCCAGCCCCAGAATACTGTAGAAACTGCATTGCAAAAACGCAAATCTTACCAAGCAATTATGGCCTAGTTCATTTTGCAAATGTCCTAGTATACTTGAAGTAAAACACAGGTAACTTTTCAGCATGACATAAGAACTTGATTGAAGTACACTATTCATTAATGTTGATATAAAAGTACTAGATCCACTGGCGGATTATTTCATCTGTAACCAGACATTTTTCTCATGTTACAAATGAAATAATTTGACAATGGATCTAGTTCTTTTTCATCAATATTAAGGATTTATTGACTAAAAACAAGCTCCTATATCTTGCTGAAAAGTTACTTATAAGTTGACTTATTTCAAATGTACTAAGATATTTGCACTAAAAAAGTAGACTAAAAATACCTGGTAAGATTTAACGTTTTTGCAGTGTGTGTGTTGGTTTCCAGTGATATCCCTTATTGTTTTCTCCATCAGTATTTTTACGGTGCAAAACGAATGCTGCGCTGTGGTTTTGGATCAAGAGCCAAGGATTTAAAAGCATGCAAAGCTGAATATTAGGAGGAGAATTTTACTTTGATTTTGAGATAAAAGATAAAAATGGAAAAACAAAAAACAAACAAACAACAACAACAACAACAAAAAAAAAGGCTGCTAATGCGATATAAAAAAAAAACCCCATCAGGCCAATAACCACATAAAAAGCAGTGTTCCACTGGGAAAACTTCAATAAACGTCGTTTGTCTTGCTCCAGGTATAATTGCAGGAAAGTTCCTGGAGCGCCAGCGGGTTAAGAAACCGGGCCAGGAGCTGTTCAAGAGCGAGCTGTCTGAATACTTCAAGGCACAGGATCTGTATGTCGGAGGGTCCATCTGCTTGAACGGAGTGCACTTCCAGCTTGTGGACGCCGACGATTACACACTCGGCTACATGGAGCTGCATTCAGACGAGGTATGCTAGCTTGAAGAGCATGTCAGGATTTTCACTACAGTTCAGTCTTATTTTGTTGATTTGTTTTTGTGTACTTCAGTTAGTCTTCAGTGTTTAGAGCGTGGTTGCTGGTTTTTATTACTATTAGTTAAATATTTTTCAGTTAAGTTTTTATTAAAGTTGTAGTCTTTTCTATATTTTGGGAAATTTTTAGATGAGTAATTCAAAATGCATAGTTTTGTTATTATATTTGCATAAATTGGGTAATGAGTGCTCACCAGCAGTTACCATTTTGAAAAAAATGTATTCAATTATTGTTGACCAACAACTGACTCAACCAAAAAATCTATTTCACAACAATTGGAAAGGCCAATAAATAGAAGATAAACATGAAAACAAAGGATATATGTCTAATTTAAATGCCTTAGTTAGATTCACAATGTAGTGCCAGTTAGTGGTAGTTTCCCCCCATCAATTACCATTTTTATTCATTTAAATTTTCTCAATTTCAGTTTTAGTTATTTCATCAGGCGTAGTTAACTATAATAACCTTTTTTTTTTTTTAAGTTCCCCATAACCAACATAGGCACCATCTTCAGCAAACTGCGTTCGATTTCTGAGGACAAACAGAAAGAGGTCAGGACGTTCCTGTCCAACAATACCCCCATCAACGATGGCTTCGTCCCCTATGAGTCCTTCAGGTACAGTTATTAAAATGAATGTGGGATATTTGTATTATATTTCAACCGTTTTAATTGATTGTTCACGTTCATCTGTGTGTGAGTGGAAAGTAACAACTCTAGAAATGTTGCACCCTTTCTCAGAGTATTACATCTTTTGGTTACAGTCGTAAAAGTAATGTTTTCTATCCTATATTGCTAGAAATATTATCTCATCCTCCAAATCATTGAATTCAAACATTCCAAAGACTTTCAGTGATTCTTGTGTGTAAAGCCCAGCAGACTGTTTCGACAAAGAAAGATTTGTTCGCTGTGAGGTTCCAGGCACCCACATGTCCAAAAGGTCTGGTGATTAAACTTCCTCACCACCAAATATTCCATGGTGTCAGGGTTCTCTTAAAGTCCTAATTTAATCTAAAATTAAGACCTTAAAATGTCTCGTTAATAATAATAAAAAAAAGTAAGTTGGTCATAACTACCTTAATCTACTGTTTACGTTCGTATATTCTTGTATTTGTAGATTTCTGTCAGGCAAAGGCTTGAGTTGCATGCAGACAAAATGAATCTACGTAGCTGAACGTAGACTACAACATCAGTAGTCTATAGGCTACTTGTTAACAAGCTTAAGGTGCTGTATTGTTTTTAGCTAGTCATCTTTTAGCTAGCTTTACCTGCATCCAACAGCTTTACTCAACTCAGTCAGTTAGTTTGAGGTGAAAACTGTGCAAGGTTCTTTGCGTTTTGCTGCCATGATGCTAACACAAACCTGAGTATCTGTGCGCTGCAGCAGCAGGTCTCCTTCGCTGCCGCAAAGGTGGAAACCCAGCGCGAGCGTCGTAGCGCTTATGTTGCGTTTAAAGGCGGCTTGGAAAAACAGGTTACGACGTGTTAACGTCGAATTAAACAGTTTTAACTACTGAAAACAGTGACAGAGGACACAGATATGGGAAGTGCGGAAGCCCCGACTGTATCAAATTGATATAGGAACAACAGAAAGTTGGCCATTCTAAAGTAAAACCAACAAACAGCTTTCAGTCCAAAGGGGGGCGCAATTTTCAAGTAATACTATTGTAATAGTATATACCTAAAAGATCAAATTACTTTAATTTCTAAACAACATCCAATACAGGAACTGGAAGTTGTTTCAAATATCAAAAAATAAATCAACAAAGCAACCAAAGCAACAAATAAAATGGATCCTGAAGTCTCTAGTTGTGCTTCAAAAAAGATTTCTTCTATAGATTTGTGAGGGTCACGTTCTCTTCACGTGTGTGTTTGTGCCATCGCAGAGACTTAGTGATGGGCCTGAATTGCGGCCTGACAGAGCACGAGGTTCTGGCCCTGGCCCGGCGCTACTCGGAGCACCCGGTGCATAAGGAGGACGTGCCGCTGATGCTGGCTGTGGCGCAGCACTACCTGAAGAGGAACCATTTTGAGGACTACAATCTCCTTTCAGCAAGATTTGTGCACAGCGACAGGCAAAAGTAGGCAGCACGCACACTGTGTCACACCAAAAATGCCGTAGCAACACGCAGGCAGATGTTGCATCTCAACAAAACCTCAGAGGCTCAGCTGGTGGCCTCACATGTCAGGGCGACGATTAGTTCCAGAAATGTAAGGGAGGGTTAATGGAAACAGATAGACTCCACAGACCAGGGTGACATGTATGTGTCATTTAGTCTGGCCTTTACTTTTCTGCACAAGACCATGAGGATGGAGAGTACAAAGGAGCATTAGGCCACAATAAGAAAGCTAAAAAAAATAATATACTAGAATGAAGTCATGCTGTGACTTTATTTATGAGACCTTTAAGGTAATTTTATTTATATAGCACATTTTCAACAACAAGGCATTTCAAAGGGCTTGCTCATAAATTGTCATACTGCAAGAATAATCTTTTGTACTTGCAGTATTATGACTTTATTGTCAAAATATTATGACTTCATTCTCGTTTTTCAATTTTATTCTTGTACAACTTTATTCTCTCAATATTATGACTTAAGTCTTGCAATCTTTTGACTATTCCTTTGGTATTGTGACTTTGTTCTTGTAAGATTCCGACTTTATTCTCGCAACATTGTGACTTTATTCTGGTAATTTTATTTTTATTCGTCTTTAGTATGGCCCTAATACTCTGTAGTATGGGGTGACCTTTAACCCACACAGCAGTAACTCACTTTAAAGCGTTGTTCTGTTGAACCAGCTCCTCTCTCACAGTGTCGCATTGTTTATCAGCGTTCCTGACATGAAAATAGTATGACAAGAATGGAGTATCCTGCATCACTGAGGAAAACAACAAGCAGCCTGTATAACATACACACACACACACACACACACAGTCTGAATACTTTACACAATGTCATCATGAGAAAGCAGGCTTCGTGACTCTGTGTCAGTCCTTATTGGAAAGGTATTCTGTCTCACAGCGGAGGAGAGCCTGGGATGTGTGTGGAGACAGAAAGCAGGAGTTTTTCCACGTCCTGGATGCGCTCCACTCTAATCTGACCCAATCACTGCAACAGCTGATGCTGAACACAAAACCTGCTCCAGGTTAAAACTGGGCTCAGATTTAACCCAGATGTTTGGAGCGCAGACCGTAAAGAAGTGCATTCACACTAGAGATGAGGAGTCTCAGTTGGACTCGTAGTCGAGACAGTTAAGCTGCAGACACTCTGACTTCAGGTTCGATCTGGACTTGAAAGAAATGGGGTTATTTTGCCTTTTGTTTAGAATATCTTCTGTGTCTCATCGCCTGCCTGTTGTATTGTTATTCATTTTCCCATAATATAACAATACATGACACAAATGAGCACACCTCTGATTTGTCCAAATCTATTTCATTTTCTATTTCTTTATGAGCTTCCTCACTGTGTTCTTTGAGTTAGACTAGTCCACTCATTGCTCTTGTCATTTTGGTGAAATAGCTTCGTTTTCTCTTTGTTTGTAACGTAAAATGAATTCTGACACATTGAACTTTCCTATTGGTTGAATGTTTTAGCAGTGTCAGTAAGTTTCCACTTTATTCTTCTATATCCAGGTCAGTGTGTGTTGCTTGGTAATGTGTGGTAACAGGATTATATAAGCCTTTGTAGCTTCCCTTCATACGTTTTATCAATTAACTGTTTCACCAAACTGAGTGACGGGGATTTTTCTGATTATTACAATAATCTTTGGCTAATGTATTCTTAAAGAATTCATGTTTGCATAGGCCATATTTATCTGTGATTTCCTGAGAACATTTAAATACTCTTTATTCTCCATGTATGAATCGGTGATCATGGTGATTTACAGTCATACTACAACAGATCCACTTTAATGACTGTGGGTTTCTTTCAGTTCTGTATTTATTGGCTGTTCTCAGCCATATTTTTTCAGGTTACAGCTGTAAGTCTGAATGATTTTGAAGTTTTTATAGATATCTTCATCTCCTGTCAGACTTTGACTCAGACTTAACTCCTGACATCAGCTTCAGTTCCCTTAGCTTCATAGCTTTGTTTTCACCACTAGTAGACATATCTGTAAATTGTTTTAGCATAAATCTTCTCTCCAGAAGGGACTTAAAAAAAAAAAAAAAAAAAAAAAAAAGTGGGTGTGCTGTAGATGTTAATGTGAAATCCCCTTCAGTGTGGACAACGATTCCAGTAGTTCTCGGCAGACGTGGAGGTTCTGCCGTCGCTCTCTGACGGGCTGACCTATCTGTGTTTCCTTTCATCTCAGCATGACCTTCTTTATGTTGGACAGTCGAATCTCGGATTCGTCTCTTTGTTCTTCGAATCGCTCTGGTTTATTACACATTGTAAAAGGTTTCTGTTGCCACACCGTTAGAGATATTTGCACTAACTGGGATCAGTTGAACCACCACTTGTTTCTTGGAAATGGTAAAAAAAAACAAAACTAAACAAGAAAAAACACATAGATCATGTGACTAAATAGTTTGGAGGAAAGCACCATTTAATAAAGTTTTTGAATGTAAGAACCTCATGGGCAAAGTGGTTAAATTTATTTCTTTAAAAAACGTTTTTCAATTGTAAACATGAATTTAGTCTATCATAGGTTTCATAAGAATTGTGTTTAGACAGCATGCAGATATACTAGTTTTATATATCAGTTGTCCTATGTATTAGTTACAGCAATAAAAGTGTAGCACTTTAGGCACACTTTTAGCACTCCTATTATTTTAGGCTCAAATGAAGTTGAAAATGTTAGCTTTGTGGTAAATTGAGCCACTGACTCACCTATGAATGTGAAATAAGGATTCAGTTCTAGTGCTAGTGGGGTCAAATTGGGGTGAGAAAAGGGGAGTGTGTGTGAGAGGGGTGCGGGTTTTGGGTTTTAGGGATAAAGCTCAACTTTTTGATTTCAGTTCGGTCTGAACGTGGCATAAGTTGAGCCACAAGACAACATTTATTGGAAATGCTACATTATCGAAATATTTCTGTCTATACTTGTTCTGATTGCTTGAATGGATACACAACCTCCTGAGATACAGCTCTGGAAAAAAATAAAAAACCGCTTCAAAATAATTCGTTTCTTTGGTTTTACTCTTTATAGCATTTGTTTGAGTAAAATGAACATTGTTCTTTTATTGTATGATCTGCTGGCAACTGACAACATGTCTCCGAAATTCCAAGCAAAAAGTTTTGTATTTATTTGCAGAAAATGAGAAATGGTCAAAATAACAAAAAAAAAAAGATGGAGTTCTTTCAGACCTCAAACAATGCAAAGCAAACAATGTCATATTCATCTAGACACAACAAAGCAAATGTTATAAAAACTCAGGTAGAATTCAGAAATCAATATTTGGTTGAATAACTATGAGATTTTTCCTGGGGTTTAGTGCGGTGGTCTCTTCATTTCATCCAGAGCTGGAGATGCAGACGTATAAGCTGACGATCAAAATCAAACTAGGGTCAGCTGGAAGTAGAGACCCTAAACATGAAGAAAAATGTCTTGTCTTACCCCAGTCCTGGTCGTTTCTGATCATTCAGTTTGAATTATTTTCACACGTTAAAATCAAAAATTATTCTAATGAGCCAATTCATCTCTAGATCGGGACGTCTGCCAGTCGAAGAGGTGAGGAACATCTGTAAGGCCTTCGTGCTTCCCATCCCTGAGAGCCTGCAGGAAGCCCTCTTAACAGAGTAGGCCCCCGCTCTACTCCTTCACCCAGAGTTTTTGCCATAGTTACAACCAGTTTAATCATGGTGTTAACTTCACCTGGAGACCACTGGAAAATATGTCAATGCTTTCTAATCTGCTGCAGGTATACAGATGGAGGCGGGATCGACTACCACGCCTTAGTCGCTGGATTAAACTGGCTAGAGCACCCGGCGCCGGCAGTGATGGCCGACGACATTTTAAAGGTAGGTGATAAGGGCAACACTTCTTCACACAGAAAGTCAGGAGCGAAGTGAAACTTTAAAACGAGAGTCGATCATAAGGAGGCCGGGCGTGTGCCCAGATTTCTAAAGAGACCTAATTGAAAATCAATCTACACTACCCCCCTTCCCTCCATCTCCCACCCTCCGCCGCCTGCGATGACTCAGAGGAGAAGGGAGCCAAAGTCAGAATTAAGTGAGTGGAAAGGAACAGTCAAGTGAACAAGAGGACAATTGATTGGGAGCAGAAGTTGAGAATGAGTGACGCGCAGACTGACAGAAAAAAAGAAAGCACAGCCGCGCCTTTGTTCTTCCTCCTTGCATGTGCTGCTCTTCCTGCTTAACGTTGATTTGGAATGCGCCGCTGCAGCCAGATCTAAGCAGAAACAGGTGAGCGGGAGAGATGTGCGCCGGGGCATGACAACAAAGGGAAACCTTGCATGTTTGGAATGAGAGTGGAATGAGTCTGCATGTACGTGTGTGTGTGTCTAGGTGTACGTGTGGGTGTGTGTGCGTGTGTGTGTGTGTGAGTGTTAATAGGGGTGTAGTCGATCCTCCCTCTGCCACGGTTTCCAGCTACGTTCTGTCCCAGACTGGTCACTCTCTCCCAGCTCTTTTTTAATCTGGTGTCCTAAAAAAAACACCTGAATAAAAACATGAATTTGGTGGGGTCAGTTGTACAGCAGACCCCGCCCACTCGCCAATTAGTATCCGCAAATTTTTCAATTATTCCCAGAAAATTTAGCTAGTCACAATTTTTTTCACAGAACATGTCTGACAGAAAATGCATCTTTGGAAGTTGAAATATTTGGGCAATTCATTTTCCGTGGTGCTCTTGATCTGAACCTGGGTCAGACAGTAGAATGGGCAGTAACTCAGGGCTGCAATGTTTGGGGGCGTCCAAGATAAAAAAAAAATTATCTGTTTTTTTTTTTTTACCAAATGAATGGTGGTTTTCCTACCATTGCACTTTACATAAGACTCATAGGCCCAAATCATCCGAGTTGAAATCTATTAGGATTTGAAGTACTTGAAAATTCTCAAGTTATAGTCGACTTCTTGGAAACAACATGGAGTTATTGGCTTGAGGATGTATGAAGCCTAAAAAGCATTGGTTCATATCTGCTGATGTACAGGACTACCTATTAATTTACTGTAATTATTATTAGTGAAAGCATTTTTCCTTGGTGGATTTGGTACCATAGCTGGCTCTATATTAAGGTATGTTTAGTGTTTAAATTAGTCAGTTTCAGGTCCCTTGAAAATGAGGATTTATTTTCCCAGTGGGATTTAACCTGTACAAATAATGGCCAATTACCAAAATGAAACAATTTTCAGAGGGTTCTCAAGCCCCAAAAATCTAGAATTTATGGAAGTATTCAAGAGGAAAGGCATCAGTAACAGGTCAGGCCCAAACATGCAGCCAGAACTAAGGTTTGGATGTAGAAAAAGTGATACTTTCAAATGGTCTAGTCAAACTCCCACCTGAAATCCAGCTGAGGGTATGTTGTCAAAATGGTACTTCAGAGGCCACATTAATAAAAACATTTAAAAATCCCTAAATAAAAAGAGACTTAAAGTTCTTGCCCAGAATGTGACAAAGTATAAAATGGTCAAGATGTGGGAACATTTTTCAAGGCACTTTATGTCCCAACAGTCACATCTAAAAGAGAAAGAGTCTGTTTTTTTTTTTGTTTTTTTTTGCTTTGTTTTAAGTTTCAGATTTTTTAATTTAACAATTACAAAGCTCTTTTGCTTGAATAAAGCTTATGAAACTTTATGGAACACATAAAGGATGAGCAAATGAACTATAAATACTCCCATCAGTTTATTCGCCGGTGTTGGTCAGTGACGTGTGTTCCTGTTCTTTCCAGTATGAGGTCAGCGCCAGGTTTAATGGTGGTCGATCTGGTCTGAGAAACATCAACTGCTCCAAACTTGTGAAGGAAATATTCAGCTTTTCGCCCATCAAAGGTGAAGCAGAAGCCGCTGCCTCAACGTAGATGGTTGGAGGGAAGGAAGTGGACTCTCGGACCAGAAGCCTGGATCCAGTCATTGTCTGCTGATTAAAGAATATTACTTATTCAGTTCCTCTGTTTTCATCGTGCGACTTGCTAAGGCACAGAGGATGGGAGAAGCGTGAACACTAAATGTTTGTTGTTTTGTGTGTTAGCTGTCTGGCAGGAAAAGGCCGTTGGTTCAGCACACTCCACTTAGCTGGAAAATTGGTGCTTCAGGGAAGAAACCTGCTCAGAAACCAGATGCTTTTGATGTTATTTTTTTCCCCTGTGTGTGTGTGTGTGTGTGTTTACAAATGATAGTGTAAATTCAAACAGCTTGTCTGAACAATGTAGTGTACCTTACAAAAGTATTCAAATCCACGGTGTTGGTGCATGCTTAGCCTTAAAAAGCCTTAAATTGATGTACAGTACAGACCAAAAGTCTGGACACACCTGGTAATTGGGTTCAATTACCAGGTGTGTAAGCCTCACATCCATTTTATTCAGGTCTGGATTTTGGTCCTTTTTGAAGCATCAACATGTTTGTTAATAAATTGTAAGGTCACTTTACAAAGAAGGTAAAAATTTTATGTATCTAGAAGGGAATCACAATGAATGGGCAGTTTTGAACAAATGGGGTTTAAGTCTGAATTTAAACAGGGGAAGAGTGTTGATGTTCTGACAATTGATTTTATTTTATTTTTTATTTTTGCTCTTGATGTTCTGGTGCTAACAAAGGGATTTTTAGGCTACGGATTGGATTACTCTTTGCCAGCCACATACCACATCAAAACTAAGGATATAAAAAGGCTCCGGAACCTGATGAAGAAGGCTGTTTCTATTCTGGGGACGACTGTGGTACCTCTGGATATGACAATACAAAGAAGGATTTTACATAAAAATCAAGCAAATTACAGACAACCCTGAGCATCCTCTTCATAAGACTATCATAGAAAAACAGTGTCTTCAGTCAAATGCTTCTTCTGACTGAAGAGGTTGTGGATGACCTTGAATGTAAACAGAAGAGTTTTGAATTCCACTCCATCATATTTGATAGTAATGTTTCTCTGTGGTGATGGTGTGTTCACTGAGACATCTAGTCTTAATTCAATGCCACACACACATATGTCTAAAAGTTCTGGTATTTTAAAGAAAATCACCTTTAATTATCTGCAGTTGTAACATGACAATGTGTTAAAAAATGGATGTTAAACTTTTGCTGAGCTCTATATTTTATATCCTTTTACATCCCAAAGTCTCTCGGACTGCACCTGCAATGTGTGGCTTGTTCTTTCTTTGTTGGCGAGACGTTTTCACATCACTAAATTGATACAATCTACTTTTGGCTCTGCCAGATGCCCTCGTACCCCCGTGTACGCCTTCAAGTCTCATCCAGTCCCTTCATTCAAAAGCCTCAAATCAATGCAGAGCACGCCAGCACAGCTCTGGCTCTGAGTGCATTGAGACCTGGCAGCACAGAAGTACTCCAAATGGATAAGCCTTCTCTAAGACCACAAATCACAGGAAGACTGAGGAGTTGAGCGATACCTCTAAGTGGCACAAACTTTCCACCCATTCTTAAAAAGTTTGAGAACGCTGAGTGAACTCCTTGGATGGCTGATGCTTTGCTTTCTGTGTGTAGGCTGGGGTAGGGGGGGCAAATATATAAACAGACACAGGTTGTTCCTGGTTGAGGCGCCACTGTAATCAGACCCTGTGGTGCAGATCACAGCAAACTTTAGGTAATCAAGCGGCCAATCCCCTGGCCTGCTTCTAGGGCATTACATCAGCCAGGGTCTTATCGGTTACTCTCAGTCTGCTGCCACACATGCTGCAGTATTAGTCGGTGAATTACAATAGTTGACAGTGATGTGGTCAGGGAGCTTCCCAAACGCATAGCTGAGCTTCTTTCTTCTTTCTTTTAAGCACGCTGTGAATGAAGGAGGAATTTCCCCCAATGCCACCCCGCCACCCTCCTTTCCCCCTGCCAGCGTTCATTCCTTCTCCTCCTGTAAAGTTTGCTTTCTCTTTGCAAACCGTCTCTGCCCCCGCAGAGCTCTGCAGCACAGCAACAGCACGCTGAATGAGCCGTGTCGTCATCGTCCGTCTTTGAAATCTGACCGCATCATATGACAGAGCATCCTTCAGGATTAGACCAGATGTTTTGCTCAACTTCAAATTTAGTGGTAATTAAATGAGGACGGTTTCATCAATCTGTAATGAATCTTCCTCTGTTCTCACTGTAAAATCCATTTAAAAAAACAATTAGGATTAAATTATGAGCCCAAATATTCCCCAAAGGCAAATTACAGGAGGTCTTGCTATTAGCTTAGGAACAAAAACGGCTTGAAAATCAGTTCTTTGGATGACTGGAAGCTAATGCGAAGATCTGGACATGGAAGGGATAAAATATTTGGTTTCTTTTTTTAGCCTGACACTAGATTTTAATAGTTTTAGAACCTGGAAAAAAAAACCCAGCCCATTTAAATATTAAGCTCTGAAATTAAACATTAGCATAAACTCACAATCAAACTTTTTGACAAGATTCAACAAAAATAGTGAGAGGTTGCATTTAATTTTACTGCCTGTCAGCATCTTCCAAGAGAATTGATCATGTATTCAGTTAGCATTCAAGAAATTCTACACAGACAGCACTTAACATCAGTGCAAGAAAGCAAGAAAAGACATCATTCAAAAGGCTACGTTTGATGGAGGAAACTGAAAGTTTTCACTGTTTCATCAGCAAAGGGGTGGTGACTTGCTGTATGTTGTGTTGTCTAATGACAGCAATGAGGCATATGAATCAAACTGAAGAGGATCAGGCATTGAGCCTTGTGGAACGCCATGGGCACAGTTGATTTTATCAGATTCAAAATGAGCAAATGATGATTCAAAAAGCTCTAAAAGTGAAATAGAGGTGAAATAGTTCAAAGCAATAACTTTTAAACCCTAACAGTTTAAGATGATAAATGTCATATTTATTTATATATAAATATGCATGTATGCATACAGACTTGTACCTGTATAGAATCTCCTTCTATGTTGGCTGCTTTTTGCAAATAGCGCTCTATAGAGCCACCTGAAGATGAAGGTCTAAACAGTTTGTCCAGGATTGTGATGTTGCTTAACCATTTCTTTACCCTAGTTTTTACCCATTGGAGAGCTCAAAATAAACAGGGCATTATGAGTAAAATCTATTATTATTAGATCTGTTCAAGTCGAGGATGACGGGAGGGTCAGCCCTGATTGTTCTGTGCAGGCTGGCCTGTCCCGTTCTGTGGATGAGCCAAACCACACAGTCATTTAAGGATGGAAACCGGCCAATACTGAGTCACAGCCCAGTACTTTCTTCAACTTAATAAAAGCAATGCCATGTATATTCTTGAGAACCTTTGAAGTGCAGTTAAATAACACTCTACATTTCATCAGCATCAATACAGTATATTACGTTTACTCACAGATGACATTCTCGGTTACTGCGGTCTGCACTTCCTCTTTATTTTGTCCTAACTTGAGTTTCTCCAGGTCAGTTTCGATCTGCTGCTACAATTCAGCTCAAAATGTTAAAATGTTGTACGACATGTCATCTAAAATAGGAATATGTCCTCATCATTTTTGACCTGTCACATATAGCTACGGCTTCCATGAAGACCTCTTGCTCCTGCTGACGATGTCTTCATGCAGAGCAGTTTATTAGCAACTGACAAAGAGTATCAGAGGCTGAGAGCACGATGAGGTGCTGGCAGTCTGAAAGGTAGCTACTCAGAGATCCAAGCAGGACAATGGGGGTGCTGAGCAGCTGCAAGGAGTCAATATCTACGGGGTGAGGAAGAGCCACTCCTCCAGCAGCTAGTAGTAAACAGCTTACAGCCAGGGCTAACTCCGGGAGCCAAGGAAGAAAAGCCTTTCACCTATAGTCCAAAAGACTTTTTTTACTCCAAAACGCAGCCACAGGATGTCCAAAGGAAAAACATAAGTGCAATCATTTGCATATTGAGAGTCTACAGAGTGCGACAGACTGGCGACCTGTCCAGGGTGTACCCCACCTCTCGCCCAGGACGCAGCTGGAGATAGGCACCAGCAACCCTCCCGACCCCATTAGGGACGAAGGGTGTTCAGAAAATGGATGGATGGATGGATGGATGGAGTCTACAGAGGCTGATGATCTCCCCTCTCAGCTCCTGGATCATTGTTGAAACTTTGAGTTTTATGTCAAGTCCACATGAATTAAATGACAGAAACTAATTTTCTCACTGATTCATTTTGTCCAGCTGTACACTGTTAGACTCTGTCCAATCAGAGTCAGGTATTGTGTAGTTGGTGCTTTTAATCAGTTTTCAGTTAATTAAATCCAAGTCTATGGAACACAAAATGTAACTAAAATCACTCTGTCCTTCTAAAATCTTTCAGAAAATTGTAAAAGTGCATCAAATGGTATCGTTTGCCAAATATCGTGATACATATTGTATTGTGTTCAGAATATCGTATATTGTATTGTGAGATTATTGTATCGCTACACCCCTAGTAACATACTAGATTACGTGTCCGATTCCTGCTAACTAGTCCAAGTTTTATTCAAAAACCCGTCTTCCGAACTCAGCCATTGTGACTAACGTGCAACGAAAGTTTGAAGCACAAACACGGATCCAGCCCCCTCCTCTCAGCATGCAATGTGTTGACGTGATTTGTGACTGCTTCCTGTTGTCTCCCTGCGTCTGCTCAACACAAGCCTCAACATGGAGATGTGCCGCACGGAATCTGCTCTTCCTGCCTCGTCCTTGTTCCACTTTACTGCCGCTCTGGTCAGGATTGCTTCACTGTAAAAACTGATATGCAGGAAACTCAAACATGTCTCTGGAGTGGAGAGAGTCTGAGAATATCGCACACACACACGTGTGTGTGTGCTAACATGGGCGACAGTGCTCAATGCAAGTCTGATGGAGTCATGGTTAATATATGAGGTCTAAACAGATATGTGAAAACAAGAAGGGGGAAAGTTTCTGTTTGCTGGCAGCGTGCCGTCCTTCTCTCCTGACAACTAGTCTTGAACCTGGAAGGACACGGAAACATATGCATCACAGAGCACCTGTGTTCAGATGTTTTTTCCCCCAAACTGATCCTCCAAAGCAGCAAGTTTTCATTTTCCAGTTCACAGGAAATATGTTTTTAATTCCGTGATTTAGTCCAATTTCTTTCGGTTTACATTTGCAATTAACAAATATTTGAGCTTGCAGGGAACATTGGAGTCACACCAGACCAGGAAAACAAAACAGCAGCAAGTCTAAATCTACTGTTACATTCTTTCCTACCTTGCTAGCAAACTGGAAAGTACTAGCTAATAACACCAGGAAATGAAATAGACTTTGAGAATTACTAAGTGATGTCATATTTTTGTGGTATGTGTGTTTTCCATTCTAGACGGTGCATGTTTATAGGAATCAAGGGTGTGGAATTCATGGTGTTTCTCTGCATCACAACGGCAAGAATAACTTTTGCATTGTCAGCTGCATTCCCATTAGCTATAGAATTGGGCTAATTGAAATTACGGAAATAAATTCAGTTCACTCAGTTCATAAAAAGTTGAACGTGTTGAATCCATAACACTACAGTAAAGACACTGACAATTTCCCCAAAACAGTGCAGCCTAAAGAGCCTGAATAAGAGGCTGACATCTCCTCTTATGGCTGATAGATGATGAACGCTAGCACCATGACCGAATTATGAATTTTACTACACATTATCGAGATTTCTAATGATTTATCGCGTGAACAAGCTTATTTGCGTGTAATTTCAATTTTGCGTTTCTTACTTAATGGAAACAACGCAATTGCGTCATTTTACTGCTTAGTTCCTAGAGTTGAGTATGCATCACCACAAGGGGGCGCCTATTTCCTTTTCTTTTGTTGTGATCCTGTACAGAGTAAGAACTCGTCGTTTCCGTGTTGTTTTTGAGAGAAATATCGGTGATACCGAGGCATAGGGCGGTTCAACCTTAGTTACTTTTCTCATGTATGAGAAGAGAATGTGAGTTCAGTGCCGTGGAGATCCGGCTTTACATGGACAAAGTGAAATAAGGTTGAAATACTTCAACCGCGCGTTCTGCTGATTCGGGTTGGAGTGGCTAGCCACCGCTGCTAACTCCTCCAACCTCTCACCGCACCGTCACAATGTCGACAAAAGTTGCGTAAATTAGTAATGAAAACGTCACAACTCGGCTGCTGCTAAGGAGCAGCCTGTTGAGCGGTTTTCCGTGGAGGCCGCTCTCCTCCGTGACTGCTCTTTTATAGAGAAGAAGGCGGCTTCAGTTTCTGGCTGCTGTCCCTCATTCCAGCGATTCCTCTGTGCCTATGGGCACTGGCAACGAGGGAGAAAACTGAACCAAGTCGGCCACTGACGAGGGCATTGAGTACACACGGGGAAACCCTGAGTGGCTCTCGCGATGTTTTGCCTCCAAAATCTTTCTTTTTCTCATTTTCATCTCTTATTTTATCTTTGAACCACCACTCCAGGGGTGCTGCTGTCCTTTAACATGCGGCACTCTCTGGATATGCCTAAACGAGTGTTTAAACCATTATGTCTGTCTCCTCGCCATCTGAGAAGCTCCGTTTTTGTCCGGTACCTGCGCTTGACATTATCCGTGTATTCTGAGCGTTTTGCGCTGCCTCGTATTTCCTCCTGAACTCTTATTACCAGACCTGGTACACTCATCAAATGCGAGTTGTCTTTGGCAGACGTCGCTTTACCTGGTCAAGAACACAGAAAGTTATTCTACACCAGCTGTAAATTACAGCTGTGGGACTATTTTTGTCAGATGTTTGGCTCCCAGCGGAGACTATTTTCGAGGCAAGGGCGCTTTTTTTTTTTCCTTCTTCTGTTGCACACTGGTCCAAATAAATCTCCGAAATTATAGCCCACATCCATATTTTCATGTAGCTTAAAATAAGGCTGAAAATCTATCTTCGAAATGAAGACTGAAAGTCTGTCAGTCAGTCTACATCTCACAGTCACTGGCAGAAAAAGAGCTTCGAAGCAGACTCTTCAGCACTGATGGAAACTGACAGAAATATATTTACAACCTCAAATCAGACAATGTTCAGACGGTATGAAAATGACTAATTTGGAAAAATTCTTTATGTATTGACTTTGACTCTAATTTCATTGCAGAGATTATGGAAACACGGCCTTTCATTGGGGTTTCTTGTCATCTTCAATTCATTTGTGCCGTCTTGAGTAATTTAGGGGCTGTAATTAAATATGAAATATTGTTTTTAAAAGTTTATTGTGATTCCTTCAGTGTTCGTTAAAGACTTCAGTCTCGATTCTAAGTAAGAAAGAAAATCTTAAGGTCGTCAACAAACAGATGAGCAAACAATTTCTCTTACAAAAAAAAAATGTCAAGGGAAGGATTTTCTTTCTACTTATAGTTTAACAGGAGTCCAAAACGTCTGAAGCTGTATGCTCCAAACCTCTGAATAAAATGATCATCCAGGCTGATGTCTGCAATACTTACTAAAGACTGCCATGTTATGGAGTGGCTGAAATACCCTCTGTAAACAGCTAATATTTTATTTAATAATTCAGGTTCAGATTTTAGAACAAGGGTCATATAAAGGAAAAATGAAAAAATAGCATAAGAAAAGTGGAGTGTGTAAGCGTTATTTTCCCTTTGCTGTGGCACACTGCGCTAAATCAATAATACCTATGTTTCATTTTGTTACCGAAATGTTATACTGCTGCAGTGTGGCTATGGATGGCAAGTAAAAGAGTCGTCTTTCTGCCCTCCAGCTTTGTGCGAATGCGTGAAATTTATGGACGTGAAAAATAAAATGCAACTGCTAGGGATGAAGCTTTAACATTGTAATTACATAGCATCTGTGATCAATATGTTGTTGTACTAAGTATTTGTTGCCAGTTAAGGGTTAATGCAATGCAGCAATCGGCGAGACAGAGATGATAGAGGAAACTCGAGTTCGTGAGAACCAAGTACAACCAATCAAATGAGGAGTCTACAAATCGGTGAGTGATGTCAAGCATTAGAAGTTTTGTTCTCACAAATAAAATAAGCATTCAGTGAGTGTAAAACTGTGCTCTCTGTTCCACTATCAGTGATCCAGATCACTGAATGTGACTAAATTCAACATTTCCAGCACACCAATAAAAAGTATTTAAGGGCAAAAAAAAGAAAATAAAAAATTATATCTACCTTACAAAGCATACACATTCACATTCAAGAGAATAATCACTTGTGCTTTGTTTACCAGTTGAGCAACTAAATAAAGCTTTGAATGGTCATGTTAGCTTTTGTTTATGTAAGTTGCCTCCTTACATTACAGACATATATTTTGTCTTTTTAATTCTCTATTTGAGCAAGTGGAAAAGGGCTCATGGTCCACAGGCATGCCTGAACACTTTAAAATGTTTACCTCAGGTGTGATTGAGCTGTGGGCTGACCCTGCCCTGCTAATCCTGCTCTGATGAGAAGATGACCCACATCATGTCAGACTCATTCCCAACTCATCTGCTCCTGGTGACAGCAGGATCAGGCCGCCTGCAGCCAAGGTGGGGCTCCTCCCAGGCTCGGGCATCCCTCACAAAAGCCACTGACTCAGCCGCTGATGTAACACGGCTGCAATTTGACCATCGGGCCCAAACAATCGGAGCCTCTGGGTATGGCGGGAAACGCTAGGCGACGTATCACTAGACGGGATTTGAACAATTCAGGAAGCAGGGGAGTTTATTATAATCCGTAAAAAAGCAAGCAACCTTTCCACAGCTGTCACAGAACACTAACTTTACGTCTTTTTTTATTGCTGTCCAATTACCGGCTACCGCTATAGAATCTGAAAGTGTTTTTACAAGTTGTCAGAAAGCTGCTTTCCTAGCGGTTCGTCATCTCAGAGGGTCCCCAGCATTTTGCTCGATATATCCTCTGGCTTTTCCGTCGCTCTCTACCTCTCACCCCACCCTCCTCCCGTCTCCACAGATGGGATTCACATTTGGCTTCTTTGGACATTTTCTTAATGCGATATTATGATACAGCATCTGAAGCCATTTACTCCCTGTCACCACCTCTAGTGTGGACCCAAGCTGAGTAAGCTGAGCAGGAGCTGTCAGATTTTGTCCAGGTGAGTTATGGCCATTTAATATGACACTACCCACTGTGGTCATCGTTTACAATGCCTGAAAGTCTACTCAAAACACAAACTGTGCTTACGTGGGTCTCTTTGTCTCTTTCTCCAGGAGCCTGTTGGTGGTGTATAAGTTTTCACTCCCTCCTGCTGCTGGCCGTAAATCGCCTCTGTTGAAGGTGGGTGTGTGCATGCATGCGTGTGTGTGTGTGTGAGCTAAAAAGAACAGAAGGTGAAAAATTTGAGGGTCAGCCGAGGTCCTTCAGGTAATTGCACTTCTTAAACTTTTGACCCACTAAGCCCTACTTAGTATGGAGCAGCTTGCTCCCCTTATTTCCCCCCGAGAGTTTTGACTCCACATACCAGGACGCTGTGTGTGTCTGCATGTGGGCGTTGTGCTTGATCCAATGACTGTTAGCGTGTGCTGTAACCTCACACATCCAGTGTTATTCTTTTCCACCTCCCTGTTTGGTCAAGTGATGTAAAACACTAGACTGGTAAAAGCCAGGGCCTTGTTCTACACTTCATACGAAGGGTCTGGGGTCTCGGCTATTGAGAAACGAAGGCTTGCTGAAGGCGTGAAAGTTTTAAATTTTACCCAATTGATAACAATTGCACTTGACATATGCAATGCGCCTGTTTGACGCTATGAAGCTTACCGGAAAGTTCTTCCACTGTAAACAACCATCCTTACCGAGCTGAAAGAGGCGGCTGTTGATGTTAATTTGATATTTGGAGGTGCAGCCAACATAGACTCAACGGCTTCCTTCACTTCTTCCGCTGCCATTGGTAAAATTGCCTAGGTACCAAGAGCTAGCCTACAATTATGAAACAGTGCAGAAAACTGATGTCATATCGCTTACAACTTCTCTTTCTGTTTGCTGATTGGCCTGGTTGAAATTCTATCGGAGGAATCCAAGTGAATTTGAGAAAGCTCAGACGAAGAAGTGAGGAGAGATTAGAATAGTGCAGAATTGCGCAATGGCCAGGCTAGTAAAATGCATAAGTGCATATGTTTTTTGGTTGCTAACCATCTCTTGTCATCACTCTGATGAGAAGAGATGTCACGCAGTACGCAAGGAAATCAAAACTTGAATATGCTTTTAAACCTTACCTAACCATTATTTATTATTAAAAAAACAAGCAAAATCAATCTTCCGTACAATGCTCTGGTGCATAGCAAAATTAAAACTGCAGTAGCTTTACAAAAATAGGTTGTTTACATATTTATATAAAACTGTCAACCATTCTATGTATGTGTTGCTCAATGTGCTAAAACAACTCACCATTTCAGAAAAATCAGCGGCCATGCTAACTTGCTTTAGCATTCAGGACCGTCTCTGTTGTGGTAAATCAGATGCAGCATAGCAGAGAGCAAGGGGCAGGGTGTGAGCAGTGCGTTGATGAGGATGATTAACAGCGCTAAGACCATCCTCCTGGCTCTGATTGGATGTCTCTGGTGTATTTCTGCAGATGACTGGAGGACCTCAGGGAGAAGGCAGAGGAGCCTGATTATATGTCTCATACTATATTGTCACAACATGGTGACAGTTTTAACAAATACCTTAAAGTTATAAAAGTTACATACTGCAGCTTTTAAGTCAGCTTACCATTTCATTAAACATATAGACAGATATTTTTTTTCTCGCAAATACCATAAAACCCCTTTAGTTTTTAGTCCTAGTCATCCTCTGGCGACAGGCCCAGTCCACGCCTGGTCTTATGTATCCCACACTTAAGATTTTTGGCCGGCTCTGACACTTCCAGCAGTGCGGAGTCTTCCTGATGAGAAAGGACTGTCAAGCTTCATCTTCGTGCCATTGGTGAAAATGGTCCCTGAACTGCTGCGCAGCAAGCAGGACGACTGATGAAATGCAGTGTAGCGCGATGATTTGGCAGCAGCCAAGCACACAGTCTCACAGAGGGTATGACTTTCAGAGTTTTATTAGCTTTCCATTGATCGTAGTCCGTCTATTTTATATTGCGGGCTGTTTTTATATTGAGTTTTGTAAGAGTGATTAATGTAGACGTTACCGTTTAGATCCGACTGGAGGCCCCGTTGCGATTGTTGCCATGTTCTCCTAACATGCAGCCACCTGACTGTCATGTAATCGGACGGTTTACGAGGGAGGATCAGTGAAATGTCCTCTGGGTGAATCTGTTACTTGTGCAGCTAACTTGGCTGTTTTTCTTACTGATGCTTAGTGTTTAGTCCTAATATTAAACTTCTGCCTTCTGGTACCTCAGTGTGGTGCACAAAGGTATCGTATCATTTATCATTTATTGTGATAAATTTCTTATCATAAGATTTGCAATTTTTGTTACAACAATAAATTCCAAATAATGATGTTTAAATCCACCTAAAACTGTCTATATTGTCAGGATTATTAATTTTAGAAATTTTCTCCGCTCCTTCTTTCATTTTTTATTTTTATTTTTTTTTTGCATGGTCGTTCTCATCTCCAAATATACGTGACAAACAACCACATGCGCAGCAGAGGACGCAGTAACGTCACACATAGCGACATGCTCAGTGTTTGTGGAAGTAAGCATGGATGGTCAGAGTCGAGCGCATCTTCTGATTTTAAAGTTGCTGTGCAGCACATTAACAACTTAATCCTCACCACTGTCCACCATAGTTGTTTTTTTTTTTTTTCTAACTTCACGTTTCAGGACGCAGAATAGTGACGTTAGTAGAGTATCAATGACGTTCAGGTCGGACGAATGCGACCTGGCCATACAGACTCGGGTCACAGTTGAAAAGAGCAGAGAGGTACCAGATTTAGGTCAAAATTGGATCTGTGTTGTTCAGACTTTCATGAAAAAATCAGATACAGGGATCGTGAAGGCAAAAAAAGTCAGATTTGGGTCACTTCAGGCTACAGCGTGAACGTAGCCTATCACCTCTATGTCATGCAGTTACAACGATACAGTTACCAAAAAGAGTAGCAATAAATAGTTCTTCTTTTCACTCTTATAGTTATCACAAAACAGGGTTTTCCCCAGAAAACCTGCTAAGAGGTACCAGGGCAGCTTTTGCGTGGAAAAATTTTAAAAGTTACAAAAATTTGGAAGTGCACGAGCAGGCATCGTAATTTGGAAATAATAACGTTTGAAGCCAATGGAGAGATGCAGGGACGGCACAGTTGGTGTGTCAACTATAAACCTATATTAATCTGTCTTTACTGTCACTGTTACTGGTGTAAAAAATCCATATTTAAAATAAACAAATGACTTTTAGCCTTTTGGGAGGGGGCAGGTAAAGTGTGGTGGCCCACCAGGGTTATAATATACTGGGGGAAATCCTGCAATAATACCACAAAATATCGCGATAAAACTTTTAAGTCCATATCGTACATTCCTATTAAAAGATCACGTCAAGTGAAGATTCTCCACTTTGTCTGTTGAGGAAAGGGACTGCGGAGGCTGTAAAAACTGGAAGGCCACACGGGCTTTCAAATAAACTGAATTCGCTTACAGTTTTATAACCCCTACCTCATAAAACTGGCTTCAGCTTTTGGTCAATCCTCCTTCCTGCTACCCTCTTCCCCCCACTCCCTCCCAATAGGGGCGAGTGGGGCCGTCCAGGCCTGGAATTCCCATCTGCTGCTGTGGAGCGTGTCGGTGTGTCAGCTGTTGTGTTTGTGAGGTGGACAGCCGGGGGTTTGGGGATTGGGGGGCGTTAGGATAGAGGGAAAGAAAGGGCGTATAATATATGATTGCTGTGTCACGATCCACATGTGACGGGCGTCCTAACGGCCAGAGCATCCAGCCTCGCTGTCTCCCTCCCTCCCTCCCTCCCTCCCTCCCTCCCTCGGCCGATCTCCCCGTCAGAGATGAAACGGGGGAGCGTGTGACTGTGGGACAGAGGAGAGGCGGAGGAAGGAGGTGAGAGGGAGACAGAGGGAGGAGAGAGTAACACTCAGACAATCCCCTGCGTGTTAGAGGGAGGTAGAAACAAGAGGAGCTGGCCGGGAAACAATAGTAGAACAAATCCAGTGTTGCGTGCAAGATCTCTGCCTCTCAGCTGACTGCGACTGAAGGTAAGACCACCGGGACCTGATCATCCCACTTACAGCTCGTCCTCTAGAGACTCATATCATCTCTTAGATGTCTGCATGGCTGCAAATGCAACAGTTTGAAGGACGACTCTGCTTCCTTTACCCTCTCTTGTTCCGAAGCTCAGGTGCACATTTGTCTTTAGTTTATGGCATTTTCTGCTCTGCATGGATCTATAATCTGATTGATGTGCTTAAGCAGGAAACATGTTTGCATTGGCACTGATGGATTTGCTAATCAGGTACTGACAGGCAAGCTAGAAGGGCAGGCAAGCTCATGTGGACTGTGTGTGTGTGTGTGTGTGTGTGTGTGTGTGTGTGTGTGTGTGTGTGTGTGTCGGCGTGCGCACGCACGCATCTGGACGTACATGGCTATGTGTTTTACAGATCTGTTATGTCCTTGACTGTGATTGACTTGGCCTGTTGTTTTGGACCTGGAGGCTGCTGACTTATGGCAGTAGGAGACGCTGACAGACGTAGCAGACTCTGCGGTAGGTAGGCTGGAGGAGACGAGCCACCACTTCCTCTTGACCGCGTCGGAAAGGGAGAAGGTGTTCGGATGAAAAATGAAGTGACAGTAAAAGATCGGCGGATCGCGAAAGACAACTCAAGCAAAGGGAATGGGGGAAGAAGGAAAGGTTGGCAAAGTCGGAGAAGGACGCAATAAATAGGAGAAACAGAATGAAACCGAGATGTGTGAGAGAGGTTAGAGAGAATGACGGCCAGACGGACCCAAGAGGCGAGCCAAATAGATGGAGTGATGCAAGCATCCCTTTCCAACTTCCGGTGACACGAGATGAGAAACAGTTTTGCGGAGTCTGAAAAAAAGGGTTTTAGAATCCTGGCCTTCGACTTCCAATCGCTTTAAAATCGTTTGGAGATGAAAAACGTGACCGAGGCGAGTAGGAGGTGTGTTTGAGACGGAGCAGCCAGGTGCAGAGAGACGGTAACTATCCGGCAAGAGGAGCAAAGCAGTTTTAGTTTTCATCTCTGTGTTCTCGTGTTTCATATTCTCGCAGATGCATGGAAACACACACACACACACACACACACACTCTCTCTCTCTCTCCTCTCCCTGAGGCCTACTGTGCATCTGTTTATTTAGACAACGGTGAAGATTCAATATTCTTTTCACAACGGCGCACCGTTGTGCATGAACCTCTAAAGGTACCCCAGTGCCACCATGGCTGATCTACCGCAGCTGGAGAACCCGGGTCCGATCCGGAAAAGCTAAAAGACCCAGCTCCACGTTACCTCAGGCTTGAAACCAGGAGAGGTTTGATCTGGTCCAGGCACTGCAGTCACTTTTTGTCTTCTGTCTGAAGAGGAGTTGCATGTTGAGGTAGAAATGGGTCAGCATGAGATTCTCACAACCTCCAGTAAATATTTAACAATCTTTTATTGTGCTAGCACAGTAAATCATATTTATAGATAAAATAGATTTATTTGATTTTATCTGTTTTATTTATGTCTACCAATGACAGCATAATTAGATATTTGAAATGGAGTGAAAAATATATTTTTTAAATTGTATTTTGAATGTATGAAAGTGGTATTCAAACCCACAATACAAAAACACAAAATCTTACCAAGCGTTTTTGGCCTAGTTTCTAGTGATAATATCTCAGTACACTTGAAATAAAATTAAATTAACTTATGAGTAAATTTTCAGAGAGGTGTTAAGAGAGTCAGCAATTCCTTAATATTTAACACAAATATTAATAAAAAAAAGTCTGAGTTCCACCGGGAACTCAAACTCAGAAATGATCTCTCACTGGGAGATAATTTCACTTATAACGAGACGTTTTCCAATTGTTTTTAGAGAAATACAACACCTCTCCCCCCATATTGATGAGTTGAGTTTTTGTTCTAGAAAACACTCAATGAGGGACTTGATAAGGTTGAGTTAAAAACTTTTCATCTCTCCTCAGGCCTAAAGCTTCACCTTTGCTTGCATGAACAAGTGAGTGAAGGTTTCCCAATACGCCGCCTAAGTTTGTACAAGCTGATCAATTTGGGACGTCAACTAAACGACTTTAACAATCTCTCATGAGCAATGCTTTAAACACACCTTTATACCGTAAACCAACCCTTACCGTGTGGTGCGTACGGTAAACCATTAGGACAACACGTTTACAGCAAAGCATCTGCACCACAAGCGCGTCCTCACCCTGTTCTCCTGCCGCCGCTGCAGCGGCCTGGAGAGAGACACAAATCTGCAAACGCTCATGCAGACGTGTCCTCTGTGTCACCAAAGTTTCTGAGAAGCCTTAAGTGCAAAGCTAACACAAGCTGAGCCCTGGCTCACACGGCCGCCTGTCATTGGTTGTAGCGCACGCTCAAATCCACACTGTTTGTCTTATCTTTACAGAAGGGGATATATTTAGTGAGGAGCTTAGCTTTTAGGAGGTTGGCGCGTGGAGAGGGTGAGGGTGTGTGTGTATGTGTGAGAGAGGAAGTATAGATGCGTGTGTGTGTGTGTTGGCGTCAGTAGACAGTGGAAGAGCTTGGCACGCCGCATGCCAAACTGTGTGTGTGTGTGTTTGTGCATACACTGTGTGTGTTTGGAGGACAGGTCTCTACACCCCCACACCCCTCCATCCTCACGCTCCCCCCGCCTCAACCCGCTGCACTGCAGTCAGGAATCTGCCCTTTAGTTTATTAAAAGCTGGTGAAACAATGGAGGGGGTGAGGCTGGGGATGAGGGCAGGTGGGGAGGTGAGCAGAAAATCATGACGTAAACTCTGGGCGCTCCAGCCAATGGGAGACGAGCGATGTGGCAGAGATGAAAGGGAGAAATGGAGGGGCTCCGAAACGTAGCACTCTCCCTAATCTACCTGCAACTTCACTCTGACTTCATCGTCTTCTTCATCTTCCAGTACCCTTTCACACACCTGTTTTCTCAGTCTGATTGCAGGGGCTTCATAACTGAGCCCCTCCAATCCCACCCCTGCCACAGGCAGGCCTGTCCCTGGACACCAGCCACAGCTGCCGGCTGACCTAACGAGATGAAGGCGCTGATCCGTCGTAAGGTCTAGCTCCTCCACCAGGTCACTGGCATCTGAGTGGAGTTCGCTGCACAATAGTACGCTATCCTTCCCATAAGCTAGGTGGGCAGAGCATATTTATACTAGCATCCCACCGGGGAAAACAACACATTTCACAGGAACGTAGAAACTTTACACAACATATGGCTTGCACGGTTAGGAGGCATGACGATACTCTTGACTGATCTACTGCTTGAGTCTTCATTAACGTAAAGAGATCAGAACAGTGATGAATATTCACAGTGAGCATGATAATCAGATGAAATCATTAATTCCTCATATTTGTTGTCTGCTGGCTGAGCCGTCTCAGCATCTTGTTCTGGGTGGTGCTTGGGAGGAGGGAAGAGTTTCCTGATGCAGATGACTTGAGAATGTAGGAAACACCCTGGACTCACCAATTAACCTAACAAGACTTCAGTAGGTTGGTAAAAACCAGCCTGTTCTTCTATGGTTCGCTATTGCTTCCTGGTGCCATGGATTCTGTTTAATTTAACATTTTACCCAGTCATTAACTTTTGGCGACAACATATGTAACAGGCAAGTTTGACGCTATGAAGCCAACCAGAAATTGCCTGCATTGTAAACAGACATCCTCCACTGCGAAGAGAGAAGTGCTGAGTCGAACCATGTGGCTTGTGATGTTAATTCAATGTTTGGAAGTGTGGCCAACACAGACTGAACACCTTTCTTCACTTCCTCTGCTGCCCTTGCTAAAACTATAGCCAGACCATAATTCTAAAACAGTGCAGAAAATCATCGTCATTGTTCACAGCTTCTCCTTCTGCTCCCTGATTGGCCTATTGGACCTGTTATGCAAAATTCACTTTCTTCACATTTTTGTATTTCCATTCAGGTCTCTACTGCTGTCCAAATTCAATAAAACCCCCAAGCATCCAGTCGTTCTCTGGCAGTAAGTTAAAGGGGCAGTTTTACATGTTTTATATTTTTTATATGTGTTTCCATTTTATAGCACAATCAAGCAACTATGTTACCTTTGGTTGTTATAAAAATGCTATATATATATATCAAATAATTTAACGTCTTGAAATTGGGCCTCTGTCTCTTTAAAAACTCCTGCTCTTTTTGAAACTCCGCCTACAGGAAGTCATCACAACATGGCTCCTCTATAAGCCTTTTAACAACGTTTTCACCAGCGCTGCTCTGAGAAGTAGCTTGTATACACTGCAGATGTGTAGTTCCACCAGCTAATTGCTGCTGGCTAGTCTGAAGGAACTGACTGGAGGGATTGTGGGGAAGGGGAGCTCTGTGACGTAGCAACTCAGAAGCTTAGAAACTGCAGCTCAGAGGAGGAGCTTCGCCTTCAAAGGCGGAGCTATGTCCACCCAGGTGTTCTGCACTGCATGAGTGGTTGCCATGGGAAATTAAAGGATTTCTCAAACGCACTAAACAGGGCTGGTGTGAACGCAGCCTTAGTTTTTTTCTAGAGAATCAAAAAATATTTTAAGAAATATTTCCCAAAATTACCAAATCTTTTTTTTTTATGATTTCTATAAAAGTAACCATCTATCAATTTATTTCCGTCTCCCGGTTATTGACAAAGTAAGTAACTACTTTAAACTTCTCGGTGCTTTCTTTCTCATCTTACGGCTAAACAGTGGAAAACATATTCTGATTTCTTCCAGAAGTAAGATTAGTGACATAACTCGACAATTATTACAATACCTAAGAACAAACTGTTAAATCCACCCAGATACAGGCTGGCAGACAGACACGTTCATCCAGCAGTGTACCGTGGGTGAGAGTGGGAGTCCTCTTTCCCACCATCGCTTCGAAGGACAGCACCTCAACCTTCCTCAGAAATTAAGCTGGGACTCAACTTCTCATAACTCTCCAAATCCAAAAGGCTTTCCCAGCAGGGGGACATTATGTAAGGACGGGCCTCGTTATGCTTATGCAGTACCAGTTCTTTTATGTGAACTGAGCCTTTCATAAATCATCTGCCCCTCAGCGAGGCCCCTGAAGTCGAACCTACATAACAGAGATGGAAGTTGCTTAACGAGATTTGATCCACGCAAGATGATATTACTTTTAATGAGCAGTTAATGCAGACCCAGATATTGGTCTACAGTTTCATAAAGTGGATGCAGTTTAATAATTTAGTGTGCCTCTGGTCCCACAGCCTCTGCGCGCTTAATTAGCTCTGGGGTAGCGTGAATGCCACATTGGTCGATTAAAGCTGAGATGTCTTTGGATTTTAGGGCTGTTGTGCCAAATTACTGAAGTTATTGCTTTCAAGGTAGAGATTTGTGGTAAAGGAGAGATTGGACTGATAGTTATTGAAGTCATAACACAAGTAAGATAGAGGTCAATGGCAGGAATGAAGACTCAGTGTTAGCGGTTTGCCCAGTACCAACTGAAATATCCACACTTTCCAATGCAGCTCTGTTAAGTTTGGACATTTTACATTTGTCGTATATGAATAACAATAGTACAGTCACTCTTACAAGTCTTTTGGTGCACGTTTGTATCAGGTTTGCTCACCTGGAGACGAACATGCCAGCTTATCATTCTTAGCTAAACACCTAGAATTTGATCAGATTGATGAGAGAAAGGTTTAGACCTTTCCCCAGATTTGATCTGGAAGCTTTGACTGTTTAATTTCATTTATTTGGTAGGATTAATCCACATTACTGAACATTTTTGCAGAATTAGCCGAAAGGCTATTTTCCATCTGTTGTCCTTGGACAATGAGTAATTTGTCGAGCTAAAAACAAAAGTTGTAGCAACAAGGCTAAAATGTCTTAGATACTTTCAAGCTTCCATCTCACAGAGCTTCCCTCCCTCACAACACCCTCACTCAGCTCCTTCAGACTAGCCAGCAGCAATTAGCAAACACCTGGTTGTAACTGTGCATGTGCTGAGCTCATTAGAGGAGCTACTACTTAGTGCAATGCTGGTGAAAGTGTTGTTAAATTATTAATAGAGGAGCCATGTTGTGACGACTTCTTGTAGGCGGAGCTTCAGAAAGAGCAGGAACTTCTTAAAAAGGCAGAGGCCCAATTTCAAGGCATTAAATTAGGAAGTATATTTTCTTTTAAGATATGTTTTATATATTCAGCATTTTTATAACAACTGAAAGTAACATACTTGAATGTGTTATAAAATTGCACTAATTGGCTGGAATACAAATAATATTACCTCTTTAATTTACACACAGGTGGACTTGAATAATTAGTTTACCTCTAAAGATTTTGCTGAATTTTATTTTGTTGTTGTTGTTTTTTTTATTACTAAAATGACAATGCAACTAATATGCCAGAGTTAACCATAAAGATTAGTAGTTCTGTAGTTCTTCCAGGTACATTCAATATAAATACCACATACTACAATGCAATACACACAATGTAACCAGTTCCTTCCAAACATAGAATTATTTTCTTTCCAATAATAAATAAAAAGATTTTTTTAATCAAAAGGGTCACATCAAGTTACTTAATTAAAAAGAATAAAAAGCCGTTTAGTACAAAAGTTTACCACAATACAAACAACACGAAACAAAACAAAAATATGGCAGAATAAAAATAAGAATCAGATGATTAGCGCCTGCATGTTTGATTATTTTGGAGCCATACTTTTATTCACAGAATATTTTTATTTAGGCATATAACAGTAAAAGGGTTCAGTACAAATGTATGTCATATTGTACAGATTTTTATTTGTTAGAAATAAAATATTCTAGTTCTCAGTGATAGGTCAGGGATTAGTTGTGGTTGTAACAGGACAAAATGTTAAAGGACTCTCAATACTTTTGCAGGTTTTCTGTACTTCCATCACCAGTTAAATACCTTGGCATTCTCTGTTTCTGAGCTTGGTTTTCTATTGCAATAACCATTAATAACTGGTGGTAGGACGTTATCATTCATGTTGAGGATGTATTCTAAGTCAAGTTTCTTTAATATGTGAAGAAGTAACAAAAGCAGAACAGCTAATGAACGCAGTGCCGCTTTTCAGTACCTGGTTATACATTTTTGATGAGAAAATTATATCCAGAGGTCCTAATAATGCAGCTCATTCTCTTTCATGTCATCATTATTTGGGAAAGGCTGTGACTTTTTGTCTTATTAGTCCCCTGAGCATGCTTCAGTAATTGGTATTTAAGGTTTTTGCAAACCACAAACGAGTTTCCACTCTTTGAACCACGGGAGCGGACTCTCAGTTAATCATGCCTGTCGTTTTCTTTGGAGAGACCAGGCACAACATCAGTGGCATGTTCAATCCGTCACGGTGGTGGTGATAAGTCATCCCCGACAGAGGTTGCTCAAACTTTAATGTTTCTTATGGCTTTATTCAGACACATCCATCACTGAGCCGAAGCACAAGTGCAACATTTTCCACTTCCCCGACCCTCAAGATGTACTTCCTTCCTCCCAACCTTAAAGAGTCTGAAGCTTTAGAACGCAACTTCGTATTATTTAGGGAAGTTATATTATAAAAAACCTCATTTGCGAACCGAGAGGGTTCTCTTCTCTGTTCTATGAGACTGAAGGACCAAAGAGATGAGCCAACCAGTGTTCAGTCAGTACTTGCGTTTCCACTATAAGTGTGCACAAAACATTCTGCCAGAAAAAACACAATGCAATTTTGCAATTTCAGTGTTTCTGTTAAATATGAAATGCAGTTCAAATCACATGGGAATAAGTTTGTTCAAGTGATAAGTCATTAATAAATATGTCACACTATGATCCTCCTGCTGTCTTCTTGGTTTTTGTAGTAACATCCAGTTGTTGGTCAGTTGACTCGTGTGTTTCCGTTGCAGTTTTGCGAAACATACATTTCAATAGGTTTGAAAAACCGCCTCCTAGCACAAAAAACATTGGATAAAAAACAATTGGGATGTTTTTATTAAAGAAATATATTTTTGTAATTACAATTTCTACAATTTTGATCGTGTCTCTACACAGTAGATTCTGTGGATTTGTAGCCCGGCTGTTGTCTTCTTACAGTTCTAATCTCCCCTCAATGCGCTATCTGGGTTTTCTCCCATTGACTTGGATTTTTCCAATAGAATTTCAAACTTGCTAATCAGCAAACGGAAGAAGTTGTGAATGATGACGTCAATTTTCTGTGCCGTTTTAGAGTTGTACAAAATGTACATATTTACAAAACTTGATAATGAGATGGTTATTTAAATTAAATTAAATTTTGACGTTTTTACCATAAACCTGGGTCTGTAACAGTGACTATGAGATTTGAAACACCTACTGCATATTAAAAGGCCCATGCATTGTTTTTCCATCAGCTAGCTCTAGCTCTGTCCAGATACAGCTAGTACTTTCAGTTTAATATGAGGTATTTAAATTTGATGGTCACTATTACAGTCTGCTTCCTACAACCAACCTCCCTGGAAAAACCTTCCATTTCTATGAAATCAGTCGTCTAATACAACACTGGCAGATTCTCCAGTTTTTGAAATAACATCCTCATAAACTACAAGATCATTAGACTTTTGTGATTGTTTTACCATGATAGGAATGCACATTTGTCTCAACTCTAAATAATTATGAGCTACGAATATTTAATGTTGAAAATAAAATGATAGCTCCTTCCTATTAAAACGACTTCCGTCCCCAGGGATCTTTGGTACTTTTCTTTATGGGCTTGGACTCTCCTTATTGTGAGTCTCCAGGGTAAAACATTCTAGTTATGAGTGAGGCCGGCTGAAAATCAAACAGATCTGAATGTCTCAGCTTACCAAACAGATAACATGACAAAGACAGGGGGGTTTTACACTCAAAAGTATTTTAAAACAAAGCTTCTGTCGGTTTTTACAGAGACTTTTTGTCTTCACTCCTGAGGTCAGTTGGCTTTGCTATTACGTATTTGTCAGCTGTATGTCTGAAGTGTCTGACAAAGGTGCGGTTTGACCCTCAAATCATGGCAAAAAAATAATTCAGTTACGGTGGAAAAAAAAAATTCTGAGAAATTGCATGAACAAACCAGTAAATTAATGGAAAAAATGTGGTATTGGAAAGATGGATGGGGCTGACATTTTGTTTAGTCATTGACTCAGTTGTTTTGGACTGCTGAGAAACATGATGCTCTAAAACCGGGCCGTTAGGGACCATCATACTGTAGGTTGAATTAACACAGTTTGTATATTTGTGTTACCTCCAGCCCAATCAGCATTGTTGATAATAGTGGTGTTTTGGTGTAAATATGGAGAAACAGGGATTGACAAACATGCTGAATCTTTGCCAAACCCTTAGAAATGGACTCAGAAGGACCATTCATGACAATAGGCTCAGGAGAAAAGATGATATTTGGTTCATCAGAACAAGATGGCAGTTTCTTTTGTTTCGCAGCTGGAAAATGTTTCTCAACCATTTGAAAGAGTGTTAGTTAATTAGGGAAAGTAATTCACTTATTATGCTTTGATAGGTACATGACGTATACCTATCATGTATATATAGGTATGATAGGTATATATCGCTAGTACATGCTAATCCTGGCGGACTGAAACTGAAAAAAATAAAGCGGGGACATGTAAATGGCCCAATCCATATTTCAATACTCTTAAAGGGGCAGTAGTCTTTTTCAGGAACATAGTGCCATTTTGTAGCACAATCAACGAACTATGTTCACTTCAGTTGCTATAAAATTGCTGTATATGTCAAGTATGACCTAACAGAAATTTAACTTTGTAATTTAATTTAATTGAAACTGGGCCTCTGTCTCTATAAGAAGCTCTTGCTTTTTATGAAACCCTTCAGGGCTTCAGGAAGTCATCACAACATGGGTCCTCTATAAGCCTTTTAACAACATTTTTGCCAGTGTTTCACTGATAAGTAGCTCCTCTAATGAGCGCCGATGATAGTTCCAGCAGGTGTTTGCTAATTGCTGCTGGCTAGTCTGAAGGAGCTGAGTTAGGGTTGCGCTGTGAGGCAGAAGCTCAGAATATTGGAAACCGCAGTTCAGGGGAGGAGCTTCATCATTGAAGGCGGGGCTAGGTCCACCCAAGTGTTTTGCACAGCTAATTGGTTGCCATGGAGATTGAAGGATTTCTCACGCATACATGATAGAATTAAGAAAACACTCCAGGTATGTTTTTGATGAGGGAATACATTTATAACACAATGTAAAGGTCAAAAATATCATTTTGTATAATAATGCCCCTTTAAAGTGCACCAGTTAATTTAGAAAAGCAGAACTTTACGTCACGTTTTAGAATGCGGTTGACCTCATGTATTCGCTGATTGTAGCTCGTTGCTTTTTACGACAACATTATAAGTTGGCTTTGCCTCCCAAATTCATTTCTGTTTATTTATATCATTCCAATTCACAACAAACAACCCCCGCCCCTCTAATCAACTGGAAACATCTGGAAATGTCTTTGTTGGCGGTGGTTTACTTCTTGGAGCCTTTTTTATTTCCAAGTCATTAAGCGAAGTAGTTTACTTTAAAGGAGGTGAAATTTCATGGGTAATTCAGAATGAATGACTTGTTGTATTTCGCAGGGCTGTGCTGCCAGCATAGCTGGGTTTTGTAATGAAAACAGTGAGGACCTAAGGTGACACCATGAGTTTGGGTCCAGCACTCTTTCCAAACATAATCAGGTAAGTTTAGAGCACCGTATTGCAACAGAATAGTACGACTACTTAGAGTTTGGTGTGAATGAGGACGTGATGGAAAAAAGATGTAGGAAAAGAATGCACTTTAAAGTGGAACACAATGAGGATTTGTTTTTGTGTGATGACTAGAAATACAAGTGTGGGGCTTGAGAGGAAGATGAGGGTAATTCCAAGTGATAGATCAAAGTAAGATGTGGACCGAAACAGTTTCTGGGTTTCTGCTGGTTTCACCAACTCAAACTTAAGACTCTTATGAATGACATTTAATGCCCGTATCAAGACAGAAAAGTTATATTTCCCTCCATAGTAGCAGCTTTTATTGAAATACAATTCTTCAATAAGTAAGGCCGGTGCTTGAGCACCATGTTTAAAATTCACAAAATGTCTGACTCCAGAGTTTGTCACATCAAGTGTTGCTCCTAGATCAATTCTAGCGGTAGCAGCGCTAATCTTTTTCAGGGGCATTAGCCATGCCACAGGAGCAAAACTGTGACATTTCTGTGAGAAAGACAAGTGGCAAAGGAACCAAAAACGGGAGTTGAACTCAGGATGGCAGCGTCCAGGTCTGCAGCCTATGTGTACGCGGCGTGTTGTAGAAGGCATGTCGCATCGTACAGGTTGGAAACCCGCAGCTACGTAGCCAGAACCACTTTGAGCCACAGAAGTGATCATTTTCTCAGATTTTCTTAAATGGTCAATGCAAATGATGGTCAGTATAATTTTCAAGTCATGAACTATTACAGTATAAATCAAATTTTACTGAGCAAAGCTCCCCATCAGATCAGTATTTTTTTCAAAAATAAAAAACTCAAAATGCACTGTTCCAAATTATTATGCACAGCAGATTATCTAAACATTTTATGGACTATAAAGAACTGCAAATGGTGCACAGCCATCCAGTACCTACCACTACCTGTCACAGCTAAATTTAAGACCTGTCATTCACTTACATAAGGTCAACATCCATCCATCCATTTTCTGTTCACTCTTGTCCCTAATGGGGTCAGGAGGGTTGCTGGTGTCTATGTCCAGCTACGTTCTGGGCGAGAGGCGGGGTCACCCTGGACAGGTCACCAGTCTGTCGCAGAAGGTCAACATGTGTTTTTAAAATAAATTAAGAACATTTTAAGACCTTCGTTTTAAATACATGAATTTAAGACTTTCTAAGGATGTGCGGACAGCCTGAGTTGGGGCTATGCTGTTGTGTCTGTGGCGTGATAAGGATGGTCAAAATGATCCAGCTGCTTTCTATAAGTCAGAGCAGGACCGGTGAGGATGAATTCAGGAAGAGGAGTCCGAACGCGGCCCTCGTCCTTCCTCAACCCTCTCCATCTCGTTCATTTTCTGATCAACGATGTGACTGCAGTTCTCACCCTCACGGAGCTGTAATGAACTCACTCTGATTATTACCCTAAAAGCCCCACCCATTATCTGAAACAGCTGCCATTCATAGCTGTGCGTTGCTGTCGGCGGCTTTCAGAGCTTATAATCCTGAGTGGCCAAAAAACAGACAGTAATTATGATGTGTAGACACCTTGTACCGAGAGATGTCCCTGCCTCGCCGGGCCGGTGGCGTAGCAGGCAGACGGCAATCAATAGAGAATCATCTTACAGAGGTGGGAACGTCTGGCCAGCTCAGCCAAGTGTTAATCACATAGGACGCTGCTGGACCGGGACCAGAGACACATTTCAGGTAAAAAGAGAGTTTATTTGGCCTGTCGGGGTATTTACTTGCCGGACCACTGCTGTCATTATCTCTGTTTGCTTTCCTTCACGGTGAGGCCAGGACCTGTTGTCTGTTTAACGAAAACACATGTTCCGAAGGGGAACTGTGATTTACGAGGAAATGCCGAGGATGTTTCCCCATAGTGTGACCGCAGCCGCAGCTACATCGTCCTGTTTGATCTCAACTGATTTAACGTGTTTTCACTTAATAAAATCCATTTACTGGCTTTACGGGATAATACACTCACACATGCTTTTCTGCCCGTTCATGCAAAACGGGAGTATCGCATAGCTGGAGCTCACAACAGTGACCCCCTCCACCCCCACACACACAACACCTCACCCCAAGAAAACATCCAAGATCCCTGAAATTCCCAAACTCATTACATGTGTGGAGGATTTGATTGGAAACGTTGAGTGGTGAAACCCCCAACGATACCCGTGGGTAGTTCACACGCGCGCCGCTGTCTCCATCTTTGATTGGCAGTTATGGAAACGTGACACAAGAACAAGCGAAGCTACAAAGTTTGAAAACCACGGAGGCCGCAAATCAGACAGGAGCTTATAAAAATACTTGGACTGTTTTTTTTTTTGTTTGTTTAGTACGTCGGGTTGGCTGCTGCGGTTCAGTGAAAAGTATTATTCTCACTCCAATTATCAGCAGAAACTGTGATCCACCACAGACTGTGGAATAGCTGACAGCCGTCCCTTCCTGTTCAGCTCACATGGTTTAAATATAATTAGAGTAATCACAATGTATATGGTTACAGGAAGAATTTACTTTCTTTGTTTCTGCTGTTCTACATGTGATTAAAATTATTGTTTTTTTTTTGGAATGATTTAGGGAACAAAGGGTCAAAACAAGGTCTGGGGTGGTAGGATGTGATAAATGTAGGAAAAAAAAATGTTTTATGATATTGTGGTATTTATACAAAAAGATAAAATGTTCTTTACTTTTATTTGTAACAAAAAAAGCAACAGCAGTTATTCCTACTAAAACTGGAAAAGTCAACTAGCCAGCCTGCAGTCTGCTGCTTTACAGTCAGGTTTTAGCAGCTAACCGTAGTCAGAATAGTTTCCACACAATTGTCTGAAATGCTCGTTTCCTGGAACAGAAGAGAAGATCAAACGATGCAGACTTCAAATTTTATCACAATATTTTATGGTACTATTGTGATAGTGATAAAGGTGATGAAAACCTTTATTACTTTTTTCAGGTATCCTGTTGTGGCTGTGGATCCATGACAACATTCATAGTTCCACTAACAAATGCTGCTCTGAAAAAAATTGGTAATATGCTTCCTTGGGACATCAGTCACATCAATATGCTTTGAATTACTCTACTCCACACAGTAACTGCATTTAATCATATTTTCAAATTTATTGATATCTATTGATGCTCTCATTGAACAAACGGTGGAGAATTAATATTTAAACATCGTTAATTGGAATTTATCAACAACAAATCTAGATTTTTATAAGAAATTCATCATGGTAAATGGAAACCACTAAACGATACAATAGATGCCCAAACCTTATTGAAACAGAGATCATGCCTCTCCAGGTGATACTCTGTGTAACACTTAATCCACTCTCACTTCATACGTCTAGAGAAAACTTTGGTCTCTCCAACTCTCTTTGGCGTCGCATTAAAATGACTAAACTTTAGTCTCAACCAGAATTGACCCCTTTACATATTCCTTCTGTTTGTGAAAATGCATATTTTAAATTATTTAATTTGTTGAGGGGAAAACGTACGAAACCAAACTGTTCCTATGTTCTTTTTATTGAATTGTGAACAACAGCAGCGCACTACAAATAATCCTGACAAGGTTAGTGGTTTTTAAACGTCATTAATTGGAATTTATCATTACAGCAATAAATCTGAATCTCATCATGACAAGAAATTCATCACAATAAATGATAAGTGATTCTTTACATGCCCAGCCCTAATGCAAACTTATGATGCCCGGAAACGGTTGTGACAATAATAAAAAGTTGTTATTGTCACTGTGGTTGTTCCATGTTTTTATTTATTTCTTTTCTACTCTGTCCTTGAATGTCTTCAGATTGATGTGTTGCTTTTTTTTTTCTCTTTTTATCCTCTGGCTCAAGCAGTTATGGTTGTGCATTTATTGCATCATTTATCATTTATCATGATAAATTTGAAGAATTCTGATTCATTGTTGCGACGGTAAATTCCAATTCATGATGTTTAAAACCTCCTAAAACTCTCCGTAACGTCAACATCGTTCTCCTCTGTTTGTTCAATATTTGAATATATGATTAAATGCAGTTACTGTGTGCATTTTAGTGATCACCTCTTTATGTGACTGGTGTCCGAAAGATATTTATTACAATTAGAAATGTTTCTCAATAGCAGCATTTGTGTTTGTGATTCTATTATTGCTGTGTCATGTGTCATATCTTTTCATAATGGTTTTATTTTTTCGTTTGTGTTGTTTTCTGTTATTAAAGGCCACTTGTTTGATTTATTATTGTATTGAAAGTCTTGTCTCCAGGTGCCTGGTGAATATGTAAAGTAATCCTCACTTATGAAAAATAATGAAATATCTGGGCTATCAAACCCAGACCGCTTTGGCAGCTTTTCTTTTCCATACAGTATGTGCTTCAAAGCTGAAGGTTTCTTTAGTCAAACTGCACATGCTCTTAACACTTGGATTTTTCCAGAACGGGTCCAGTTCAACAGAGACGGTTGACCTAACTGTAACAATGACTGATCTGTGTTGATGTTAATGTGATCAGAGAATCACTGATCAAGTTTTTTCTGCCAGTCTCTAGTTTTTCTTTCTTTTCTTTTCAGGTTTGATTCAGTCAGAGTTCTTAAGATGACAATGGACGAAAGAGAAAGAAACAACATTTTGAATCTTTTGATAGTGTATTTGAATCACACATTTCAGCAACGAGGCACTTCAAAGTGCTTTACATGATGAGTACAGTAGACATTCATGAAACAAGCAATTAATGTTACATTTTGTCAAATCATCAAGAAAATATACATAAAATATATCAGTCAGTGTTCCACTTACTACTAATCAAAGACAAGTGTAAACAGCTGGATCTTTAGCCTTTATTTAAATGGATTCTCAGCATCTTTGCAGTTTTCTGGACATTTGTTCCAGATTTATGGTGCACAGAAGCTGAATGCTGCTTCTTCCATGTTTGGTTCTGATTCTGGGGCTGCACAGCAGAACCAGAACCAGAATAGGAGTCTTGGATCGAGCAGACAATGAATCACAGAAACCAGGTGGCTTTGAGTCGTTCCTGGTCAGTATTAGCAGCTACAGTTGATGATCCGTCAGACTCAGTTCGATTTGGAACCAAAATCGCAACATTTGTTACATTTTCAACTAATTAAAAAAACCTTTTCGCCTGTGGTGGCGCTGGACCAGGAACTATTGAAGGAAATGTCACAAAAACCTTTGGAGAAGACACCGAGCGCAACTTCCTCCTTCATGAAATGTAAATAAAAATGGAGCAGCATCAGATTTTAATGGTTATAGGATTTCTCTTCACAAGCCATTTCTCCCACTAGTGCCAGACTCTTGCATTTGCTTTGGTTGTATTTACCCAGAATCCTCTGCACTGTAGTCCTCTTCCTTCTGTTGGAGCGGTCTCTGGTCTCCTTGGCGTTCACATGTACATTTTAACCTCATCAGAGTTCATTTAAATCAATCCAAGACCTACATTTTTAGGTCTTTGTTTTGTTTTGTGTGTTGTCCACATCAGAGTTTGATTACGCATTCACACCTCCCCAAATGAACCAGACTTTCTAGACAAATGATCTGGAGTTGGATTAAAGCAGGCTAAACATGGCTGGTGTGAACTCACCCCACGTCCTTTAAATTGTGAGACTACTTCATTAAATAAACAACCACTTACTTAGTTGATTCTTTGTCTATAGGCTTGACAGGAAGATATGTCCCTTTAGATCCACCTTCAGTTGATCTAAAGGTCAAAGGGCACATGCAGTATGTGGTAGGTAAGGGTTAATAGTGGCCCTCCACCGCAGATTTTTGCCTAAATTAGCATGTGTGTCTCCATTTGGGAACTCTTGACAGGAGGCATAAATCTTCTCTTCATTTAGTCTAATCTGTTCGACTCCACTGCTGGAAGACGGTCCATCGCTGATTTCAAACACTCGCGCTCCATAAACACTTAAGAGTGTCTTGCCAAAGACAGGCAGATTAATGATAGCGATACGGGCAGCAGAGCCGGCGGAGCGGTGTTGGTCGTGCGGCTGGCAGGGCCCGAGGTGCTGAGAGGTTCTGGCAGCGCTGGAGGAGACCGGGCCGCCTGCTATGTAAACCCCGCAGCACATGTTCGACGGTGCAGCGAAACATCTCGGGCGGTATTTATTTTAACAGGCCAAATGATACGTCTATTTTTCTCGAGAGGAATGTTACCTTTTAAATGATTTCCCCTTCGAGGGACGAGCGCCGGGGCCGAGGGAAGAGACTGCACCGGGGCCAGTCAGCCGATTTCTGCCGGGCTGACTGACGCCTCACTGAGCCTGAAGTGAATCAGCGGGTTTATTTAGTGTTTGTCCGGTTTTCATCAAGTTCTGCTTATAATCTCAGTAAACAACTTCAACTATACACTGCAAAAACACAAAGTCTTCTCAAGTATTTCTTGTGCAAATATTTTATTACACTTGAAATAAGACAAAAGTAACTTACAAGTGACTTTTCAGCAAGATATAGGAGCTTGTTTGAAGTTAATATTCATTTTTAAAAAGTGTTGGCAGATTATTTCACATAAAAGATGGGAAAAATGATTTACTTGTGAAATATCTAATTATGATCTAATTTATGGACAGAAATAAAAAGTGCTTTCCATAACAAGGCATTTTTCCCATGTCACAAGTGAAATAATCTGCCAATGGAACAAAAACTTTTTTATTTGAAGGAAAATTAAAAAAAAAACTTTAAAAACAGGAAAACTAAAAAGAAGCTCCTATATTTTGCTGGAAAGTTACTTGTATGTTAGTTCTGCCGTATCTCAAAGGTATTAACTAGATGAAAAATACTTTGTAAAATTTTTGCAGTGTAATGCAGACTGTATCCAATGTCACCTGGGAAATATGTGAACTCTTAGCTATGACGAATAATATCCAGTACTAAACCGTCTGCATGTGATGGCCCAAATGATTTTGTTTATTAAAGTTCAAACATGAGGTTTTGGATTTAAAGTGCTTATTGGCTCATTTACCATATTTGTAAAAAATTACTTTCTTGTCTGGAGTTAAAAACTCATAAATAAATCTTGAGCCAACCAGCTAAGTGGGAAACTCCGAAAGACGTTACATAAGGAAGCCTGAATTCTTTAATCAATGCAAAACACACAGGCCACCCAGGATCAAAGGCAGCGTTAAGTCTGCAGCTTTAATGTAAACTCCTTTTGTCGAAGACCGACATGGTGAATCATCCAGTCAGGAAGAGAAAGTCAGGAGAATTACTGCCTGAAGCAGTAGGTTAGAGACCTAATGTTTATAAAGCGATTTATAAACAGTACAGCTTTAAATAGTTTTTACAGTTGCAGTATGTAACTTTTATTAAAAAAATATGTTTTTTTTACACATCTGTTAAAACTGTCCCTATCCTGTGATAGATAATCTGTGAAAAAGTTGATCTCCTCCACCTCCTCCCAGTCCTACTATTGCCATCTTAAGAAATGCACCGCTCCCGGGCGAAAACAGCCAATCTCAGTGTTGTCAATCATCCTCATGAACTCGCTGCTAAATGTGCTAATGGCAAAGAAATGACTTGCAGTTACAGGAAAACTATTTATCATTATTTGTCATCAGTGGCCATGCTAAGCCTTAGCATTCAGATCAGGCTCTGCTAGCTGCAGCATAGCAGTGAGCAGCATCACACAGAGGGTGACTCACAGCACTAAGACCCGTCTCCTGGTTCTGATTGGTTGTTTCTACTTCGCAGCAGAAGAAGACATATTTTATCACAGATTTTCTGTCTGATACGTTCATGTAGGGTCTAATCTGTTTGACTCCACTTTGTCATGAACTGTCATGACATCATGACAGTTTCAACATAAATGAAAAAAATATGTTTTATAAGTTACATGCTGCAGCTTTAACTACACTAAGCACTTTACACTAGAGCCAGATTTACCTTAAGGAAAAGATACAATCAGAAATAAAAACTGACTATATGATGTAGACTACCTTAAGAAGGGGGGAGAGTAAAAAAAATGGTGGATCATTTTTCATTTATTTGTTGTGAAAACAAATATTTTCACATTTGTTTTTTTTTAAAAAAAAGCACACATAAACAATCACTAGTAACTTAGATCAAAATGACAAAATTGGGGCCATCTACCTCAACCACCTGGGTGGTTTGAAAAGTCAAAGCAGAGACACACAAAGAAACAGACGAACCGACGTAGGATTACTTTCAGTGTTCATGAAGGTTAACGGCAGGAGAGGGAGAAATTAACACACTAGCTACAAGAATCTGGTGTACATCAGTCCAGCAGTCAGCACACATTTTTATACATTTCAGGCATTCATGACGTTATGTTGTATTTATAATTTTTCTGAAAAGTCCTCAGTGATTGTGTTGTTCTCCCTCACCCTGCACACAGACCTCCACATAATTAATAACACATTGCCCTCCACCAACAACACGCTCCCTATTAACACAAGCCTTGATGTCGGGAGAGCTATAAAAATCTGGATTTGAGGGGGGAAAAGTAAACAGTTATGAAAATATTTTGTAGGACTGGCAGAGCGTTTACGGCCCAGGGAGGGCTTGTTGGGGAGAGCGACGTGTTTTAATGAAAAAGTCGTCCCTGCAGAGAGGAAAGGGCCTGGTTGGTGTCAGGCTGGTGTGGTTTCTCCTTCCTTTGTGGAAAGACCAGCATGTGTGTGTCCTGTGTGTGTGTGGGTATCAGCAGGGGTGTGTGCGGATCCTCGATGTGATTTAGGTCTGGATGATATTGTGGAGAGGTTTAAGGCTGTTTTAGGTTGTAAAACATTCAATTCAGGAATACTTTATTTACACCAAAGGGAAATGAAATGTTGCTGTTACTCTTGTCATTCAAGAAAAAGTCGCTGTGGATGGTGATGCTGTTGGTAGGAAAGATCTGCAGTAGCAGTCAGTCTTGCAACAAATGTGAAGAGGGCTTCTGACTGAAGACTGTTGCTCTATGTTTCACGACTGTCAAGACATGCAAGCAACTTGGTTTTTGTTAATATGGCACTATCAGTTGTTAGCAAGCACTGCTAATCCACCTTCTTTGCTTTGCCTCTCCTCTATGAATCTCTTCATGGTTGACAGTTTAAATTTTCTCTCTCTGTTCTTTGGTTGTACCCAAACCCCCCTCCCCCCTGTTTTTTTTTTTTTTTTTTTTTTACCTTTTAGCAATATCCAGGCTAGATCTCAACGTTGTGAACATAAAAAGATGTTTGGAAGCCTAGGCAACGCAGACTGAACCGCTTTGTTCTCTTCCTCTGCTGCCATCGCTAAAACTTGCTAGCTAGACTACAATTTTAAAACAGTGCAGGAAACCAACATTGTTCACAACTTCTTCAGTTTCTTGACTGGCCCACATTTAAAATTCTTGGCCATGGCCAACAGCCTTGCCTAGATAGGCGATGACAAAAGGTTGCAAAGTTTAAAGGGACATGAACATGTTTGCAAGGGGTACAATAATTATATTTCTGTATTTGAGTCAATCTCTTTGTCTCGTTGTTCTTCCAGACCGAGATGGACTGAGACGGCGAGGGATGGAGTGGCCCGACTCTCCTGCCACTTGCCTTCCCTACGTCGCCCTGACCTTCAATCTTCATTCCTCCAGCAGGAACAAAGACAGAGTCTGTCCTGTGTGAGACTCCTCTGAGTCCCGTCATAAAGCGTCAGAAGGGCTGTAGTCAAGAACCGTGACACATTGGCCACCGCCTGCAGTGCCAGGAGCCTCCGGGTGTCCCAGTCATGAAACCGTCCATCTCCACCGGCCCTCCTTCTGGACTCCTGCTGGTCCTGATGTGTTGTCCTCTGCTGGGCTTCGTCCAATCCGCCAGCAGCAGCAACAAGGCTGGCGATAAGGGACACCAGCAGCTGGTCGACACCGACCCAGATCGCTGCATGAGGCATCACTTTGTGGAGACCATCACGCATCCCATTTACAAATGCAACTCTAAGGTAAATTGTGGGGCCGACATGTCGTTCTCTCATTCTTCCTTTACCAGAACGTTCCACCGGAAACGTTGCTAACATCACGGAAATAAATTGTTCCAAATAAAACCTCTGGGGTCCAAAGCAAACCCCAGAACACAGGCCAAAGTACTTGTATTACTCCCGCTCTCCTCCTCCGTGTCTTTATCTCCATCTCTCAGTCAAGCAGACAAGTCACGCTTTGTTTCTCAGCAAAAGTCTGAGTGTGTGTAGGCGTGTGCGCGGGTGTGTGTGTGTGTGTGTGCGTATGGACAGAGTGCTGGACCGGGGCCACGCTGCAGACCTGTTCTGTACCTCAGTTTGGACTTGTTTTTACCAAAGAGGACGTGTTGTGTCAGCCTGTCCTCTGCTACCTCCTCCAAGGGTCTGCAGGGAGAGAGATGGGTCGAGGGAAGACTACGAAAGGCGCTTGTGTAAATAACAATCCAGAGGAGCGGTTCCAATTCTGATGCTGAAGACAGCTTTGGGGCAACGGCTTCACAGGGGAAGACTGGTGGTCCACTTAGCCGCAGCAGACGTGCAAAGGCACTTTGTGGAAAGGTGCCGTCCATTAGGCCCCTTTCCTTTGTTGTGGACCACAGCAGTTGTTCCTATGGTTTGAGTGATCTGCTCTTTGGTCTTTTTTAATGTTCTGACTCTGAGTGCATCAAGCAGGTGGTGAAACCACAGCTCAACTCAGGCAAGGCCTGCCTGCCCAGGTTGAGTCCTCAGTATCTGTACATATAGAGCGGACAGGAAGCCAGGCCGAGGCACCGTTTCACACTTTTTGCTCTGTAGTCTGCAAAAGGTTTGCAAAAAATCCACATTACTCACTTTTTAAGTAAATGCTTGTTGTAAATGATTTTTCACTTTTTTTCATGCGTCATGACTTCATAGTGTTTATTTTCTTCTTTTATAGACCAGCTGGATGTCTGGAACATAGATCAAGCTCAGTCCGACTGGATGGAGAACATTTGATAACATCAATTTTCAAATCTTGCTAAGGATTCTTGATAGAGCTGCCAACGTTAACATGTTAACACCCGCGGTTAATCTGAAAAGTTGATCATATTAATATTACATAATGCAGATTAATCACATTACTAATGCTATTTTGACCTAAGAGCCTCTCTCCCATGGAGATGTTACCTTGCTTACAGCGACGTAATGCACAGTCTTGTACTGCGGTCAGCAACGTAGAGTCACAAACCGGAGGGAAATGTTGAGCACGGAGAGTCAGACTGGTGAGGTCAGTTGTAAATTTGGCTAGATGTGGCCGTTCCATTGGACATTTGGATAAAACCAATGTAGCATGTACTTAACACAACTGAGAATCATCCTTCCACCATAGCATATACAGTTTACAGTTAATATTTCTAAATTACGTTTGAAATAAATGAACTTCTTTTAAACTTTCCTGAATATGAAAACCTGGAAAACTGAGATAATTTAGTTTGAGACAATAAGAGATTTTCTTACACAATGTTTTGTGTTTTTACTTTTCAAGCCTGCAAAGTGAAGCATATTGATTAAATGTGATTAATCTGATTATATATTGTTTTTTTTATCAATTGACTGCACTAATTCATATTGAATTTAGGTCTATACTTTGACTGGGCCACATGAATAAGCTGGTCTGTTTAGGGCAGATTGAAGATGAACTCCCATCCCAACCTTCAGTCTTTTTTCAACTCCATCCGTCGTCACATTAACTTCAATCAGCTTCCATGATGCTTCTGAAGCAGAGCATCCCCTCAGCATAATGCTGCCACCACCAGGTTTCCAGATGCCATTTCAACCCCACCCCTATGAATTTCACAGAAAATCACATGAAATCCATGTACCGCATTAAAAAAATGCATATGTGGTACAAATCTTCACATGTGAAAGACATGGGGGGGAAAAAAGCACATGTATACATGGAGACTCAGTACAAAACATGTGATTCCCATTTTTTTTCCACACGTGTTGCACATACGTCAGCATGTCTCGCCGTATAGAAATATGTGTATCACATATGATACATGTGTGTATCACGTGTTGTAGTTTTTTCCAGCACACACACACACACACACACCTCAATGCTGGTGGACCAGAAAACATCTGAGGCCTGCACAGAACTGCTACATGTGAACTGAGATCAAATAACACACACCGCTACACCTCTGAAAGGAAGAGGTTGTACTAGATTTTATGTTGGGTTTCTGTGGGAGACAAGTGGCCAACGGTCTCCCAGGTTTTATTACATACCACCCCTTTAGCTTAAAGAAAAGCTAAATGTGCATAATGCTTTTATGAGAACTTGTTAGCTACTGCCATGGGAATTTATGAAAAAATACACATTTCAAGTAAGCTTAAAAATCACACAGACATGTTCGTAACATCACTAAGTGTAAAAGAAATGAATTGAAAGAGCCAAAAGGTATCGACACATATTGAGAAATTTGAACAATATGAGAGCTGTGGATTTTACTGGATGTGAGCTCTCAGCAGGAACATGGAGGAACTGTCACGCTGAGCTCCTAATGAACATGTTTCTCCTGTTAGCCTGTCATTCGTCACAGCTGTTCTCATCGTCTGAGGCAAATAAACGGTCATTTCGAAGTGATGCGGTGAAACCCGAAGCTGCCTGGCGATAGCCTGCCTTCTCCAGGCCGCTGATGTTTATCGAGGGATATGTGAAACTGATCAGTTATTAGTAATGGTCAGTTACACCGATAGACTGAGAAATCACAAACAGGTGCTTATAGGAGTGTTTTTACAGCCGGGTTGTGTGAATTGTGCTTCATCCCCCACATACTCTAGTATCTTTCAACAGGACGGGTGCATTTTATAAAAACTCTTTTTTTTTGTTTATACCATTCCAACAAAGCGTGACCTATTCCTATCATTAGAGTACATTTATTTTGCTAGAATCATTTTAGATCATTTAGAGTCTTTAATTTTGAATTATAATTTATTATATCTATATGTACACAGTTTAGAGTTTTATTTCACAGCCCTCATTTTTCTTTTAAGATAAAAAACAGCAGATGCTAAAACACGTGAATATTGTATCCACTAATATGTTAGTTTGGTACGAAAATAACTTTAGAGAAAAATACAGACACAAAATTTATCTAGAAAACTGTGTGTGTGTGTGTGATTTTCTGTAGTTGTATTATTCACTTAACAGTTTAATCATTTTTTTCTATAGTGTTCTATACAAAACATAGTGCGTCACGACACACCATTAAAACTATAAAGTGATTTGAGTTTTGACACGTTTCCACTTCGTCACATGGCACATTAACCAATGAAATTACTCCAGCTAGACAAGCCCAGCTTATTTTCAAAGCCACCTTTGAACACTGGGGGTGAATATTTGTCTGAAGTGCAGCTGGTTCAGTCTAACCACCATCTCTTGCAGGTATGAATTCTCACTGGTCTCCCGAAGCGACACATTTGCCAAACTTTAAGCTGCAGGAATGCTTGGAACCCAAAATAACTCCAAGTTATATGCTTGATCTGGTCACAATAAATTAAAATAACTTTTCCGTCCAGTTCTTCTTGTCAACTCAACCCAGAGAACAGTCCTTCGAAGCAAATAAAGCCAGCTTCTTGTGTTTGTTTGTCCTTGTATATATATATATATATATATATATATATATATATATATATATATATATATATATATATATATATATATACATATGTGTGTGTATATATATATATATATATATATATATATATATATATATATGCTGCAAATCCCATCGAGTCTTTCTACCTCGACCTCAACATCTGACGGGGAAGAAGAGACGCCACCTTCTTCGGTGTGTAGCGTGCTCAAGGCCACTCGGCTGTCCTGCCCCAAAACAAAGACGGTGGGACGGTGACGCTGCTGCATCACTAAAACATTGTCACATAGTGCCTACAAGCACATGACTGACCATTACACGACCTCCCTCAGGATGGTGTGTGGGTTTAAATTGCTTCTCAGTGGTTTTAAACCAACATAGTTTAACACCCATGTAGCTCTTCAGAGGTCTCCAGGGCGCAATAAGTCCCTCTCTCTTGGAAACTATAACCATATGATAGGCCTCCAGCTCCAATGTACTTTCTTGGTATTTTTTTTCTTTACTCTTCCGCATTCTTGTACGCAGTGTGAGCCTGTAGCTAGCTCAGTGGTTCTTGGCCTTTTTTGAGGTACCGAACCCACCAGTTTCATATGAACCCTTCTTTAGTGATAAATAAAGTAGGATTTTTTTCTCTCCAAATTCAAGAGTTTTTTTTATATGGTTTTTTAACTGGTGCACAAAATGAGCAGTGCATGAACGTCACCTTGCTCAAACAACGACAGAAGATCTTTAATGCATCGTGGTGCTAAGATGTTCAGTGATTTATAAACTAACATTATTAATAATCATTATTACGATTAATATTATTATTTGAGTGAGAACGCAAGCAGCATTGTTTTAAATCAGCTGCATCTGTCTGCTTTCTCAGGCCGACCTGTGAAGACTCTGCTGCAGTCATCAATGTGACTAAACATGGAGGAGTTTCTCTAGATCTTGCTTGGACATTCGTTCGTTAATCCTGGAAATGTTCTTCAGGTGACAGAAGGCCGACTTTGTAACAGTTTTATGTGACTCTGACTGTTCAGGTCAGAGTTCATCACTACACCCAGGTTTTATGCCTAATTGCTGGTTTCTAGCTGTAACAACTGAAGCTGTGCGTTGACTCTAGGTCGTTCCTTCAGTTTTGTTTCTGTTCAGCTGGAGAAATCTTTGGCACATCCACACACAGTAGAGATTTACTGTAGTTACTTTTTTGAACTTGTTTTGTAGTTCTGATACTTTGGACCACAGTGGTGACTCAGTTGTTCCTCATCTGTGAATCAGTGGATGAATGAATGACAGCTCTGAATGGATGGTGGGACAGCAGTGGGGGTCAGGGGAGGAGGCCGGGGGGGAGATGAGGGGAGAAAGCGACGGCCCGATGCTCGGCCAGAACAAAGACAAATGGTCTTAAAGTGGCGACAGCGCTCCTGACGCGTGTGTGTGTGTGTATTTGTGACATCCTGCTATGGCCCCAGACAGGCTTTTGTCAAAGTGGGTACACGGGTGGCGACACACAGCAGCTGACAGAAGACACGACACAGGAGGCTGTTTAGGGGTGGCGACAGGAATGCTGTGACCCACAGAGGAGCGCCAGTCGGATGGTCACTACACTAATCAGACTGCTGCTATGTGTGCGTGTGTGTGTGTGAGTGTGTGGGGGGGATGGGTCAACCTTGAGGGAAGACTTGATACACCCCTGTATGCTGTGTGTGACTAAACTACCTCAGGTGTGGGAGTGTGGGACCGGCTCCTGTTGCTATCTCTCATTTCGCAGGTGCGGGGCCAGGGAGTAGGAGGCCAAAGAGGCGCTAGACGCTACTTCCTATCAGGGCAGACTCAAACAATGCTCCGCTGTGCTCACACCGCCCCGTTCCCCGGATCTTATCTCTGACAGAACCTTGATGTTGATGAAAACCCTCTGTGTGACTGACCTGCCCTCTCTCATGTCTCTGCAGATGGTGTTGCTGGCGCGCTGTGAGGGCCACTGCAGCCACACCACCCGCTCAGACCCGCTCATCTCCTTCAGCTCCGTGCTCAAGCAGCCCTTCAAGAGCTTCTGCTCCTGCTGCCGACCACACACCTCCAAGCTGAAGGCGGTGAGGCTGCGCTGCGCCGGTGGGACTCGCATTACGGCCACCTACAGATACATCCTAGCCTGCAACTGTGAGGAGTGCAGCTGAGTAGGCGGCAGTTCCCTGCAAGATCCCAACCCCCCCAAAGGCTCTTGTTTTTCTTGGCCTCGGACCTCGTTCTGAAACTGTTCGGATTGCTCCGTTGATTTTTGGATATAGAGTTATGCTCCAAAAATGCTGGACGCTAACAGTTTGGAGGAATCAAATCTGCCCTCCTCCCCCCTTCACGTGCTCCAAATAATTGACCCGCAGCTCTGGGACACATGTACAACACTCCATACCTTCTGCATTATAAGTGCTTTCAATCATGATGAGCCATGCAAAGCATATTTCTTCGGCTCACAAGGCCAAACACCGCAAACTGCTGATCCCGGGGGCCAGGTTGAGACCTTTCCCCGCCCGAGAGACACACTCCACTCATTACAGGCCTCAGTAATCCGTCTCACACACACACACACGCTCTCAAACCGCAGTGTGGCGCTTCGAAGTATCTGTGACAGCTAAGCGAACCCCTCCCACACGTTTGACAACAAGACAACACGCCTCGTTAAAACGCAGGACCAGGCCTCCCCAGACGCACGGTGGAACTTTCCAGGAACATCTGCACTGTTACTCAACCAATAACATTTTACACACTTCCTGCAGACCTTCATGTAGCTGTGTGAAACTTCACTGTCGCTTACAGGAGAGCTCATCATGTGAACCATCTATGAGAAAAAGAGGGCAAAGGGAGCCCTGAAGGTCTACACCCACCTGTGTGTGTTGGTTTGGACTCTCCCTAGACTGTCACTTATGCTAGTGTTCATAATCTCTATCCGAGTCTTTGTGATGTTCGTGTCAGCATTGTTGTAACCGCAGCCTCCGTCATGCCAGGTTGATAGAGTGCCTTGCAAAAGAATTTATTCCCCTTGAACTTTTTTTTCACATTTTGAAATTGAGATTTTATGCGATAGAATTAAGAAGGCAGATGCGACTCAAATCGACTTCTTCTTCTTGCTGGTGGTGGTCAGAGGGCTGATGGAACTGGTGTGTGTACAATCCAGCAGCCACAGGAGTGTAAAGCACTGTACAAGTCTGATGTTATTTGATTTCGTTGCCCCTAACAGCAGACATACGGAAGACTGTAGATGTTAGCTTCAGGTCTAGTGGTAAGATGGTTTCCATTTCACCCAGACTTAGGTATATTTGGTCTTTGAACTATTAATAAGGCAGTTAGAAGCATTTTTAGAAAAGTCCTACAAACCATCAGAAGTGGTGCAGCACACATCGCCTCCTGACTCTAGAACACCTTTGGGGCCAATTAGAGCAGAGGCTGTGAGCCACAGGCCTTTTTATCCGACGTCAGTGTCTTACCGCTTCGATGTTGTTATGGAAGAATGGTCGAAAATTCCCATCAACACAGCCCTGCACCTTGAGGAAAACCGTCCTGGAGGAGCTGAAGCTGAAATTACTTCGATGGCTGCTTTGCAGCTCGAGTTCGCCTGCAGAGGAGCAGAAACTTCTGGAAGTATATCGCAGCTGAAGCTCAGTCAGATTGGAAAGAGGGCATCTTTAAGTCTTGCCACATATTATCTATTGAATGTAGGCCTGGACTTTGACTGGGCCAGTTAAACAAATGAATGTGCTGCGACCTGAACTGTCCCGTTGTAGTTCTGACTGGATGTTTTCGGTTGTCATCGTGGAAGGTGAGCGTTCTGCGAGGTTCTGACGCAGCAGCTAGAGTTTTATAAAAGAAAAAAATAATACTTACGCAGCATTTTCTTCCATTTCATATTTATGCACTATTTTGTGTTGTTCTATCACGTAAAATCCCAATAAAACATATTCAAGTTTGTGATTATAGTGTGACAAAATGTGAAAGTGGTATGAATACATGTACAAGGCACTGTACAATTGCTGCTATTGCCTGTTGTTTATTGTTACTCCTTCCATGTTGAATCAGCGCTACGGTCGCTCTGCAAATGTTCGTGTTGCTGCCGAGTATTGTCGCCGACGACGACGAATACAAAACTTCAAACTCTTACACATCTCCTTCTGTCTGTGTGAGACTCGTTCAGCCTTCAGTCTCTGGTCAGTGTATCTAAGTGTAAAAATATGTCAGTGTTCAAATTGTGGTTTTTGTATAATTAAAACTCTGCAACCACAGTGTGTTCAGTGCTTACATGCATCAAGCTGTTTGGTTGACTTTACTTTTTTGCCCATTGGAGTTCACATTTTCAGTCTGAAACAGGATTTAATGTATTTTGTTCTCAAAACTTTCAACACTTTTTCTTACATTTTCATTTTGAGAGCAGGACTTCATGTCTTTCTTCTCAAAATTTGGAATGATTGACCTCAAAACTTCTTGCGATCAGACTTAGTCTCTGCTCTACTATCGATTGTGGACACCTGCATCACCCACTGAATGTAGGGAGAAACAACGACGTCAGCTTTCTCCTCCGTAGTACACTAAACATCCGCTGGATATCAATATGTAGCAGAGGGTCTTTACTCTCCAGTAAATAGAGGATTAGCCAAGGTATTGGTGGGATTCTGGAACAGCAGATTGTCAGCCTGGTAATAAAGAAAGTTTAACAGTAGTTGCATTTCTTTTTGGTTTGTGTTTCAGTCTTGTGAAAGCAGCACATACTATGGATGAGAACTAAACTAGATTGAAAGAATGCAATCCTGGGCAGGTCATTGTTTCTTATTCTGGCCTATTCTGTGCAAGAGGAAAATTGTACATTCTCAAGTAAGAGTTAGGAAATATTTTTAATCTGTAGCTTAAAGAGAAAGACTCAAATGGTTTACTTTAGAAAGAAAATCATTTATCTTATCACCTGTACTAAAACTTTGCTATGTTGATTGTTCATTAGTTCTGACAGCTGATGTGAAGGATCAGCAAAATTTACTGTTGGATCTTATCCAGTTTTGTTAATGTATGTACTTAGCAGTGACATGAGGTCAGGGGAGGCAGATTATTTTAATTATTTTTTCTTGAAAATCGCTGAATTTTTGCAGTTTCCCATTCAAATGCTCGGAAGTGCAGCCGGTGAGGCAGCAGCAGCTGAACCTCACCTGGGATTGATCAACCTCTCACTATTCATGCCCTTGGATTTTTCACATCTTTTGCTGTGTTCATACAAAATGTGAAGCATTTTATTGTAATTTTATGTGACAGATCAACATAAAGAAGTGCATTTAAGGATGTACTGATCTACTTTTTTTCCTTCCGACATGATATCTGAGGTTTTAGTATCGGCCAGTACCGGTCCAATACAGTAAAACAGCTGAATCGACTTAAAACATTTCTTTTTATAAACACGAACAATAATGTACTCCAGTTCTTAATCCAAAGTTTTAATTTTTGGTTACGTCTTTTTAGGGTTAAAATAAGTGGATTGTGGATTTTCTACAAAGGTTAAAAGAAAAATCTGCCATCCTGATAAAGGAGAACATACTGGAGCAGGACTTGGTGAAAGCCCATGATCAAATTGAGCTTTTAAATGAGAAAAATGATTCATTAAACAAAGAGCTAAAGACTTCTCTCAGGCACAACAAATATCGGAATATTGAAAAAATACCAAAGTTAAAACTAGAGATAGTGAACTGGAGTTCACAAAGAAATCAACTGCTGGCTGAGGTGAAGTCATATCAAAGTAAAGTAAACGAGCTTCAAAACTCTTTCAAAACCCTGCAGAGGGAATCCAAACTTAAGATTGAACGGACCGAAGAAGAAAAAAGGCAAGTGACGTCAGAATTTGCGGCATACAGACAGAAGACTGAAAAGAAAGAAAGTGAACTGAAGAAACGAATTGTCCAGGAAGGTGAACGACATCGGCTTGAAAAACAACAAAATTCTGCAAGAGAAAGAGAAATCCAAACATCTTGAGAGCACTGTAAGAGATCTGGAAAAGAAGTTGATGGAGGCAGAAATCGAAAACAAAAATCTGATTGAGAAACTGTCAAAAACTCCAACGGAAGAAGCCATTGAGGAGACAAGTACTGCGTTTGAAGCCAGGCTTGATGTTGATGCTTTAGCTCAGGAAAAACAGCGGAACAGGGCTTTACAAGAATGCCTGATGAAAACAAGTCAACAGCTCAATGAGACAACCCTCGCCCTCAAAGGTAAAGAGAGAGGCTGAGACACAAAGAAAACGTTTTGAATCTTCTGCGCCGGACTGGAGACAGCTAAAAAAAGACAATATGGCTATAAATGCTGAGATAACAGTATTAATGGAAAAAAGGCAGAAAGATCAAAATCATATAAAAGAACTCAAAGACCAATTATCAAAGGACAAAAGAGAGGTGATCATCGAGAGAATTGAACAAGAGGATTCAAAGGAATCCATAAATAATAAAAAGGATGACATTGCTGTGGTGAGACCTGATGTCAAAAACAATATAAAGACACTACCTAAAAATAGAAAAATTAGATCTCTACCATCAATTGGATCAAACGTCCAGCCACCCAAACCAAAGTTACCTTCTAATCAAAGAACTTTGCGTTTGGGTGAAGGCAAGTTAATGCCAGATTTTTAAAGGCAGTGTAACAACTCAACTTAAGCCACAGCCCCCTAGCGAAAGGAACCCTGGAAGACCTCCATTTATAGCGGGAGGCAGGAAGGTCTGCAAAATCTGAGGAGAGAAAAAATAGCGGTCAACCTGGAGGGAGAGGAGAGCGGTAAAGTTCCCTCATTAGAGGGTGAAGGCAACAGAATATCATGAGGTGCGTGTGTGAACATCGCATACAAGAGGCGTATACACCTTGGGGCTGGGCTTTAACCCATGGAGCCCAGCAGGGTACAGCCGAAGAGGAGACGGGATTCCCTAGCAGAAGGTGGGGACTTTGGTGATCTGATCCTGGGCTACAGATGCTCCCTGTACTTCCAGTTTCAGAGTCTGGTCCTCATTGCCGGCAGTAACTCGGGCTCGTTTCCAGTGCGAGCTGGACTCCGCCAAGGCTGTTTGTCACTAATTCTATTCAATACTTTTATTGACAGAATTTTTAGGCACAGCTAAGGCGTTGAGGGGATCCGATTTGGTGGCCTTAGGATCGCATCTTTGCTTTTTGCAGAAGATGTGGTCCTACTGCCTTCATCAGGTCGTGATCTGCAGCTTTCACTGGAGCAATTCGCAGCCGAGTGTGAAGCAGCCGGGATGAGGATCAGTGCCTCCAAATCCGAGGCCATGGTCTCGGATTTGGAGATGGTTAGGATGCCATCCTAACCAGATGGCATCCTAACCATCTGGTTAGGATGCCTCCTGGACGCCTCCCTGGTGAGGTGTATCAGGCGCATCCCACCGGGAGAAGACCAAGGGGAAGACCCAGGACACTATGGAGGTTTCTCAGCTGATCTGGGAACTCCAGGACCAAGTGGCTGTGGAGAGGGAATCTGGACCTCCTTACTTAGGCTGCTACCCCTGTGATTTGAAGTGGATGGATGGATGGATGGATGGATGGATGGATGGATGGATGGATGGATGGACAGTTTGTATACGCCTCTTGTATTAACTAATAATGTTTAGACTTTTATTTATTCTTGCAGTTTGGCCATAGCCAAACTCAATACATAGGTTGCTCCGGTTTTTCCTACCTTCGGGAAAAAAGTGATTAGGCTAATTGGTGTCTTTTAAATTTATCTTGGTTTCTCGTTCACTGACCATTAGAGATAGAAAGAATATGAACTTATTAACGTATGCGATCTAAAGCAAAAGAAGATGGATGGATGGATGGATGGACGGACGGACAGTTCCTATACGCCTCTTGTATTTACTAATAACGTCCGCTTTTACACTGTAAAAAACGAACTTAGGGGGTTATCACATTAACAAAAGAATATCATGTACTTTTAACTAAAGAATTTCATGTTTCAAACAAAAACGTGATTCAACAACTTCACGTTTATGAAATTTAATCATGTTTAAACATGATTCATTACAGTCAGACTGATATAGTGCTGAAGACGAGTGAAATCACGCGAGACAATCGTTTTTGTCCCAACTTGAATAAAGTATTCAAGTTGAGATAACGTGATTCATTATAGTCAGATTCATTTCCCTCCGAAGAAGGTCTAGCGAGATCAGGGGATTACCAGAGATTATACGACATAAGTGTTCTGTGCCTGGGAAAACTTCAAAGCAGTTTTAGTTACACATTAAACTATAGATGTCTAAAACTATAGATTTAGAGATAGATTGGGTCTCAACAAATATCTGCACAGTTCTGTAACAGTGCAGTTCTTAAATGGACTGATACAGTGCATTTAAGAACTGTAAAAATTTAAGAACTGTAATAAAAAAGTTCTCAAAGACATTTTTTTTTTAAAGTCAAAAAAATTTGACTTTAAAAAAAAATCTCTTTGAATTAATGTAATTAAATCATGGAAAGGATTTCCACACGATTAAATAGCTTTCTTTCAGCATGAAACATGTTTGTTGAGCTAACTTAATTTTCATGAGTTGGATCAACTTAATAAGTAGTGTGAAGGTATCACTGTGACATAAGTTGGTTTCTCCAGCGTGCTGTGGTGGTGCAGGGCTTTAGCACACTGCACGTTTGGAGGCCTTAGTCCTCGATGTGGACGTTGCTGGTTCGACTCCTGGGCCTGGCAACCTTTGCCATGTCCTCACCCTGTCTGCCTACTGTCTCACAAAAATATGAGCCACTAGTGCAGCAAAAACTCTTCGAAGAAAAAAAAAGTTGGTCTCAACTAAATTGCCGTTAATTTTGGTCAAGTAAATTACTTGGTGCAAATTAGTTGGGTTGGCTCTTTTAAATTACATTGAGTCCAACTATAGTAAATGAGTTGAATCAACCTTAATAAATTATATTGGGCCAACACATTTTATTTAAATTAGAATAACCATAATATATTAAGTTGACCTAACACATATGATTTAAATAGGAGTAACAGAATTACATGGTGCTGAAATAAAGCAATCAGGTGGAAAACCTTTCCATGATTTTTTTATGCTCATCCAAAGAGGTATTTTTTTCAGTGTATTTATTCTTGCACTTTGACCACAGCCATAATTTTCTGTTTTAATCTAATCAATTTTAGATTAACTCATTAATTAATAACTTGCATCCCTACCTGTACTGAACATTGTGTTTCTTTCTACGATACACTCTTTAAATGGGATGAATAAGTTTTGTCGCAGCCTTCCAAAAACCAAAATTTCCAACAAAGGTCTCTAGGGGGCGCAGAGTAAGAGACAGTAACAGCAAGCTAGCCATCCAGTAAAGTTAAGTGTAGCCATATATTTATAGTTTTCTTCTGTTACCACAGCCAGGGGCGCAACTACATATTTTTAGGTGGATGTGAACATCTCACCGGCGCCCCCCCCCCCCACCCTCCCAGGACACAAACTTGTAGAAGTGACCCAAAGAGCCTGTTAGCCTGTGTCTAGAACCTCCTATGAGCTGCAGGTCTGAGGCTTTTTGTTAGCATGTTTTCTATCATTCTTATAGCTTGATAGGAAGCCTGATCCAAACTGGCAACCAACATTAATAAAATGGTGAAATAATATTGACCACAAAACACTATTTATAAAATATATCTATTCATTTTAATGCCCCTATTAAACTCCACTGTGATTGTTGTCTTCCCCCTACCATCTATATTTTTGCCAGAGGTTTTACTTTAAGGACGGCGTACAATGGGTGGACATTTTAAAAAGACACTTTTTTTTTTTTTTTTACTTTATTTACAAATAACAATTTACAATTGCAGACAGTAGAATGCTCGAGGTGCTGGGGTAACAAATTTTAAAAAGACACTGGTTGATAGCAGCTCACTGCGGCTGCGTAGTGTCCGTCTCTAAGTAACCATGACAACAGTGTCAGTTCGTGGAGTCCTATTTAGGTCCTGCAACAACAATTTATATGACCCTAATATTTCCCGTGTTTTGTTTTGGTCATTATTATTACACTTACTGTTGAGAGGTGTGTGATCAATGTGTCTGTCAGACATTTATAGCAATACGGAAAAAATCGCGTCCCGTATTGGTTCGATACAGGCGGAGACAACAACCAGCTGTCATTTTAGGCTAGCTTTAGCTAACCTGAATATTTACAACTCTCTTGTTGATACACTGACATTATTTACCTTCTGTCTTTCAACCACTTTGAAAAGCTCTTCTTCATCTCTCCAACATCTTTATCCTTCCCCCTCTTCCGTTTTCTGTTTTGTGCCCCGGAGTTTTTTCTGCGCCCCATCTTTAGCTCCCTGTTGTCGAAGCATTACTACAAATTTAAAAGAAAAAAACGCGCCTCAGAACCTTCTCGAAGGGCCGCTGCCCAAGCTACCTGTATGGGAGGGGAGAGCGGTTAGCAGGAGGGGAGGGGCGACTAATCAGTGCTGTTCCTCTGTTATTGATCATTTCATACACAAACAGCTGTTAAGTACTTAAAATGCTGACTAGAAAAAAAATCCCCCTCATCGTTTTGCGCCCCATATAGTGCAGCGCCCCTATGCGTTGCATGCACTGCATAGCCACCTTTTGCGCCACTGAGTCCTCTTGTCTGTACGCCGCCAATAAAATGGTTAAAAAACGCTCAATATATAAACTGATTTTCCATAATTTAGCTTATGTATATAATGTACAGTGTTTTTTGTCACCAGCTGTGTGTGCTGAGGAGCGATCAGAAACGACAGAGAGCAGATTCGAGGTGAGGCAGGCAGTTCTCCTGCCTCAGGGCAGGGGGCGCTCATGATCCCAGACTTCGGTCTTGTGACTCCACTTCTGCTCAGAGTAAGTGACTGCGATACAGTAAATAAGTCAAGTGCTGCCATAGATTTTTTGTTTTCTCCTCTCTTCAGTCGATAACATGGATGACTACATTTTTCTAAAGTTAATTTTCAATTAAAGCAGCAAATAATAACAGGCAGACCAACACTGGAGCTGAAAGGTTTGCTTCAAACAACGAGACAGAAGAGAACCTGCTGTCTTCAAATGGAAAGAAAGGACAGGCTTTATGGATGTCCTGCTAGAAACTGCTTTTTCTGCTTTCCTTGCCGTCTTTTCTCAACTTTCTCAACTCAATGTGTCGAGAAAAGATTTGGCTTTGGATGAACGGATATTTTTGTGCAGAATGAGCTGCGCATGGACTTCATTTATAAGTACAGGTTTGGTTAGTATGTGTAAAGGATGCAGAAGAGAAATATAAACTACAAACTGCTGTGTTAGATTAGCTAGCGGCAGAGGTAGCTACAGTCTGCGCAGCAGTCACATCCATCCATCCATTTTCTAACACTCTTGTCCCTAGTGGGGAAGGAAGGGGTCCTGGTGTCTAACTCCACCCAACGTTTCGGGTGAGAGGCGGGGTCACCCTGGACAGGTCGCCAGTCTGTCGCAGGGCAACACAGAGGTTGTTTGTCCGTGTGTGTGCATGGACAAACAACCATGCACACACACTAAGGAGAATTTAGAGAAACCAATTAACCTGACAGTCATGTTTTTGGACTGTGGGAGGAAGCCCAGAGAGAACCCACCATGCACAGGGAGAACATGCAAACTGCATGTGTAACAGTGTTTAGGTTTAAGTTGTATAATTCCACTTGTTTCATATTTATTAGTGCAATGGGGAAATAGCGCCCTCTCTCTCGGTGTGGCTGGTTATATTTTGCTGGCCACTGTAATCAGTGCCAGTCTGTGAAAGCTACATGAGAGGTGAGTTGGATTTTTCAGCACACAGTAGAAAAAGTGTTAGCAACATAATAAAACATCATTTTTATTAACTTAGACTAATAGTGTATAATAACTATTTACTATATGTGTGTCTGGCACTAATTTTTGTACTTTTAGTTTTGTCAAAATTGTAAAACACTTCTTGTGCTAAGTTAACAGCTAACATAATGCTCTGTTGTAGTGTGCTGAGTGAAGCTGACCCGTTGCACTGATTCGAACCCCTGATATGTTCTTGTTCAGGTACATCATTTATTATTGTATTCTCCATTGTATATTGAAAATACAAATGTTTTACTGTAATTACGGCCAGTCTGTGAAAGCTACATGAGAGTGTGCTGAGTGAAGCTGACCCGTTGCACTGATTCGAACCCCTGATATGTTCTTGTTCAGGAAATAAACTGACTGTTCACCCAGAAACTCCTCGTCTTCATTAAAAAATCTACACAACGCAGAGTCGAGGGGTTACTTGGGCCGGCCTGGTACAGTGGAGTGAAGCAGAACCCGGTTACACATGCAGAAAGACCCCGGGCTGGGAATCGAACTCACGACCTTCTTGCTGCAATACTACTGCAACAGGCTGAATGTTCTGTTCTTTGTGAGGGAAATATTTGAGTGCTTTTTGGTGTTGAATGCTGAAACATAAAGCGCCGTTGTTGTCCGTTGCTCTCTGGGTCAGGCAGTTGAGCCGAGTTGTATCTGTCCACAAAGTTAAAGACGGTTTGATCGTCGTTTACGTCAGTTTTGATTTTCTGCCGATGCCGTGTGAATATGCGGACTACCTCTGTGCTGGAACTCTACTCTGTAAAAGTAGTCAACAATTTCACCAAAGGGCTGTGCAGGAGAAAATAGCAAATCTCTCAACAAAGCTTCTACATGCTTATCAAACATTCTCATGGTAGTCACTGGATTTGATCTCAGTACTTCACACTTTTCTGACCAGTCAAGCGCTTCAAAATCAACTTGTCCACCTTCCTGCTTTTTGATAGCTTGAATAATTTCAGGCCAACACATCTCAGCAGCAGGGAACGTCAGGAAAAATCTTGGATGTCTGAGCCGAGCCAGCATACTGTACAGATCACGTGTAGTTTTTTCTCAGTAAGCTGGAGGACCCCTGAGTGGCTGCATAAATCTGATTTCATCTTTGTTTCTGACAAGTTTCTCCACTTCTGCTTTGTTTCGCAACATTCCTGATGTTATCCTTCGTCCATCTTTGACCCTTCCTTTACTGTATTGTCATGCTGGAATTAGCCAAGGGCATTTCAGTGACAAACTGTGAGTAAAACAGGTAATTAATATCCTTAGCAAATTTCTAAAACATAGAGAATCTTCTCAGATGTCCACAGGCTGCAGAGAACTTTCTAAAGCAAAGCCTCGATTTTGCAAATCATTTTCTGGTTCCTCTGGATTTGGTTCATCTGGTTGTGTACCAACGGATGACTTAATATCTTGTTCATACATAGCTTCTTTCTCATATCTGTCAATTTCCATTAAATCTGCTTCATCATAATTGTCACTCTCCTCATGTAATGTTGGCTCACAAAGCCATGCATCATCTCTGATACAAATATCAGCCTATTGTGTATCAATTTAGACCATATTACTGTCTGAAAAAGTTGATGACCTTTGTACAACAACCGTCTTTTCAGTTTGACTCTCATTACCAGGGACTCACGTCTCAGTCTTGGTAAACAGTCAGCCACTCCATGTAATTCTGATGGGCCACAGACAAGATTGTCACGGATAAGCTGCTGTCTGCCTTTTGGAAGCTGTGTAATCTTAGCGAATGGTAATGTCTCTCCAAAATGTTCAGATCTTGTAGCTGCTACTTTGATGGAGCGCTCTTTCTTTTCCATAAAAAAATGGTCTTACTATGGGCATAATTGTGCTCTTGTATAAACAGTTTATTCCATAAAACAGTGAAGAGAGAAGAGTTTCTTCAACATCCACGTTCTCTTCAAGATGGGAACTGATACATATGTAATTTGATTGTACTGGCGGGGGTTTGTTATCAAGGGACATGTTACACAAAAAAGATTATTTTGAACTCACAGAGAAGTATTCCACCCTGTAATGAATGATAAATTATGTTACTTATCCTAAAAAACCAGAGTGGTGTGTTTTATGGAATTATGGAACCCTCATTTTTGAGTATTTGCCACAATAAAATGCAAAAATTTAACTAAATTCCCCATTTTGATGTTGAACTCTGAATTATTTCCGATCAATATTTCAGTCAATAATTCCATTTAAATGGTACATGGTAATACAGTAGCACGAGAGGACCCAGATCTACATCACACAACTATGTGAAATAAATAGTGGTTTGAAAATGTCTAAGTGGCTGGTAAAAGTGTACGTTGTTTTTTTTTTTCAGAGAAATGTTTTATTTCCACCAACCTTTAAACTACCACCCAACAAATAATCGTGTTTTTAACAATAAAAGTAGAATCCGCTTTTTATTGACATTTTTTCGCTGGATCGTAACTCTTAACTGAACCCAGAAAGCTGAAAAAGGCGCGTTAAGAAGGCGTAAAGCGAACTGAGGGACCGCGGGGTGCCCGAGTTGCCGGTCGGACTCTATTTCGGGAGACACGGCGGGCCTCCAGCGTCTCATTAGACGTACTTTCTCGTGTTTGGGGTCGGGGTGCAGCCAAGCTCCGTCTCAGCTCCTCGCCCACCCGGCGCTGACGTCACTGATGTGCTCGGAGCCGAAACGCTCGCGCGGCTCCGTTGAAACGGCGTTAAACACTCCGACCGACGGAACATTTCAATCCCGACAGCATCTGACAGCTGGGGCCGCTGCTTCACACGTGAGCCTAATAAAATCCTTTTCCCCGAGACTCTGGAGACTAATTTGCCTGTCTGCTGTCTCCTCTCACTGTGGCGCTCCTTTATCACGGCTCTCGCTCCAAATCTGCGCGCAGAGCAGAGAGAAGGCATTTTCTGACAAAAAGGAAAACGGTGTAATTAGCTGGCGGCGCTACAGCGCGACAGAGTGACAAGATAATGGCTGTCAGGCTGATTGTAAATGTTCTCTGTTCAGAGTCTAATGGTGGACAAAAAGAGGCAAAGAGATGCTTCAGGTATTGTGGTCACACTTATTGAAAGGGCAAACTATCGTTCTACAAATCATGTTTTTCTCTACATCCAGGTGTGAGGCAACCTGGTGGACAGATGTGATCTTTTTATAGCCCTATACTTCTGCTGACACCACAGTCATTTGTTCCTCGTGCTAATCATAACCATCTGATCGTTTATTTAAAAAAAAAAAAATTTTAAATCATAGAAAGGAGGGATTTTTATTGGACCGCTCCGATGCTGCCTCCTCATTAAAGAGAAACTCAGGTCCCTGTGTTTATTATTCCATTATAATCCCAGACATGGACAACAGCCATGTGCTGGAGGGCTCACAATATGACTATTCACTGCCTTTCACATTTACTACTTTGAGGCCTGTGATTAAGCTGTCAGCACAAATTTACAGCGAAAAAATCAGCACAATTATGCGAACGCTCTGAAAGAATAGATTCGTGGGGCTTTGCGGGTCCGTCTCGAGACAATGACCGTTTACCCGTGTGAGCGGCAACAGGAACGTTTCAAAGTTGAGCTCTGTGTTTTTGTTTCGTTTCTTCGTTTATTTAGACTGACCCTCGCCGACTGAGAAGGGAACAGTGCGTGAACCGGCGCTGTCCCCCAGCGCTCGTTTCTGGTCAGATGTTCTTCTGTTCCAGCCGACGTTTGCAATATTAAAAAAATCGAAAAAACAACCTCAACTGACAATATTTATGTCAGTGGTATACAGTACTTAATTCTGGATGTTAACATCTTGTAATTTCACAAGAGCCTGTTGTTAGATTCGATGCTCTTTTGTTCAGTGTCTGTGGGACGTTCTCCGGTTGAGCGTTCCTGTTGTATCAATCCTCCAGGCCCACAGAGACTCTACCAAGAATGAAGTAAGCTTCTGGATTTTGCTGAGTCACCTTTATACAGATGCGTCCGTTGGTAATAAATTGTTTTCATGCAGAAATTTTGGTCTAGTGCTGTTTTGATAGAACTTGTTGATAACTGAGCTTTTAACATATTTCAGTGAAGTTTTAGTTGATAATAAATTTTTGTTGCAGCTTCTGTATACGACCAGTAGCTGCGTTACTGTCCATTAACCAGAAATTTGCACAAATTGAAATTACAAAACTGAATTTGCTTAATTTAAAGACTCCAATTTCAAAATAATCTCACTTTTTAAAAAAAAAAAAAAAAAAGAAAGAAAAACGTTTTGCACTAGGATGATATGGATTTTCAGCCATTTCAAAATAGAAGGATTTGGCAAAACTGCAATGGAAACACTTTTTTGCATCACGAGTCACATGACCAACGTTACTGCTGGCGTAAACGACAAAGAAAACGACAGGAAGTGGTAGGAGGATGATGTCTTTTTTTCAGCTGGCTCCTCCAGAGCTCTAACAGCATCACACAGTTCATAAAACATTTTGCATCATTCCAATATGTTGAATCCATTGCTCTTCTATAAAATTGCTGACTGCAATTTCCCCCAAACCAAGTATAAGTTGTTGTCGCCGACGTCTCCTCTGATGGATGATGGATGCTGAGCGCTAGCGCCGTGGCTGAATTATGAATATATCTCTCACATAAGGGTTTACATTAGCAGAGTATAGACAAAGATTTGAGCACGTGTAATATAGACGCAGCTCATGTAACCTTTCTGCAGAACTGATGCAGGTGAGGCTCAAGTATGGCAGTAATGACCAAAAGAAATTAAATGAAATTAAAAACTGAGACTGTGAAGCCACAACAAAAGTGCTGAAATCCACAGCATTGATCCCAATACACAGTCACTATTCAGAACAGGAGCACAGGACTGAAAAAGATACTTCAAAGAAGTAGCTCCACTTTATTTATTCTTTTTTTTTTTTTTTTAGCAAATTCTTTACACACATTTTACAATGTGTGTAAAATGTTGTATCCTATCTTGTTATGCCATACATAACAAGATAGTATACAACATGACAAGCAGCTCTTCAATTTATAGCCTTCCTTTATTACCACAGGTATCAATACAGCCGCCAAACATCAGAGATGATGCACTCAGGATGGCAAAAAGCAACAGAATTTAGGAACATTTCAGAAAACCTGAAAACTGAAACGGATGTATGAGTAGGGATTTATGGAGACTAAATTCAGCTGAAAATGTCTTGCAAACTTATTGGGTAAACTGGCATTGCACAGCAATTCTTTGCCAAATGACTGTAAGATTATTGCCACAAAACAATGTGAGCTCCTTAAAAAGAAATGAGTGTTAAGCAGAGTTTATTAGAACATATTTATTGGTGTAAAAATAAAATGTACTTGGTCATAAAATTTTAATATTCATTCATTCACATAAAACCTTAAATTGCATTCACATATTCAGTGCTTTGAGGTTTATTGTCTGCCACGGTTTTTACACAAAGTTAAAATGAAGTTTTTTGTTTTTTTGGGGGGTTATTTTCTTTGGTTATTGGTGTTGGACAATAACCAACACCAATACAGTGTTTTAATTCCTGTAAATCACTTGGAAACCCTAGAAGAAGATTCGTCTGTGTGGCCAGTGAGGCGTAGGAAACTTCTATCATTCTCTGTTTTCTGTAAATTGGGGGTTTCACCGAGTGTGTAATGCTGACTTAATTGACCAAATCAGATAGAAAACATCGCCTAAAAGAGTCAAATCAGGAGGTTCTGGGACTGCGACCAGCTGGAAATGTTTACTGGCAGGAAAAAAAGAAAACCCAGCTAAACTGGCACCAAATGTTCTGATCGCAGGATAAAGGAATTTATTAGGTAAAATTAGAAAATTGTGTTGGAGGCCTATGCGCAGTCATGTTCAATAATTTAGAATATGCATTCCAGTGGGATTCATTTGCCAGGTTGAGCATAACTTTTTTGAAAATGATCTTTGAGCAGGTGCTCAATCAATGTTCTTTTAAAACCAAGGTTTCGTTCTTAAATGCTTTTTATTGTTCTGTTGCCCCCATGCAAATAAACAATAAAGAGAGAAAGAATTTTACAAGTATGAACAAATACCGAACCATGTGACATTTATAGCCTTAGCTAATTTGCAGCATGCGTCACCAGACACCTCGAACAACATAAAACCGTTTAAAAGACAACATAGCAAGACAACCGACCTTTAGATATTGGGTTTTTATTAACTGTAAGTAAACAGTCATGATTATTAGCAGAAATTAAGGTTTTAAAACATCAGTGAGTCTGTAATTAATCTATAAAATAATGGACCTTTTCAGTATTCTGACTTATTAAAGGTGACTGTATGGTTATGTGTAAAGGAAGTAAGGTTTAGATTGTGGTAAGGCTTAATTTTACATAAAGCATGTTGGACCTTTTCAGGCAACAGAGACTTTTTTCTTCTTCTTTGGGAGGAGGATGAGGGGGTCAAGATTCAAGGCGGACGAACCGTTTCTGACGATGTTAGGATGCTGCTGCCCTCTGGTGGCAAGTCCCAGGACACACATCGTGTTCACTCTACTTGACTGTAAACTGTGGAATTTTCTGATTATTATTCAGACAACACAGAGAGTAAATATGAAGATAAATGATGATAATAATAACTAGGAGGAGGTGTTGGGTGAGTGAATTTCATATGTTGGATCTCATTAACGCTAAAGAAGTGTTTGAAACCTGAGCAAAACAACGTGCAGCACCTTATAAAGAAATTTCATACCCCTTAAAATTTTAGACATGTTTGTTATAACCCCAGCCATTAGAGTATGTTTTCAGATGGTCATCACATTAACAGAAATTGCTTTAATAAACAAAATAAAAACTCAACAAGTTGTGACAGTACGTTATGAGACAGATAATCTGCGAGAAGATCAATTTCCTCCACCGCCTCTCTGAGTGGATATTGCCATCTGTACCAATTCAGTGCTTCAGAACAAAATCAACCAATCAGAGCCAGGAGGAGGGTCTTGGCGCTGTCGATCAACCTCTTGTATGTGCTGCTAAATGTGCTGATGGTAGAGAAACAACTTATCGTTACAGGAAAACTGTTTATCCACCGTCATCATGGGCCATGCTAACTAGCTGTAGCATTCATGACACGCTGTGCTAACTGCAGCGTAGCAGAGTGAGGGGATGAGCTGCGCCACATGGAGGGTGATTGATAGCGCCAGGACCCACCCCCTCTCTCTGATTGGCTGTCTCTAGGTTAGCACTGGGAGAAGGCAGAGGAGCTCAATATTTAATTTTTTTTACGGATCATCTGTCTCGTACCTTACTGTCACAACATAGAGAATAGAGATAGTTTCAACAAATATTTTAAAAAAATATATTTTTTCTAAAGGTTACACAACACAACTTTTAGTGGAAGAAAGATGAAACATGATTTTTGTCACTTTTAAGCCATCTAAAAACATTGCACTTTGCCAAAATGACTTGACATAAGACTTACATAAAACATATAAAATAAATGTATTTAAAAGGAAAAGGTTTTAAGAAACCATTTATGTAATATGCACAAGAGATGTGAAATCCATTAACGGGAGAATGCTTTCATTTAACCATAACTGTGTCTTCTGTTGCAAGACTCTGTAAAATGAAATAAAAGGAGGTTCTAGAAGTGAACAATTTCTGATTAATCAGGATCAGAGGAACATTTCTGTATCGACACGCTCACCTTCTCCTTTCCTGCTCAGTCTCACTGCCCTACTCCCTGAAAGGACATCGATGTGCTGGCGTCGGACTTTAGTAGCTTATTCCATAGATGAGGATTAGGATTACTGACAATCATGCTCAGATTACGCCAAGAGGGGAACCTTAATGTATATCCAGCCCAGCTGAAATGTGAACTAAAAGGATGTCCATGCATTGCGTCAAATCTAAGCAGGTGAAGCAGAGAGTTTCACTTCATCTGTGTTCACTTTGCCAAAATAAAATAAATGAATAAAAATTCTGGCAATCTGTCACACATGCCAACCTAAGTCAGGGGGTTCTGTTCTGTCAGATATGACTGGAATGTGTTCAATAAAAGCTGGATGTCTAAAATTGCAGTGGACATCTCAGCACTTTCAAGTGGCCACAAGAGGGAAACAAAAGCTAAAGAACGCAAAGCGTCGTTTTAGTCTCTAACCACATGTATGTGCAAAGCCTGTGAGTCACACAGACGGAGCGGCCTGGATGTAGGCCACTGTGCCATAGCATGACAGGACACACAGGGTCACAACTGCAGAGTTAAAGGGGCAGTGTTATGTGTTTTCCAGGCACATTGTGCCATTTGATGGCACAATTAAGTCATTATGTTGCCTTCACTTGCAAAAATGCTGCATGAATCAAAAATGAGTTGAAAGAACTTTTAATTGGTAAATGAATGTCTTGAAATTGGGCCTCTGTCTCTTTAAGAAACCCCTGCTCTTTCTGAAACTCCACCTTCAGAAAGTCTTCACAAAATTGCTCGTTTTTACCAGCATCGCTCTGAGAAGTATTCGATATCTGTATTGGTATTGAAAAACAAATTCTAGCTCGTATTGGTGACAATGTTTCCCATCTGTCAGAGCAGATCTATTCAGTCTAACTCTATGCTTCATGCTCTGAGTGACATCGGACTTTAATATTCATTTTACATTATGATCAGAATTCCTAGTTGCTCTTCTGAACCATTTGAAAGAAGGTTTGCAACAGTTTTTGTTGTGTTTGTTGCCAATCTGTTATTCTACTCCTGTCTGAACTGACTGAACAAATTAAAGTTGTGGTTTTTTTTCCCATGTTTGACCAAACTTGTGAAACTATTGGTGTATTTAAGTGTGCTGTACTGGCGCAGAGTTATCAAAATAAATTTCTAATTCAGTACATTTATGTCTGTGTTTAAAAAAAGAAGTAGAACATTGCAGAGACAGTTGCAAGAGTATTGATACACGTTGTTACATTTTGCCACACTGCAGCCATAAACCTTCAGGTATTTTGTTAGTATTTTATCTGACAGACCAGAACAAATCTGAAGCAGGATGGAGACGATTCATGCATTCGAAACCAGAAGTTTAACTTCAAGGAACAAAAAGACTAATAAACCTTTTGGGTGTTTTTTTGTTTTTTTACTGTCTGAAGATAAATCAAAACCAAGCTTCTCTTCAGTTGGATTCACTGAAATGATTTCCATTTCCCAAAAGCCACAAAAATGAGAGAAAGAATCCATCTTCAAGATCAGAACTTTACATACACCTGCTCAGTATTTGGCAGCATGGGCTTTGTACCGGATGGGTCGAACCTTTTGGGTTTCCTTATGGAAACTTCTCCCAATATTCTCCTGGAGTTCTGGTCCATTACTTCAAACAGAACTGACTGAACTGAGTCCATTTTGGAAATCCTCAAAACACACCTTTTCAGGCCCGCCCACAACATCTCCATAGGACTGAGGTCAGAACTTTGTGATGGTCAAACCAAAATCCTGACTGTGTCGTCCTTAAGTCACTCTGTGACCAGTTTGGTCTTCCAGATGGACAGATTGGTCCATTTGGAAAACCAATCTGTGCCCAAAGTTTTACTTCCTGGCTGATGTCTGTAGATGTTGCTTCAGTATTTACTTCCTCATGATGCAATCTATTTTATGAAGTGAACCAGTTTCTCCTAAAGCAAAACAACCCCACACCATGATGCTGCCACCACCATGCTTGACAGCTAGGATGGTACAACCATCCCTGTTCTTCCTCCAAATGTAACAATGGTCATCACAGACCATCTCTCCAGAAATGAAGCTCTTTGTTACCGCAGTGTTCACCTGCAAACTGACACATTCTGTTTATGTTTCTGAACATGTTACAGTTTGTGGCAGAATGCGACACTGTGTGAGAAAGATCCAGGACTATGAATACTTTAACAGAGCACCACCGCAGCTTTACGCAACTACACTGAAAAATGAGAACAGGTAATCCAACTTTAAAAAAAACTGGAGTCCATTTGTTAAAACTATAATCAAATTTATTCAAGGAAAAACACTAAGTGTAAGTTTACTGTTTAGTAGAAAAATGCAACTATCACTGTTTTCTGTTAGTTTGGACAAAGAAACAAAGAGAAAGCCAGGAAATCTTTTTATTCAATAGTTTTCTTTTTATATTTGCAGTTTTACGTTAAAAAAACAACAACAACCTTTTGGTGTCCTTACAGTAATGACAACAGTTTCAGATTTATTAGGTTGAGGTAAAATTGCACAAGTTAATGTTACTTAATCAGCTAATTTAATGAAAACTAAAGAAAAATGAGGCCTGTTTGCATACTTTTTCAGTAAGGAGAACTAATTAGGTATTACAGTATTTAAGTTTTTGTCATTAAAACTTATTCAAAATCATCAAGTTAGTCACGTTGTCAACTTAAGATGAACAGAATAAACAACATTTTGAGGTTATGAAAACTTCTTTTTTTAAGCATACTTATTTAAAGTAAAGTCCACTTATTACGTTTTACAGTGTGCAGCTCTAGAGTGGATTAGATCTGGTCTGCGTCTGCATTGCAGATGAACACTTTTTTATTAATGATAAAAGTGAAAATTTTCCACTTTTTGTTAATTTTATTAAGAGTAAAATTTTTACAGACATAATCAAAAAAATAAATAAACAAATTCAATGAAAGCTTTGGATACAAGAAATTATTTCTCATTTATTCACCAGATTTCTTACTTGATTCAAATTCTGTAGCAAATAAAACCATAAACATCTGAGGATGAATTTAAGTAAATATATACAAAACTGTCCGTTTAATTTATTATTGGACAGAAGAAGAAACTTAAAAAGAAGTGTATAGCCTCAAAGTGATTTGAAGTTGAATTTTTTTTTATTTTATTTTTTTGCTTTCCCCGGCAAAAAGTTGAGACAGAACAGCTGTGAAAGGAGGATAATTCTCCTGTTTTTATGGTTTTTGGAATCAACTCAACGATTTTCGATCATTCCGCCATCAATCTTTGACTGAAATAACAAACAAACCCCTGATCAGAGAAGACTTTGGGCCTGGCAAATCTTATCTGATCAGGAATGAAGTTCACGTCCTGTTCACCCCGCAGACCCACGGACACCTCCCTCAATTAATCCTCCTTCCCCCGGCGCGCGCGCGGGGGCCGCTTTACTATATGTGGGCGGAGCCAGGTGGGTGTGGGCCTGTTTAATACAGATGCGCTCCTCGGTGTGCAGCCCTGCGTTCAGCGGCGATCGGACGGTTCGGTTCGGAGCAGAGCGGCAGACGGGAACCATGACGGCACCCGGCAACAACTACGACGTTGTGGTGATCGGAGCGGGGATATCAGGTAGGAGCGACTTCTAGGGATGATTATTGATCCTGGGGAGACTTGAGTCCGGGCGCTGTGGGCGGGGTGGCCGGCGCAACTGTTGCACAAGAGCCGCTGGATCACCGCTGGGGGAGGAAACGGACACAGAGCGATCCGCTTCCCTTGATTCCGGTTTCCATCCACGTATCTCTCCCCCCACCTCCCTCCCTCCGCTGCTTTATTGTGGGTTAAGTAACGGCTAATCAGCCGCAGCGGACTTTGTCTTACATAAGAGGAAGAGGAGGGCTGCTGGAGGAGGGAAGGGTGGGCAGAAATCATTCCTGGTTCCATCAGTGAGGCTGAGCAGCTGTTCGTTTCACCGCAGCAGCAGCTGCTTGTTGTTGTTGTTGGTGATGGTCATGGTGGTGATGGTGGTCGCCTTCTGTCAGAGGAAGCATGGAGGAAACTCGGTCTGTTAGGCGACACTTTCATGAAGAGAGAGAGGCCAAGTAGTTCCAGGAAACAGAGCATTGTTCTGAGCACAGAGAGCAGGAAGTGCCTGTGCTCCACAGGACACAATGTATGGATTAGCCTGGAGTAGAACACGACTCAAGTCTGCTGCCGTTACTATAGTTACTACAACTTCAATCTATTTGTTTTTCGAAAAAGTAGAACACATTGAGGCGCCGGGCTAGAGGGTCGCCAGAAACTATCTCGGGAAAATTATTTCCCGCCATAAGAACTACTGCTTACAGTGACCCACTGTTAATCAGACTCACCAGACAACAGGAATATAGTATATTGAGTGAAGACAGTACAGCCCAAACATCACTGCTATGTTTAAAAATGTATCTGTTTTACGATTCATGATCAAGTTCAGCAAATGATTACTGTCTGAATGACAAAATGAAGTTGTTACCTCGAGAAAACCACAAGGAAAAAAGTATACGAGGAAATTGGTTCTGTAACAAGCGCTTTTCTCTTTTATTTATCTCACATTATCCAGTTACCATTACAACTGAGTGAAAACCTTGTCAATATTCCGCTAATGTTGGAAAAAAAGGCAACTGTGCAACTGCTGTGTTGAATCAATAAGTCATTAAAAAAACTCGCCTCACTGTATGTCCTTGTCTTCTTCTTCATGGTTTCCACCAGCAGCAACATCTGACTGTTGGTCATGTGACTCGTGTGATGTTAGAAATAAAGTGTTTCTATTGTGGCTTTGCAAAACAAACTTTTTATCAAAAAACAAGGGGGGGGGGGGGGGGGGTTTCCTCCAAATTTGGTGTCTCCATGAAGCAAACTTATTTGTGAAATATGAAATTACACAATGATTATATGGTCAATGAAAATTCAACTATTACCGAGTTACCTTTTTTTTTGTATTGCATTTTTTAATGTTCATATATTTATATAGTACATTTCTGTCATAGTACACATCTTAAACTTCGTTTGTAAATGGTCTTAAAAGTCATAGTTGAAATAATAATAAAACAAACCCTTCATTCTTTCCCTTTAAAGAAAACTGAGCGTCTCTGTGTTTGATCACTGGAGAAGAGGAGTGCGGGCCTCAACAGAACCGGCCCTCGGAGGCATTTTAGCCTGAGTGCGGTTCAGTTTGAGGGTCTGCTTTTCTCTCCTGTTTGAATGAGTCAGTTTACTTAAAGACCTTCTTGCGTAACGTGTCTGAATCTGAGTACACCATAAATCCAATGCAGTTTGCTTTACAGAAAGCTAAAGTTCAAGTTTGTGATTACAGCACTCAGTTCTGATCCTAACTAGAAGTCAACAGGTTTGTTATGGATGGTGCAAGCCATATACTCTATTGTTTGCTTCATGTCAGTATTTCAGCGTGGCCTTCACTGGCCTGGGTAAAATGAGGTTCTACAGGAACAGAGGAGGAGCCGAGAGTTTGGGGAGCGAAGAAAGGGAAACGAGTTTGAAAACAGGGAAGTCGAGGGTCAGGGATGTGAAAACGGAAAGATGAAGGGAAGTGGTTTTAAAGTAAAGCACCGATGAGGCGATTCTCACAAAGTTACTCCTAATAATCCATGAAGGGGAGGATTTGTGGAATATGTCGACTGATGAACTCGTCCAGAATTGGCCGAGCCTATCCAGGAACAGAGCATTGTTCTGAGCACAGAGAGCAGGAAGTGCCTGTGTTTACACATCCATAAGGACACAATGTATGGTTTATTAGCCTAAACCTGAACATGATTCTGATCAAAGGAAATTCCTCCATCTGAAGACATGGAGCTGATGGATATTTGTACAACTGGAAGTTTCTCATCTGTGTGTGTGTGTGTGTGTGTGTGTGTGTGTGTGTTTCTGAGGGAGGGCTCTAGGCTTGAACTGTCAAACTTTTTGAAGAATGATCAAGCTGAATTCATAATTGTTCTATAAAATGCGTGTTTTACAGTTGTAGTTCTATTTTAGGGTTTTACAACAATGAAAATTCAACTTTGACAACAACCAGATCCATCTGACCTATAAGAGGTCAGATGGATGGATCTGTTAAGATGTTAAGATGCTGCTCCAAATTCAAATCCTTTAGAGTTATTGAAGATGGCGATGGCTGTTGGCAGGAAAGATTTTCTGCAGCGGTCTGTGCTGCACTAAAATGAAGGTCAGGGTTGTCCATGATTTTCTTGATCTTATGAAGAATAATTATCTCCAGAGGTTTCACAGTCATCCCCTACATGAAACAAAGTTTATTAACCTAAGAATCTAAGGTGCGGCGATAAACTGGCCGACCGATCAGTCAGCCCAGATTTTCGTCTTCTTAATGGGAATATGCTAATTTAGAAAAAAACATGTTTAGTTTTATTTATATATATTTTTTTTTTTTTTTTTGAAAAGTCTCCAGTAGAATGAGGTGATTTTTGGGCTGTATTAAAATTTGTGTATTTGGCAAAACTGAGATGGACATTTTTTATTGTGAAAAGCAAAAAAAGCAACAGGATGCTGCTACTGGTAGAAATGATGAAGAAGATGACAGGAAGTGGTAGCAGGATGATGTTTGACTTTCTTTTTCTTTCATTTCATTTAGGATTTCATGTCAGAAGGAAGCTGTTTTACTGCCTGCTCTGATGAACCTGTTTGATGAACAACATTCTGTCCTAAAAAGAGGCCCATTGCCTCAGAGTATCTAATGTAAAATATTGAAAAACCTGGTTCTACTTTATATTCAGCAGAAAGGGCAGGCCGGCCACCAAGAAAGACTTTCTTCGGAGGCTTCAAATATACTCACATTAACTGATCTGCTCTGAAGGTTTTAGTGTTTGTTTGTTTTTTTTGTTTTTTTATGCAGTTCACATTTTTCAAGCTAAGGTGCCATAATACCTTATCGCTCATTCAGCAAAGCAATCTAACATTTTTCTGACTACCTGTCTAAATAACCGTAATTCCAGAACCCATCACTATTCTTTCCTTCCAGCTAAAGAAAACAGCTGAACATTTTATTGATCACTGGAGAAGTCGGTTCTGATTATGAACATAAAGCTGAACTCTGAAATCTGGATTGTTCATACTTTTCATGTCAGTATTTCAGCGTGGCCTTCACTGGTTTAGTGCGACTGATGGTAGCATCAACAGCCACATAAAAAAAGAAATTACATTTCTGGAAAAACATTGGACTTGCTGTTAGCCAGGTTTAAGAGGTGCATGCCTTTCACAAAGTTTGATTTTTGTCAACAAAAAATTTCCAATTTCACATTAGTATGTGATGTTGTCGACTATAAATTTCTATTGGTGCTCTCTTATATTTTGTTCAGTAGAATCAGAGCCATCAGTGAAAAAAAGATCTTAGTTTAGTTTTTGTTTTACACATCCTATCAAAACTTGCCTTCACTTTGGATTTGAAACTTTGGTACTGAGACGTATTGTGAGGAACCCAGTTCTGCTTTTAATACACAAGTCTTAAACTCCTGGCTGAAGGTTCTGGGTCGGCTCACGTTTTGGGTCCCTGAAGAAAGGCTGATGTGATTTAGACGCCCTGGGGGGACAGAAGCTGTGAGAGCGAAGAGACGAGTGACAGGGAGGAAGACTGAATGAAAATCAACACTCTTGAATCATCTGCATAAGAACATCTTTGGGCTTATTGAATAATGTTAAACTGAACTAAACCTCCTCCGACTGTAAGAACTGTGTGTCCACTCATGAGGATATTGTTTTATATTGTTTGACTCGTCATATTCACACTCGTCTGTGTCAGTATGACGAGTCTTTGAGAAAAGTGGACAAAAAAATGGAGCGTCAGATTTTAGTTTTTGGTAAAAGACCACAAGCCGTTTCACCCACTAATGTTGGACTCTTGCTTTCGTTTTGGTTGTACAACCAAACGCTCTAAGGCAAATGAGTTGAGATGAAATCTGACCAGACTGGACTGGTGTCACTTAATCTCACTTCAAAGTTGTTATTCCGAAGCGGGAATGTGGTTCAGCGGATGATGGTTTAACATGCTCTGCGTATTCAAAATTTGTGTATTTTGAAAAACTGTGAGATGGACATTTTTTATTGTGAAAGCAAAAAAAGCAACAGGATGCTGCTACTCTGTCCGTTTAGGAATTCACTGGAAACAAACGACAGATCCTCCGCAGACGTGAAAACAGGCACACGTTAGCCCCCTTTTTTGTCCAAAAATAAAACGAAACCCATAAAGTATGACTGATTAGTGAACCCAGTGAATAACAGAAAGCAATGCATCATCATGTTCCAGCCATCAGGCTCTTCCTGTTTCTCGTTTCATGGTTTTTACCTCTCCCTTGCTAGAAGCATGAAAATCTTGACTTTCATGAATTATTTTTTTTCCCAGCTCCGTTCACTGATATGAACGTCACGTTGAATTGATCAGATATGATTCGTGTTTCACATCAACATCAAGTTGAAACCAGAAGTTTACATATACTGAATAAACACAAACACCTTTTTTCTCCTTCTGAAGCTACATCAGACCAAACGTCTCTCGTTTTAGTTGCCACAATAACAGAATGTGTCAGATTTATTTATTGATTTCTTCAAGATCAGAAGTTTACATACAGTATGAGGAGGGAAGGCCCAGATGATGATGTCACAACTTTGGAAACCTCTGATTGGCTAACTGACACATTTCAGTTAACTTCAGGCTGACCTGTGGATATATTTTAAGAAACAACCGTTCTCCACGGCGAATGGAGAGGCGTTGAGCTGTTGATGTTGATTCAGTGTTTGGAAGCTCAGCCCAGACAGACTGAACAGCTTCGGTGAAACTAGCTAAACCAGCCAGGTAGCTAGAATACAGTATAAACTGTAGAAAATCAATGTTTAGAGCGTCTCCATCTGTTTGCTGATTGGCCCGGTTGAAATTCTACTGTAAAGATCTAAGTCAATGGGAGAAAACGGAGACTGAGCCGTGAAAGGAGATGAGAATCCAGCAGAATTACGTCGGAAGGTGATTTCCAGGCTAACGGATCGCTGCAGTCCCTGGGGAGTTCAAAACATGGACACTTCTGGTTTTAACTCAGATATTCAGCACAGGAGCAGGATGAAGGTGGTTTATAGAACCAGTTAGATTTAGAGAGGTTGCTAAGGAAACAGCCAAAAACAAAAAATTGAGTGAGACATTGACTACTGTGAAAGTTATTGACAGAGCATGTGTGTACACTGCAGGTTTAGAGATGTTTATTAGATCATTTTTTTGTTTTTAAATAGAAAAATGACATATTCTTTATGCATTCTACTATGTTCACTTCACTCTTTACTTAAATTATCACAGGGAATATTCACCTAGGAAATGCAAAAGTTTTCCTGAGTATACTTAATATGAAAACGCTATTTTAATAGTAACATGTTGTCATCTTCCTAAAATAACAGCCTAAGTTATTTTTTGGCAAAACTGATTTTTTATTTTTTATTTTATTGCTGCCCAAAAAATCTTTTTGGAAAATAAAAGAGGACATGATTATTATTTTTTTCTTATTTTATTTTATTTTTTTTTAGTTTGCAAAAATGACTTTTGGCAAAAAATTAATCGGGTCATTATTTTAGGAAGGTGTCGATACAATCCTGTACAGTTTCAGAAGTGTACAGTAATTTAAAGTCTTATACTGAAATTTTTCTACTTCACCTGGGAGTAAATGTGAGGGAAAATAAAATATATTTCGATTCTATTGTAGTGATTTATTCTTTTATATATATAACTTTTTTTTTATAAACTAAAAAAAAAAAAAAAAAGAGGAAGCCTCGCTAATGGAAAACCATCTCTGTGATCTGAGCGTTATCCCAACAGGACGTTGGGTTTTAGCAGTGATAGCTGTAGGCATAAACAAGAGACGCAGACAGAACCTCTTTGTTTTTGCTTTTAACTTCAGAAGATGGCATCAATTTGAGTGCAGAGTGAGCCAGCAGGGCTGAGGCCAGAGAAAACCCAGCAAACTGGACTTAAACTGGTTTAAACCCCGCTGGTCTCAACAGGCTTAGTGGGACTCAGTCGTGGGAAGAGGTGGGGGTTCGTGAAGACGATGAGGGAAGAAAAGAATTTAGGCCAAAGGACAGAAAAATATTTACACAGATGTGTTAACCTGGTGAGAGGAGCGATGGGATAGTTTGTGAGCCGCTCTGTGTGTCTGGACCAAAAACTGGTTCAAATCTTAGAAGGAAGAGGTTTTATTTCCTTGCTGTACTGAAAGTAAGACGCAATAAAATGATCATGGCTATTTAACATTGTTGTCAACAGAGTGCTTGCAGGAAAAATAAAGTTTTCAATTGAGATCACACCAAAAACACACAATCTTACCAAAGTATCTTTGGTCTAGTTTCTAGTGCAAATATCATAGTACAGTTGAAATGAGACCAAACTAACATACAAGTAGATTTTCAGCAAGAAATATGAGCTTGTTTTAAATCAATGATATTGTTGGAAAAGCAGTGATGGTTGTGAAGTCTAATGGCTGCTGGGAGGAAGGATCTGTAGTAACGCTCATTTGTGCGCCTAGGATTCACCGTCTAACAGTGAGGCTTTGGTTGCCAGAGATCTGTCTCCCAACACCAGCACTGGCTCAGTCAGTGCAGGAGTGAAAGTGAAGCAGAGTCGTTTGCTCTGGTCTGTGTCTCACATGATCAGCACATTAGCTGCCTTGTGATTTGTTGCTAAGAAGTTTCCCTAACCCTGTTTGTTTTCAACTCTCTACACTGATCTGTGGTTATTGAAAATAAAGAAAAAATGTAAAAAAAAAACATACAAGTGAACATATTTGAAGCACCTACATCTCTGTCTGTGTGTTTATCTGTGTTTTTCAGGTTTGAGCGCTGCAAAGCTGCTGAAAGCTAGCGGGCTGAATCCTGTAGTGCTGGAGGCCAGGAATCGAGTCGGCGGCCGCACCTTCACTGTCCGGGTACGACTGACATGGTCAGCTGTTTGGTACAGCAGCAATGTGTTTCTGGAATAAAGCCTTAAAGGGGCGGTGTTATGCAAAATTGACTTTTTTGAGCTTCATGTCATGTGATAGTGTTACTCCTGTTATTATGCTATATAATGTATCATCCATGTACATGTGTGATGTACATGAAGAGTCATTCACTAAATAATGACACTTACTTCAAAGTTGACACGTTCAATGGACTTTTTTTACAAACAAAATCATGGACTCATACTTCCTGAAAATGTTGAACCCTCGTTTTGTTCTGGTGTTTAAAGTAGTTTGTTCTGTTTGATCTCGTGAACTGGAAATAATTGTTACATATGTATTGCTTATAGCAGAGTCAGCCCTGTTTTATACAACATAACTCTGACCTCTTTCTGGCATGCGATCCGTTTCCCTCTGTTGCTTCCAGAACAAGGAGACAAAGTGGGTAGACCTGGGTGGGGCCTACATCGGACCGACTCAGAACCGCATCCTGCGGCTGGCTAAAGAGTACGGCATCAAGACCTACAAAGTCAACGAGCAGGAACACCTGGTGCACTACGTCAATGTGAGTCCCTCAGTTTCATTAACTCTGTCACTATTATTGAAAAGTCCATTTATTTCAGGAACTTTATCACGAAGTGAAACTCAAATTCTAGAGTAATTACACACAGACTATTGTTTGAAATCCTTAATTAATGGTAATTATGATGATTTTCTGCTTACTTACTGAAACATGACATTTCAAATTAATCAGATCAATAAAAAAAACTGTTTAAAAACAGCAATGTGTGCTTAGTTAAAAGAGTGTTTGAAAAGTCATTTTCTACAGGTTCTTTTATTCTGCTGAATGAGACTCGTATATTTTAGTTTATTGAATGTGTCTGTTTCTGTTTGTGTGATTCAATAGTCGGTGACTGGAGTGAGCAGCCTATCTGAATTAGAGTGTAGATTTATGACCCAAATCAAAATGATCTGCATGACGGTCGGGTCGGACTCAGGCGTCTGTGGCGCCTTTTTAATAAGCCTACAATAAATACAACCAGCACAGAGAAAATTAAGGCACCATAAAACTTGTGTTTATCTACTAATCTAGTCTAAACAGAGGAGCAAGAAGCTTAAAAAAAGAAAGTAACGTAGAGTAGTTCATTAGACTTAATTAGTCATGTTGGATCATGATTGGTCATCATGTCCAGTGGATATTTTAGACCCAATCCAGCCTCTAAACTAAATCCTCATGTATTTTTTAGTGTAAGTTTCAGATTTTTTTGTCTGGTATAGAATATCTAATCACTTTCTTTTGTTTCCTTTGTGAACAAAAAAAGTGTTTTCTGTTTTTTCAGGTGTGAAGCATGAAACCTGGTTTGTAAATGTAACAATTTGTAATATCTGTGTTCCAACAAAGCGTGAACTCGGCCTTTTTTTTTGTTTTAAATACCAAAATGATGTGTCCATTTCTTTCCTAAATGATGAATAATAGTCAGCTGCATTCTTGTAGTCTAGTTTTCCAGACTTTGTTCAAGGACCTGAGATGTTGCGTTTGAAAAAATCAGGTTTTGTGTGACGATTTGAAAACCTTTCAGGGATTCCAGTGGATCATTAACTTTTTGATGTTAAGAGCACAAGTCAAGTCACATTGCAGTGTGGGAGAGAAGTCACTGAAACAGGATTCAGCTGTAACTACAGAGTTGACATTTTAAGCTGTCTTTAGCATCTTATGCTGCCGATTACCACACTTAGCATGGCTACCATTAAAACCTCTGGTCCAGTTTTTAGAGCAGATATTTTTAGTGTGGTTGAAATAAGACAAAACTAATTTGCAAGTCACTTTTCAGCCAGCTACAAGAGCTTGTTTTAAGTCAATAAACCCTTAATATTGATAGGAGAGTCTGAATTAGCATGCTGCTGCTTTCACTGGCTTTCCAAATTTCCGACCAGTCGGTCACCATTCAGGGTCAATTAAACTGAACATGGATAAGTATGGAGGACCTTCAAATTTTGGTAATATATTTGTGACATATAATCCTTACAGAATATATTCGATTGGCCTTCATCAGAGTGTGGGGAGAGTGAAATCTTGACTTTAAATAATCTTACTTATTTTGCTGGGCACAGAGTTACTCACCGTAGCTTTATGTGCAACAATTCTTGTTGCAGTTAGCTAAAAGTTTGCAGTCAATTTCTCTGGATGATTTTTTTTCTCCCTCACGTTGGTCGCACCCTGAACTACATTATCCTGACCAGTAGAGACAGGAGTGTTTAAAAACCAAACCTTATTGTTTCAGCCAGCAGGACAGCCTTCCTCTCCTCTCCTCTCCACCATTACCGACCAGAGAAGCTAATTTTTGCCTCTGGGATTTCTGTAATGTAGTTTCTTAATTCTTTAAGTAAATGAAAGGCAAACAAAGAGATACCATTTTCCTTTGTTCTTTCTGTTCTCCTCATATCTCGTTTGGGTGGGTGCACCACTTTCCCTGCCGCAGCTGAGCTCCTCTGCCTGATTAAATTAGCCTTCGCTGGCATATACTCTGATAGTCAGGTTGTAAAGCTGAGTAGTGCGGCTGGCAGCTCTCCCAAAGGAAGTGCAGGCTGTGTTTCAATCATGAATGCAGAGGTGGACTTTGAGCTTTTGTCCTGAAGGTGTGGACACAATAGCGTGCAAATACACTTACAAAGCGTTATCTACAAAGTTGTCCAAATGTCCACCACCGCTCACCGTAGCGTTCAATTAAAGTCGTAGTAATCCTTGTAAACAGGGCAATTGAAAACACTGCGCTGCATACTATTATCTACTTTAAATCATTCATGAACACTTTCTCTTCTCTATTGCTGTCTGTGTCACAAAGCAAATAGTACTGTTTACAGGACTATTATCGTATCGCTTATCATTTATCGTGATAAATTTATTGTAAGATTTTGATTTATTGTTGTCAGAAAAAAAATCCAATTATTTATATTTCAAAACTAAAACTGTTGGTATTGTCAGGGTTATTATTCTATTTTTCTCCACTGTTTGCTCAGTGATGGTATCAAAACAATATAGATACTTTAGAAAATATGCTAAAGCAACTGACAAACAGCAACTCCGCTGTACGTATCGCGATTCAACACCAAAGAACATGCAAACACTTCCCACACAAACAACAGAACATTCAGTCCGTTCCAGTGTTACGTTGTCAGGCTTGATGTTTATTTTGTGATTGTTAAAACTATTATTGATAAGTGATTGCTGTGGTATCTTAGATACTGCTGTGGTAGCTACTAGATTAGCTAATTTAAACATTTGCTCTACTTTGATCTGTCAGAGCAGGTGTGGACAACAGACAATGAATTCTGCAGCACATCTACATGTTAAGGTTGTCAAAGTCAAGCTAGCATCTTCCTCTGCCTCGCTATTTGTTTTCCACTAAAACTTTTTCCTGACCATCTCGCATGTTGTTGCAGTGTTGACAATTAGTAGCAAAACACTTTGTTTATTTTTCTTTTCTATATCATGCGTACATTTAAGATTCAGCGTGTCATGTTGGCAACTTGCCAGCTGAAACCAGTCATTGGATAGTAGTTTTTTCCCCTCCAATAGGAAGGTGGCTGGTGGCATCTTGTCACGCTGCAGCATGTTGTGACTTTTCTACCCTTTCGTCAAACCATAATAATTTGATCAGTTTATTAAACCTAAGAATTTCATCAAATACACTTGTTTTGAGATTTTATTATTATCATATTGGAATGTTGTCCCCAAGTCTCTATTTTCAATTAAGCTGCACCAGTTATATAATGACTGATTGCCAGTGAAGCGTGGTTTGGACCCACCGCTGTGTCAGTAGCTCTCATGTTCTATTGACCTACTTCAGCGGCTGTCTGTCATGTCGCCAGTAAACACACACGAGGCAGTCAGAAAAGAAATCTCTCACTGACTGTTGTCGTCACGTGAGCTCCTGTGTCTCCTTGGCGACTATCTACTGCGACATGTACGATTGGCGCAGCACTCACAGCTTCCTGGCTGGTTCCCATGGCAGCCATCCTCATCAAAAGCTGCTCAACAAGACGCCTCTGAGCGGATGTTTTTGTGTGTGTGGTTTTGTCTTTGATACAGTGTGAGGACCATTTTTCTAACAACTACTATGTTGTGGGGACCAACTGTTTGGCTCCTTATGCTGCTTGGGTTATGGTTAGGTTATAGAAATGAATCAAAAAATGATTGGAAGTCAATGCCAAATCCCTGTGAACATAGAAAGAACCACTATTTGTGTGTGTGTCTGTGTTCTTTTGCTTTAATTCTTTAAAGAATACAGCTGTGTGAAGAGGCATGAAATTGATTGAACAGCGGAAACCTGGGAGAATCTGATTGGTGGGATGTCCGTGTTGAATATTGAACAGTTGTCCAGGTGCCTGTCACTGTCTGAGTCCAAACACAGGCCACTTTGAGACTTCCACCATGAAACCTCGAGTAAAAATAGTCAAATCTATTTTACTGTCTTAATGTATTACATGGTCTAAATGCTAAATGCCGTGTTTTAAAACGATATGGTAACAGTGGATATCCCCAGACTTTGGCACTTTCTGTGACATTCTGTTGAAATCTATAAGAAGTTTTTCTATTTTCTTGTTTAAGTTCCTTTTTTTCATAGTTTAATAACTGACTGCTTGCACTGGCTTATGGTGCACATAGACAAGGCTGGTTTCATTTATATAACACCAGCAGCAAATAATTATTATAAGTAAAAGTACATTAAAATAATTACAATAGGTCTGAGGCATAACTTGAATCATCTATTTTTTTGTAAAGTGCCTCAAGACGACATTTTTTGTGAATTGCCGCAATGTGAGTAGACTGAATTGAATGAAAGTGAACTGAATTGAATAGAATTAACAACTGTGCCAGCATGCTGCCTTGTACATAGTGGTGTAATGCCGTCCAATCTAGCTAGGCATGAGCTAATGCAGTTCATGTAGAAAACAAACAGAAGTAACCCAAGAACACCGCCTTGAGGAACCCCATGTTTGAGCTTTGTTTGCTCAAACTAATAGGTGGTGAAGAAGAACCAGAGAATCTTGTTTCTGTACCAAAATCAGTGTGAGATGATGCACGTTAGCAGATATGTGGGATACAGATGGACAACACAAATTTCAGCTTGGTAATCATGGTGTTTTAGAAAAACAATGGTTACCTACGGAAGTTTAGAAAAAGCGTTTCGAAGTTCCGTTTAATTCAACTTAAGGAATTTAAAACAAGGAATGTCACAGTTGTAAAAACTCCAATAAAGCTTGAATTTTGATTTGCACAGAAGCGCTTTAGAAAAGTAAAGCCAAAAGGATGGCGCCATCAGAACGTTGCTTTGTGAAGGAACAGGAAGCATTCAGGCTGACAACATGACAACATCTGGCTGTCTTTTTTTTTCTGGTAAAACCGGGAGTTTGTAGTAATCTAGCAAGCCTTTGTGTAATTAGGGTTAGCTTTCATGCAAGCCGCCAGGATAATCAGCTTTTCTGTTGCAGATTCTAATCCTAAAGGCCAGAGTTGGTTTCCTTTATCAGCAAACTAGTGTCTAACAGGCAGCGCAGCTCCGCACTGGACTCACTATCAGAGATGGGGAAATACTCTGAATAAATACGCTGCTCCTTATCAGAGGTTGGGAAAGAGCCCTGCTGCTCCCTCTGTACCGTGGAGAGTTCTGTTGGGTTGAGCAGCTTCTGTTCCTCTCCGCGTGTTGGTCCCTTTATGTTCAGAGAAGGTGCTGAAATCAAGCATGCTCATGTTTTGTAAGACCAGATCATGTCTAGAGTAATTAATGGGAGGTTTACGGTGCATTCACGGTTTAATCCGCTTTAGTGGAACTCCAGTCCGTTTGCCTAAGAAGACTCGATCTCGGTTCGGTTGGAGTAAACTCTGGCACAGTACAAATGTTTTTGAGAACGGCGAAAGGACCGCAGAGCGCTCCAAAAGCAGGCAGCTGACTCTAGCACAGGGCATTTTGGGTAAATACAACCAGAGCAAGCTAGCAAGTTTGCGCTAACAGGAGAAATAGCTGCTGATCTTCAACCAATGGCAAAAGAGAAATCCTACCACCACTACAGTCTGACACCCCTCCATTTTTGTTTACCTTTCGTGACAAAGGAAGTTGCGCTCGGTGTCTTCTCCAATGGCTTTTCGTGGTGTTTTCTTCAGTGGTTCTTGGTGCAGCGCCCCCACAGGCGAGGAGGGGAACAGGTCTCTCGAAGGGTTTGCTTGGTTTGACTCTGCAGTGTGAAAGAGAAGCAGCTGAAACTGGAACACCCGTTGTTTGTTTTACTCCAAATTCATAACTCACTTCATGAGCTGAAAAAAACCCCGTTTTTTTATCCAATGAAAAGAAACTATGATGCCAACATAAATGATAGCAAAAATGTCTGTGTTGAATTTCTGTACACATTTCTGACTTAGACATAATCATAATGGTGTGTATATTTGAGTTGTGGGCTGTTGGATCATTCTAGCACCTCATCAGGACTCAGTAGCTGAGCAGATGCTGTGATTAAACCTCAGTTAATTTGATGTTTGAGTGTCGAGAGCCGCTCCATCCTGGAGAACCGCTTTCTGTTCTGACTGACCTGCAGCTCACTGATGTGGAAGGACGGCGGCCAACCTCCTCCTCCCTCCACTCTCCTGTCTTTATATTCAGTTGGCCAGCGTAACCATGGTGACAGATCACAGCACCGGGTAATATAGATACTGTTCCTCATCCTCTGCAGGCATAACTTGGAAAAAAAAAAAAAGACAATATTACCAAACATTTTGTGGATTTCAGCTGAAAGGTATTACATAAAGTTGTTGCACAAAGATTAATACCGCTTTATTTAAATAGTTTATTTCTGTCCATTTCAACCATCAGGGGTCTGCAGCCACAAGTGGCTCTTTAGGCCCTCAAGTGTTTGGCTCTTAACTAACTTTGACCAAAAAGTTTTGAGCAACTGTTAAAAATGTAAGAGTAATAAGAAAGTGCTGTTACAGTTTCTGATACCTATTGCTTAGAGAAAGTTTTTGCAGTATTTTTTTTATGTAGAAGCATATTAGCACCAAAAAGAAAAAAAAAACTTTGAAGTGTAAAGATCAATCTCAGAAATTGTCCAGAAAAAAAGAAAAAAAAAAAAAAAAAACTTAAAAGACAAAAAGTTTAAAATTTGCTCGTTTTTTTTCTCCCTCTAAAAAAATTCCAACTTTAAAATCTTGGAAATTTCCAAATTTTTTTTTGAAATTTTTTGAGATTAATTTCAAAATGTTAGATTGTTACTTTTGGAAACTGGCCTAATATGCCGTGGTATTTTATTTTATTTTATTTTATTTTAGTCTTGCCTAAATAACTCCAAGGGTTTTTAAAAAATTCTCATTTGAAGGTTCTCTTAAAGAAAATCTATGCATTCACTTTTCTGGAAATGTTTGATTTTCAGAATTTGAAGTTGTTTTTCTTTCATAAAAAAAAATCTTAAAGATATTGATTTAAAAAAAAACAAAAAAAAAAACATCAATTTTGTTTTGAAGGGTCATGCAACTTCTCTCCGCCGGACCAAAGACAAAAATGTCTCTTCCAGTTATGAAGGTTGCTGACGGCTGAGTTTGGATGAATGAGACAGAGTTCATGTTAGAGAATGACAGAAAGGGCTCAAATTCAAAAAAAGGATTGGTTTTATTGAGACGTGTGCCTGTGGATTGCACAGTGTGTGCTGTCAGGAGCTGCTCAGGCCTGGTTCTGCATGGGGGCCCAGCCTGAGGGTCGGCTCAGGAGGCCCAGGCTGCTGTTTTATACGACAAGTGAACCAAACCGACAACTTCATGTACTTCAGTGGGCAGAAAAGAAGTCCACACGATGAAAATACCCCGGCACAAAGCTTTTACCGTCACATACAACCTGTTATTCAACTAACTGTTTGATGGACAAACGTAAAGCAAGACCTGCATTAATCAGATGACATAAATGTTCACACCGTGAAACGGGTTCTGGATTTAAGCAGCTTGTCGTTTCATGTCAACATTCGGCCGTCTTGGGTTCACACCAGGACAAAATACCGGACAGCTTGGATGTGACGGAAACTGGACATTCAGACGACACAGAAACTTTCTGCAAACATTTTTATGTTGCTCGGCTAGAAGACAAAAAAAAAAACCCTTATTGAATGCAGTAAAATAGTTGCTTGGAAATAATAGTTATAAGGCATTTGTGTAATTTAAGTTTTTGTTTATTTTTTTATTTTTGGAAAGGTTTTAAAAATTTGAAACTTTCACACTGGACCAAAAAGTCATAATTTCTGTTAGAATAAACATTTGGATGAAATAACTCGTTTTGTTTTTTTGTTTGTTTTTTTGTTCTTGTTGGTTGGTCTTACATTTTGTTTCTATTATCAATAAAAACGTCTTTAAAAGTCTTGAATTGAACTTGTCTTACGCTGGAAGAACTAAAGCTTAGTAAGTTAACTTCAATATTGATTTCCATAAAAAAAAAAAATTGAAAAATTGTCGACTCATCTATGATACACTTAGTCAGCGAGAAAGTGTGAGGATTAGAGTTTTCTGTGTGTTTATTTTAGGTTTCTGTGTGTATTGTTGTCTTGTCTTCCCAGCTGTTTCTCGTTCCCTGATTACTCTCTGTGTTCTTAATCCCACCTGTGTTCCTTGTCGAATCTGTCTAACTGTGTCTATCTGTCAGTCATCAGTCGTGTCTACCTGTTGCTACCAGTAGATGAGCTTTATCCTTCCTCTCTGTGCTGCCTGGACTTTTGGACTTGATTTTGCTGACTTCAGCACTAAAAACCTCATTTCTTAATTTCAGCCTGGGTCCTCAGCGTCTTCCTCAACACCACTCACTGAACCTCATGACAGAAAGTTTTTCAAGTTTTGTGTTATTATTCTGTTCTATGATGTTTTAAGAATTGTTGTTGTGAAAAAGAATTTGTTTGCATTCAACTTACCTGGTCAAATAAAAGTCAAACAAATCTAAATGAAGTCGTGGCGTTTTGCCGCGCTGTGTTGGATCTGGGTTGCTGAAGGTGAATGCGTTCACGTCTAACTGAAGGTGACTTCTGCTCCACATTAAGCACAGAAACAGTGTTGCAGAGAAATTTCTTATTGACCAGAGGGAGTTCTTTGAATTTATGACCTTCAACCGGTTTGGAGAAAAGAGTTTCCAGAGTCATAAAAGAGAAATGGCTGATAGTTTGAGTTTGGCACAGCGCCCTTGGAAATATGAGCGTATCTAGAGTCACAGACGATTCATCCAAAGTAATCTGAGGTTTTAAAGTTTATTGAATTATTTCCAAGAAAAGAAAAAATAAACAAACATCTGAGGTTACAACATTCCCAAACCCATTTTATCTGTCGTCAAAGGCTGATATCTGCTAGTATTTAGTTACTGTTTAACATCAAAACGGGATTTTATGAGCAGGAAACAGCTGGTGAAAGCTGAAGTCAAATCTTTACAAGGCAAAACGAGGCTGATGTGGCGGTTTTATGTAAGATTCATTTGCAGAAAACCAAATTAAACGACAGTAAAGTTACAGCGAACAGCCAGTAATGGTTTGAAAAGACTTCCAGTCACCACAAACAGACCAACTATGACAACAGACGATCAGTCCTGGTAGGGATGCTGGGGTTTGCAGAACAGATACAGCTCTGGAAAAAAATAAGAGACCACTGCAAAATGATGAGTTTCTCTGATTTTACTCTTTATAGGTTCATGTTTGAGTAAAATGAACTTTGCTCCCTTATTCTATGAACTCCTGACATGTCTCTGAAATTCCAAGCAAAAACTTAGTTTTTATTTGCAGAAAATAAGAAAAGATCAAAATAACGAAAGAGATGCCGTGCTTTCAGACCTCAAATAATGCAAAAAAACAACAAAAAAACAAGTTCATGTTCATTTAGAAACAACAATGCTAAAGTTTTAAAAACTCAGGAAGAGTTCAGGAATCAGTTTTTGATGGAATAATCAGAAGGTTTTCAATGGGGTTCAATGCAGTGGATAATAATATTTTTTCCAGAGCTGGATATGCTGAGCTCTGATTGGACAGCATTACCTATTGCAGATTCCATGCAGACATGAGTGTTGAGGTTGTCTGAGCATTCTTAAAATGTCTTAAAAAGTCTTAATTCATGTATCTAAAATTAAGGCCTTAACTACGTTAATCACAGGTTAGGTCTGTTTCATCTCATATATGTACATTTTCTGTCAGGTGAAAGTTTGAGTCTCACACAGTCCTTGTGTTTTGTGCCTCAAGGCTAATGCTAACTAGCCGCTAACATACTCTTGCTAGCATTTTTTATTTTTATTTTTTGCATATTTCAGTGCAAATTTGTCTGCGGTTGGCTGGACGATGTTCATCTTCACTTCTGCTGTCAGCCTGTACAATACTGACAACAAAGCTTGGCACCACATGGTCGCATGGTGTGTGAGAAGCACAAAGCTGCTACTAAACAGAGCAGAAACTTCACAATTTTTTGCTATGCTTGTTTGTAATACATCCTCCCCTCTTATTCCATAGATTTATTGTTTGGGGCGTTTTAGGTCTTAAATTTAAGTCAAGGTTGCATTACAAACGTCAGTAAAAGTCTTAAACTTGACTTGAAGACGACCTGCAGAAGGGACAATCTGACGGTCACCAGAGGTCAGCCGTAAACTGGAGTGAACGTGGAATCGGCACGTTTCCGCTGATAGCGTGAGAGTGAAGCTTATCTGTCTCAATTTGTGCCCTCTCATCACTTTTTCCCAATGTGGCACAGAAGCAGCAGGTGGTCCCATTTAAACAGTGTGTGGAGTTATGGACGCTGTTATCTGGAGTAGTAAAATATTACACAGGTCCTTCTTCTCTTGTCTACACAACCCTTTGAGTCCTGATCAGTCACTCTGACTAAGCAGTCTGGAGGTCAGCCGGAGGCTAAAGGGCAACTGCTATGCTAATCTGAACAGTACACACACATTCAGCAAACTTATAGGAAAGGGGATATTTAATACGTTTGCCATGGGAAGACATTAAAAAACAGTTGCATGAGATATATTCTTAAGTCAGCTGAGATGCTAGCGCTCATTATTAGCCAACAGAGGAAACATTGGCGTCTTATTGGGGCGTTGGAGCGACTACGCATATGTGCGGCATTTTAGGGGAGTCATGGGGGCGATTTTTTTTTTTAAAGCAATAGCTGTTGATTCAACACCTTAGAAAAACAAACTCAATGTTTATGAACTTTAGTGATGCTCTGAGATCCCTGGTGGAGAAAGCTGAGCGTTCTCCAAGGAGGCCAGAGCCTCAAATAAGCGTCACTGCTGTGTGCTAACCGGCATGATGCAAAAAAAGTGTTTCCGTTGCAGCTTCGTTGAAGCTGCAACGCCCATATCACCAATTCTGATATGGGCGGAAAAAAAACCCACCTTACTCCAGTGCAAAGCCGTTTTATGGAAAACGTGAGTTTGTTGTAAATTGCCGTGTTTCCATAAAGCAACTTTATTTTTGTAATCCCAATTTATGGTCAATGGAAATGCAGCTAGAGTTTTTTTTGTTTGGTCTTTTATCATTGTTTTTTACAGGACACGTGCAATATATGTAATATATTGCAACATTATGGGTTATAATGTTATAACCGTCATCGGTTATAACATTATTATTAGTATTGGCAAAAGGTATTTTCATATCAGGGCATTCTAAAACAAAACCTGGAGAAGGGGAACAGTTGTGTTTCAAGGTGCCTGCAGTCAGAGTCTCTGTGGAACTGATGGGTCCAATATGGCCGCCAGTACTTACATCACCTTACATCAATCTTATCTGCTTCCATTGTAAATTCTGTGATAAAGGACGCAGCCTTCAGTGACTTATCAAGTTCACGGGGAGATTATAACGCTGGTTTTTATCGATCGGACAGGGGAAGTCGTACCCGTTCAAAGGCTCCTTCCCTCCCATGTGGAACCCCATCGTCTACATGGACTTCAACAACCTCTTCAGGACGTTGGACGAGATGGGCCAGGAGGTGACGCAACGCTCAGTCTAGATCGTTCACATCGCTGTTTTGCTGCTTCAGCGTCCCTGTGCAGTTCTCTCATGCTGCCGTGTGAATTTGTAGATTCCCAGGGAGGCGCCCTGGAGAGCTCCCCGTGCCTTAGAGTGGGACAACATGACCATGCAGCAGCTGTTCAACAAAATCTGCTGGACCAGGTGACAGAACCCAAGATTTCCAGTTTAGCTTTGTTTTTTTTATCTCTCTAAACTTTTTAGCTTCCTAAAACATGCCTCCAGTTTGTAAATGCCACAGAAATAAAATCATATCAAGTCCATATTGTAACAGCACATGGAACAGTGTCACCAAGTGGGTAACCTCGTTTTGTCCTGTCTTAAAAAAATTATAAGATCATTAAAAATATAAATTATTCAAAAAGATACCAGATATTTAAACACACTGTCAACTAGGTTATCAGCCAGACTAATGACATATTTCTTTACTTTTATGTCAAACACATCTGGTACTGATCTGAGTTGAAAGGTCAGACAGACAGGAAGAAGTTTTCACTCCTGGAGGAAATGGGATGAAATGAGAACGTCATCTAAACTGTACAAGGATGCGCTTTGCTGCAGGAGGGACTGGTGCGCTTCGCATGTGGAAACCTCATGAGAAAAGAACATTATGTGAAAATATAGACGCGACATCTCAACACATCAGCCAGGAGGTTAAAGTTGGGGTCCAAATGGGCGTACCCAGTGGACAAGGACCCTGGATTAGTTCCTCAATAGGGGGAAGAAAAATGATTGGATGTGTATTTAGAGAGCATCTGTAAACATCTGCTGTCTCACACAGATTGATCTATCTGAAATGTTTTCTTTTCTGTTCATGAAAATTGTAGCTAATGAAAAATAAGTTTTGCAGAAATTGAGAATATGATGTTAGAGCAATAGAAAAGCATCTTTAGAGATGGAAATGAAAAAAAGAGTTTATTATTATTTCAATAAAAACCAGTGCCATCCACTTCATGCATTTTTTTTCGTTCCCCTGTTTCCCTCCACAGTGCAGTTCGTCGCTTCGCCACCCTGTTTGTCAACGTGAACGTGACCTCTGAACCCCACGAGGTGTCGGCACTGTGGTTCCTCTGGTACGTGAAGCAGTGCGGGGGGACGATGAGGATCTTCTCCACCACTAACGGGGGGCAGGTGTGTGTGCAGGGCCGAGTTTCTGTCATCCAAATGGAAAACTTCCACGTTAAAGGGGCGGTATCATGTAAAGATGACTATTTTTAAACCTTATATTATGTTATAATGTTATCCCTTCATCAAAAACATTGACTGTTCTATGCATGTTTGAGAAAACATTTAATCTCCCGTGGCCACTATTCACAGGGGTGCCTAAACGCTTGCGCTGACCAAGCCCTGCCTTGGTCCTCCTCTGCAGCTCCTCCTCACAGCTGCAGTTTCCTTCCTCACTCAGCTCCTTCAGACTAGCGGCAGCAGCAGTTAGCAAGTGCCTGGTGGAACTGAGCATTTGCTGATCTCATCTTTGGAACTAGTCTTCAGCTCCTAAGAACGATGTTAAAGGCTTTATGGGGAAACCGTTGTGTTGGAAAGAGCAGGAGCTTCTTAAAGAGACAGAAGCCCAATTTGAAGACGTTATATCACAAAGTCACATGTCTTTTAAGTCTCATTCGATATACACTAAACAACTGACGGTAATATAGTTCTTCATTGTGCTAATTGGTATAATATGTTTGGAAAACACAACACCGCCCCTTTAAATGAAGTAAAATGTGAACCTGTTTGTTTACATCTTGACTCACATCCTTTAATTGTGATCCATGCCGGGGCCGGGGGCCGGTGCAGGGGCCGGGGCCGTCAGTGGCAGATCCTGAATTAGTCTCAGTGTTTTTTTTGTCTGCGCTGCGTCGGCTCAGCTTCATCACAGGCCTAACAAAGGCTGCTTTCTTGCGGTGCTAAGGGAACTCCATTCCCTTCCAGAGCTCAGTGACCCCTCGTTGCCGTAACGACCGGGGCCTGGGACTGTGTCTCTCTAAACTGGTGACACCGATGTTGTTTTGCAGTTTTCAAGCTCTAAAACTCACACAAAATGCGAAATGATGCATGAAGGACAGCGGGTGGAGTCACTGCAACTTTAAAACAAAGTCTGTCTCAAGTTTTTGTTACTTTTTAAACCATGATGATTAATGTCTGACTCCGTTCTCTGTCAGGACCGATTCAGGTTGAGCTTTTAATTTAGTCGCGTCTGACTGGCGAATTGCACCCAAAGGCTGGAGTGGAATTCGCCCGACGCGGTTAGTGATCGGGGAAAGCAGAGACGGCGACGCCAAGCACACGGAAAAGGTCGGAAAAGGGCTAATCAATTTTGTGAGACAGAGCATCAGCAGCACCTTGTCTCTCTCCAAGCCTCCACCCTGAATCGCAGACTGTCTTCATGATGTAGCAGTTGGTGGCCTGAGCTCTGTGCATGCACATTTGCAGTGAAGGGAAAGGAGGACAAGTGAAGAGAACAGTGCAGAACATCTGGGAGGGCAGCGGATTTGATCAGATCCTCCACTGAACACGACTCTGCTCGTGCAGGAAGAGTTGATCTCTATGAGACCGGACGGAAGGACGAGGATTTCACTGAGGTTTAAGAGAACAGTTTGGATCTACACTGTAAAGAATCGACGTAAAAACTACATAATGATTGTACAGCAAGACTGTAACAAAACTACAGTAAAACTGCATTAGAATTACAGTAAAATCAACAGAACTACAGTAAACTAGTAACACAATTGCATCAAAATTGCAGCAAAACTGTAATATAATTCTGCAAAACTGTAAAGAAAATTTTCCAGTAAAGAAAATGTGTTAAAAAAAAACCCCCCACAATATTAACTCCTCACAATAATTCTTCCACACATGAATCCCTCTAATGGAAGGTTTTTAAATTTCGTCTTGAACTTTACCTTTTCTAAACTTTCCCTCTTAGGTTGTTTATTTCATTTCAAACCACCTCTGCACACACTTGGCAAACGTGTAAAATCTGAGGTGTGTAGATGTTTTATCCGGCCGCCGCGTCAGAACACACTCTCTCTGACCGCCGTTCTCTTGGTCTTCTGGTGAAGGAGAGGAAGTTTGCGGGCGGCTCCAGTCAGATCAGCGAGTGCATGGCCAAAGAGCTGGGTGACAGGGTGAAGCTGCAGTCGCCCGTCTACAGGATCGACCAGACCGGAGAGATGGTTGTCGTGGAGACGGTGAACAAAGAGACTTACACGGTGAGTGGAACCAAACCGCGGGACAGTGGGAGTCGAGGAATCGATATAAATCGCATCGTCAGTGAAGATGGGACGTCGTGCGGAGCAGAATACGATGATTTATGAAGCATTTTCAACCTGTGTTCACTTGAATTCACTACAAAGCCAGACATTTAAAGAGCTAACTGATAAACTTTATTGTTTTCTTTGAAAATGTTGACCTATTTATACAAAACATTCTAAATCAGAGCCATGTAAACCTTCCCTTCTGACAAACCTCAATAAGCTTTTGGGAACTCATCGTTGAAGCTTTTGTATTTTTTAATTCTTTTCCCATCGTTGTTTGAGATACTTCAGTTGTTCAACAGCCTGGGGCCTCAGTTGCCGTATTTTTGCGTTTCACGATTCAACAAACCTTTTCAAAAGTCACGTGCGATCGGCGCTGGTTCGGAGAGGTTTCTCCAGATTCTCTGAGTCTTTTGGTGACACTTTGAACTGCAGACCATGAAATCTCTAAACTCCCTGCAGTTGCACTTTGAGTAACGATGTTCCTAAAACGTTGGAACTGTTTGCTTGTTCTCAAAGCGATGGACCTCTTGTGAACGACTGAAGCTATGGAGGACGCTCCCTCTGTTCCCCATCCTGACTCTCACCTGCTTCCAGTTAATAAACGAGAGATTTTTGAGTATTTTTCAACTTTCCCACTTTCTTGTTCCCAACTTTTTTAGAACGTGTTGCCAGCGTCAAATTCCAGATGTGTGGATGTTTGCATGATTGCGATAAAGTTTCCCCTTTGAACATTAAATATCTTGCCTTTACAGTGAGTTCAGTTGAGTGCAGGTGGGAAGGAACTTTAAAATCATCATGTTCTGCTTTCATTCATGTTTTATACAACGTCCCAAATTGACTCGGGTTGGGGTTGCCTCATTTCAACTACATATAGCTTTTAAATGATTTCATCCTGTTGCTGTTTGATTCATAACTTTAGTTTTTCCATCACTTTCTACTCCTCCCTCTCTTTTCTTTTATAACTTTATATGTATTAAAATTGTAATTAAACTTGGACGTACTGTGCAGCTTCAGAGCAGAAACACAAATCTCAGAGGAGAGAAGATTTGTGTTGTGCTGCCCTCTGCTGGCCGCATCCTTCCTGAATTGTTCTGCCGGCTTTTCTTCGCTTCAGGCCAGATACGTCGTCGTGGCAACGCCGCCCGCCCTCAACCTGAAAATGCACTTTAACCCCGAGCTGCCGCCCCTCAGGAACCAGCTGATCTACCGCGTGCCCATGGGCTGCGTCATCAAGTGCATGGTCTACTACAAGGAGAACTTCTGGAGGAAGAAGGGTACGGAGAGCAGGACGGGGGGGATGAGAGGGGCTGCATCCCGGTGGGGGACAGCAGGTTCTAATGTTTGGTCTCATCAGGTTACTGTGGCACCATGGTGATCGAGGAGGAGGGGGCTCCTATTGGCCTGACTCTGGATGACACAAAGCCTGATGGGACCGTGCCCGCTATCATGGGGTGAGCCGCCAGTTACACAACGAGAGAGAGAGAGGAAGAGGAGGAGAAAGAGAGGGAGAGAGTGTTGTTTTTCTTGCCACATTTTAAAGACTTAAGAAGTCACTTATTTATTTCAAACATGGTAGAAGTATAAAATCACACACTTGAACCAGGAATGCAAAAGGCATGTTTTTGTGCAATAATCTCAACATTTCAGATTATGAAAGTCATTTTTATTTCCGATGAGGAAAACTTGAGGAAAAATTAAAAAGCAGCTTTCAAAGGATGATTTCTGTTGCTAACAGAACAAACAACAGCCTGAGCCTATGTGACAAAGTGATTATCTCACTGCCTCATTATGAATTAAACATGGTGAACCGCAATTTTGGAAAACGCAGTTCAGTTCTACTTGCTACAAACGGATTCCCTGAGCTGTAAATTTAAAAAAAATCATTTAAAGGGGCAGTATTATGTGTTTTTCGGGCACATGGTGACATTTTATAGCACAATTAGTAACTATGTCACCTTCAGTTACTATAAAAATACTCCCTATCAAATATGACTTAAAAGAAATTGGACTTTGTAATTTAAAGCCTTGAATAAAGATTTTTCTGAAACGCCGCCTTCAGGAAGTCATCCAAACATGGCTCCTCTGTTAACCCTTTGACAACGTTTTACTAAGCAGTAGCTCCTATAATGAGCTCAACTGATGCTCCACCATGTGCTAATTGCTGCTGGCTAGTCTGAAGGAGCTGAGTGGAGGACTCATGGGTGGGGGCTGCTCTGTGAGGCGAAAGCTTTGGAAGCTTTCTCTGGAAGGTGGAGCTAGGTCCAACCAGGTGTTTTGCACTGCTGAATGGTTGCCATGGAGATTAGCGGATTTTTCAAACACGCAAAGCAACACTGCAGGTTTATTTTTGATGAAGGAATAAAATTCTGACATGATACAAAGCTTAATAAAAGTTAATTTTGCATAATGCTGCCTCTTTACGTCCATTTGTATATATTTTGTTAAATGGTAAATTGAGGAGCCATGTTGTGATGACTTAAGTTTCAGAAAGAGCAGGAGTTTCTTAGAGACAGAGGCCCAATTTTAAGGCGTTAAATTATGAAGTCAAATTTCTTTTAAGTCATAGGATATTTACAGCATTTTTTTTATAACAACTGAAGTTAACACAGTTACTTTATTGTGCTATAAAGTGGCACTATGTGCTTGGATAACGCCCCTTTAATAATTTGAAACATTAAGTGACAAAAAAAAAAGTAATCAGTAAGGGGCAGTTAAGTTTTTTACTCTGTTTTGTGTCCAATCTGTGCACAGCAGAGCGCTGGGGAAGGTGGCGATATCAGATCTAATTAAATATAAATATATAAATCTGCATCTCTCCCTCTTCCTGCAGGTTCATTCTGGCTCGCAAGTGCAGGAAGCTGGCAGACCTGACCAAAGAGGAGAGGTGTGGAAACACGCCGGCGACAGGCCGTCAGCTGAGCTCAATCTCCCCCCGAGCTACAAGCTAGTTTTAGCCTGAACTTTGTTTTTGTTTTCGTTCAGGCTCAGGAGGATCTGTGAGATTTACTCCAGAGTGCTGGGCTCAGAGGAGGCTCTCCACGTGAGTCCGGACACTCAGAACCACGAGCAGCAACACGGCAGAACGGCTAACCCGCTTCTCACACGGCCTCTGGTGTCTTTCAGCCGGTGCACTACGAAGAGAAGAACTGGTGTGAGGAGGAATACTCCGGCGGCTGCTACACAGCTTACTTTCCTCCTGGAACCCTGACCCAGTTTGGCAGGTGAGTAATCCGCAGCCCACGCGCTTCTTGTTGCAGATGTTGAGTGTTCAAACCGAGGCTAAGGCCTCTGACGCTGCGCAGGGTTAAAGGCTGGAGAGCGAAGTGAGTTCAGGTTCAGTTCTGGTTCAAAGGGTTTTAGGATCCCAAAGCCGGTTTCCTTCTTACTTGTCATTCATTCATCCATTTTCTAACACCCTTGTCCCCAGGACAGGTTGCCAGTCTGTCACATACTTGTCATTCAGTTCAAATTCAAAATACTTTATTAATCCCAAAGGGGGAAATTAAATATTAACTGTGCTGGAAATCTAATGGGTTGACAAAATATAGTACAGTTAAAGTTCCTTTTATTACTTATACTGCAGTTTATTTAATAAAGTAAAATCTTAATTTTGTTGTCCCAGTAATTATTGCAATAAATGATAATATTGTTGTCTTGAGACCATTTTCAAGTTATATATTGATGATGTTTAATTAACTTTAATTTGTAAAGAAAACCTAACACTTGAACTGGTAGGTATTTTAAGTATCCAAAATTAAACATGGCAACCAAAAATAACAAATAAAATGTAAATAAAAAAAACCCCACTTACAACCTAAACTGTAAATAAATTGAAATGACGTCTCTAAACAAGTTTACCCTTAAAAAAAAAAGACAATCTTTAGAATAGAAATTAATTAACTCATTTTAATTTGTCAAGCAATTAAATAATTACAAAAGTATACTAACTTAATATTTCTTACATTTTTAAATTTATAAAAAGTATGCCTTAAGTATTCTGTTACCAGCTCTTTTTAAGTTTACCAAAATCTACATTCAAGAACACTCATCCTACAACCACTAAAACCCATTTTTGTTGGTATTTTGAGGAAAATGGAAGTAGTTCTCATTTCGTCTTCTGAGGATTTTATGTTGATTCCTTCAGTGGTTCTTGGTGCAGCGCCACCACAGGTGAGGAGGGGAACAGGTTCTTCAAAGGGTTTGGCTGGTTTGACACAATGCAGTGTGAAAAGAACTGCAACAACTGAAAATGTAACAAATGTCGTAACTTTGGTCCCAAATTTACCCGAGTCTACTGGACTGTCTGGTCTGAAAACATTTTTAGTTTTAATGTTTGCATTATAAGCCAAGTATACTTCACTATACTATTCTCAAGCATATAAAACACAGCTTGTAAAAAGTAAACTTCAAGTGCACTGCCTCATTTTCCAGCTGCATAAATCGCTTTTTGCTAAGTGGGATTTCAGGAGGAGATCAACAGATGTAGGAGATCAGGAACTGGAGTTACTTATTCTAATGAACATCTAAAGCAGTCACAATAAATCCGGCACATTTCCCACATTAGTGTGTTCTAGCAGCACTAGGAAGCTTTCCAGCGGCGTATAAATGTAGAAATAAAAAGAAGATGGAGGCTAAAGCGATCAGTCAAAGCACAGAATCAGTAAAATAACTCCTCTGGCGTGTTCTCTGTCGTTTCCTGTCTGCAGGGTTCTGAGGGAGCCTGTTGGCAGGTTGTACTTCGCCGGCACGGAGACGGCGTCAGAGTGGAGTGGCTACATGGAGGGGGCGGTGCAGGCTGGGGAGAGGGCCGCCAGAGAGGTCAGAGAACTCTGCATATTTTATAGCCTTCCCCTCCACACATTTATGACTATAAAAAAATTAACAGAAAAAGAATATCACTATCCGATAGAAGTAAGAGAGAAGTTTCACCTTCCAACATAATAATCGCTCCAAACATAGGGCCAGTGCTACAGCAGACGAGATAACCTGACCTCCCCTCTGAGCTTCTATTGCCGCCTGAAGAAATGCAAAGCTCCCGGTTAAAAGCAACTAATCAGAGCCAGGGGGAGGGTCTTAGCGCTGTCAATCAATACTGCAATTTACCAACACAAGAATACTGGTTATCCATCGTCATTGGTGGCTATGCTAAGCTAACTAGTCTTAGGATTCATGTCAGTTTATGTTGTGGTGGACCGGCTGAAGTGTAGCATATAGAGGAAGTGAGCACAAGAGTGATTGACAGCGCTAAGACCCGCCTCCTGGCTCTGATTGGTGTATTTCTTACTACTGGGAGCTAAAATCTTTTTATCCATCTCATGCTATCACAAAGTAATGATTATTTGAACAAATATGTAAAAGCATCTCTTTTTTTCCTCCTAAGTTACATCCTACAGCTTTAAGTCTGGCTTTAGTCTGAAAGTCAACTTCAGTCCCTGCTGTAGAATCCATAAAAACCATAAACTCATCTTTATTATGTCTCGCAGGTCTTGTGTGCGATGGGTAAAATCCACCAGAGTCAGATCCACCAGCCAGAGCCTGAGAGTCAGGTGAGGGTTGTTTTCACATCTTGTCTTGAAAACAACAAAAATGACAGAAGTTGTTCAGCCATTTTAGCATAAACCAAAATAGGAATGGCTGGCTTATGAAAGTCGTTCAGCCAGAACATAACGTCCGTCTCTTCCCCCTGCAGGAAGTTCCTGCCCTGCCGTTCGTCACCAGCTTCTGGGAGAGGAATCTGCCGTCGGTCGGTGGTTTCCTCAAGCTCATGGGCGCCTCCGCCGTCCTGTCCGCCGCCGCCGCTGCGGGCCTGGTGGCCTACAAAAAGGGCCTATTCCCCAGGAGTTAAACTGCCTACACCTCGTCTTCTCACTCTTCTGCAACTCAACGGGACACAACTCAATAGAAACCGTATTCATGCACTTCTGTTTTTTTTGGGGGGTTTTTTGTAGTCTTTATGGGGGATTTTGAAACGGTAGGCCATGAAAGGCAGACTCTCCAAATGAAGCAAAATCAGATTCACTTTGAGTGCAAAGAGTGAGCCGATGTTTAGTCTTAGAGAGAAGAAGAGCTAACTGTTTAATTAGCACTTAATCTGTATCTCAGATTATTAAACCAATGAAGGAAAAACAATCTGGAATCAAAATAAATAATCTCTACTAATGTTCCACACATTCATCCTTCTCGTGTGCATGTGTGGGAGTGTGTGTGTGAGTGTGGGGGGGAGGGGGTGCGTGGGAGTGTGAGTGTCTAAGCTCTGCCTGTTTGCATGTGCACCTGATTTGGTAATTCTGCCTTTGTGAGTGTCTGTTCGTTGAAGTGTGTGTAAGCATTTCTGTGTGTGTGTGTGTTGTCTCTAATTACCTCTGCTGATTTTAGGTGCTGGTTCATTCTGACCTTGCTTGTTTAATGAGATCCAGTAACACTGAAACACTGAAAGTGAGTAGGGCTGTGCCATCATAAGTTCTAACAAAGAGGACAATCAAGATTAAGGCAGTTTAAGTTTTTTTGTTTTTTTTGGTCATTTTGTGACCTGAATGTTCCGTTAAAAAGTGATGAAAAGAAAAAGAAAACAGCAGCTCTGTGACGTAGTGTGTCTCTTTGAGTCATTCTTACTGCTGCTGTATGTTTTTATCTGAGGTTTAACACCAATCGGTCTTCAGTATTTACCGTGTTCAGGTAATGTTAGCTAAACAGAAGGGTATTCTCAAGTTCAATGTCTGATTTTTGTTTAGAATGTCATAAAAATGTGGTTGTACATGTAAGAGAAGTTGTTCTGGGGTCCAGATGTACGTTTGTTTTGGGTTTTTTTTAATCTAAAGGAAACTAATCTAAAGTAACTATTCATTTATTGTCTAAACTCACATCCATGGCAGTCAGCTGGAGGTGGGGAGTGAGGTTGTTGGTGTAGACTGGTCTGTGGGGGGTGTTATGGGGTCTATCTCCAGCCATGATTGATAAAGAGCTGTGGTCACTCAATGGATAAATTCCTAAGCAGAAGGCTAAGTTTTGGAAATGTGTGAAAATCCAGAGCCATTTCTCACTTGAGTTGTAATTAATGAACAACTCTTCAGATCCACACTGCAGAGATAGCAAGGAAACAATTAATGATTGTTAGCTGTAGCTACCTGTGGCTAATGAATTCATTAACTGTAGCTAGCTTTAACACAGTAATTTTCCCTATCTGGAGCAAATTAAGCTAGTTAGCTGTTGCATGTTATCTGTAGCTAACTGTGGACAATAAATCATAAGGCTAGCTGTGGCTAGCTAGCTGTAGCTATCTTTGGTTGATCATTTTTAAAGCTAACTGTTGACTTCAGGCTGTACTTAGCCAAAGAAAACTGACTGTTAAAACTCATGGCTATTAAAAAGGTAAAGCTGGCTGTGTTCTGCTGGCTGTAACCAGATGTAGCTAATAAATTATAAAGCTAGCTCCGAGTTATGAGCGCTCCCTACCTAAATATGTTATAGTGATAACTGTGTAGTTAAACAGTTTTCTTGAATATCCTGTTATTGTTTTCATTTTCACTGTTATACGCTGAACTCCTGGTATTCCCAGAAGTTAGCAGAGCACAGCTGTCCATGATTAGCTAAAATCCACAAATACTTCCAAAACTGCTTAGGACTGCATAATTTAATAATTCACATACCAAATATACATAAATAAGCATCAGTGAGCACCATGGAAATTGTCTTTGTGCTACTGCAGAGGATTTCATACAGTCTTCCTTTTTTCCACTCTTAAAATTTGACACAGCCAATCAGCGCCAAGAAAAACAAGTGCAGCTTCTGGATTGGCTGTTTTGCAAACACCAGTCAACTAGCTTTATGTTATTCCAGCTTCCCAACCTGTGTTTTCTATTAGCTAGAATATTTTAGATATGATCTACAAAAAAACATACAGCGAATAAGTGAATCTGCAAATTGAATAAGAGTCCATTATGACTGAATTCAGTTATTAGAGACGGAAAAATCCTTGTAGTCACCTAAAGTTTGCTAACACCTAGCATAAACCAAAATAGTAATTTTAGTGTTAGTTTAAACTAAAAGGTGTAAGCAAAATGCAGTTCCTTTTTCTCCCTCTTTCAATTATACCGTAATAAGGAACAGATCTTATGTGTGAAAATTTTCAGTTGCAAATCTGCAGTAAAGCTTCAACCTTGTGGTAAGAACTGCATTATTTTAAACCTAAGATATATAAATCTAAAAATATTTTATTGATTTAAGACTGAATCAAATATAACATAATACAGGGTGGGGTTTCCCTAGGAAAGTCACAATAGATGAAGCCGATCTATTGAGGAGAACTTGTGTTCATGGTGTGTCGGCCATGTTAAGAGAACTGTACAGTGTATGGCTACAGTGAGGATCGTGTTCTTGTTCCGAAGACTGGTGTTTGTGACTGTAGTTGTGTCTGTTGTGCCTTAATGAACGTCTTGGTGTTTTGTCATTTTTCTCAAGTGCCTGTGTAACTCTGACTGTTTCTCTCTCCTACCTTTCCCCACACACTGTTATAGCCAACACTCACCAGGTCACTGCCTCAAAGGATCTTCAGTGACACTCAACTCAAAATTCGATTTTTAAATGCCCTCTGTGTTACCTGAGTTCTATCCTCATAATAAACTTGACTCAGGTAATGCCAGGCATATGAAGTAGCACTCTGACTGTTGGTGTGATCTTAACTGGTCTCCAGTGGAACCAAGTCTCTGTGTGCTTTGTATTGTGATTGCAGTGCTTCACCATGTGTCCCCTCTGGCGTGTTGTAGCGTCCTCGTGTCTTCATGGTCATCGAACCACCAGTAGAGGTTTTCCAAGCTTAGTGTTGAAGTAAGGATCTGTCACTAGCTGCGTTTCCATTATTAATGTGTGAAAAACTTTGCTGATATACAGCTAATACAGTCGAAAAAATCCAATTTTGTAATTGAGGTGTTTCTGTAAAATAAAAAAACTCAATTGAAATCACGTGAATAGGTTCGTCCACGCGATGAGTCATCAAAGATGACAATGCCATGATAGTCCAACCATTGCAGTTTAGCGAAATAAACCAATTTCGATACAACCGGAAAAACGCCACTTCATGCTAGTACCAAAACGTTTTAACAAAAAAATGAAAGCTTTTCCGAATTTGCCATGTTTCCATTAAGCAACTTTATGTTTAAAATGTGAAATTGTCCAAATACTGTACATGGGCAATGGAAATGCAGCTAGTGACGTTGCTCACATTTGAACCCATCTTGTTTACAGTTGGCTGATGTTAGTGAATAAACGCCAGCAGGCTCTGTAGGTCTGTCATTTGGGAACTACAGCACCGTCACCAAACCATCAGCAAACATAACCTACATGGTCAAGTCCTTGTTGATTTCTTTCTTTTTTACTGATTGTTTTTCTTCTTCACCTGATGTGCACACAAACCTCCCCAAACTAATCCTGTAACCCGTTCTTTGATGTCTTTGATTCCTCAAAGCAAGCTGGTGATATTAAAAATGTGAAATAAATCCTAATTTCATCTGATCCTATCAGTCTGTGTGTATAATTGTGAGCTTGATACATCTTTGTATTGGTTTTAATGCAGTTTTTAGGGAATCCATGAAAAGTTTGGAGTAGTATGAAAAAGTCAGGTGTGAATGGAAAGAGCTCTCTATATGACGAAAACTTTCCATTGTATAATAAGATCTGGTTGTTTTTATATTAAAATTAATTTAAACTTGCTATATATTCGTCTCTTTCATATATCTTTTTATTGATTACTAGAAATGTATTAACAGATACTGTACAAAACCATGTATGGTAATCAAATTTGAATGAATGTGTGTGAAATATGTATTCTTTCTGAGCGGCCTTAAAAGTGGAATGTAAAATGCGAAGGGTGAGGCAGAAAGTACCGTGCCTCATTGATAGGGGGCAGTGCTGAGCCCATTAGACGCAAAAGGAGCTCTTCTTCTACGCATTGAAAAAACTGGAAACAATCTGGAAAATAGAGAAAATACGGTTGGATTAGAAGCGTTCAAGGTCGCTCTCGTCTCTGAATTCCGGATTTTTAAGGATTAAAGGAAAATGAGGCAGAAACAAGGACGTACAACTGAATGCTAAAAAAAAAGGATAGGTGCGTGAACTTCGTATAACAATACAGGTACTTTAACACACGATTTGACATTTTAATCTGAAAAGAGGGAGGTCAGCCTAAGTAAACATTTAAATTTTAATAAATTAAATGTGACCTTTTTTATTTTTCTTGTTATAGTGGCGAATTCTATGAGCTGTAATCAGTTGCGGTCAAAACCGGAATATAAACTGCTAATTTCGATTTTGGATTTGTATCTGCCTCTTGCTAGTTCTGAGCATTTACTGTCAGAATTGCAAGAAAATTAAAAATGATAGTGAGAAGATGCAGCGATTGTCAAAACAAAACATGTCGGACAGTCGGACCTTACTCACAATGTCTGATTACTTTTTTTATTTTACTTTATTCATTTATTTATGTATTTATTGACAAGTTGAAAGATGTTCTTCTCCTCTGACTTCGCAAAGACATATTTTTAAAAAGTTTGCATTTGCGAAAAAACAAACAAACAAAAAACCAAAAAAAAAACCGGTTATATTTTGTTGGATCTTCAAAATACACAAAAGAGAAATGGCAGTGAATCAAATATGTATGAGCACGAATTTAATTGCAAACAACGATAACAGTGAAACAGGCTGTTTGAAGGTCCTTGGTTTAGCGACCAATCAGATTCACTGAAAAGTGTTATGGTCTCCGTTCTGAACAGCATGTAAAGAATGTTGTTTGATTTTTGCTCCTTTTCAGTCATGAAACATTATAAAACTGAGGTTTATAATTTCACATTTTGAGATGGCAATGATTTAAAAAAAAAAAAAGAAAAAGTTTTGTCTAATCTCAAGTTAATTGTTGTAATTTCTTTTTACACCCAATATTTTCTTGTTATCGTCATGGGTGGGTGTGGGGTTTCAGGTTTTTAAAATCTGCCAGCAATTTTTACATCTCTGCCGTTTAAACCAGATATGTAAGGGGGAAGCAGTATGGATGAATGAAGAAAAAAAAAAAAAAAGTTACACAAAAGTGTTTCACTGTAAAGATGGTTTGTAGTTTGTTTTGTTGCAACTTGACGTGTGAAATAAACGTCAGTGGAGTTTTGTAAACAAAATGTGTGTTTAGGTTTATGTCTGGTTGAATGATGTGTGTGCCCAGTTGATTTTTTTTCTTTATTTGGGGGGATTTTATTGTAATCTTTGGGAACCACTGGGCTGAGAGGACGTTCTGAGTGATTTTTAAAACTCTTTTTATTTATTGTGTCTTTCAGTGTAATTCCAATTCAATTAAGATTCTTTCTACAACACAAATCACAACAAATGTCACCTTGAGGCACTTTAATAAAAAAAAATAAAAAAAAGTAATTTCAGTTCAGTCATAAACTCATTCCAGTTTGTCCCGTCGGGTTTCTGCAACGATTCTCTGAGGGTTTGAGAAGACAGAGCAGAGACCCAATCTAGAAACAGATGACCTGATGCAGGAGGGCTTTATATTAATGACAACTAAAACATTAATGGCAGCAGAGGGAGAACAATTCATTGATGGCATTATCTCAGTTGAGGCCCTCCTCCAGGAAGGCACCACAGCAAATACAAAATTACAGACCAGATGCAGCTTATGTAGGGGAAAATAAATAAAAAAAATATAAATCTAACCGTGAAATAACAGCAAATAATGCACATTAGGGCACAGTAGAAGAAGAAAGTCAGAAAAAGTGGTCAGTTGGTCCTCCAGAACCCTATTTTGCTATCTATCTTGCTAGCTATTTTGCTAGTTATCTTTTTTGCTATCTTGATTATCTTGTTTGTTTTTTGCCATTTATCTCACTGGCTATCTTGTTAGCTATTTTACTGGTCATTGTGTTTGATATCTTGATAGCTATCTTGATTATTCTGTTTCTTATTTTGCTATCTATCTTGCTGACTCTCTTGCTAACTATTTTGTTAGTTATCATTTTTGCTGTCTTGCTTTCTTATTTGCTAGAAATGTAGAGAGCCAGGCTGTAGTTTTTTTGAGTCCACTAGGGGGCAGATGATAACTGCTACAGCCTGTCATCCTTGTACACACTGTAGCTCTTACTGAACTCATGTTTATTGCTACAGACACACACACACACACACACACACACAGACTGACACGGAGGAGGGAAGCTGTCACATTAATCCTGGGCCGGGGTTGGTCATGTTTTATCTCGGGGCTGATTCTGCTGGTTGACATATGGCACTCATGTTGTTCTCATCACTCTGCGTGTGAGCAGTGATAGCCAGAGGCCCGTCCAATCCCGGCCTGGCACACCAGGCTTAGTCACTGTAAACACTTCCCAATCCCACGCTCCCAGGTTGTGACAGCGCGCTCACCAGGCTGCAGCAGAGGTTGCATAACCGCAGCGTGAGCAGCAGCAGCAGCAGCAGCAGCAGCCTCATAGGTTGCTGCTTGGATTGCCTCTCCCCTCTCCATCATTTGACACAGGTGTCAATTGACATGCATCCAGATGCACACGCATGCACAGATGAACACACACCCATAGTGAGTTCAGATCCAGCGCAGTTGCAGCTCTGGCCCCAGTGCAGCTCGCCGCGATACGAAACCTGTCAATTTCCCTCCCAATCCGTCAGACGGCCGATTGGACTCAGAGTCCTGAAGTTTGACCTGGAAACCACCGGCTCGGACAAAAAACCCCACAAAAAAAACAAAAACAAAATCACCACGACAATGTAATCAGCTGTAATCTTTCAATAAATGTCCCTGCTCCCACATGAGGGTTTTTTTTGTTTTTGTTTTTCTCCAGGATGTGATCAGAATCCGTTTCTGGTCTGCTGAGGGGAAATGAGGTGAACCGTTTCCCGCTCAACTGTTCACACGACACTTCCAAGAGCTCCTTAGATTAATATCCACCCTGGAAATATCCTCCATAAAACTCCTGTTTTCTAACAGAGTCCAGTTTAGTAATGGCTAATAAAACGTCTTGTAGCCAAACTACAAGGTGTTTATGGGGAGCAGGCACGCTGTGTGCTTACAAATCATCCAGGGGGTTGTTTACTGTAGTAGTTAAGTACTTATCAATCCTAAAGCTACATTAATAAAACATGCATCTGTGATGTTTTAGCTGCATCTTTCCCTGCAGGTTGGTATGCGGATGATCACGAACACTGGAAACACTAAATCTTACCAAGTAGTTTTTGGTCTAGATTCTAATACAAATGTCTTAATACACTTGAAATAAGACCAACTAACTGGAAAAAAAAAACTTTTCAGAAAAATCTAGAGGCTTGTTTTAAGTGAATAATTCCTTGATATTGATCAGAAAAAGACTCTGCTCCTTATCTGCTTCAGCATAGAATCCACCAGACTGAGTTTATTGTTGTGATTTATCTGATAAGTCAGATCAGATGCAGTGTCCAGTCAGTAACCGTTATCCAACAAGGACAATATTTAAATTAAAGTTTCATTTTTTATGTGGTTTGACTGTTGTATTTGTTTTAACCTACTCAACACAAAATTCATGTCATCCAGCTGTGAGGACAGAGAGAAAGACGAGAAGATGACAGAGGAGGAATCAGGACAGACGGGGGAAGGCAACAGGTTGGTCTAATACAGGTGGGAATGAAGGAACAGCTGCTTCTTAAGGTCTGTCATTTTTTGCAACTAATATAAAATGCTTTTCTTGACCATTTGACTTAGTGGTCTCCTTCATCAAGACAAGGGATGAAGGAGACAGACATGAGGTCAGTGATGGTATCTGTTGTAGAGGAGACAAGTGATGACATCAGGAAGGAATAATTAAGTTAAGGAGGCAACAAAAACCTAAATACTGTGATGGTTTGAATTCAATTACCATATTTTACAAGTGGATGAATAAGGGAGAGCTGTATGGACATATTAAACCTGGGGCGGGAAGGGAGTGGGGTGGTGTGTGTGTGTGTGGGGGGGGTGGTGATAACGTATTTGCATACACCCTAGAAAGAATGTATTTGCGCCCCTGCTAGCACCAGCTGGTGGCCTGGCGAGGGCATTACATCCTTTTGAAGTGTACCTTTACTGTGTAAACGAAGATTGTAATTAGAATGTCTTCATATAAATGTGTTAACAGAAATGACATCTTCGTTGGATCAGTGTCATGTAAACAGGGCCTCGGTTTGAACGTTTCTGTTGGATTTGTGTTACTGGTATGCAACGGGATGTGGCTTTGAACCATGTTCCGTTGCATTGGTTCTGATGACGCATGTTGCCTTGGAAACGCAGACAGCCGTTTCAGGTTCATAAGATCTGTACTTATTTCTGATTACATACCCGAGACAAGAAGAAGACGACGGATGATTGGACGGACGGTGAAGACTCATCAGTCTTTCTTAAAGACCCCAACGTACTCGGGTGTACTTCAGTCCGCGGAGGTCAGGCGGACATCCGCTTCGAGTTCGCACAAGGATAGGTTTTTATGACCGCGTATTCGGTGTCGCTCATTAAACTACCCGGTGGAAACAGTGTTCACATCGAACTGGTTTTTATGTGACACTGGGCTGATAAGTTTGAGAATAAGGGTTTCATGAGTTCATGTTGTTTCAAAGTTGACATCAACATGATAACAGTCAACATAAAGTTGTCACGGGGATGTGATAGACATGTAAGTGAAAAAGCTTACAGGCAGCAGGCTTTATATATTCACGCACATATTGACATGATGAATTACGATGAATTACGCAGAATTATAAGAACAAAAAGCAAGACATCATCCCAGACTTCTTTATCAGCAGAGAGGTGGTCCGATAAGTTGAGTCTGACTTTTTTATCTTTCCTCGAACAACGGCAAGGAAAGGATGATCGGGTATGTGCTCATTTTCGATTGCTGCACAAACTATTACACCGATCACAATAGTGCTTTCGGAACATAATAAACAAAGCTCATTGAATGGATCCCTGATTACAGCTAAACCCAGCGCAGCCTCCTGCTGCTCCTCTGGCTCCGGGCAGCGGTTCACTGTCTTTGCCGGATGAACCGACATGTGACTGCCATTCTCTGCCCCGCACTGAGAGAGGAGTTAAGGCTTCTCAGATGGAGAAGAAATGGAGCCAGGCGCCCAATTAGTTCATCAAACTTGCTAGTTCTCATTAGGATTGTGTGAAATAAAGAAATTTTAGGTAATCACTACGCTCGAGTATGAAGACCCAACCGTCCGCGGACAGTGCGGTTCATGAAGTGTGCACAGTACCCCCGAGTATGTGGGGGCCTTTACAGTTCCAGAGCCGTGTGAGTCTCTGCTCTGCTCTGGCTGATTGTTGCAGCAGGTCTTTGGTGAATCAGCGGGCCGGATGGAGTCATTCCAGTCTGAACTGAGCCTGAGGGGCCTCCCATCCCCCCACACCCTCCACCTCTCACTGCTACAGGCTCTCTAACTTATTGTTCTGGGCTGCTGGGACCTCGGCGAGATTTACTGCAAGATCCCAAACTGATTGCAGCATCGCCTCTTGTTGGACATTTTCTGTTCGGCTTGGCAAGGAAAGGCAATCTCTTTAGTCGTCCGCCCTTATAATTTATGGAACATGTTTGCGGACGTTGTGGACGCGCTCAGAAAGAGAGGACACAAATTATTAGGACTGTGTCGCAATCAATGCGCCGGGAATTACAGCATTCAGCACCGCTGAGGTGTTCACGGTTTGTCACGACGCAAACACAAACGTCGATGTATTTTGTTTGGAGTTCAGGTTCTCTGGATGGAAATCCAGCTGTTCTGTTCCTGACCTTTACAAAAAACAAAAAAAGTATCCTTTTGATATTATTTATATTTTTGTTTGTTTGTCCAATCTAAGAAAGAATATCTGGTGACCTCAGGTCATTGCTGTTTGATTTTTATGTGTCCAAAAATTTGGAAAACATGCACAGTTGTCCTGCTGTGTCACATTTATGAATTACTCTTTGTCAATCTGAAACTTTGGAAGAGTAGCACTGCTTCAACACATTTTTACTCACGTAAAAGTAAAAAGTACCTCAAGTAAGAGTAAAATACAGTTTGGTAAAAAGGTAACTAAAGTACTGAGTAACTAATCGAAATGTTAGTAAATTAATATTAAAAATATTATGTCATCAGACGGACCAAAATATAAAGTTGTGTGACAATTTTGATATTTTAAGACCAAAATGAAAATGATTCCTATAGGTACCCAAATAGTCGAATTAGACAAAAAAAAAAAATCCAAATGAATTTATTTCAATACAGAAGCTATGAAAGTGTATCAAAAACCGATTTCTGTGTCTGCTGAATATTTGATTCAAACAAACTTTGTTCTGTAAAGTTACTCAGAATTTCTCAACTAAAAGTTTTGATACTTCATGTAAATAAATTACTCAAGTAAAGGTGGTAAAGATAGCAGAGTCAAAATACTCCTAAAATTACATTGTTTTGTACAACAATGGGTTTTGTACAACCAGTAACTGGTTACTATCCAACTCTGCCCAAATTACATCCCAGTATTTTTATTTTATATATTCCGTTGCATTGATTATATTTGTATTTACCAATATCTAACACTTTGGATGGAGCAATTTTCCCTTGGGGATCAAAAAAAGCTATTGACAATAAAGACAACATGTTAAAAGGGAGGTGAATGCTTTCCCCAGGCTCCATAAGGACTCAGACTGCCTAAAGTTGAGTTTATAGGGGAAAAGTTTGAGCTGCAGGCCTCTTGTTACATTAAGACGGAGTCGCTTATTGTGAGACAGAACATAAAATCCGCCCCAAATTGTGTCCAAGTGTCTGTTTCCTGTTGTTTGTAAAACGGTGATGTATTGCCTCCCTGCAGTCTGAGCTGCTACAGAGATCCCGGCGCTATAGGCAGACTATTAGCCGAGCGACGGTTTCCAGGTGACATTGACGGAGCACTGAGGAGAATTTCCTCTGATAAGGAGCCGTCAGAGCTCAGTAATGACCACCATCAGTCACTCTGTCAAACCGCACAGACAAAGGAAAGCGAGACCAGAAAGAAAAGTTAAAGCTCAGGTACGATGTTTGAAAATGTGGAGGGGGGAGAAGAGGTGATGGTGTGGAGCTGAGAAACAAAAGTAAAGAAGAGAAAGTGGAGGTTTAATCTGGAAAACCGAGACGAAACGTCGACTTGAAGTTTGTGTCTCGATTCGAGGAGCTGGAGCTTAAATCAGCAACGAGGCAGATCAAGGTGCTTCACGCCATGAACACACGACAAAAAACGGCAGCAAACATTGAATTTTGTCAAATGCCATCATCAAAATCATCAGGATAATACTCATCAAATAGGCAGGGACATAAACACTCAAACGGGAGCACTTAAGGGGATCAGTGAACACCGTCGTATTCCCATCTGGTTAAAATGGGCTCCGGTTCAACACAAAATGCCTCAGAGGGTCCACACCACCGATCACAACTTCTTCTCAATTAGCCGACCCCGGCTAGATCAAATCAGAAAGCTAACTGTGCTCTGCGTTGTTGGATTATTCCGCCTCTGTACAGATGTCATGGAAAACTGGGCGCATGTGCACAAGATGAAGAAGTACATCAATGATGCATGGGGCCTCATCACAATCCGACGGCTCACCTGTAGAGCTGAACTCACTCAGAAAAACTCCATGCTGAAGGAGACAAAGGGGAAGAGGGGACGTTGGTGTGAGTGTGGTGAATTTACAAACATGTCAAGTCATGGATTATTGGAAGAACTGAGTCAGGAAGGGAATTTAAAGGGATTTGGTGATTAAAGTTTCACCACAAAGAACCACCATCAAACAGTAAAATTCAAACGGAGGAATGGAGGATAAAGGACTGTAGATGAAAGAAAGTATACAGTGAGGTGTTAAGCAGAAGATAACTTGTTCAAGTGTAGGCCGAGTATGTTCATTTTCACGTTTCACTGTTTTAAATGAACCAAACCCTTTGAAAAACTTTCACCAAGAACAACTAAACGACACAAAAACCTCATTAGAAGACACTGATTTTTTTAACAATGCAAGAAAAACTGGAGCAGCATCAAACTTTAGTGGTTGTAAGATTTCTCGTTTGTCATTGGTAAAAGACAATGAGCCATTACTCCCACTAGCACTAGACACACTCATTTGTTTTGGTTGTATTTACCCAGAATGCCCTGCACTATAGTCCACTTCCTGCTTTTGGAGTGGTCTCCGATCCACTTGGTGTTTACATCTGCGTTCGGTTGAAGTGAGCCAGAGGTTCATTTCCACGACTAGAGTTCTCATTTTTTGGTCCCCATCAGAGTTTGATTACACGTTCACACCTCCCCAAACAAAACGGACTACAAGAGAAACCAGAGTTCGATTAGTGAAGACTAAACAGGGCAGGTGTGGATGAACCCTTAGAGGCTTGATTGGAAGATCATCTTCAACTAGAACAACATCTCTAAACATGCAGACAGAGCTACAACTCAGTTGTTCACATCGGATCAAGCTTGTTTAGAAAATTCTGGGAGGAAAGTTCAAGGCAGAGCAATACTCCCGTAGACACATGGTTGTGGATTTTTTCAAGGTTATTTTAGTTTGCCCCCTTTTTTTGCCGGCATGGAGCAAAGTCCTTTGTTCCTCCTCCTTCTGAGCTCTGTCCATTGTTCCATCGCTTTCAGTCGCAGAACAAAACCTCAGCCGTGCTGCCATTCCTGGCTCTTCTTGTTTAAGGCATTATGGAAACAGTGTGTCACTTTCTCTGTGATTACAATCCATTATCATTGAGCTAAAAAAAAACCAAAACAAAAACGCTCTTCATTTTGTCTGTCAGCGACACTGTTTATCATAACGTCTCCCTTGAGTGCTTTTTGGAGAGCAGCCATCGCTTGCTATCACAGCTGCTAATAAACCAGACAGGACAGACAAACATGCAGAGGATTGGAGATCTGAGTACCAACGCTTCTCCGGACGGCTCGAAGACGGGGAGGGGAAAAGGAGACGGCCAAACGAAACAGAAGAGTTGGAAATACATCCGTCAAAGTGAGAACGGAAAACAGTCTTGATATGTCAACCTGTCCTGAAAGACGGAGACAAACATTTGCTTTCAGATCATTCCCACGGCCTCAATTAGAAGTTAGGAGACTTGTTAGAAATGGTTGTCATGGCTACAAGCCACTACGAGTACTTTTTCCACATCTATCGTATCTTGTTGTGCTTGTGTGTCAGAGATTTGCACCTTCCTTCCTGCCCTGCAGAGTCCCGGCTAACACTGACCTTTAGTCATCTCTTGACCCCACGCCCACCCAGAACACCTGTTACAACTCCCTAATCAGCCGCCCACACTCGGAGCCCGACTGCTCCCACTCACATATGAACCTCTGGCCCTACTCGCTGTGTTTGCTCCTACTGAGCGCCTTAATGAACCAACCTCCACAGTGAACTCGGCGTTCCTTGTTCTGGAAATACACGGCGGTAAAGAAATCACAAACCTAAAATGGTCGCTGTAGCAGCTGACGATGCTGTTAACCGCTTCAACAAATACAGCACAAAGAATAACAATGTCATCGTTTCAGGAAGTCCTAGATTTTACAGGTAGAGGAAGATATTTCAGTCCTGTGAAGACGACGGTGATGCTGCACCTTTCTCTGTTCTGAAATAAAAGGTCGTCCTGGGATGTTTCACTTTATGTGCAACATATTTATTCTCATCTATTACAACGTAGCACCAACGTTACGCAATGCAGATGGAGGCCAGGAAGTAAATGCAGCCCGTTTACTTGTGATGATCCAGCATCAAAAAGTTTAAAGTCCTGTAGGGTCATTCTAGCCGTTCTAATAGAGAGAAAGATAAACATTATTTTTGTGCTTCGAAGGGAGTTGGTCACAAGGGAGATCATTTTAAAAAACTTACAGAAAAAACAGGAGAAAAGTGGCTCAATCCACACCTAAAAAACAGGAGGTGCAGAAACTAACAATGCCAGAGTTCGCAGCGCCACTTTCTAACAAGTAACGATTGCATCATTTAAATTGTATTTTCAGATGTTTTACTGGACAGTTACTTAGAAAGACAAGCATTTATATGTAAGATAAACACTTACATTTACCTTACATATAAATGATAAAAGATATATTATTTTTACGCCATAGCTTGGTAGAACCATGTTTTAATGGGGTTCCTGTAGATCACTGTGAATGGTTGACCTGCATTGTTGAGGTTCAGTATGACTCAACATTAACACAACTCCAGCATAAATCTGGGTTTACAGAAGCTAAATAAATTAGCTTCAAGTAGATTCATAGAAATAATAACATAGAAATGCTTGTTAGCGATAGCATTGTTACCATAGACTAATAACTTAAAACAACTCACTGTTCACCAGGGCAGAAACCATTTAATGCTTCTTCTGATCCTAAACGTTTGACCCATCCTTCTGTATGCTTCCAGGATTTTGAAAGCGTTTGTCTGGTCTGCAGCACCAGATAGTTAGTAATGTTGATCGCTGGGTAAGTCCTCGTCTGTTCCAGCCTATTTAGGGCATTAGGGTACTCGTTGTGATCCATTTAGTTCTGTTTTGAAGCGGAGAAATCCACATCCTGACCCCCATCCGAATTTTGCCCGTCGTCCGGGTTACGTGTCTGAAACCCAGCAATAAGAGTTTCTCCTGAAATGAGTGTCAACCTTTCTAACAAAAATCTAATCTTCTGAGTTGTACGTGTCAAAGGTTCTTATGCGTTTAAACTTTTAACCCGAAGGGTAAATAGTTTTTCTTGAACTGCACTATATTTGAAATGACAAATCCCTTCTGCTTTAAATACTATTCTGTTCTCTGGAGAACAAAGTCGAAGTTGTTGAGCTGAGCTGCACCCACAGAGGAAGCTGAGAATATGTTGCGGCTGCTGATAAAGTGACTCTGCGATGAGTTGTTCTGTCTTATTAGACAATAGTTCTTTGCATAACTCGGTTCATTTGTCCTAATAGAGCCGCAGCAGAAACGGATCTTGTTGTATTTCCTCATTTTTTGATTGTTTTGCTGTCTGCCTGTGCAATAAGGAGTCGGAGCCGAGCAGCATCTGTGCTCTCTGTCAGACGCGGGAGAAGCCATTGTTCTGTTCCATTTACTTCACAAGTTCAGCTCCAGAATGTGAACGACTTCAGATCTGATTTAACCGCGCTCGAAACTCGAGAAGAGACACGTACAAAGTGACAAGTATTTTATCATTAAGACCAGTTTATTGTAGCTCATGTCACCAACAAGACAGTTCAAGACAAATAAACAAACATAAATAAATAACAGTAGCAAAATAGAGACGTAATGAAAAGTTGTCACGCAGACAAAAATGAATAAATGTTCCAGTTATTATTGATCAAATGCAACTAACTCTAAGCAGGTTGCCAAAGTTCCTTCAAATGAGTTAAAAGAACAACATTTCAGCTGTTTTACAGTTTTCTGGAGGTTTATTCCTGGTTAGTGGAGTATAAAATTCGATTGCTGCTTCTCCATGTTTGAGCAGAGTGACCAGAATCTGACAGCATGACCTACATTCTGAATAATTTAGCGTAAGGTTGTCCGATTATCTTAGAGGCGCTCAGAGTATTGAAATGTCTTTACCAAGCAGCAGTCAGTAGATCTCTGTTAATTCCACATGTTTGATCCCAACACACACACTATTCAAAGTGTGTGTTTCACTTTAAAAGTGACACACACACACACACACACACACACACAAACATAAAAACTTTAAAGCTCCACGAAATCTCCATCTCCTCTTGTTTAGACGTCTTTCAATATGGCAGCATATGTGGCAAGATGACAAACGTTAATATGCTTTCTTACTCAAAGTCATTAATTATTTTAAATACAAATAGCTTTTAATGACACACACACACGCACACACACACAAACCCACTTTCTCACTATTCTCTTTACTTTATTAGGAAACTGCAGGTGTTCATAAACTTTTGACAGGAATCTTTTCTGTTCCCGTGGACAAACTCCACCCACACTGAGTGACACTCAGAAGAAGTGGAGGGAAACATAAATACTCTCTTCATGACTCATTTATCTTGATTTCAATCAGCGGGTCAATTTGACCCTGAACAGTATGTGTGTCTCAAGTTCAAATATAAAGATCACCCATTGAAAAGAAATAAAGTGTAATACAAGAAGATTTTGTTTGTAGGTTTTTTCCAGTGGACAAATGAGTAAATGAGGAGGCTGTTGTTATTGATCCTTAATTTCTGAAAAATAAAAAAGCATCTTTGCACAAATATTGATTGAAATTGTTAGTATTGAAGCTAATAATCAGATACAAAAATGTTTTGGAGGAATATTTTAGCATAATTAAACACTCCCCGGGTCAAATTGACCCACGAACATCATTGCTGTACCTCATAAACGAACACAACAGGAGGGTCAAATTGACCCGTTTTAAAGTTTAACAATTTTTTAAAAATAGTTGGAAGTATATTTTTTGCATGAAACTTTTTCTATTTGTCTTAATGGGTGCACTCTACATATAATTTGAAAAGTTATTCATTTTACACATTTGTCCCCCCCCCCTTTACTTTTTACATAGATACTGTTCGGGTCAATTTGACCCAGCAGTCAAGTTAAAGTGCCAAAAAAGATTAAAACATGTCCAATTCTGTATGTTTCCTTGGAGCTATAAACCATATTTCCCCACATACGCATACACACACCACACCACACCAATACATGCACACACACACACACACACACACACACACACACACACACACACACACACACACACACTACATTTTGAATCCGAACCCTGGAAGGAGAGGGTGAGTGTGTATCTATTACCCTGTTAATTGAATTCAAAGCAGCTGCATGAATATCAAAACGTTCTGCCACATATCTAGTTTACAGTGCCTTCCATCCCGGAGCACTGATAACAGAAATGTGTTTATGGACGTCCTGAAAAGAGGAGAGGGGTGGGGGGAGCGGTTTACTCAGGAATACTGTGAAGACACAGTCAGCCATTAAAAACTGTATTGGGGGGATATCTCTTCTCCTGCCACAGAGGCTTAAAACGTTATTCTGTAGCTTAGATAGCAGCACAACAGTGCTGAAGTGTTTCTCCTGATTTATTCAAAGCCCTCTCTGGAGAAAAACACTGTTGCCTTATTCATTAGATTTCTTTGGTGGCTCTAAGTAGCCGTAGAAGCCAGAGTCAATCGAAGGCAGATCACGTTATTGGTGCTCAGACAACGCCGTGCCACAGGAGACCGCCTCAGGAATAGTTATCCCTCTTCTCTTTCTGGCCGGCTTCGCTCCGTCTCCCACCTTCCAAACCTGACCCCATTCACACGCTTCAGTGGCCGCTTGCATTGTGGGCAGCCCGGCTGATTGTCCGGAGCCCGGTGAAGCCAGGTTCACCTTAATCTCTGACTCACATGCCGGGACTAAAAGGCTGAGGAGCAGTGAGCAAAAGCAGAGGTGGAACCACACAATGAAGAGATTCACCTGAAGAATGCTGGAAGGCGGTGATTCTTCTAGCTTTCCCCCCCCCTAATGTTCAAATTTTGGTTGTATCAATCGGACCATAAGGTGTTTGAGGTGTCTACAAAGACATCTTTTTAACCAGACTGAATGTTGTTGCTGTATAGTTAGCCTTTTATTTATTTATTTATTTATTTATTTTTGACATTGCTGGTTTTCAGCAGCAGTTGGGTCTTTTACTCTGACTCAGTTTCAGAACAGGTAAACATCTGTAGTATTGATACCAGGAAAATTGGTGAACCTTCATCCGATGAAGTCAGTGTACTTTATTCTGACTTTGACAGTTTGACACCCAGTATCGATGCCTAGGACTCTTATTTTGAAGTAAAACTGAAGAAAGGAGTGGAGTAGTTCTTCTGGAAACTTTGTAGTTGTCAGCCATCTTGGTAGGCATCCGTAACCAGCTATCATGACAGTTACTATGATGATGATAAACAAGCCACATTCTCGAGTCGATAGTGACAGCAGTGATTTTTGTTTCATGTGGCTCAGAAGTGTCTATTCGCTCTTTTTGTTGGACTCAAATCCATCATCATGGCTCATCATGATTTGTGCTACTTTTGCCTACCAAGATGGCGGCTCAGTCCTGTGGGAGCTTTGTATAAAATAGAAATATCCTCTACTGTTTTCACAGCGGCACAGTGAGAGGGCATTGAAGCATCACACGAAAATAAAAGTTTTAAGATATGTAAAAAAAAAACCAGAATAATACAAGACTATAAGATACAATCTAAATCTAAAATACCTTCCATTTATATCCAGGGATTCTGCTCAACAACTTGTTATGATCCACCTGCACAAAGTCTGAAGACTTGGATTTTGATCAGGAGTGTTTAAAGCTCATACCAACTCAAAATGCTTTTACAGCGTACAACCAGCTTCACCCATCCACACTGAAAACAGTCACACATTCACACACAAGCTGGCAGTATTGTAAGGCAACATGTTAGTCTTGCTCTTAAGCACTTTGGCAGATGGCGGGATTAACTGGAATGAGACTTGCAACCTTCAAACACAAACAGTTTGTTGGACTTATTGGCCACATGTTTATTTTCATTCAGCTGCTTTTGAACCCAACATGAGTTTACACACAGATGATCTGTTTATTGAATTAAAGAACCAATATCAACAGAAACAGGAGTATGAATTCTGCATAAAAACAACTTAAAACAATTCATATGCAAGATTTAAGCAATTTTATTATTATATATCCACTAAATCAAACTCTTTAGTCCCCGTAACCATCACCATTTAACTTAGGCGATAGTTAAGTTAAACAGTATTAAACAGACTGATTTTGATATGGAAGTATGAAATATCAAAATGAGTTTAAAATCCTCCTTCCAACTCAACGAAGGAGGCAGAAATACAGTGGATGGTTTCAGCTGCATGTTTACAGTCCAGCTGCTGGAAATAACGAAGAGAAAATGAAGATTTAGGCTGTCGGTCATGAAATATCAGAGCCTCACAAATATCAACTTTTAATGCTTCAAAGTCACAGCGAACTGAAAACGTGCCCCAAGTAATGAGGAGGTGATGAAAGTGTTTGTGATTAAAAAAAAGAGGTGAGTGCTCCTACACCCAGCAGAAAAAACCCCCAACTAACTTTGATCTTGAAGCTAAGTCAAATATGGCAAATAGTAAAGTTCAGTCCCCACAATGCACCTCTGTGGAACCGACGAGGTCATTTTATGTCCTTGCCTGTACAATAGGGTTCTGGCGCTTGTTAGACACTCAGTGCTCTGGATTGGTTCAAAGTAAATAAAAGCAATTGTAATTTTTTTTTACCAAAAATGGAAATGTTTTCTTTCCAACTGAAGCTGCCTGTCAGAGATCTTTTGTCTTGGTTATGAATATGTGTGCACATATCCGGTGAGAGTTATGTTTTTTTTTTTTTTTTCTTGACTTTCAGCTGAGATGGGAAGGTGGAGGTTGAGTTTGTTATGTAGCTTCATTTTTAATTTAAATTTCTTTTTGTTGAAAATGCCATTAGAAGGGCTGAAACTGGTGAATAGTAATTAAAAAAAGCACACTGTTTTGTCAGTTTTGTATTGTTGAGTGTATAGAAGAGTTTGTGTGTAGTGAGTTGTGTAGTGTATATTCTTCTTTTTATTGATTTTAATAAAAATAATTGAGAATAAATAAATAAAAGCAATGCAAATAGCTTGACATGACCTAACACAGAGAGCTGAGAGCGTGAGGATCTCAGCTTGTTTGTTTATTCATGATTAATCTTTGTTTCTGTCTTGACTTTTGATCAGTCGTTCTCAGTAGTCATTGAGGTTACATCAAGTTACTCTTTGTCACAGTTAGATGAATGTTTCCCCATGTATTAGTGTTTGCTTTTCCTTTCTTCCCTGTGCCATCCCTCTCTCTCTCTGTCTCTAGCTCTCCCTCAGCCTGCCTTCTCCTCCTCCCTCTCAGCTGCACTCAGTCAGTAATCACGCTCCCAGAAGTTAACCACGTCTATTTCTGCGGTTCTTTCCATTTGCTCGGTGTTCCCTGGTTCCCCACAGAGTTTTTCTCCCAGTTTGTAAGTTTCTTGTTGTAGTTTTTTTTCTTAATACTCTTTTTTTATTATCGTCTACTTCCTGGATTCTGACCAGACGTCAACCGACCAGTCCACATTTACAGAATCGAATCAAATATGGTTGCAGTCAACTGTGCTATGTTTGTGTTGGTTTGTGCAGCAAAACGTTCCTTTGTGACATTATATTTCCTAAGATTAAGACAAAAAAAAAAGTTTTCAGAGTACAACTAGACATCAACCAAAACCCCCCCAAAAATGAACAAAGTTAAACAAAAGAGACATAAATTAATTGTGACATATCTATGCAGCTAAACCGTTCGTACCACAGTTGATTGACAGCAAATTTGTTTGATTTTGTAAATATGAGGGTGCTTGTTGAAAACACCAAAACAGAACATTCAGTCTGTTACAATATGCTGTCAGTCTCCCATGGCAACCATTCAAGGTGCCTAAGCACTACCTCTCACAAAGCTCCGCCCACTTCCACACAGATCCTCCAGACTTCAAGTCAGAATATTTGAGCATCAAAAAAATGTTTGTGCTGCCATCATTTTAAAAGGTTTCCAGAGGTCATGAAAGGTCAAGATTCATGACTGACTGCACCTGTTAAATTAGGAAAAGGCCTCAGAGTGACAGACTGACTTTCCCATCTGTTAGGACTTGAAGTTAGGATCTAACATTAGATTCAAATCTCCACCGTTTCTTCACATGCCACACTTATTTTTGTTTATTGTGACATTGATGTACTTACAGCAGAAATAACACAAACTTAGAACAAACTCCCTTGTACTCTCTCACCACTCCGAGTCCCTCGTTTCCAGGAAATGATCATCCTTCATCACCATGTCAGCCATAACTCCAGCTGACCTCTGTCTGCTGGACAGAGGCTAATCTGATAATGTCAATATCATCCAAGCGTCAGATAATCCTACGGATGAGCTTTGGTGGACCTTCGACCTTTGCCTCATCCCCTCGGTTCCCTTCGCTTCTCCTATAACTTCCTTCCAGTCAGCCAGCACCCCTCGTTTGGGTTCAGTGGGGCGGACTGTCAGGTAGAGGAGCTGATTAGGGAGGCAGAGCGGAGAAAACAACTCTGTGGACGGAGTCGATAACAAAATGTCGGGTCTTAATGGGGAGGCAGAGACGAACAGGATGAATTATTGGTATGATGAAGGCAAAAAGGATTAGCAGTGCAACAGTGACTAAGGAGAGAAATGATGGGAAGGAGGAGAGAGGGAAACAGTTTCCATAGTAACTTGTAGTTGTGTGAGAGTGGAGGGATGAGGCGAGATGGGAGAGACGGTGATGTAGAGTTGTCATTCTTTAACTGCTCTGATCTGCTGCTGATCCAGTGGATTCCTAAAAGTCTCTCCTCTGTGGGGGAGTTCATGGATCCAAAAGCTTCTTTTACCATGGCAGATAATGTGGCAAGAGGAGAGAAAGTCCCAGATGTGTTACAAATGAAATGCGGACATTAGAGTCAGTCAGGTCTCGGAGACGACGATTTATGTCAATGGAAGGAAAACAAAGACGGGAGATGAATATCAGAACTTCAACGTGTTTTTTGGACAGTTTTCAGACATTAAAAGTTTCTGTATTGGTATCAGAAATTACTTTGTCACAAATACTTTGTCGCAGGGCAGAGCAGGTTCCTGGGGTGGAGTTTGTAAAGTTAGTATAATAAAAATGACAGCAATAATTTGGTTTATTTAGCCTGTTGTATAGAAAAAACATGTGGATGTTCATTTTTCAGTCATACTTTGACCATGCTATTCATACATTTATAAATGTCAGAGTTCCAAAGTACTTCAATTCACAAGCTAATGCTAACCCTAACCTAAATAGTTAGTTGGCAAGCTAAATAGGTCTGAGCTAAATATTTAGCTTCCTAATGAAGTATTCAATTTAAAAGCTAAATATTTAGATTGTAAACTAAACATTTTGCTGGTGAATTAAAGTAGTTTGGATCTCTGACATTTATATATGAATGATTAACATGGAGAAAATATGACTGAAAAATCTATTACTTGATTTGTAAACTAAATATTTATCTTGTTAATTGAATATTTAGTTTGGAACTTTGACATTTCTAAATGCATGAATGACATGGTGAAGATGACTGAACAAATGAGCCTTTTGATACATTTTGTTCAACCTTGACATATTATCAAATTTCTGGCCTGTAGGTTTTTGTTTTGTGGTTTTAAAATGTTTTGTGAAAACATAGGACAGAATTTGGACAGAAGTTTAATGGTGTCTGCAAAGTCCTTTAACATATGAACATAATAAACAGAAACAACAGGAAGAATAAAAACATATTGGTGTGCATCTTTTCCTGTTTGAACAATTTTTTGAGGTAGCTGAGAAACAATACCAAAATAAAATACCAATAAAGTACGAATATTACCACGCTAGTATCAATCCGATATGCCAGCTTAGTATCAATATTATTAATATTTTGTACTGATCTGACTACTACAAGTAAATCTGAAAGGGGCCAAATGCTTTTTAACATCAGTGTGTGGATTTTCTCTCTGTCCAAAGCCGATTTTCTGAGCAGACTAAGATTAATAAGACAGATCCTCAAGGTCACTGCTGAGCTGCTATTCATTTTTTTTTTAGATTAAGAAAGGAAGAAATGTTCCTGGTGACGTGTTGGGTCCAAAAGCGCCACAATCTCAATTTGACAGCCGGTCCGAGTGAATGACTGCATGCACAAGGGGGGTCTGAGCGTCCAGCATGCGCCACCGTGTGCAAGCATGCGTGCAGTTTTTAATAGCTTTGTTCCCTTCAGAGGAAGCAGAGAGGCAGCAGCCCAGGCAGAGAGAGATAAAGTGTTTTGAGATGCAGCTATAGCAGCAGCAGCAGCAGCAGCAGCAGCAGCAGCAGCAGCAGATCTGGGCTGTTCTTACTGCTCTGCTCTGTGGAAATACTCCAGCATGGAGAATCTCCTGTGATCTCCAACGACCCTGATCCCACCTCGTTTTTGTTTTCGGTTCCGGCGCTGCTGCTTCAGAGTCCGAACGTCAATGTCGGTGTATGAAAACATTCGAACCATTCTCCTGCAAAAACTTTGATTCCTCCTTTGCATGTGCAGCAGAGAGAGAGAACGAGCTGTGATAGTTTGTCCTTTAACTGAGTCATGCTGAGCTGTGTTGCAACTGGAAGATGGCCTTGTTTTAGTTTTGTTTTTTCCTGATGCCACTATTTCCACGTTGGCCATTTTCTGAGGTAAAGTATAGAGCCTGATGAGCTTTAAAAGGTGATGTAAGCTGAGCAGCATCACTGTGTGCGTGTGTGTGTGTGTGTGTGTGTGTGAGGCGGATGCTCACTGTGGGCTCAGATGCGGCTCAGGGAGGCGAAATGTTTAAGATAATTTTCCAGCAGAATTAGCCTGAAACAATCTGAACAAAAGCTGGGAGTAATTATAACTACAGGTGGGAGACATAAACCTAGAATTTTATCGCAATAAAAGCTTGTGTTGCTGCTGTGATAATGAAGATTATGATTTTTTTTCTTAACCGTTAATTTCTTATTTCTTTAGGTAATTGTGAAGCTGTGACTGCATGGCACAACGTTCGTAGCGCCACAAGCATAAATGTTGTTCTCGGGAAAAATATTCACATTTGCAAAAGAGACCTTGTGAACACCGCTTGCTTCAGGTTGTGTCGTTTCTGTAACTGACGGTCTGACGGGACTCCCACCTGGTCCCCTGGCCGCCATTTACACAGAGAGAACAACCAGGATCTAGACTTTTGCCATGTAGCTAGGGCTTGGCAATAGATTTATTTATTTATTTATATTCAGTCATATTTTAATTACTTACATATTTGTATTATTAACATTATTAACATTTTACACCTTGGATGGAATAGCTTGTTAACTAATAAGCACTTTCCACTTGGGGATCAGGAAAGTCTATTATATTTTAAATAAATGGTAATATTTATTGCAATTGATCGTCCAATCGAATGTTCAATCATTTCACTAAACTCTGATCCAAAGCCGCACAGCATTCTGGGGGATGTAGGCAGAGGAAAGGCTTTAGCTCAGGGGTGGGCAACTCCAGGCCTCGAGGGCCGGTCTGCAACTTTTAGATGTATCTCTACTTAAATAATGAGGTCATTAGCAGGACTCTGGAGAACCTGACTGCACTGAGGAGGAGATTCAGCTGTTGGATTCAGGTGTGTTGGACCAGGGAGACTAAGAGTTGCAGGACACCGGCCCTCCAGGACCAGGACAGCCCACCCCTGCTTTAGCTGCTCAGCCTCTCACATCCAGCTAAGAAAACTTGGTGGCATCAACTAACTCACTTCCTGGTTGGTTCCATAGCAACTACCTCTTGAGTAACATGCGGTTTTGCCATCGTGATTCATCACTGCTGAAAAATAACAAACTGGCGTTGAGTTAAAACTGTGGCTAGAACAGGAAAGGTCACCTCTCCAGTTTGACAGCATTTCGGATATTTTTAATGAAAAACCTAATCAATAATCATTAATATTGCCTGATTTGAAACCGCTGTATCATTTTTTTTTTTCAACCATATTGTCCAGCCCAACATGCAGCACAACCAACAAACTCAAGATTATGAAGCGCCAACATTCAAAAGCAGCATTGTTTGTATTTATGCTGCATATGGATGACTTTATCATGTTCTTATAGCAACGGTGATGAAGGAAAAGATTTTGCAAACAGAGATAGACTAGACAAGCCTAAGGCTGAAAACATAAAGAGATAATCTCACTAAAAATAAACACTAAGATGAGTGGTTTCCCCAGGCCGGCGGTGGGTCCAAACGCATCACGAGGATTCCTCTGTAATCGCTGTGTGTGCGTGTGTGTGTGTGTGTGTGTGTGCGTGTGCGTGTGTGTGTGTGTGTGTGCGTGTGTGTGTGTGTGTGCTTGTGTTTGTTTCTAATACCTTGTGAGGACCATTTTCCTGACACATTCTATGTTGTGGGGACACACTGCTCCTTGTGGGGACCGAAGCCTGGTCCCCACAAGGGGAAACACTGTTTTTGGGTCAGGGGTCAGATTTAGGACTAAGGTGTGAATTGAGTTTTGATTAGGGTTAGGTACGTAATGGATAGGGTTAGGATAAGGGTAAGGTTTAGGCTGTAGAAATGGATGGAAGTCAATGGAAAGTCTCCACAAAGATAGCCATGCAAACGTGTGTGTGTGAGCTTTTCTCTAAGGAACATCAAGTACACCCCATCATGCCTTGGCACTTTGTTGCAATTACAGCAAATCCAATGAACAGGGGAGCTTTTTACCGGATCAGAAGACTCTAATATCATCATGTACCTGTGGCGTCTCCAGAGGAGCTATCATGATAAGGGGCTAGCAACTGAGGAAATGTATCAGAGTTAATCCTGAGGAGGAGAGAGCATCAGCTAATGGACAGACGGGGAGCAGCTAGGACTGCTCTAATGCTTCATCTCTGTCTGGGAGTTCTCAGTTGTCATTTGGAGTTTGAGTGTTTGGATGCAAGGCAGCGAGCTCTGCTGAGTCGCGGTTGAGGCTGTTGTTATGCCTGCCAGTGCAGGCGGATCAATTCAGTAAACAAGCAAAGGGGAAGGCATGAGCCGGTTGATCAACTGTTCAGTCGATGGGCCCTACAATCACCTGCTGCACAGAAATATGAGAACTGCTTTATAGAAACAGATGTTGCTCCTCTGCACTAGAAAAAAAAGTCATTTGGAGAAAAAGTGGTCAGAAGTGTGAGGCATGACTCGGCTAGCGAAGAAGAAGTGATGAAGAGAAGGTCATTGCTAGCTGCGTTTCCGTTGACCATTAGATTGTGCAATTTGACATTTGGAAAATAAATTAGCTTTTTACTTTTTACTTTAGTTGTTTTCCATTTATTGGAAACACCACAATTGCCAAAGTGTGTTTTTTTCCACATTCGTGGAATATTGACAACGTTTTGCGCACATTTGGAATGGAAACACAGCTACTGACACGATCAACACTAAACGACTAAAACATGCAGGACAATGAGGACGAGCATTCAGACTCTCTGGTTCAAAAATAAATCATCCCACTCTGAAATAAAACGGGAGAGTAAGGAGTCCTTTAGTTCTACGCAATGAAAAGGAAGTCATGTGATTTCATTAGGGCTCAGTCACTTCAGGGTGTCCAGAGGAATATTCTGTATCAATAACCATCTGACGGGAATGTTTTTGCCCCAGTAGATTAATTGTACAAATAGATACTCTCATGCTTGCACACACTTAAAATGCTTCATTAGCCTCCTCTGATGAGCGCAGCTCCAAAGGCCCATTAGCACTTCGCAGGCGGCCCACAGATGTACCAACGGCCCACTTTACCATCACTGATTTGCACACAATCACACATTTGTTGTGTTTATATATGACTCTTTTTATTTTCTCCTGTTTTTTAATTGCCCTCTCTCTCTCTCTCTCTCTCTCGTCGCTTCTCTTCCTCCACTCTTGGAATCTCTTTCGTGAACCTTTTCATTCCATTTCCATCAGTCGTTCCTGTGATCATACAATAACACGTTTATGAAGGAAAATAACGGCGCTGATTATAATTGCACATTAAGTCAGAGCAAATGAAAGCTTTTGCCGCCATATGTTAACGTCTGTATTTGTGACAAAGTGCAATGCTGCTCGCTGAAAGGAAACTTTAGATCTTAAAGTGGCAGCACCTGGTGGACTGCCAACAGATGGCCGAGCGATTAGATAATGAAATAAAGTTTTAGCTGTTTGAAGGAGAATCACTTTAAGCCTGTAATCTAACATCACTTTGTTTACTATGGGATTGTGTTTATGTTCTATAGTGTCTAGATCCAGAAGGCGTTAGTGATGTTGATCCCAGTTTTTCTTTGTGTATTTGTTTGGGTGACTCTATGCTGACATCGGCTGGAAGACAAACTGACCACTTTTTTCTCCCCCACTTTCTTCTTCTACTACTCTCCGATTTGTATTCATTTTTTAAGAATTATTTCAACTCTTAAAGGGGCAGTCTTGTGTAAATTAGACTTTTCTGAGCTTTAAATTATATTATAATATTATCCACTCTTGAAAAACATAGCTGCACTGTTGCTTTGATGCTGTCATGCATGCTTAAGAAATTCTTTAATCTCCATGACAACCATTCAGTTGTCCAGCGCTGGATTGAGGATGAAGCTCCTCCTCTGAGCTGCATTTTCCAAGCTTCTGAGTTTCCAGCATATAGAGCAGCCCTTTGCCCCCATGACCCCCAATCAGCTCCTTCAGACTAGCCAGCAGCATTTAGCAAACACCTGGTAGAAATGACTTTCTGAAGGTGGAGTTTCAGAAAGAGCAGAAGCTTCTTAAAGAGACAGAGACCCAGTTTCTTTTACGAAGCTAAATTAACAACACAATTACTTGATTGTTCTATAAAATGGCACTATGTGGTTGGAAAACATAATACTGCCCCTTTAACTCTTTGTTTCCTCTCCGTAGTTTTCTAGGCTCTGTCTTGGCCTGTGACAGTTTCCTGGAGTTGGTGATGTCATCAACTAATTGCTTCCCTCTCCTGCTCTTAACTCTTTACTTTATTGAACATCCACAATAATCCCACATCACTTCGTCTGTTTCTGTTTGTGTCTCTGCTCTGTCTCCTCAAACCTCCAGTCGGTCGTTGCAGTCGTCTGCTGGCACTGAGCCAGGTTCTGGTTCTGGTTCTGGTTCTGCTGGAGGTTTCTTCCTGTTAAAGGGAACTGTTTCTACTTCACAGTCGCTCCAATCTTTGTGATCACTGTAAAGTCAACAACTCAACACAAACGATTGTATCTTCATGTTTGTCCAGGAGTGAATCTGCAAGTCAACGGCTGGGTGCAATCTGCTGGGTTTGCTTAGAAAGAAAAGATTTTGAATAATAAACTGATTTATAGCTATAATCAATGTGTGATGGAATTGCTATGATTTTTTTTCTGTAAAGTTCTTGAAGATCACACTTGTGAATTGGTGCTATAGAACTTTTTGTAAGTTCTTCCGTGATTTCATTCTGCTACCTACTGCAGATGGTAGCAGTGTGTGTGTGTGTGTGTGTAGGCTCTTTACACACACACCCAAAATGGACATCATGATGAGAGACATTTGCTTTCATTTGGTGTTGAGTCACTGTAGGAAGAAGTTTGAGAAACGCCACATAGTGCACTTAGTAAGATGTCAGTGCTGATTATTGATTAGAAAATGTTATCAGATTAATCCGATTCTAGCAATGTGATTAATCATTATGGCTAACTCTCAAAAAGTTGGAGGAAAGATGAGGAAAAAAAACCTGTGGAATCCAATACAATTTTAAATCAAGAAATTGATGTTTTAAAAAAAAAAATTAATCTGATTTTCAGTGTTTATTATAAAATCTAAATTAAAATGACTTATTGAAGATGAGGACAGAGAATATAAATAGCTTAAATTATTGGGTATTCTCATTGTTCTGATTGGCTGTCAGTCGGATTTATCCAGTTGTTTTGCTTCTAAAGCTAGAAATGGAAAAGTTTCTCATAAGAAAAAGTCAGAAGGAACCGTCCAGCAGACCTGCTGACATAAAAAAACAAACTGTGGAGATAAAATAAAATCTGATGGGAACAATATAAAAATATTCCATATGTCCTTATCAAAACTGAGGATTGTGGTGTAAAGCTGTATCTGGTAATATATCAAACATCAGATTGATAAAGTCAGAATTTGTTACCTGATCAAACTTTTCCAGCTCAGAAATGATTGCCAACTAAAATCAGTAGGTATGAGGTTAGCTTTTATGCTAAAACAATACAATAATTATTGAATAGAAAATAAAAGTGAGGGGTGGGGAGTCGAATTCAATGTTTCTTTACACGTTTAGTCACAATGTTTGCAGAGGAGAAGCTAAAGCTGCTTGGGGGTCCGTGGCGTGGAAAAGTTTTGGAACCAAGTTAACCCTCCAGGGGAGACGAGCTTTCAGGTCAAAATAGAGAGTTAGATTATGTAACATTATCGCCTTAAAATGTTCAGATAAACCGCATGTGTTCACACATTAATGTTGACAGCCCAATGAAACCGTTTCATCTCGGCTACATAGCAACAAGCGTCTCTCTTCCATTTCGTTAGCATGTCTCTCACTTCACCCGGCGTCTTCACACCTCCAGGCTATTTTTTATTTTTTTTCACCACCGTAGGGATATTAGAAAGTAAACCGTTGGGAACCGTTCCACCTGGGAGTCGGATTTAATTCAGCAGAACAATAAAAGGTAGCACAGACACTGGTTCTGTTGCTGCCGTCCTCCGTGGACTTGACGGCGGTTCGTATTTGCTCCAGTTGCTGCAGCAGGTCGGCGGCGCCCAGCGGGCGGGATGAGGAAGAGGTTTCACACCTCTGCCTCCGTGTTTTCACCCGACCGCAGGAAGACACGACGGCCTTTGAGAAGCAAGTAGCAGCTGTCGCTGGGTGTGAAATGTGCATGACGCCTCTGCGCCTCTGAGGGGAGCCGTGATGGAGTCCAGCTGTGGACCGTGCTCTGCTGCTTGAAGAAGGGAAGACCAGTGGAATGAAAACCACGGGAGTTGTTTTTATCTCCCCCCCCAGCATTCACACGCTTGTGGGACATGTTTAGGCTGAGGAAGATGTTGCTCCTCTGGATTCCAGTGCTCTAAACTTTCTAAAGAAAAGAAAGCACACACGCCGGCGTTTGCCATTCATCTCGTTGCTCCTCCGATCTTCACTTCCGCTGATAAGCTCTCTGCAGACGGCCCCTCTGCAGCAGTCAGCCTGACGGATGAGCTGCCTGTTGCTTTTGGACTAACTCACGTCCATAAATGAACGGACGGGCAAAGCGTACACAAGCACAGGGCTCGCCTTTCATTCATGGTGTCAGCGCCACAGCTAACCCAATTATTCATCCATTCTGCGGGCTGCGAAGTCCATTGATCCAGCCCATGTTAACCAGGATTGAATTCTGCTTTTGTTAATAACATTAGAGGGGCCACAGCCCCCCTCTCCTCTTCCTACTGCCTCTTATAGCAGTCTTGTCAGGCACTGGGGATTCAGGTCGGTCTTCCTGGTTCTTTTTGGAATTTATTCATCCTGTGAGGTTTGAAAAGGAAAGCGTGGAACAAGACACAAATGTTGTCTTCTGTGTTTTTGTGTCTTTATCTTTAAAGAGGCAGTATTATGTATTTTCCAGCCACATAGTGCCATTTTTATAACACTATCAAGAAGCTGTTAGCTTCAGTTGTTAAAATAAATGCTGTATATCAAATAGGACTTAAAAGAAATGTTACTTTGTAATCTGTCGCCTTACAATTCTGCCTCTATTGCTTTAAAAACTCCAGTTTGCCATCATATTGCAATACAGCAACACACACACACACAACACACACATTCACAACAGACAATTAATCTAAGAATCCTTGCGTTCTAGGATTCTTTCAATCGTAGTTCTGTATCCATTGACCATATTGTTACAAAAATTGTTAAATAAATTTGCTTAATGGAAACACTCCAATATATATAAAAAACCTCATTTTTTAATAAAATGTTTTGTCACTGGGATGAGTTTTTTTTGTTTTGTTAAGATTTTTTGGCAAACTTGAAATTGGTTTATTTCACAAAAATTACAATGGAAACGCTTTTTCCACATGTGATCAACAACCGAATGTTGCCACTGGCACAACCACAAAGAAGAAGATGACAGGAAGTGGTTGGAGGATCGTGGCGCAGAATGTTTCTTAACAACTTATCATGTGAACTGAACCAAAACACTCTGACAATTTTACACGTAGATGAGCTGCAGAATTCAAAGTCAAGCTAGCATAACTGACCTACTTCTTCTGTCACAATTTTGGTTTTATTAAAACTTTTCCCTAGCCTGTGAAGTGTGAGATTTTGTTATGTAGTTGTCATGGTATATTGTATATTGTCTATTAGTAGCAAAGCACTATGTCACTTCTTCTTTTATATATCACACTACATTTAAGATTTAACGCATTATGTTGATCATTTAACAGCTAAAGCCAATTCTTTATGCATTATTGGTGGAGGCATTTTCGAGGTACACATTGTCCATGTCTCCTTTATTTAACCAGGAAAATAGCTCACTGAGATTAGAAACCTCTTTCCCAAGAGTGACCTGGTCAATGTAGGCCTCTCTCTTGTGTGCACCGAGTTGTCAGAAAGTCTTATGGCAGAAAGGACAAAACACATGACCATAATACCTCTGTCTTTTGCTTGCTAAGAGAAATCAACAGCATTTATTTTTGAGTGCTAAAAGCTTCAGAATCTCAATTTTCAAGGAGTGCAGAAATGGATCTGTGCTGCCAAAGTACATTTCACAGACCAAACACTAAATATATTGGGTTCATTGCAGCACTGCCAGTGAAATGAAGTTGAAGTAATCGTCTTCTTGCTCTCAGCTCTCAGACTACAGGGAACGGTCAGAGTATTAGAGACTGACACCGGAGGATGTTGATGTCTGCACACGTTGTTTTTCCTGAAGCCTTCTACTGCGGGAGTTCTGTTTATTCTGCTCCTGAAAAATAGAACAAGCTCTGCTTCAGACTTCAGCTAGAGGCAACGCTTAATGTTCCAGAACCAAACCCAGCAGAGGGCATCGTCAAGAAGATCTGATGATCTGCATCTGTGATGTGCTCCGGAGCCAGTCACGCGTCAGACGCAGCCGTCGCTGATGGGCCGTTTGAAGAGAGAGTAAATACAGTTGTTTCTAAAACAAGTAAATTAAATATTAATGCGCTGTGTGTCTGGAAACAGTTTATGCTGCAAACATTGTGCAGCATCTGGAGTCACGTTGCGCAGAGCATGAATTCTTTACGCCATGTTGGAAGCACATAATGCATTGAACTTACAAGCCAGTAGCACAGAAAGATAAACAGATCTTCCTGCGCTGTGGAGCGGCTGAAGACGTCCAGCATTCAATCAGATGAGCACTGAGGTTCGGGTTGTTTGGAATCGTCCAATCAATGTCAAGTTGTGCAGACCATATAGCTAACATTTAAAGCAGAAGTATTTTGTGTTTTCCAGACACATAGAGCCATTTCATGTGTCTGGAACTGTCACCTTCAGTTGTTATAAAAATGGTGCATATATCAAATATGACTAAAAAGAAGTTTGACTTTGCAATTTAACGGCTTGGAATTTTGGAATTGGCCCTCTGTCTCTTTAAGAAGCTGCTCTTTAAGGAAGTGATCACAACATGGCTCCTCTGTTAACCCTTTAACAACGTTTTTACCAGCGTTATACTGAGCGGTAGCCCCAATGATGAGTGTGCAGTTCCATCAGGTGTTTGCCAATTGCTGCTGGCTAGTCTGAAGGAGCTGAGTGGAGGAGTCATTTGATTTTACACAATACTGCTGCAGTCACACTTCCTGTTTTCACACTGTTCTAATTTTGCCACTGTAATAGGATTATTTCTTGGGTTTTTTTCCAACTCTACTAGGTTCATTACTTTTGTTTAGTGTTTCTCTTGGTTTATGAAATGTTTTGTTTCATTGTAACTATTTGGTCCCGACTGAATGTATGTCTGTTTTGTGCTCTTTTGTGATTGGTGGTGGTAAATATGCCCCCCTTCACCATAAACATTCATCTCCACCATCAAGATTTTATTGTAATGTTTGTAGCGGAGCCAGTCAGAACAGTGGGGATCCTTAACTAAACAAATAAACATACTGCATCGTCTGGAGGGAAGATATTAACTGCTCAACATATCTCAATAGAGCCCCACATCAGAAAATTTGAATAATCTGCTTTTCTAAAATCTTGTCTGCTGCTAATTTGTTGTATTAAGTGAAATAGTCAGTCCTCATGTTTAAGAGCTTATCCGCCCTCAGACTACACAGCAAAAAAAAAATAAAAAATTCGTGATAGTGTCAATAAAGAAACTGGTATTCTATGGTACTTTTTCTCCTCTGGCTTTAGAGAGTTTTACATTCATAAGGTTGTGTTTTCATAAGACAAGGAAATATTGCTGTGCTTCGGGTTCTGCATCTCATATTAGACTGAATAAGCAGCCTGTCAAGGAGTGATAAGTCACAGAGGTACAAAACGATTTCTTGTCAAAAAATAAATTGTGTCAGTGGACCAAATTAACGTGGAAGTGCTACAAAAAAAGGAAGGTGTTGCCAGCCGAATCTAATGGTTCACAAAACATCACATGTAGATAGACCTCAGATGACAGATTTAAAAAAAATAAAAATAGAAAAGCAAAGTGGAGCGATTGTGAAAGCAGTCGCTCCGGGGGAGCGGATGACTTCCTCCAGATCACAGGAGCGCTGAGGGGCTCCAACAATATCTGTGATCATCCTCCTTTCACATCAGACGGATCCACACAATCACCCCCAGATCTCTGAGTGGCCTCTTTAAGCAAACTGTCACTCACGTCTCTTCATTCAGAGGAGACCTGCAGCGAGAGCCGCCCAGGGCATCAGCATCTGGAGTGTGTCCTGGTGGAAACGACTTGTTTTTCATCGTTATGGCTTACGGAAAATGAAAACCTACAGTTTGATTTCTCAGGAGATTTGAATTATTTTTAAGGTGGAAAAGTTAGGCTGTGGCTGACACGGTTCTGTAAAAGGCTGCTGACTTGACATGTTTTCAGCCACCATAGAATTGCTCAAACGGAAATTAGGAGCAGAAAAAAATGCCTAGTGGAAACGTAGCAGCAGTTTTGAATAAAACTGACGTTTAAAAAAAAAAAACACGTTTTTGCGCTAGTATGAGCTGGTTTTTCCAGCCGTAACAAAACTAGTGCATTTGGCAAAACTGCAGTGGAAACACTTTCTTCACATCACACGAGTCAAATGATGCTACTGGCAGAAACGACAAAGAAGACAGGAAGTGGTAGGAGGAAGATGTTGTCTTTCAGCCAACATGCAGCTGGTTCCACCAGAGCTCTGAGTCTCTCAGCATCATACAGTTCAGAAAAAGTTGTCATTTCAACGTATAAAATTTGTTTCTCCAAACTACAATATCTCCAAAACGCCACATATGTAACCACTTCCAAGTAGGCGGGGCTTATCACTCCAATGCCTGAGTAAGACCCAGATGTCTCCTCTGATTGGCTGATGGGTGATGAGCACTGCGTTATGAATATATCTCATGTAACTGTTTACATCGGTCTCTGCTTTTGATTTTTTATGGGTTATCACGTGAGCAAACTTATTCCCATGTGATTTTAGTTTTTCTTTTAATAGAAACACCACAATTGATGGCCATCTACCCTGATCACCTGTTATAACATCTACAAATTAGAGCCGCCACTGCTGGTTACATGCTGTTGCTAAGGTACGTACCTCTTCTGGCGTTTTCAACATTTTGTTGAATTCCTCAGCGAGAGGAAAATGGATTCGTGACTGTCCACACCCCACCGGCCCAGAGACAACACTTTGTAAAAACTCTTTGCAGTAATTACAGCTGTGGGCCAAATTGGCCTTATTGTCAAGACAGAACAGCTCCTGTTCTGGAGATGGATGACCTCTGCTGGTTTGTTGCAATGTTATTAAGTCAAATCACAAATTCTACAAGAATTTGACCTCTGGGCTTTGACTAGGCTATTGCAAAAACATCTTAGCATGTTTTTTTGGGCGGGGTCAGGGGGTTTACCCTTAATGCTTGGGGCTCCTGTCACTCTCAAAGATGAAATGCATGTTGCAATGTTTAAGAATTTGCCTCTCAATATTTTAAATGTAAACACTTTCACATAACATGATACTCTCACTGCTATGCATATGTGTGGGAACAGTGATCTGAGATTTCTTCACACAAAAGGCAGGAAGGCAGATCAGTTGGGGGATCATGTGACCAAAGCTGCTTCTTCCACAGATTTATTTTGGTTAATCACTTTCTCACTCGAGGCCATGCAGGTTTTCATTCTTCTGTCCCTTAAAGGGACAGTATTATGTGTTTTCCAGACACATAGAGCCATTTTAAGCACAATCAAGTATGGTACCTTCAGTTGCTATAAAAAACCTGCTTATATCAAATATGACTTAAGAGAAATTTGACTTTGTAATTTAATGGCTTGAAGTTGAGACTGTGTCTCTTTAAGAAGCTCCTGCTCTTTCAGAAACTCCGCCTTCAGGAAGTCATAACATATTTTCTCTTTTAACCCTTTAAGAATGTTTTACCAGCATTGCACTGAGAAGTAGCTCTTATAATGAGCTCAACTGACACACAGTTCCACCAGGTGTTTGCTAATTGCTGCTGGCTAGTCTGAAGGAGCTGAATGGGGGAGGTGGAAGCTTGGAAATTGGAGCACAATTGGACCTAAAACTGGTGTGGGCCAAAATCAGTCTGGCTTTTCAATGCCAGACTGATTAAATATCAGTGATCGGCCAGAAAACTGCAATCGGTGCACCTCTAATTCTTTTTATTAATAACAGCAATAATAACAGTTACTCCATGAAAGCTGCCATAAAAACAAAATTCCAAATTTAATACATCCAACCAGCTTCTGGCCCGGCTCTGACTGGATGGTTTGTGAAACTGTCACCACTCTGGCACTGTGTAGCAATATGTGACGTTCTCCTCGTTTATGTCTAGGAATATGACACTGAACCTCAGGAGTCTCACAGCATTATGACATGTTATCCAGCCTGACCAGGTGAACCGGTCTGCTGCTGTGTTCAGCGTCCATCTGACGCTGAAGGAGTTTAGGACCAGCTCCGCTTCAGGAGACTTTATGGTTTGTGCTAAATAGGTCAAGTGCACCAATATTATTTACTGTACGTCTTTTTTATATAGTCAAAAATTACCTCTCTGGTTTTCTCCGGTGCATATTTTAAAATGAAACTTTTAAAAGCTGGAGACGTCGGTGTCTGCTCTGATAACATGCAAGTAACCGCACGTGCTTTCACTATACCGCTGTGACCCCAATATCACCCGACAAGCAAATCTTCTCTGTGTTTGTGATTTCCGACTGCGGCTAAGAACCTCCGGGTAACGCACACGCGCACATGCACACACACACACACGCACGCATACCAGCGCCTCTCCAGCTGAGACTAGAAGAGTGTGTTTGTAAGAGATAAGATTTTTCTCTGATGTCCTGATTTCTCTGCCGTCCTAAGCCAAATAGGTTCAGAGCTTACGACCTAGCAAAAAAGAATAAAAAAATTTCCCACTGGCTCGTACACGCAGCCTCCCGTCGTCGGCGAGGGCTCAGACTGCCGCCGAAGGTTTTCAGTGGCCCAAACAAAGGAACTCTGTGCTAAATAAGCAGACCCGCATCGAGGGAGCTCAACCAGCGCGTACAGGGAAACTGCTGAGGGGCTCGTTTAATTACACCAGACCCTTTTTGTTGTAAAGAAGAAAAAAAACCACATAAATAAAAGAACAAGCTCATCGTCGTTCACTAAATCTGCTTAATTATTCACTTGACGTTAATTAGGCAATCATCTGGCAATAGATTCAGAGTGAATGAAACATAAATCTATCCATGTTGTGCTTACAGTGGCTTTCTTTTAGGTCATGTTGTTTGGTGCTACGGGGGATTTGGGGGCCTACTGTGTACCCAGGGGCCACTGCAGGGAGGGGCCTCTCAAGTAATCTGGATTGAAAAAAGAGGTTTACTGTGTCAAAATTTTAAAAAATTCTAATTAATTAATGTCATGAAACTCATTCTGGCTGAACAGAATGACTAAGAGACCAGAACAAAACATGTAAAAAAGAAAAGGAAAAGAGTTGGAGAAAAGAAAGGCGGAGCTACTTTGTTGTTCCAGAATTTAATTTAACTTTGGTTAAAACTACCTTATTAATCCCAAAGAGAAATGAAATGTAACTCATGTTTTCTTCACAGAGTTGTAGTTTGAAGCTGATGCCTGTTGGCAGGAAGGTTTTCCTGTAGCAGTCTGTGTTACATTACATGTAGAGAACCCTCTGACCCTATTGTAGGACAATCTGATGAAGGATTGTCCTTAATGCCGCAACACATTATTTTCACCTTATCTTTGATTTTTGAGGTATCATTTGAGCTTCTACTATGTTAATCAGCTGCTCCCTGTTGTAAAACATCATGTTGCTATGGTAACATGTCATAACAAATGCCCAAATGTGAAACCGTAGTAGCAAAAGTCCTTCCAGCTGCACAGAATCTAAAACCAGAGAGAATAGTTTATGGTAGAAACAAGGGGATTTAAGTTTTTAAAATAGGGATCAGGGGGAATCTGAATGAAAGCAAAATGGCCGCTCCAACCTGCTGCCGCAAATTAGCGGCGCAGTGCTAGAAACGGAGGTGAGCAGCTCAACTAAACATTGACTGGCAGTGTCAAGGTGAGGCCCAACAGATTTAAAAACAGACAATGAAGAAGCATACAGAGTAAAAGTCTGCCTCTACACCTGCAGAAAGAGAGAAAAAAGAGAAACCATAGCAACAAACATATGCATATATAATATTTAACACCAGCCACCGAAGGGGAATGTGACAGGACATATTAAAGACTATTACTATTACTGTCATCAAAGACAGTTATAGTAATACCAAATGATTGGTATTGATACACAGCAGACTGTATATCAGTACTAGCCAAGCTAAACTTTGTGAACCTCATGGACTCAGTATCTGTCACAGTCACAGAGCCAGTCATGTTACGTTATTCAATTTGTTGCGATGAGTAAAGTCTGGTCATTTCATGAAGATGCCCACGCTGTGAGGGTAAACAGGAATAACCTGTCTTCAGAAGACATTTCAGACATATAGGGAGGCGGCTTTGAAAACCTGCCAACCTCGTATTGCTGTCAATAAAATCACAGAGCTAAAAATGGCAACATTGCAAACGATTGTAACGTAATGGAACCAATCAATGACTGTGTCAAATGGTGATAATATCTGCGCATCATCAAGACCAGAGAGCAGAGCCGGGTCGTTCATTTGTTAAAATGATCGGCCATTAACGGCGAACTGCGTGCACAGATGTCATTAAGCGCAGCAGTCTAATATTAGCAATGCAGTAGCAAATGAGAAGCGTGGTCTGATGAATAACTCTCCAGGCAGAAAGGCTGTGGAGGTGGAAGAAACAGCTTAAAGCCAATCGTTTCAGCGCAAACCGTAAAAGTAATTGTGTTTCACTGTTTCTTGCTAAACTAATTTGTTTTTATATATTGTCACCTCTTACCGTAAATACACGTCTATATATTTTGTTAAAAATGTATATAATAGACCATCACAAAGTAGTGCATGGTTGAAAGGAAAATTCTGCAACTTTTTTTGATAATTTTTCTGCTTCGGTCTAACAGTAAAATCCAGCACAAGCATTCACCTCATTGGAGCACACCTGTATGATTTAAAGGAGCCTTATCATGTATTACATGTACAATGTTACCTTCAGTTGGCATGAAAATAGTGTATTTATGAAATATGACTTAAGAGAAATTTTACGTTGCAGTTTGATACCTTGAAATTGGGCCTCTGTCTCTTTAAGAAGCTCCTGCTCTGGCTCCAGTATCACAACATTTCTCCATAAAGCAGTTTGCAAACATTCTTTAGACTGAGAAATAGTTCATTAATAAGCTCTGCAGATGCACAGTTACTGCATCCCACGCGGTGTATGTAAGTAGCTGCGTTTCCATTCCAAATGTGTGCATAATATTTGAAAAAGCAAACGTGGTCGAAATCACATGTGAATAAGTTTGTTCACATGATAAGTCATTAGAAAACATGCCACGCCATGATCCTCCAACTACTTCCTGTCGTCTTCTTCTTCGTGGTTTGCGCAAGTGGCAACAGCTGGCTGTTGATCATGTGACTCGTGATGTGATGAAAAAAGCGTTTCCATAAGTTTTGCAAAATAAAGCAATTTCAAAACATAAAAAGACACCCCCACGTCATTCTAGCGCCTAAACCTTTATCAAAAATCTTTCCCAACCCCGTAATTGGCATGTTTCCGTTTAGCAAATACATTTTTGAAATGTCAATTCGTACAATTATATGGTTAGTGGAAATGCATCCACTGAGAGTTGACTGAATCTTCAGGGCAGTTTTAATCCCAAAATATTTAGGTTTAATTTCATACAAAAAAAAGTTACTTTTGGAATGTAACCATTTTCGAACATATTTACGAACTAACACACCTCATTCTGTTTTGTATTAAAAATTTCTTACACTTTAGACCCTCTCAATCTCCTTTTCATAGTATACAGACCATGTGAAGAAGGTTCTTCTAAAGTCATATAACTTATTTCATAGATAACAGTTTCAGAGACTAGTAAGCGCACTGTCCCTAATGTTTCCGGGTGGGAATTCCACTTTATTCCCGTCCATTGATCAAGTCTAGAGAAACTGCGGTTTTAGAGCAACGTATATGGCGCCGCAGCTCCACCATGTTGGCTCAAATCCGTAAAGGACTGAACCGAAATCCCCGCGTATCTGGCACGCGCCAAGATGGAGGACGACGGAGCAGTTTCATAACTCCCGAGTAGGAGGAGCGTTGCTTTCTGGAAGCTCCGCGGAGCAGAGCGTCCGAGCAGCGCTCAGCCGACGGTGGTAGGACTGCGAGGTTAACCGACGGTCTGAGAAGTGCAGCTGGAGGAGCGAAGACGGGGTGTGACGCCCCCGAACAGTCCTCTGTAAAAAGGAGTTCACCCGGGCTGTGAGTAGCACGCGCGGAGAAGTGGACTGTCCGTGTATCCCGGGAAGCTGTAACGTAAAGAGCCGTGGATGTGGGGACCAGCACAGCCCACCTGGATCCGCGCTGTAACCCGACTCTGATGGACTGAGCGGCGCTGTCCGCCGGCTCCGCTCCCGCTTCCCATCCTCTCTGAGCTCCACATGCAGAGCCGAAGGAAAGTGTCAGGGAGCGGACACAGCAGCAGCAGGAGAAGAAGAGTTTCTCATGTTTGACAGCTTTGCTTTCTGAGACACCGGGAGGCTCAACTAAAGGCGGGGCGGAACCGGGGGTGGGGGGGCTCTCAGACTGGACTGCTGAGCTCTCCTCGTCCCGACACCCCAACTGCACCACAGCCTTATTTTTGGGTGGCGGTGGGTCGAATCCGGAGGCAACAACTGGGAACGAGAAACCTATCTTGTGACTCTTTCCAGGCAGCCGGTGTGTTGTCGTTTGTTATTGTGAAGCGGTCAGCCGCCCCTGGCCTCCGGAGTCCCAGATCTAGGAGCATTACCAGTTTGGGGGAACGTCTATATTTCGTGGAAGTGTGGGTGATAATTCATCCCCGGCCGGGCTCGGACTATGGCGGACGACGACATTCTGTTTGAAGATGTGTACGAGCTCTGCGAGGTCATCGGAAAGTAAGTGCCGCTGCTGCTCTCTTCCTCTGTGTGGGCGCTTCTTATAACGCAGGTCACCCGGGCTTTCTAATCAACTCCTCCTGAGGACCTGTCACGCGCAGCTCCAAAACGCACGCGGGAAGAGCTTGGCGTCAGTTCTCCTGGAGCTAGTGGTGCTGTTGTGGTTTCGTTCGCCTTAAATATTCGGACTACAAGCAGTCATTTCCCAAAAGCACCTTGAGCTTAAGTAGTGTTGTTTTGTGACAGTAAAAAAAACGGAGCAGGGTTTCATTCTGAGTTCATCGTTGCCTGTTGCAGCCGCCCTAACACACATTAACCGGCCGTAAAATGTGTGCGCTTTGACCCAGTGACAGTTGGCAGGTTGATGAAGAGATTAAAGGGGCATGGCACAAAGAACGTCATGAGTCATGCACACTGCACATCTGGTCTTCCTTAGTGACTGGAAGACTTATCCAGGCTACTTGCAGGAATAGTGACTGCAGAGAGGGAGACATGACAGTAGAGTCCGAGAGTGATGCAACTTTAACCATGTTGTTGTTGTAATCTTGTAAGAAACAAGCTTACCAGATTGTTAATATTCTCAAATAATTAAAATTCCACTATAACAGATATGTAAATAACCCCAAAACTTAAGATTTTATGGTAGTAGTGTAAGCTGATATCATAAATGATAATCATGTTCAACAAAGTCACCAGTGGGCTTGGTTAGACTTCACAGGGGCAGTAGCCCAGAGCCCCAGGTTTTGGGGGTGGCCCACAGACCTTTTCTTTCTTTTTTTTAATGAATGTGTATTTTTGCAAACATTGTACTTTGTTTAAACGTCAAAGGTGCAAATTAGGTGAGTTGTATTACCTAATGCAACCTAATCTACTTAAATAAAAATTCTTGTTTATTTATTTTCAAATACTTAAAGGAATCTTAAGTATTTGAAAATTATGAATTTATAGTGGATTTTTTATGGGAACAACATGGAATTATTGGCTAGTAAATGTATTAAACATACATTTCCTATACCTGCTGCTATGTAGGACTACCTATTAATGTACATTAGTACATTGTCATTAGTAAACACATTTTTCCTTAGTGGATGGAGCATCAAAACTGGCTCCAGTCTAAGGGGCCTCATCCTTGTAAATCCGGCCCTGCCAGTGGCACAAATGTTTGAACACCTGCTGTCAATTTTGTCTTGTAGCCCCTTCAGGTTTTTTTTTTCTGGCCCTTTGTCTGTTGATTAGATTTGTGTTGCTTTGTCCATGTGTTTTGGATCATTATCACGACTCATCAAGTCTCAGTGATGACTCGTTTGAAGTTTACAGGGAAAGTTTGTCAAAATTTTATTTTAAATCTCCTGGTTTCATAATGTCATGCATGTTAACAAGGTCTTTTGAAGCTAAATGGGTCCACAGCATCACAGATTCCCTGCCATGCTTATCAAGGGACCATGAAGTGCATTTCTACATTTTCTTTCCTTTGTTCAACCCAAACCCACCTGGGGCATCTGAATTACTTTTTTGTTTATTTATCTTTTCAAATGTAAAGTTTATCCCCAGAACCAGAACCAAACAAGGAGAAGCAGCATTCAGCATCTATGCACCACAAATTTGGAACAAACTCCCAGAAAATTGTAAAACAGCGGAAACACTGACTTCCTTTAAATCTCGACTAAAAACCAGCCTGTTTAGGATTGTATTTGAAACGTAATCAATTACAAATTTAATGATGGAACTTGACTCATTGTCGTGTTTTGATTGTTGATTCTATGTTGCATTGTGTTTCTGTTTGATTTGATGTAAAGCACTTTGAAATGTGCTATACAAATAAAATTTGATTTGATTTAATTTTTGATTTGTTAGTTAAGAAATAGTTATTTTAATTCTCTATGAGTGTGCCTAAGTAGTCACTTATTAGCACAGTGGATCAGAAATTTGGTCATGCCATCAGTTTTATGAGTTCCAAGAATCCAGTATGGTTTTTCGACATGTAAAGGTACCAGTAGTTGTGACAACTCTGATTTGGAGAATGAATCCTTAACATGGGATCTTCTTCCTCCACTGTGTGAACATGCTTTCGTTAAACTTCGAGTTTTTTAGGCTGCATTCACACCAGCTCTCTTTAGTTTGCTTTAGCCAAACTATAGTATGTTTGCCGAGAAACTCTTAATTTGTTTGGGGAGCTGTGAATGAACAATCGAACTGTAGGCCAAAGTTTAATTGAAATAAAATCCGGTGCAGTTTGAATTCATATGTGAATACAAACGGACGAGAGACCGCTCCTAAAGCTGGAAGTGGACTAAGCGCAGGGTATTATGGGTAAATGCAACCAAAACAAACGTGCTAGTCTAACTCTAGTGAGAGAAATGGCTCACTGTCTTCTGAAAAACGAGACATCTTACCACTGTTAAAATCTGACACCACTCCATTTTTTTACATTTTGTGAAGAAGGAAGTTCCACTCAGTGTCTTCTTCAGAGGTCTTTGTGTTGTTTCCTTCAGTGGTTCTTGGTGCAGCGCCAACACAGGTGAGGAGGGGAACAGGTTCTTCAAAGGGTTGGGACATTTGGCAGTGTGAAAGCGGACCCCCCCCAGCTGAAAATGTAATAAATGTTGCAATTTTGGTCCCCAAATCCAACCGAGTCCAAGAGACTATCAGCCGAGAAAATACCCTTAGTGTGAGGTTTTACTGCTGCAACAAAAAAAGATTTAAAATGGGTTTTTTTCCCATATTTTCCAGTGTTGCCAGTAAACATGTCAAAAATTTTTGCTTTGTTCAGCTGCTGTATTTGCTGTATCTACTTTACTACTAAATAGAGGTGGAAGTCTGTTCCAGGCAAAGGTGTTTCTATCGTTAGGAGTCATTCAAATCGCTGGGCTTGAACCAAGCTACTCATTGCCTGAACACATCGTTGAACACCTGATTCAGGAGGAGCTTGGCTCAGGCGCCACCATGTGAGTCAGACCATGCGGGCCGACTGGTTGTGGGACCGCTCTGTGGTGTCGCAGAGATGGTTGACTGTCTAATGGGGGCGACGAGGCCTGGAAGTCAAAGAACGTGTTTAGGCAAGCCTGACTGTGCTCTTTTCTTCTCCTCCGCAGTCACAAGCAATCTGTTTCTCACTCAAAATGCTTTCAAGTGTGGGCCCGAAGAATGAGGCTGCTCTCCCTGGTCTCTGTCCTCATGCACGAAATACAAACATATTCCTCAACAAGCAAAAAACACAACATCCTCAACCTGGATGTCGAGGAACACTCCAAATTCAAGTGGCTTGATTCAGCTCAGTCTGACGGCCCCTGAATTGTGGCCTGTGGTTGGATTTGACAGCTTGTCTGAAATTTGCGGCGTTCAGAGGATGAGAGGCTCCTTTCATTGTCCCAGCTTCCCTGACCCAGAAACAGACCAGACCGCAGTCAGGAAAGGCTTCACTTTAAAAGTTGTTTGTCTTTCGGCGTGTGCTATCTGCAAGGTTTATACCTGTGTGGTGTAGCGTATGAGCTGCTAAACATAGGTTATCCTGAGTGGTGCTTGGAAAGCGGCTCCCTGATTTTCCTGTAGGTTGTGGGAGCTGGATTTGTAGTGTCTTGAAGGAGTATTGATCTTGTACCACTTCTTTTTCATCTTCCAGTCAAGAACCTCCATGTTTTTTCTTGGGATTTTACACGGCAGACCAACACAAAGCAGGGCATAGTTGTGAAGTTGCAGAAATAGGGCATATGGTGTTACGTTTTTTAATTCTAAGATATAAAAATCTGAAAAATGTGACACACTTCCTGGATCTGGTTCTTTCAGAACAAACTCTTTGAAATAAAGCTGCAGGTCTTCTAGAATATGTTCTGTTTGCACATATGGGGACCTATAGACATGTTGCATGTTCTTGTTTATATCAGGAAATTTTGCAGCACCCAACACTGGAGAGCAAAAACACGATTCTTGTACTAACCATTCATAGTCTTTTTGTTTTAAGCTGAATCTGAACACACTAAATTCCGCAGCACATCTACATATTAAGATTGTCAAAGTCAAGCTAGCATAGTTGACCTACTTTTTTAATTAAAACTTTTTCCTGGCTTGTGAAATATGACACCATTGGACCTTGTTATCCAGCTATCCTAGTGATGACAATTATTAGCAAAACATTGCATCCCTTTTTCCTTTGTGTGTCATACATTTAAGATTTAGCGCGTGATGTTGACAACTTAACCACTGAAACCAATGGTAATCATTGTGTACAAGCGGGTTTTTTAGCCCTCCAACAGGGAGCTGGAGAGCAGGATCCTGCATGTGTGACATGCCCATTTTTGTTACATAAATTAAAGAGAGAGATATTTCATTAAAGGTAAACATTTGGACTCATCTTGTTTTCTACCAAATTACTGGAAAGACCAAGCTTGACCATGTGCAAAGTTCGCATAATGAACATTGAGCCCTTTGGGAACAATGCAAATACACGGAGCCAAGGTATGGTATACCAAACGGTACAGAGGTCTGTGCGAGGTGTTGTGTGATTGGTCAGGAGTTTGTGACTGTGTTTTACGTTGAAATGCGCTTGGACCTCAATGTTGATATTTCAGTTCAACTAGTCCACTTGCACTAATCCGTTTTTTGTATCCGCAGGTGACATGAATACAGAAGACAGGATGAGAAACAATGTACTTTCTTTTTTTTTTCAATTCTTCACTAAATAACTACAAAGTCAAAAACTTTGGGAAATTGCAACGTTCATGTGTCATGTTGCGTTCTTTTCATGACACTTCGTTAAATCAAAACGGAGGATGGAGGGAGTAATTCCGTCTAAGCGTGGATTAATATTTAAAAATGATGTAAAATTGTCACTCTACCTTGCAAAGCAGATTGAGGTAGATCACGAGGATCCTTTGCACACCTACAGCAGAAATAATTTCTTGGTAGAGAACTGGCTCTACCTTCCTTATCACCTAATGTCCAGATGAAATGAGACAGTGGTTACATAACACAGCAAAATATTTCACAGGGACAAATACTCTTGCGAGGCTCTGTATGTAGAAGCTGGACGCGCATCCTTGGTCTGTCCTGGTGGTTTTGTTTTACAGGTCCTCTCCCTCTCCAGCCTGTCACTCCAGCGCGGTTTGTGTCCCAAAAACAAGAAGGGCTCGGCGAGGGTGGGAGGAGAGTAAATGGAGAGGTTAGGAGCACAAAGACAGGACTGCGTGGAGTAAATGTGGGAGGAGGGGAAAAGAGAGAGCGGCTGCACTGGAGATGGGATGAGTGAGTGAGCAGCAGAGGTCGGGGGTACAGTGGAAGGAAGCAGTCCATTAGTTTGACTCACACATCAAGAGACACTGTGTGCCTTCAGGCCATTCACTTTTCTAGTTCATCCTCAGAAAAGAGTGATGCATTGGTGTGTGTGTGTGTGTGTGTGTGTACTTGTTTAGCTATCCTATTTAGGACCATTTCTACCATAGTTCTTAACCTTAAGACTGGTGGGTCTCATGGGGACCAAAGAGTGGTCCTAATACGTTACGTTGGACCCCCTTGTGTAGGGTTAGGGGTTAGATTTTTAGAGGTATGGTGTGAATTAAGATTCGGCTAAAGTTTGGAACAGACAGTAATGGTCTATCCCTAGCCCTAGGAAAAGTGTTTGGGTTAGGCACCAATGCAGATTCTAAACTCAATGGAAGTCAATATAAAGTACTAATATAAATGGAAATGCAAATTTGTGTGTTAGAGGTTTTCCCCCAGAAAACTTGCTGAGCTAGGGCAAGTCATCCATCGACCTGTCTTGTTTTTGATTTAAAAAGTGTTTGAAGTTGACAGGAAATGTGAAGATATCACCAGGTAATTATGTGCTTTTGGAAGACATAGTTGACAATATTTAAACAGCCTTAAAAAAAAATCACTTGCTATCATTGTTAGCTTAGTGACTAGCAAGTGAAGCCTGGTCACTGGGTCTGCCTTCATGTGGCAGTATATTACTTTTTAATGAAGGCAGCGAGGAGAGTTCAAACATCCCAGCTGAACATTTCAGTATTGCTATTTAAACCTCTGGATGCCACATATCACCATGGCTACTCCACGGCAAGTAAGAGAAATGAACCTCCATTTGCATTCCTCATGGCCTCCGAGGACACTCTGGGGTGCAGTAAGAAGGCTTAATGTCAGGATAACTCTCAGACCAAGGAGGTTATGTTAAGTGTGTGCATGCATGTGCATGGGTGTGTGTGTGTGCAGCACGTGTCACTTCTTAATTTTGTTTGGTCCACTGTGTCCCTTTCCCTGAGGTGACGGAGTAAAGCCTGAGAACTGGCCCCTGTCTCAGGGTGTGTTCACCTAATGGCCCAGCTGGCCACTTCAAATCCCCAACCTTCTTTTGTTGCTGCCTTTTCCCCCTCTAACCAGTGTTGTGCACATTTAGTCTGTTTTAGACCGAGCGTATTTACCGGCCAGGCATTTCCACATGTTCCTAATTAAACGTGTGAAACACTGACCTAGATGTGTGGAAGCAGCTGAAGCCAAGGCCCTCTCAGAGCCCCGGGGCTCTCTGTGGTAACGGTGGTTAGCTTCTCTCACTGATGATCGGCATCGCCATCCTCATTGTGTCTAAATGAATCTGGCAGAGGACAGATTCTGATGACAGCAGCTCCATTGAACAGATTGGGGGCTCCTGGGCTAGGGATTGGTATTGGTCGCACAATTTTTCATTATCCATGTTTTGTTTTTGTTTAAATTGTGATCATTTTGATTTATCTTTCTGGTGATGTTTGCTAATCCCATGACATACAGGTGTTTAGACATAAAATGTAACTATGAGGTGTAACTGGTGTTATGAAGTAGCCTGGCCTTCGCCTTCATGCGTAATTCAGCTCAGATTTTAATCTCATTTCAGAGCTAGGCCTGGACTTTCTCCCACTGACTTTCTAAAAATTAACGAACAGAAGGAGGAGTTGTGAACGATGACGTCAATTTTCTGCGTTGTTTTAGAATTGTTGTGTAGCTAGCTAGTTTTAGCGATGGCAGCAGACAAAGTGAACAAAGCCTTTCGGTCCATGTTGGCCATACTTCCAAATATTTAATTAACTTCAACAGTTGAGTCATTCAGCTCGGCACTTCTCTCTTGGCATTGGAGGATGATTGTTACTGCAGTCAATTTCCGTTAAGCTTCATACACGTTGCACACGCCAGGGCTAAATGTTAGCGATTGGGTAGAAGTTACAATTTCCAGGAAGCAATAGTTTTTCAATAGCTCAAAGTCCAGACCCTCTGGATGAAGCGAAATGTGGAATAAAGTGCTGCTGAAGTAGCCTACTTACTAATCCAAAAACTGTCCTCTGGGCTTTTTGTTTGGTTAGTTTTTTTAAGAGCAGTATTTATGAATTGTAGGGTTTTGACTGTAGTCATGTGCTGTCAGTCGTACCATCTGTTGGTAAAAAAAGACAGGGATGGATTTTAAAAATACTTTTGTCGTTACTGCAGTAAATACCAAAAGATATAAAAAGACTGTTCCTCTATTATATTGGTGTCCTGAAGAAGCCTATTGCAAATGGGAATATTTTTCAAAAACATTATTTGTGTTTGTGGTGCTATGAACGCTGTGCCAAGCAGTCACAGTTATATAGTTACCTAAAAAAAAAGTAATACATAGTCTTTTTAACTATTATCACAATAGTACCACAAAATATCCCAATAAAATTCCAAGTTCATATCACCCACCCTTATTTCAATCTATAGAAAGTATTTTTTATGAATGCACAGCTATTAAAACTTTGACCAATATCTATACCCAATATTAATACTGCTGTTATAGTGATAGCTATACCAAAATTTTCATTCAATTTCTTAAATTTGATTAGTCGATTAATTGTCAGAATAATCGACAGAGTACTCGATTTCTAAAATAATCCTTTACAACAGCCCTAGTTTGGATACATAACAAAATGATGCACAACAGTTAATCTGTATCGCTTTGCATTTGGCTCTTTTTTTTTGCCCATCTCTTGTGCTAAACCTTGTAAATCTTTCTTAATTGGCTGCAGTTTTTTAAACAACATCCAAATAGCAATTAGCATATTTTCCCCCCAATTTGTCAGCACTGTGACTGAATTGGGGCTGCGGTCTGTGGGGAATAACATACATGTCTCCGTCTCTGGGGGCCATGCCAGCTCTGTGTGTGCGTGTGTGTGTGTGTGTGCGTGTGTGTGCGTGTGTTTATGTGTGTGGGTAAGCGGCACACATTATACAATCTCAGGCTCTCCGTGGGGGGCTTAGGCGAGCAGAATCTGCTGAGAGGCTGCTTTCCGCACGCACAATTACACAGACATGATGTAACGGAGAGATCTTACTCCGAACCACTGAAATATTCATCCCTCCTCATCATGTTGGGGGTAAACACTCCCCAGCAGGCTCCAGCATCTCCGCAAGGTGCCTGCCAGCACTCCGAAGACAAAGCTCCATCCAGTGTTTGTCGGAATCTCTGCAACAATAACACCTTGTCATGGTCATTGTAAGAACAATGTTGCACTTGGCGTAATGTGATTATTGTGTCTATTTACAGTTACAAGTCAACCATGAATTTGCTCTGTTGTTGGAAGTAAATGTTTTTGGAAAATGACATTCTCCCTTCAATCCATTGAGTGCAGTTTGTGTAGAGAGTGAAAAGATTATAATTTTTTTTAAGTTGCTTGAGTCTGTTATCCAAGGACCAATTCTCCAGTCTTTATTTCCTATTTAGAGCATAGTGGGAAGTAGGAAGTAGATTTGATATTGATATTGCATATCGGTCCGATATCATTGAACAAATTAGTATCCGATTATATCAGCCTGCATCTAAAATTTCTGAAATAAGCATGCCAGTTGAAGCAATGGATGTCTTCAGTCTGGTGCTTTGGTCTCAACTAGACAGTTTTGTTTTGCAGAGACTTCATAATTGATTTTTGTTGTTCCGGTTGATTTGTTCATTTATTTTCGATAATTAAAGCGTCTTCCAGTTCAGGTGTTAAGTGTTCATTAAAGTTTAAAGTGCATTGATCTTTGAGAATGTGCTCTTTCATGAGTATGCCATTAGATAACTTGAAAATGGTTTCAAAAGAACGATAATATCCTTTATCTCAATAACTTCTCGAACTGTTGGACTGTTGAAAATTGTAGGTCTGCGCAAAACTTTGTGAATGTTGAGTGAAGTTGCATTAATAGTTGTGATCGCGTCCGCAACATCACAACTTCTGGTTTAAATTTTTTTTCTTTGAAAAAATTAATATGAAAGTCAAACTTTTAGAAAAACAAGAGATTACCAACTATTTTTTGTGAATATAGACCTGTTAGCTTGCTAGCTAGAGATAGAGCAGTCTGTGTTTTCAGCTGTCGATCCATCCCTGTCCTTTTCATTCTGGTGTTGGGCAGGTTGTAAGTGAATATTTCATTAAGTACATAAAGCATTCTTAAGGAGGTCGTTGCTGCATGCTGTGTTCAGTAGGTTTAATCAGGGCAAAGCCTGTTGCCAAAAACACAAACAAGAAAGACCCTTATCAGATTGATTTTGGCCGTCAAACCCACCTGACTGGACAAACCGAGGGACCAAACCGACGCAGTCCGGCATGTTTACTATGAGATATGTACCTTGAAGATGTGAGACGGCTCTATAGGTGAATGTTTGCTGAAGGGCTGGCAGCTGACTCACCACCCTTCAGTTGTTGTGTGTGTGTTTTTTTTTTCTCATGCAGGGATTAGGCTGCAGTTTGAGCATTTTTTTTCATCCACTTCTCCAAAGTTTGTTTACATTTTCCCTTGATTTCGTAATTAACATCCTCAGCTAACTCATATACATCCCATCTGCGCTCGTAGGCATTCTGAGAAAAAAAAAAAAAAAGACTTGAACGGCTGCCTCCTGCTTGTGGATAACAACAGGTTTGTGCAGTTTTCTAAAATCAGGATTTGTTTTCTTTTATTATACATGGAATAAACCTGGGCTGCTGCTGCTGGGTTATTTCTATCATTAAAGAAAATAAAAGTTCAGACAGCCCAGCCCATATTCTTCCATTATTTTTAATAATGGAAGAATATGAGCTGATGTAAACACAGTGGGGAAGTCCTTTCACACATTGTTTAGTGATCTTTACAAATTGTCACTTTAAAACAGCTAACTTAATCAAATCGGAAACAATCATTTCTTGGTATCTTCTGATGTTGAGCTAGCAGCTAGCTTGACGTAAGCTTAAAAGATGTCTTCTGGCATGGTTTTAACAAAGGTTTTCAGCTTTTTTTCCAACTTGCAAGTTAATACATTCTGGCGTCCAGCTGAAAGTATAATGTTCCTAAATGTGACTTTGAGACATTCTGTGTGACTCCACATTGGTGTCAGGGTTTCCCCCAGTGTGTTATAAGCCTGGCGGGCCTTCAGGCTTTTCTTGTGCCCCCACCAGGCTAAGCACTCCTTTAAGTCTTTTTAAATGTTTGCATTTTAAAATAAGAGTTTATAGTTGGAGTTCAGGCATTAATATTTCAATCCTTCAATAACACATAATTATCAAGTGATATTTTCAAATTTCCTGTCAACGTTAAAAAAATTGTTTAACTGAAAAACATGACGGGTTGCTGGATGAATGACTGCCCTAGCACCCAACCACTGGGCTTAGAAGTTTTCTGGGGGGAAACTTTGAGTATTATTTTTATGCAAACTTCTAAAGTTGGATGCACACTAGTAGTGCTTTGTGTGGCGTTGTAAAGGGACTTTTTTTTTTTTAAGGTTTACATATAATAATGTTATAATGTTATTCCTTAATCAAAAACATACTCAGAGTGTTGCCTTGATTCTTTAATGCATGTTTAAGGAATCCTTTAATCTCCCATGGCAACCATTTGGGGGTGACTAAATGCTTGTTCTCACAAAGCTCCACTTTTTACACTCAGCTCCTCCTCTGAGCTGCCGTCTCCAGCTCAGCTCCTCCAGACTAGCAGCAGCAACACCTGCACATCTGCTGAGTTTATCATACAAACTACCTTCTGTGTGAAGCTGCTAGGATTGTTGTTAAAATCTTAGTGGAGGAATGTTGTGATGACGTCCTGAAGGCGGAGTTTCAGAAAGAGCAGGAGCTTCTTAAAGAGACAAAGGCCCATTTTCAAGGAATAAAAAAACAAAGTCTAAATTTTTTAAGTCATGTTTGATATATACAGGATTTTTATAACAACTGAAGTTAACATAGTTTTATAGAATAGCACTGTGTGCCTAGGAAATATATAATACTTCCCCTTTAAGATAAAAAGCATCTCACTAAAATGCCGACGTCATTAGAAGGGATTGCTGGATCCTACACTGTGGAGCAGCAGATGGCAGCCAGATACACACTCGTGTGTGTGTGTGTGTGTGTGTGTGCATGTTGTTTCAATGGAAATGACTAGCACTGCATTTTCTGATACATGTCATATGTTGCTGAAGTGCTTTGATTTTACCATTAATGAACCATTAAGTCGGCTTGAAAGCCCAATCTAGATTCGACTGAAATCGGCGCTTCCTCTTGTTTAGAAAAAGTTCTTTCTGGGTTGCACCTCTGGCAGTGTTAGCACTTGTTGAATTTTACAGTCATTCATAATAGTTTGATCACAGACTTACTTTTCTGAACACAATTAAAAATTCAGAATATCATTTTTATGAGTTCAGTGTCTCTTAAGTTTGTGCTGTTTGTTTTAATATTGTACTATTAGACAGTGGAAAGTGCCCTGATGACCTAAAATTTAAATAAATGTTTCATAATATACTCATACAGGCTTTAACCCAGAAAATGTTTTTCTTGTAATTTAAGACGTTCCCTTGCTAAAGTGGCGTCTTCATTCTGCTAACATTATTACCATATTCTCGTAATTAATCCAAAATTCTCATCGTGTGGTCCTGTTGTACTCAGTGGTACAACTAGCAGAAGGAACTGAAATGAAAACCACTTTTTGGACATATTTTATGTCATTTGTAATTTAGAAAAGAAAGCGAAGAATAAATCGATCAAGTCGAATCTGGTTGTAATATAATCATTCTGAGGTTTTATTTTTACGCCGTATCGCTTCGGGCTGCTCCGGACGAAGACCGGTGCACACCCACTGACACGAGGCGAAACCTCCAGTTAGTTGAGCGACTCTGTGCGTGTGTGTGCGTGTGCGCTTGTGTGTGTGTGTTGGTGACAAAGTCCTTGTCGTTTGAGTCAGAGTTTGTGGTCGCCGCAGGTTTCTGTTAGCCAACAAGGATACAGCGCCTTCATGAATGCGTTATTAATGAACCATATTCCCGCTGACCCGTGTGTGTGAACGCACCCCCGCGGAGACGTGGCGTGTGTGTATAATTAGTTTGAACAGTGGGTTCACAGCACGCGCACCCACATTTAGAAAGGTGGTGAGAAGCTCAAGTCACGCGCGACAACGCCGGCGCTCCCTCTACTCCTGTTATATCTCTTCCTGCCTAAATCAGCGCCTGGATTCAGCTACCAAACGCTGCCGCGGCAGCCAATCACATTTTATCGCTGCTTTTCACTCTCCTCGGCAGTTTTTATTCTTTTTTCTTTTTTTTTTTCTTCACTTGGCTCTCGTCGAGTTGGAGTCTTTTCACTCCAAACCAGTTTCCACGCTGCGTGCCAAAGCACACACACAGTCACCTGGGTTACAGCTGCTGCAAAAACATCACCCTCTGTGCAGCACATAAGTAAAACTCCACTCCACCCCCAGCTCCACCTTACCCCCCCCCCCCCCCCCCTGACCCTTCCCCCGCTGGCCTGAAAGATTACATCCCGGAGTTTTACGGCTCCGTCCTCCCACACAGAGCAGCTGTTCTTCCACTGATCCCCCCCCAACTCTCCCTGGTTACTTTCAAAATGTTCATGTTGGACAGTACTGCTGAGGAAACCACAGATGAAGAGGTTACAGTGTCACAAAAGAGAACCCCCTATGCTAGCAGATGTTTTGAGGCCATAGAAGGGAAATTTTAGAATAATCTCCACTTTTTCTTTGCTTGATAAAGCCTATTGTTGGGTCTATAAAAGATGTGGCACACATATTTGTTTTTGAAAAAGTGAGGAATCCCCCCTTTTTTTGTTTTTACAAATAAAATAGAGGTTCTTCAAACCCCAAACGGTGTTTTAAAGACTCCATGACTCCAAGACAATGCAAGATAAAACAATCCTTTATTAGTCCCACAAGTGGGAAATTCAAGCTGTCATGGCAGAAAGAGGACAGAACAAAAGAGTAACAGAAATGAAAAACAGCTGAATAAAAAGCAGCACAGTGTGGAAAAAAAACACACAATACAAGCTAAACTGGAAATATAAATACGAAAATATCAATATATGTACAAAACAATACAGCTGTGTGCATATATAAATACATACACATGCATTTGCTGGGACTATATAGATATGTGTGTGTATATGTACACACACAAGTGTACATTTACAAATCATACATATGTGCACATACACACACACACACATTCATAGATATACACCGACAGACATGTAAATGTATTTTCACTCAGAGAAATATTGTGTAACAAGCTTATTAATTGTAATATTCTATCATGTAAATTTGACTTTTTTGAGGTTTGTTTCTTGCTGAACTGAGCATCAGCTGAGCTACTTCTCAGCGAAACGCTGGTAAAATCGTTGTTAAAGGATTAATAAAGGAGCCATGTTGTGACGACTTCCTAAAGGCGGAGTTTCAGAAAGAACAGGAGCTTCTTAAAGAGACAGAGACCCAATTTCAAGGCATTACATTGCAAATTCAAATTTATTTTAAGTCATATACAGCAATTTATAAGATCTGAAGGTAACACAGTTACTTGATTGCGTCATAAATTAATAGATAATAAATAATAAATAGATAATTTCTCTTTAGTCAGTGTAGAATTATCCAGGTTAGCGCTGACTCTTCCATGTATTGTAGTTTATTCCTACTTGTCCAATCCAAAGGTTTGCTCTATTACAAATTCTGAATACGCAACTTTTCACTTGTTAGTGGCTGATTGCCAGTGTTTGACACAACGTTGAAATTTGTTTTGGTAAATGTATAGAAACCCATTTGTCTACTAAAATCTTAGCAACATTAAAAAGGAAATAAGTACCTTTAGATGGTGGTCTGATTGTTGACAGTTTACTCAAATATGCATTAAGGAAGAACATGACTTGGATCAGCAGGCTCAACAGGTTCCAGAGTAAAACTCATGAAACATGGTCTCAAATATTTAGTGAGATCCACAAGATAAGCTTGTTTTCTGCCTCAAGGCCTCTCTTTCTTCCCCAGCGGTGGGCCCATTGCCAATGGAAACACGAAGGCCTGTGTGAATTCTCTTCCTCTACACCTCCGTTATCAGACCCACACGTTTCTTAACGTCTCTGTTAAAGATCTAATCATTCCTCTCCGTTTGTGTTTCCAGCCGGCCATCCTCCACGCTGAGGCAGATGTGTGCAAAACACAGTTTTATTTAATTAACCTTTACTTTGCGCGGCAGGTCAATTAAGATCAAATTTACACGTACAATGTAATTAGGCGAGGCTGGCTCGCGCATTCATCCTTGCAATTAAGAAGACGCAGCGGCTCACCCGCATGGCAGCGCCGCCGCTTCTGCTTTCAGCAGCCGTCGTTTGGCATGCTGCTGCTGCCGGTGGCGTTGTGAACGTGGACGAGTTTATAGGTGGTGGGATCATCATTGCTCTCAACAGCTACAGATGAGAGCAGCTGCTGAATTATTGGCTATTGGTAATGAAAACATCACCTTAAGGTTGGCTAAGAAGCTTAATTGAATGTCAGATTCACGCAGAGTCTACATGATCGTCTGAGCTGTAGCTTCCGCTGTCCTCTAGCCTGAGCTATAACTGATCCTACATGCTCCTTTGCTCAGATGGAGCTTCCTTACTGAACCTAAAAGATCTAAATCGATAGCATCGGAATAAATTATGGCATGGGAAAGTAGTTCTCCTCTCCAACCCTGTTATGCATTAATGGCTGTAAAGTAATTTGATCACCAAGATAAACCAGACTGCCATGAATTGTGCGTGTGTGTGTGCCTGGGCATGTGCGTGTGTGTTAGAACATGTTGAAAACTTCAACTGTGTGGATCTCAGAGTATCATTTTTTCACCTCTGCTGAGCCCGATGCAGCTGCGACTCAAATGTCATTGGAATGACCCAAAAATACCATTCTGATTGTAAAAGTGATGACTTGACCTGCTCTCCGATTAATTCAGCTACTATTTATCTGATGCTATTATTTATATTATAAAGGGTTGTCAAAAGAAACCCTTTGGTTTCTGGTGAAAGAAATGCTAGCTGTTCTGAACCCTAGATCTGAAGGGGATTGATTTAAGCTTAACACACTGTATGCACGATATAAACAGTATACGTTAGAAACAATAGAAATAAATATAGCCTTTGATAAAGATCTGCAGTCTGCCGGCCAACCGCAGTAATCCTTGATGGTATCTGCAGTAAGTGAGGATGTAGCTTATGAGTGTCATGCTAAAGTGAATAATTTATCTGGGAGTATTTTGACTTGGAGAAATACTGACAGGTGGACAAGAAACATTTTGTTAGCACTTTGAGAATGTAGCCACTGGCTAAACATCAGTGAAGTCTGACGCTAAGGTTGGCATCTGCTTTGGAACTTCCTGTTGCTGCCAAACTAAAGGGCTATTTTCACAATTCTCCTTAAAAATCTAAAATATGAACACTGATCAAAGCCATCCTACTCTGACCAGAGGATTTCTTTTGAAACGCAGCAACATAGTAATTTCCTCCAATTCAAGGCCCAGACCTTTAAAGTCGCAAACAAACAGAAAATAATCACAGGATCAGATTTAAAACTTCCCTTTAACCTCGTCCGGTCATGAAGTACAATCAGGGACGTTGTTGAACTTGATCCCATGTCGTTCTCCTTCTAACACTGATTTTCACTGACGTCACAGTCGAACAGCATGCCTCTCCTTTAGCCTGTGCTCTCAAAAGACACACCGCTGTAATTCCAAATCATTTTCCGGCCACCTGGTTGCTCTGAATTGCAGTTTCTTTCTTTCTTTCTCGTTATTCTTTCTTTGCTAACACTCTCCAAATTGATCTCGATTTGGCTCTTAGAATAACAAGCACTTTTGTGGCTGTTGGTACCAAGCAATGAAGAGTGAAGTCAGCCAACATATTGTGCAGTGTGTTCTCCTGCCAGCCAGGTGGTTACACACCTACAAAGACTCGGAGGCTCTAACGAGGTAGTAAACCATTCAAACCAACTGGCTGTTAATTGGACGGCGGCGCACTCGGCTCCGCTCGCCTGGGGGAGCTGTGGAAGAGTGCGATCGGGAACTGTGGCTGGAATGTTTGTGAGTCTCCGTGGGATGCGGCTCCTCCTCTGTTTGGTTGTGCTTCTCCCAGCCTCCGTCCCATAAAGCCAGCCCAACGCGCTCCCGTTTTCATCTCGCACTTCGCCATCCAGTCGCCTCCGTTCGTCTGGCTGAAAGGATGTTTTATTCGCTTCGCTGCAGATTTCAGGCTGAATTGTTTTGTGTTTTGCACAGATGGAAATATGGAGCCGCCGGCCACTTTGTCAGGCACACTTGTTCTGTTGCTTTTGTAACACATGGTAAAAACGACTTGCTGGAGATTAGATCAAGAGTTGTAATGTGGATGAAAGGAGATTTAAGTTGACATATCCATTGAGGGAAATGAGGGCAAAAATGCCTGTTTGGGGGCGTGCTCCGGTGGCGTAGAGGGTAGCGTGCCCCACGTTTGGAGGCCTTCAGTCCTCGACGCGGCCGTCGCGGGTTCGATTCCCAGACCCGACGACATTTGCCGCATGTCTTCCCCCCTCTCCTTGCCCCTTTCCTGTCAGCCCACTGTTGTATAAGGGACACTAGAGCCCACAAAAGACCCCCTGGTGGGGAAAACAAACAAACAAACAAAAAAATGCCTGTTTGATGTAAGAAGATAAAGGCCACCTGTTTTAAGATTCTAGAGAATTAAAGTAGCCCAAAAAACTACTCATCACAACAGAGGTCAAGTCAAGTTTACTAATGTATAACATTTCAGCAACAAGACAGTTCAGAGTGCTTTACACCATAAAAACATAAGACCAATTATTAAACAACCAATAAACATTACATTTTGCCATCAGACATTTCATCAAGCAAATCATCATTTGCTTGATGAAATGTCCTTCAGGTGACAGAAGGCCAACTTTGTAACCGTCTTTATGTGACTGTGAAGGTTCAGGTCAGAGTTCATCGCCTCTCCCAGGTTCCTGATCTCTAGTTTCCAGCTGTAATAAGTGAATCTGTGTGCTGACTCTAGATCGTTTCTCTTTTGGTCCAAATGAAATCTTCACTTTTGTTTCTGTTCAGCTGGAAAAAGTTCTGGCACCTCCAAGCATTGAGCATCTTTTCAGTGCTCAGATGGGCTCTGTTATACGAGGAATATCATCCATAAACACCCAACATGTGGGAGTTTGAAGCAGCAGATAGAGAATCACCATTTAAAGGTAAAACGTCATGTTTCCAGTGCTAGTGAGGTGTACCTAATAAAGTGTCCGACCTTGCTGAACGTGTCCAGCTTTGACTTGGATTTGCTTGTAGGCTGAGCCTGGTAATCTGATGCTCTGGTGCCTCTCATGCAAAATAAAAATAAAAAAATAGTTTTTTATTTTTTTCAGTTCATCTTCATCAAGTTTTGCTTTGAATAGTTTTTTTTGTGAATGATATGAGTGAACTCCAGAGAGAGACAGGAAGTGGTTATCTCTTAGCAATGCCAACCACTTCCTGGCTGATATCGATTAGATGGTAGCGCTGATTTTTTTTTTTAGGGGAATGAACGGCGTTTAGCGCCTCTGCTTGGAATCTAAGCTCCTTTTAGCTCCGCCATCAATCAGAAGGGTGTTACGGCTCCGAAAGTGATCGGAAACGCTGAGCGGCAGACGCGAAAGAGACGGAAAGGCCTCGACGTGGAGGGCTTTAACAGGCCGGAGCCGCGTTTGGCAGGGCTATTATGGCTGTGGTGACATATTGTCTGACAGATGGGCGACACATGCTCTGTGTCTCAGTGCCATTGTAAGAGCAACTGGGGCTTGGCGGCAGAGGCGCAGAGCTTCAGGAGACGCTGCGGGAAAAGCTTAGTCTCTGTTCAAGCTGCCTCAGCCTCTCAGCACAGCCTCGAAACTCTTATCTCTAATTCACCCTCTTATATGGAACCTATTTATTTTATCGTTTGTGTTAAATTGATCTTAGAGTCGTTGAAGGAAATAGCGCATGCTCTGTTTTATCAGCACTTTAATTTTTATCTGGGCCTAGAGCAGAGGTCATAACCGTCGCAATTCAACAAGTTGTTTTCGCCTTAACTGCAACCAACTCAGATCTATGTGGCTCTTTTAAAAATATGTGGTTTTATGTCTCCTGTGAAAGTGTTTAGAGGTTAAAGAACCATGAGAAAAAAGGAGACATTTGAAAAAGAAGAGGGATTTAGAGGCGGGCATTTATCGTATAAGTTATTGTCATGCATTCCTTTTCATGGTACTAATTCAGATTTATTGTTGTCTTGATGGATTTTAATTAATAATGTTCAAATCTGCTGGCCGAGAAATTGTTGCACCCCTAAAGGAAATGTTTGTCAAGAGCGATATTTATCTATGTGCTCTATTATGCATTCACAGACATAGAGAACCAGGAATGTTGCTTTAATTATTTCATGCATGTTCGAGAAATTCTCTAATCTCCCATGGCAACCATTCAGCTGTGAAGAATGTCTGGGTGGACCTAGCCCCGCCTTTGAGCACGAAACTCTGCCTCAGAGCAGCAGCTTCTAAGTTTCCGCATCATAGCGCTCCCCTGCCCCAGGACTCCCTCACTCTGTTCCTTCAGACTAGCCAGCATCGATTAGCAAACACCTGGTGGAACCGAGCCTCTGCTGACCTCATTGTAGGAGCTGCTTCTCTGTTAATCGCTGGTAAAAAGGTACAAATTTTGTTAAAGGCTTAATGGAGAAACAGTGTTGTGATGATTTCCTGAAGGCGGAGTTTCTTAAAGAGACAGAGACCCAATTTCAAGGCGTTAAATTAAGAAGTCAAATTTCTTTCAAGTCATGTTCGATATGTACAGCATTTTTAGAACAACTGAAATGAACAAAGTGCTATAAAATGGCTCTATGTAGCTGGAAAACATAATGGTGCCTCTTGAACAGAGTTTAGCCCGTTAAATACGTTAAACTTCTGGGTAACCACACATTAGTTTTCAGTCTGATTCAGAGTTAGCCGTTGTTGACACCTATGTAATGATTAAGTGTTGCATGTTATTGAACAGACCACTTCCTTTTGGCTAATTTAACCCTCCATTCTATCTTGTATGGACGCCGTCATGACATTGTGGAATTGTTGTAATTTTCCTACCGTTCTACTGAAACAGGAAGGGAAATCTATTGGCACATCAGCCCCACTGAGATGTTTATTCACCAGCCGCCACACTCCACACTCTGTGGACTCGCCGACTCTTTCTGTGCCACTCCTTCTCCTGGCCTTGATCAGAGTCTCGACTCTTTATTTGCTCTCCTTTTCTGTGTTGTGAGGAGCTTAAATGGAGCTGTCATTACTCATCCATTCTGTTCATAGAGCTCCTCTCTGTTAGACAAAGTCTCTGCAGGAAGGAAAGCAACGTAAAGGAGCTAGCTTAGACTTCTCGACGACCTGCCATCAGTGGAGGAAGACTTGCCTGATGACCACCACATCGTGGCCTGGAGACAGGAACACGCTCCCCGTCATGCTCTTGTCCTCCACAGCAGCTGCTGTTTAATAACTTCCTTGTTTCTCCATTTTTGTCGCCTGCTGCAGTTGGGATTTGTGCTTACGCAGCGGAGAGTCGGCGACAGATATGATGGAGTGCGCGAGTCGCTCGCCGCATTGACAGGCCCGCTCGGTCTCGCAGATATCCACCCTCTCTCCTCTTCCAGTCTGTGGGAACACCCACAGGCTGTCTGCTGGGGGGAGTTGAGATTCTCTCACAGAATGAGTCAATGCTAGGAGGAGGAAGAGGAGGAGGAGGAGGAAGGCTTCTGAGGCATGATCACACAAGCCTGCTCTCTGGTCAGCCGCGCTCAGGCAGCATTCAGGTGCCGGAGTCACGCGGGGCGGAGCGGTGCCGACTCGGTGCCGACTCGGTGCCCGGGTTGCAGCTGTTTGCCATCTGCGTTGCCGAGGCATCCGTAATTGCCGCGCGTCCTTTACCTTCTGAACTCCCATGTGAGAGACTGTCCGACTATCGCGAGCCAGCATGTGTCACCTGGTAACCATGGAAACAGAAATTAAAGCCTACACACGTGCGCTATTAGGGCTTTATGTCAGTCTGGCCCTCATTGCACGTTGTGCTGAGTGAACAGTGGAGGCCTCTGCTCCAGCCTCACAGTTAACGACAAACTGCAGTAAAATAAATGACAATGAACGATTTATCGTATCGCTTATCGTGAAAAATTCTTATCACGATAAGAATTTCCATTCATCGTCGTCTCGATAAAATCTGTTAATGATGTTAATAAACAAAAATAACAAAACCAAACTGTTACGTTATTTTACTGGAAATGTTATTTTTACTATTTTCTCCGCTGTTCCGCAAGTATGAATGAATTTGTGCTGCGTGGAGTTTAGATATGCGAGTCCTCCTTTAAGTAAGTAACATCTAGAAGAAGTCCATTTAAAATAGGAACGCTTTTCAAGAGGCACTATGACTGCTGTGCCGTTCATTGACAGCCATGCATTAGGCTTTCATCAACATTTTTATTATCACAACAGTAGCACAAAATTTAATAAAACTCCGATTCCCCATCGCCCCCTAGACAACAGAATTTTGTCATCTTGACAAACACTGTCAGGTTGGGCTGCTCATCAGGAACATGATTAAATGTGATCTATGAACCGAAGCACTAACCTTGATTGCTGTACCACTCAAGGCACAGCAAAGCCGATGGGTCAGTTACATTCACTGGTACATCTTTGATCTGAGTGAAGATTAGGAATGTTTGGTGAGCATGAAAAGAGCTGAAGTGATTATGTAATAGTTTCCCTCCCCGTATCACAACCAGTGCAGCGCTGGATGAACGTTAGCCGGCGTTAGCCTGAACACACTCCGCTTTAAACGACGAGGAGCATACGCTGTTTGAGCAGTTAGCTACTTTACAAGACCTCTGCTGGGTAAACAAACATTACACATGCCTGAGTCAACTGTCACACACACACACACACACATATGGCACAAAAGGCACAACTAAAGCATTGTACAAAATGCTGGGTTGCTGTCTGAGCGACCATATGGGCTTGTGTGTGTGTGTGTTTACTAAACAGGTGGAGGAGATGGAAGTGTTTATGTGTTGTGTGACAACAGGAGTTTAGGGCTGTGCTTGCATATAATCATCCAGAATCAGTAGTTAAGAAAAAATCTGGGGAAAAAAAAAGGGTCTCGATGTATGAAAGGAAGGAAAACATCTCAGTTTTTTTGGGGTGGATTGTGACCTTCCAGGTTTGAAATATCACGTTACGATATTATTGTCCACACAGCTTAACATGCACACAGAGTCCCAGGATGTCCTTCTACTTTTTTTCCCCCTCTCCCCTCAATGCGATGGGAAGTGATGTAACCATGATGTATTTGTTGAAAGGAAAGTGAAAGTCTGGCGTCGCCGTCAAACGGGGAGAGGGGATAATTGCGGAGCTGTCCGAGCCGCCGGAGATCAAAGTTGAACCGAAGCAGTAACCTTGCGACTACAGGAGAGATGAATGAGATCATAATGGAGTCAGTGATCTCTGTGATCTACTGCAGCTTCACTGGGATCAGAATGTCGATTTTTATTAGACTTTTTTATGATACAATGAGCTCCACAGGAAGGAAGGTTTCTTTGCAGCGGTGATCCCACAGCACAGAGCGAGACGGGGAAGCTTTTAGGATCATCTCCATACTGAGCTCACCGCAGCCTGCTACATTTCAATTTCTGATTTCTGTAAATCAGAAAAAAATAAAATAAATTTGCAGTCAAAATATTTGACAGGGTAAATAAGATGTAAAAAAAAAAACAACAACAAAAAATAAACAATCAAAAAACTTAAAGGAGCTTCTTAATGTGTTTTTGTTTCCCTAGTAGGCAAACAAGTACAGGACAGTTCAAAATACTTTACATGATGAAATTATAAAACAATAAGTGACATAGAAAAGAAAAGTTCAAATTAGAATCAGTGATGTTCCAGCTGAATGCATTAAAAGCAACTCTAACATAAGTGGGATTTTAGCGTTGATTTAAAGGAACTCAGTGTTTCTGCTGTTTTTCAGTTTGCTGGAAGTTCCTTCCAGATTAAAGCAGCATAAAAAGTGTTTTAAAGACTGTTGGTTATTGGGCATCAAACAATAACAAACAGAAACTCCTACTGGGGCAAATTTACTTTTAGAACAAAACAGATGCTGCAGCATCCAGGTCGTCATTGGCGAGCAAGTTACCGAGGGCAACCACGAGAATAATGATGTAGTGTAATGTTTCATTCTATGGTTAAAAAGACTAAATTTTGCAACGAAAACCAAACGGAAACACAGTTTGTAGAAATTACCATTACTCTATTTGGCATGTTTTTCACTTTTTACCTGACATGCTTAAAGATTTTCAGGGAGCAGAAAAAGCCGAGGCTGTAATAATGTTGGAAAAAAAATAAAAAATCCCTGAAGGTTCACTGCGCTTCTTGTTAGAAGTCATGTTTTGGTCTTACTGAGTTTGTGTATGTACAGAATGTGTGTGTGTGTGTGTGTGTGTGTAGTGTGTGTGCGGAGTGGTGGTCCTGTGTGTGACTTCTTGGTGTGTATGTGGGCTAATCTTAGCTTTAGCTCCGGATTAAGGGACATAAGCTCATGACTAGTGCTGCTGGACAGTGTTGCTCTGTAAGAGCAAGCTGTACCAGCAGCAGAGGTGGAGCCCTAGCAGAGGGAAGCACACATGCATCAACCGACCTGTTCTTCAATTTTAGGTCTCATTGTTTTGCGTCTGTTACAAGTCACTGTTCCTGTCTGTCATTACATTGTTGTGTTTTCTGAAAACATCAGAGCACTCAGTGTGGCCTCCTGCTGTTACGCGGCAACATTTATGCTTAACGACGAAGGGAAACAAAAGTCCGATAAACAAACAAACAAACAAATAAAAAAAAAAAAGACAGCTTGGAGTGGGAGGATTCCACCATGGTGTCGGACCATACGTCAAGCTCTGGTGATGAGGGAAGGACATAGCAACCCGCAATAATTTATTTCAAATGAGGAAAGAAAGAGACAGAAAAAGCATGCTGTGACAATCAGCAGAAATGAAACAAAGAAGACAGATGGCAGGCCTTTGCTTCCGGCCAATAAAAATAGAAACTTTTGCCAGAGTTGTAGTCTGTCCAAGATTAGAAAGACGGTTTTAGAAAGAGGACAGGGTGTTAGGGTACACTTCAACCTATCTGGTAACTGCGCCTAAAGCTAATATAGGTACAGTGCTTATAAAAGTATTCACCTCCTTGGAACTTAAATCAGTCATGATTTACAAAATTTAGCTTTTTTGAAAGTGTTAATCTTTCAATAACATGATTATCAAGTGATATTTTCAAATTTCCTGTCAACTTTAAACATTTTTTAGCTTAAAAATACAACAGGTCACTGGATGAATGACTGAGCTAACACCCAACCAACGAATTTAGCAAGTTTTCTGGGGGAAAACCTTGTCCACCACAACACAACGCAACACAACGCAACGCAACACAACACAATGCCACCAGGTTGCACTGGAAGGATTCTATCAAATCTGTTCGAGCTTTTTCCATAGTTTTTATATTTTTTAATGTAATTTTTTAAAGCTTCACATGTAGGTGGTGTGGTTAAGCAGAGCATCGACCGATCAGTCAGGCCTCCTCTCCTCTCTGTCTAATCGGAGCTGGAACCCAGAAGCAGAATAGTACAGATTCTCTTCATCTGCAGGTGTGGGAGTCGTTACTGGGACACTTGGTGAGGTATTTCAGATTTTGTTTTCATCTCTAAAAACAGGAAGAACCATTTCAGAGCTGGAGGGGAGCCTGGCTGTTTCAGACAGACTGGTAGGAGTTGAGTCTTTTAGGGCTCATTCCCAGCAGCCCTGTTTAGTCCGTTTGCCTTGAAAGTCCGGTTCACTTGGGAAAGTGGGGATGTGCAGTCGAGCTCTGATATGAACCAAAAACGTGAACTCTGATCCGCCTACTAATCTCCATTCAGTTGAAGTGAACTCTTGCATGGTTCGAATCTATATAAGTGGACAGGAGACCTCTTCAAAAACATTAAGCATACTGCAGCACAGGGTATTCTAGGTAAATACAACCGAAATAAACCTGGAAATCTTAAATGGTCAAATGGTCTTTTACCAAAGAGAAATCCTAAAACCACTGAAATATGACAATATTTCATTCTTGTTTATATTTTGTAAAAGAAGAAAGTTGTACCCAGTGTCTTCTATGGAGGTCTGTATGTTGTTTCTTTCACTAGTTCTTGGTGCAGCGCCCCCACAGGCGAGGAGGTGAAGAGGTTTTTCCAAAGGGTTTGGATCATTTGACTCTATGCAGTGTGAAAAAAGAACACAAAAGAAACAAATGTTGCAATTTTAGTCCCCAATCAAAGCAGAGTCTACCGGATTATCAGGTGGAAAAACACACTTAGAGCTGCTTCCCATACATAAGAAGTCCATCCGCAGGTGCTAACTGCATACTGTAGGAATAGTGAAATGTGCAACAACAATGCAAATCCCTATAATGATAAATTGCAATAATAGTAACAATAAAACAAAGCTAAATAAGATGGGTTCATAAATTCTACCGATTTTAGGTGAAATGTAAAAAGTTCATCAATAATGTAATTTTGACATAAAAATGTGAAGGAACCCTGGATGTTGGATCAAACCTAGTTCCTCCCTCTGCTGCCACCACAGAGCTCCTAACCCAGCTGGATGTTTCTTCTTTCTGCTTCAGGCTGCCTGCGGTCCACATGCTGCTGCCGCTAACAAGCAGGAACTTTTATCCTGACAAGTCTCTGCGGACTCTCAGTTGGCTTTACACACCACGCGGCCCACTTCATGGCAGGGATCTGCGTGTTCTGAACGCCTGGCCGTTTGGGACCTGGACCTTTGGGAAAACATAACTAGCATGGAGAGCAGTGCTAACTCACTGAAGAAATCAGGCTTGGCTTTAACTGTGGACGTCTTCCTGTCCGTCTGTGTTCCCTCTGAAGGTCATAACACCTCTTCTGATTGGTGGAAAACATCAAGCTGGTCCTCAGGTTCAGGGTTGAGGAAGGCTGAGGCACTTCCAAGTCTCCTTTACTCAACCCGGTGTTTAAAACGAGGTCTAAGCCTTCATTTTCCTGATTTATGACATATGTTATTAAGATAATGACTCAGCATGGCGGTCAGAGGTAGACATAACACCACAGCTTTGTTGCTGTTTTCTATAAAATCACATACCCTAGAGCTGTGGGCTACAGAGGAATCTCATGAGTTTCTGTGGCTTGCAGTGAGCGACCTGAACAGGACGCGGCTCTGAGATGTTGTCCAACTGGGAAGTCGATGTGAAACGTCCAGCTGTTTTTCTGCTGGGACGTACAAAGTTTGTGTATTTTAAAATAGGCCTCGGTTTGTTTTTTTATCCAAGTAGAGCAGGACAGCCACCCAGCTTGTTTCCACACCCCATAAAACCCTGAGCTTCACCCTGGCCTCCTTCTTTTGGAAGTTACTGTTTGATTGTTGTTTGGTTTTGGCCTCCATCAAAATACCACATTTTTGCTGATTAATGATACTGAAAGCATGATTCATCTACGGCAGACCAGATTTTGCTTTTTTTGATCCCATTGCGCATTCACACCTCCCCAAACAAACGACTTTCTAGGCAAACGGACTAGAGTTTGATTTAATTAGACTAAACAAGGCCGGTGTAGATGCACACTAAGAAGCACTGGAGCAATGTCATTAATACTGTTGTTATTGATCTCAATCAGAATTTAAAATTCTATCATTGATCCGTCTCCATTAGAGGAGAAGGATCTGTGTCTAAAGTCTGCGCTTTTTGCTTGGACGTCTATCTAAAACGGCTTGGCAGCAGTTCAGGCTGGTAGGATGCATCCAGTTGTAATATTTTCAGCATCAGTTTGGAAAAGATGTGATTTTATTTGTCTTTTGTGGATGAATAAATGTTGAACTTGAGATGTTTTTGGTTTTTTTTAATAACCCTAACGCAGAGATTAATCTAGTTTTCTGGATCAGCGTAACAGAAAACTAGATTAATAGACAACTGAATACTGTGAGCATTGAGAATGAACAGAAGAGCTCCAAATACAGGACCATGCAGAACACCTAGTAAAGCAAACAAAATAGACTTAAATGAGAGCAACGTACAACAGTAGGAAAAGGACGTCAAGCTAACTTCCATGAGCTGAGCAGCACCTGAGGACAGTTTCCGTTTGGAGCAGTTTGGAACAGATTGATGAGACGCTGAGCGGGTTCTGTTCAGATGTAGTGGGAACACAGTTCAGCCGCCTCTCCAGTCAGGTTTCCTTTGTCCTGGTCTCCTCTGCCTTCACCTCTTGGTGTTGCTCTCCTACAGACCACAGGAGTATCACGCGACGCTTACAGGAGAACTTCTCTCCCCGCCCGTTTCTCGGCTCTTTGCTTTCTGTGCAGGCGAGTTAGGTTTGGGGCGGCAGGATGGCGCGAACATCTCTGGCTGCTGACCAGTGAAATGATCCTCACGGCCCAGTGACTCACGCACGCAGAAATCTCTGGCAGAAGTCTGGGAGTTACGCAAGAAGGCCTTGCAGCTCCGAGCGTGCGATATTTGAGGAGACGGCGAGGAAACCTCGTCCCGTCCGCTCATCTGTGGCCTGAAATGCGTCTTCAGAAAAGTTTCTGTGTGTTGTGGAGAGAGAGGGGGAGAGTTGCGTCCCCACCGAAAAGCCGTTTGACTGAGTGCTGCTGCTGTGTGGCTGTTTCCTGGGCCACTCTCAACTTGGTGGGGTCGTTAACTTTTATGGACTGCAGCCTGAGCTCGGAGGAAACGACCGAGCCAATATGCTGACCACTGTGCGGATCCAGCCCCCTCCACCCGCCACCCAGACGTCTGCGTAAAGTCCTCAACGTGATGAATTGGCCTAGATATTGGTAAAAGACAAACCCAGAGTGGTTCTGTTGGGGAGAGTACAGCAGCTTTTCACTCACAGCTACCCATTTAGATCCTCTGTGCTGTTAATCAAAAGTTGGATTGATTTCATCGATTTCTGCGCCGCCGGAGCCCCACAGCCGGAGCTGGGCTGTTTTTTAGGGGTGGGAGTGTTGAGTACTTTAAAGGGTGCTGGGGGGATTTTTGGCACCGCGGTTTCTGCTCTTTTTGTCAGAGGACCTCACTGCTGTGCACTCTGTTGAGTGCATCTGAGCGGCAGAAAGGCTGGCGGCTGTTTGTTTTTTTTGTTGTTGTTTTTATTCCCTCCCATCCCAAAAGCTCCAGGCGAACGGGAGGTCTGACTTGGTGTAATCACACACACGCTTGTCCTACTCCATAATATGAGGCCGCGGGGCTGGCCGCTGATCCAAGAGCTTCCACATTTCAAACTATGAGCTAAATCAGCTCTGCTACTGACCAGAGCCAGAGCCATGCGGATTTCTAAAATTAGGGATTCACTAATCCAAGTTCTGACTCGCCAATAGGGATTTGAGCTGATCTTTGATTTACACCGTCTTTAGAAGCTGTAAGAAGATATTAGAACTTACAGCTGGGTGTGTTGGACCAAACCATTTTAATTTAGAAGTTTGGTTTCTAAGATAGCATCTGTTTCAGTATCATCTTAAGAGGCAAAAGCATACGAAGGGAAAAAAATGACCATTAACTGAGTTATGGAGCTCATTGATCGGCTTCAAGGTATTTCTGTTTCCCAAGCTGCATTTGAAACTGGGTGAATTTTCCATAAATAATTTGGTGTCTCGTTCCGCAGAAAGATCTTCATCATACAGTAGTGTACGTTTTCAATTTCTTATCCATATTCTAAAAATGCTTAAACATGTATTGTCTATGTTACAGAATTTTAAAAACCTATGATTATTGTGTTCATTGAGATTTTGCTTCTTGATTGGATTGATTTCTTATTTAGTCTTTTTTTCCCCTGAGAGGATGAAACCGTCTTTAGGAAGTCAGACTAGCGATTGTTGGTGTTAGCACAGTTAGCATTAGTAAAACAATGGTCTACTGTATATTCCCTAAAGAATGTAGATACTTCCCACAACAGATTGAAAGCTTAAAAGAATCTTTCAGTGTGACCACTTCCCTAACTATTAGTTTTAATTTGTACAATTATCAAGCATTTATTTGTTCTTAATGTTTCTTATGCCTCTAGTTTCTCCAGGCTACGTTTTTTCTACGTCTCCAAACAATGGAGGGGTTTTACAGTTTCAGAGTGCTGACGCAGCACTCCCATCTACAGGATGTGGGTCACCACTTCACTCCGCTTACACCTGCAGGGCATCAGGAAGCTGTGTCAAAGTGAGAGCGATTCATACAGGCTGTCTGGTTATCAGGTGTTTATTCCTCTAAAGCCTAATGACTCCACACTGTGGTCACCACCTGATCTGGGGCCAGTTCGGATGTCAGATCCCACGGCGGTGATGGATGTAGGTCCTCCTGCTGAGGTCACATCATATTATGGCGACCTGTGGAACACCTTGGCTGTCGCCCCTTGGAGCTCTAATCCATCATGGAGTCTCAGGTTCAACTGCGTCCGTTTTCAAATGTGAAGAGATTTTATGAGCCTGAGCTCCAAAAGTGAGCGTCAGATTAGAGCTGCGTTTCCACTGACCGTAAAAATCTAAATTACTGAAATAAGTTTGCTTAGTGGAAACACGGCAGCTTTGAAGAAGCTCACGTGTTTCAAAATTAGACTACGTGTTTTTAATGGCTTGTCACGTGAACAAGTTATTAAAAACGTGAGATTTTAATTTTGTTTCTTATTCAACTGAAACAACGCAATTGGTTTTTTCGACAGTAGCGGAATATCGTCAAAGTTTCTAATGGAAACCCAGCTACTGATGAGGCTTTTCAAGGCCCATGCTTCTTTTTGTATTTTTTATTTATTTGAAGTCTAAATGATTTTGACTGTTTAGGCTTTTAGCAATATTTGGAAGAATTTCAACATCATCCTGAGTTATGGATAAAGGCTGATCCCTAAGCTTTTACATGAATTTACTAAACTCTTAAAAAGTCTATCAGTTCATATCTCTGGCTAATGCATTTCAGAGTACTGAGTTCTGACATATTCAGTAAATAGGAAGAAATAAACAGATTTTCCAATATTTGACCTACCGATCACAAATCAAGGAGAAGTTAGGCTCTTCCTGTCTTTGTATGATTTATTTCCAAATGATCCATGTTAGAGGCCACATGTTCACACCAGAACACACAGCGTTCTGCCTGTGGGACAATAAGCCCATAAGTGGACGTTGGGTCATTCTAGGTTCTGTGCGTCTGCTGCTGAGGACCCTCAGTGTTTTCCTATTGGTTGTCCTATGATGAAAACCCCCCAAAGCTCATCAATGATTTAGTGCTGGGATGATGCCATAGAACTAATGGTCCATCATGGCCATTAATGATGCAGCAGATGTATATGTGCACACTGGGATCATGACATCAAGCAGCAATTGGAACATTTTATTTTCTGGGAATGTGGGAATTATTTTTTCTCTCTCTTTCTTCCTCTCCATCCTGGATAAACGACGATTTATTTGACTCTTTAAAAGAGCGGTGTCCCCTTTAAACACAATGTGCTGAAATATTATTTTATCAACCAAATCAAAGCGGTTTTTAACTATTTTCTGTCAGATTTTATCAGTCTCTCCCTCCAGTTTCTTGCAAATTATCATAGAAATTCATGCAACAATCAACAAATCACTGCACTTTACCATACAAATGCATAATTGTGAGTTTATTGCAGAGTTTTCACTAAAATGGCCAAAAATGCTGTCTCAGCGTTAATTGATGTTAGATTATAGTCCATTATTTACATGTCAAGTAATAAAAGTCATTTCCATAAGCACAAATATCATAATTATTTTAAAATCAGTACCACAAACACTTTGATTTTTATTGTACAAAACCACAAAAACAATTGCAAAATCCTGGAGGGACTGAAAAGATGTTCAGTATTGTTTAATTTTAAGAAATCATCAGTGTCTTAATGGATTTTATCGATAAATTCTGGCACAACCGGCCCTTTAAGAGCATTTCAGATCTTGATTTGGTCCAAAACAAAAATGAGTTTGACACCTCTGCCTTAAAACATTTAAAAACAGAGTTGTTAAACTTTCATACAAATGAAATATATGTTTTTTGGACATATAACTTGATTATGTACAGTACAGACCAAAAGTTTGGACACACCTTCTAATTGAATTCAGTTAGAAGGTGTGTCCAAACCTTTGGTCTGTGCTGTATGTTTTACTTTTTGCCTGTCTACATGAATAAGAAAGGAGAACGTGGTTTCATGGACCTCTGGGAAAATAAGGAAGCAAAAACAAAATTGACTTGTTTTTCAAAAGTCCTTGAAACTGTGATGTGGAGTTTCAAATCCTATTTTGACTCACTGCTGGAATACCTAACCATACCTTCCATTTCTCCTGTCTTGTTAATGAGGTACCAAACAACAAGATCTTGTTTTACCCCGCTAACTTATTGAGGACATAACAGAAGGAACTGGCTGGCTACAGTTCATGAGCTGAGCCGTCTGTGGTACAGTCATGTTGGGTTTTTGCCTGTCAGTATCGTAGCCTGCATGTGTTAGAATGTGGAGCCTGTTTGTACGGCAGCATTCAAACACCAGGAAGTTCAAAATGCTTCTCAGAAAACTAGTCACACACAGAGAAAACAATCTCATTAAAACCTAGAAATGCATCAAAAGAACAATGGTAACAATTCCGGCATCAAGTAAAAACAACACATTCAAATGCAATTTGCTTTTCAAACAAGTGAAAAGCCAAGACATGGTAGAAATGAACGACCAACTCACCAAACTCAAATCACCTCTGAATTATCAGGTCAATACAGACATGGCACAGAGACATCATATGACGTTTGCTTGCTCTCAGTAAATAAAGCCAAACCGCTCTCTCGATTTCATCCGCCATTGTACAAAGAGACTGCAACCAAGAATCAAGAGGCTTGGCCCAACCTGGGTCTTTTCTCACTTTTCTCAGCCCCAAATCTATAGCAACTTTGACACTTGATATCAACCGTTTTATTTCAAAGTTTGAGGCATTGGATGCCTTTTTGAAATGCGAAACGCATTTGACCTGAAAACCTCTTTAGGCAACAAACTCCGTCTATTTGATGTTGGGACCAGAATACAGGGTTTCCCCCAGAAAACCTGCCTAGCTCAGTGGTAGAGGCACAAGTGTTAGTCATAATTTGGAAGTAGTAACATGTCAGGTCAGCAGGAAGGTGCAGCGGCGGTGCAATTGGGGCGCACTTACCTACCGCCCAGTTCAATGGGTCAACTATGTACCTAGCTTAATCCACCTTTACTGTCACTGCTACTGGAGTATAAAAAAACCCATTTAAAATAAACAAATGACTCTTAGCCTGGTGGGGTACAGGGTTAGCCTGGTGGTCCGCCAGGCTTCTAACACACTGCGGGAAACCCTGTAGGATGTTTTGCTTTCGTTGATGTTGGTGTAAAATAAGTCCAACCATTACCTGCCAGTCTACAACCTAAATGGTCTCCGCGGTCCCCCCAAATAGGTTTATCAAATAAAAGTCCAGGTGGGTTTGCATAGGGAGGTTGTGTGAAAAACTGAGCATGAAAAGTTGATTCCATTTTCCACCCAAGCTCAAGGTTAGAGTTAGGAAAAGGAAGGGAGGACAGAGATGGAAGAAAGGTCTCTTAGAAGTGTGCCACCTGGGAGCTGGCTGCTCATTCAGTTGTCCACCCCTGCGTGGGTGGAGGAAAGAAAGCCTCTCGACTGCAGCACTCAGAGCTGTCACTCTTCATGCCTTTCTTCTCATCGGCTGGGAGCAGCATGCACACACTCCTCTCTGCAGAAACTAGAAGATGAGGCATTTTCCAACTCATGAAGCTCAGTTTTTTTTGTTGTTTCATCTTTCAGTGAGCAGAATCTTGTGGTTTTTAACTCTAGATAGACTACGATCAGAGTTTGACTGGATGCAGAAGTTCAGCCCACTCATCCAGTCAACATGGTCACAAATCTGGGCTACACACTGCCGTCCATAGAGTCACCTGGACAACTTTTGTGCTTGATCAAAGTTACATCACAGAGTTGGAGACGAAGCAAACGGTAGAGTAGACTAGAAGGTTTGAATTGGGCCTCTACAGAGACTACGTACAAGAACTGCTGGTAGTTACTCTAACTGTGCTAATTGGTAATACAAGATGAGTCCCATCTAACTGCAGGGCGTTGTAACACCTGCTGCTCTGTCGAACACACACTGTGTGACGTTGCCTCTGGTCTTGATATTCAGAATTAATGATCATTAACAGAACCGTTTCTTATGGCTCTTGCAAAGTTGCACATAGCAATAGATAAGAACTTTAGCTCTATTATATTTTGTAATGTTAATTCTTATGCACATCACATTGTCACAATAAAGACAAGTTAATTAACTATAATCTGTGTTGTTGGATCTGAGAAGAAGAAATGTAACAATGCGGATTTAACTGTAATTTGGATTTTCAGTGACATTCAGAGTTCTCTCAATTTGGGTTGTTTTGAGAAAATAGTTTTTTCCTTAAAACATTTTAATATCACGATGGTTACATCTTACATTTACCTAGAAAATAAAATGAAGCCTCTTGGTTTAAAAATTACACTCAAATGTAAAGCCTGCCTGCATTATCCAGTCACATTCAAAGTAGCATGGCCATGTATTTACTATACTCCGTTACTTGACTGGCTGAAGTCATGTAATACTCAATGGCAGAGCTGAGCGGTACAAAGGCTGTGTGAGGAAATGCTTTTAGAGGAGCTTGAGTAGAAAAGCTGAAGCGGGACATTCTGTCATAAGCTATCAGTCTCACCCATCTGCCCTTCTCTCTCCCCTCGCCCCTCTGTGTTCTCCCTGTTGCATCTTCTCTGGGTCAGGGAACAGGTAATGTGTGCACATTTGAATCTGCCGTCTGGAACTCGTTTTGTATTTGATGGGCCGCCCAGCATGTGGCTCCCTGTTTGCTCCGGCCGTGACCCTCTTTCTTTATGCTAGCAGAGATTCAGCCTGTGCTTCCACATCAGCACCTCTCCTGACTCTCTTCAGAGACTGATTAACTGGAGGTGGACTAAGAAACCATCCATTCATCCATCCATCCATTTTCTGTTCACTCTTGTCCCTAATGGGGTCAGGAGGGTTGCTGGTTCCTATCTCCAGCTACGTTCCAGGCGAGAGGCTGGTTCACCCTGGACAGGTCTCCAGTCTGTCGCAGGACTAAGAAACCAGTTACCCAGTATTCAGTTTTGACCCTGACCAGTGATTGGCCAATCATAAGTTTGAAAAATGTCTGCTCTTTATCTGAACACTGAACATGACAAACATGCTAACAAAATATCCAAAAAGGAAATAATTGTCTTTTGAACATTTTTTAACAACCCGACAAATGTTGTGAAAAGCAGCCCAGATTTTAACTACTAACCCAAAGCTGTTTTTTTCCACTATGACATGTTTAAAAGCAGCCCTATTGGACAGAAACCCACCCAATCTGGCAACACTGAACACACAGTGATCGCCATGGGAACATGTTGTTTACAAATAAAACACCCTATAGCAGGGTCTCTTTATGGCGTGGAAATAATCTTCACAATAAGAGTTTGTCTAAATTCACTGCAGTGTAGCCGCCATGTTGGAACGGCTGGACTGTAGACTTCTGCTCTCTCAATTTTTATGGGGTTTTAGTTTTCTATTATCGTTGTTCTCAGAGTTCGAATATAACTTTTTGGCCGTTTTTTTTTAACAGAGATTTAATTTTTGCTCTTCTACCTAGGTGTTTAGTTTTAAACCCCATCAGTATGGAGGGGTGCAAACAGGCAAGGTAAAGAGAAACCCACGAGTCGGCGTAAGCCTCTTTTCTGATCGTCTGGCCGCTGCAGATAGTCCTGACTCATAATTGCCTCCTCGCAGAGGCTTTACTGGTTAGAAGACAACTTTGCTGAATCACCACCTTAAGAAATCTTGAGAAAAGAGGCAGAGAATTTTCCAACACAAAGACGTAAAAGCAGAAGAGCGCCCACTCTCCTCGGTGCATGGCGGATCGGCTCAGTGATTCACACTGAACTCGTTTACATGTTTTCCTCCTCAACCCCCACCCCACATCGCTCTGTTTCACCACTCTGTGATCTGACATCAAAGCCGAACGGTTTCACAAGCTCCTCCATCTCAATCAAAAGACCTCGGGATCGGCGGGGAGGACCTCTGATGGCAAGGACGCTAACGGTTTAAAAGCCCTAATATTGTGTGTTTCTCTTGGTGTTTGTCTTCTTTCTGTGGCTGATTCTTCTCATCAGACGGTACAAAAATGCAGCTACAGCAACTTGTACCATAGAGCGTCAGCACAGAGCAAAGAAAAAAAAAGGCTTCTAAGTTAATTACCAGGAGTGGGGCAAAATCGTAATGAAATGGCATCACTGGCATGTTACCGAGAGTAGGACTGGAGCTGTAGATAAAAGAACTGGAGTAGACAGAAAAAAACCGAGCGGCAGCGTCTGTACTTCAGGGGAAATGACTTTTGCAGACGCTATTTAGTTCCTCTGATGCTCTTCTCTCTCTGCACAGCAACTTGCGCTCACAGAAGTTAGATTGGTTTTACATCTCAGCCCCCTGTGTCTGCGCTGGGCTCGTCGCACCCCGTGAAGTCTCCTAGTCAGATGTTGAAGCACACTGGAAACACTCGTCTTCCCTTAATAGCTCACTTATTCCTCATGCTTGCTTCTTGTTATTACGTCCTTGTCCTTCCCTTGAAGAACACGTGGCAAACAAAGCTGGAGAAGAAACGGGTCGTTCTTTCGTTCCTTTCCATCTGTTTCTGTTAGCTTATTAAATAACTGAGCTCGGACAAAGACGCTGTGGAATATCAGAGCTACACGGAGAAACCACAGTCCCTGTAGCTCCCCACTTAGTTCCTTCAGACTAGCCAGCAGCAATTAGCAAACACCTGGTGGAACTACACATCTGCTAAGCTCATTACCAGCAGATGTTGTGATGACTTCCTGGAGAGCTGGAGCTTCCCTTACAAAAAATCCCATGAATTTCACATGTGGTTCCCATTTTCCACGTGGGATGTCTATCACAGGGATACACATCACATGTGTATGATACACATGTGGAAATATGTGATACATGTTTTCACATGAAATATTCCAACATCACACGTATACAGGTGCTTTTAGATGTGATTCACATGCCATTCACATATGAATATTTGTGTGAACCACATGTGTGGTTTTAATGTGGTACATGTGTTTCATATGTGACTTTCACAGGAGAATTTCATGGGATTTTTTTGTAAGGGTTCTTAAAGAGACAGAGGCCTAATTTCAAGGTGTTAAGTTACAAAGTTTAGCTTCTTTTAAGTCACATTTGATATACATAGCGTTTTTACAACAACCGAAGGTAACATAGCTACTTGATTGTGCTACAAAATGGCACTGGGTTGGTGAAAAACATAATCTGTGCCTTTTAAAAGCGTTTAATTCGACAACTGTTGGTTTGCTAGCAAGACAAAGACCAGAGCATCAGAGGAATCTCCTATTTTTATAAAACGCTACGTGCCAGGTAGCACCTGGTGTCGGTGAACTTAGGTTCTCCTTCGGTTTAGTTAATGGCTCACATTTTTACACATTCTAAGTGTGAATATCCTGCGTCATAAAAAACACATTTTGGGACTGGATTATGTAATCAATCAATTGATCCGTGCAATCCTGTGGTGAATTTCAGGCCCTGGATAACAGGAAGACTGAGGACTTTCTGGAACATCTCCTTGTACAACCAAGAGGTTGCACAAGATAAATAATTAATTACTGCCAATTACAGATGTAAAAAACAATATTAAATAAATCAATTGAATGATTTTATCTAAAATTCTCCAAGAGAAGAGTTTGACCTCGGGAGATTTGAGTCCCCCCCCCCAAAAAAAAGTATTTTTGGTAAAGACTTCTGCTGAACATACTTTCAGGTACTAGAAATAATCTAGTATTTGTATAAACTAATCTGGAGATTTTTTTTTAATCATAATTTAGTCTGTCACCTGTGTTGCAGAGAAAGCAGATGAAACAGATGCTTGTTGCTGGACAGCTAGCATGTTACTCAGCATGCAGGCTCTGGCGAAGATCTGCAGAGCAGCTCCTGCGATGGGAACGCTTGTCTTTCCATCCACCTGGGAAAACGCTCAGGTTCCCTGGCAGGGACAGCAGGGAGCACCGCCGACATTCCCATCTCTCTTGCGTTGGGTGAAATTTCCCAGTGATGTTCCAGAAGGATGGCGAACGCTTCCTTGCAGCAGAGCACAGAGTTCCTTTATGGCTGCTTTAGTGATATCTGCCGATTTTTTTCTGGCATGAAATAATTTAGTTGTTTTTTTTGTTGTTTTTTTTCATTTAAAGTTGGAAACTGCAGTGGCACCATTGACATTTAAATCCCAACTTACAAAGGCAGTGTTATTGGGGATCCAGGCTGTTATCTCTTGTCGAAGGTTAAACAGACGTAAGACGTCTTTCATGTTGTCATTTCTCCGTTCCATCAGCTGAGAGATTCTTTTTGGAGTTTCTCTGCAACCTATAAAGAAATTGCAGTTGAAGATTTGCCTTATTGAAACTATTTTTCATCACTGTAACACACAAAACGTGATTTTTCCATTGGAGCCAGTCCACCACGGGTTGGGAATTATAACACGCTTCACATATGGGCCCCTGCTATGGACTTTATGCAACGCTCCTCCAATATTGCAGCAATGATCCTGTTGTGTTATTTCTAGGCCTGTCGCAATAAATCAAATGATTATATGATAATTTAAAACAACCTCATTCGTTTCCATTTGCGTGATTGTTTTTGTCTCTCTCTCTCTACTGAATGAGAAAAGGCTTCAGTCTGGTGCCTTGGTTTCAACAAGTCTTTTCTTTGAAGGACAGTTCAGTGTCTATTTTGTTTGTTGTTTCTATTGGGTTTTTTTTTATTATCTTGGACATCTCAAACGTCTTCCAGTTCCAGTGTTTAAATGTTCATCAGAATTTCAAGTTTATTGTTCCTTGAGAATGTGTTCTTGCCATTATTACTGTTATATTACTTGGAAATGTTATCGTTTATCGCGATAAGTTCTGGGACAATTTATCGTCAAGCAAAATTTGTTATTGTCACTGGTTGGAATGGGTGGAGAAAAGTGTTGGATAAGATAAAAGGCTGTTGAGAAGAATGAAGGGAAAGATCAGCAAGACAGAAGTGAGACCAGTAATGTCGACTGGTTTGGAGACCGTCCCAAACTGGGGGTTTTGGACTGACTTACTGTGCGTTTCTCATTTCTACCTCATCACTGCGTTTTGCACACAGAGGTCTGGATGAGTTGGTCACAAAAAACCCCCCCAAAGACTGGATGTGTTCAGAAAACCAACGGCACCGAAAGCATCTTCTTTACAACAGAGAAACCGGACAAGGCACCCAGACGTGACGTTAAGGTCGATCTCGTTGAAATGCGCCGACGTCCACGCTCCTTTCAAGCTGCTGGTTTCTCACCAGAGCCTGAACACCTTAGCGGGTTGTGAGGCAGTTCCTCTGGTCTGAGCATCTATTTTATGTCAGAACTCAGTGGTGTGATCCAGCATGAGTCCATCAGAGCTCACCCCACAATCTGAACGGCTGTTCTGCGAGACGTTGTAGGGAAAACCTGTCAACTGTGTGTGTGTGGACTGTCAGTGAGCCTCGCAGGTGCTGGCATGTCCTGGCTTCTGCCTAATCCTCATGGGAGCGTAAATAAGCAGCCTAGCTGTGCCTCCTTACATAACCGCTATGCCTGGGAGAAAGAAAGAGAGAGAGACAGAGATTCGAGGGTGTGAGAGCATGAATACAGGGATGGCCAGATGCAGAGAGGGACCGCCGAGGAGAAAATAGCAGCTCCGCAATTAGCTGTTAAAAGAAGGTGTAGACGCATGGCCGCAATTTCCTGATTCGTTGTTACGGCCTCCTCTCATTCCCTGCCAAGCGTGGCCGATTGAAAACATTTGATTACTTGTTGTTCTGGTCCTCACACTCACCAAAACTCTTTCTGACTCTGTCAGGGGGAAGAAATGATAAGAGTTTAACTGAATTTCTGCCAAATCTGGATCCATTTACAGGGATCTTTGGTGGAATGCATCGGTACTCGTGCGCATGCAGCCAGCGGCCACACGGAGGCTCGGATAAAGTTGGCAACGGAAGAGTGAGGCACAACTGTAAACCCGCAGAGACACAAGCATCGGGTGAAAACCAGACATCTTTGTCCTTCTGTTAAGCCAGGGGTGTCAAACTCAGTTTCATTTTAGGCCTTATCAAATACCTGACTGTTCTTAAAGGGCCGGTTATGCTAGAATGTATTGATAAAACCCATTTAACTGCTAAAATATTCATAAATAGCAGTCCCTCTTGGATTTTGATTGTTTTTGTGGCTTTTTGGAATCACATATATTGTGATGCTAATTCAGATATATTTGTAAGACATTTTTTTATGATGTTTGCGCTAATGTATGATGTTAACTGTGACTTTTTGGTACTCGCTGCATCGATCACAGTCTATAACAGCAGCGGTCATTTAAACCCAATGTTTTTAACCAACTTTGAGAAAATTTTGCAGTAACATCAGAAACAATTTGGGGATCTGTTGATTTTTGTATGAATTTTGAGGATTTGTGAAAAACTTTGGGGTCTTATTGAGGTAATCTGGACTCTAGAGGGCCACAGAAAAAGCTATGGTGGACCAGATTTGAGTTTGACACGTGCACTAAACAATTCTGCGCTGATTTGTGTTGGTCTGTCACATAAAATCTCAATAATAAATCTAAAACTGATACTCAACATTATAAAGACAGAAGAAGAGTTTGCTTCATCTCCAACAGTACTGACAGGAGTGAAGGAGATGCTAACGGAGTTTCCTGCTGCAGACTGTTAGCACGACGTTAGCAGGAATCAAACCCGTGCTGCTGGCTTTGCTAATTATTACGGCACGTACGATGGGATGATTCAGCAGTAGCTGTGTTTCCACTGACCATAGCATTACGTAAATTGAAAGTATAAAAATAAATCTGCTAAATGGAAACAATTATAAATTTTTTTTTTTAAAACTCACGTTTTTCGATAACGTTTTTCACCAGTTTGAGGTGGGTTTTTTTCCATCTGTATCAGAATAGATGTATTTCGCAAAACTGCAATGGGAACACTTTTTTTTGCATCACACGAGTCACGTTGTTATGGATGTTACTTCTGGTGAAAACGACTAGGAAGGATATTTGTAAAAAGAACAAACAACCAAACAAAAAAAAACTATTTGGGATAAAATAAGTGTATTTGAGTCACATTTTCCTGCTGTGTGATCGCAACCAGAGTTCGTCCGTCCGTCACGTTTCAAACACTGGGACTGACTGTCCCGGTCAGCATGAGCTTCCCGTTTGGTCAGTGACCAGGATGACCGTGCAGAATACCTGTCCCGCTGTTTTCTGGGTTGCTTTAGGAACTGCAGCCTCCTGCATTTTCACTGCACACCATGACAGTCCTCTGCCTTCCTAAAACACCAGGTTTCATTTGTATGAGCTGTTGAAATGTGTTCGCTTTTTGTCCCTTTTCCCACAACTTCCCTTCATAAGCGAGGCAAAAGCTCGGACGGCCGTTGAGTGAAAGCTGATTGAAGCCTCGATGTTGGCCGCTGAGTCAATTTGTGTGTGTTCCGCGTTAGCGAGAGAGAGGAAAAGAATGAGTTGTTGCCAGTCTGAGATGTCTAAAAGCTGTCAATTAAATGCTGTTTAACAATTCCTGGCGCATCAAAGCTGACCGCTCTGACTTTTCCGGGGAGGAAGGATTGCAAGCTCAGTTGGTCAGCCGTCCATCCGTCTCTTATTAGTGGCAGACTGCAGTGAAATACTGCAGAAATGTTTGTGTTCCTCTGAGGATGAAGCGCTGTGGTTCTTTCATCAGGTACCAGGATTTCTCCTGGCTGCCTCACCGCATTGTTTGGACTTATTGCTGTGAATTCACTCAGAGACTCAGCCAAATCCTTTTCACATGTTGACTTCAATCCACTTTGCTCATAAGCAATCGGCTGGCAGCTCGTTAGCCTAGCGTGGTCTGAATGACCAAATAAACACTTGCAAGTGAACTGAAAACTACGGAAACCAAGATGGGACTTTTTCTGCATAGACTTTTTCTCAACGGTTTTTCCTCAAGATTAAGAGATCATTTTCAGTCTTGTCCAGATGAATTAATTTCCGATTTTCTCAAGAGAACGGGTTAATCTTGAGAAAACAAGGTTTGTTGAAGATTAGTGTGTGTGTTAAATCAAAATGCACAGCACAATGGCATGCATTTAAGGATGGAATCTGGTTCATCTAACCAGGAATCTGGTTCATCTCAAACCATCGGGAAATAAACTTGTTAAACCATTGAGCAAAAGTAAATGTGGAAAACATTTGCTCTCGGCTTCCATAGAAAACCGTCATATGAAATCATTTCTGTAAAAGCCTTGATTAGTTTTGGTCTAATTTTGCATATCTGCACATTTTGTTACATCTGGTTTGATGAAGTAGATTTCTAGAGCTGCTTTGCTCCTGGTGGCAGCATGTTGGAGTAGCTTTGCTTCATTGAGTCTGATTTGTTTTGGTTTTTTTAGCATTAATTTATGGTTCTTCTGGTGGAATCATTGCATGTGTGGACAGTTATTCCCTCTGGTTCTGGATTCTGTGCAGCTGAAACATTACTCAAAAGTTATTTTTCACTTTTGGGTCGTTGTTATGGTGCGTATTGTTTTTACAACTGGCTGCAGCGTATTAGCATGCAATGAGTTAGTTTCCAACTTTTTAAAAGTCCTGCTATGAGCTCTGACTAGGTGTGTTACCTCCACAGACAAATGAGCTCAACTTGAACCAGCAGAAGCCACAAATACATTGTGAAAAAATAACTGTGGTAAACAATGGCGGTCACTGTGTTCAGCGTCCATCATGGCGCCTCGTATGATTGAGTAACATAGTTGCAAAGGCTCAATATTGAAAACATTTTCTCAGTGAACTATAATTCCTGAATTCACAACTGCTAAATGTTTGTCTAACTGGACCCATTCAAAATGGACCGATAAGAATTTAAAATTACGTCGAGATATTTTGTGACGATGAAAACTAACTATTACTTATTTTTTTAGGTGACTGTGTAGTTGTGACTGCATCCCACAGCAGCGATGGCTCCACGAACACAAACACTGCTCTTGAGAAACATCCAGTTGTGATCTGCTTCTTTAGGACACCAGTCACATAAAGATTGATTTGTATCACTGATCTGCACACAGTGACTGCATTTAATCATATTTTCAAATTTATTGATATTAGTTGATTTTCTTAATGAACAAACAGTGGAGAAAATAGTAAAAATAACAATCCTAAGAACACGGAAAGTTTTTTTAAACATTACTTGGAATTTAATGTGACAATAAATGTATCACGATAAATGCTAAACAATGCGATAAATTCCCACCCCTACATCATTCTGCGTCACTTTGCAGCAGGAATCCATGCCTCAGTGTGTTGCATGAAGTCATGATACAGCGTAGATGTAGTTAACCTAGAGCTGCTGCTCCTCTGAGCCGGGTTGGCGAGTAGGTGTGGAGAGGGGGCGGCTGTAGCTCTGTAACAAAGCTGCTGTAGAGTCCTGGTTTGTTTGGAGGAGCCTGTCCTGGTTGGGTTTAAATGTGTGGACAACGTTGGACTGATTTCTTCCTCTCTGGGCTCTTCCTGCTGCCTCCCGCCTCTCCTAAGGCTCCCTGCGAAGTGTAAACGTGCTAACGACATTCATTTAGCATCAATTCTCTCTAATGAATCCTCCAGGCTGAAGTTTCATTATGCCTTCAAACAGAATTGGGCCCGAATCACTTTGTTAATTTGTTTCTCATCATTCTCATTGTTCCCTTTCATTATGTCTGTTATATTTTTCTTTTCTTGCAGGCAGTTTCTGTTTCTCCAGGATTTCTTTTCCTGTATTCATGCTGGTGCTCTGTGTGCATGGGCCAGTGTGGGCCGTCTCATAGCCTTGAAGAAAAATACAATATCTTCACATTAAATTAGAAACTTGAAATAAAAGCATAAAATACGATCAAATTTCTATTCTACACAATAGAATCAACAGTTAGCTGTTTCATATTATGCCACACCATTGGTTTATTTATATGCTTGTTTGTTTTTTTAACAAATTGAGAAAAATCAAAAGTTAAACCCTACTTCAGTCACAAGTAGTTTGATATTAAAATGAGTGTTGGTTGAAATGTACACAGTGGCGAAAGACTGAAGCTAAATATAGCAGAAACACCCACTTGAGATTATGTGTTTATCGCTAGCATTAGCTTGCTAATTAGCATGGCTACGTTAGCAGCTGTGTTAGCTTGCGCTCTTCCTAAACAGATCAACCGCTCCAGATTTTTTAGTGGGCCAGTTTAACTTTCAAACTTTCGTTCTAAGATGATTTAAATTAGTCTGCAAACAAAGTCTCCACCTAAATTTACAGCCTGTCTTGGCGCGTCAGAGCTGTACCATTCTCAAATTAAAGTTAGGGGCTGGAAATGGACATTCATGGCTCAGCGACTCTAACCTTCACGTTTTAAAATGTTTGTGTATTTGAAGTGGCAGTGAAGCTCGTCCTTCTGTCTCTCGCTGTGACCTACCTGACATGCCCATGTGTTTCCTGAGATCTGTGAGAGACTGTTGAAGCGATGAAGTCGGGTCCTGCACGGCTGAGGGCGTTTGCAAATCGGGGGGGTGGGGGGGGGGTGATATAAGCGATTGATGTCCCGCGGACTGGTCAGCAAATCACCCTTTACGACATCAACACACACAGAAAGCCACGGACAGATGGCACACCCCGTCTTTTTGATGCTGCTGTAAATTCCCCGTCGTTACCCTGACAAACACGCTTCTCTCCACCAGGGTTCCCTAAATCCTCCTCCAGCGCCGGTCGCCATGTGAACGACGCCCCGCCCACCGCACCGTAAGCTCGGCGGCAGAGCAGAGAGAGTGAAGGCTGTTCCGTTTTCATTATGCGCTCATTTCTGCGAGCTGTGGCAGTGAAGGCCGTGCTCATTTACTTTTCACGCTGCTGTAAATTTTCGTCCCCATATCTGACATACCTGCACACACAGTTCAGCCCTCACAGCCGGGAGCTACTTCACCTTGTTTTACCTTTAATTAAACGTATCAATAATTTCAGAAGATCAGAGATTTAATAAAAACAAAAACAAAGTTAGAACTAAACAAGTGGAATGTTTTTGTTTATGGAACAAATCTGTCTACACAGAAACCATCCAGACTAGATCAGTTTTTACTTTTGAAGGGCAGAATTATGTTTTCCAGCCGTGTAGTATCATTTTATAGCACAATCAAACAACTGCTACCTTCAGTTGTTGTAAAAATGTTGTATATATAAAATATGACTTAAAAGAAATTTGACTTTGGATTTAGCGCCTTGAAACTGGGCCTCTGTCTCTTTAAGAAACTTCTGCTCTTATTGTAACTCCGCCTTTAGGAAGTCATCTCTTAATGGCTTCCTATTAACCCTTTAACAACATTTTTACCAGCCTTTCACTGAGAAGAGGCTCCTATGAGCTCAGCGGATGCTTAATTTCACCAGGTGTTTGCTTATTGTTGCTGACTAGTCTGAAGGAGCAGAGTGGAGGATTAGCTGGTGCTAGATCCACCCAGGGATTTCACGCAGCTGAACGGTTGATATGGGAAATTGAAGGATTTCTGGATGAAAGAATCAACCTGATATAAAGCAAAAAAAATATGTGATTTTGAGGTAACACCGCCCCTCAATCAAATATATCATTCTATGAAGTAGAACAGTGCTGTAACTTTTTTAATTATTGTGAGTATTTTTATGTAGTTATGCACACTCCATGTTTCGTGTTTAAAGATGTATTCATAACGATGGTTGAGTGATGCTTAGTTCCTTACGATTCAGCCAGTTGACTGCTGAAAGAAGAGGCAGACAATGTAAGATTCATTTCTTCCATCCAACTGCTGTTCATTGAAAACTTCTGTTTACATCAACATGTGACACGTTCATTCATTTTAAATTATAAATGAATGAAATAAACAAAACAATAACTAAATAAATTAGGTTCCTGGATAATAAATAAACGTTAGGATATTCCAGAAATACACTGCTCGCCTCCCCTTCCTGTCCACATTCCCGCTCGTTTTTTTGTTTTTGTTTCGTTTTCCCCTCCCCGCCGTTCTCTCCTCCTTCCTGTTCTTTCAGCGCGGCTGGCTGAAGAGCAGAAGCGATCGGAACAAGCCAAGTGCAGCTGACTCCCATTCAGAGCTGGAACGGCTGCGGCTGCGTGCAGCTGAGGCCCATTCAGACGCCGCGCGCCTCCTTTATGTGCAGGCAGAGTTCTTCAGAGAAACCCAGTTCCGCCACTTTAAGCTGTCAGAGCTTCAGATGGTGTTCTCTCCACTCCTCTGCACCTCCCCGTTCTCTGAGGCAGAACCGGTGCTGATGTTTCCTACTTCATCAGGGAGCTTGACGAACACAGGCTGCTTTGCAGATAGAGCTGGTATAAACAAAGTATGTTGTTTACTGCTAGTAGCTACCGTCAGTATTGTGTCAGTGTTCAATTTTGGTCTATCAACTCACTTTAATTGTCTCGGGGTTCGGTGACACAATGCTGTTGACTCAATACCACAATCAGGGAGCCTTTGAAACGTTAAGTATGAGGACAAACTGTTAATGAACTAACTTTCTCTTGCTCAAATGCAACATACATGAACATTCAGGTCATTTTCACAGGCTTGAACTGAAAACACATTCAACTTAACCTTCCATCTTTAGCCGTTTTCTCTTCCTCTACTTCACACTGTCTGTCCTCTCTAGTTGTGATACTCGGCGCTCAGCAGCCGGGTTCTCAGCCAGACAGCCAGCGCTGTTGTCTTTTCAAAAACAAAGTCAATTTTAATGTTTCATCATATTTCAATTAACTTCAAACTATGGTTAGTGTGCGGTAAGTGCACAAATAATAGAAGCCATAAAAATATTTCATTCTGAAGGTATTTTGCCACGATGAATTAGAGGTGAGACCAAGTCAGTGTTTTGCAAGTCTCAAGTCTTTATCCTCAAGTCCCAAATCTGAACATTTTAATTTCAAGTTCTTTCGAGTCTTTTTTTTCTTTCCAAGCCTCTGAACATTTTTTCAAGTCCAGTCTAAAGTCTTATTATGAATGATTCGAGTCCAAGTCATGTGACTGGAGGAAACCCTGCTGAGTCTCACGTTGGTAATACTCACATTTCTGATGGATGGAAGAGGGACAGAGATGCTGCTCCCTCTTTGTCTTTTCTAGTTTGGAGCCGTGTCTGGATGGACGAGGTGTCTGAGTCGGATACCAATTTAAGCGTCGTTGCTACCAAACATCTGACATCTTTAGAAAATCTTTAATAATTTCCTCTTCGCTTGTAATATTTTGTTTTAGTGAGTTTTCACTAAAGTAACAAGCCACGGTCCTGCTTAACTTGTGTTTATGTCATTTTCCTCTGTGTGTGTCATTAAGGTAAGAAGGCCTCACTGGATGCCGTTAACACTTAGCATCACCCCGGATGACTTCACATCTAAATTACTTCTAACCAACCTTCCTATCCGTTTTCCTCCCTCTCGGGTTCCTCTGGATCGTTTTGCCACTATTTTTTATTTATTCCGCTTCCCCTCCTTCCTCTCTTCCCCTCTGTTCTCTCCCTTGTTTTGTCCCTTCTCCTCGAGGGCTGCCTGGTATTTGCAGAGCGGTCAGCTTCGAGCGCGGCCCCTCATCGGCAGTGACGTGAAGGCAAGGGGGGGGGTTGGAGGTGAAGTGGCTGGACTGCAGCATGTGAGGCAATAACAGAGCAGCGGAGGGCTCAGCCAACATCGCAAATGACTTCTTTTTGACCCTGTGTGCCTCCAGAAAGTTCGCGGCTGAGACTCTTTCCTGATTGAACTGCTTTTCCTCTCTGTGTCGACGTCCTGAAAGTGACGGATCCATCGCCTGTACGCCGGTGTTATCTTCCAGCTGGAGAGATGGAGTTCTCCTCGGAGCCCGACTCCTCAGAGTGGAAACAGTGTTAGAAAAAGCTTATTTTCTGGCTCTTTGCTCGGTTTTGGAGGCAGAGTCTTGATGCCAGACGTCAAGATGTTCATGTTGACAGTGAGCTCTGATGTTGAGGAGGCTGTTGAACCCCAGTCACTCAGCCCTGGATAAGTGGATTAACTGACTAAACGTAAAGATTTTCAGCAGTGAATGTGGAATTTATCACCTCTGCGCCCTTCCTAAGGTGATCTTAGTTAATTGCGCTCAGAAACGGGTCGTAAACGGAACCTTTATCGCTGGACGGAGAGCTGGAGAAAAGGCAAAGTGTACAGTTAACGTCAGAATTACGAGACGACATTACGCACACTCACAATACTTTCATGGAAATGACCATAATAAAACCATGCATACTTGTATTGCTTCCAAAAGAACGCAGATAAAATCTCCACAAAGTTTGACCAGTAACTTTTATTGATGTGTTGAACTGTGACAAGAAAACAGAAAAATAGCAAATCCAAAATGACCAGCTCCCCTCTGTTTTCTTTACTTTCTGACCCCTTCAGTTAGCTTTAATTCCTCCTCTAAATATTTATTTGCCTCATGTAGTGCATTCAGTGTAGAGGGACTTCCCACATTGGTAGCTGGTATAATTAGACAAGTGTGTTTAAGGTTCACACAATAATTTAATTCCTTACTTGCCAGTGAGTCAGAATATCTGTACTGGTCGTTTGTTTCTGCCGTGAGAATTTCAAAGTTTCCTTTTGTCTCTTTCACTTGTGAGTTCAGAGGGAAATCAAAGTGAGCCTTCAGGCAGTGTGAAGTCCCACCTCACCTTTGTGACGCTAAGCCGCTTTGGCTTGATCGCCATCTGCTCAAGGAGTCCGCATTTGTGCATGAAGACTTCCAGTTGCACACACACACTTGAGCAGCCCTGGTGATGTTTGAGACGCAAACAAGTCGTTACTCCACGGTCTGCTGCAGCCAGGGGGCAGCGGTTTGTTTAGCTGTGAAATGGCAGGACTCTCACATTCAGCACCGAGGTTGTGCCGAGTGTAATTTGCCGCGGGGTGTGTAACTCGCTCAAGGTTTCAGGTCGGCGGGACCATGTGCTCGTTGGAGGTGTTTCTGTGTCTCTGCTTGTTAAATGCTGCTCCTCCAGAGAGAGCCCGGCTAACTGCTGCGGTTTTCACTTCACCCACAGGACGGTTTCCAAGCTGATGAGGCTCAGACTCGCCGGCCGCTCAGAAGAAAAAAATAATATCCCCGCGTTTGAAACTGATGATAAAGACTCAAACGTTTCTATTTGTTCCATGTTGGACCCTCCAATGTATCTGCAACCACTAATCGTGGAGGACGCCAGAATGTTCAAACATAAAATATTGTTCATTTTTAGCAGGACTGTCACAGTAGCAAATTCTGCCGGACGATAAATTAGACATTCTAATAACTTTCACAATATTAGAAGGTAGGGGTGGACATTGGTCATATTTCTCATTTAGCATAAGAATTTTCATTGATTGTTGCGATAAATTCCATTTAATTATTACCAAAAAAAACCCCAGAACTGTCTGCGTTGTCAGGATTATTTACAAAATTTTGTCCACTCTTTAATCAATAAGACTGCCAGAAAATAGAACAAAATGAGAAAGCTCTGATGAAATGCAGTGACTGTGTGTGGTGATACAAATCACACTTCTTTATGGTTCTGACGTCCTGATGAACACTGTTACGAACGGGAATGTTTTTCAAGAGCAGCATTTGTGTCTGAAACACAAATAACTTTATCTTACAGTTACTTCCCATAAATATCGCAGCATTTTAATATTTCGCTCTGCCTTTAATGATTCCATCTATAAAGGAGTGGCTGGCTCCGCGGGGGGTCCCCCATGCCGATCAGGAGATCAAACGCAGGTTACCCGCTTTACGCTGCGCCTCAGTGGAAGTGGCACTGAAGGTCGGCTTCTCCAAAACGACTCTGAGCGCTTCCCCCAGTCAGCAGCGCAATCCAGAGATGAACTCTGAAGGTCTGTGTCGAAGTTAATTGACTGCTTGATGGAACATCAGCATAATGTGTCCTGCTGCAGCTCATCAATCCCAAAGACCTAAAGCCTCGCCCGCAACGAAGCTATAAAAACCCTCGCGTGACGCCTTGGCTGGCCTATATTGGGAACATACAGGCGCTTTACGAGTGTTTCACGGCTTAATGATCTCCATTATAAAAAAAAAAAAAAAATGATGATCTGCTGTATGTCATCTGGTGAGTTAATGGCGGCTCAGCAGGAAGGCTTCCCCACCTGCCAGTCAGTGATGTAAGACATCACATTTGTAACCTGCTGCGCCGTCGCAGAGTAAACAACTATAGAAAGTACTTGAAGAGATTAAGAGCACGCTGCTGCCAGAGATAGCCTGCACGGCTATTCTTAGGCGAGATCAGCTGCTTCATTTATCTTTAAATCCACACACGCTGACATGTTGACTTGATGACACGCTTAGATCGCCACGCACTGTTGAGGCAGCCTGGAGGCCGGGGAGAGCCCAGTACCATGGTGAGGTGTGGAGCTTTATGAAACAAAAGGTTTTTTTTCTGCAGCTTGTACTTTCACCCCAACCTGTGGACCTGATAATGAACTAGAGACACTAAGTGGACTCCTTAACTGTTTAACAGAAAGGGCCACTCCCTCTACTGAGGCCCTGCTCCATTGTTTGAGTTCTCCACTGTTATCTTTGTGGATCTGGTCGGCTGCTGAATACTAACTATGTTTCCTTTGACCACGTCATTGTGCAATTCAACGCTTTGAAAACTAAATTTGTCATGGAAGCACGCCAATTTCGAAAAGTGTAGGCACAAGGTTTTTGGCCTTATTGAAATAAGTTCATTTTTCAAAACTGCAATGGAAATATTTATTCGTGTCACACGAGCCGCATGATCAAAAACCGGATGTTGCCACTAGCGCAAACCGCAAAGAAAAAGACGACAGGAAATGGTAACCTGAGCAAGTTACTCAACAGGTTGTTGCTATGGTTACCAAAAAGTCCACTAACCTTAATTAGCTAGATGTTGGAGGTTGAGTGGCTAAAGCCATTCCTCTGCCTACATCTCCCAGAATGCTTTGGTGTTCTGGATCTGAGTTCAGTCAAATTATTGAACATTCTATCATACATACTATCTGCTGATATTGATTATGTGCCTATCGCGATATATATAATTGATTAACTGACCAGCCCTAATTAATATAAGCAAATATTGCAATAATATTGATTTTGTTTGACCCAGAAATTCCTCACTCTTCTTCTTCTCTGTTTTCATAATATACACAGATCTTTCACAAGCACTGGCACCACTACAAGCTAAAATAAATAAAAAAGGATGTCTCATTTAGCCATATTTTATTTTGAAATGGAATCTGGTGGAAAAGTTGGATGAGTTTTTGTGTCTTTTCTTTTTGCCATGGAGCTCAGAACTGCTGACGTTATAGATGGAGGCCATGGATCCGCAGTCCACCATTAATACCTCTAATTTGGAAATACTTTAGACTGCCTCTAAGAACACTTATTTCCTATTTTAATAGTTCAAGCACCAAATACACCTTGATATCCATCAACACATTTACAGTCTATTTCATTTCTGCTCTTTTTGTTACAGTCAATCACTGTCAAGGAAAACAAATGGCTCTCCTGGATTGGATTCTTTGAAAATGGCGGCTAACAGCATGTCTGACAGCAACTCGCTGATGAGTTTTGGCTGCATTTTGTTCATAATAACACAGAAATGCTCTAGAGAAAGAGACGAGGCTTCACTCTACCTACGTTTCTACTGGTTACATTCATGTCTTCTCTTTTGAAACTGGCATCAGTGTCACTTTAAGCTAACGTTAGCCTTCTTTTTGGCACCAATGGCTGCTCCTCTGTGTGTTTGTGTGTGTGAAATGAGACCACTCAGATGTTTCCATGTGCTCACTGTTCTCTCTCTCTCTTTCTTTCTCACCGTCTGTGTTGCACAGGGGTCCCTTCAGCGTGGTGAGGAGATGCATCAACAGGGACACTGGCCAGCAGTTTGCTGTCAAAATCGTGGATGTGGCCCAGTTCACCTCCAGCCCTGGACTCAGCACAGAAGGTGGGGCCCTCACTGATGAAACCATCTCTACTTCCTTTGTCTTTCAGTCTATCTGTTATGTCGTGTCCAAGAGTAAAGCGTGTGTGTGTGCGTGGGTGTGTGTGTGTGGGTGTCCCATGCGCAAAATGTTGCTGAAGAAAAGGAGATAGCCATTCACACGTTTAACATCTATTCTTATGCCAAGTTAATTAGCAAGCCTCAAAATGTGAAAAGCTGTTTGTGATTATCCAGGCAAAAAAATAAATAAAATAAACATGCTGCCCTGAATCAAGCCATTTCTATCCAGAAGTAGACTCTGAAAATATGAAAATACATTTGAAGATGAAGATTATTTATTTCCTTTGTCTTACTGTTATACTGCCTCAGAAACCGCTCAAGAACTCTTCATGTTTGTGCTTTTTAAAATCTGAAGATAAAAATCCAGCTTTCTTGGTTTGTGTCATTGCTAACTGCTACGCTAACATTAGCATATCGATTTTCTGTTTTGATGTGATTCATTGATAAGATGGCCTGTTGCTCATTTTGGTAACTCTGGTCATCATTAACGTCAAAGAAAGGAAAAATAGAAAAAATTAAAATAAATACATTCTTATATGTTTTGGTCTTTCATGCACACAAAAAAAATAGTTTTATAAAAAAAAAGATTACTTATAAAAACTCAGGACAGTAGAGATTTGAGAGACATTTGTGTTTAACTGACAAAATGCAGATTTAAAGTTCTGCGCATTACTGTCTGCGACAAATAATGTGCCAACACATCCACATGCTAGCTTTGACATGTCTCTAAATCAAAATTGTCTTATTTTAATAACTTTATATTCTAATATGCCATTTAGTAATTCAACCTGTCTGCTTGACTGTCCACACAAATGAGCCTCCTAGCGTGTTTAATTCCTAACAGGAAGTCATAGTTATTTTTGAAGCAATCTGATTGGCTGACAAGTTTTAGCTTTGCGCTACACTGCCCCCTATGGGTTTGGCATGTTTAAAACAATAATCAGTGGCAGATTTGTGCTGGTTTGTGTGGATGAAGTCCTTTCTGAAACCGATCCTGCATGTACTATACGATGTAGCAGAAATTTTTTAATAAAAATCCATTTACATGTGGACAAGGTCTTAAAGGCTGGTAGAGAAAATAGTGAGATTGACATCAGTTAATTCATATTCTTGGCTTATAATTTAGTTCTGCAACTTCACATAAAACTAGGCTGTAATTTTTCTTAAAACTTTGATACTAGTCATTTTAAGGAAGCTTTGATCGGGGTTGGATTAGGACATCCGAAGCTTTGTCAACTCTGCTTGCCTTTCTACACGCTGGCCTACTTTCTCATTCACTCTGTTGGAGTTTCCCCGTTCCGTCTGGATTATTATGCTGTGATTGGACTGGTCCATTGTGGCACTGCATTGCCAAATAATACCTTGGGCACCTTAACAGCGACTGCTAATGAAACAACAGACGGTTTCTATTGACTATAAAGGTTTTGGTCAATTTTAACCAGTATTTCCCACTTTGTGTTCCACCATGGCAGACTTTATTACAGGACATTAATATAAGCTGGAGTTTAAAAAACAAACAAAAAAACCTATACAGACATTTAAGGTATTAGAAAAGCAAGAACCGTCCCTGGTTTCCTCCCTCGGCGAGTTTTTTTATTTTTCAGTTTATTACAGAGTTGTTGTGCACCAGTAATCCTGAAAAGACTGCTGAGTATCGTCTAGACAAAACATGCAGAGGACTTATCCGACATCTCCCACGGGCCAGGAGAACGATGGAGGGACGGATGAGGGAACAAAAGAGGAGGAGAGATTGAATTACAGATATTCGCAGGGTGGAGTAGGGAGCGATAAGCTTGATACAATGGAGAGGGAGCGAGGAGGAATGCAGAGAGAGCGGCCGGTCCGCTGAAAAGCTGTTTACCACAGAGTCCATATTAAACAGTTTGAGAAGCGTGGTGTCTCTCCGCATCATCTTACTGCAGTGAACCTTTTTTTTTTTTGCCTTTCAGAAAGACAGCATGTGGTGGCTAAATATTGAACTGCTCTTTGAAACGTCAACAGTTTATTTTCTTAAATTCGAAACCAGTTGTTTGTTGTTTTTTTTCAATGCTGTATTTTGAAACAGCATTGAAATCTCTGCTTTCAGGTTTCATTTGCTAAATTTGGCATCAGATGACTAATCAGAAGAGCAGATCTGAAACCGGGTATTATTAACACAGTAAAAACATTCAACTGTAATCCTCGGCGCGTCTGAGATTTTCCATCTTTAAAGCAGGAGTGAAACCATTGTTGCTGCTTTCATCAGAGATGAGAAGAGACGTATTAGATACATTACATGCAGGAGCAAATCTGAGTTTCTTCAGGATGTTTTCTTGGATGTTGCATCTCTGGATGGTCAGGTTGACCAGTTTGCTTCTCCTCTTCTCATCACATTTGGTAGGATGCAGAAATTAGTCCGATATTGCGATAAATGATCATCTTGTTGCTGTGAGACAATGTTCAAGCAATATAATGGTAAAGGCATAATAATGCAAGCACCTATTCTCCAAAGATCAATAAACTTCAATTTTAATGAACATTTAACAGTGGAACTGGAAATCATTTGAAATATCTAAAATAAACAAACAGAAACAGTCTGTAAACAAAACTCACCTCCAAAAGAAGACCAAACTAAAGACTTTTATTATCATCCAGTTTTTGATAGCAAAAGAGAAAAGCGCTAAATCATGCAAATTGAATATATTGAACTCATTTTAATTTATTATGTGATTGATTTATTGTTTATTGTGAGAGGCCTAGTAGAAACTGACATCTGTTTTTTTTTCCATGAAATATAAGTATGCACCAAATCAATATTGCAAAGAACAGAATACAATAACTGATGGGAAACGTGTTTGAAATGTCACATGCTCCTTGTCAATAAACGGTTTGAAAGCTATCGAGATGCTCACCAGATAGAGTCTCCTTGTTGTCAGACGTCTAGACCAGACTGACTGGAAGATATGACGTTAAATTACAAAGTAAAATTACTCTTAAGTCATATTTGATATTAATAGCATTTTATGACCGCTGAAGGTAACAGTTACTTGATTGTGCTGTAAAATGGCACTATGTGCCTGGAAAACACATAATACCGCCCCTTTAATAATCGAGGTGCTGGAATTATTCGATACTTCAAACTTAAATCCTCCAAGGGTCTGAATAGTTTTGCATTCGTGAGCCAGAAACACCCTGAACACAACCCAGACTAATGGAAGTGGGTCAGAATGCTTTGTGACTTGGGAATGGATTGGTCAACCGCAGCTCACACACACACACACACACGCACACACACACAAGCCGTGTAGAGGTCTGTCCGTTTGATGAATAGGTCAGCCCTCTGAAGGGATGAAAGTGAAAACCAAGATAGAGAATGAAGAAAATTCATCATGCGCCATCAGCATCTCTGACCTCTTCTTCCGTCTTCCTCCGCTGTCCTCCATCCTTTATCTGTCTCCTCCTGCCGTCTTCATGTTCTGTTTCTGTCATGGCTGCAGAAACGGACGGGGATCCCATCTGCTCGTCGCTCGCTTTCTTGTTTTTTATTTCCGTTTAGCAGAGGCTTTCTTGCTGACTGTCTCTTTCCTCCCCTTGTTTGTCCCCTAAAACAGCCCCCTGGTTATGGGGCTGAGTGCCAGCAGAAACATCAAGACTGCTACATTTAGTCGCCTCTTTGCCTTGTTTACGCATTTCAGAGAAGGAATCATATTGGTCCTGTTCTGTAGCGTCGAAATGAAGTTGCTTTAACTTGAATTAGAGTCTAATTTCACTGTGGATCTCTGCATGTGCAGCTGATTTTAATAATCTGACAACATCATATTGGGCGGAGTCCTAATTACATGGGACAAATGCCTTATAAGTGAAATAATCTGTAGTGCTTCATCAAAAATAAGGAATTATTTACTTAAAACAAGCCTCTATATCTTGCTGAAAAGTTATGTGTAAGTTAGTAGACTTGAAATAAGATAAAACTAAGATATTTGTACTAGAAATTAGACCAAAAATACAGTGGAGGGGTTTGTGTTTTTGCAGTGTAAACACCTTCTTGAAATTATAGCGGCTAACGAGCTGCTGAACCTGAGGGTTCACTTAGTTTGTCCCGTGAATGAACAGACAGATCTATACCGTCTGTCCACACTCTTCCATCAGGCGTACAGTTTTCCAGTCGGATCCACGTCTTCCCGCTTTTCTTTTAACGTTTATTTGTCAATAACGCTGTTGATTACACTTCAGCTCCATGATCAGTGGATGTGTCCTGGTTTCGACTGCTCCAACACACACACACACACACACACACACACACACACACACACACACACACACACACACACACACACACACAAACACTTGCAGACACATAAAGGCCATTTAAGAAGCAATGACAGTGACTTTCCTCAGGCAGTCTTCCGTTGCTCTGTGACACCGGCTGGGTAATTCGCCTCTCGTTTTGACGAAGCATAATTTGGGATCTCCAGCCGGACTTCCGGCGACTGATATCAGCAGAGAGTTCGTCCCGCCACAGTAAAAGCGGTGTTTTTAGCAGCATTAGCATCGTGGCAGAGCCAACGGGGGCCTAAGGCTCCTCCCGCATACTCCCTTTGGAGGACTGGCTTAATGTTAGCGCTGAAGCTAACGGCTTCAGCTAATTAAATATCACTGCGACTACATGGTGAAGCTATGCGGCGTGTTCACTCACAGCGCTGCGTGGTGTGATTACCAGCTACTCCATTGCTGCTTTGCAGAAATATCAACTGTGCTCCACCCTCCTCCTCATCAGTCCTCGTGGCTATAAATCCCCTTCAGCAGACGCAGCCAGGGACACGTGGGACATGTCCCACTGGGACTGGGGGGTGACTGGTGTCCCAGCCTTCATCCAGACTGAGCTGGTGCAGAAGTGTCAGTCAGACAGGCAGTTAATAAAGTTAAGTGCTCTTTGAATAAACTGATCAAGATTGTTCCCGTCCAGACAGGTTGTAAACATGACCTGCGTTGCTCTGCTGGGCTGTCTGAAGCTCCCACTGCGGCTGCCAACGAATGATGAATGGACGAAGAGATTGAGAGTCTGAATGGAAGGATGACAGCAAGACAGAGGGAGAGGATGTTGGTACAAAACAGAAAAACAAATAAATTTCTCACTGTTTGTCAATCATTGTGCGAACCAGGAAGAGGCGAGACGAGCTGGGACTCTTCCCACCTGATGTTGTCGACATTGCTGTAGTGAATTGGCAGGGGGATGTCAGCAGGAATGATCAGAATACCTGGAGTCAACGTTAATCTGTTGGAGATTGTGAAGAACCAGCTGATTAGCAGAATGGATAACTTTTTATTGTGTGTCTCAGTTGACCTTCATGTTTGACTTGATTTATATTCTTCTGTACATGGTTCAGTTAATCTGAATGGTCTAGGTTCTGTTAAAACATCCATATTCTGTGTTGTAATGGGGGAAATAAGAGAAGAACCAGTATGACACCCCATCGTCTCATGGTGCTGATGGTTATTGATTAGCGGCGCTGCAAGTGGAAGCAATACACATGGTGGGGTGGATTCTCAGTCATCCAGGGCCTGAGAGTCCTAAATGTGTTAGTAGAAGGCAACTGGCCTTGACTTGTTCCTTAAAGATATTTCAACTTTCATACACTAAAAAGAGGAAGTGGCTTCAGATTTTATATTTCTAACACCTACTCTTGCAGCTCTGATTAGTCTCTCCAGGCAGAACTTCAAAAATTCATGTATTGGGATATGTGACCAAAAGAACTCACATGGAATCGTTAGAAACACGTCTGGGTCATTGGATTATCCCTAATATGTTTGTGACATATTTTTAAGGGGTTTTTAAGCCCAGCACTCCACTTGTTTCATTAAACTTACTTATTTAGTGAAATAAGTAAGTTTTATTTCACTAAAACTTACTTCAATCTACTTTCAGAAAGGTTTAGGGTGAGAGTGGAACGTCTTCCGATTTGAAGCAGGATCTATTGAACTTCTGCTGATGACTTTATGGATGAATTCCCACCAGCCCTGTTCAGTTTGCTTTCATCTAACTCTTGTTCGTTTGCCTACAAAGTCCGGTTTTACTCCAAAGAAGTAAACTCCAGTCCTCCTACAAAGCTTGATCTCTGTTCAGTTAAAGTGAACTCTAGTGCTGTTCGAATGTGAACGCCAAGCAGACCGGAGACCACTCCGAAGCAGGAAGTGGACACCAGTACAAGGTATTCTGGGTAAATACAACCAAAACAAACTGGTAAAAGACAATGAGCCGTTACTCCTGTTGGTGCTAGACTCCTAAGACAAAAGAGACATATTACAACCTTTAAACTCTAACGCCACTCCATTTTTGTTTACTTTTGTGAAGAAGGGAGTTGCACACAGTGTCTGCTTCAAAGGTTTTTGTGTTGCTTCCTTCAGTGGTTCTTGGTACAGCGCCACAACAGGCAAGGAGGGGAAAAGGTTTTTGTTGCAGGGCAGTGTGAAGATGTAGCAACCGTTGCAGTCTTGGTCCCAAATCACAGCAGAGTCTGCTGGACTTTGTGTGAAAGAAGACAACTTTTATGAACCAAGCTGGAAACGGTGTTTGAGGCTTCAGTTAAAACCAGCGACTTAGAGCTCAGCTGCCGCGATGCACTGCTGCGCCTGCAGGACAGGGGAAATGAAAACACATGGCAGGAAGCAAAGTGAAAGACCTTTAAGGATCATGATGGGAGCCGAGGCTCCGAACACTGTTACTGTTTTGTTAGGGTTTATTCTTTCTCGTTGGACAAAGCTAGTAATCTTCTGTCTGTGTTTTCATCTCTCTTTCTTTTTTTTTTCTTGAATGGAGGGTAGGAATGGTGGATGGTCTCATAACTGATTTTTCTTGTGTAAATATTCCAACTTGTTGCGTTATTTCAGCATGAAAACATAAAACAACTGGATGCTAGCGTAGCTGTGTTTGATCTTTCTGAAGCAGATTCCACAAACTGCGAGTGTTTCATTTATTTAGCCTGCAGTGGCCTCAGAAGAGAATATCTCACTGTCAACACTGGTGGATTAAACAAGCCTGAAAAGAATGAGAAGCAATTTACAGCACACCATCTGAAGGAAGCGCGTAGTTTTCCACCACTCCAAGGATGTACTTCCTTCTCAACAAGCCATAGGAAAGTGAATTATTACAGATAATCATTTCCCAGAACCCTTTTTTTCCACTCCGTCAAAATCCGAACCAACCCTTTAATCCATGCCTGAATGACAGGTTATTACTGTCGACAACTTTTGATCCGTGAAGGAAAACATGTATTTTCCTTTCCAATTCTTTGACATTTTCTCCATCAAGTCCAAACGCTTCTTACCGGACACAAAAAAATCCCTTCAAATCGGCTTCAGCTTTGGTTGATTCAGGTAGAGTAAGTATACCGAGAACGGGAGAGAGTAGTGTGTGAAGGAGTTGTTACAGGTTATTAAAGTTGTCCTCCTCCGCTGTAGCTTTCTTCTCTTCGGAGCGTCCACGTGGACAGATTTGATTTAAAGTCGCTCCTCCGCTGGTACCTCTGCTAATCGCTCAAACGCGCCTCCAGACGCCACTGCTTTCATCCCATTTTACATGACAGAGCAATTTTCCGTCGGCATCAGAGGAGGTGACGGTATATTGATTCATCTGAGCTGCTGTTTTTCTTCTTCTTCTTCTTTTCCCTCTTCTCCATGCCCGCGCGAGTGGCTGTCATCGCAGATTTGCTGCCGTTAAACATCACCTGAATATCTGTTGAAGTAAAACTGTTGTTTTGTTATTTTCTTTCTTTTTTTTTCCCCTCACTCTGCTTTTGCTCTCCTGAGAATCTGAGCTGTGTCTGCTCAGTTTTTATCCCACTGTCATGTCTCTCCCCGGTGATTCCCCTAAACAAGCAGCCCGCATTGTTCTGTTCAGCTTCACTAACCCTCCTCCATCAGCCCTCCTCCTCATTACGAGCCAATTAAAGCGCCGTAGACACTCTCTGCCGGGCTGCAGCGAGACGATCTGGAGTAATGGTATGCATGCAAACAAATGGCACTTGAAAGCACATAGGGGAGCTGAGGGCTGCTAGAGTTTTTTTTTTTGCATGAGACCCCCTCCTGCCGATGAGTCATCATGGTGGGTCTTTAGGAGTGCATGCCTCATGCTGAGCTCTGCGTTTTCCATCCATAACAGCTTCCTAAAATATAGACAGCTCTTGTGTTGGATCAAGCGGCTCAGAGGAGAGGTTTGTCGGTGAGTAAACGGCATCATAAACACAGCAGACTGTAAAGCTGTGGAGACGTTTAAACCAGGTTCAGTTTATTAAAGGACAAAAAGCCACTGTGAAAATAAGTTTTAGAGAGAAATGAAGCGACACAGGAGAGACGGTGGCAGAAGGTGCTCTGACCACTACAGCGTCCCAAGCCGATACTGATATCGGGAATTGATTTGATATTGGCTGAAATACGATTGTCGGATTATACCGGCGTGCATCTAAAACCTCCAATATAAGCCTGATAGAAACACTCTGCTCCAGCATTTAGTCCGCTCCAGTGTTTCTCTCCAACAACACTTGCATCTTGCTAGTAATAAACGGGTCAGTTGTTCTCATACATACATATTGTTATTGACTATTGTTCTGTTTTTGAGTAATATCACTTGATCAATCCTTTATCAATATTCCACACTAAAAAATAGGTAATCAAAGTATTTGCCTCGGACGCGGCGGTGGAGCAGAGGTAAAACGTACGACCCAAACATGGAGGCATCAGTCCTTGTCCTGGGTGTCACAGGTTCGAGTCCCGGCCTGATGACCTTTGCCGCGTTCCTTCCTCCCCTCTCACAACCCACTTATCTGCCTGACCACTGTCAAACAAAGGCCTCTAGTGCAGGTAAAACCAAAAAAAAAAAAAAAAAAAGTATTTATGACTCTCCTTGATATGGTATTGTGCCAATATTGGTATCAACCAATATTCAAAGCTGCAATATCGGTATCGTATCTGGAGTGAAAAAAACACCTTGCAATGAAGTCAACCATGCCTAGCAACAGGGTCAACCATGCCTAGCAACAGGGTCAACCATAATTGGTAATGCTAGTTTGGTCTTGGGAAGTAAACAACTGGAGCGGATACAGAGGGTTCGGAGTGGGAAAGGAGGAACTCCCTCTGACTTCTAACGTCAGTGTCACAGTTAGACAACAGCTGACTGGGGTGTGTGAAGCAGCCAGGTGTTTTACAGCTGTTCTACTAGAGCTGTCCGAATACTGTAAATCTTTAAAGGTTCTGCTTGGTCCTACGGCAGAGATGCAACAGAAGCAACTGGAATGTGACCAGGAAACTTTGTTTGTTCAACTTTTCAACGTCTAATCAGTTTGGAGGCAGAGGTTCAGGCCTGACACACAGAGTGGAAAATTTTATTGCGGCACTTTTTATAAGGTCATTCCAGTCCTTTCAAAGGTCACAATTTACTACGAAGAAGGAATCAGACTGGTTTTTTTATGCAGGAGGAAGAAAAAGTATACACACCCCTGTCACAAGACATCAGAGGAACGTATGTAGGCTGAGAATAATTATCTATTTACCCAAAAACAAGAGCTTAATATCTCTTAATTTCAAACAATCTTCACAGCAGTCAGGTGATAACAAGCAGCTGCTGGATTGTTTTGGAGGCTCCACATTAAAGAGGCTAATGAAGTGAGATATTGTGGCACTAAACTCACAGGGCATGATCAAAGCGTTTCTCATCATATTTGAGCAAATGCTTTTGAAGTGCGTATCGCCTGTTTCTTTTTAAGAGCTCTAGTCTGCTTTTTGGGCCACCAGACCAAATAAGCAGCTGGGATTTAACACGCAGGGAAAAGTTTTCGGGTACTTCCTGAAACTTCTCGTGTCGTTGTTGTTTTGTTGTTGTTGTTTTTAGGGGGTTGTGGGAGGCGGGGGTGCTCTCGGCTCCAGTGTGTTCGATAGTGAAGCAACAGGAAACAGAGTCGTGAGAGGAGGCAAACCGAACCGCAAACCGAACCGTGACGACCGCGTCCAGAACCCAGTGCTCCGTGCAGGGTTCGCGCGCACCGCCGCGCCCTTTGGAGCTACTTTTAAACCCGGAATGTGATATTTAGTCGTTCAAAAAACAATTATCTAAGAGTGGCTTTTGACATAACTCACAAGTGAAGGCCTAAAAGATCCCAACATCAGAGATGAAGAAAATAAAACGACGGAGATAAAGTCGGAGTCTTCCGTTACATTTTTTCGACTTTATATCTCATAATTTTACTTCTTTACCCTTTTTCCAGGACGGCTCTAACAATGCCATGAGTGCTTACTGTGTTTCTTGTCTTCTTCTGTGTTTCCTCAGATCTAAAGAGAGAGGCCAGCATCTGCCACATGCTGAAGCACCCCCACATCGTGGAGCTGCTGGAGACCTACAGCTCCGACGGCATGCTCTACATGGTGTTTGAATTGTAAGCCCTCGTTACCAGGTCACATCTGAAGGACACACAGAGAGAGATGGATCAGTAGTGGGGAAGAAAAAAAAAAAACAGAGGTGGATATTACAGTGTGTTTTAAGTAAAATGAGGTGGGACTCAGAGAGGCGTCCACGCAGCCAGGCAATGGAAGAGGAACATGAAGAAGAAGCGTGTCCTACAGCGGTTTTATGTAATCAGCACGGATACGAGAAAGCTCGTTAGCCGAGGACGGTCCGCGGTGAGAGGAACGAGGAGAGACAGAGCGGCCTCGCGGAGGAAGAAAAGATAAGATTAAGATTTCGCACTCGCTGCTACCTCCAGCTTCTCTAAAAGTTTTCCCCGGAGCTCCTCCCGGCCCGCTCTCTATCTTCATCTCTCTCGCTCTTCCAGAACTAATTCCTTTATCGTGTAATTCTGTTATCGCCTCGACGGGCAAAACGCTCGCGCCGCGCCGCTCTACCACGCGCACAGAGAGGGGACTTGGAAGGAAATGCAAGTGAGCTCCATTTAAAGGGATTTTCATGCTTTCGGAGCTTTTGTGTGTGTGTGCCCGTTTTTTGGGGTTTTTTTTTTTCACATACACATGCCCCGTCTCTCCGTTCCAGATTCCAGGCCACACTAAGCTGGAGGGTGGAGGAAACAGGTGCAGCTAACAGGTTACAGAGCTGCACAGCAGGGTGCCCCGGGGCGCAGTGGCTGCAGCGGCCTCAAAGTTTGGAGGCCACTGAGCTCCACCGTTTCGCCATGAGTTCGAGTCCCTTTGCAGCATTTCTTTCTGGCCACTTCCTTTGAGATTACTGTCTATTAATCGTTGGGAATAAATAATTCAGTAAGACTTTATATTATGGCAAATGCAAAAGTAAAAATAAAATAAAAGGAACAAACGTTTGCCAAAAAACTCGGAAATGTCTGAGCTCAAAAAGTCGTAAATTTGCAATGAAAAAAGTTTGAAAAGTTAAACATTTTCAACTTTAGAGACTCTGAAAGTTTCCTGATGGGGTCAGCCATTTTTTACTAAAGTCAATATTTTTGACTTTACAAGCTCAGAAAATTTCCAAAAAATATGTCAATTAACCTTATTAATCAATCCAAAGCTTCTAGATGACATGGTGTGTTGTACTGTGACTATAAAACAATGGACAGGTCATAAACATCACTCAGATGAGGCTTAGTAATGTTATCTACTAAAATTAAACACCTTACTAAGGTGGGTGTTTAAATGATGCTCAGATGCTGCTGACATGTTCCAAGAGGTCCTTCACGCCCAAACACTCCACCAGCAGGTGGAGCCATTGACACAAGGTGGCATAGATCCATGATTTGATCTACCAGAATTTCTCAGCTGACATTCTAGGAGATTTTCGGTGGATCTGTGTGAGTGATAGCTTTGACTAAGTTTTCACACTTGGCTCTTGATTTAAAGACATTTGAAATGTAAATAGAAGTAACCAGAGAGAGGATCAATGGTCCTATTTACCTCCACAAAGGTCTGAAAATCAACCACCTCACTAGGTCACATCTGCACCTGCGTGGTTGACAATAAGTCGCCCCGCTGTTGCCAAATCAGCAACTTTGTTGCTGTATCTAACAATGTTTAGGATTTAAAAAAAAATTGGTACTGGCCAAATCTGGAACCGGCTTTGTAGAGATTGGTGATCGCCCTAAACGCAGTTCTAAACTTCAGCTCCATTAGCTTCAGATCTCATGTAAATGTCCTTTGTGGTGATTTGTCCTGAGTTCAGACGTGAGATTAAAAACGTTCCCTCTGTTTGTGTCTGTCAGCATGGACGGGGCAGACCTGTGCTTCGAGATCGTGAAGAGGGCAGACGCCGGCTTCGTCTACAGCGAGGCAGTGGCCAGGTGAGCAGCGAACTGTTCGCTTTTCCTTCAGAGCCTCGCCAAAGTATTCTTTTTTTTTTTACATTTTGTTACATTAAAACTACAAATTTCAACATGTTTCTGGGACATTTTGGGAAATGATACATGGGTTTTCTAATTTGAGTTGTAAATGAAAACACGTTAAATGTGGTGTCCATTTGTAGTCTCTTTTAATCTCTTGTTTGGATACTTTCAAGCTGTTTATGTCATCAGGGTGAACAAACGCTGAGTTGCAACACTAACTACATGACTTCTTGATTTCAGTCATTACATGAGGCAGATCCTCGAGGCGCTGCGCTATTGCCACGACAACAACATCATCCACAGAGACGTTAAGGTACCTCTGACTTCATCTTCCTCATGCTTGGCTGTCACGTTTAGACGTCCTTCGTTTCCTCTTTGCTCTTCCTCCACACATTCTGAACCATCGCATAAATAAAAAAACAACAAACATTTAAACGTAACTTTGTCGACAATTAAATAAATAAATAGTAGAATTAAAACAAATAATTAGGGAATGAGCTGCTTACTATGTGTTTATATTGCTTATTTTCAATGTAAGTAAAAAAAAAAAAACAATACTAGATTAAAACAAACAAAACAAAATGAGAAAAGTAACAGAAAACAAAGTCACTAATACAGACATAGATAAACAATATTGACGATTCATTATTATCAAAAATAACTTGCTTATAAAACCTGACTCAGCTCCTCCTCAGCTGCAGTTTCCAAGCTCCCGCCTCTCAGAGCAGCTCTACCCCACTCAGCTCCTTCAGACTAGCCAGCAGCAATTAGCAAACACTTGGTGAAACTGTGCGTCTGTTGAGCTCATTACAGGAGTTACTTGTTGTGATGACTTCCTGAAGGCAGAGAATGTTGTGTTCTGTGTTTTTCTGTATGTTTATTTCTAGTTTCCTGTGTGTCTGAGTCTCTGTGTTGTCCTGTCTCCCCGTGATTAGTCCCCAGGTGTATCTCGTTCCCTGATTTCCTCTTGTGTATTTAGTGTCACCTGTGTGTGTCTGTCTTCGTCGGGTCCTCAGTCTGTGTACGTCTAGTTTACGTCTGATGTCACTACAGTCTCTGTCCATTCTTATCACTTGTGCTACCTGTGTCGAGCCCTGGATTCAGCTCAGCAGTGCTGCCTTGTTGTTGGACGATTGTGAATAATTTCTTTATTAAACTTCATCATCACTCACCTAAGCTGGGTCTCTAGCGTCTACCTCACCACCTCAAACACCGGAAACCATGACAGGAAACTAGAAATAAACATACAGAAAAACACAGAACACAACAGAGAAGCAGGAGTTTTTAAAGAGACAGAGACCCAATTTCAAAGTTTTAAATTACAAAGTACATTTTTTATGTCATATTTGATATGTAGCATTTTTTTCACAACTGAAGGTAATATAGTTACTTGAATGTGCTGTAAAATGGCATTTTGTGCCTGAAAAATACTAATACCGCCCCTTTAACATTTTAATGGGTTTTATTGATACATTCTGGAAAACTCGGCCCTTTAAGAGCATTTGTGATCCTGATTTGGTCCGTAATGAAAATGAGTTTGTGCGGTAGAGATTCAGAGTTCCACTTTGTTGCAGGATGGTGAACACCTCTGTTATCGCTGTGGCTTTGTGAGCTTCCTGTGTTTCTCAGCGCCCTTTAAAAGCACAGACTCACATTCAGAGGGCTCACAAAACCAGACTCGTTAAATATGGATCAGGGTTCCAGAGCCGCATGAAAGTCAAAGGATTCATTTAAAGCCCCTGACGGTCATAAGTCCCTCTCTCCACTGTACTTATCTCCCCAACACGCTTTGCTGAACGCCTCCCCCCGGTTTCACTTGCGTCTATCCGTTTTCTGCCGATGTTTTCCCACCATTAGATCAGATTAAATCTGTTTAGCGGCCCGAGTCGCGGCAACCCGTTGTGAAGGTTGAACCATCTTTTTCTGGGACCCCGCGTTCGTGCTTCGACGCACCGTTTCCTAGTCAAGAGCCGAGCCGAATGTCAAATCTGGAAGTCACAGGTGCGAGGAATCTGTAAACGCTGCGAGACGTTTGATGGGAAACATAAATCCCTACAGCTCACTTATCAGCAGCCGTACTTCTTTTATCTGCAAACACACTGAGGTGAGAGGCTCTCCTGTCGAAGTACAGAGGGATTTGGATCCTATATGAACTGGATAACCAGAAATAAAACTGCGTCTGTGCAGGAGGAGGGGGGTTTGCACAACCGGTGGTTTGCGTCTCTTTTTTTTCTGCCACTAGTGGCCTTTATTTGCAGCGGCTCTCGTTGTTCTGAGTGATTTCAGCCCGCCATCTTGTTTTACAGTTTCTATTTTTTGGGGGACTTTAGCTTCCAGAAGGGATGATTAAAATAAAAGCAACTAAGAACAAGATAAAAACTTATTAAAATTGGAAATTGGACTTGGTATAAAAAAAACCCTAAAATTTTATTTTCCAAGCGTGATCGCCCAGCCGTAGCACTACCACCACCCTGTTTGGTAATTGCTTTAATGGCCATTAAATCAAAGTCTATATGTCGTCAACATCATGTTGCATTATTTAAAATTATTATTAATTTCACTTTCTACTAGTTTTTAGATATTATAGATATAACTATTTAAAAAGCTCCTCCAGGGAGAAGTGCTGTGAATGAGCTTTTGCTACAAGCGTTATGATGCTCACATGGAACTGCTGTTCTGTTCAGTTTGTCTGTGTGTCGCTGTCAAATCAACCCAAAGGAATTAATTAATCATCCACAAAGCATAATGTAACTCTGTGCTTTGTGCGCTGAGAAAACATCATGCTTTATTATTTATTTTACATTTTATTTAGAATTTCTAATTACACTTTCTGACTACAGTTTAGTTTTTGCATGTTTGACCATGCAGTCACTCTATTGTTTATGTCATTTTCAGTTTCTTTATTACTTATTTTCCACTTCTACTCCTAATTGCACTCACTGAATAAATCAAAGTTGTTTTTACGTTTAACCAAGCTTGTGAAACTTTTCGTATTTAAGTGTTGTTCGGACGCAAAGTAATCAAATAAATTTGTAAGTCAGTACATTTCTGTCCATGTTTAACAAAAGGAAATGTTTTAAGTCAGGTCAGTACTGCTGTTCTGCATCAGATCGATTTCAGCCAATACTAAACCTCAGATATCGGTATTGGAAGGTAAAGAAGTTTATTTTCTCCTTACCTTTGGCTCAACCTTGTTAATGCGGCAGCTTATTGCTGTGGAGGATACAGATGTGATGACACTACTTACATCCCCATTGTTAAAAAAATAAAATATGTGGGAAGATAAATGATTGTATTGTTGTTGGGGGTTTTTTGCAGTTTTTGAAGGCAGCAGTTCTGTGTCCCTTACAGGCCCAGCGAGGCTCAAATGCCACATTTTGCATATGAATAGCTACAAGTGTGACTGATGGCGGCGAGACGCATTTCCCCACAGAACACATGAATGTCAGCTGTTTGACAGGAGAAAATGGCCTCGGTCCAATTGGACCTCAGAGCCATGTACTGGCGCTGCTCACAGGATCGTTAGTGGTGTGTGTGTGTGTGCGTGTGCGTGTGTGTGTGTGTGATGATGGGTGGTTTTATCACGGAGCTAACGACTTCTATAATGGCATCCAATGATCCTTGAGGTGTTGACCGTGATGCTCTGTGATGGACGGTTCTCCTTCAGTCATGCATCAGGCAGGTAGGGTCAGATGTTTCTAGAAATAAACTTTGGTAGGGTGGGGATTTTTTTATTTTTTTTTATTTTCCATTGGTTCCGTTACCAATGACTTCCTGTTTTTATTAATTAATTTTTTTCTTTTTTTTAACTTATTTTAGATATCTTCCAGTTCCGATGTGGCGTGTTCTTCACTAAATTACAGTTTATTGATCTTTGAGAGGACAAACTTGCATTATTATGCTATTATCAATATATTAGTTTAAATGGTTTCAGAATGACAATATTATCGTTTATCGCAATAATTTTTGGAATAATTTATCGTCCAGATAAATGAATTGTGACAGCCTGGCTGTAGCTTTTTATGTGGCCTTCCAGACTCTATAGAGACACATAAATAAACTTCAACATAACAGTTTAAAATATTATTAAATCAAAGCAGTTTTTATCTGTATACGGCCAAATTTCAGTCAGTCCCTGCTGCTTTTTGTGATTCTGTGTATTTCCACTGTCAATGGAAAATACAGAAGAAAAAGAAAAAAAATACACACCTCAAGTTTTAAGTATAACCCTTCCCCATCTGTCAGGTTTCATCAAGCAAACAAAATGAGTTGACTCATGTTTCAGTTTAGTGATTCCTCATCATCAACCCTCTTGGTTAGTTTAATCTGCATTATTATCATTGCGGTTTATTTCACATCAGGTATATTTGCAGCTGCGTTCACTCTTGGTGGGTCAGGTTAATGGAGAACTTCCTCTTTATAGTTCTGCTGCAGACACCTTGCATAAGTATTCAACCACCTTGGGTCTTTTTGCTCCGCCTGTCATGTTACAGCAGTAAACTCCAGATCATATTGTTGGGATTTTGCAGGGAAAAAACAAACCATGTCTGTACTATTTTTATGCATTTCAACTATACACAAGATTTTGAACTGCTTGTCAGTAACTGTGTGTAGTCCTGATTATAGGGAATGTTTTACTGTAATTGTGTGTAAATACACACTTAGCAGCATAAACTGATAAAAGCTGCTTACCAGATGTTAATTGGTTAGGGGTTTTTTCAGTTTCTAAAAGTAATCTTTTTTTATTCTTAATTATATTTTTCATCATCAGAGACGAAAATGTGATTCACCTACTGACTGGAAGTAGAGTTGGTTCTGAGGATATTTAGCAGCTAAGAGTGTTTGATTTAATTAGGACGTCTGTTGACTCATTGCGTGGGCGTTTGTTGTGAACTGTTATTGTTCAGTGGAAAAGATCTGAATCTGCATTCAAATTCATTTTAAACGTTAAACCAGGGGTTGTTGGTATTTTTTGGCTCTTTTGATGCCTTCAAGTCGGGTCTGTCCTCTAAGTGTGGCTTATGTAACGACCAAGGTGCGATGGTGTTACCTGTAAATGCTCAGTTATGTCCATATGCGGCTGAATGAGTCGGTAGGTTTGAAGTGAGAAGTGATCAGATTCATCTATTAGGAGTCAAAACTGAAAAGATTAAGGTAGAAATGTGTAAAAAGCCCAAAAGTATCTTCATAATCTCACACTGAACATTTTAGAAAGATTTTGTGATTACTCAAATTTCCTGGGAACTTTTAATTGGTTTGTAATAGTCGCTATTGACCAGACTTGACCAGAACCAATATTTACATCGCCACTGCAACAGAGGGCGCCATCTTGAGTTCACTAAAGCCCCTTTTCCTTTTTTTATTTTCTAGTTTCACTCCAGCCGGTTGAAGTCTGGTTCAGTTCCACATGAAGTAGGTGTGTCTCCATTGACAGTGTGTGGGTGTGAATATGGACAGGAACATGCGGCGCAGGGTCTGTAGTCGACGCTCTGATGATTTTGCATGTGCACCCTTGGTTGGCCAGTTTCTAAGAAATCTTTGTTTAAATTTGTTCGCTGTGTGTTGTCCCATCTAGTTGACACCACATGCACTGTTCCACCACAACTGAGGTTTGGACTCAAGGTTTTGACCATGGAATTATCAGGGGTTCGCTATCTGGCCAACCCCTACAGTGTTGTCAAAAATTGAAAATGGTGTTTGAGATGTTGTTGTTTATAAACCCATGGGCTAATCAACAGATGCAGTGTGCAGTACCTTAAGCACATTACCCAACTTGGCTGGTATCAGGAAGTGTGTAGGATGGAATCTGACTGAGGAATGATGTGTTAAAGCTACAACCTTTAAAATGCTACGGGAACCACGAGAAAGCTATGAAATACCCAGTTTTAAATAAAAATCTGTTGAACTGTTCAAATCAACAGAAGAACGGGACGTCACTGAGTCTTTAGCAAGAAAGCAGCGAAGAATATGACTAAGCCAACACACCGCTGGAAATAAAACTTTCTCCATGGCGACACACATGCCTCCAAACTAAAAGTTACAGAAACCATGTGGGGTGAACAGAGGAGGAGACCGGAACCAGGACTTTGGACCAATCACCAAGGAGGAATGGTTCCAGATTCTCTCTCTTCCTGTTCCAACCTTGTGAAGCCTCAATGTGCAACGGAGTTGGACAATGAGACAAGCATAATGGAAGAAGATGCTATGCTTAGATAACATGACATGAATGGCAGAGCTTCATAGATTCCTGTCACACACACACACACACACACGCACACACACACACACACACACACACACACACTTTCAGCACATCCACACTCAGAGTAATTCCTCATTTATAATTTAGTTCCGATTACTGAACAAGCTTTGTGACACACATATATCAGATATTTATAACCTGTTTAAGTCACAGGTTAAACAAGGAGACACAAAAATGAGGTCAAAGGTCTGAGGTCAGGACTGTAGGATGGTCACCCTGAGCTAAGAGCAAATGAACTTTCAGATTATCTTTGTTGTCATCCAACAGATGCAGAACGATGCATATCAGAAACCAGTCAGACAAGCTGTAAAAAAAAAAAGAAGAAGAAAAAAATGACAGAATAAAAAAGAGGAAGCCATATAACTATTAGTGCAAACTTCCCATCTGCTTAAATATTTGAGCAGGTCGTGCAGATTATTTTGTTTTTGACATGGGGAAAAATATCTTCTTATAAGAGAAATAATCTGCGAATGGAACAAAAGCTTCACCAATATTAAGAAATTATTGAGTTAAAGCAAGCTAAATTATCTTGCTGAAAAGTTACTTGTTAGTTTTTGTCTTATTTCAAGCACATGAAAACTAGAACATACCAGAAACTAAACCAAAATCACTTGGTAAGATTCTGTTTTTGCAGTTCTGTAGAACTGAACATTATCTTCATCTTCTAAAGCTTGATGAAGCTTTCCTGTCTGATGTAGCTTCAAACAGGAAAGGAGGATGCAGGGTTTGTGTAATACTATGTACCTCTAAAGAGGCACAAACTGTGCAAAAGCAATAAAAAATAAAAAAATAAAATAATTTTTCTTCCCAAATTGTCCAGCAGAACCAGAACCAGGCCCTGTGTCCTGCTGTGTCCGACTGGAACCGGGACAGAGAGGATTCGGAAGCACTGGAGTTTTTCTTTTTCAATCCAATAAAGACTTTGATTCAACTTGTTAATAAAATTAGTAGATTAGATCAAAATGAACAAGTCGGGCACCACCTGATTATCAGGGATGTGACAGCCACGCGGTTCAGTCTCAGTTATTGTCTACAAATAACTGTCTGCTAAGGTTTAGGTATTGAAATAAAGATTAATGAAGGTATAAGCCCAGCTTTCTTCAAACAGAAATTATGATAGACCGCTCCTGTATATGAGTTTATTAACAAAAAGAATGCAATTCTTTCACAAGAATACAGTTAAAATACTTTAATAAAAAGAACTCTTGAAGCTATAGTAACAATATAAAAAAATAATGAAAACAAATAAACTACTAAAAAGTAAATACCAAGCTCTCACCAAGTCCTGTTGCCTCTCACAAGATGGCTGACTAAACAGACAACTAGAAACTAGTTTAGGCGTTGCTTTTTTTTTTTTAGCTATCTCTTTCAAGTCTAAGCACCATTTATAGCGATAATTGTTTTTGAACACTTGCTGCTTGCCGAGGCACAAACAGACATTTAGCTCGTTGTAGAGCTATTTCAGATAAGCTAGCAAAAGGAAAAAGATTTAAAAATATCAGTAATGTAGACAAGCTCATGTTACTGGACTATCAGTGATGAAACCACGCAGTGGAATCAAGTTTGAATCACTGATAGTTTTGGTTACTGCTTTCCATTAACTGTTACCTTAGTTTAGCTAGCATTTAGCGTTTCAGAAGACTGACATTTAGCTTGCTCTACGGCTATTTCATATAGGCTAGTGAAAAGAAAGGAAAGAAGAAATACCAGTAAAAAAAAGCAGACAAGCTCATCTTCCTGGACTCTCAGTATGTTAGCAAACCGGAGCCATCCATCCGGTTTGGAACAGTCTTAAGCATCGACAATGCAAAAACACAATGAAATACACAATGAGGCAAAACTTAAGTTGCTTATTCCTGACTAATTGACCTCTGTCCAGACAAAAACCTTATTCAAACAGTTTTTAAGAACCAAGGATATTTATGGTGAACATTACGGGCAAGAGAAGGGATCCAGTGGATGTTTGTGGCGCCACGGTTAGCCTCTTCTTTCAGTTCCTGTTGCTGCTCTCCAGCTAAGGGAAAACAATGGCGGCTGATGCTCAGTTGCCAAGGTTTTATTCCTTTGATGGAATAAAACAGAAGACAACTTCTTTCATGGACTGGCCTGTTAACATGATGTCACATATTCACTCAGTGAAGCTCCTCCTCTTCCTGCTAAATGGAAAGTAGGTTAATGCAATGCATTGTGGGATTCATAGTTCTTCTGTCAGTCTCTTTGATCTTCTTCATGGCTGAAGGCCCAGCACACATGCATTCTGTCCCATGTTGGACCTGTTGCATCTCTGCTGTGTTGTTGTGACATAATGAGGCATTTTGGGGGGAAACATTATGTCTAAAACACTTTCAGCTTGACATGTTGGCTCTTCTTCATGTTGTACTGGTTTTTAAATGCATAAGAAGTAGTCCAGACACATCTTACTTGTCGCACTTGATCTGTTAACTTCTTTCGCAAGCTAACACCACACTCGATAAGATCACATTTCCTTCCCCGACTTTTTCTGTCTTCTGATTTGCACTCCCTGTAGTCGTCCAAACCGTTTGGCCTTTGTTAAAGTCCAGCTTGTTATTCCTTAGAAGGCTCAGGGCCTGCTGGCGAAAGGTCCTGTCCAACAGGAAGTACATCACGGGGTCAATGGATGATCTCAGAACGGCGAGCAGAAACAGGCAGTTCTTTACCTAGAGAGAGAGAGCAGAGAGAATGTGATGCTATCTGCTCCAACGCCAGGAGGTGAGACATGGAGGTGGAAATCAGTTACCTCGATGAAGACGTTCAGGGGATTACAGGTGGTGGCAGAACAGGAGGAGTCCAGCGAAGAAGACTGATAATGAGCCAGAATGATGAAGATGGGTTTGAAGATGTGATATGGCAGCAGACACAAAGACAGGACGACCTGCACAGAGTTTAAAAAAATTGTAAAACATCACCGAACCACCTTCCTTTTCATAAAGAGATGTATACAATTTGCAATAAGGTCGAAGCATAACAAACTGTGGAAAAAGTGACGCTCTATGAATACTTTCTGGATGGACTGTATGTCTTCCATATATGGTGCAATATAGTGTAAAAGAGAAATGGTGGTTTAAAGTGTCGATGTCGTTGTTGCTTTGAATGTAGAAGATGCACAACATTGGTAGAAACACCGTTTAGCTTTATGCTCAGAGAAATGTGGAGCCACACTGCTGATGTCTTTTATCCAAACATCTCCACTCTCCAGGATGGCATCCGGAGAACATGAACATACTTCACTTTTTTAATTACTTCCTTTCTAAGCTGCCAGGATTTCTATCCATCCTACGCCGGTTTAGAGCAGATCCTTCCTGACAAAGACTTCATGTTTGATCCAGAACAAAAATGCCGTTAGTCCATCACTTGAAGAGTCAGCTCAAATCGATGGCACCGTTTTTTTGTGACTTCCCTTAAAGTAAAATACATTTTCTGAAACAGGAAGGGAAGGTTCCTTTCTGTAATATAAACTGGTTTCCAAACAAGCCAAGACTTCTCTACAGTGAAGTACAATAGATTTTCAGACTTTTTAACGCCTTTTTTAATTTTATTCTGTTGACTACGCATCTTTTCTTGGATCATTTTCCAAAAGAGGAATAGTTGGTTTCTGTAACAGATTAACTAGAATGGGGGCGGGGGAAAATGTCTGCACAGATCAGAAAGATGCAACATTTGCTGATGGTTTTTAGCTAACGTCTCTTTGCTAATCCCTTAGGAGCCAAAGACAACGATGTGTGTCAAACTATGTGGTGTTCACTATTTCTCATTGATTCAGACAAAGAAGTTGAGAGGAAATTAGTTTATTTGCGGAATAGGTCGCAGGATTATTTCTGTTTCACTTTGGGTGCATGATACCAACAGCTGCTGGAGCCACGTAGCCAGTGGCTGAACATTGACGTAGATAACAGTGAGACTGCAGCAGAAACCAAATATCTGCTGTTTCTGTTTACGTTTAAGCTACCGATAGCATTACGTTTAATGATATCGGTATTACGTAATACCATAATACCGATATTACGGTACTACGTAATATCGTATGTATCATACATACCTTCTGCCAGAAGTTAAATGAGCAGCTTAAATATTTTTTCCACGTTGCAGCTGCTTAGGCAGATAAATACTGTAAGTTCAGTTATTTATTCTGTATTTTCCTTTCTGCAGTTGGGATGGAGTGAATTTTAATTTAGGATGTCACTATGCAACATGTTGCTCTAGCAGGATTCACATGTTTTGACTGTGTGCAGAACAGCAATAAAAACCATCTAAAACATATTAGTTCTGAAATCTGACGTTTACAGAAGAGTTGTCCGACTTCCCAATCGGGAAAAGCAACTTCAATTTCTCCGAGGTTGGACTTCCCACTCAGAAAGTGGGAAAAACTCTAACTACCCTCAGTCAGGACTTTAAGGCCGCTCCTCGCGTCAACAGTTGAAAGCTGTGACGCGAAAGAAAACCAAAGTCAGTGTCACATGTTACACAATGTTACACTGAACAAATGAAAGTGATGCTTGCTGATGGACAGCAAAGCTTAATATTGTGTTCATAAAATGCAAACAATGTATACTTAGTTGTTTCCATTTTCAAATTCCGACGTGTCCAACTGTGTTAATTGGAACGCTGTTATCTATGGCCTGACCCAGCTCCTGGTTCTGTCTTCTGAGGCAAATGGAGAGCCTCAACAGTGTTGTTTCATCTCTTGCATTTAAAAAGTCGTCTGCAAGACCTTCAGAAAGATGATTGGTCGAAACAACCTTAAATGATTACAGGAAAGTGCAGGACTTTTGAATAAAAAATTGTTGAAAACTATGTTGCTTAATACTTTTGTGATTAACTCGAGACCTGGAAGTTTGACTCATCACAAACCAGAACATGATGACGATGAAACTTAGTTTTGAAAGAACTCTTAGTCACCTGGATGACCACGATGTTCCTGGAAACCCGCGCCAGCAGGCTCTGTGAGCGGGTGATGTTTGCGTTGCGGCGCGAGCGTTTGATGTGCTTCAGGACGGTGATGTACGAGACCAGCACCAGCAGGTAGAGGACGAAGAACAGAATTACAAGGGAAACGCTGGTGGTTGAAGAAACGCTGCCTCCTATTTCCACCACCGGGCTGTAGCACACCTCCTCACGTCTTGTAACTTCGTTTATGGAGTAGTAAACAGTCACCGGAACGATGGCCCCCACTGCCACCACCCATAGAATGGCGCACACCCCGTTTGCGAAGGAGACCCGCGTGAGACTCGAGAAGAAGCTGTTGGGCAGCAGTGAGATGCAGGCGCTCGGCCGGGAGGTGTGGGTGTTCCGAATGAGCACGGCAAACCGGCTGAGAGCGACCCAGGCGAGGATCAGGAGGCTGATGTAGATGTTGATGTGGAGCACAGGGGTGATGCCATGCAGGACTATCTGACATGGGATGTCCCTTATGGACCAGTGCGTGCCCTTGGCGAAGTACACCGCCAGGAAGGGCACCATGATGGCCATCAGCAGGTTAGAGATGCTCAGGTGGGTGAGGTAAATGTGTATGGGGGAGATGGAAGGGATGCAGCGCAGGAACACCCACAAAGACAGCAGGTTCCCCGGCAGAGCGGTGAGGAAGAGGAGTGCGTAGATGGAGGGGAGGAAGTAGAGCGTTGCCGCTGAGGGACACAGGGAACAGGAGGCATTATGGAGCGAAGGTTGAGACAATGGGTCCTCCATTTAATCTGAAAGATAACAAATGGAGATCAACTTTAAACAAAAGTCTTCATAGATCTTTTTAGTTGTTAAACCACAAACTTTAATATGTTTAATTTAAATTTAATATGAATGTGAGAAGCAGCTGTGATGCTGCGTGAAGTGAATGGAAAAGGATAGATGATTTTCAAAAAATTAGCATCAAAAAGTGGAACGTGCATTTGTATTCAACCCCGTTGTTGAGAAGGTTGAGAGTCGACGCAACCAGTTGCAATGACGAGTGGTGTGACTGCTGCTGCATTGGCAGGTGTGCAATCGCTGCCCTGATGGAGAAGGAACTGGGATAGGAATCCAACTGGTTCATCAAACCTGCTGTCAACCATTAGGACTGTGGGAAATGAAGGAATCTGACACAAGAAATGTAGAGAACCGGTACGCCTGACTATAAAACAATAATCGGTCTGTGCAGCTCACAGGGTATGCATGATATTCCCAAGTATGTGGGAGCCTTAATAAATGCAAAGTGTGTCAGCTAGCTGTTGTGTCTTACTAAGCACTCAGAGGTTTATAAGAGAGGCTTGGTGAACAAATATCCAACATTACCTGTCATGGAGTTGGAAAGGATCAACGTAACTTTGGCTCTTGAAGGGTTTCAAAGTAGGATGTAGTCTTCTTGTGTCTAAGTTGGACAAGTACCTGTGGTTGTGGTGAGGTCATTTCTGTATCATGCCGCGCTGGTAAAGCAGAAGTTAAGTGTGTTGAGGCACTAAGTGTCTGTCTGACCAACACACCCACATATGTTTGTTTTTGTTTGCGCTACGGGAAATTTCTTTTGTTTTTCTTCATATCGTATTTTAGATGTTTTTATTTTCCAGACTCAATTTAATTGTAATTCCTGCCTGATTTCAGAAAAATTAATCGCAAGACGTTGATCCAGGAGTTAAAGACACAGTCTGGGTCTTCTGTCTATGGCAAACCAGTGGACCTAGTGGTTGAGTTTTGTTGTTTAGCTACAGAGAGTCCCTCCATGTCTTCCTACCACCTGTCTGGAAGACTGTTTGGGTTAGCATGGCTCCTTTCCTTCCTGTTTTAGAGAAAACCTTTTACTTTAAGGGAAGTTAGAAAGACATTGCCACCAGTTTCAGCTGACATTTCGACTGAATCTTTTTCTGGATCAGACATGAACTCTGTCAGGAAGGATCGGCTCCAGCCCAACGCAGAATGGCAGAAATTATGGCAGGTTAGAATGAACGTAATTAAAACCACCAATCTTCTTTCTCTACTGATGTTGCACATGTCGTGCTAAAAAATAATGTGTATTAGCAATGTCATCCTTGTGTAATTTGTTGCCCAACATGGTTTCAGAGGGGAAGAGCATTTCTGTAACTGTAGGCTGGTAAAACCAGATGTGCACTGGACGCCTCACTAGGATCTTGGTGGGGAAAGTAGCAGCTAAGTGGTGCTAGCTAAAAGGATTGTATAATTAAAAAATTACACAAAGAAAAATAACAAAAAGCAAACACAGCGGATGACAGATCAACATCTAGTAACATGTAACTGAAGGGAAAGAAAAGGGCGTATGATTTTAAATCATCAAGTACTGATCAATGTTCTGTGTATTATAAATCAAAGGCAGATCTGAACAGGAGGGCTTTTAACCCCAATATAAAGGAACTCTGTGTTTCAGCAACTTTGCAGTTTGGAAGTTTGTTTTGGTTTGTTTTGCATAGAAACCGAAGCAAATATGCAACAAACTGGCTGTGGATGTCAACAAGAGAAACATTACATTTTGCCAAGTCATCTTTACACATCAAAATATTGCTCAGTGTTTCATTGATCCTGGTTCAAAAGCGACTCTAAACAGGTGGATCTTTTAGTCTAGATTTAAAGGAGCTCACTGTCTTGGCTGTTTTTGAGTTTTCCGGAAGTTTGTTCCAGATTAGTGGTGCATAGAAGCTGAATGCTGCTTCTCCAGGTTTGGTTCTGGTTCAGGGGATGCAGAGCAGAACCAGAAGACCTGAGCGATCTGGATGGTTGATACAACAGCAGGAGATCTTTAATGTACTGTGGTACTAAAAAAAAAAAAAAAGAATCAAGGTGTGGTGATGTCCCTGTCAAAGTCCTGAGGGCATTTTAAGTACTGTGGCCAGACGATAGAAAAGTTAAGTTATTCATAAAGAAACTATTTGTGAATGGAAGCCAGTCTGGAAAGAGCAACAAGCGAAGTATCCTAGGCAACAAGAAGAGAGGCTGCTGAAGTCAACAATAATATTCCAGTAGTTTCTGGTTCTGCAGCCTTTGAATGCTGAGGTTGTTTTCTCCCTGACCGTGAGTCACAGGAGAGTTTCTGCATTGATATAACCTGCCACCATGCAAAGTGTGGTTTCTACATACCTGTGGTCTCAGTTCGGACAGTATCCTCCCCACCTCCAGCCAAGCATTCACAGGTACAGACAGACAGACAGACAGAGAGAGAGCTGCTCAGGAGCCGGCCGCTCGACAGTGAGCTCTGAGAGCTTCTTCCTCTTTATCTACGACTGAGCATTTTAAACGCTGCAGAAGTGGGCTGGTTATCTGTAAGCCTCAACCTTCATTTCACTTCATCTAAATTTATTTCAACTTCAAACAGTAAGCAGAGCCAGATAGACCACACAGAAGACGGCTACTGAGATATTTCAGGTTTTGTTGTGCATTCTTTTTTTGTTGTTTTTTTTGTCAACTAGCTTCCTTTTGTTGCAGAATTAAGTTGTTTCCCACACACAGGAGTTTGTTTTGTTGAATTTCTGCAGAGCACAATAGTGACGTTATTCTTCCCGTGAAATGCAACTTCATACTTTTGTTTTACTCGTTTTAAAGCCCTCTCCATTACTGCTGGAACGACAATTGTTTTATACCACATACAAAAGAAAATGGAGATATCATTACTTTAACCCTGCAAACGTGCAGTGGAGAACTTTTATGTTTCCCTGTGAAGCTTCTAAAAGCAACACAAAAAAAATGGGAGTAAGATAAATCCGTTTGGTCACATTACAGTTTCCCATTCAGCTACGCAGGGGTCTCAAACTCAGTGTTGGCATAGTTACTTTGAAAAAGTAACTTTAATCGGACTACTGATTACTCCTTGAAAAAGTAACTTAGTTATATTACTGACTACTTGATTTGGAAAGTAACTAAGTTACATTAAAAGTAACTTTTTAGTTACTTTCAGCAGCTGCTAACAACAACGCTCCGCCTCCTGTGAAAATCACATTGATCTTTGCCAATACTTAATTGTAATCTATTTTATAATGGTAACATCAACAATGTGTCTCCACTGATAAGGTTGAACTGAAGAGGAGATTGTAGAAAAAACAGTACAAAAAAATAAAAAACGTGAGTAATTTGTGTGGTCCACTGTTGTCTGGAAAACTCTAAGAATGATTTTAAAGCCCCCCCCTAAATCCCCCCAGCCTCCAGGTTCTGTGTTACGGCCCTGCGTTTGGTGTCAGCGCAGCGCACAGAGCTCCTCCTGCAGCTCCACAGCTCAGATGGCTGCACAGATTTGTGACACTTATCTTAATATTAATAATTAGTTTCCATTACGTTTCCATTATAATTATTGGCAACTACGGACACGTTTATTCGTGGCTGTTTTCACGTTTATTGCGCTGTTCAAATTGGTCTCGATGTTTGCCACTTTCTGGAGCGCAACGCGAAGCTCGACGTCATTCAGAGGTAATATATTAACTTGACATTAACAAAGACACAGCGGGACGGATCATCCGGGAAATGATGGCCAGGGAGAGACTGAGTAAAACTACCTTAATGACGGACAAATTCTGGGATTTATTATGAGTCTCTGCTTATTTCCAAACCCAAATGAGCAACTTCACGTTCAAAAACAAGCCCAAAAAGGCGCAACCCGCCGCTCATTAAATTTGCAAGCGACTTAAAAAAAATGAAGCCCAAAACCGCTTATAATACTCGGATTTGGCGACAGAAACTGAAAATAGTTCCAGTTTTTCCACCAACAAAATCTCCCTCCATTGTTTACATTTCTGTCGCATAGAGCCGTCGGTCACTCGACAAGACGAGTAGAGGAAATACGATTAAATAACAAAAGAAGATAGTAACGCAGTAACGAAAAGTGATTTTGATAAGTAACTGTAGCCTGACTACTCGATTTGAAATAGCAACGCGTTAGATTACTCGTTACTGAAAAAAGTGGTCCGACGTCAGTAACGCGTTACAAACTAACGCGTTACTGACATCACTGCTCAAACTCCAGTCCTCGAGGGCCGCAGTCCTGCAACTTTTAGATGTGCCTCTGCTGCAGCACACCTGAATAGAATAATTAAGGCTCTGGAGAACTGATCTACACAAGGTGGAGGTAATTAAACCATTTCATCCCAGTGTTTTGTAACTGTGGCACATGTAAAAACTGCAGGACTGCGGCCCTCGAGGCCTGGAGTTTGAGACCCCTGAGCTACAGGAACGACGGATTTAAAGGCAGTCTTAAATTCATTAAAATATAAATTTTTGTCCCTAAATACGTTAATCGTGTATCTTAAATTTTGTGGCAGGACCGTTTCATCTTGTATATTCCATGTAGCAGGACTTTTCTGTCAGGGAAAACATTTGACATCTTCATTGCGTTCTGTGACTCAAGGCAGTTTAGGCCAAGGCTAACTAGCTGCTAACATACCATTGGTAGCTAGCTAGCTTTTTTGCATTTGTCATCGAGACGGTTATGACTACTGCTAACTAGCTACTAACATAGCCTTGCTAGCTAGACAGCTGTTTTGCATCTATTAATGATTAAGTGTTCATTTATTGCTGGTTGCCTGGACGATGTTTATCTTCTTCTCACTTTTATGCCACAATCATTCTGAGCATAAAAGCTCGGCACTACGATGATAAGACTATAGACAGCCATAAATGGTGTGAGAAACACAGGCCCTTCACAAGAAGAGCTCAGGAAGTCACATATTTAGTGTGTGACTTCCTGTGACATCATGAGAACCTAAGATAAAATAAAGAAGATAACTGCTAACCTCCACTTGTTTGGTTTACTATTAGGTTCAATCTCCAGATGCCTGAAGGACCCCAAAATGTTTAACCCAAATCACAGAGTTTAAAGGATATTCTTATAAATATTTAGGAAATGTATATAAACCTCTCAATATAAAAAGGTATTTAAAAAACTTGTAAAAATGTCTCATTAGCCTTGAAACATGCATATAAGCATAAGTTTGTTCATTCTAGTTGAGCTAAAACAGAAAACGCTGTGAGGTTTTTATTGACTGTATGCAAATATATGGTTCACATGTAAGTCCTGCTTCTCCATTGTTCCATTTTGAACTAATGACTTACATTTACTGAACATAAAAATGTGTTCAGTGCATCACCTGAGTGAAAGCTGAGGAATTTCTGTAACATCCTACCATCGTCCTGAAGGGGGCGATGATGTTCCATTTCAGAAGCACTGCAGAAGGAGTCAGTGGTGAAGAGTATCACTTTGCATTTGGTAAAAAGATGTTTTTGGATGTTTGTTCAGTCTTTATGAAATATGATCCTCTCCTTGTCAGTTTTCTACCAATACTGAAGAATATGGTTCTTTATTAACCAGATAAATAAATGAATAAATAAAAGCTTTTAGACTGAGATGTCTTTTCCATGGGTTCTCTGGTCAAGAGGTCACCTGCACACACTTCAGAAACGCAAATCACTTCAAATAAAACAAAAAATAGCAGCAATCATGTATATTGATTCCTGTAGTGATCAAATGTTTATTGCATTTTATATGATGAAATAAATTATTTTCTTCTAGTCTTTCCTCGTTTCTAAAACAAACCTGAATGATTATTCAGAGGAGAAACCTAATTGAATAATAAAAAACATTTCAGTGACCTTTCCTCCATTCTCCTACCAATAATAACCTAAACACAACCTCCTGCTCCCTCTCTGACAACATCCAAACCGGGGAGCAAAACAACTAAACATTGACTTGATCTAAATTTATTTTGATTGTTGGATTGAAGACTGGACGGAGATAAATGTTTCTGAGCAGATCTCTGAGAGCATTTTAATAATCTCTATTGTTCTCATACAGAGTAAGCTTTTAATAAATCATAACCTGTGTTTTAAAGCATCTCCAATAAATAGACAATTATTAAATCCGGGTTTGACCACTGGTCCTTTTATAGCCGCCCCCAAAAAGTTTTCTTTCTGTTTTTACTTCTGAAATAAAGAGTTAGTAAAACTCAGGTCAGGATTGAACTCATTCCTGCTCAGTCTGGTGTAAACTGTTAAAATCTGGAACTACAGGTTGATAAATGCAGCACAGACTTTTTAAACTATCAAGTTCAGCGTCATCATACAGAGGATGAACATGCAGCTAAGCTAAAGGAAACTTCTTTAGGCCCTTCTGACTCATTAAAGAAATGTTTTGGCCAAACGCATCCGTACGTCTGAAACATAAAATCCAAATACAATACATTTAATTTTGCATTTGTAATGTGATGAATTGTGAAAGTCAAGGGGTTTAAATAGTTTTGCAAGACACATTACATCATGCTCCTTCCCTATATATATGTAAATAAATAGTTATTCTAGCAATAAATGCATACATTTTGCTAATATTTTTGGTTACATGCAGAGTTTCCCCCAGAAAACCTTCTAAACCCGTTGGTAGGGCCACCAGGCCGGTCCACCAGCAACCCAACATGCTTTTGTGTTTAAAAACTTGTAAAAGTTAAAAAAATTTGGAGGTGCGCAAGCAGGCGTCATAAGTTGGAAGTAATAGTGTGTGTGCAGGTGGTCGCCCAGTTCAATGCGTCAACTATAGAACTTCATCTGTCTTTACTTTCACTGTTATTGGCATATAGCAAATACCATTTAAAATAAATAAATGACGCTTAGACTGGTGGAAGGACAAGTAAAGTCTCATGATACACAGAGGAGAAACCTTGTTGCCTTGTCCATCAGTCCCCACATTGAATTGTTCAAAGTTGAAGACAAAAACTGGGAATCCCAGTAAAGTCTCTGGATCTGCGTATTCTGCAGCTCAGCTGGCGCTTGATAAAACATCTTTTTTCTCGTCCACATTGCTGAAGGTATTCGACTCTCTCTTGTCGGTCCTGCTGTCCAGTTCGGTGCTGGAGTTAGCATCGATGGTTCCGATGGTTCCGCTGGTTTCTCGGGTGCAGAACACACTCGACATGAAGCGCCGCACCTCCTTCCTCACCGAGGAGGACAGCATGAAGAACATGACGGGGTCCAGGCAGCTGTTGAGAGCGGAAAACACCAGGGAAATCTCGTTGAACTTGTCGGCCAAGTCGCGCGTCCCAGAGGTCTCCTTGGAGATCTGGGTTTTTATGTAGAAGATCCGGAAGGCATGATAGGGGACGAAGCAGAAGACGAACAGAAACAGGACAAAGAAGGACTTGCGGGCGACTCGATTGTAGTGGGGGGCTGTGGGAAGGTCCGGTCTCCGCTGCGACCTCCGCAGGAGTTTCAGGGCGATCTTTCCGTAGGACAACACCAGAGAGATGAAGACCAACCAGAAGACAACCAGCACAAAGATGTTGATGTGTGCTTTCCACAAGTCTTCCTGCGGAATCGTCCTGTAGTGGAAACACCTGAAAACAAAAAGAAACAATCACCTGCTGGGACTTTTGAAGCAAAGCACAAGACCATTGTGTAAACTCTTCTAACTGCGACTTACCTTTTGGTATTGGGACATTTGTCATTGCTTTTACGGAGAAAGGGGATCATGAGAGTCAGGGCCACCACCCAAATGATGGCGCAGGCGGCGATGCTCCACTTTGGGGAGCTCAGCTTACGCCGAGTACGCGCGCTGCCGTAGATCTTCATGTAGCGGTCGACGCTGATCAGCCCCAGCAGGGTGATGCTGACATACATGTTCATGTAGAAGAGGTAGCCCACTAGCTTGCACATTGTGTCCCCTAGCACCCACTCATTCTCATGGAGGTGGTACTGGATCCTGAACGGCAAACAGACGACCAGCAGCAGGTCTGCGAGCGCCAGGTTCATGAGGAAGATCCATAGGGAGTTCTTCTTGGAGTGAACGAAGAAGAAAACCCAGAGAGCCACCAGATTCCCGGTGAGACCCAGGATGAAGATGATGGAGTAGAGCACGGCCAGCGGGGTCTGGAGCGTTTTGTTGTCCACCTGTTCGCTGATGTTACATAAGTTTGAGGCGTTCAGCGTCGTGAAAGCGGAGATCATCATGGCGCTGTGATTCTCAACCCTACCTACTAACAGATGAGCTGAAACGAGAGGGTTTTTCTTTATAGTTCACTTTTATTTTGTTGTGACTTTTTTGTCCAATTCAGTTCATTTTTACTTTGTGTATGGTAGTTTTTATGAGTTAAAATTAGTTAAATATTGTTTAGTTTCAGGTTAGTTTTTGTTTGTTTAATAGTAGTGCTCTTAGTTTTGCATACTTTGACCTTTTTGAATTCTGTACCTACGAATTAACCAAAGCATTGTGTTGTGATTACTATACGTCAATTGGGTAATGAATACTCACACCAATTCAAAAAATGTATTCAGTTATTGATGAGCAACAACTGACTCTGGTGTTTTATCCCAACTTTAGCGATCACCATTTTGTGGATTAATAATTAGTAAGGCAATAAGTGCTGCCAGGAGGAGCATGGAGTGCCGTAATTTGCTGACAGGTGATGTAAAATTATTTTGTAGAGGGAAAAAAAACTATTTCACATTAGTCTGAAAAATAGAGTAATAAATACAGAAACAAGGGATCTTATTCTATACTTTATGTATGTTTTAGTTAGTTTTACAAACATACAATATAGTTCCAGTTAGTTATAGTTTTTCCACATTAATTACCGTTGTCTTCTCTTTCAGTTTTCATTAATCCGTTTTAGTTAACAATAATAACTTTGCTAGTTTTTTCTGCAAGACGTTAGCTCTGTTTCTGTCTGGTTAGTCATTTATTTATTCAGAGCGCACGCAATCACTTCCTTCCTAATATCTGCTGCACTTTGTTTAGTTACCTATCTGTTGTGGTATCTGACTTTGTTCCTAATCTTGCACAAACCATCTGCAGGTTGGACTGCATGAACAAATACATTCAAATGTTGCTGTGAGGTCTCCTTGTCTGCACATCCGTGACAGAACTAATGGTAAAAGCAGAAGGAAGCTATTTTGACATTTCAACAACCTGCTTTGTATTTTTCACTGCAGAAAAAGGGGGGGAAATATTAATAAAACTCACCTTGTATATGAACAAATCCACATTTGACTTTCCTATGAGTTGAGTCAGTACGAAAAGAATCCTAAACAAAAAGACGACTCAGAAAGTTTCAGATGCATAAATAGAAGCAGAATGAAGTGAAACCAGTTCTCTGATGATTCCTCTTCGATCTGCCGCTGCCTCTCTGGTCATTGTCCCTCCTTGTGATGAGAGGCTGTGCTCTTCAAAGCATGCAGAGTAACTTCGATGTGCAGAATGCTGTGGTGTTGAGCAGGAATGAACGCTGTGAGCGCGGCTACTCCCTCCTCTTTCCTCTCACGTTCTGTACGCAGCTGAGGCATGCAGCCAGTACAGAAGGCAGGCCCGTATGTGCGGGATCTGATTATAGCGCTGATGTATTGCCTAGTGGAGACAGCTGGGAGAACATATGACACCTATCAGTGCTGCAGAGTGAGCCCATAGCAGTTAGATCAGTGTTGTCAGAGGGAAGCTAAGCCAGGTTGGAGCTGGCAAGTTGTGACAATTCATTTCCGCCCAACACACTGTGACTTTTCAAACTGTAACCTTAACAGGATGGCGGTGAAAGGTGCTTTGTAGTTTTGACAAAATCTCAAATTAGGTAATTTTATAGTTATAGTTGATACCCGCCATTGCCCAGTTAAGATTCAACAATTTCTTTGTGGAACGTAATTACTCTAGGAAAATTTCTCTGTCTGCGTTTTTTTTTTGTTTTGTTTTTTTAAGTGCATATCTAAACCATTTGAATATTCTAATAAACAATTATATACCCCTTTGTATTGGTCTTTCACATTAAATTCCAATAAAATATATTTGTTTGTGGTTGTAATGTTGCAGAATATGGAAAAATTTAAGGGGTATGAATACTATATCTATCTGTTTGTCTTGTCTGTGTGTCAGAAAATAGAAACAAATGTCTCTCAAATGTCAGTGTCGCTGCGTCCACCTGCATCATATGGCAAGTTCCTTCTGAATGATGCTGTTGCATCAGTCATTCGCATGTTTTTATCTGTCTAATATTACCATGCTAGCAGAGTTTATGGCAACGTTTACATGAGACTGCTGCTTGGAAACTGTCGGTATTTTTCGGATATCGGTTGGGAAGAAGTTCCACACTTATTAGACAGCCACGCCAAGAAACCTTGAGTCAGCCGTAGTTGTCCTGCCAGGCCACTAGATGGCCCTGTGATTTTAATATGTCATTAAATGTGTGTGAGCTTTGGACCCATTAGCTTCCACTTCATAGTAAACAGTAACCCGCCTCCCACTAACGAAGTGCTGGTGTGACACCTTTATCCCTCATCAGAAATTGTGCAAAGCTGAGCAGGTTTAAGCATCACAACACAGCGCAACGCTAACCGCCACTATTTTTAATCTGCAGCAGTGTGTCCTGCGCATGCGTGACGCTTTCACAGCCACAGTGCTAGCATAACAATTAATATATATATATATATATATATATATATATATATATATATATATATATATATATATATATATATATATATATATATATATATATATATATATATATATATATATATATATATATATATATATGATTGTGTCGAAGTGTCATCTGTATCGAAAACCTTATTAGTAACCGGTATTTTTGGCGCCGCAAGGTTTCGTTAAGGAGTGTTTTGAAGACATACAGTGTATGCAGGCTTAGAAACTAGTCGCAAACAGAAGCCACTACAACCAGAGCTTCCGTAAAACATTAATATTGGTCCATTTTACAGGCCAATTATGTTGCAGCACTGTAAACCACTTCCATCGCATTACATCATTTTCACGTTAATGCATTTCCCCTAATTGTTCTAAGGTCTTCCTACATGTGAGGTCAGATGCATATAGCAAATAATCTGTGTGACACTACACTTCCCCACTGTGATTAAACTTGTGTGAGTGTGTGAGGTCACTGTGATGGTTTGGGTGTGTCGTTGGTCACATGATTTGTGTGTTATTTTGAAGGAACTTCACCCTCTAATTAGCCAAATGCCACCATGAACTGATGAGCCTCTGTTCCTCTGCTCTCACCCTCAGCCTCACTGCGTGCTGCTGGCGTCCAAAGAGAACTCCGCTCCCGTCAAACTGGGTGGGTTCGGCGTGGCCATCCAGCTCGGAGAGTCTGGATTGGTGGCAGGAGGTAAAGTAAACGCAGCACAGTCAGCTCTCTCCCCGCAGAGTTCATAATACTCACGCTCCCATGATTTTCCCACTTTTCATGTGGGAAACTTGTATGTAAAAATAAATAAATAAATAAATAAAATCATATAGAAAGCAGGCATGTTTTCTGTGACTCCACTTGTACTCATAAGTGTTTACAGGAAGTCATCCATACAATACTTTCTGAGAAGCTTTATCAGCATTTTCCCCTTAAATTCTTCCCAGCTGTGCTTTATTTCCTTCTCCGGAATGAAAAAAGGTAAACTAAGCATGTGCGAGCACGCTCATGTTGGCTCATCACCAAGTCAAACATAGAGTTGACAACTTCAGCTGCGGAACTGAATCCAGGCTAAAGCACACCTATCAGACACTTTAGGTCTGTCTCAGATCCAGTAACTAGCAAAAAAACATTCATGTGCTTCACATGTTTCATGTCAGAGACACAAAACTTGATGAATTTTACTGGGATGTAAGTAACACAAGATACTTCATAAATGTGAGGAGAAAAAATGCCATGGTTTTCAAAATGAAATAAAAATTTTACATAACACCGTCAGAATGTGGCGTGTTTGTAATCAGTCTGATTTACTGTAATTCTTCTTAGTAAAAGAGTGAAAATCTCACTGTTCAAGTTCACATTCAACAATGGAAAGAGAATGGAAGAACTGCAGGCCGGTGACGTCTAGAAAGCGTCTGGACAAGGAGCGTCAGTCAGGGAAGAAGCTGAGAGGTTCATGATAACTCTGGAGGAGCTGCAGAGATCCACAGTTTACTGTTTTACATCTATTCTGTCCATTCTTAAAAAGTCTTAAATTCATGTATCTAAAATTAAGGCTTTAATATGTAAGTTAGCCTTACCAAGCTCCGCCCACAACCGACCGCAAGTCTCACAAGCAAAGCCTCGCGGCGCGTTGTTTCTATGTAAACATGACTCCATTAGTGCATCATTTTTACCGGATTTTCACAATATATCAGCTACTACAATGGACAGAGGAACTAACAAGTTCATGTCATCATCTGGGAGGAGGTTACTGGTTTCTCAGTCACAAGCTGGTTGCAAACCTGAGGCCAGCAGGTGTCAGTCAGTCAGTTATGGTAGATCTGAAATTTGGTTTGATGACCTCAATATGAGAAGCTACAGACTGATAGGAGGAACCAAAGAGTTCTGTAAAGGTAAAGGCAAATCTTCTGAAGCTGGGATATAATTAATTTAATGTCACATAATTACCGCGGTAGAAGCCATTTGTTTGTTAAAAGTTTATGAAATCTATTTGTTCTAGTTGATGTTTGTTGTGAATGACATATAGTCACAAACGAACGAGGTAATTAGTCCAACGTTTAGAAACTACAGCGGCTGTAATGAGCCACAGCAAAGGTAAACAAAGATAAAATAACCCGAACAGGTGATCAACTCAAAACCACTCCTACCTTTTTACTCTCTCTCTCTGTGTAGTTTAAGCACACCTGTTACCGTGGCAACCGCCAGCGCCCCGCAAGACGAGCAAAGATTACGTTAAAAACATAACATTCAGTCCGTTGCGATATCTAGTTTCCAGGCTTGATATTTATTTCTCCATTATTAATCAGCGCTTCCCTGAACACAGCGATGGTTGATTGACCAGCTGTACTTGGTGCTAGAGTGGCTAACACGAGTAACAGTTTAGTCTAAAGCCTTTTCTGCTCAAATAAAATCTTTAGTGTGTGTCAGATACAGTACACATTGTATATTGATCTGTTTAGCTAACGTAAGACTGTGTGGCAGACAGGCTTCTAGGTGTAGAAGTTGTATCAGTGCTGCCGTTATGCTGTACTTAGCTAACGGGAAGCATGTGTTTGTGAGACGGCCAATCACGTGACCACGTAGAATGGGCATCAGCCAATGAAAAGCGGCCCCTCTGGTAAGGTCCATAATTAGCGGCCTTAAATTGTATCATTAAAGGACTATTTAATCTCACGTAGTTTTTGTTCCTTGTGGGACTTTTGTGTCATGCATAATAGTTTGAGTCGCGGTCAGACATCTTCATTGCGTTCTGTGACTCATGTTGGTGGAAGTTACCGCTAGCTACTGCTAACATACCCTTGCTAGTTAGCTAGCTGTTTTGCACCTTTTCTAGCTAATGTGCTCGACACACAGGGAGTGACAAACGACAGCGACAAAAGTTGAACATTTTTCAAGTCTCTTGTGTCGTGTCGGTAGCCCACGTGTGCATATTTATGTGTACAACCACAAAATTACACACAGACGAATGCAATTGGTCATTTGTTCTGGACAAGAGCTAGCGGTTGTTGCCTCCTGTTTGGCCCTCTGGATACAGGAATCATCACTGTGTGGCATAAACTTGCATAGCCAAAAGTTTCAGACTAACATCTGTAAACCCCACAGCCAGGTGTACTGGAACCAGATGGCCTCCCATCTATCAGTCGACCATCAGCTGCTGGTGGTGCTGGTACAGGTTCTCAGGAGGAGACAGCAGCTGGTCCTCTTCCTGTTTGCCTTTATTTAACAGAATATGTGACAGGGATCAGTGCAATTTAAAAAGATTGATGCCAATCAAAAGTGAACGAGTTTCACTTTTTGTTGTTTTTTGCTATAATAAAATACTCCACAAGCCTAAAACACGTCCACGTTCTTCATCTCGTCTACTTCTCTACTAACTTCTACAACTCCTACCTTACAGTTTGAGTCGGCCTCACAATAAGGCTGACAAACTCCAGCCTCTGCTTTTCCTCTTTTTCCTACAAAATGCACTGATTCTCAGTCTTCCACAGAAAGTATTTCTAATGAGTTTTCTGCTCATGAATGAAAGAACTGAACAACCTTGTGGGTCTGTTCTGGATCATGTTACCATCGGCTTGTTGCAACCAGCATATTTTAATTTCCGTTTCTGCATCTATGAAAATAACCAACGATAATAAAGCTTAAAGGGGCAGTATTATGTAAAATCAACTTTTTTGAGCTTTACATCATGTTATAATGTTACTCCCTCATCAAAAACTTACCTGGAGTGTTGCGTCTTTCTTGTATGTTTGAGAAATCCTTTTATCTCCCGTGGCAACCAGTCAGCTGGGTGGACCTAGCCCCGCCTTCAAGGACAAAGCCCATCCTCTGAGCTGTAGTTTCTAAACTTTCAAGCTTCTGCCTCACAGAGCAGCCCTCCTCTGGGACTCCCCCACTCAGCTCCTTCAGACTAGCCAGCAGCAATTAGCAACTTTTGTGTCTTCCAGAAGTAGGCTATGTTTTCTCCTTTTGATTTTCCATTAGGTGCAGTTCCACCAGCAAACATCTGGTGGAACTGCATCTGTGGAGCTCATTATAGCAGCTACTTCTCAGTAGTTGTTGAAGGGTTAATAGAAGAGACATGCTGCGATGACTTCCTCAAGGCGAAGTTTTCAAGCCATTAAAATACAATGTCAAATTTCTTTTGAGCCATATTAGATATATGCAGCATTTTTATAACAACTGAAGGTAACATTGTTACTTCACTGTGCTGTAAGATTATTCTGTGTGGTTGTACGACACATAATAGTGCCCCTTTAAAAATGGTAAAATAGAGCTTTAAGAGGAAAATGTCGATCTGGTGAGCTGAAGGGTGGTGCAGCTCTCAGATCCTGGATCAGGTCTTTGCAGCTCTCCTGTATCCTAAACACACAACTTTCACTTCTCATGTGTCTGCTGTGGATACTTTGACACCTGGCACTTCTCTCTTTTGTTCTCTGCCACCAGACAGGGGGCGAGTTGCCACATTTCTACCTAATACCGCTTCGGAATTCACCTTGTTGTCGTTGGAAAAAAACTGGCTTCATATGCGTCTTATCTTCTAAGGAAATGAGAACAAAGACTGTCTATAATACATGCCAAACATTTTCCATTTAACTGCAGTTTTTCCTCTTTTTTGACTCTGACTTGGTTTCATATTTTGATGCCTGAAAAGTTGTCTGGTCAGTGTTCTGTGGTTTAATAAGATAATATTTCTTTGAAAACAGACACTAAGACTGAAACAATCATGAAACACGGAATAAGTATTACATTTTGTCAAATTACATTATTAAGCAAGTATTTAACAAATACATTGTACAATGTCCCAGTTACTAGGAATCAGAGGGAGCTCTAAAAAGGTTTATTTTTAGTCTTGATTTAAAGTAAATCAGTGTTTCAGCAGTTTTGTAGTTTCCTGGAATTTTGTTCCAGATTTGCTTAGAAGAAATTGCATGGGGAAAAAAAAATGTCTTCCTCCCAGTGTTGGCCCCTCCTGCTCTGAAGTCGAGTTCTCTGGAACAGATCTAGATGAACTTCCTTCCCAACAGCAAAAGTATTCACACCTTTTGATATATAAATGTTTGTGTGTGTATTTTTCACATTTTGTACCATGGCAACCGCCAACTTGAGTGTACTGTATTTGGACGTTACGTGATAGACCAACCCAAGGTTGTTCATATTAGGAAGTAAAGCAAAATGAGACGTTTTTCATAATGTTAGCTCAGATGCTAATCGTTAAAGTTTGCTGCGTAGTTTTATTCAGCCCCATTTACTCTGGTTGCCCTGAATAAAATCCAGTACAACCGCTCAGAAGTCACCTAAGCCATCACTTGTCAGACTTTAATTTGAAGGGGAAAAAAAAACACAATTACATATTTTTTTCCATCCACTTCACCATTATGTGTCGCATTGTGTCGTCCTAGCTAAGCCTGTCGTAGTAACAAATTTTGCTGGAGGATAAATTGTCCCAGGACTTATTGTGATAAATGATAACATTGTTGTTTTGAGACGATTTTCAAGTAATAAAATAGTAAGAATGGCATAAAAATGCAAGAACAGATTCTCAGATCGATAAACTTTAAATTCTAATGAACATTTAAACACTGGAACTGGACGACATTTGGAATATCTAATATAAATAAAAAAGGAGCAACAAATGAAATAAATTATTAAGTCTCTAAATAAAATTATATTTTAAAAAAAAAGGGATAGTTGAGACCAAAACACCAGACTGAAGGCTTTTATCTTTCAGTTTGTGGTAAAAAAAAAAAAGAAAAAGAAAAAAAGAGGGAAAAACAATAAATCAAGCAAATGAAAATTAGAGTTTTTTTTATCGTGCAATTAACTGATTTACTGTGACCGGCCAAGTCCTACCAGATAAAATTGCTATAAAATCCATTGACGTTTATGGTTGCAACATGATCGGATATGAAAAAGCAATATGTCTAACAACTCTTCCAAAGTATGTGTTGAAACAAGCTGGTTACTGGTAATACAATCTTTTTTTGCTTTAATCATCAGGAACTCTTCAGTCTTTGTTGCAACATAACCATCTGAAGTGATTACTAGAAGACCCCGGGTTGGTTTATATATGTTACAAAATCATAAAAACAGTCTTGGTTGTGTGGTTTGTGGCTGCGGGCAGATAAACCTCTGCTGGCTCCCACATCCTCTGAGAGTCTGCTGGAACTGGACGTCGTTTGACTCAGACCATATTTCTACTATAAGTGGCAGCAAAACACGTTGAACACCAGAGCTCAGAAAAACGTTTCAAAACGGCTGTTTGGACGGTAAAAATGAAGCTTCCTTCACGCGTTCAGGGGGAAAAAGTAGAAAGGTTTTGATTCCTCTTTCTGTCCGCCGCTCATCTGCTGTCAGCCGCTTGGCAAATAAACTCTGACCGTATCGTTTGAAAACGAGGAAGACTTCTTAATCTCTTCCTCTTGTCTCTATTGTGTAAAATTAGATGTTGGAACGGGATTGCGGGGCTGTAATTGTTTCACGTGGACGATTGTGATTTACCTGCGTGTCTCTGTGGCCGCAGGGCGTGTGGGGACGCCCCACTTCATGGCGCCGGAGGTGGTGAAGAGAGAGCCGTACGGGAAGCCTGTGGACGTGTGGGGCTGCGGGGTCATCCTCTTCATCCTGCTGTCGGGCTGCCTGCCCTTCTACGGCACCAAGGAGCGACTGTTTGAAGCCATCTGCAAGGGCAAATACAAGGTCAGGGGTCACGATACGGAACCGGCCCGAGGTCAGCGACCCGTCATGAGTCAACACACCGTCAGGTTCACCAGAACCTCCATCAGGCAGCATGTAGAAATAGAGACAAACTGTCTAATGTAAAAGGCAAAGATCCTTATAAATTATGTTATCATCTAAATAACTATTATTTATAACTATATTATTCTGAATTTAAAGAATTATTTAAATTATAAATTACCTAATTTATACTTTATAATAAATTACTTAATTATAAATTAAGTAATTTAAAATGTAGGGTTTTATTAAAAATATTATAAAATAATGTATACAATTATTTATAAATTAAATTTGTAATTAAAGAAGTAGTAGATTTTTTTTCTTCAAACTACTCTTTCTCATCCAAGTTTTTTTTGCTTATGTCAGCATGTTGACTTTACACCATGTTCCAAATTATTATGCAAGTGATAATTTTCTCAGATTTTCCTGGTCAATTCAAATGATGGTCAGTATAATTTTCAAGTCATGAACTATTACAGTATAAATCAAATTTTACAGAACAGAGCTCCCATGAGAACAGAAGGGTTTTTTTTTCAAAAATAAAAAACTCAAAATATTTCAAATTATTATGCACAGCAGATTATCTAAACAATTTATGGATTATAAAGAATTGCAAATTCTTTAAATGTGCAGCATCAAGTGGTCACATGAACTAAAATCAAAATTTATTTCAATCAAAAACATCTTAACAGACTGAGTTACATGTTAACATAGAACTTTTTGGTATCACAGAACAATTCTTGATCCATTGAACTTGTGAGTTTGTGGAAAGTTTCTGCTTGAATTTCTCTGCAGGATGTCAGAAAACCTTCCCAGAGCTGTTTTGATATGAACTGCATTCCAATTTGGAACACGGTGTAAGCTCTAAATGAATCAAATAACCAAATGAATTAATTAAAAAAGAAAGATTGAGACACGACAACAGCTGCTAACTGATTTTTTTTTTTTTTAAATACTTTATTTTTAATGATCGACTCACCAACGTTGCTTTGATTTTCTCAACTCTTTAAAGACTTAGAGCTTCCAGAATGTGCAATGCAAAGCAAAGTTTGGAGGACTGTCAACCAGGCCACCATAGAAACAAACCTGACTTCATACATGCTAACTATTACACAACCAAACGATGAACCAACTCTCAACTTACACCACCATTCATTTCCCTTTTCTCCAAGTCTGTAATCTTGTTGTGTGAACCGCTCTCACCACTACTTTTGACTTGAACACTTTTACTTTTACGCCGTGAGCATAGCAGACCTTCAGGAAGCCTTATGCTAGCGGGTGAGAGTGGAGCACGTTAAACCGCAGCACGCTGAAAATGTTTTCGTTTTGTTCTTGTATAGATGAATCCCCGTCAGTGGAACCACATCTCAGAGAGCGCCAAGGATCTGGTGAGGCGCATGCTGATGTTGGACCCAGCGGAGAGGATCACCGTGTACGAGGCTCTGAACCATCCCTGGCTCAAGGTACCGCCGCGTTCTGAAACGCTGGAAAAACAAAAACAAAAACGCTGCTCAGTGTTGGGGTTTCTTTCTCACTCTGCCGCTAAAAGAAATCTATAAATGTCCTTCCTCCTTTGGAAAAACATGCTGCTCCTTCATTCTTACGCATCGAAAGTTTGGACTTTTTCAAACTTTCCGCCTGTTTGGTGTAAAAGACCGTGGTGGAAGGGAGGCTGGCAGCCTGAAGCTGGAGTGAAATCACCGTCCTCGCTCTGTAAAGACTGAACCGGTGACGGGAAGCGGCGGCTCGGCGGATGGTGCCACTTGTCTTGTTTCTGCAGACGCTTTCATGGCGTCTCCTTCTATGGGCAGTGGCTGAGGGAGACGTCGAGATGATTTCTTGACAGCTCAGCGAGCCCAGGAGCCGCCTGACGCATCAGGCAGTCGTGAACCTCTCAGAGCCGAGTCTGGTTTCGCTTTTGATTTTTCAGCACTGCTGGAAAAGTTTCACGTCTGGATTCACAAATGTTCTGACACCACAGTTTCTGTTTTCGACACATGAGAATTGGCCAGGTTGAATACTTACCCCGTTGTATCTTTGGTACATAACAATCAAGGATTCGCACCTATAGTCCAATCATTATATACATTTTGTAGCTGCAGTGTTTCCTTTAAATAAGAAACACAATTAAAATCACACTTGAATCCATTCGTTCACATGATAAGTTATTAAAGAAGCATGCCGTGCCGTCCTGCCTTGTGTCAGTGATTCAGCCTGATGGTATCTTCATATTTTCCTTCCACCCATTGGGCCTCTTGCATTGTTTAAATACCACAGCCTTCATCAGCATAGTTTCTGATCCAGTCCATCCCGTTGTGACCACAGCAGACTGTGTCTCTTAGCTCCAATCATGTCATCTCCATCATGACTAATGAGTTCAGTGCCGTCCGGTCGTCTGAACAGTCTCAGTCTCAGTCCAGTGTGGAAGATCTGGGATGAGGTGGAACGGGAGATTCACAACGTGGATGTTCAGCCGGTGAATCTTCAACCACAGACGTGTCAACCTGGAGCAAAGTCTCAGAGGAAAGTCCCAAACACCTTTTTCAATCTCTGTCACAAAGAGTTAAGGCTGCTCCAAACAAAAAGGAAGATGCAACCCTAACATGATGATTTGATTTCTAGTTGGTTTTTTTTGTCCTTGGTGCACAGTGGAGCGTTACCTTAGATCCTTTCTTCCTGCAGCTGTTACCAACAAAATCCAGTCCCTGCTGTTATTTTTCCATTTCTTGTAGTCGGTTTTTAAAAGCTCAATTACACAAGAACATTACATTTTACAATATTAACCTTTGACCTTACTGTACTGCAGGGATGTCCAACTCATTTTCATGATGGGTCATGTCAAAAACCTGAATGTTCTTAAAGGGCCGGCTGTTCCAAGATGTATTGATAAAACCCTTTAGATTGCTAATAATAAACATCAATAAATAGTTTCACCATTCAATAAGTGTTTCTTAAAACTAAATAAGATTGAACATTTTTTCACACTGATCAGTCCATCCAGGATTCTGTGATTTTTATTTATTTATTTTTATTTTATTTTATTTTTTTGTGGTTTTATTTGCAGTGAAAATCACAGATTTTGTGGCGTTAATTTAGAATCATTTGTAAGGATTTTTTACGATATTTGCGCTAATTTGTGAAGTTAAATGTGACTTTTTACTAAACGCTGTATCGGTCACAGACTTGACATGCAGTGAGGCTCAGGTAGCGGTCACTCAAACCCAAAGTGTTTGGCAAATTTTGAGGGAAAAATGTCAGTAAAGTCAGAAAAAAATTTGGGGATCTGTTGATTTTGTGCAAATTTTGTGGATTTGTAAAAAAAACTGGATGATCTTATTGATGTAATTTGGATTCTAGACGGCCACATAAAAAAAAATACGGCGGGTTTGATACATGTGGTACACTGTCTTTATTTCTTATTGAAGGTACAGCTACATCCCCCCCTCAAAAACACTTTATTACTCTGTTCTATAGATGATAATCCACTGAGGAAGGAAGGGCACTCTGTGATCTGTCGTTAATCTCTGTGTAAGATTAGCCGCCATTACAGCAGAAGAAAGCAGAGAAAGTTCAGAGGAGCTCGATTGGTTCAGATCCTCTCTGTCAGCTTTCCATTTCAAAACACTGAGTATAAAACACACTTCGCCCTCCAGGGGAACTTTGTGCAGTGACTTTGGAGCCGAGGGTTCAGGCAGGTTGTATCTCGAGCTTTTTTCTCTGTAATCTAATGCCGGTGCCAGGTTTTGGTCAGGATGAAGAGTGAGGGGAATGAAATCACATACCTGCAATGTTGAGGTAATGCTCGAACTGCCAGATGTGATCTGTGCGACGCACGGTTTATTTTTGGATGAACTTACACAGCGATTGCTCTGTTTTGGACGTCTTTCTATAAAGCGCATCAGACCTCGGCGTGGAAAATCTATTTTTGACGGATTCATTGAAACTCGATAGAGTTCTGAGGAAGACCTCTGTTCTTCAGGTTGTGGATGGAACGACTCTTCCTATCCACAGGAAGAGAGTCATGGCTTCAGGTGTAAACTCTCACCTGAAACCAGGATCTAAGAGCCAAAGAGGAACTCATCATGACCCAGTTCTCTGGAATGGGGTCATCCTCTAATAGTCTCCTGAGTTTCCTAACTTCTCTCTCTTCCAACCGAAGCAGTTTTCATAGTAGTGAGCTCACATCGGTGTCAGTGATGACTCAAGAAAAAAAAAGTCCCCGTTGTTTAAATGCTTTACGGGTTGATGTAGGGTAACGTTTGGTAAGTTTTTCCAGCCTGGTTCATTTCTTCTTCTCTTGTCATGGTTCTGCCTCTCCTCTGAAACAGAATGCATGTTCAGCGTTTCACAAATGGCCGTGAGGGAAGAGAGAGTTGATGATCCGTTTAGGCGCATTTAAGAAACTTAAGCTTTTAAGCAAATTAGATTTTATCCATAAAAGGCGATCATTTCTAAACACGGCTAATTTGTGCAGCTGCAGCGTCTGCATGGTATTTAAATTGGCTCTAGTGAAAATTGGTGAACAAAAAGCATCACCGGCCTTTAAACTCATGGACTTGCATATGAATATTTTCCATACAGATTATAAATATTAAGCCAAATGTTCTTGTTAACTTCTTGCTGTTCCTGTTAGAGGTGGAGCTAAGAAAATAAAAGTTGATGCCAAGTCGGGAATAAAGAGGTTAAGGTTCTGCTTGTTGTTTTCTGCAGGAGAGGGACCGGTACGCTTACAAAATCCATCTGCCAGAGACCGTGGAGCACCTGAGGAAGTTCAATGCCAGGCGGAAGCTCAAGGTTCCCGTCCATCCATCCGTCATGAAATGTTCTGGAGGTTTGGCGGCGACGAGGCACCGCGGCTTTAACGCTCCCCGTGTCGTTACAGGGAGCCGTGTTGGCCGCCGTGTCCAGTCACAAGTTCAACTCCTTCTACGGCGACCCACCGGAGGAACTCAACGACTTCTCCGAAGACCCCACCTCCTCAGGTGACCCCTACTCTCTCATGGAGAACACCGCTGCCTTCCAGTGTTTATCCTTTTCGTCCTGATTGCTGCTGTCTCTATTCCTCTCCAGCTGCTCTTAAATGAGCAGAAAATGAACACAGGGGACTCTGCTCATTATCTCATTAAGCAGGCTAATAGATGCTGTGAAAGCTAAGCGTTGCTGCAGGACACGCTTTGTGTTTTTTCTCTCGGTTTTGTTTCCAAGAGTTTAGTGGCCTTTAGGAGAAGAAGGATTTTCCTGGTCTTTTCTCTGCAGTGTGCATGTCTTCATTATTTGTTTGTGAACACGACGGAAACCAACCTGCCCGCCGTTAAACTGTCACTGGTTGTACTGGTCACCTAGCTGTAAATAGTTTCTAACTAGAAACGTAGAATAATATATTCCTGGTTTCTTTCTGTATTTACATGTGCACCACAGTGGGTGCTGACGCAGCACAACGTCGATTGATATTCCCTCTACTGCAGCACATTTTCCAAAGTGTCACTTTGTTTCTTTGTGTTTCTCTCTCTGTTAATGCTTCCCCTGGGGTAGGACTTCTAGCAGCAGAACGTAGGTATCCAGGAGCTTAGCGTGTGTGTGTGTGTGTGTGTGTGTGTGTGTGTTGGGATTCTCTATATGCAGCAGAAAGTTGTCTTTGATGTTTGTTGTTCTCCAGCTTCAAGCGTCCATGCGAGTTGTGAATTTAGTCGACGTTTCAGGTGTTTAAACAGGAAACTTGAGTATTTTGTTTTGTTCATTTATGCTGTAATTTAATTGTAGAAATGATCTAAAGTTACGTGTTCTAAATATATTTTAAAAAAAATAACTCAAAAACTTTATTTCACTCCCTTCATGATTATTAACTACTTTTACTTTGAGTTGCTACAAAAACATACACTGATGTTTAGTGTTTGTTTTCTTTTTCACATGATAAAATGTGAAACGAACGCTGACGAGCCTGTGACCTCTGACCTCGCAGGCGCTGTGTCTCAAGTGCTGGACAGTTTAGAGGAGATCCACGCTCTGACAGACTGCAGCGAGAAAGACCTCGACTTCCTCCACAGCGTTTTCCAGGACCAGCATCTACACACACTGCTCGACGTAAGTGTCCCTCACACACACGGACACACACACACACACAGTGTGACATCATCATCACCAAATATATAAGCGTTCACACACTCTGACTCCTCTGAGGTGACTCACATCTGTTTCGACTCTCTCTACATCGTGATGACTGACGAACAGCTGCAGCCGCCGTCATGTGACCTCAGAGCCTCTGATCAAAGGATGTTTGAGAGGCTTGGATCCATCAAGACACTTTATTTAAACCTTTAGCTGCTTTAGCATGATTCCAACAGTCTCCCACATGTTTAGCACCAAAGAAAAGCTATTGACTCTATTTGAGATTCAAAGCTTTTATTGTTGTATGCAGAGTATTTGTTGACATAAGGATATAAAAAAAAAAGAAACAGGGATGCACCATATTGGATTTTTGGTTGATGTCTGATATGCCGATACACTAAAACTCTTTTGACCGATAACCGATACCAATACTGATATTTTTTTCCTATACCTGCTTACTGAAACAATACGGCTTTGTCTACTATGGAATTAAAATACTGCATTATCTTTGTCAGCTTGCATTATGTTTAATGTCAGATTTATTTATGACATCTGCTCTCTGCTCAGTTTTTTATGTATAAAATAGTTAAGTACTGCAGTTTTAAAGCACAGGAAAATGAAGTAAGGGAAATAATCTGCAGTGGAACTAGTAAATTTTTTTAACAATATTAAGAAATTATTGACTTAAGCAAATTTACATATCTTGTTGAGTAGTTTTATGTAAATTAGTCTTTTTCTTATTTCATATCTATTCAGATATTTGCTCTAGAAAATAAAGGAAAAATTCTTGGTAAGATTTTGTGTTTTTGCAGTGTACCTCCATCTATCCACACTTGTTATCCATCAACACCTTTTCGTCGTAGCTTTTATTTTTTTTTTATGTCTAATGAAGCAAGTCGGCCGGTTCTGTGCAGTAAAACCCTGAGAGAGAATTTCAAACGGCAGCGTCTGACTGCAGCACCTCAAACCCAGGATGAGATCATGGGAACCGAACCGACAGCAGCTTGATTTTGACGTGAATGAACCAGACCTGTCGTCAGCGCGCTGTCCTGATTTCCACAGGCAGCCAGCGTGTGCATGTCTGAGCGCAGCCTGCCGCCTGTCAGGACTCGCCGCCGTCAGTCACTGTCAGGCCGCGATTTCCGCACAAACATGTTTCATCTTGCAGCCGTTCGGCCGTTGAGGAGTTTTCGAGCTCCGTAATTTGACCTGCTGACAACGAGGCAAGTCACCCTGCTCTTCTGTCTGACTGTGTTAGAAAATGTTTTCAACAGAAGACAATTAGATTTTCTGTCAAGTCAAGTCCCACTAAACTCCTCATCTACCTCAGTAATCGTCATGGTGAACTTTTCTCACTTGTAGAGCATTTCTCACAAAGTTATAGATAAATAAAATGACAACAACAACAAAAAAAAAAACATCTGGCAATCGTCATAAAAACTGCAGCATTTGGTTATCATCATCCTTGCTCACAGTCTTTCATTTTATCAAACTGTTTTCATATCTAAATAACAGTATTTCATATGATAGACTAAGTGAAAGGATATTTTGCACATTTTGTTTTTGTCCTCAGTGAGTCAGTTTGCTGGCTCACCTGCACAGCAGGTGACTTTAAATAGGATTTCTTAAAAGGCCTCATGAAATATGTATTTTACATTTTAAACGTATCTATGAACTCAAAAGGCATGTAATTATGGTGTGAATAAAAAAAAACTAAAACAAATCAATAACCAGGAGTCAATGCATGCTGTTATTATGAAAATATGAAGAGTTTTGTGTGATTTCTTCTGGAAGGTAGTGATACCTTCCTTAGCCCTGTCTTGGTGTTCTTGCAGTTAAACCCTCTTAATCTTTTACAAATAATGAAGTTTAGATGTTTGTAGTTTTGAATAATTTAACTCTGTTTTAAGTTGACTCTGCTTAACTTCTCCACAACTTTGTCCCTTCGCCGGGATTTTATGAAGCTGTTTTAACAAGACGACTGCATTTCTACTGAATTTACACTTTGTTAGTCCATCCATGCATTTTCTGTTCACCCTTTGTCCCTAATGGGGTCGGGAGGGTCGCTGGTGTCAATCCCCAGCTGACGTTCAGGGCGAGAGGCGGGGTCACCCTGGACAGGTCAGTCTGTCGCAGGGCAACACAGAGACAGGGAGGACAAACAACTCACACCTAGGGAGAATTTAGAGAGCCCAATTAACCTGACAGTCATGTTTTTGGACTGTGGGAGGAAGCCGGAGAACCCGGAGAGAACCCACCATGCACAGGGAGAACATGCAAACTCCATGCATGGGTTCGATTCCCGGCCCGGGACCTTCTTGCTGCAAGGCAACAGCTCTACCAACTGCGCCACTGTGCAGCCTGTGAAGACTTTGTTAGTCTTCCTATTAATGTGCTACGTCTGCTAAATAATCACATAATGCAGACACAAGTCTGTGTTTGCTGTGCTTCAGCCTTATAGTCATAAAAACAAATGTAGCAATAAAATCCTCTTGTTATTTTCTCTGGGTTCCTGGCGGTCTGGGTGGGGCTGTCAGAGAGGATCTGGCATCTCTTTAAAGGGGAAGTATTATCTAAAATGTGCTTTTTTATATAGCTTTACTTCATGTTATAATGTTACTCCCTCATCAAAAACATACTTAGAGTGTTGCCTTGTTTCTTTCACGAATGAAGGCATGTTTGAGAAATCCTTTAATCTCCCATGGCAACCATTCAGCTGTGAAAAACACCGGGTGGACCTAGCCCCGCCTTCAAGATGCAGATTCTCCTCTGAGCTATGTTTCCAGGGTTCCAAGCTTGTGACCTCTATGACTCCCCCACTCAGCTCCTTCAGACTAGCCAGCAGCAATTAGCAAACACCTGGTGGAACTGAGCATCTGCTGAGCTCATTGTAGGAGCTGCTTCTCAATGCAACGCTGGTTGCTAAAGGTTTAATAGAGGAGCCATGTTGTGATGACTTCCTGAAGGTGGAGTTTCAGAAAGAGCAGCAGTTTTTAAAGAGACAGAGACCCAATTTCAAGGCATTAAATCACAAAGCCAAATTTTAAGTCATATTTGACACATGCATCATTTTTGCAACATCTGACGTTAAGATGGGTTGATTGTGCTGTAAGATAGCACTATATGCTTGGAAAATATACAATCCTGCCCCTTTAATTCCCTCACAGGCCTTTGAACAGGCAATGAACAGTGAGCTAGCTGCTCTCTGCTGCTCTCCGTGACTCAGACGTGGACAGAGGCAGCTGCTGACTGCTGACCCACCGATGCATCACCGCCTCACAGACCGTACTTCAGGAGTAGAGCAGACCTTACATAAACATGTCTTCATCTTCCTTTCCGGCTGACCCTGTTTTCCGTCCAACGTTTTCTTTGCTCAGCATTTTTTCCGGCCTGAGTGTCCAGCAGCAGGGTTTGGGAGTTGACACTGAAAACGAGACTGAGGCCAGTCGACCTGCCTGCAGTTTGTTTGTAAAATAACTGGGTTCAAACACTTTAATTGCACAGCTTCAATTCTTTTAGGAAATACATTTCTACAGCACTTGCATTGAGTCAATTCAGTATTTACGTTTCTTTACCGGGTTTTTATTGGACAATTTTTTTTATTAGAATATTACTGATATGATTTGTTCTTGAATCCAGCTAATGAGGCCTAGCCAGTGCTGTATTAAAATGGGTAATGTTCATCATCTATTTTCAATCCTTTTATTATACAAACCACTAAAAAGCAATCTTGTTAGCAATCTTGTTAGCATGTGTGTTTCCTGCCGCTGGCCTCAGTCTGACCAGCATTACAACCGCAGTCGGTCAGAGCAGAGCGTCCAGCAGAGGAGAAAAGGTTAACCACACCAAATGAGCTCTTAGAATAATTGTGAAAATTCCCACATTGAGAAGTTAATATATATCTGCAACTCATGGCTTCTTCTATGTTCATCTTTTTTTTTTTGTTTGTTTGTTTGTTTGTTTGTTGTTTTTTATTTTTATAAAATCAACCACAAAACAAAAATCAAGTGTGTGGAACATTAGTTCTAGGAAACCCACCCTTTGTCCATCCACTGCAGCAGGGCTTTTAGAGTTGCTGCGGTTTTACTCCAGTCCCTCTCGTGGCGAAATGAGCCACTCAGATATGGGTTGTTTTGTTTTTTTTCTGTGCAGGAAAAAAAAAAAAAAACTAAAACGCTTCGCTAAGAAATGAGATAAGGATGTTTGGATAGTCAAAAAGACATGATGGAAAACCTTTCTGGAAGAAAGTTTTCCTTGGGGAAAAGGCTAAATGTTTTTCTCCTTGAAGAGATTACAGTATATTTTACACAGAATAAGACTGTAAAAATAGTTTTTTCATTTGCTTTTGAGGGCTTTGATTTTAATATTTCCAAAATATAATTAGCTCATTATCTAATAGACCACTTTGTAGCTAATTGGGCTCAAGCTGCTGATGCGTTCAGTTCCTCATGCTGTCATCTATTTTGTGAAGTGCACCAGTCCCTCCTGCAGCAAAACTGTCACTTCCTTCCCATACAGTTTAGTTCTCCATTCAACTAAACAACTTTACATTCACTGTGATTTTCTGATACACGAATATAAACCTCTGGTTTCTGTAAATGCAACAGAGTGTAACAAAGTGTAACTTTCCAATAGTAATTCTGATCAACCGGGTTCCTCTTCACCATGTTCTCACTGTTCTGAGCAGAATATCTGGAATAAGTGAGTAAAGCTCAACGTCCTCCTCTCAGATGTTTGAAGCCTGATGACTGAAAGCAAAAACTGAAAACCTGGGCCTAAAATCACAAGTTTGACTAATGTAACTTTCCTCACATGCAGATTTATCCTGCTAGCCTGATAAATAAGGAATCCAGTGGCACACAGAGAGCGTTGAACAGAGACGTGTGTGCTTTCTTACAGGCTGAATAGGTCAGAGTGTGTGTGTGTTTTTGTGTGTGTGTATCAGTGTTGGTGGGAGCTGCAGATGTCTCCTTTTAGCTCTACTTTACCCCCCTCGGCCCCCCAGTTTTAAGAGAGGGGGATCAGAGCAGGATGGGACGGAGGAGAAGAGCGGAGCTTTGGTGGGAACAATGACGGCTGTTGTCGGGCCTCGGTGCCACCCGCAGGCAGCCGCCGCCGCGCTCACACATCCTGCAGCCGCCGCCGTTCGCGCTCCACTGGTGTTTGCCTGACAAACGCTCGCTGCTTTCGGGAGCCTTGTGCGTGTTTACGTCCCGTTGCTCTCTTTCCTGACGTGTGCGCAGGATCGGCGTTTTCGCTAGGCGATGCCTGGAGGTAAATTTGAAGCGCTCGACGCATTCCGTGTGTGTGTGTTTTTGGTGTGGGACGTGTATAATGAGGAGCTTTAGTCGAGCACATTTATATGTTTCTCTCCTCCCGCTGCAGCTCCTGAGGCTCCTGTGGGCCGATTGAGGCAGAGACACGATTTACCCGCGAGTGAATCTCTGTTTACGCCTGTCAGTGTTCAGTAATGAAGATATGTTGTTTTCATCTCAGAATATATGGTGCCGTTTTGGCTGTAGGCGCATAGATTGATTCATAGGAGTGCCAGGTTTTTGCAGTTTGTGTCAGTAAACAAGTCATTCTGCTTGGGTGAAAAACAGATGAGCTCCTTTCTGCAAATGCCAGGTTTCCAAAGTTGTAATCTGCTGATTATTTTTACACTTTAGTTTATTTTGGTGCAACGTGACTCACATTGATCAGGTGGTGATAATAAGACGGTATATCATGGTCCCTGCTAGTGGACATTTTCTTCCCAGTGTTGATGTTTTAGAAGCAGGGAAAATGGGGAAGCTTGAGGATCTGAGTGAGTTTGACGAGGGCTTTTCTAACCTGAGTGAAGTCAGGTTAAATTAAACGAAATCACACATTTGTGCAGCAAAAATTTTCATTTGTGCTGCTAGCATTAATAAATGTTCCCAAAGGTCAACCAGCCAGTCCACATTTACAAAGTCCAATGAAATTTAGCATCAATCAGCTGGGCTACATTTGAGTTTGTTTATGGAGCGAAAAATGATTTTGTGGCGTTATAATTTTGAGGTCAGCAGAGATAAACTGAAGCTAAAATATTTATTGCATAGTTTATTTATCATTGACACCAAATTTGCTTATTTTTTTATGTGCTGTGTCTGGTTGACCTTTGATGACCTCTGGAAACATTTTGTGAACTCTTTAAAATGATAGAGGCACAAACAAAAAACATTTGAAATTAAACCGTCCTGTTTAATTTGAAGAAAGTTGCAGGGAGCGGCGACTTCAGATGCTGATTTGTCTTGACTAGACGACTGAGTCAGACTTGGAAACTACCATTTATCCGGTTTTTCAAGTCTATTAAAATAGTCTGTCTGACCACACAGTTATGGATTTAAAGCTGAGTAATGAACTGATCTAAACCTAAACCAATGTGTTAGGAGGACATTCCTGTTCTGTATGCATTGATTGAAGCCAAGCAGACGTTCTTGAAGACCGTTCGCCTGTCATGGATCATTAGTCTGATTCAAGTGTTAAAATCGGAAACATGGAGGACCTCATCCTTCAGGATAAGCCAAATCAATATCAGAAACTCTTGGTTGTGTTTATGAAACCATTCTTTCATTTTATTTAAGGACGTTTTGTCAAAGAATGTTTCACTTTGTCAAATGTGTCAAAGTTCTGTCCACTTTGACCTGAATTATTAAAGATTACTTTGCCACTGTTGTCTTTTCCTAATATATCTTCTGGTGCCACATCCTAGTACAGAAAACAGTGACTAGTGACTGGTCAGTGACAGTGACCAGGTCACCTTCTTTCACTCCTTGATTGTCTGAATCAAGCATTAAAATAAAGTCACTGGTCGGCACAACCATTCACTTGGTACGTTCCAAATCTTGGAAATCGACAATATCTAAAAGAACTTGTTTTCCTGGAAAGTATGGAGACAAAGTCAGCACCTCACACTGTTCTTGAACCGTTTTCCTGGTGTAGCAGCATTTATTGCTTGATATAGCTTTAAAACCAAACGTTCACTTTGGGTAATTTTCTTGATACTATATCTGAGTTGAACCGTCAAACCATCACAGTCTGATCTGCGTTGAAACCTCTCACGATGTCTCTTGATCAGAAACCACTGATCTCATTTCAGTGATAATTGATGTAACAGTTCAGACTTTTATCTGAACTGGTGCTCACACGACTGCGTTAGAAATGGACACCGCATTCCATTGATTGGTTTTGGTATTTTTTTTAAACTCCTTTCTAGCATATTTATCTCTTTCTCCTTTGACAAGCACAAGTGATTCATCATACTGTGACATCCTAAAAATAGTAGCTTGCTGTCTGTGCTGTGTAATCCATGTTTAGGAATGCTCTCAGCAACAGAAAGAAACGTCAAACTAGATGTTTTAGTTTTGAAGCCAAAGACAAACGCCTCTTGAACTTTGTTCTTCTGTTTTCACAAGAAAGCTGTCAATTCTGAGAAGATGACACTCTGTAACTGGAGCCATAAATATTCCCAACATCTATCCAGAATTCCTTGCTATGTTTCCCGGGTCGATCAGAGAAATGGTGACAAACATGTTGGTGGGGCCAAGAGAGAGCTGTGTGAATCCTCTCCAGATATTTTCAGACCTTTTCAGAATAAGCCAAAAACACATCTTCTGTGCATGTTTGTAAATGTTCCTCCGGCGGGAGCAGCTTTACCACACATCTGCTCAGATTCAGCACATCATGTAGCATTACTATTACTGTGTTAGCAGAATATTTTCTAGCTTTGCTAACGTTTTAGATCTATGTTAGAGAATGACCATTTAATTATTGGAAGAAATGGGGGACTTGTGCTTTTAAATCAGGGGTCTCAAACTCCAGGCCTCGAGGGCCGCAGTCCTGCAGTTTTTAGATGTGCCACAGGTACAAAACACTGGAATGAAATGGCTTAATTATCTCCACCTTGTGTAGATCAGTTCTCCAGAGCCTTAATTATTCTATTCAGGTGGTGCAGCAGAGGCACATCTAAAAGTTGCAGGACTGTGGCCCTCGAGGACTGGAGTTTGAGACCCCTGTTTTAAATGGATCAAAGGAAAAATGTAGATGTGTTTGAGTTTTTGGTTTGGTCAAGAGCGTGCACAGTTTGACATTTTGAAAACAAATTACCTTAACGGAAACGCACACCAATTTGAAAGGAGAAAGCTTTCTTGAAAAGATTTGGTGCTAGGATGAGGTGGTTATTTTGGTTGTGAGAAAATTGGTTTATTTTTGCAAAACTGTAATGGAAACACATTAATTACGTCCCACGAGTCACATGATCAACAAGTGGATGTTGGCACTGGCTCAAAGAGAGGAAGTGGTAGGAGGATGATGACATGGGATGTTTTTGATAGACTTACCACATGAACAAACGTATTCATGTTTGACTTTTATTGCATTTATTTAATGGAAACACCACAATTGCCAAATTGTGGTTTTCAGCAGATTGTCGACAAAGTTTTGGGCACGTTTTTTTAATGGAATTGCGGCTATTAGCATAGATAAATACAGCCATTGATATCAGTATGATGTTTAAATGCAGCCACATTCATCAACACTCATTTGAACTACTACTAAAGTAAGACTGACAGCTAGATGTTACTAATTTGTCTCGGAGTGGTTACAGGTGTTAAGGTTTTATAAGGCTACCAAGATTTTCTTTCAGACGGTTTTGCCTTTGTAATCCTGCAACAGTCCTGACAAGTCTACCCTTTCATTATGACAAGTCCTGACGTTGATGTGTGATCTGTTGCAAATCCTTTCTAGAAAACTGTCAAAAGTTATTTGCTGTAGGCATTAAGTTGTCCACATCTAAATGTGATGGTGCTGCTGCTGTTAGAGAGAAAACAGAGGCGTGTTGGGTATCATTGCACTGCCTGGTACAAACCTCTGTTTATCTTTGAGTGTGGGTGTGTGTGTGTGTCTACGACTGAGTGCACTTATAGCGGCACACTGTCTGCCAATATTCTGTGCTGCAGGTCAAATGAAAATTACATGCTGCTCGGCAAACATCACACACTCGTTCCTTTTTCATGTGATAATGGCTGTGTCACTCGGCTGTGGTCATCTGCGTCCAAGGTCCCGAAGGCCGCTCGGTTTTAATTTGAGCCACAGCTGCTGGCTTTGTCTCGACTGCTTTTGAGGGCTGGTCTGTCCCTTTATGACATCTGCACCAGTATATTGTTTTAAACCATTTATAATGACTCATGTCCTACAAGCAGAGAGGTGAGAAGGGCTTATTGTCAACAGATAGGTCTAATGACAAAATGATGAATTAACAACTAGCTTTTCTAAAGACTTTTTCACCCTTTCTTTTTCTTGCAATAGCCTATGTACACATTTGGTCTTTGATACCTTTGCAGAAACATCTGGACAAACAATGCCTCTGTCAGACTCGAGTCTTTCTAATCATTTCATCCTCAAACGCAGGAGAGTTGATCACCAGCGGAGCTGGTTGTTTTGTATTTTCTGGACCAGAGTTGCTATCACTAACTAATCTCACACTAACATAGGCAGGCACATTGTCTGCGCTGATGAAAATATGCTCACCTCAGCATGCTGAACGCTTAGAATGGAAACGCAGCAGAAGACTTTGCCTTGTTTTCTTTGACAGCTGCACTTGTTGGTTTTATAATCGTTTTCTACAATCAGTGCTTGTTGTCAACAACTAACTATAATGAGGAAAAGACATTTTGAGAAACTTTTTACTCATCAAATACTCAAATATAGAATATTTTATCACCAGCTAAGCCAGGTTGTTTTGTATTTTCTGGACTAGATTGTTAGGGTTCTTAGTCTTGCTAAACCGATTTCATCCTAAGTTATGCAGGCACTTTGTCTACGCTGATGAAAATGTACTCAGCTCAGCTTGTTTGCTTGTTGGGGTGGCAACATAGCAGGGGACCTTGCCTTATTTTCTAAATAAAACAGTAACTATTGGACAACTTGGGGTTTGCAATGAACAATCCCAGACTGACAAGTTAAGTATGAAGTGAGATAGTGACGTCTCAGCAAAAGTAACTTACCCCAGCCTGACACAGTTCGACACAGAAGGAATCTTTGTGGAAAAGTACATAAAATCTGAGGGGCAATAAAAGGTCACTTGGTTTCATTTGACACACAAAGAATGAGTGGTGTAATGGATGGAGCCTCACTTTCCACTGATTCGCTCACTGGCTTCCTGCTTTCCTTTCAGCTCTACGATAAGATCAACACCAAGTCGACGCCACAGATCCAAAACCCCCCCAGTGATGCAGTGCAAAGAGCCAAAGAGGTGACTGAACACACACACTTCTGACTTTCCTCTGACTGATAACTTTGGGTTTTTGAATGTTGTTCTGTGACTGTATCAGAAACAGCAGCAGAAAGATGCCAACGAGACAATTTGTAGAAAAGTGTAAGAAATGCTCAAACTGATGGAAGGATAACAGCAGGTCACATTGACCCCTGTTTTAACCGATGCTAACAATTTAAAACTCAAACTGTAAATGTTCAAATCTCATGACAATATCATGAGATTTGAGTTTTAAATGCACAGGAGACTATTGAATTTCTTTGCTCACCGGAACAACATTCAAGTTACTATAGTAATGTTACATTTGCCCCAAGTCCACCAAGAGTGGAGTAAAGTTTTTGACTTTACTTCAGGCTGTCACTGTCATCATTTGTAAATGCTTTTTACAATTTAGTGTACATTTACTTACGATGAGTCAATACCAAATGCACCACATTAGTGAGGATACTGTTTCACAGCCTCAGTCATCAGCGCATGCTAACACGTTTAATGGATTCAGAGAAAGCCCTTTAACGCAACAGAATGGTGTCTAATGAGCACTTTCACTGCTGCTTTCATAAACTCTTCTGGTTTGTGATAAGACATAAACATTACTGTAGTAAATTTATCAAGCCTGATAACCACAGCTAAGATGCGTTGTTGATTTACTGCCTTATGATGGGGGGGGGTACTATGGATATTCCAGGCACGTAGTGCACAATCCAGTAACTGTGTTACCTTCATTTTTATCAAACATGACTTAAAAGACATATGACTTCAAAATTTAACACCTTGAAATTGGACCTGTGTCTCCTTAAGAAGCTCCTGCTCTTTCTGGAACTCTGTCTTCAGGATTACAACGTTCAGTAGATGTTCAGCTCTACCAAGTCTTTGCTAATTGCTGCTGCCACTAGCCTGGTGGAGCCTAGTGAAGGTATTACGGGGTAGGGGTGCTCGGTAATGTGGAAGCTCGGCCAGTGACTGCAGCTCCAGGGAGGAGCTTCTTCAAAAAGGCAGCGCTCTGTTACACCACACAGCCTGGTTGCCATGGGAGATTAAAGGATTTCTTAAACATGCTTGGAAGAATCGAAGCAACACCCCAAATGTGGTTTTGATAAGGGAATAGTATTATAACATCATGTAAGGCTCAAAAAAGTTAATTTTGCAAAATACTGACCCTTTAAGAAGCCAAGCCTGCTAGTAAGTCTGACTTTAGCATTAGCGCTGGTGCTAAATCAGCTAAACCTGGGTACAAACTTGAATTCCTGCTCCTACATAGAAACCTCTACAACTACAAGTCTTATAATAACTTTTTCTCAGCTCATGTATTCATTCATAATTAATTTCATATGAATATAAACTGGACCCTGACATTTACGGTGGTTAGGGACCACAGCTACCAGCAAACGGCTAAAATCCACAAATACTTGAGACCCTCTCTGAAAATGCATATAACTCCCTAGTTTAATTGTTCAAACACCAAATATACCTTAAACTTCATCAATACCCACAGTGGAAACTATCTTGGCAGTGCTACACAAGCTAGCATACAGTCTGCCTTTAAATATTAGCTACAGAAAGCTAACATCTACAGTCTTCCTGTTGATATTAGCTACAGATAGCTAACATCTAGTCTTCCTGTAGATGTTAGCTACAAAAGCTAACATCTACAGTCTCTCTTTAGCCTACGCTCAGGAAGCAGCTGATTGACCCGTACTACAATCACACTTTGAAAAAGGCTAACTCCATTCTATCAATCAGAACAAATGAAAACAAATGACTCTTCTAGATTGTCAGCTAATAGCATGTCAAACTCTTTTTGTAAGACACATTAAAAAAAAATGGGTAATGTTGTTGGAATTCATTTGTAGCTAAACACTAAATGTGCAAACTGGGGGAGTTATCAACGAGTCAGAACAGTGAGATGAGTGGGTGAGGCCCAGAGATGTAAATCCCAGAGCTGTTCAGACTGGGGAGGCCGTTTAATGGGAGGGAGGACAGAGTCTGGGCTAATTAACACCGAACGTTTATACGAGACTTTCAAGTCAGCTCACAGAGTCCGGGTCACATTTTCCTACTTAAATCAGCTGTGATGGATTTAAAGTGGTGTGCAGAACTTCAACAGATGCTGATGATTAAAGAGAAAGAGCAGATTTTACCTCTGATGTGTGTGTTTTTGCTGTTCTCTATCTAGCTGATGCTTGAAGCAAAAACATGCTGCACTTAAATGCATCAGAGAGAAACTCAAAGTGTTTTATTACCCACTGGAAACAAAGATACTCTTAGAGTTGATTACTCCTGCTGTAAAAATTAACAGGGCCGCTAATTTCTTACTGAAACTAAAATACTTTTCTTTTCCTTTTTGCGTAAGTGTCAAACATAAATTACAATGTTTAGTTGTGTGCTACATATGGCAGCCCTTTCCTGCCGTCTCCATTTTTTGCTTTTTATGACAAGCTTTCCTTACCGTAACTAAACATAAAATCACATGACCTCAAAAAGAAGGAGGGGTGCCATCCACATATAACATGTACATGATCCAAACTGCAATACAACTGGTACAGAAAACATCTGGTCCCAGCTAAAATCTCACAAAAACATCGTAGGGGAATTTGTTCAAAAGGAAACAATCTGGGGCACGGTGCTACATTTTTATTAGTTTGTTTATTGCTGACATTGTTAGTCATACCACCACCTATTTGATATTTTGTTTTTGATCAACAAGTTTTGTGTTTTGTCCCCATGTGACAAAGCGGGGGGAATTTTGGTGTGTAACCCTCTAGCTAAACACTAATTGTTGGTGTGTTGTTGTTATTATTGTGGCTTTCTTGCAAAATTAATTGCCCGTTGGGACATGACCTCAACTTTTACTTAAACGTGTAATATTGAGATTTTTATCTCAACATAAAGTCAAAGATGCAGCAAACACTCGATGAGTGAGACTAGTTTAGCTTAAAACGGACACGTTCTGCATGTGTTGCTTTATCAGAAAGTAACAGGAATATTCAAAACCAAACAACAAGCTTTAGTTTATCTTAGTAATATCAAGTTACGCAGATTATATTTTATGTTTATAAGCGTTAAATGATAAGAAAAGCGAACATTTCCGTGGTAGGAAGAGTTTTCTCTGGAATCTAATGGGTAAATGAGGCACCTGGATGTAAGAGGCTCCGCCCACCCTTCAGCTTTTCCAATAACGCAGGTTTCAGAGCAAACACCCTCTGAGAGGCCTCTCACCTCTACAATGCCACATTCACCAGTCAGGCAGGATAACCGAAGCTGACACAACACTAAGCACTATCATGAGGTCAGAGGAACCTTAAGAGGGGAGGGGCTGCAGGGCCGCTGGGTCGGTCTCTCCGCATAGTTTGAGGTCCAGCAGGTACGTCGGTGTGGAAGTGACCCGAGCAGAGAGACCTGCTTAAAGCAGACTGTCCTTTCTCTGCATCCTCAGGTCCTGGAAGAGATCGCCTGCTACCCGGAGAAGTACGAAGCTAAAGAGCTCAGACGGATACTGACGCAGCCGCACTTCATGGTGAGTGAAAAACGAGCCTGATAAACATCACGTCACATTATTGGTTTCCCTTTACGTCACTGCGACCAGAAACGACTCTTTACGTGACACAAGAGTGCCAGGGTCTTCAAAATCTCTTACTGATAAAAATCTGAAAAGTGTGGCTGTTTGTTCAGGTGGAAGGAGAACCTCCTTTTATCTTAAAAAATCCTTTAATTTTTTTTTTTTAAATTAAATTCTTGAATTTTGATTTATTGTTGTCAATGTTATTTTTACTGCTTCCTCTGTAAGGGCAGTTTAAATCACATTTCCTTGGTCAGTTTCATCAGATGGGAATGTCTTTCAATAGCAGCATTTGTGTTTGTGGCGCCATTCAGTTACCTAATAAAGAAATAATCGATTTTTATTGTCATTTTTATTGTTATCACAATAATATGACAAAATGTAGCGATCCAATGCAGAAAAATAACTGGATTGACTTAAATTGTTTCTTCTTTGTTTCTTAACTCAGACATTAATGTTCTGAATAACAAATGTATTTGATAACTCTGATCCTCTACAGCACACTAAAATGCATCAATAGATTCACAGTCTTGGTCAAACATGTAAAAACAGCACAACTTTAATTTGTTCAGTCGGTGCAAAAAGGAGTGGAATAGCAAATTTAAAGTAAACAATATAGAAACTGAAACTGATCAAAACCATAGATTGACTAATTTGGTCAAGGTGTAAAAATTAAACTGTAACAAACCTTCTTTCAAATGGTTGTTTGCAATTAGGAATTCTAAATATGATGTAAAATAAATAACAAAGCATAGAATTACACTGAGTAGATCGGGCACATTGTCACCGATATCCGATCTAGAATTGTTTTCAACATCAGGACCGATACTGATATTAATACCGGATCGGTGCATCTGTACGTTCCATCAGGTCTGTTGACTACATCATGGACAGTTGTTCTCTGAAGGTAACTGGGTCTTTCATTTGAGTAAAAAGGGGGGAATACAAATCAAAACTTTACTTTTACACGTTGATTTGTAGAAAAAAAATGATACACATAGGATTAAAAAGAAAACACAACAAATCTGGTGGGGTTACCATTAAGCCACTCCAGTGGGCCGTTACTGTCGGCTGCCTCCTTATCGCGTTAGTGCCAATGGTTTCCTCACTGATCAATGAGCTGCTCGGTATCAGATGGACGGAAAGTCACTGGGGTGTGCTGGGAAGCAAACAGAGGAGAGAAATGTATCAAAACCAAGTGAGGGTTGAGGGTGAGATTATGGTAATTAGAGAGGACGGAGGGGGGAGGACGGGCGCCGGCGGAGAGAGTCTGATGCGATGTGTCGGGTCAGAGTACCGCCACCCCCTCCCCGTCTCTCCTTTGTGGCGCTCTGGACGCAGTGACCCGTCATGTTCCCCGTTCCAACAAGAGGCGAGCTGGGAGGAACCACAGCAGGACTCCTGTTAGTGCGCCGGTCCACTTAGGGAGGAACAGACTGTCCTGGGGAGCAGATGACTCAGTATGAGTGTGTCCATCTGATTGGGTGTGCTGTTGCTGTGACATTAATGCCTGCTAAAAATACAGGCTCGGTTTTGTTCTGCCTTATCAAACAAAAAATTGTCAAAGACACGCTTATCCCGATTAGCTTGCAAGTCTCTGATGTAAAATGTTTTTCTCAGTCCTCATTTATCAAGAAAGTTGTTGCTAAAACGTTTGTATTAATGCAGCTTTCCTTCAACCTTCTTCTACCTTACCCCTCACCAGGGCCGACCCTAGAGTTTTTGGGGCCCTAAGCAGATTTTCACTTGGGCTCACACACCAACATGTCAACACCAGATCCTTCATCATTCCTAATGTACTCTATCTATGTAACACAGCTGCTATCATTAGCATCAGTTGTAGCTAGCTTACTTAACAGTGGTATCATGGCTATTCATGTTAGCCTTACAGGAGTAACAACTAAAAAAATTAATGATTTGGATATTTTAGTATTTAAGTGTGCTGTTATTTCAAATTATTTGAAAGTAACAACAGTTGATAAAAAACTAAATTTACAGTCAACAAGTTTGATATATTTCCCCAAAAGCAGGGAGATATCAACAAATATTATTTATGTAATAAAATACAGACATAGTTTTTCCAGGTGTGATAGCGTTTAGTTTGCATTATTAAATGTTATTTTAATAGTAAATGTTCTATATAAAGACATTTGATTTGAAGTAAAGCCAGAGTTCAGACTCTGGACAGATTGACAATAACAAATGTTCACTAACTATCACGATAAATGACAATATTGCTGTTTTGACACCATTTTCAAGTAATATCTTGATAATCGCATAATAATGCAGGCTTGCCTTCTCAAAGACCAATAAACTTGTAATTTTGTAAATAACACTTTAATCCATAACTGGAAGTTTATTTAGAAATCCAAAGTAAAACACGGCCACCAAAAACAAGAAGAGAAACGGGAATAAAAACCACACACAACTGAAACCATAATTGAAATGGATTGTGATGTCGATGAATAACCAGAAGGGAAATTAAATCATTTTAATTCATCTTGTGATTTATTTATTGCAGCAGGCTTAGATGGAAGCATTGAAAACTGAGTTTGCTGATGATCTTCTGGTGTTACTGCGTCTTGAGGAGCTTCTCCAGGAAAAACACATCTGGACATTTTGTGACATCACTGTGACATTTTGCGACATTGTTTTCATTTCTTAAACCAAGCAGCAAACAGGATGCGGGTAATTTCACATCTTAGTTTTCCACTGACCAAAATCAATATTGGCAGAGGGCAGAACTCAGGCTGACGTTCTGAGCTGCTCTCAACTTATGAGATTGTTAATCAGAGTTAGAGCGAGATCTAATTTAGGCTGTGGTCGCCTTCCTCTCCTTTCGCTGATGGTTTTCCTCAAACACGTTCCCTGTTTTTCTATTATTCTTTAAATTCTCAGCCAGTTGACCTGCACCGAGTCAGGCTTCAAACCCTGTTCTCATTCAGACACAGAGTCACATTTGTGCGCTCCTGTGCGTCTCAGGGCGTGTGTGATGTATTTTGACATGGGATTTGGAGAGCTGCCAGTGTCTCTGATGTGATCTCCTTCCACAGCTGTGTGTGTGTGTGTGTGTGTGTGTGTGCGTGTGTGTGCGTGTGTGTGTGTGTGTGTACAGCCAAGGGAAGCCAGTGACAGTTTCCCCCTATTGCTGATCTTTGATTGCCGTCTTCTGAAGTTCAGACTGGTTTGTTAAAGTGCCGCTCAAGGGCCCTGTGCGTCTGTCAGCCGAGTGAAATGGAGCTGTGTGTGGGTGTGAGGCGGCGCAGAAGAGTTGGGCTAAAGACCAGCGCCACATGTGGAAAACTGTGGAGCAGCGAGTTAACATAGAAATCCCTTACAAGTGCTGTTTCTCAGTTATTCCTGTTGAACAGGTCTTCAACAGGTTGTTGTTGAAAACTTTTAAAATGATGATCACGCTAAAGTTTGTTTACTCAAAAATTAAAGTTTTCTTACGTACGGATTAAGTTAAAATTTCTTGAAATCTTTTAGCTAGGTAATGTAGCATTAGCTAGCATGTTACATTAGTTAGCTATTATAACTAATATGAGTTATAATATCATATTATAATGTAGCTATTAATGTTAGTTGTTAATGTTAGCTAACATGTTTGCTAACATGTTACACTAGTTAGTTAATATAACTAATATTATGTTAGCTAACATGTTACGTTTGTTGATATAACTCATGTAACTTCAGCTAATGTTACATTAGTTAGCTAATACATCTAATGTAACGTTTGTAACAGTTATACTGCTTAGTTCCTTGTTATGAATAGGTATCACCACAAGGGGGCGCCTATTCCCTTTTCTTTGGTTGTAAGAGTGACAGAGTAAGAACTAGTCTCCTACGTGTACGTAGAGATTATGAGTGACAATAAAGAAGAGGTGTGGAAAACTTTAACAGTGCGTCGTGGCTAACCCCATTACTAACTCCTCCAGTCTCCCACCGCACCGTCACAATTGGCGCCCGAACGTATTTTGGACCTTTTCCCTCCTGGATACCGATTCAGCTTTGGACTAGAGGTGATTGCTAACGAGTTCCTTGTGGATGTCTGTTTCACGGGGTGGATACAGTTTCTGAGCGGAATACGTCGTGATCAGTGTTAAAGTTTGCTGGAAGCGTTCATTGCCGGTGTTCTGTCAGATAGCCATACATGTCAGAATAGCATACATATGGTAAGAGCGCATGCGCACGCATGCGCATTCTGCAGGAGGTCCGCCATATTGAGAGGAGTCGTCAGCTTGTCATACGCGAGAAGAGACACAATAAAAAGTAACTAAATAAATTAAATTTAATGCTGCTGCAGCTGCAGTAAACTACAAAACACGTCCTAAAACACGCCCTGTTTAAATTCACGTCCCCCACTTCCTTAATATTTTTGGGTTGGATAGCATGTCTGCTAACTTGGATAGCATGTATGAAAACGCAATTTTTACCCACACTGAAACTGGGGCAAAACCAGTGTTTCACTTTTGAAAAAAATCCTTATCTACGTCATGATTTTATGTTGCTGATTAAATAAAATCATATGGTAATGACAACGTATACATGTCTGAGCTAAGCGTATGACTATCTGACAACGTATGCTGAAACGTATCCAAACGTATGCTGATCTGACAGATATAGCCATCAGTTTGTCATACGCGTATGACGATCTGACAATGTATGCCTATCTGACAGAACACCCGCATATCGCTGGACGTCGTGATGAGCTGTCCCGGTCGGATTTAATTCCTGAGAGCTCTGCGCCTGCTAGTCTGCTGAAGAGGTTATGTTTAAACGACATGACCAACGCATGTTAACTAAATGAACTCACAATTGCTAAGGACTGGGTGAGTTTTGTGGATTATTGTTCAGTGGAGTTCAGTCATACGGACTATTTTGTGGATTTTGACTCGTTGACCAGCGGATGGATACGGACAGACAGTGCTGCACAGCAGTGGCAGCGGGAGCAAGACATCCTCGTGGGCTCGTTTGTTTCTCTGTTTAAGAATCATATTTTATATTTGGACATTTTCTGGCCTATGAGCCCTACTGCCAGTGCTGACATAAAAATAAAAGTAAAACGGACTAAACATTAAAGAACACAAACGATTTTGTTCACGGTCCCGAGTGTTTTTGGTGTGAATATTGCATCATTTTTTGGACTCTACCATAAAAGTTAAAGAAACAAAAATGGCATTTGAACCAGATTTTTCTGTTTTTGACTCTGACATGGATATTGACTCTCTTCAATTTATACCGCCGCAGCAGAGAGCTCCAGACCTCTGTCAGCAGGTACAAGAATTAAAGGATGATGTCAAGCAGCTGAGGGATGTCCTTCAAAACACGTTGTCCCTGCAACAGAAAATGCTGAATCATCTGGATAAGGTTAATTCCTGTGAGTCTGGTGGACCTTCTGCACAACAGTCTCCAGCAGCTCCTGTGGCCACCTCAACACCATATGTACCTCCTGTGAATATCAGTGCGAGGCATTTCAATGACACATGCCCTTATCCTGAAACTCAGAGGGACCTGCATAGCTCTTTCCTACAGACTCATTCAGCTGAGCTAACCAACACCACAAGAGTGATTGCTGCTGCACTACATCACGCCAAGCTGGAACCACCAGTATTCACTGGGGATGGTGAAGTGCAGGCAGAGGACTGGTTACAGGCTGTGTCAGCATACAAGTCCACTCTGAATTTAACTGATGTCCAGATTCTGAATGAGTTGCCCCATTTTCTCACGAAAGAGCCTAGTAAGTGGTTTAAAGCCCTTCGTTCACACATTAGCTCATGGGTGCACTTCTGCCAACTTTTCCGAACAGTCTTTCTGCCCACTGACAACCAGGAAAGAATTCTCAGAGGCATACTTGACCGTGTCCAGTCAGATGATGAACCACTACCGACATTTGTAGCTCACATGTTGAGTGAGTTTAATAAGCTAAGTAGCCCACCACCTGAAAAAGAGCGTATTCAATTAATATGTAAACATTCACTTGAAAAATACAGGGTGGCTTTGTATGGCTCGCCTGTATCTTCTGTGATGGAGTTGTTGCTCAGGGCTCATGAATTGCATGCTGTACTAGGACCTGATAGCCACCAGAATCTTCAAAAAAGACATTGGAAGCAGCAGAGAGCTGAGCCACGCTGTTATAAGTGCTCAAGCCCTGGATATACATCGAAAACGTGTCCTGCCTGTAATCAGGACCATAGTCAACAGCACATGTCGGCTCGGTTCCATAATGAGATCACTCCCACTACGTCCTTTGACACACCTGGAGCTGAAACAAACAATGGAAACTCCAGCCCACCTGTAGATGCAGCACCCCAAAGGCCATTGGGAAACTTCAAGGGGGGGAGGATATTTCGTCGAGGCAATCCTCCCTCCAGACGTTAACTGAGCCTCACCTTTCTGCAAATACATTCCACATCCTTGGTCATGTGGAGGACAATGAGTCTAATGCTGCCTGGAACACTCCATTTAAAACTAAGCTGAACTTTAATGGAACCTGCACCGAGGCGACTCTGGACACAGGCGCTTCACTTTCAGCTGTCCGTGCAGATCTCATTAATGTCAATGGGGTTTGTCCACAGAAAGTACGTCAGTGGCAGGGGCCGCCAGTGAGCCTAGCGGACAACGCTCCTTGCCTTCCAGAGGGTGTGGCTTGGCTGAGTATCGGCTTTATGAACAAGCGCTTTTATCAACGCTTTGCCATCATCCATAACCTGTCTTCCCCTTTCATATTAGGGATGGATTTTATGATGAGAGCCTCAATAACCATGCACATACCGACAAGAACAGTTTTTATTGATGACAGTCCCTGTCCTGCCTTGGATGAAAATGAGGAACACAACCTTGAACTGTTTCCTGTTGAACAGACTGTTATGTCTCTGAACATTTTGTCAGACACCATGGAGTCAAAAGTGGCTGAGGCGAGCCTAGCGGAAAAGCAAAAGTCAGATCTATATGATCTTCTTTCCCGCCACAGCTCCACTTTTGATGGACACCTTGGACACACTTCAATGGCAGAACATGTGATCAATACCGGAACCGACAAGCCCATAAATCTTCCTCCCTATCGCTCATCTCCAACCAAAAAGCGGCTGATTGAGGATCAAGTGCGACAAATGCTGGAGGACAACATAATCGAACCCTCTACCAGTCCGTGGGCTGCTCCAGTGGTTATTGTGAATAGACCTGGTTCTGATCCAAGATTCTGTGTGGACTATAGAGGTTTAAACCAAGTCACACAAAAGGACTCTTATCCATTACCACGAATTGACGAATCCCTCGACTTTCTGGCTAGAGGAAAGTACATTTCAACCCTGGATTTGGCTCGAGGATATTGGCAAGTTGCTGTTTCGGAGGAGTCCCGACCAAAAACGGCTTTTGTGTCTCACTGTGGCCTCTACCAGTTCCGTGTGTTGCCGTTCGGCTTATGCAATGCGCCAGCGACATTTCAAAGGCTCATGAATTCTGTGTTAGCAGGCCTGATCTACAAAACATGTGCGGTGTACCTTGATGACATCGTGGTGGCATCTCCCTCATTCGAGCAGCACTTGAAAGATTTGGAGGAGGTCCTGAACAGACTGGAAGCAGCTGGCCTCACTTTAAAACTGAAAAAGTGTCAGTTCTGTCTGAGTGAGTTCACATTTTTGGGTTATCGCATCACACCTGCAGGCGTAAAACCTGACCATGATAAAATCAAAGCTGTCATTGATTTCCAGCCACCATCCACAGTGAAACAGGTCAGACAGTTCCTGGGACTGACTGGTTATTATCGGCGCTTTGTCAAGGATTATGCCCGGCACGCTGACCCACTCCATAAGCTCACACAGAAAGACACTGTTTTTCACTGGGATGACAAATGTCAGCAAGCCATGAATGTTTTGAAAGACCGAATCACATCAGCCCCTGTGTTAAGATTCCCAGACTTTGCTAGGCCCTTCTATGTTCATGTTGATGCCTGTGATCTAGGACTGGGCGCTGCTTTGATGCAAAAAGATGAAGAAGGCCGAGATATTGTGGTCTCGTATGCGAGTCGTTCTCTACACAAGGCTGAAAAACCATACTCAACCCCTGAAAAAGAATGTTTGGCCGTCATTTGGGCTCTGGAACACTTCAGGCCATATGTTGAGGGCCTTCACGTGACTGTTTTCACAGACCACAACAGCCTTAGGTGGCTTATGTCTCGCCCAAACCCCTCTGGCCGGCTGGCTAGATGGTCTTTGAGACTGCAAGACTTTGACTTTTCAATCGTCCACAAGCCAGGACAACACAATGCAGTTCCTGATGCTCTTTCCAGGAATCCCCTGCCAAATCAAAGTGACATGCCCACTGATATCCTGCCAGAACATGCTGTTATAGGCAGTTTGGACCTCCGTTCCTTGCCCCCAGTGTTATTGTCGGATCGTTCGCACATGAGGCAGCTGCAAATGGACGACCCTGTGACGGGTCCACTCCTCAGAGACATTGAATCAGACTCATCGGTTCAAATGGACAGTGAATGCCAAGAACAATATACTGTCTATGACAGTTTGCTGTATTACAGGGACCGAAAGCCTGTATGCAGTTTACATCCATTAAAAGAACTTAAACTTTTTGCCCCAACATCTCTTCGTGGCACCCTGCTGAGCTATTACCATGACCACCCCACTGCTGGCCATCTCGGTGTTTCCAAAACACTAATGAGACTACGACACAGGTTCTTTTGGCCTGGCATGGCAGGTGATGTCAAACGCTATGTCACTTCTTGCTCGGTCTGCCAACTCACAAAACCAAGTCAACAAAAGCAAGCTGGTCTCATGGTCCCTATTGTGCCCAAGAAACCCTGGGAATACACAGGAGTGGACTTTGTGGGTCCCTTGCCCCGTACTCAGTCAGGAAATGCTTATTTGCTGGTGTTTGTGGACTATTTTTCTAAGTGGATTGAGGTGTGTGCAGTTAGAGAGGCCACAGCTCGGGTTGCAGCTAGCAAGTTCTTGAGTGAAATATTTGCTAGGCATGGTAGCCCCACCTATCTCATTTCGGACAGAGGCTCTCCTTTTGTTAGTGAGCTGTTTGAACACACTGTGTCAGCTCTAGGCTCAACACACAGACTTACTACAGCCTATCACCCGCAAACAAATGCAACAGAGCGTGTGAACAGGACACTTAAAACAGCTATCCGTGCCTATGTGAATGACAAACACACCGCTTGGGACAGGTTTCTCCCACAAATCTGTTTTGCACTTCGCACAGCCCCGCATGACAGCACGGGTCTTAGCCCATCCATGATGTTGTATGGTCGTGAGCTGGACACGCCTCTCGACCTAATCATTCAACCAAGCGCTGATGGACTGGATGATCCAGATGTGCAATATCCAGAGACTCTGAGAGCCACCCTCAGGGATGCTCATCACCACGCCAGGGCTGCGCTAGATCTCAGCCACAAAAGACAGAAACACTACTACGACTTGAGACGTCGCCATTCTGCTTTTGGGATTGGTGATCTTGTTCGAGTGAAGTCTCACCCAAGATCGGATGCTTTGGCTAATTTTACAGCTAAACTGGCACCGCTGTTCAAAGGCCCCTTCCGTGTCAGTCAGAAACTCAGCGACGTGAATTACAGACTGATTGATGTTGAAACTGGAGCCGATGCTGGAGTTTTCCATGTTGTGAACATGCAACCTTTCCATACTTGGGACTCTGCCAGCTGCAAAAAGACTGCCAGTGCAGCTGCACAGGTGGATCACATGGACGATGACCTTGAGGACGGTTCCCTCAGACTGACGCCATCCTTGACCTCCCTCCAGGTGATGTGTTTTGTGATGTGCCGAATGATATTCGCTACTCACAGGAGCCTCAAGGGGTCGGTGAGACCCACGCTGATGAGACTGAGTCTGGCCAAGCTTCAGGATGTGATGGACATTACAATCTGAGAGCCCGACGTCATCCCAGGATCACGACTGGTTGGTCAGATCATAAATGGACAAATATCTACCATACTGACAGGCTTGATAGGATGTAAGGTTATATTTGTTCAGGTTAATGCATGCCTGTGATTTTCGGTTAGATGTGTTATGTTGGAATTTTTGCTGCAAACCATAAGAAGAGAAATTCTGATGCTTTGGGATGATGTTGGTTTTGTTGTCAACCGTAGTCACATAGGAAGAATTTTGTTTGTCCCTTAATTGTTCTTTAGAAGGGTTATGTTCATAAAAAAAAAAAAAAAAAGAATTCCACACTGATTTTATGTTTGGTTTTTGGAACCTGAGCTGACTTTGTGTTATGGTTATCCACGGATATGTATACCGGTGTGATTTTATACCTGTCCCATGTGTAACTGCAGTTTTACGGCTATGTGTTGCTTTGTTAAATTCTGTACTGGTGTCTATAGTCGTGTGCGGCTGAGGACAGCCTTTGTTTACCTGGGGGGCATATGTAACAGTTATACTGCTTAGTTCCTTGTTATGAATAGGTATCACCACAAGGGGGCGCCTATTCCCTTTTCTTTGGTTGTAAGAGTGACAGAGTAAGAACTAGTCTCCTACGTGTACGTAGAGATTATGAGTGACAATAAAGAAGAGGTGTGGAAAACTTTAACAGTGCGTCGTGGCTAACCCCATTACTAACTCCTCCAGTCTCCCACCGCACCGTCACACGTTAGCTAACTAGTTCAGTAGTCTTCTTGAAGATGCCTAGCTTAAGATAAAAAATTTTTATAATACTTGACAATATTAGGTAAAAATTTTTGGATACTTAACCCTACAATGATTTTTTTTTTATATGAAATAATAAATACAGAGCTACAATCACAAGATTCTCTGTAGGAAGGTGAATCTTTAATCTGCAGGCATACAGGTAATGTATTCCAGCTGTTGATCAAAATCTCCAAATGTCACAATTGGTCGGTTCATAGTTCTAATTTTTTATACATCAAACTACTGTGTAACTTTTGAAGTTCATTCATTTTTTAAAAAAATGCAGCTTAAACTTTGTTATTCTGTTTCTGCTGAATCCTCTTCACTGACGCCCAGAGGTTTCTTGGTGTGCAGTCGGGTCTCCAATTAGCCTCTTCTTGTGCTCTGTGTGACCAACAGGCGCTGCTGCAGGCCCACGACGTGGTCGCCCACGAGGTTTACAGTGACGAGGCTCTGCGGGTCACCCCTCCACCCACCTCGCCCTACTTGAACGGAGAGTCCCCGGAGAGTGCGAACGGAGAGATGGACCTGGAGAACGTCACCAGAGTCCGCCTGGTCCAGTTCCAGAAAAACACAGACGAACCCATGGTACATGTCCTCAGAAACTCTGTACTTGGAAGGCAAACAAAATCCCAAGTTGTCCCTGTTAAGCACCACCAGCTGTCCCACCAAATCTGTGACGGTAGGAAGAAGTGCCTCTGACTGTAGGTTTGTCTGTTGAATCATGCAGGGCATCACGCTGAAGATGAACGACTCAAACCACTGCATCGTGGCCAGGATAATGCATGGAGGAATGATCCACAGACAAGGTACGGTTTCACTGCTACCTGCAGCCTAATCAAAGATTCTTCAGAAGCTTTTCACAGAATAAACACCCAAGTGCATTGTTTTCTTCTTTTTTTTGTTAAAAGGCCATTATGATGTACTTTCCAAGCACATAGTGCCATTTCATAGCACAATCTAGTGATTAGGTTACCTTCAGTTCTTATAAAAATGCTGTATTTATCAATTATGACTTAAAAGAAAATTTACATTGTCATGAAGCGTCTTGAAATTAGTCTTCTGTCTCTTTAAGAAGCTCCTGCTCTTTCTGAAACTCTGCTTACAAGACGTCATTACAACATGGCTCCTCTATTAACCCTTTAACAACATTTTTACCAGCGTTTCACTCAGAAGTGGCTCCTATAACGAGCTCAGCAGATGCACAGTTCCACCAGCGGTTTGCTAATTGCTGCTGGCTAGTCTGAAGGAACTTTAAACATATCTCATTTATAATAATATAAAAACAGGGATTTTTATTTTTGCTGTAGTGGTGATAGGAAAAAAAACAGCAGAGTCTAAAAGAGTGTAGCGTGGCTACAATGTCTCGTCTCCTCAGCTCTCGTTTCCTCTCAGGAACGTTGCACGTTGGAGATGAGATCAGGGAAATCAATGGCATCAGCGTGGCCAACCAGACTGTGGAGCAGCTGCAGAAGATGCTGGTAAGTTACTCTTCATTGTACAAATTGCTTTTTGAAGCTTCTGAAAACAGCAGAGCATTTCTGCAAATTGTCACATGCAGATCAACCTTTGAAGGCCTTAGCATTAAATCAAAAATGGAAGAAACTCTCAGCTTTAGAATCTGCAAATCATGAAGCAGTAGACTGTTTCTACTTTTTTTTCCCCCCAAAAAAATAAAACTGCTCTTTCAAACTGCTAACAAAGTGTGATATCACTACCTGGCAAATACGTTTCAGTATTCATGACCGCATCAAAATCTGATTAAAATTTTATTTGGATGTTATGTGACACAGCAAGACAAAGTTGAACAAAGTTGCATGTAGGCCTGTCACATTAACAGATTTTGCTTGAATGATAAATTGCCCCAGAAATTATTGCGATTAAGGAAGTTTTGAGACCATTTTCAAGTAATATAATGGTAATTCCATAATAATTAAAGATCAACAACATTTAATGATGTTGATGTCTCCATCAGTTTTGCGTTTCTACATGCTGACTTTTTGCCCTTTCTTCTTTTGCAAAATTGCTCAAACTTAATTATTTTGGATGGAGAGCATCTGTTAACAGTCTCCACTGGATTTATATCTGAACTTTGACTGGACCACTCATTTTCATTTCGTGTCACATCAGAACCATGGATGTCCTCAAAGTGTCGCTTCTGGCAGAATATTTTTCAAACTACCCATAAAATATTAAAACTTTCTCTAATTCTTGACATGAAGTAACATCTGTAATTTGGCACTATGCAAATATAACTTTATTTAATTTGATAAAGCAATATTTAAATCAATCACTCACATTTATTTATGTAGTGCATTTCAACAACAAGGCAGTTCAAAGTGCTTTACATCGTAAAAGTACAAAGTCATAGAACACAGTCAACAATTGAGGAAACTAGTAAACGTTAAATTTTGCCAAGTGCCGTCGTTACTCATAAAAATGTTGTTTTGTTTATTAGGTTTCTAGATCAACTCTAAGCAGGCTGGGTTTTTTGTCTAGATTTAAAGGAACTCAGTGTTTCGGCTGTTTTGCAGTTTTCTGGAAGTTTGTTCCAGGTTTAAGCACACAGCCATTCTCTTCAAGTTGTATTTATGTGGCTCGTTAGAGTCTAGAGAGCCACATGAAGGCTGGATTTGGCCTGGAGTTTGACACATGTGCTCCAAATCAAGCTGGCGGTATTGTTTAATACACTGTAATCCCTTCACTGTCGTGCGCTACCACGGTTTGTACTGTCACATAAACTCCAAGTAAAAACCTTTGACATATTAGGGTCTGAAAGGGACAAAATGCCCCAAAAGTTCAAAAGATAGAAATACTTTTTACAAGGCATTGTACATAAATCCTGTGAGCTGTGAGACGCCTGTCCAAATATCAAGTTAAGTTTAATGGGAAGTTCAGCAGTTGGAAAACACATAAAAATAAAAAAAAGTTGAGGAAAAAAAAAGTTCAGCAAGTTGAGGAAAAGCAAATGAAAGTTCAGAAGCAGAGCAGGAGACGTCTGGAGCTCCAGTGAAACATGAGGGGTGGAGTTTGTTTACAGTTTCTGGTCAGCTTCACAGCGTCGAACTGGCACATTACATTCATCACAGACAAACGTTAGCGGTCGGGTACAGTTTAAAACTTGAACACAATCCACGCCTCCAGGAATCAATTGACTCTCAGTAGATGAGGGTTGAAGTGAAGAGTAGGACGAGGGTCTGGTTTGTTTTTTTGTTTTTGTTTTTTCCCTGCCAGTGGGTCTTTTGTGGGCTCTAGTGTCCCTTATTTGAAAGTAGGCTGACAGGAAAGGGGGAAGGAGAGGAGGGAAGACATGCGGCAAACGTCGGCCAGGTCCGGGAATCGAACCTGCGACCGCCGTGTCGAGGACTGAAGGCCTCCAAATGTGGGTGGCGTTATCCCCTACGCCACCACGGCACGCCCGAGGGTCTGGTTTTTACCGGGATACTGTCACTGTACAGATCACCATCACTTTTATGTTCCTCAGCACTTAAAGGAACGGCGTTGCAAAAACGTTACCTCAACGCCTTCATCGGGTTTCTCCCTCTTCTTCTGAAAATATTTCATTTTCCTCACCTGTAGATGTAACCAGAAATGTGTCTCAACGGAAACATTTACCAAACATTTAGCTATGACCTGCTGTTCAAAACAAACCTGAAACACGAACGTCAAACTGGATTAATGAATTTTACTGCGGTTGTTTAAATACAACATTCATTAACATCAGGGCTGTTTTCATAGGTTGACGTAAAATCACACTTAATCTCTACTCCAGACTGTCCTCTCTAGTTTTGCGTCACTCCTGAAGCAGCGCAGCAGACAGTCACCGTCTATGTATCCAGACTGGCAGCAGCCGGCGGTGTTGACTTTTTAACATTTCGTCATATTTAAGTTCATTTCAAACTTGGATTATGTTTGGTACAAGTCTGCAAATACGGGCTGCACATATAAATACATATCTATCTATCATAATATGCCTTACATCGTTTCAACATGTGTTTTAAAAAAGTCAATCTGAAGGTGTGGCAGCTTTCATTGTGTCATGATCCATTACACTGGGTGTGAACAACCCTGGATTCTCCACTGGGGCATGAAGACTTATTTCTAGTTTCCTTTTCTTCTCAAGAGCCACATAAACAAACACCAGAGAACCACGTCTTCTTCACAATTATGCTCCATATTGTGCAGATCTTATGGTTGTGTTTACGACTGTGTGTGTGTGTGTGTGTGTGTGTGTGTTTTGTCCACAGAGGGAAATGCGAGGCAGCATCACCTTTAAAATCGTGCCCAGTTACCGGACCCAGGGCTCCTCGTGCGAGGTAACCCCTCTTCCTCCTCTCACTTCATCCTCATCTTCCTCTGCTCCTTACTGTTTATCTCGAGCTCCTGATCTGGTTACTAACCGCTCGCCGGATTACTGGGGGTGTGTGTAATCCAGGAATGCTGTGCGTGTGTGTGTGTGTGTGTGTGTGTGTTTTGCTTGGGCTGATTCAGATATTTAGCACACCAATTTCACAACAAAGATACCGGAACTCGTCTTTCTGTTCTGTCAGGAATGAGCCACACCTGTCTGATCCTGTCCCTGTTCGCGGACCGACTACTGGACCTGTGCACACACATCTCCCACCCAAACTGACCAATCAGGGACGAGCAAAAGACCTGGAGCAGACAGTGGGGTTGTTTCCCAGCTGGAGTTGCTTCTGTCCTCCAGGTCTTTTGGTTGTCCTGCTCACCCAGACGCCCCTTGTCGGCCCCAACCCCTCTGACCCCCGTGGCTCTGAGCTGTGGCTGTTTGTGCCAGCGATGACCTCACGCTCTGTGCTGCTCAGAGGAGAACAGCGCCCCCGTCTGGTGTTGTCTTTCAGTGCCATAGACTGTAACTGGCTGCTGGTGTTTTGTTGATGCATCTCATCACATTGGCTCTGCGGCCGCCCCAGATAGGACCCTCCCCGTCTCCTCAGACCACTGCCTGGACATGTGTGTGTGTGTGTGTGTGTGTGTGTGTGAGAATGTGTGTGTGCTGCGCGCTGCTGACCTGTGTGTCTTATTTCAGAAAGAGTCCCCCAGCACCTCCAGGCAGTCTCCTGCCAATGGCCACTCCAGTATTAACAGTTCTATCTTGGTAAGGATCCCCCTACCAACCTCCCCTACCAACCCACGTCTGTCGCCCCCACCGGTGCGTCTCATTGTCCCTCCGCCATGCCGTGGTCATCCAATACGTCCGTGTCTCCGTTAAATGTCCCCTCACTGTGATTATCTCATGTCTGTCTGGCCTGGTGACGGTTTGAGCAGCAGGGTCTCTTGACCTCCGTTTCCGATATCTGAGTTAACAAATTGGTGTGCCTCAGGGAGCCTGCACGACCCCCCCACTCTGTCTACTGCCCCCGTTCAGGTTTTGCAGGGCCTTCATTTCCCCGCCCAGGCTCCAGACAGATGCTGCAGGTGATGCTGTGACTGTTTGGCTTTGCTCCATGCTAGCTAGCTTGGTGGCTCCACAGCCAGTCCTCTCTCTCTCTCTCTCTCTCTCTCTCTCTCGCCTTCTTCACCTCCTGCTTCCGTTTTGTGTGTTTCATGCCGACTAGACCGCAGATGGTTGATGCATGCGTAGAGTTTCTTGAAAGAAGCCGCTTGGTGTTGACAGTTGACGGAAACGTGTTTCTGTAACCGTTGCTTCTACCCTGCAGGACCTGCCGTCCACCATCCAGCCCAAAGGTCGACAGGTAACGCACCGTCACTCCTGGACTCACCCCGTCCTCAAACGCTGCCCTGCAAAAGTGTTCACACCCCTTCAACAATTGGACATGTTTCATCTTAAAATGTAAACTTTGAGGTGTTTTAGGGAGATTTTATGAGGAAGACTAATAATTGTTCAGTGTGATGTGTGGCTCTTTGGCCACACCATAAGAAATGGTCAGTTTAGGAGTTTTTCTCTAAGGTCTAGTCCAAAATAACAAGCTTTTCAAAGTAACTATCTTCAAACTATTTCTTCATTTCCATATTTATAGAAAAGGCTTGCCTCATTCTATAAAATATTTTTTCTTTTGTAACATAGTATCCATTTTATTCTCAAATCTGAAAAATATAAATAAGCTTTAGATTAATTTAGTTAGTTTCGTAATAAATCATTTTATGTAGAGCATGTTTTTTATTTTGTTGTGGTGGAAACATAAACAACTCTTTGAATTAAAAAACAGATGATAGTTTCTAAAAGTTTTGATTAATAGGCATTTGATAGGTGTGGTAATCAATGCTTTATTGAGGCACATTTATCAATAATTCCAGCTGCAACACAGATATTTTTTCTTCATTTCGGACTTTGATTGGACCATTTTTTAGCAAATGAATCTGCTTTGACCTAAAATATTTCTTTGTAAACGTCTACATGATATTCAGAGTGACATGCACTCGGCGCTTTTTGTAAATGACTAATGTTCTCCACTAACCAGTAAGGTAAAGGTGGCCATCAGGATGATTCTTTTGCTGCCCAAATTTCAGCAGCAAGCGAAGGCAGTTGAAGAACAACCGACCCAGATTCTTGTCTTGAGACGATCTGGCAGATTTTACATCTGACGGCCATTTCTTCTAAAACTGTTTACATTTCAGATAATGAATTAAAATCCATTTCCTGCAAAAAGGATTTTTTTTTTTCTCTTGCTAAAATATTTGCTTAGTTTATTATTGAAAATGTAAAATCAAAATAAGCAAAAAAAACTTTTAGAAATCAAGTTATTTAAGATCCCTTAGTATTTTACGCCATTTTTTAAATATCAGCAGCACTGCTGTGCAGTATTTACAAATCAGCTAGATTTATAATAAATATATTCAACTATATTCCTTTTGACTCTGTTAGCCAATCAGGTGACTTTTGGTTTGAATACAGATGCAACTATTTTCAGATTTTGACTCTTTGGTAAAAGCCTCGCGTCGTTTCTTTCCACTCCTCGAAAATCCTGTAAAATTCACTGAAGGTTTGTGGATGTAACTCGACAAAATGTGAAATGAGGGGTGAGAATAGTTATGCAAGGCACCTTATAACACGTCCATTCCTCTGTTTGCTGTGTCCGTCCCTCTCCTCACCTCTTCCACCTGGCGGTTAGAGTGATTCAGGACCGTTTGAATGGACAGGAACTGCTCGGTACCAGATGTCTCTTTATGGTCTGGGTTAATGTTGCGGACAGCGTGGAAAGTAATCGGCTGCATCCTCTAAGGAGAACGTGTGGCTTCGCTCTGAATGCATAACTCCATCATTTGTAGTTAGAAGGCCTGCTGCCTCTCCGCTTTCAGCAGACCACAATGCATCAAGATCAATATCGCTCTGTTATCTGAAGGGGGGAACAATAACAACAAAAAAAACAGGTTTGATTGATTCTGAGAAGACGGTGCTGGGAGGAAGTGGTGCGAGGATAAACTGCATGGTGGTTAGAAGAAGCTGCAGATCCAGATGGATTCCAGAAACAGAGAACTCTCCTTAACAAGCACAATCACGCTAATTGATGCTTTCATTTTGAAAGGCTGTGTAATACCACCAGGTTGTCAAGAACTTGAGCGATACAAGACAGCTACTACAACGTTCTTCAATAAACCGTTCTGATATGATAACATGGATCAGGACTCTTTTTGAAGCAGCTCCAGTTTAATGTGAACCAGTCCCACTTCATATTTCAACTTAACACTTTTCTTAATCCTTTCAACACGTCAAAATTCAAGCACGTCCCGAGTGAGAAATGATACCGTCTGCCCTCTGTCACTAACTCGTTTCTTTCCATTAAAACTGCAGTTACAGGCACCATTTAACAGAACCCTTCACCCTTTTGATTCACACATTTTAGCCCCTCCTTGAAAAATGAAACTACTGGTTAGTTTGTCTTTTTTCAAGTGTACTAAGACGTTTGCACCAGAAACTAGACAAAAGGAAAATACTTGGTGTGATTTGGTGTTTTTGCTGTGATAATTCTCTTAATGGCCACTAGAGGGCGGCAGACGACAGGCTCACCTGAGTGGCTTGTGGTTCATAACAGGGTCTTAAACTCACCATCTATGGACCAGCAGGTTTCTTAGCTACTCCCCTCCACCCTCCTCCCCCTCCCACTGCTGTTCAGTCGTGTCGCTGCGTTTTTGCTGCATGATGCGTGTGATGCTTTCAAATCCTAGATGGGATCCAGACCTCCCACAAAGGACAAAATGTCCGTTAAGGTAAGAGGCAAACTTCCTTAAGCCTCATAGAGGCTCAGCAGCCCCCCAGCCCCCAGTCATCCCTCCTGACTAACAGACTCTGTGGTTCTGGTAGTTTCCTGGCAGGATTAAGCCAAACTTATTCAGATCTGATGGAAACAAGCAAGACCTGTACCCGAGTTCCTTAACCAACCTACAGTATTTGGGTTTATCTCACCACTGAGCCCCGCCCTCCCTTCTTCCTTGGTAACTAGATTCCAAGATGGCAACCTGGACCCCCCCACTAATGATCCCTCTCCAGCTCCCTGTCCGACCCAATGTAGCTACATCCTTCACTTCCTACAGTGCTTCCATCACCAACGCCTTTTACTGACTAGCCCAGCACTCCTCCTTCAGTGGTTTTGTTTCACCACAGATCTACGTGAGGGCCCAGTTCGAGTACGACCCCTCCAAAGACGAGCTCATCCCCTGCAAGGAGGCCGGCATCCGCTTCCGCGTGGGCGACATCATCCAGATCATCTCCAAGGACGACCACAACTGGTGGCAGGGCAAGCTGGAGAACACCAAGAACGGCACGGCGGGCCTCATCCCGTCCCCCGAGCTGCAGGAGTGGTGAGTGTGACGGAGACGGCTCCAAAAATGGGACGTCTGCGTTTACACCTGGGTCACGCATCAGGGAGACTCCCACCTGCTAATCTGTTCTGACCTACAAGCTGCGGCTCGCAACGTGCCAAACATAAGAAAACGTAAATTGTTAAAAAATAAGTTTTATGTTTAAGTACAAAAACTGCAAAGCAGAGACTTCCAGAGTCCTGGAGCTGCTGATGAGGACAGCAGGTCACCTTTGAGCTTTTAGCTTTGCACATCTCGGACAGGGTGTCTTTATGTGTCTCTGAGTGTTCAGGTCCATCACTACACCCAGTTTTCAGGCCTGATCTCTAGTTTTAGATGTAATAACAGAACTTTCAGAACCTTCACACAGCTTCTGTGCCCTTTAGACTTTTCTTATTTTTCTTATTCACTGGAAACCTTTTAAAGCCACATTGCATATCAAAGAGAAAAGAAGACTTTGGCATGAAAATAGTCACAGAAGAAATGATCAGTTTGCCTTAATCTACCCAAAATAAAGGATTAACTCCTTTCTTTTAATAAAAATGTTAATGACAAAGTCAAAAGATTTAATATTAATCCCTCAGAATACATGTGCCGTTAGTGGAGAGGAAATCCATTTAACAGGAAGAAACCTCCAGCAGAAGCAGAGCCTGGCTCAGTGTGAGCGACTGTCTGCCAGACAGACCGGAGGTTGGAGAAGTCGGAGCAGAGACGCAGAAAAGAAACAGACGTGTTGACCTTGGAGTACTTTCTATGTTAGAGAAGTGTAAGACACTGGGGGTAGTGATAGCAGCTCCTCCATTTTGGTGCCTCAGACACAGAGAGGCTCTCGAGTTTTTCCACAGCTAAACCGATTCTGCACACCGGGAAGCTCTAAACTCAGTGTGCTTTGGCAGGAGGGTGGCGTGTATCGCCATGGAGAAGACCAAGCAGGAGCAGCAGGCCAGCTGCACCTGGTTCGGCAAGAAGAAGAAGCAGTACAAAGACAAGTATCTGGCAAAGCACAATGCAGGTACAGTGATCACACCCACAGGAACTCACAGTGCTGGCTGGCTAACAGGGAGATCAGTGTGTGTGTGTGTGTGTGTGTGTGTGTGTGTGGGAGTTGAGGGTAAGCAGACCTCGTAGCTCCAGTAGCAAAGCCACAGCCAGGAATGAGAGGAAGAGATGTCAGACATACCTTAGAAGAGCACGGCGGCGACTCAGGGAAACATGAGCAGCTCGGGCGTACTGATGAGCTTCCATCCTGCTCTTCTGTCCACACACATTTAAATACGGTTCACTCCCTCCAGGATGTTGCCATGTATTTTTCATTTTTGTTTGTGATTGTCGTGGCACAAAACTACAAACTTTCCGGCGCCTTTGTCAAAAAAGTTGCTCTCATAGTTGCAGATTTTGACGTTAAATGGTCTCACAAAAAACAGTCAAATTGCTGCAGGTTTTGCTTATTATTGGGTTAAAATTAGAGGTGCACCTTTTGTTTTGGTCTTTGGTTACTAAAACACCAAGATAACAAACTTCATCTTTTATAGGAATGGTGCAGATTTCTGATTTAGTACACTTTTTAATAGCCATAAGTTCACATTTCTTAATATTAAAGGTTAATCCAGATGCCTTTGAGAACTCCTCAATTGCATTGATTGCTGCAGAAAGTTGGTTGTGTCATCTGCAAGTTGAGTTAATATGAGCTAATCACCAAAAAAGGGAGATGCCTCCTACTGCACTATTCTGAATATGATGGGTCATGAGTTGAGCCACTATCAGGAAGAGGAATGGAGAGGCTGGCCAGCCTTGTCTTACCCCCTATGAAGATTAAATCTGGGAGAAGTTCCACCTGGAAGTGAAATTCATGTAAGGATTGTAAAATGAACTGATGCTCCCTGGTATAAAACGCTTTATAGAAATCTAAGCATAAAATGGAGCCATCGTCATCTAACAAGTCAGACTAAACCACTGGCAGCAGGAGGGTGTAACGTCATGGAGTCTGTTGCTGAAACCGATGAAGAGCCTCTCAGACGTTACAGGAAGCGTCAGCGCGGAATATGTCGATGAATATGGACGCCGCTAACGGTCACCTGCGTCCGGTCATGTCGTCTGTGAACACGACTGGATCCACCGCGGGGCTCTGGAGGCTGTCAGCTGCCCTCCATGTGGTTGGGATCCTGGGTTCTGATTGGGTCCTCAGATCCCAATCAGACTCCGTGGAACAATAAGAGTCGCTTTGTGTCCATGTGATTCTAATGGGGGAAATGAATCGACTCCTCTTGGTCATGTTTCACTGCGGTGGTTTTTAGTGACCTCACACTGAAAACAGAGAAGATGGAACCTTTTATTAGTTTGTGTAAGAAATCATATTATAAAATTAAATATTAAAGATCTTTATATATTTTCAATATAAAAGAAAAGGTTATTTTAGCAGCCTGTGTTTTTAAGCAATATCCACATTGATTATCTGCAGTGGAAGGGACACCAATGCTACACAAATTTTATAACTACTAATAAAGTAATTTAATGTTTTTTAGCTCCAGACTATGTGCTTTATATTATTTAGTGGACTCCCTATTGATCTACATTTTCCATGTATACATAAAGAGCTCACTCTGCTGGTCTTTTTGTACACAATATTGTTTTAAAATGAAAAACATAATTGTAGCAACAGGGCTGGAATCAAAACGGTTGCAGAACCCTGCTCTAGAACTAATACCGAACCGTTTCCAGCTCTCAGTGGCGCCATCTAGCAGATTTTAAACCTTTTAAAACGGTTCCTGGGCTACTGGATGAGAAACAGGTCTTTAAAAGTCTTAAATCTTTATTTTATTTATTACTTTTGAAGCTTTGCAATAAAACTTTGCTTAAGGTGCACATTTTAAATGTGCAGTTGAATGACAAAGTAAAACCTGAGTTTAACAGTTGCTATGAAGACTTGGAAACTTTTTGCCCTCAGAGAGTAAAAAAGAAAGTCCAAAAAGATTTTTTTTAAAAGCTTAATATAGATGTATTTTATAGGGAATGTTTTGAGGTATCAATAATTGATAAAAGGTGAATCCGTTTCCGGTGTTTTCAGCCAGTGTGTGTGACCAGCTCAGTGTCTGCTCTGTTTCTGGAACATTTTGTAAGCGGCCATGTTTTGACCCTTGTGTTGCTCTCTCTTGCTCTCTGCCTCTGACCGGCCTCTCTACGTGTAAGTAACCACCGGCTCCAGCTCTTCCTCTTCCTCCTCCCCTTCCTCCCTCTCCTCTCCGTTCGCTGTCGCCGTTTCACTTTGGTTCCTGTTGTTTTTCTGCAAACAACAAGAAGATCTGAGACCAAAACTGAAACCAGGCAGCTTCCTGTAGCGTTTGTCACACTCCGTTAGACCATCTCCAGCCCAACACGTGTTTCTCCCTCTTGTGTGTGATGTTTGCTGCGCCCTCTGACATCAGCGCGGCAGGCTGATCGGCGGCAGCTGCAGTGAAGAACCCAGTGACTTGTGGGGATTGTATTTCACTTGTCAGCGGCCTCAGATTCACAGAGCTTCGTGTTTCAGATGCTGGGAACACACTGTACTGAGATCAGCAGCACAGACAGTCTGCAGCCCCACTCATTTATTCTGGGCTCTGTTTACATACAGAAAGATCTCACCATTACTATTATGAGTTATTTTTGTCAATTAAATCCAAAGCTGAGAGGTTTTGGGGGGGGGGGGGTTTGTTCATGACAATATTTGCAGACTCCTTCGTGGTAAAAATATTCTTCTGACAGATACAGAACAGCTCAAGCCGACTGTAGGTCGTTTGTGAATTGATTATGATTGAAAGAAACAGCAAAATTACGGAATTCCAGCTCCAAACAAAAGCTTACGAGTACCAACTTCCTAAAAAAGGTTATTATCTCACAGATTCTGTGGGACTTTCTGCCGCTTGTAAAATGATCTGTTCATAAAAATGAACAGTTCTGTTCAGAAACGTACGTTCACTCCTCAGTAGCATCACTTTGTCATTGTGTTTTGGTGTTTATTGATGTTTTGTACTTCAACCATTTCAGCACAATTTCATATTATAGCACACATGCTAAAGCAGGGTAGCATACTTCCATTGACCATATATGGTGTGTATTGTTCAGTGTTTATTCACTTGACCTTAGACTCAGCAGTTTGAAAATAACATTAGAACAACAAAACGTTTGTAGAAACGGCAACAAACCAACATGTTAGCATAAAGTGTTGGTTTGTATTTGGTGCCTTCTTGGTTGACATTTTTTTATTCATTCAGTGAAGTTACTCAGTGGGTAGAGAATCCAGAAACTTTACTCAAGTAAGAGTAGCGATACTTCATCATAATATTACTTGAGAAACAGTAAAAAGTGCAGAGTAGCAACCGTAGCATTTTTTTTTCTAAGTTACCCAAGTAAATGTAGCTGGTTACTATCCACCTCCGATCAGAACCCAAACCCGGTCATCACTGTGTAGGTCCGTCTGTCTTTCACCACACAGTTAACAGATTCATCCAGGTGTTTTTCCTCTCTGCTCACTCTTGTCTCCCTCTATCACCTCCAGTGTTTGATCAACTAGACCTGGTCACGTATGAGGAGGTGGTGAAGCTCCCTGCCTTCAAGAGGAAAACACTAGTTTTGTTAGGTAAGTGAAGCCTGGCATTAGAGTCGAGGCTCAGAGAAACGTCTCGTTTACCTCCATGTTTACCCCTCAGGCGCTCACGGAGTGGGCAGGAGACACATCAAGAACACGCTCATAACCAAACACCCCGACAGATTTGCCTACCCCATCCCACGTAAGACCTCACCACATCTACCGTACATGCCCATCATACATGTCCAAGTGCGAATACCTCACTTCCTGTCTCTGGGGCTCCAGACACAACCAGACCTCCAAAGAAGGACGAGGAGAACGGGAAGAACTACTACTTCACCTCTCACGACCAGATGATGCAGGACATCAGCAACAATGAGTACCTGGAGTACGGTAGCCACGAGGACGCCATGTACGGGACGCGGCTCGAGACCATCCGCAAGATCCACCAGCAGGGACTCGTGGCTATATTAGATGTGGAACCTCAGGTGTGTGCTCTTGGTTACCTTGTACAAGCCTTATGCTGTCCCATAACACACCTTCCCAAGTTTGGTTGAAAATGCAAGTTAAGTTTAGTTTAGAGGTAGGGTTAGTTTTAGGACATAAATGGTTGGAATATTGTTTACATTCTGACATTTTGTGCATGCGCCCAGCGCTGGTAGGCAAAAAGCCGATTCTTTTACTTGCCATTCATAGCCGTGCTGCCATGGTGCAGCAAAGCACTGAGTCCCTTTTTCTTCTCCAACATTGAGTCGTCGTCGGTTAGCAGGTTTTTGCCTTCCAGCAGCGATTTGAAGTAGACATAATGTCTTAGGGATATAAAACAAACAAACCTGTATGCTGTATCCCAGCTCTGTTTGACTGCTAACACGTGACTCGTTTCAGGCGCTGAAGGTCCTGCGGACGGCAGAGTTTGCCCCATACGTTATCTTCATAGCAGCTCCAACCATCACACCTGGCATTAATGAGGTAAAAAACACAGCAAACACACCAACATCCTTTAGCTCCATCTAGCTCGTTCGCACGGTGCGGCTCAAAGACGCGATAAAACCCAGAGGCCAAGAAGTTAACCAGGTCTTCACTCTCCTGAGAAGCCGTGGTCAGCTGACAAAACGCAGGAGGACAAATGGAAACCAACAACTCAGAACAGTAAGGAGATGAGAATGGGCCGGCAGCAGCCTGGATTTGGTCCAGAAGCTGATACCTCTCACGTCAGAGAGAATAATAGAAGTTATGACAATCAATCAACACTATAAATATTGATTCTTCACTCAAACCGTTTGCTAATAAAGTCCTGCAAAAATGATCGTATAGGAATGAAGAAAATCTAAAAGCAATGTTAAAGTCTAATAACATTTAATGTAGTATAGAGTAGAAATATCCTTTGTTGTCCTACAATAGGGGAATTCTTTGTGCAACAGCGGCAAAGTGACAAGAAGTCAAAAATAGATTCACATAGAGATAGAAATATGCAACATATAAGCACAACATATGTATAATAAGAATAACCTTTCAACACAAATACTGGGTAGTTGTGATCTGAATTAAGTCCAAAGGTTAATTAGAAATGTACCAAATGTGGAAATCCACCAGCAGGTCTGTGGTTTTAGCCCCGCCTCCTGATCACACAGTGTGTGTAAAGCTGCTTCCTCTTGTGTTCCCTTCTCACTCCTTCCTGTTGTCTTTTATTTCTGCATGCTGCATGTGTTTGCTTGTTTGCTTGGCTCTCACCTCAGCCGCCCAGGTGGTGTCGAACTCTGCCAGTAAGTAAAGTCTGGAAGGACTGAAACTGCTAGGTGCTATTTCTAAGCGGTGTGTGTGTGTGTGTGTGTGCGTGTGTGCGTTTGTTTGTAATACCTTGTGGGGACCATTTTCCTGATACATACTGCGTTGTGGGGACACACTCTCCTTATGGGGACCGAAGCCTGGTCATAAGCAGAAATCCTGTTTTTGTGTCAGGGGTTAAATTTAGGACTAAGGTATGAATTGAGTTTTGGTTAGGGTTAGGATAAGGGTAAGGTTTAGGCTTTAGAAATGATTGGAAGTCAATGGAAATCCCCACAAAGATAACCCCACAAACGTGTGTGTGTGTGTGTGTGTGTGTGTGTCTGCCTGCTATAAGCTGCAATGGAAAGTGCCTCTTTGTGTGTTAAGCCTCCATCCTCTCCAATTAGTAAAGGTCCCTGCACACTGAGCTCAACAACTTGACAAGCTTCTCTGAACTGGGGTTAAAAAAAGAGAAGCAGTCAAAAGTTTTCATACCTGTTGAACTACAACCACAAACTATGATGACTTTTATTGGAACATCACATAAAAATGTGATCGACCAACCAGAGTATGTGCAGAATTGTGATGTGTGTAATATTAAAAATATTTTTAAAAAGTGGTTCCACACCAGAATAATTCAGTCCCAAGCTGACTACCTGATAACCCCTGGCTCCAAAAACCAGATTGCTAATCTCTCATTAGTTGCCTTAGTGTCCTTGACTGTTTGTAGTAAAGAAGACCCTGTTGAGCTTGACTCTAGTCTGGCATTGTGAAGAGACAAAGATCTCTGCAAAGGAAGAAACCACACTTCAAATACAAAATGTATTTATGAAGAGGAATTACAGCATGTATTTAGTGGCCTAAACATTTTCCCAGATGGGGGATCCGTTTACAACCTAGTGGCAAATCTCAAACCGTTGTGTCCCAGAAGGTTCAGCACAGCGTCACATGGGAGAGTCACATTGTAGTGACTTTGTAAAATCAGAGAGATCAGGCTGAGGATTGGAAGACAATGACCAACATCAGCCAGATAAACTGATACATGCTGTCATCAAGTTTCTCTTAGATGTTCCAACATCCACGTTAAACTCCACAAGTGATTGGGATTTTGTACTTTGTGCCCCTAATCAGGAGAACGGTTTATTTTTTCATATACAGACCGCTGAGACTGGCCAGATTTTAAAATCTTTTCTTAAGACCCATTTTTATTCTTTGGGGTTTGAAACATTATAGAATTTGAGCTCCTTTTATAAGGACATGTATGGACTACCTTTGTGTTTTGTCTTACTTTTAAGTATTTTTTATTGTTCTTATTGTTGTTATTTTTAGTTCATTTCATTTAGTTGTGCAACACTTTGGTCAACATCTGTTGTTTTTATTTACCATATTAACAAATTGAGATGGACAGTGGCTGCGTTTCCATTACAGATGTTCTCAAAACTTTGTCCAAAAAACAGAATTTTGCTCTCGCAGCATTTCCATTAAATAAAAAGAGCAATTAAAATCAAATCAAATCAATAGATTGTTTACGTGATAAGTCATTAAAAACATGCTGCACCACTTCCTGTCGTCTTCTTTGTCATTTCCACCAGCAGAAACATCGGGTTGTTGATCATGTGACTCGTGTGATACGAAAAAAGTGTTTGCGTCACAGTTTTACAAAATAACCATATTTCGATGATGCCAAAAAAAAAACACCTTATCCTACAGTAAAAACTTTATATCAGAAAACAAGAGTTTTGTTGAAATTGGCGTTTGCATTAAGCAAATATATTTTCAAAATGTCAAACCATGTCATTTAAGGTAAATAGAAATGCAACTATTTACTTTCACCTCACAATTATGCACTACTTTTGTTGTTCTGACACACAAGTATCTGTGGTAATTTGACAAAACACGGCAAAGGTAAAGGTGTGTTAATCTTCCTGTCTTCATGCCTGTCTCACTCTCTGCCTGCGTGATGGTGAAACCTCCCCGTTTCTCTCCTCCTCCTCCAGGATGAGTCGCTCCAGCGGCTGCAGAAAGAGTCGGAGATCCTGCAGAAGACCTACGCCCACTACTTCGACATGACCATCATCAACAATGAGATTGACGAGACCATCCAGCACCTGGAGGAGTCCATGGACCTGGTGTGCACCTCCAGCCAATGGGTCCCGGTGTCCTGGGTCTACTGACCCACTTCGCCTGCCTCTCTGGTCGCTCCCGCCATGTCTGATCTTCAGCAAACAGAATCAAGGAGTAAAAAAACAAACAAAAAAAAAAGGACTGAGCTCCTTCTTGCTACTTTTGACCCAAGACTCCCTTCAGCGTACTGTGAAAGCATCAACAGCACTCACCTGAATCGATCACGGTCTTGTATAAAATCAGAGAAAACCAATATGTGAATATGGTCATGTCTGTACTAGCTAGGAGGCTAGATCTTTGTAGATGTTTTGTTTTAAAGAGACAGTACTGTGTTCCCGTTCCTCCCATGTCAGTGCGTTGCTTGCTCTCCGGACCTCCCATCTCGCTGTGGTCCTGTTGGGTGTTGTGAACCACCTCTAGTGAGACACTGGCAGTGGCTACTTTATCAAGAAACTGAAGTTAAAAGCACACAAAGCACACTGCAGCGTCTTCTCATCCGTAGATCGCATCAGCAGCTCAGAATCACTCATCTGGTTTTGGTCCGAGTCGTTTCCCTTTCGTCGGCCTTTAACGTTGGCGCCCGGTGCGGCTCCACGCACATCCATCCATCCATCCATCCATCCACCTGCCTGGTACTGTCTCTTCTAAATGAATCCACAAGTGTTTCAGACATTAGGATGAGGTTGTCATGCATGTGAACATTTTTGAGCTTCCATGCTGTCAGTCAGTCAGTGTTCCTCATGTCCCTCCATGGACTTCCATCAAACAAAAGATGACTTAAAAAAGTAAAAATTCCCCCAACATTCCTGCTGTTGGACAGACTGAATTCCACGTGAAGAAGGAGCGAGACAAAAAAAAAAAAAAACCCAGAGCTGGACGTTGACTCGACGCCTGTGCCACACCCTTGGAGTTTCAGGCGACATTTCTAAACCACAGATTTATAAAGAGATCAACCATGTATGTGAGCTGTGTTTGTAAGAAAAGAAAATCTAATAAAAGTCTTGATTTGTTTCTCTATTTTTTGATTTGTCGCACACAAACGGGAAGAGTTGGCTCCGTCGACGAGGAGGTGACGTTGAGTCTGACGGTGGACAGACGAGCCCCTGGACTCTAACAGAGAGCAATGTGTACACTCGACTTTTTGAAGGAAAAGCAAAAAAAGCACCACATGTGAACATGGTGGACTGATGAACTGCCCTGTGTGTCCTTCAGTGTCAACAGTGTTTCTTTTTTTAAATATATTTTTTTTATGTGTTGGGGGGGAAACAACAAACAATGTAGTGGCATTTTATTTTCCCTTTTCCCAGAAGTAGGACGTCATCATCTTAAAATCCAGTGATGTTCTCAAGGTTACAGATTTGCATGAAAACTAACAGGACAAATATTTGTGTCTACAAAATTTATATTTTGACTGTGTTACATGGGTATGCTGGAATATTAATATTTTTGTAGAAATACACCAAGAAATCTGCTGGTGACCAGAATCTGCCAATCTTTACTTTTATTGGTTCAGACCACACAGAAACTCAAAAATTCAACCTTTGTCCAGTAATGTATGCTTCATAGCTCATAGCTACTAAACTGCCTGGACAACACCCTTCAGTGTGGACTTTCATTGTTGTGGCATGTTAGCTAGCTTGAGTGTTAGGTAGATGTCCAAAGGTGAAGGCAGAGGAAGCAGAGACAAACTATCAAACAGGATTCTGTACTTTCTTTGTTTAAAAACATTTGTAGATTTCTCAGGCTGCGAGAAGGCGAGAGAGAGCCAGACTTGCGGAAGCTAGCAGGGAGGCTAAACAGCAAATGGAAATGTTTCTTGTTTTCAGCCTGCCGCAAACAGACAGGGATCTTGAAATACTGTTAGCCTGATGGAGAACAACAAAGCAAAAGGTAACAAATGCATTCAGTTTTCCTCATGATGGACTAGCAAAGATTCACAAATCTCTCAGATAAGCAGAGGATCTCAGAGAAATGGCTGTTTTCAGTCAGTATTGCTAACCTCACTTGTGCTTTATACCAATGGAAGAGGCTAAAACAGTTGAAATTGTCAAGTCTTGTTTTCAGTTTTTTGTTTTAAAATCTTACATAAATTCTGTTTAAGTCTAGAGTGTTGTAACAGATTTTTCTTTTTCCGTCAGAGGGACGTGGCCTTAACAGAAATAACTGATCACAGAAAAGCTTCTTGTTAGTTTTTTCCTCACAGTTACAGTAAATTAATTGATCTGACACAGATTTCTCTCAAAATTTAACTTTGACATAACTCGTATTTATTCTTGATATGATCTTCATTGAAATATTCTGTGATATTTTTTCATCTTATACACTGAATGGAGCAAAAATAGTTTTATCGTAGAGCTGTGATGTATATACACGCAGCGCAAATGAAAAACATATTTATATGAAATTGCAGTTTCATATACATTTCAAAGTACGAGAAAGAAAGCATAATAAATATAAACCAGTACTCAGCTCCTTGATGAAACTACCTCATGCATGCTGAACAGCCCAGACCAGCCTGTGACCCATTCCCTATGGCTTAGGTATTTCAGGTGAATGCACACTCTGCTCACCTCTTTGTCTGTCTGGCTTTTTTTGTTATTTCAGTTAATGCAAGTGAGTGATTAGGGTGAACTAGATCCTGAACACTGTGTTTTACTCGTGTCCCATAATCCCACACTAATAATATCTGGGAGAAAAACAGAGGCAGTGTTGACAGTGTTCTGTTTGGCTCTGTCAAAGATGACCATCAAATCTCCAAAATGGATGGCAACTCCGCAAGATGTAGCTATAACTTCTCAGACATGGAAGAAATAGGAAATTGGGCAATGACATGTCATTATATGATATTGTGATACAGTTTTAACATTTCAGAATCACTTCATTTCCACTGTTGTCTGCCTGTTTGCGATTTTGGTAACAATATTGTAATTAAAATTACATTTCCTCTTGCATTTTAAATCCGCAGTCACACAAAATAGTGCTACAAGGAAGTACAGTGGCTGTTAGCTAGTCTTTGAACCGTGTTAGCTTCCAGTTACAAAATGTGCAGTAAGCTGTTTATTTCACGGACAAGCTAGCTCTGGTAGTTTGCAGTAAATGTGTTTCTCAACAGCCCTAAAGACAGAGATTGATGTTGCAACATTCCAATGTTACAACTGAATAAAAGTGACATAATGCATAAATAATATCTTCTATTTTAGCTAACCATTTTTGGGATATTTAGCTAAAATATATGAACCAGTCTCCTCAGGGACCACCAGCAATGACCACTACATATTTTAGTATATACTTTAGTTTTCCAGGAAAGCTTCATAAACCAGATTGCTCTGTGGAGGAAAGAACAGTTTTAACAGAAGCATGCCAAAGTGACTTTTGGCTGATTGTTAGCGACACAGTATAGAATGAAATTAGCACTTTGCCTTTTCCCAAAGAGTTCCCTTCACATTAAAAGTAGAGAACCTTCATGAACGGATAGATTTCTTCTCTCTTCGGATTGTATTTTTAAGTAAAGCTGAACGATTTATCTCTGAATGTTTTCACTTAAGTGTTTTCCCAGTGTCTGAGCCAAATGAATTAATAGTATTGGAGCTGCAGCCAACTTTTTCCTTCTCCAATGTATCAGTAGCCTGTTCTAACTTGCCCTCTAGTGTACCATTAGCAAGAAAGAACGTTTTAGGGCCAAATGACATGCATTGTGAGAAAACCTTAAGTGGCCTCGCAAATAATGTGCTGACAGCTGTTGAGTTGCTGTTAAGCAACTCTACACACACTGTGGGTAGAAAAGAGAAGCCTACAGCCTCTGTTACGCAACCAAAATTTACAATACCGTAGCTTAAATTTTATTGGTATTAATGTTTGGAGAACAAGAAAGACTGTTCTGAGGTCATCAGGGTCACAAACTGATCAGGGAAATATAATTTCTGCTCTAAGACTTGAGCTTTTTAAATGAAATTTTGTCGAGACATGTCAAATTAGAGGCAATCTATAAGAGGGTTGCTACAGAGTGTCAGGGAAAGGAAAAAATCTTTTAGGTGTTCAAGCACCTGGTCCACAGACATTTTTTTTTCTAGACTTGCTCCTCTTCACTGGGCAAATCAAGATATACATTTTTGTGATATTGGCTCTTGGTTGAGCTGGAGACTTTTCTCTTTGCTGCCACTTCAAGATTCCCTTTGATCATTTAAATCTTTGACAACTTTTGGAAGCATGTTTGACTCATCTCATACTTGGTATACTATAGCTGCAATTGCATGGACCATCTAACTAAGCAAATTGGAATTGACAGAAATAAATTAGCTTATTTTAGTTAAAAGGTTTTGATGCTAACACAAAACTGCAGTGGAAACGCGTTTTTCACGTCTCAACTTGTGAACGACCAGACATAACCACTGGCGGAAACGACGATGAAGATGATAGGAAGTGGTAGGAGGAGGATGTTCTGTAAGGACCTATCACGTGAATAAATGTATTCACGTGAATATAATTGCGTTTCGTATTTAAAGGAAACACCGCAATTGGTTTTTTGCCATTAGCAGAATACCGACAAAGTTTTGTGTACGTTTGTAATGAAAACACAGCTAGAGTGTGTTTAAAACCTAAAAGGACCCAAAGCTCTGCTTCTTACGGAGCCACTAACTCTCAAAGCGGCCACACACCTCGTCATCTGCGACCCACATAACTGTTCTGTTACATCTCACTCAGCATCATTACCGGGTAGAAAAAAAAAGAGAGATCCAGAGTGAGCGAGGGGGATGAGGTGGAGCCTCCAGCCTCTCTCGGTTGTCTAACTCCTGGCCTAATCCTACATTAACAGGCCAGCAGATTAACTGGAGTTCACCTCTAAAACAGGTCAGTTCCTCGAGCGAGGCTAAAAGGAGCCGGTGAGTCAGCATGTGATGAGTTCAGTGGCAATCGTTTTTTTTTCCTTCCCCTTCTTTTTATTGATAAAAAAACATATCACGTAGCAGAACTTTGGTCCCAAAAGACCAAAGTTCTTTGAACCAAGCCAAACTATCTATTCACCGGGGTAAAAAAAAAAAAAAAAAAAAAAAAAAAGAAAGAAAAGAAAGAAAGAGAGAGAAAAGCAGTGGCTCATATTAAACAATGACATCCTTAAGCATTAGAAAATACACAACAACGTGTATAAAACAAACACTGCATTATGCTGTTCAAGATTCATAATCATAATAATAACAGTCTTTCCGACTTCGCATTCAGGCAACTGTGACTTGAACCCAGGAGACTCAGAAAGAGTTCATCCCAAGAGGCAGAAGCAGTTAGAATGTCCCTCCTGCCCTCCGTTGCGTACAGTAGAAGATTAAAGCGTGTGTGGAAAAGCTGCGGCGGCAAAGGGCAGAGAAATGAGCAAAGAGGACATCTGTCCAGGAGAAAACGACAGGAGCGCTTATCTCCTTTAATGTTACACATAGATGTGAATGAAGATACAAAAACTGAGCCTTATGCAAGAGAGAAGAGCCTGTCAACAGGCAGGTTTTGGTTTTATCCGTCTGCAAAAAAATGTCATTCGTGGAAAAGTATGGACAGCGCTGTGTAGAAGTATTTCTCCCCTTATATATTTAAACTATTCACATTTAAATTGTAATGTTTAAGATTTATTTTTTTTAAGTCATTTTTAAAATAATTTTTTAAATGATGAACTCCTCAATTGTCCCAGAGGCTTCTGGGTAGTGTGTTCTGCTCCTAACCCAGCATTTCAGAAAGAGAACATCATGTATAGTCAAACACGGCGGAGGTGGTGTGATGGTCTGTGGCTGGAAGGTTCTTGGACCTTTATCCTGTTGGAAGGACCTTAAAGTGGCAGTATTGTGTAAAATCGACTTTTTTTCATCATGTTATATTATTTCCTCGTCAAAAACACCCTTGGAGTGTTGCTTTGATTCTTTCCATGCATGTTTGAGGAATCCTTTAATCTCCATGGCAACTATTTAGCTGTGCAAAACGCCTGAGTGGACCTAGCTCCGCCTTCAAGGACAAAGCTCCTCCTCTGAGCTGCAGTTTCTAAGTTTCCGAGCTTCTGCCTCACAGAGCAGCCCTCCCCAGTGACTCCTCCACTCATCTCCTTCAGACTAGCCAGCAGCAATTAGCAAGCACCTGGTGGAATCGCATATTTGCTCAACTCATTACAGGAGCTGCTACTCAGTGTATCACTGGTAAAAATGTTAATAAATAATAATAAAGGGTTAATAGAGGAGCCATGTTGTGCTGATTAGCGGTGGAGTTTCAGGGAGAGGAGGAGTTTTTCAAGTGACATAAACCCATTTTCAAGTCTCTAAATTATGAGGAAAGATTTCTTTTAAGTTATATGTGATAAAAATAACGACTAAAGGTAACATAGTTACTTGATAGTTCTATAAAAAAAAAGCACAAGACGCCTGTAAATCACATAGTACTGCCTCCTTAAATAAGATGTTGTTGGTCAAAAACTAGAATCTGGCCGAATTTTGCCAGGTATTGCAAACACTTGATGACATTGTCATCATTACTAAATACCTCCTTATTGCTTATGGGGCAATTACTTATTCACATGAAGCCTGAATATATTTTTTTCTCTTTTATTTAAACATTTTGTTTTTACTCAGTTTAACTTTTATCTCCAACATTTAATCCCCCTGCCGTGGTAAGTGTGGTAAGTGTACTTTTTACAATAGTTTTTTTTTTGTGATTTCTGGAACTGACGGTCTGACGGAACGCCATAATGTCTACTGTGACAACTGCCTGGCTTTTCCTGAGCGTCAGGCATCAGGGATGGCTACATATGAAAGGTATACAATAAGAGAAAAACTCTATAAGGGGGTAAATACTTTTTGAAACTACCCCCTAAAACATGAAGTCCAGGATATATTGAGCACAAGGATTTTAGTTCCAATAGAAACAGTGCTTGCCATATCATATTCCACGTGCTACATGTTCTTGGGCGAGAGGAACGTCCAAAAGTCGACTCAGAGGCTCCTACAATGGACAACAAGCCTTCTGACCTCCTGGGAGAAATAAAAGCACATTTTAACTCAGAAGCGATATTAAAACTCTCGGCGCTAGAGTTCTCCTCTTCACGTACAGCAAAGACAGAGACTGGCATGTAACAGACGGAATAAACCACAGAACAGCCATGTCACCATGAAGCAGAGCAGCGATTGAACCGCCTGCGTCCCCCGGCCTCCGACGCCCGCTGACAGCTGACCCTCCTCCGGCTCCGGCAGCGTCGCGTTGCGCGCGCTCTCTGTCCCGTTCCCCATCTCCTCCCTGAGCTCCTGCTGCAGCAGCTTGGAGATGAGGCTGTTGAAGCGGTTCTCCGTGGTGGGCTGCACCTCCGAGGACGCCGTGGTCAGGTTGAGCTCGGCGGGGTCGACGCACGTGCCGTTCGCCGTGGGGAACACCACCTGGCTGAGGTCCAGGCCCGCCACGGAGGACGGCGAGGTGCACGGGATGTCCCGCACCAGCTTGTAGCTCTCCATCCACTGCTTGAGCCAGTCCAGGGCGCAGTCGCACTCCCAGGGGTTTTTGAAGAGGTACAGGTGGCCCAGGAAGTAGACGGGCTGGAAAACGCTGAGGGGAAGCGTGGTCAGGTTGTTGCTGTTCAGGTGGAGTGTGATCAGGCTGGTCAGGTTCTCAAAGGCGCCCTCCTCGATGTTCAGCAGCTGGTTCCGGTCCAGGTACAGGACCTCCAGCTCCGCCAAGTCACCGAACCACGTCTTGGACACGTTGATCAGCTGGTTGCCCCCGAGGTTGAGCATCTTGAGGCGGCTGAGCCCCCTGAAGGCGAGCCGGGGCAGGTCGGACAGCAGGTTGTCGTTGAGGTAGAAGTTCTCCAGCCGCACCAGGTCCTGGAAGGCGTTGTCATGGATCACATTGATGCGGTTCTCCTGGAGGTTCAGGTACCTGAGACGAAGAGGAAGAAAAACAGTGGCCATGTTGGCGTCTGTGGGTCAATAAGCTTCCGACTGCAAAGTTTAACAATCGCAAATGCAAGGACCCTCCGACTATTTATATTTATGGTTCAATAATCTGCATATTTGGGGGTTTAAGTCTCACTTCCTGATCAGAACATGAAACAAAGTCTTTAATTTCTTATGAATTGTTTTGGTTGCTGCCAAGTGTTTCATGGCTGCATTTCATTTACTCACTTGAGTTCTCAACAAGTGAGAACTCAACAATACTCTGGTGTTCAAAGTGATGTGGCAAAGTAGCGTTGCTAAGGCAACATCCTCACCCAACCTACTTTCACATCACAACCTTCAGTGTGTTTCTTTGTGGATTTTATGTAACAGATGAATATAAACCAGTGTTCCACGTTGAACTGGATGGAGCATGAAACATGGATTCCTTTTTGTTTTTTTTATTAACCCCATTCTGAACATATCGCCCGTTTCATTCAGATGCCCATAGAAAGGGAAAGGAACCCTGCGGGTGCTTCTCACCTGAGGCTCCCCAGGCCCAGCAGCGAGTTGTAGGCCACCGCCTCGATCTTGTTCCTCTCCAGGTAGATGTGCGTCAGGTTCTCCATGCCCCGGATGGCCCCTGGGATCCTGCGGAAGTTGTTCTGGAAGCACAGCAGCTCCGTCATGGCGGTCTGCTCGATGAAGATGCGGTCGGGGATGTTGAAGAGGTTGCAGTCGGACAGGTCCAGCCGCAGCAGCTTCTTCAGCCCGGTGAACGTCCGGGTGTGAAGGTAGCTGATGTACTCGTTGTGGGCCATTTTCAGCTCCAGCAGGTTCGAGAGGCCCTGGAAGACGCAGATTTTTAAGTCTTGTTGTTTAGATTCAGTAGTTTCGTAGCTACAGCAGAAACCGCTGAGTAAAAGGAGACAAAAACATTTTCCTCTCACGGTCTGAAGTTAAGTCGGACCAAACTTCTCTTGATTTAGTTTAGTTAGAATGATCAAAATTAAATGCCAGAAAATCAGTGAGAAAAATGTTTTAGATATTTTTAAAAATATTTTTCCTCGAATTCAAAAGCTTACACACATTTGGTCAGTATCAGGGATAACTGTCTAAGATGTATGACTTTTGGGCTTCCTTCCTTCCTGAGAGGCTAACTGTCCCATTTGAGTTAATTGGATTCACACCTGGAACTCACTGCTTCTTGGTTTGACCCGTTGGGAAGGTCAGCAGAAATCAGCCAAGATATCATGGAGCCGAACAGATACTGGTTCATCCTTGGGAATAATTTACCGTTGCTTGAAGGCGCCGCGCTCATCTGTTCAAACATTTTTACCGAGTATGGACACGATGGGAATGTCCAACCATGATGATCAGGAAGGTGACGGGTTCTGTTCTGAAATGTGCAGATTGACCCCAGAATAAAAGCCAAAGACCTCATGAAGATGCTGGCTGAAGCTGGTAAGGCAATGTTATCATCCACAGTTAAACTGCATTAGCTGAAAAGCCGCTGAGCAAGGAGGAAGGCATTACTCTATAAGAAACATAAAAAGCCAGATTATAGTTGCAGGTGAACACTGCAGTGACAAAAATCTTCATTTCTGGAGAGATGGACTGTATTCTGATGAAACTAAAGTGGAACTGTTTGGGTATAATGACCATTGTTATATTCGGAGGAAGAACTTGAATGCTTGTACCATCCTAGATTTCAGTATGTGTTGTGCTGTAGGAGGATCTGATTTGCTTCATAAAATCGGAAAGAAATTATGTGGAAATATTAAAGCAACATCTATAGACATCAGCCAGGAAGTAAAAGCTTGGGCACAGATTGGTCTTCCAAATGGACACGGACCCTGAACATTCAAACTGGTCATGCAGTTTTTGTGTTGGTTCCTGACCCCAGTCGAGGTTCTTATCAGGTCTGAAGAGGCGAGTTAGTGAAGCGGTCTACAGAATGGACTCAGTTCCACCAGTTCTGACAGGAGGAATGGACCAGAACTATAAGAAAATAGTGGGAGAAGCTCCTAGAAGGAAACCCAAAAGATATAAATGACCATGTTCATTTGTTGTCTGGAATGGTCTGGAGGAACCTGCACTCCAAAATGAAACTGAGACATGGGGAATTTTAGACAATCTCTTGATAGAAATTATACAAAAATTGAGGTTTTAGGTTCTTTATAGATTCTAAGTGAAATCTTTGAACCTGTAAACTTGCAGAGCAACAATCGAGGTTAAGGAGGAACAATCAGGAACATCTGATACTCCTTCTATCAAATTCTCATCACATTGAATTACACTTAAAACCCATCTGGCTGGCTGGAAACGGATTGCTCAGTAAGATATGGTTAAAATACGACTGAAAAGGAAACCTTAAAAGCTCCCGGGGTCATGAAGGAGATGTTGTTGTGGTCCAGAGAAAGAGACTTGAGCGAGGGCAGGGTCCCGAAGGCCCGCTCCGACAGGAACTTGAGCCGGTTCTTCTCCAGGTTGATGGCGGACGCCTCACAGGGGAACTCTCTGGGCAGCTCGGCCAGGCCGGCGCGGTCGCACAGCACGCTGCAGCTCTTCTCTTGTGTGCAAGAGCAGGATGGCGGGCAGGCCCGGACGCACGCCCACCGCGCCAGCGCCGAATGAGGCAGCAGGCACAGCACGGAGACTGAAAGGCAACAGGTGAGACAGAGCAGTGAGGCTGAATCCCTGCAGACGCTCCATCGGGGCAGCTGGCCTCCGGTACAGATAGTGCCATGAGATCAGTTGCTCCATTTTTATCCAATTTCCTCCATTAGGGAATTTTCTCCCTTATGGAGGAAATACAAGAACCAATGAAAGAACATTGGTGGGTTATGTCAGAGTTCGCTATACAGTCCTTCTTGTTTTCTCTTGTGGTTTATCTGCAAAATAGCATGATGAGGTGCAGAAGTGTAAAGTTGAAGATGTCAGAGTTTGTACAGATAAAATCTAAAAAGTGTAACATCCAAATGTATTCAAACCCCTTTACTGTGATAGTCAAAATTCAGTGTAAATCAGAGGTGTTTAGTGAGATTTTTTACCGACATAATTTTCTTACAATGCTAAATGTTCAATTTAATTTTTACAGTAAGTAGACCGATGTCTATCCTCATACTTTTACTGAAAAATTCACTTTGTTGCATTCGTATCAGGACCTGACAGCATGAAGTAGGCTCCAAGCTCTACAAAACAAAGCATCATACCCTAACAGAGGGACGTTCAAGAACAGATGAAAAACAATATCAATAAATGAATAAAACATGGAAGAGTGAAGAGACTTCCAAATGCTAACCTTGTTAGCCCGCATGGCTCCATGAAATACCAGAAAGTAAATAAGAATTTGGTCCAATCTAGAGCTAGTTTTTTCATGACATATGGATGCAAAACACAACTCAAAGTTCCTCTATGGCCATCCCAACCCCAGATCCAGAACCTGTTGAAAACCATCTGGGGTAGTGATGGACTCTGACTTGAACCTTCAGGAACACAGAAACACAGTTACAAAGTCGGCCTTCAATCACAATAGAGGACGAGTGTCTCAGCAAAATCCAGAGAAACTCCTCCATGTGTTTACCTCTAGTCACATTAATGACTGCAGCAGAGTCTTCACAGGTCTGACTAAAAAATCTTCCACTGACTCAGAGTATAGACTTTAATATAGTTAGTTAATAAATAGCTGGACATCTTTGCACCACGATGCATTAAAGATCTCCTGTTGTTGTATTGACCTTCCAGACTCCTCAGGTCTTCTGGTTCTGGTTCTGCTCTGCATCTCCAGAACCAGAACCAGAACCAAACATGGAGAAGCAGCATTCTGTGCTCCACAAATGCGGAACAAACTTCCAGAAAACTGCAAAACAGCTGAAACACTGACTTTCTTCAAATCAAGGCTAAAACCTCACCCGGTTATAGTTGCCTTAACATCAGTCAATATATTAGATGTACTTTCGGTTCATGATTATTTGATGAAGGCATTTGACAAAATGTAATATTTATTGCTTGTTTCATATATGGTTAGTGTATTATATGTTCATCATGTAAAGCACATTGAATGTCTTGTTGCTGAAATTTTCTATATTAATAAACTTACTAATAAACTTGACCACTCTGGCCCCATTTCTTAAAAACAATTAGCTGTTGGTAAATTTTTGTTTTTTGTAGTGAGATTATGCTGATGCCATAAAAAAATTGATTCATGTTAAAGCGTTTCAAACGTTCCGGCTAACGTGCGCTCGAGTCTGTTGACAAACGACAGAACAAAACAGTCACACAGAGACGCGACTCCATCAGATGTGAAGCTGGAACTGACCGGTGAAAATGAAGGAAGTCATTCCTGCCGTCTCTCATCCGGAAGATGCCAGGATTAATGGAGGTCTGGAAACGCACAAACACCAGCAATAGCTGTTACGAATCGTGCAAATACCTCATGAAATCATCAGCAGGAAGAGACACAACTGGAGAAGATGGAAGTGGAGGAGGGGGGGAGAAATACCTGTAACCCTTTCTGGAGAGCTGCATCCATGTGTGTTAAAGCTCCCTATCCAGATCCGCATTCATGTGTCCATCCTGACCGTCCCATGTCAGTCCACATTCTACAGCACGACCAGGCAAGTGGAGCAGAGCCTTTACATGAAACACTGCTCACTGTGTGTGTGTGATGGGACACACGAACACACCAAAAAGCTATCTCTTAATGGCTGTCAAATCCCCTGGATGGAGTGATAGAAGGAGGGATGGGGTTGGAGACGGCCGGTTGGTGGGATTACACAAGTAAAGAGCTCTTATGTGGAAGCACAGAGTCACAGATGTAACTTAACACACACACACACACATGTTTTCATCACTTGTGGGGATTTCACATTGACTTCCAGTAATTTCTACAGCCAAACCCGGACCATAATCCTAATCCTAACCCTAACCATCACATACCTAACCCTTGCCTTAACTTTTACCCTAAACCTAACCAACACAGAATTAAACCACTAACCCAAAAACAACAATTACCTTCATAGGGACCAAGAAAATGTCCCCACAAGGAGCGATGGCCCCCATAACCCCACATTGTAGACAGAAATAGGTTCCCATAAGGATATAAAGACCTGGTACACACCCACCCACCCCACACACACAGAGAGCTTGAAGTTAGAGGTAAAACTTCAAGTTGCTTCTGTTTTAGTGGCATATTGGCCAAGTCCACACAGTGATCTGATCAAACAGGCGATCAATACAATTTATTAAACAGATTAGCAGTTGGAGCTCTCTAACTTCACCCAACTTTAATGGCTCCATAACTTGATTTTCACAGCATGACACACAAATTATACGAAATGGGCGTCACAAACAGAGCCGTTACGAAACCTGCTCAGCAGACAAAAGCCAGTGTGACCTCCACAGAGTGAGCAAAAAAAAAAAAAAAAAGAAAAAACCTTCAAAAAGTGGGCTAAAACATGCTTTTCATTCAACTGGAATATTAATCCACTAGTTTGCATTTTTCCTGCTCCAGATGCACCGACGAGTGTCCAGAGCAGACTGTCTGGACGTTTCGGCAATATACAGGAGCAGGTTTCAAGTGATCATGTAGTTCAATATAGATAAAAAGCACCGATTTCATCCATGGCAGATTTTTTCATTTAAAACATGTATGAAAAATTATGCCAGTGGAACTGTGACTTTAGATCTATATTCAACTATTGACAATCGATAATCTTGCTGAGAAGTTGCTTGTAAGTTTGTTTGGTCTTATTTCAAATGTATTTATTTCAGCTGCACACCTGGAATGACAAACTCCATCTAAATGGGTCAAATTAGAGTTTCAGCTCTCTGACAATAGTGGAGGAGATCATCTTCCATATTTGTTCTTCCTGCAGAATAACTTCTTTCACATTTTCCTCAGCTTCTTTGCTAAACGTTCAGACTAAACGTTGCTATCCAGAAGTTGTAGCCTCACTCCACACGGGTGGCAACTGTTGCTGGGACACATTTGGATGTCTTGATGCTTTCCTCACTGTAGCTTAGCCTCTCACCTTGAAGTGTTACGATGCGTTCCAGTTACCTCGGAAGTCTGAACTGAGTTGGGTTTGACAGTAGAGAGGAGGTAGCAGGGTTTTAGATAAATCGGGATTTCACCATGGCAACATCCTGTTTGCAGTGCCTCTTGATCATCATTTTAAACTTTACTTTGCATAAGCAAACACTTTACATTTGTTCAGTTTGAGTTTCAGGTTCTACACGGAGGCCTGTGGTAATAAGCAATAAATGAATTAATTGCATAATAAATTAAAATGAGCTCAATCTCCATTTTGTTTTTTTACTAAAAATTGAATGACAAAAGTTTCCAGTCTGGTGCTTTAGTCTTAACCAGCCCTTTTTTGACTAATTTACTTTATTTTGAATATGTAAATATGTCTTCCAGCTCAGTGTTAAATGCTGATTAGAATTTAAATTTTCTTTGAAAATGTGCTCTTGCATTATTTGACCATTAGCATATTACCTGAAAATGGTCTCAGAACATCAATATTGACTTCTAACGAAGCTTCAGACACCAACATCACAAATGCTGACATGCAAATACATCCAATTGAAATAAGTAAACCTGCCATGACAAGGTGTTTAAAACCTTGTTCAGGCGATTTTAATTTAATCCTTATTTAATGGAAAGACGCAATTGCAAAGTTGTGTTTTTACATCAGCAGAATATTGAAGATTTGTACACGTTTGCGATGCATCAATAAGTGACTGTGTTCTTCTCATTAAAGGCTCGAGCCTCGTCGGCGGGCGGCGGTCGCTCTGGTTCCCCAGCAGCATGATGTCGATGTCGCCACGCATGTACTCATGGTATTGTGCAAAAACGAAGCCGATCAACTTAAGGAAAAATACAAAAATGACACAGTTGAAAGTACAAATGAAATCTTTATGCATTTTTCCTCATCAAAACAAATGAAGCTCATCCAATCCATAACAAACCGACTTTGGCTGCCTGGTGCCAACACAAAGCAGCAGGCCGCTTGCTACAAGTCTTCTCAGCATCATCTACAGTAAACAACTTCTCAGAAAACATGCTTGATTTTTCAACAAACTTTTTGCATTCAAACATTTTATTTTGGTAAAATCTTACATTTTTTTTTGTTGCACAGCTGAGTACTCTCCCCCACACTTCCTCCATGCAGTGCAGCAGCCTAGAGGCTAACACAAAAAAAAAGCAAAGTCTACATCTAAACAGCTCTGGGGTTTCTCTAAAGATTGAGCAACAAGTCTCAGGTTCTGCTTGAGATTCAGAGCTGAAGACCTGTTCCACAGCCACGGAGAACTCGAGAGGCATCATATATGCAAAAGTACAACAAGGAGAATAAACCACATGTTTGTTTCTTTAAGGATTGCCATGTGCCAGACATTGACTAGAAAAAAAAAAAGAGAAACAATCAGGTCAAATTAGACTGAAGGATTAATGCACACAGTTGGAGAATCTGAACACTTCTGCACTGATATGCTTAGGAAATTTATTTGCTCTTTTGAAAGCTTTACTCCAAACCTTGGCATGTTTGCTCAAATCCACTTTGAATTTTGATGACCAATTGGGAAATTCTAATAGATGACTGGCCATGTGGAGGCCTCGGAAACAGCTGTGGATATTTAGAAACTGAGTCCAATGGATCGTATACATTTAAAAAGCTCACACTACCCCGAAATATATAAATTTCACGCATACAGGTGACATTCAACATTCAAGTGCCAGTGTTTTTTGTACTGTCTTTTGGTCAAGTTTCTGAAACTTTCAAAGAATCACTTAGAGGCTTACAAAAATAAATATTTGTCAAAAATGCTTAATAAATTACACAAAACTAGCAGCAAAAGTAGAATCTAGAAATCTGTGCAAATGGCTAAATTCCCCCCCCCAGACTGCTAAATCCCCCTGGTCCCAAATAAATCCTGGATTTCAACGTTGAGAACCCTTCCCCCTTTGTAAACAAGCTGCGTTTTTTTTTTTTGTGGGTTTCCTCCCTCTCTTTCTCTCTCCACAAACTCCTCACACACAATATTTGGAAGCTTAAGGACACATATCAGAGACATCTATATAAAACTCTAGATGTGCAATAAAACAACTTTAGTAAAACTCGATGGGCTCGATGTACGAGGGCCTACACACACACACATATCAAGTAGCACCATTCAATCTCTCAATACTGTCAGTGCATCCGCTTTTCAGATTGAAAGAAAAGAAAAAAAAAATGAAAGGTTTCAAGGCACATCACACCTGATGAGGACTGGGGAGCATTCAGAGTTCGACTCCTGCTCCTCTTCCAGAGGAAAAGCTGCTCTGAATTTTTTTTTTTTTTTTTTTCTCTTGATACTACCTAATGTTCCGTACAGAAGGAAGGACACCTTCCGATCTTTGGCCACCTTCAGTTTTGTGTGTAAACCAAACGGCGGTGCACTGAAAAAAGTCTCGCCCCGCGCCCTCACCAAACCCCCGCCCCCGTCCTGTGCGGTTGGAGTGCTGCTGCCCAACGTAAGCCACCCCCACCCATCCGTTTTTCCTGCTGGTCATTTGAAAACCTCAGTGATTACGCCAATGTCCCGTCTCCTAACGATGAACCACGCCTCCAACGCAGCTTGAAAAAGAGAAAAATGTTAGTAATTAAGTTAAGCCTGCGACTCAAGTTCACATGTCCTTTCTCCCTTGACCAAAAAACAAAAACACTTGCAAGTGTAAAATACCCAATGTTGTGGTCCTTTTGTGCAGCCATTTTGAACTTCACTTTCAAGATGGCAGGCATTGCTTCGATACATCTTTTTTTCTTTTGTAGAGAAACGATTAAAAAAAAAAAAAAAACCTGACTGGGGTTTTTCCAAAAGAATTTGCATACGCCTCCGAGAACGTCTCAAGTAAAAAGCAACAAAAAAACACCGTTCACTGTTTTTTTTTCTTCTTTTTTTAAGTAGCTAGCGCTTGGTAACAGACTAGCTGCCGTAACACTGTCAAGTCTATCAGAAAGCGTGGAGTTCCAGCATTGGTTTCTTGGTTTTTGTACCTCAGCGATTGTTGGCACTGAGCTTAACGACTGCTGTGTTTATTAAGATTACGTCAGGAATGGCTAAATAAAAAAACCCAAAAAACAACCATGTCCCTAAACAGAGCCTGTCCAGGATAGAGTGAGCAGAAAACAAAAAAAAAAAAGAAAGAAAACACTAATGGAACTTTGTCCCCCCTTCGGATTAAAACACAGTGGCCCAGTTTTAGAGAAACTAATGGCTCCATTAGCTGTTTGACAATAGAAAAAGGCTACATGATGTTAGAAATTTGAGGTTCAAATGGAATCATGACTCCAAGAGCCACAACACCCAAGAGTTTGCCAAGGTTTAAGTCCAAGCTTATTTCAACTTCTCTAGTTTCTTTTTTTTTTTATGACTATTTTTTTTTTCCAAACTAAATCTTTAAAACAAATTTTGAGCTCTTGGCCATGTTCATCTGGTGAAATAACATATATTTCCTGGTTAAATTCAAAAAGGCACAGTACATCAACATACAAATAATCCTCAGGTTACCCAGTTTGCGGGGCGGCGGACCCCACAGTGAGAACAAAAATACTTTTTTTGAACGATGAAAAGTCCGAGGTTGCGGTCGGACAGTGCATGTAAGCATCCATGCTCGCTCTGAGGTGTGCAAAATCTCTGCGGCGCCCCCTGGCGGTCGGCACGTGCTGGTGATTTTCCTTGCGTCGTGCTGCGCTTCCTTTTGGGGGGAAAGAAGCCGGTGGCAGAGAACTGGGGTTGTAATGTACTGTCTGTCAGTGGAGCTACACAGGGAGGGTTTGTTAAGGTCTGGCTTAGGTTAACATGTGGTTTCCAGCAGGTTGGCATGACAACCTGTTCCTATGGTGTTTAGTTCCCCCACCAATCTACGCTACCAGAGTGGTTGTAATTTCCGCCGTAGCCGTCGTTGTAGAAGTTGCCGCCGAAGCCACCTGAGAGGAGAAAGTCAGGAGGTCAGAGGAATCGACTAGTTTGGGAAACAGAAAGGTGAAAGTCATAGCAGTACGAAAACACTTTAAAGGAGCAGCTTTATGTCACTTCCAGGCACAGAGAGGCATTTTACAACACAAGTAACCTCAGAGGTTATAAAAATGCTATTTATATCAACTATACTTATTTGATATAAATATCAAATATAATTTAACACCTTAAAATTGGACATCTGTCTCTTTAAGAGGTTCCTGCTCTTTGTGAAACTCCGCCTTCAGGAAGTCATCACAACTTCGCTCCTCTATTAACCCTTTAACGCTTTTACCAGCGATGTTCTGAGTAGCAGCTGGGATAAGTGCAGTGGATGCACAGTTCCACCAGGTGTTAGCCAGAAACAATTAGGAATGTCCACCCAGGCATTTTGAACAGCTGAATGGTTGCCATGGGTGATTAAAGAACTCCTCAAAAGAAAGAATCAAACACTAGCTATGTTTTCGATGGGGGAATGACAAAAAAGTAAAATAAAACAAAATAAATGGATTTTACATGATACTGCCCCTTTAAAAGCTGAGCCACATTAGCTCCCGTACCTCCACCAAAGCCACGGTTTCCTCCGTGACCGCCAGCGCTGCGTCCTGAGCGGTTGCTGTTGAAGCCTCCGGAGCCACCCGATGTCTGGCGGTAATCTCTGGCTCCGAAACCACCAGAGAACCTGCAGGAGAGAAACCAGTAAGTGTTTGCAAACGGGAACCAGATGGATATCAGATGTGGCCAGTTTGACGAACATGAGAACAGAGGTAACTAGTTATGCTTTAGGAACTTTTAGGAAATGTATTTTTACTACATGGTACTTATTACTTTTGAGTAATTTTATTGTGAAGTTTCACAACTCTTGAGTAAAACTTCTGGGTACTCTATGCACTGAACTGAATGGAGAACAGGCTTGTTTCAACCAAAAATACAAACACGCCTGCAGTTTTGCTAAAGTTTTATAGTTTCTGTTTTATACACCGAATCAAACAGACTCGAAAAAATGTTTCTTTTGTCTGATTTTCTATGAAGTATTTTTATTTTGACCTCTTACTGAAAGAATTGACATGGGACCAGATTTTGGAGTGTTACCTCTTGGAACGTCCGCGGCTGGTGCTCTTGTGCTGGTGCTCGTAGGCCAGGCTCTCCAGCCAGGAAGGAACCTCCTGCTTGGCCTCAACCAGGATGTCCAGCAAATCTTTGGTTATGTTGCTGTTTTTGTCGTTAAAGAACGACGTGGCCAGACCTGAGCAAGAGTCCACAAGTTATGTTACACATCTGTTCTTTAAAGCAAAGAGATCATTTGAAGTTACTGAGAGCGGGATCGTACCGAGGTTGCCCACACGTCCCGTACGGCCGATACGGTGAACGTACTCCTCAATGTCACTGGGCAGATCGAAGTTAATCACGTGCTTCACGTTGCTGATGTCCAGACCTCGAGCAGCCACCTGGACAGGAGGAAGGACGTTTATTTGGTGTTCCTCAGCTGGCTCAGTATCCTTACAAGCTCAAAGTTAAGCAGGAAGTATTCAACAGCAACGTTTTTTTGCCAAAACAACTCAGGAATGATTACATTTAGAGAAATATAGCACAACTAGGGATAACTTACAGCTGTAGCCACCAGGATTGGGCAGCGTCCAGAGCGGAAGTGGTGCAGAGCTTCCTCTCTGTCCCTCTGAGATCTGTCTCCATGGATGCTGGTGCAGGCGTAGCCCTCGCGGTACAGGAAGTCTTCCAGAGCGTCGGCTCCTTTCTTTGTTTCCACAAACACCAGAGTCAGGGAGTCTTTACCTGGGAGGCCATGAGGAAGCCACATGAGCGGGGTTTGAAGTGCTAAAAATCCACACGCATGCAGCAGGTACGGAAATATAACCTGAACATGTTTTACAAAAGCAGGCACTTAAGACATCACAGAGGACGCAGCAGGAAGATTATAAAAGCCCTGCTGATAAATTCCTCATTACTGAAACAGGTATTGTACTTCTTTTAATTTTACTGATTATCAAAAATCCCCAAGATCACTTAAATAGTTCTACACTCTGATTATTGGATTAAAATTCAGATAATTATGTAGGCCAGTAAAAAAAAAAAAAAAAAAAAAACTTTGTAAACTAGTCAGTTTAGTATTCACTCCAGTGCCAAACAGGTCAACGTTCCTCCTCCCCCACAGCCAGGCATGCAGGCCTTAAAACAACATGGAGGTGCTAAAGTTCTTCATTTAGTAACAGAGCTACACAACCAACACAGTTCAATTCAGTTTAAATTGTATTTTCACACTTAAGACAAAACACTGAATCAAATTCCTGGGAATATGAATAAAGTTGCACGACTCTGGTGTGAGGTGAAGCTTTCTGTAACCTGGTCATGTTCCTGCAGGGTTTCCACCAGTATATTATAAGTCTGGCAGACCACCAGGTGTTTTTTATGTCTGCATTTTGTAAGCCTTTATAGTCGGTATTCAAGCATTAATCTTTCAATAATACATCATCATCAAGTGATATTTTCAAATTTTCTGTCAACTTTAAACATTTAACTCAAAAACAAAGCAGGCTGCTTAATGAATGACTGACCTACTGCCCCAACCACTGGGGTTAGCAGGTATTCTGGGGGAAACCCTGTACTGAAATATCATTAGACTCTGCAGCCAGAGCCCAACATTAGCTTAGCATTGCAGACTTGAACAGAATGAGATTCATTCAACAAATAAAAACAGTTGTTGAATGAAGAAAAAAACATTTTTTTTACCTGTGGCATTGAGCAGATCCAGAAGGAAAGATCTCTTGTCGTTCTCTTCTACCCAGACAACCTTTTGTGTGATGTTCTCTGATGTGGAACCGACACGCCCAACTGCCAGGAAGATGTAGTCCTCCAGGAAGTCCCGAGCAAGGATCTGAAATCAACAACAGTCAACAATAAGATGACCAGACTCATTGAACGCACCGCCAAAGCGACACTGTAAGGCTGCCGTCACACCTGAATCTCTTTGGGGAAGGTGGCGCTGAACATCATGGTCTGACGGATGCCCTTGGGCGGCATCGTGTCCTGTTCCACGATGCGTCTGATCTGCGGCTCAAAGCCCATGTCCAACATGCGATCAGCCTCGTCCAGAACCAGGTAGCTGCAGACACAATTGACCTTTAGCCACTGATAGATCCTGGGGTCGAATCTTTGAATTCAAACGTTTGATCTTTCAATAGGCCAGTGAGTCAGATACTAACTTGCAATGGTCCAGACCAATCTTGCCTCTCTCCATCATGTCCACCAGACGTCCCGGTGTGGCTACCAGTAGATGGCAGCCTCTTTCCAGCTCCCGGATCTGTTGGCCGATGTCGGCGCCGCCGTACACCACACAGGGACGTACATGGGAGCGGTAGGCGAACTGGACACCAGGAACGGACAAGAGGTCTTTTGATGTCACATAACAGTGAAAAATAAGAAATGACAAACTACTTGTTAGCTCCAAACTCACCTTCTTGGCCTCATCGTAGATCTGCAGAGCCAGTTCTCTGGTTGGAGCCAGAACAAGGGAGATGGGGTACTGCTTACGACGGCCGTACCGTCCATTCTCCTGGAAGTTGAAGGAAAACTCAGGACCAACCCAACACTGTGTGGAATTATTACAACTTTATAGATTATTGCTTTTACCTGTCCACTGCCCTTTGAGGCTTGCAGTGCATCTCCTGGCCCTTCTGTGTAGATCTGACTCAGAACCGGCAACAGGAAAGCAGCGGTTTTACCAGAACCTGAAACACACATGGGCTCCATTAATAAAGATCTAAACAAAAACCACCAACAAACTTTACTTCAACTGTCTGTAAGGAATGCCATAGATGTTAACCAGTCAGACTAAATGCTAACCTGTTTGAGATCAGGGACACTAACCTGTCTGGGCGCAGGCCATCAGGTCTCTCTTACTCTTAATGATGGGAATGGCGTACTTCTGGACCGGAGTTGGCCGGGTGTAGCGGGTCAGGTTGATGTTCCCCATGATGATCTCCCCCATGTCCACATCATGAAACTGCACAATGAAACAACCATTAGTCGCCAGGCTCTTTGTCTAAAAACAGGAACGGAGACAGTGAGGGACACCTACACTCTCAATGTGTGGTGGGCAGTTGCTTCCAGTCGCCTCCACGGGAATATCGTCGTATTTCTCAAAGTTTATCCCCGTGTTGCTTCCAGAGAAAAGCTCGCTGCAAGCAGGATACAGTCAGGATTAGTCTGAATGTAACATACAGACAGATTATTTCCAACCATAAGCTTAATGTTGCTTACTTTTCCAGACGCTCATTGGGTGCAGTAGGTTTGGACCAGTCATCTTCTCCTCTGGAGTCCTCCACCCAGCGGCTGTTCCCTCCGCCGCCGAACCCCCCGCGCTCGTATCTGGAAACCGATTCAAATGTTCTGTTTAAATGTGCTGTTATGATACTGCTGCAGCAAACTACTGTATTAGCAAGTGAGTATTTCATAGGTTATTCTGACAATTGGCTAAAACAAACAGGCACATTTTGATGATTTTTCAATTAACCACTTAAATTTAAGACTCCAAAAATACATTAAAGTTGTAAACAAATTACTTTAAATACAAACTTTAGTGTCTAAAATGTGATAACTTTTTCTTTAACGTATGCTTGATCAATTGTAAAAGCATGCACCAGCAGCTAAGGCGGAGTAGTAGATGTGGATAATCCTGATTGATTAACCAGTTAAAAATGTAATGGAAAAAGTTCTTAAGTTTTGTTTAAAGGCAGAATTTGAACCAAATGAAGCTAAAACTGCCATCTGAAGAGTTCTAGGTCATCTTTACAACTTAAATCCAAAATATGTACATTTTTGTTCAGTGTTGGCTTGATTACTACTCTGTTCTTTGAACAAATGCCATATTTGAGAGTCCGTATACACCAGCTAGTGATCACTTGTTTACTAAACTCCAATAATTGATTCATCTTGATTACTTGTTTCAGCCCCAAGCTATAATGAAAACCCCAGTTAAAATTTAGCATCAGCAGCTTATTTAGACGTTTTTCCTGCACAAATGACACCTAGATGTAAAACTGAAGAGATAAAACCTCTGATGCTCTGAACGCTTCACATATTTCAGGGTTGCTGTAAGATTTTTGAAAGCATCACACACACCTTCCTCTGGAGCCAGTCCCACGGTCGTTGAACTTGGACCGATCGTTGCGCCCTCCAAAGCTGTTGTAGGCGGCGTCTCTAGGAGCTCCTCCCCAGCCTCCGTCTTTGTTTTCGTAGCCTCCAAAACCTGCGACGAGGGAAGCGAATCCCCGTCACCGACTAACTCTGAAACTGTTCTGGCACAATCAGCTGTCAGACATCCAGAGATGTCTGCTGCTTACCAAGGCTGGAGCTCTGTGTTTTCTTTAAAGCAAAAGTCCTGTTAAACCGTCAATTTATTTCACTCCTGACCTATCCTTACAGCTAAGACTGGGATGCCAGTTTAAAAATGCATGCTTACTCTCAAGAGAATATAAACAGACACTTTTTAAAAAAAAAAAAAGGGTGGGGGGGCTTATGGCAAACGCTACGCTACACTTGCGGCTACTGTTAGATATTTAAGAGAACAGGAATTCCCCACCTGTATTTTGCAATGGTTGATTAAACGAGCCTCCGCCCCTGTTACCACGGTAGGCGCCACGCCCACCTCTATCATTGCGAGGGGGTCCACGCCCTCCAAAACCCCCATTTGTACGGTTGTCATGGAAACCATTCACAAATCCGTTGGTGCGTCCTCCGTCCCATCCAGGTGAATCTTTACATAAAAGGGGGTGAAGAAAAGAAAAACTAGGTTTAGAAATGGTTTTATATCCAGTTGCTAACACTTCAAATACACACTGCAGGTTTGATTAGGTCCATCGCAACTGAACTGCAGACAACATACCAAAGCAGGCAGGTAGAAACAGGCCCCTTTGACACTATTGTTTAGTAACAGAGTAAAAATGACGGTAGCACCAATTTCAGCAGCCATTGCTCCTGCTGGTGGCCACACTCGGTGAAGGAGGAACGACAATCGTTAGTCTGAGAGTTCTGCTGAAACGTCCTCAGCCCAAATATCAAGAGCAGAAGAGCCACACGGCTCTTGGCAGACTTCCAAGGTCTTTTGTTGAAGATAAGACCTGGGAGTCAAAGTCCTCCATTGTGGAAACCATTAGTAAGCACACGACAAGCATTTTAGTAAGCGCACAACAGAGATGGCCAACACAAGCGACCACAATCCCTAGTCAGACACTGATGAGCCAAAGAAGTCTGTGTTCAAGGCCAAGCTGACTGAATGTTCAGGTTGAGAAATTAATAAAATGTTTGAAAAATTGGCCAGCTACTAGTGATCATGTTTATTTAAAGTCTTAAGAGTTCATGGGAATAATCAGAAACAATCAGTAACCAAGTATCAGAAAAATCTGTCAAAAATAAATAGCCACCTAACATTTGTTACACACCAATTTGACTTTTTTTCAAGTTCAGATTTTTTAAGTGGATCTAAAACAAAAAGGAAAAAAAAAACAAAAAAAAACTTTATGCGATAACTTAATATCTGAAAGGCACTTTGTAGTCCAGGTTGTAGACCTGAAATAAGAGCGTGTTTCTACCCTTCATTCAAACTACACAAAATTTGAGTCAAACGGTTGTGTGGCAAAAATGTTCGTTTGTTATTATGGCACAAACAAAAGAATTTAACATAGTTGAAAGAAATATTTAATTTGATTTTGTAAATGTGAAGTATCTTGTTGACCCTTGATAACAGCTGGAAAAATGTAACATTGATATGAGAGCGGCACAAATGAAATGCACAAACCAGCAGAAATTGGTGTTCAAATTAACTGAACACCATTTTTTGTTGAGTCTGAAGAAAGTGGTGGGGGTGTATTATTGGGGGTCTGCTGCCTCTATATAGTAACTTCTGGATGCCTTCCTGCTCCAGCAGACTGGAATCAAAAAAACTTAATTACCTCCTGTTTAAAGTTACACAAAATCCCGAACCCTTTGTTTGACTCGGGTCTGTCGGGGCAGAGCTGAATCCAGGATTCCAGTGCAGTGATGCTAAATAAAACGGGTCCAACTCCACAGGTTGATGGCAGCAGAGATTCAACCAGATTCTACTAAACAAACCTGCTGTGCATCCCTTTCACTCCCTACAGAGTAAATCAGCCGCCCAGGTGATGAGGGGTGACCCAATGCAACGCTGCCATGCAGCATCGTCACGCTCATTAGCAACTGTGCTAAGGCTTTCAGCTAGCTGCACACACTGTCAAGGTGTGCCAACAGGTAGATGGGACAGCATGCAAGCGGAGGTCAAAGTGTACCGCGTCGGTTTCGCCAGCCACCACTGTAGGCATGGTAAAAGGCAAGCTCTTGAGAGACCAGTCTTGAGTAACCTGAGTAAAAAGTAGGGAAGCAGGCTTTAAGATCTGCCACTCCCCACCCCCAACCCCAGGGAGTACTGGCTCATGCAGGTTTTTAAGTGTTGGGTTTGACTTTGCACAGTAGTTACCCATGGTACAGTCATCCCATCCTGAAGGACAGCTAGCTCCCTGCGCTGGCTGGCAGTCAGCCTGCCATGGTTGGGGGCACTGCTTGGGGGCGTCTTGGAGACCATTCAATGCGAGATAAACGACATCAATATTTATATGTATGAAGGAGGTGTGGGGGGGAATCCATATTGTCCATTAAAAAAAAAAAAAAAAACAGGACTATGGAAAAGGTTGCAAATAATTAAATGACAAATATCTTGCCTTAGAAAATTATCTTCAACTGCAAGCATTTCAGCAAAGAGAAGCGCAACAATTAAGAGAAGTTAAATAGGGATGCACCGATCCACTTTTTATTTTCTTTACTTTTGATATCAATATCTGAGGTTTAGTATCGGCCGGCACGGATCCGATATTGAAAAAAGTGCAGACTTAAATCGATTTTTTTAATTTTTTTTTACTTAAATGTACCAAACTACATTTTTTTTTTTTTTAAAACACCAGTGCAGCACACTTGAACACACCAACTTGCTTGGTCAAACAAGCGAGTGAAAAAAACTTTCATTTGTTCATTCACTGCAATTAGGAGTAGAACAAAAAATGGAAAACGGTAAAGAAACTGACCACCTTGGTCAAACGTGATCAAGTGCAACAAACCTTTCAAATGGTTCAAAAGATGCAATTAGGAATTCTTAATATAATGTTGAATACATAAAGCATGACGTCGCTCAAAGCACACAAATAGGCTGAATCGATCCGTCCTTGTGGAAAAGACGCATCGTCACAGATTTTTTCCCTTCATCATCAGGATCGATGTCAGTATTGGATTGGTGCATCTCTAATATTAAATTAATAGTTTTTAAAACTTCCCCCCTGTCAAACTGGCTTTATTTGTGTGTGAAATTGTTATTTCATGCATCTCTAAATGCCATTTGTCCTTAGCAAAAGCAGACAGAAGGGACTTACAGAAATTTACTGGTGCCACTGAATAACCGCACTGTTTACCAGCGGGATAAGAATTTCCTGCTGTGGAATAAGAAAAACAGTAAAAAAAAAAAAGAAAAAAGGGGGAAAAAAGTGTCAAGTATGCAGCCACACAGTACCATGACTTTTATCTTGCTTTAATCCCAAAATATGACAGTCCCAATTTCAACCTTTATTAGAGCTGCCAACAGCTAGCACTGTTCACACACGAGACTGAATGAGCCAGAGCTTGAAGTTCGAGGGACAAAATGGGTCTGTTGAATAATTGAGCTAAATTAAAGTGAATTGGCCCCATCCTCACATGTACAAGCAGTCTGGGGTGAAACCTGGAGGCTCAGGCTGACATACGATACCACTTGACCTACTTTGTGAGCACCGAAAACCCGTCCAGCACAGAAACAAAACACTCCGCACAGCGTCCTCTGTTCGTTCTGTGCGATGGAAAGGTCCTCAGTACATTTTAAACCCGACAAAAGACAACTGCCGTCTTTGACTTGACAGCTAAAGATCAATAAGTTACTATAACATACTGCTGAACGCCTCTGGTCTGTTCTCAATTGTGTTTGCTTTTGCCATGCTCTGATGGGCTTTTCTCATTAACAGAAGTTACACATCAAACTTGTGACGATTTTTCTCAGAGGCCATGCACAATGTTCAACAAACTCACCATTTTTTGCAGCATCTTTGTTCCTCAAATGAGGTGGAATGTAGCGTCCTGGGTAGAGAGAACATACTGGTGAACACTGGGACACTTAAAAAAAATACATAAAAATAATAATCCCATTCTATACATTTTGAAACCTCAATCATTATCTGCCTATTTTAATAGTCCAAACACCAACTACACCTTTAAATGCAGTAACGTGCACAGTGCACACGATCTTGGAGCTACTGCAGAAGCTAACATCTACAGCCTTCCTTATCAGCCAATCAGCACCAAGGGGAATAAAAAGTGCTTCTGGATTTGCTGCTTTGCAAAACAGCAGCCAATAGCATATCAAGTAGCACTGCACTGAGGAAAATCAGCTTCCCAAGCTGCATTTTCATTAGAGTTCTTTAGATATGCTCTGAAAAAAAAAAAACCTGGAGTATATGAATTTTCTGTGAAAAATTTCAGGTTATGTTCCACAGAAAAATTTGTGAATACATGGGGATCTACAGAAGTGTGAAAATATTTTAAAAATTAGAACATTAACCCTACATTCAGTCCTCCTGAGCCACCACACCTGAATCAAATGAATGCATTTATCTGATTCAGGTGTGTTGCCCTGGTCCAGGCCACTGCAACCTACAGCTTTCTGGAGCTAAATTATATATATTTTTTTTTAATATAGGTGCAACAAGTGCAGATTTTAAGAGTTTAATTTTTCTGCATTAAATTTCCACAAAAGACTGATGCTAAAAGCATTAGTAGTAGACACTTTTTTTTTCTTATCCTTATGTTGGAAACTGCTTTGTTTGCATCATTTTCTATGAACATCCCACAACAGAAAAATTCTCTATTCGAGTTTTGCAAATGTTTTTCCTTCAACTTAAAATCTGAAAAAAAGTGTTTTATATATCTTTTTATATATATATATAACAGTTAAAGTTGTTACTTACTGCCAGTTCCTCCGCCTTGACCGTCAGGGTTCAAGTCTAGGGCAGCAAGCTACAAGTGCAAAATAAAACAAATTAAGAATATGATTGTGTCCCATAAAAAGCCAAAGATAATACAACATTTAATTCCTGTCATTAATGTGCTTTGTCACTATAAAACATACAAATTTAAAACCTGTTGACCTGAATTATGGTGAGTTCAGTTCACTTTAATAACATGTTTCATAATAACCGAATACAGTTCAAAGTTTTCAGACGTCCCAAGCAAATGAAATCACATGCACAATATGAAAATTTTAATGACTAACCATAAAATTCATGGAAATAGTGACTGCTAAGAAAACTCTTGTGTAATAATTTAAATAGTTTAACGGTAACAACAATAACGGAAAAGTTAAAATAGCCACAAATTATCAGTGTTGGTGGTCAGAATATCCGAGTATGGTCATCTTAACGCTCAAATCAAACTCATTTTTGTGTCCTAAATGTTTAGCAAGTCACATTTCCTTTTATTGTAGCTAGGCGAAAAAGGACAGCTAACTAATAGGAAAGATTATCATCTTTGATGGAAACCAAAATAGCAACCTCTTACTAATATGGCCTCACTAAGAAAGGCAAAGCAGATTATAGTGGAATATTTTAAATCCCAAGTCGGCAACAGTATGTATGATAAAGAAGCTGACTGGCATGACTACTTTCATTTTAAGAAAGGCAAGAACAGCGGCTAAGCTCTAAAGTCCACAATAAAATAATCCAAACATCACATGTTGAGCAACTTAGTTTTGCTATAAAAAAAAAAACAATTCAAATTGTCCCAACTAAAATAAGTCGGCATCAAAACAGAAATATAGCCAAGCTGAGCTTTTGAACTTTGGAGCTGACTACGTTTTTTGTTTTTTTGTTTTTTTTTTGGCCTCCCTCCAGATTTAGAAAACAAATCTTTCAAGAGATGTTAGACACCCGTTTATGGATTTGGTTACCAAAACGACTTCCGTTTGCCGTGTTTACTACTTCTGTAAGCCAACGCTTCGATTTTAGGAAATGATTACTTGTTTTATCGAACTCAATAAGCGATACGAATTTAGGTCAAGGGAACGAGAGCCACAAAGCGCCCATTACGCGTCGAAGTGCGATTTGCGGTGTTAAATAATCGGATAAAATTTTTGAAAATAAATATTTAAATAAAAATGTTACACAAAGAACTTTACCAAATGGATGTAACTATATTTATTGGGGGGAACTGTGTAAATTCACGTCATGGAGAAGAAACCGGTCGTTCGTGGATGTTTAAACCCCGACGCCAATAATTTTTTCCTGCGCCACGTTTCAGGCTGAGCAGGCCTCATTAGCTGCGCCGCTATGCCTAGTAGAAGAATGCCGGCCGGGTCTAAAATATCAGCTAACCTAGTAGTTTTCCACTGGCTTTCACAGGTTATTAAAGCAGTAGTCGGTCAAACGAAACTGCGTTCGAATACGTTTATATATTAAAGTTGAAGAAATTACATTTTAAAAGAGCATCGTCACATATTTCAAGGAGAACTGCGGTCGGCCAGTTCGCTAGCACATCGGAACATCATGTTCCGCCATCACAATCCTCTCCACTGCGACTACAGCCTCCATTTTAGCAGCCGCTGCGTTAGCTTAGCTTGACTAGCTCCCCTCTTTTCTCCGTCGAAACTAAGGTTTACAGGAAAGAAATTCTCAAACTTCCCGAAAGAAATAAGAACAAATTGAAATTACTCACCTGCTGATCTAGACCGTGTGGATTATCAACGACCACATGACTCATAACTAAAGAGAATAGTGGGGGATTATTACTGAAGAGAAACAATTTTCTTTGTTAGCACCACCGGCTGATCTCAAACGGCAAAATTAGCTATTTTTTCCTCTAC